>NC_090941.1:767189335-768461313 GCF_040938575.1 Ambystoma mexicanum
CATGGATCAAGTTCAATATCCTTTGCATTGTCCACCAGGCCTTCTGGGGCCTGGGAACAAAATATATGTAGCCTTCTCTTTGGAAGTATCTTCCTACTCAAGCTGTTCACTCTTCCACCTCCAACTCCTTGAGGGTCAGTCGCTTTTCCAGGCAATGAGTTGGGGGCAGATCTCTCTCTTCTGCTGGTGCCTCCCTCGGGAACTGCCTCCTTGCCTCTCTGAAACTTGAGCCGAACCATCTCCAGTTCCGGAAGGAGCTCAAGACTTTCCTTTTGCTTCTGCCTTCTCTCTTTCTCTACCCTGCTGCTCACCTGCCTGATACTGCACTGATTACCTGGCTACCCTCTGAACTACAGGCCTGGGCCCTCCCAGTTGCACACCTGCACTGCCTCCTGCAACCCTGCGCTTGGGGCTGTATCTGCAACCATACAGTCCCCCTACCTGCACTTATCTAACACTTCTCTGCACTTAAGCCCTGCACTGCCACTTTCTGGCCGCACTTCTTGTTTTTCGATGTTTTGATCCTATGTCTTGCACTTGCTTCTACGCCCCTTCCCCTGGCACTTTTCCCCTTCTCTCTCCCCTGCACTTGCGCAATGTCAATGTCACTTGGCATAGTACGATCGCTATCTTGTCCTCCCTATGTTCTCCTCCCTTGCCTCATCACGCCTTGAAACACTTGTGTATAGGCACACTATAAATGTCATATCATATCATATAATTTGCTACATTTTAAGAAGAAAAGTTGGCATATTTTAAGTACGGAGAACACTGCAAGGAGGTTATTGACTGCATGAGCTTTGGAGAACAAGTGGATATTTTTCTTCACTGTGTGATTTTCATTACCACGAAGCAGTTTATGGTAAATGGGGTCTTCTTGGGCTGTACGTTTGGACCCGCAACACTGCATGGACACTGCATTGAACATGCAGTGGTCTCTGTGTTACAGATAAAATCCAAGTTTCAGTGTCAATTGGCTTGGAACACACAGAAAAGTATTTGCTTGTTTTTTTTTTCTCTGTGCTTAATGTTGGGCTCACATTTATTTCAAATTATTGATGATTGTATGACAGCTTTTGCCTTGGAATTACTGTGCTGCATTTTGTGTTTCATTGAAAAAAATCTTTATGATGTTTGATTCTATTGGTCTTTGTTTAATAAAGATCTTTGCTTTAACAAGCACAATCTTAGCTGTTGGATTGCATTAAAGTTACCATCAAACACAGTTATTGATCCATGTAGGTGGAGATAAACTTTAGCAAGTCAGGAAACAAAGCTTCTGGGTGGATCACATCTCGCTTGACTTGTAGGAAAGTTCCTATAGTATAGAAAGAAAAATAATAGTAATAGTAATAGAACATTTTGGCAAACGTAGATGTATAAGAAGACACCAAATGAATTGAAGAAACCCATTTCTTTCGAAGCCTGGGTGGTAGTGGGAAAGGAAACGTACAGGCTGGTGGCAGTGTTAACAGCACCTTGAACATAGTAAAGTTGGCAGGGGAACAAGTAGAATGAACCAGCTCACTCACAATAATTCAATTTAGAGCAGTCAGAAATAGAATCAGAGCCATCCCCGGAAATGTCTTCTTGATGCAAAAAAACACACGTTTTAGTGTATTCACAGCAACATTATGAGTATGCATATAAAACACCCTAGACGTCCAATTGTATGTGCTAGGAACCTTCTGGATGCGTGTGTATACTTTGATGTGACAGATTGGTCTATTGAAACTTTGTAGATGCACAGATTAGTAATGTTACTTCCAGGACTGACACATTTACATATTGAGGGCAAATCAAACAGCCACTCTTGAAAATGATGTACCTTTATATTCAGCTGTCATTTTAAAAAACTACACCCTGAATCGGCCACTTTCTTCAGATTTAACATGGTGTATATGTATGAGCTCCCCAGCATGTTCTACTGCAACCCCTTAATGGACTGACTCAAAGGCATCCTTTAATCTCAAATGACATTATTTTAGGAGATAAGACATCCTACCCGCCGCCCATCATTTTTCTGCTCACTTTGCATCCCCTCACTCGGACAGGAGTTAGCACAGAAGACAATGCAATTACATAAAAATACTTTTCTACTGTAAATATTAGATCTTTTTTTAAAATAATGTCTATAATTTGCCTTTAACAAATAACCCAATTGCTGTCTGCAATATGGTTGGAGAAATGTCGTGGCATGGTAGTTCACACATTTAAGCCAAGTGCAAATTCAAACATATTCACTCTATAATTGTAGTGAGAGGTAACATTGAGAGTTAGAAAGGGGAGTTTTTCTTCATCAGGCAGATTAAAGAAGCTCCACTCCAGCCACACATTTAACAGTCCCTCACCATGGAAACTTCTCATTGGCAAGCATTCCAGATTCTTAAAGGATAGTTCCGGGACTTTTTTTTTATTGTCCCTACGGGTCGGCCATGTGTTTGTAAGCATAAATCGGTAGATCGTAGGAAACTTTCCTATGGACCTTACCCGACTTTTCGCCCATTATCGCACTCGAAATCAGCCTCCATTTTGTGATAATCCTATCATTCCGCCGCATCGACCTGGCTCACCTGCCTTTGCGGCACTAAATCAAATCCCCCGCCCCTGAAACAGACATTATCAAAACATTCATATTCCCCGCCTCTCTCCGTGACGTTACTGTGCTGCGTAGGCAAACGCGCCCAGGCGTCTTCTACGCGACTCCACACAGACCCCGGAAATCAACACAGATCAGCTCACAATACAGCGCACCACAATTCGGAATATGAAACTGTACTTTGAAATCAAACCGCAAGATTGTAAATGTGGTAAAGTACATTTATTTGACATCAAATGTTTAGAGAATATTCAGCGATTTGCATTTTTATTTGCTCATGTTCCAAAAAGTTCGTATTGAGGAACGCGATGGTCCTTTGCTGTACACAGGGTCTTAGAGCATCTCACAATACAGCACCACAATTCGGAATGTGAAACCGTGGTTTAAAAGCAAACGGCAAGATTGTACATTTGGCAAAGTACGTTTATTGGACATCAAATGTTTAGAGAATATTCAGCGATTTGCATTTTTCTTTGCTCTCGATCCAAATTAGTTCGTCTTGAGGGAAGCGATGTTCGTGTGCAGTACACAGGGTGTTGGTTTACGATAAAAATAAGCTCTTCTGTCGCACTGATAATCGCATGGCTGTTCCAACAACGAGGCACTAGGCCACCACAACGGTAGGTATGTTGCATCTAACCGTTAGTACCGCGTAAGGGCATACTTGTACTTGGCGATCGTCCCATAAAATGGTCAGGGTGGTAACGTTGTTCACGCGGAGAAGCAACTGGCGGCTGTAGAAGCCGTCCGCCGGTGTCTGGTACTCGTGACACAGACAGTAGTGAATGATGTACCTAAAAACATAAAAAATGAAATTAGTCTCACCATCATATCCTTATTAAAATTATTCATTTCATAGCGAGGACAGCGCTACTGGGTGTACACAAGTGTTTAAAGGCGTGGCGAGGCATGGAGGGGGGGGGAGTGGAGTACAAGGTAAGTAGCATAAAATAATAAATAAATAGGGCCAGCTGGTGGCAAGTGCAAGGTAAGTGCAGAACAAGTGCTGGGAAGGGGGGGCTGTAGGATACTGAGACAGTCCCCCAGTGCAGGGGTTGACAGGGAGGCAGTGCAGGTGGAGAGTGGAAGGGCCCAGGACCGAGGTCGCAGACAGTGGACCAGTTGTAGCAGGGGAGAGGGAGAGAGAAAGCAGAAGCAAAGAGGAAGGTTTTGAGGTGCTTCAGTAAAAGCAGATGTTTCTCCTCCAGATAGTGCGCGGTAGAAAACACTATGCCACATAGAACGAACAAGTACAACTGAACCCGTCTTTAAAGCCACTGTATAGTAATGAAATTGCGGTATAAACTCATCAAAAGTTACTTACATTATATTTGCATTTTCCATTGTGTCTCTGTGTAGGGCAGACCCGAAACACCACTCCTTCTTTGCCGACGTTACTTCTTCTAATGAACGTGGCTCATCGTTTCGTTTCTGAAATTTTATTCATTATATCTTTTCTTAGTCTTTCAGGATGGTCCCGGCCTGTCAAGGTCAAATCACAATAGAACCTTATATTGGGTCGTGGGCCGTTCCGCCACCCGAGCAAAACATCAAAGCAGCTGACCTTCACTTTGAGCGAGCACACATTTCTAGTTAGCTCCAGTTAGTGTAAGGGCATCTTGTCTGCGTGCCTTTTTTTTGATTGTCCCTATGGGTCGGCCATGTGTTTGTAATACGGAAACATTCTATAATTTTTGTAAAAATGATTTATATTACTGTTTGGTTTAATTGCAATGGGCCTGCAACATGAGGAGACTCGAGAGAACAGACAATCGAATTACAATCATTTAAACCGTGATGTGTATTTCTCAATGAGCTCTGCTTTAGGTGGACATGGAACAGAGGCAATGTTGGGTGGCAATGCAGTTGTCCCCTGCATAGGTTCGTTCACCACTCCATGTATGTGCCTATCGAGGACATCTACGATAAGTCTCTCAATAAACTCATATTGCATATCCTCAAACACTGGTTTGATCACCCATTGTTTACTTCTTTTAGTGAAGGCCTTATTGTAGCGAAGCGTCCCTAAAGTTCCGGTCGTCCTACTTTGTTGACGGCCAACATTATGGTTATGTGCCAAGACCGCTAGAAGAGTCCGATTTATCATGCCTTCCATGCCAAAATGCAATCTTTTGGGCCTGTACTTTAGGCACATATTGTGGAACACCTCCAAATCTCCTGTGTGGCAGAATTCCGTGAGTCCCCTCAAATCTCTTGTTATAGTTTTATCAAATACAATCTTTTCAATGGCCTTGTGAGTGGGTGATGAAGGAATCAACCACTTCTTCTTCCGTGCCTCCTCTGTGGACAAATGGCCATGTTCACATTTGTGGAAATGCTCATTTGTCGACCATGGATGTACGTTGCTACAGTGCAACATTACTGACCGCCATTTTTCCAGTAGAATTTCCAACGACCCTTCACATGTTTTTGAGCTCCACCAAAGATGGTTGCTGATTGACTTGGACCACTGTGAAATACCTTGCATATCTTTTTTTTTTCCTGCAGCCGACAATTTTTTATTGATTGATTTTGCAAGATGCCAAACGTCAAATTGGTGATTTATATTTTTGTACTGTTCTCTCATTGTCTTGGCAATTGAAACGTGTCTGTCCGTGGCTATCAGGTCGATCACCATTCCCCGCGATTGTAGTTCTTGCAATGATGCTACAAAGCCAACTTTCTCCATGGCCACTGAGGATGTACTTTCTGACACCTGCACGACCACCGAACTCACAATTTTCTTACTTTCCATGTCCTGAAAGTGGTAGGTGCAGTACTTGGCTGAAAATCCTGGGCTGTCGCACTGTCCATCACCGGCTAGCCTGAACCGTTTGCCCGCGAATGTACTTTCAATAGACATTTTTTCCATTCTCCAAGCTTCGCTAATGGCTGGAAATAGATAATCGGTTTGGTATTTGTAGAACTGAGTTTTCGCAATGAAATGGATTCCCACAAACTGAAAGAAATACTCTAACTTTTTAAAACTTGAACCACTAAAAAGTGCGGCCGCTGCACAAAGTAGATTGCCTGCTGGCAGTTGCCCCAGCATGGGTTGTGCAGACCATGCGAACGGATGATATTATGTACAGGTGGCATGTATTTTAAGGTTAGTGCCTCGAATTGCACGAGTCACATTAATCAATGGCTCCCCACATACTTCCCCACCAACCCAATGCCCACATTTCATCATCATAATAATATCCATCAAACAGCTATCGAATACAATGAATTTGGCCTCTTTCCTTATACTGTCACTCTGCATCCCAGCTGGTTCGGCCTGTAACGTTGAGGACATGTCACTCGCATGAAAGGTACAATCTCTGATATCGTCTTCCGCTATGCTGAGTGATATTGATGGTGTTTCATTGTCGTCCACTTCATTCTCTTCCATTGCAACATCTGTTCCTTGTCCGGAGATGGGAGAAAAAAACAATGTCTTCAACTTTCGCGTGCTCTTATTTTTTGCGGGTGTGGATTCTGTGAATTGATCTACGACTGCATCCAAACTACCAGGAGGACATTCACTACCAATGGCTGGTGGTGGTATAGCTCCGTTGTCAATCACTTCATATTCTTCCCATTGGCACGATGCATCACCAGTCTCAAGTCCCTGCCAAAAGGTTTGACAAGCAACATCTCTCGTTCGCTTCACTGTCTGTGTAGATCTAGTTCTTACACCCACTCGCAACTAGAGGACAGATTAGAAAAGGGATGTTCAGTTTAAACACAACTTACAGTATTGAACTATTGACAGTGAAAAACAACATAATATAGTGAACAGGACACTAACCTTCTTTTGCTTTCTTTTCTTTGAAACTTTCTTTCCTCGAACTTCAACATCTGGACGCTGTTGCTCCGACTCGTGTGTGCATGTCTCCACTTCCTCTCGCGCTGCAACGACTATACTTTCATGATAAGCACATCCATCACTCACTGAGGCTCCATCGACTCGCTGAAACATAGAACTTTCATTAGTATGTATAATAATATTGAAAACACAAAATGTACTTGGGGACCAATACCCATACGTACATCTCAATAGCAAAACACGAATGAACGCATTGTGTAGAACATTCAAACGACAATAGTTCACGCATTGTTGATCTAGTTAGATTGAACTGTCAAGATCCATACCTCGGGCTCCGCATAGACTTCCATTGATGATATTATTGAAGATGATGCTTCAGCAACTCCCTGAAACACAGTAATTGCATTAGTATGGTTTTCTATTTTGTTTAAAAGAACATAAACTTTCTGCAGGCGTCAACGGCTCATCTAAATAGACCTGCACAAATGATCAGTTGTCTAAAATAAATAATGGATATCCAAATATGATTCGATTTGCTCCATCGTTGGAAGTGTCACCACCCAGAGATCTGCATCAACTACTAGGGGTGATGTTCTTGTTGAAGAAGCTCCGTCAGCTCCCTGAAACATAGTACTTGCGTTAATAAAGAAGGAAGTATAGCGGATGTAATCACGTCATTTGATCTCGCATGATTGATCTGTCAGTATCCATACCTCGAAATGCATAAGAACATCAAGGGACGCTGTAACTGCGGTGCACACTTCTGCAAGCTGTTGCGCCGACCCGTAACTGCATGCTCCCCCTTCCTCTTGGACTAATGCTCCATCGACTCCCTGAAACATAGGACTTTCATTAGTAATGAACACAATATTGAAAAAAGAAGACACATAGGAGGGCGACGACAGAAGGACATACCAATGGCTAAAAACGAAAGAAACATTGTGTGTAACAATCACGCTACAAGAATGCAAGATCTGATGATCTCCATCGATGGAACTGTCCGGAAACGTACCTCGAGCATCTGAGTGACATCTACGGTTGTCGTCAATGCGTTGGACTCCTCAGCATCTCCCTGAAAGACAGTACTTGCATTATTTTGGATAACAATAATTATAACTGAAAACAAAGACTAGAGGACGAGTACTGTGGTGTACCATTAGGTAAAATAATTACACGATCAATTAAAACTATTGATTTACATGCCTAAAACAAGTCAGTGTCAGAATAGCTAAGTAAGATTACCCGATAGGCGCTTGAAGTGGCTGATGACTGCAATAACGACACGGATGGAGAATCTTCAGCCTTCATATTGAGTGGATACATAAATGGGGAAATTATTGTTAGCTAATGCTACACACTACCGCAATGCCGAGAGATAAATACGTAAACTTGACTCACCAGTGGAGGGATGTGGACGAATAGAGTGGGAATAGCGGTTGAGAGCAATTTTCGCCTCGCTCGCGGTGTTTTCGTCCTTATTAGCAATGATGTGGAGTACATGTCTGGGCTAAAGTGCCTACTGCAGATGCGGTATCGATCACCCCTCTTGTCCGCAAAGACTTCTAGGACTCTACTTTCTATCTCAGAGGCTGGATATCCGCAATATCGGACCCATTCTCTTATCTGATCTATTGTCTTAGGGAAAACATGCATTATAGTACCTTCAGATTTGTTATGGGTCTTCGAAGGGCAACCGCCAATGGAACAGGCAGGCATTATGGAAAGTTCTGAAAAGTAAAGATCAACAATTCTCTATGAATACCAATGTGTTAAAACATTAAATGACACATAAAAGGTTCAATGCAAGGTCCGTTTTGGTTCTTGGAACTATACATGTTATTCACATGCGGATAAGTATTTCAATAACTTTCAAAAAATAGAAAAAGTAATTTGACTAAACTCAGAACATGTGACTAGTTCCTTGCATGTACTGTCGTGAACGAAAAGAAAACATGGATGCAATTTGATGACTACTAGCAAATAGATATAAATTAAAAAATTGGACACAAAATGATTATGGTACATGGACTTACCTTGACGAACAAACAGTTAGATGCAGGGATCAGAGTAGTTTCTTGTCGTAGAACAGGGAGCAGTTCACAGGTTGCAAACTGACGAGTTTGCTCAAAGTGGTCACGGAAGTTCACAGAGACGAAGAGCAGATAACCAGCACCTTCACGGGTTGACTAGCAAAGCGCAAAGAAGTTCTCATTAGAAATATGAAGTGGGTTATAAAGAATTCGAAACAGGGGTGTGTTTGTGAATGAATGACGTGTATATGTCGTGGCATTATGCGGTCTGCAGGGGGCCGTCCAGCATGAGGGGGGATGCTTGGCAGGAGACACGGGGTCTGGAGGTAGACATGGGAACAACAACCCATGCTCTATAGACCACTTTGAAGTGTACATGGTCTTTGGCACCTCTTGGCCTTTATCGCTCCCTGACAGCTCCACTTGCCAGCACAAGTACCCCGGTGCGAACTGCCTTTGATAGGGCGGGGGGTGGATCGGGGCGGTGGTCGTGCAGACAAGACACAGGAAGACTCGTGAATGGAGACACACTTATGTGGATTGCAGGGGGCCGTCCAGCGTGAGGGGGGATGCTTGGCAGGAGACACGGGGTCTGGAGGTAGACATGGGAACAACAACCCATGCTCTATAGACCACTTTGAAGTGTACATGGTCTTTGGCACCTCTTGGCCTTTATCGCTCCCTGACAGCTCCACTTGCCAGCACAAGTACCCCGGTGCGAACTGCCTTTGATAGGGCGGGGGGTGGATCGGGGCGGTGGTCGTGCAGACAAGACACAGGAAGACTCGTGAATGGAGACACACTTATGTGGATTGCAGGGGGCCGTCCAGCGTGAGGGGGGATGCTTGGCAGGAGACACGGGGTCTGGAGGTAGACATGGGAACAACAACCCATGCTCTATAGACCACTTTGAAGTGTACATGGTCTTTGGCACCTCTTGGCCTTTATCGCTCCCTGACAGCTCCACTTGCCAGCACAAGTACCCCGGTGCGAACTGCCTTTGATGGCCAAGATGGCCAAGGATGGCCAAGGAGAGGCCATCTAACTGAATGTAAGAGGATGGCTGCAGGATCTACTACATGGAATGCAGGGGGGTGAGTTTATAAATACCTCACCCTCCCAGGAGAATATACACTAGATTCATTTAAAAAATCAAAACAACCATTGTTAAAATATATGTTGGGCTTTATTTTAGATTTTAATTAAACATAAATAATAAACATTACACATTGTAAAGTTGAGGTTGCAGCACATCGAGGGAAAATCCGCGGTATTGTCCACTGTCACTGGGGAAATGTTGTCTAATGGCAAGTACCGCACAGGCAGGTATTACTCTCCGAACGCGGTGTCCGAGCCTCCCGTGAAGCCACCAAGTGAAGCAACGATAGGCCACCAGCCTGTACCACCTGTGAAAAAAAAAGATGCAAACTGTATTAAACTGACCAAACTTTCTTATCAATGTCGATTCAGGTAACACATGTCATTTTTCTTAGAAAAAAATTATATCTAGAAAATGCACTATATGGAACAAATTTACATGCGTTCGAATGATATGTAAATGTAATTTTATATGTGGGAGACGACCATGAAATAGTGGTGGCATCACTGACATCACAAACAGAGTATACTTACTCGTTACTCGGATTACGCAGACGAACAGTGCCGCGAAGTTCGTGCATAAGCACCATCATCATCCTCAACACGGTCCGTGAGAGGCAGGCTTCCCTGAACTCTGGCAGCTCGGTGATGCATTGCGGACTTTGCTCGCCTTCCTGCAGACTTTGCTCGCTTTCCGAAATGTAGGCCAAGCACCCGGAATTTTCACGGCAGCAGCAGTTCTCCTCCTCAGTTGGCATTAGCTCGCACCGATTGCACGTGCACCAGGTGGAGACGCCGTCCATGCGACATGGTCCAGGCTCTTCATCCGTTGACTGGTCCTCCCAACTGCCGTCCGAATCCCCATCGTTTTCACGTGCTTGACTTTCCAGTAGTTCTTCCTCGGTGTACTCGGGCTCGTACATATACGGCATTATTGTGGCCATTGTGCGGTAAAGATAGTAAAATAATTTACAGAGATGGTACAGGTGTTCACACGGGCTACAAGCGGCGAAGGTAGCTGACCAGAGCACTGAAACGAGTCACAGAATACTCAAAGTAACACAGAGAGAGAAATGGAATCGAAAATCTGCTGCTGTGTGTTGTGAAACGGTCTGTTTATACTTATTGGGGAAAGAGGCGTCCTGCCATTTCCATGGCAACACGTCAATAGCTGAGGCGCAGCGATTGTTGACACGAGACGTGCTTGAAATGGGCAGTACGCGTCTGATGATGTCAGGCTCAGGGGCGGGGGATTTGATTTAGTGCCGCAAAGGCAGGTGAGCCAGGTCGATGCGGCGGAATGATAGGATTATCACAAAATGGAGGCTGATTTCGAGTGCGATAATGGGCGAAAAGTCGGGTAAGGTCCATAGGAAAGTTTCCTACGATCTACCGATTTATGCTTACAAACACATGGCCGACCCGTAGGGACAATAAAAAAAAAGTCCCGGAACTATCCTTTAATCTTGGTGGGCATGCCCTGATGCCAGATAACATATGCTGTCTTATTCTCATGAGAAGGCATCTCCTTCATCGTTGTAAAATATTCTAGAGGTGTGTTGGCACCTTTTCAGATCAAATAGCCCTGGAGGTGGAGACTGGCCCAGCACTTGCCCTATCTGGAGGGTCGTCAGAAGTGCTGCAGCCCACAGGTCGAGATGTAGGCATGGAAAACCACTTGCTGTAAAGTTAAGAATACATATGATTTTCACCCTTCTCAGCCTTATGTATATCACTAACCTCCTCTACTCTCTTCCCCCATGCCATTACTCTTTCCATGTTCCATACCTTTCTGATACTTAACCTAGACGTATGATAATGGCAACCTTTACACCTTGCCTAGGGTCATTCTACCCTTCATTAAAACTAATAGAATTAGCTTTTTACCATCATGCTAACTCTGGGTCACTGTTTAGAGTATAGATAGAATATAGATCATGCACCTAACCTCTTCTCTCCATGCATAGGTAAACCAGACAAAGGCACAGCAACAAACTACACACAACTCCCATCACACGCCACCTGAAGACACTTTGCACAACATCTCTGTCATAAGAATGCAGCTACCGTTCACAACACACAATTCACTACGTAGTTGCACGCATAACTTCATCACACTATATCAGATTCCCTGCAGATCACCTATCATCACACATTCACATGCCAGCTTGACATGGGTGACAGCAGGATCTTGGCCACGCCCCTATTTTAAGCACTGGCCAATATGCACACACATATACCATCACTTCCTTAAACCTTTTCCACTTCACAAACTCCGTACTCCCAACAGCGTTCAACCTACAATGCAGTGTGACCATACTAATAGGTGCTATACAAATAATGTGCTACTACTACTACTGTCACGGGTGCAGCTAGCATTGTGATATGTTGGAACTATCTCATACTTGGCATGACAAATTGAGGGAACTGTCCCTTCACCCCGAGTGGGAGCCCCCACCCCCATGAGGACTGGGAGGTGAGCCCACTCCAAAACACCCTCCGTATGGGTCGAGGCAAGCGGGATATCACCAGGAGGAACTCCCCCCTTGGGGACAAGGACTCCTGTTCCAGTGAGGAACTCCCTGATACCCTCAAACTGATGTCATATATATATTTATCTAAAGAAATTGATAATTATCGAGTCCATGAAGATGAAGTGAATTTATGCTATCCACAATATGAAAACTAAGATTTTCCCTTGAAATCAGTCCCTCCAATGGAATGTGCTGAGGATGCTGAAAAGGGATGATTTGACAATAGGGAGTGATAGATGGCGAGAGAGAGTGCGATTCGGAGAGAAGCCGGAAAAGCAGAGAGAACCAGGGGAAGCCGCTTGTGCTTAGCAAAGCTGATGTAGTCAGGGTTCTCACAGTAAGCAGAGCACGCAAAGCCAGTCGTGCTCCGACGTGGAGCCAAAGATGCTGGGATACCGGCATATGAGAGCGGAAAAAATCACCATGTCAACAAATCTATTAAAACTACGCAGTACATGGGGATTCCACCACTGTATATTGGCCCAATTTATATTGGCCCAATTAAGTTCATACCTACACTTTCCCATGATAAAGCTTTCATTTAGGGTTTGGTCACTGGACAGCTTTGACTCACACATACCTTTTTACTCTGCTTGCAAATTATACATTCCCACACAACTCTGTCAATCTGTACATCACATGTGGGCCACCAGCAGTTTCTGCAGAGCCGATGTTTCATTTTGTTTATTCACTTGTGTCCCTCTTGTCCAAAGTTTATTATATGGTCTCACATGTTCTTAGGCAGAATGATTATGTCACCCCTTTTGAGGAGGCTTCCTTTGACATATAATATGTCCATGATTTGCCATAATTATTCTGATCCCAGGAGTTATTGCATTGTGCTCTTAAACAAGCCCTCTTTCTACTTCTTAATAGTCTCTGATAGGACAATCTCATTCCCCATGACTTTGTTTCATTTATCTTTTGGAATGGCCCAGTCCATGACTGACAGAACACGTTTTACTTCCTTTTATTACCTCATGTTCTTCACTACTAGCCAAGATTAACAGGAAATCCACTGTGCGTTTCTTGACACATATATTATTACCTTCAGTGTGTGTTTCTATATAGATGTGACTCATCTCCTTATAGTCGAGGATAGTTTGCTTAGGCCATTTGGTGTCACCATTCCTTCAGTTGTTTTATGGTCGATACATATTTCAAACTGTGTACCGCCCTAGAAATGATAGGAATGTATTGACTGGCCTCTTTATTACGAGCAATTCTTTTTCAATAATCATGTAGGACATCTCTGCTCCTTTAAATAGTCTGGAGGAATTCTCTTCCATCTTCAATCTGAAGCAGGTTGATTCCTAAACGCACATTGCTAGCATCTCTTGATATCATGGTCCCTATTCCATGTTTGTTGGTATCCAACATTGTGACCTTGGCTTAGCACCATTTTGATCACATGAAATGATTTGTCAGATTGCTCCCCCAACGTAAGCGGGGTGCAATACCTGGTTAGGCTTGGAAATGACTCTGTTTTGGTTGTACAATATGGCACAAATCTTGAATAGTATTTGATCATGCCTAGACATTCCATCAATTGTTCTCTTTTGTTCAAATGAGGTGCCCTTTCTATGGTGTTGACTAGATACTGTCACGATCCCTGCCCTAAGCCTGGATAGCCAAGCCAGGTGGTCTACTTCTACCCCTATCAGGTCCTCAAGGGCCTTTACATTTGCCCCCAGACTCTCTTGTAGTCAGTCTCATATGCTAGAGCAGTAATCAGGGCCCATAAGGGCATTGCGCAACAACATGGATGCCTCCACATGGCTCAGTTCCTAAACTGAACCATGCGGTGTAGCATTTTTGGTGTGGCAGGCCCAGTGATACCTGGGATGCCTGCAGGCTATATAAACCACACCCGAACTCCAGTACACGTTTCGCGTTACTTTGCATTCTAGCAACGTGACGCTCATCGTGTTCTGCAGCATCTTCGAACCTCGAAAAGTCTGCACCTGCAAAACAAAGGGACATCGTTATTTTCAGCAGCTTACCTGAGATTCCACCGCAGACTGCAATCAGCACCCAAGGAACAGCAAGCTTCTTGGATCTTCGAACCTGCAAAAAGAGAGAAAAGAGACATTAGACATTTACATCAGAGCCGGCAACTTACCTCTCAAGTCGCCCATTGACCAGCACCGCTTAGGAGCCTCTTGCTTCGGTGAACGCCGCGGCCAACGGGAATAAAAGACAACAGGTTAGCAGAAGCACGGCACCATAGCGCTACGTATAGCACCCACTTACCGCATCGAGGCGCTCCCGAAACACCATCACTTGCCGGTGAGCCCAAATCCAGCCAACGGCCCACAGCAGACTCTCGCGCACCTACTGGGAGAGAAAAGACATCATTAGTGCAAAGAAAGGCTTACAGAATAATAGTAATAAGACCTACCTGAGAGACTCAAAGGGGCAGTATCAGTGAAGTAACTCCATTGTAATCGCCCTCAGAGGACAACTCGCCCCTGCCAAGAAGGCAGGACTGAGAGCTCGCCAAAGCCCAAAACAAGGTGAGGAAAGGCCCGGGGAGGCGCTGCGGGCATACCGGGTGTTGGGTCGTTATTTTCCACAGTTGCTCAATCTTGAACATTGCCCACCTGTTTTCCAGAAAGAACTCCCCGCTGATAATACCCGGGAGCGACCGAGAAGGGCACCAGGGTCCGGCAGCTGGGTGGCGTCCCCATGGATACCAGGTGAGCGTAACAGATACTTGTTGGGTTCTCTGAGATTATGTGTCACATATATTCAATGTGATCTCTATTTATTTTACATTTCTCCTTGCTAAGTGTCATACCAGCTACTGCTAATTTTGTCAGTACACCACTGACTCTTTCATTGTATTGTTGTTCATTCTTGCCATATTGTCCTGGACAAAAGGACTATTTGTCCCTATTTAGCAGCCTACACATGATGTTCTGATATACTGATAATGTGCATTCACACATGGTATATTAAGGACTGTCACATTTTGCAAGGTTTTGTGTAGTGTAACCTGGTGGTGCATCAGAGAGATCCCGGGTTTAAATTGTAGATAATAGCACTTGTACATTAGGTATGGTGTGAAGATCGGTATCATGGGCGTAGGACATGGGGGGACAAGGAGGACAAATCCCCTCCACAATTTTAAGTGCGGTGGATATAATGGCATTTATCCCCCCCAGTTTCCACCAGTTTGTTTGTGTGTCTCCCTCCTGCACCAGTTTGTGTGTCTGCAGCGTGTCCCTGTGCAGTGATGCACGCAAACTTCAGACTCTGAAGTTTGGACGCAGTTCAGACACTGGCGTAACAGGAACATCCCGCAGCCCCATGTCCTGGGAGATGCCCCCCTGGAGAAAAAAATGAAAAAAATATGTTTTCACATTTTTTTAAAATGTTTCTTTTTGTAGTCACTAGGCATTCATAAAGAAATTATTTCTGTAACAGAAATGATTTCTTTATGAAGACAAAGTGACTACAAAAATAAACTTTCCTTTGGAAGTCTGAGGGCTCTCCCCACCCCATGACAGGGAAGGCCCCAGGCTGGAGGCACTCTGCCTTCATAAAGAAATTATTTCTGTTATGGATAGGTCCTTTATGGAAATAATTTCTTTATGAAGTCAGAGTGACTTCAAAAAGAAACAAATTCTTTTTGAAGTAATAGGGCTCCCCTCAACCCCATAATGTGTCCGTGTCTGAGTGTATTATGAAAACGTGTAGGTGGCTGCCTGTGTTAGTGTATGGTGAAATGGTGTACACAAATGTATGGGTGGCTGGGTGTGCACTGTAATGTATGGGTGGCTGCCTGAGTGAACCCACATGGTGAAAGGTTCACACTTAAATGTATAGGTGGCTGCCTGTGTGGGTGTATGGTGAAAGGATTCACACTAAAATGTATGGGTGGGTGCCTGGGTGGGTGTGCCTCTATGGTGAAAGGATGCACACTTAAATGTACGGGTGGCTGCTTGGATGTGCCTGCATGTTGAAAGGGTGCACACTTAAATGTATGGATGGCTGGGTGTGGGTGTGTGTATATGGTGAATGGTGTGTGTGCTTGTGTTCAGGGGTGCAACAAAACTTACATTTCAGGGGGGCTAATCCTTCAAATGTTGGGAGAGGCGCTAACTTCACGGGAGCTGGGGGAGGGGCAAGCTTATTTGTGTGGGGGCATCTAACTTCTTTACGCATTTTAATGAGACTATTCTAGTGC
This sequence comes from Ambystoma mexicanum, assembly GCF_040938575.1. Classification (NCBI taxonomy): domain Eukaryota; kingdom Metazoa; phylum Chordata; class Amphibia; order Caudata; family Ambystomatidae; genus Ambystoma; species Ambystoma mexicanum. Next base: position 767,205,600 of record NC_090941.1, read on the forward strand.
AGCTTCAATGTTACACGCAGTTAACTCTCTCCTTTAAGTCTGAAAGCACCCACTTATGGACCGCTGTGAGAATGAGCGGTCTCCTGTCCCCTCTCTACCCTTTCAATCACTCGCATGACATGCAAGTACTAAACCCACATCACGATTTCAATTGCCTAAAAATGTGGTGTTTGAATGCAGGTAATAACTGTGAAATGCTTTACATTAGTAATTGCTGGGCCCTTGTTAACAGCAAAACCCAGGTGCCATTTAACATTTGTGTCCTGTTCTGTCTGGCAACTGCTCTGAAAGTCAGCTAGATTGAGTGAACATAGCCCAAAATTTCAGGTGGGGGGGTGCTGAAGCCCAGTCAACTCAATGGTGTTACTCCAATACTTGTGTTTAATGCCTTGATTACTTATTGTTAATCGTTATTACTCTGAGCCCTATTCTTCCTCGTCCCTGTACTTGTGTATGAGGCAGTACTTGTGTATGAGGCACTCTGCCTCATACACAGGTACTGGGATGAGGTAGAGGTACATGGAGGTAATGCCTGATTTAGCTACCGGTAATCTTCATTACTCCTAGTCCCACTCTTCCTCATCCCAATACTTACCTATGAGGCAAGGAGCCTCATACGTAAGCTTTGGGACAAGGAAGAGGGACGTGAAGGTAATTCTGGGCCAATGAGCTGATTTTGGAGGTTGGGGTAGGAGGTGGGAGAGAGAGGGGATGCGTGGGAGTCGGGATTGTGCAATAAATCATAATGGTTGTCCATGTCCAGGCTAAGCAGGCATGATATGTGCCATTAATGTCCAGAGAGGCATTTTGGTGGAGCCAGTCTAGTCAATTCCTCAGTTTGGTATGACTTTTTTTTAACTGCGCATTTCTGATAAAGCAGACCTGCTAAGTGTAATTACCTGGCTAGACTGGCATTTGGGTGCTTCCAGTCTAGCTGTTTCTTACTGTGGCATTGTATATTTTTCTGGACGTCTGTGATAAAATGATATAATAGGATATAAGTCATTTATAACAGGCCTGTACACAAGTGTTTCTAGGCACGACAAGACAAGGGAGGGAAGATAGAGGGAGAACAAGAAAAACAATCTTACTAGGCCTTGTGTCATTCAGATTGTGCAAGTGCGAGAATGAGAAATGGGAAGGAGAGTGCAAGGAAGAGGGGAGGGGAAAACAGGGCAGTAATGTGGGTGCAGCCAGGGCAGCGCGGCTCTGGCCAGTGCAAGGAGAACAAGGGACTGTAGGGTTACAGTTACAGCCCATTTGTGTGTGGTAGGCCTAGAGGCAGTGCAAAGGTGACTGATCAAGAACAAGCCTGGACTAGGTGAGACTCTGAGGGTAGCCAAGCAACCAGTCAGTACAGCTGACAAGGAGGTCAGGTAGGTCAGCAGGGGAGGGAGAGAGAGAAAGCAGAGGGGAAGAGGAAAGTTTTGAGCTGCTTCCAGAACTTCAGTTGGTCCGTTCAAGTTTGAGAGGAGCAGGGATGCCATTCCAGAGGGTGGCACCTGCAAAGGAGAGAGATCTACCCCTCACTCTCTGCATGGAGAAGCATCTAACCCTTAGAGAGTTGGATGTATCTAGGGGAAGGGCTCGAGAAGGAAGGTATTTTGGAAGAGAATGTTCAATGTAGTGTGGGCCCCGGCCCCAGAAAGCCTTGTGGACAATGCAAAGAGTCTTGAACTTGATCCTTGCAGCCACCAGGAGTCAGTGGAGAGATTTCAGGCTGGAGAGATACAATCCCTCAGCTTGAGGCCAAGGATAAGTCTCTCAGTCCTATTCTGGATTAGTTGCAGAGGGCGGAGAGTAGAGGAAGGCAGATTGAGAAAGAGGTTGTTGCAGTACTCCAGCTTAAAGCGAAACAGGGCTCTGGAGACAGTGAGCTTCTGGGGAAAGTGAGAAAGGGAAGAGTGCCTTTGCGGAGGAGCAGCTGGTAGTGGGACTTCTTGGTGAAGTCTGCGATGTGAGGAGAGAAAGAGAGAGGTTTTGGCCTCGAAGGAAGGTGAAGGAAGGGAGCCCAAGGTGGGCTGCCAGAATGAGAGAGGGAAAGCAGGGGCAGGGGTCCCAATGAGAATGATCTCTCTCTTACTGGCATTAAGGCAGAGATTGTTGGAGGCGCACCAATCCTGAATCACGGTTAGACACTCAGGAATGAGTGAGAGAGGAGAGGAGCCTGAAGGAAAGCTGAGTGTCAACCACATAACAATGAAAGTTAGAGGAGAAGGTAGAGATCAGGGGGGCAGATGGGGCCAAGTAGAGGTTGAAAAACCTGGGTGAGGGGATAGAGCCCTGGGGACCACCAAAGGTAGAGAGAGAGGTGGCAGATAGAAACGGACCAAGTTGGACCTGGAGGGGGACGCCATGAGGAAGGAGGTCGGCCACTCCAGGGCCTGATCCGTGATGCCCAGGTTCTCACGTAGTTGATTGATCAGGATGGAATGGGTGACTGTGTCAAATGTAGATGAAAGATCAAGGGGTATTAGGACAGAAGGAATGCTGGAATCAAGATTAGAGAGCAGTTCTTCACAGGTGTTCAGCAGAGCAGTTTCTGTGCATCCGGCAGCTCTAAAACCAGACTGATGGTCGTGGAGACAACCAACAGATTCAGTGTGGAGAGTAAGCTGGGAGATGGCCAGCTTTTCCAAGAGTTTGCCCAGGAAATGGGTGATGGAGATTGGGCAATAGTTTGCAGGGCATGTATGAGCGGCATACGGCTTTTTGAGGAATGGGTGCATAAGGGAGTGCTTAACGGGAGAGGGGAACATTCCAGTGGTGAAAGAGTGATTTCAGAAATTGGCCAAGGCTGCAGCAAGGGTGTCAAATTGGTCCTTGATGATTCTAGAGGAGCAGGGGAGCACCTGTTGGATGACACTTTCATAGATTGGACTTGTCTAGAAACCTTGTCAGGTGTTGTCAGAGAGAAAGAGGGGAAAGGTGGAAGAGAGGTAGAGATGGTCAAAGGGGGGCAGAGAGAGGAAGAGGGAGAGAAAGAGGAGATAGAGGACAGCATGTCTTGAGTTTTAGCAGAGACGTGAGAGGCCAGAGCCATATAGATGGCCTGGGAGGGAACAGGAGGGGTGAAGACCGCAACAGGATTGACCAGTTCCTTGCAGATTTTAAAGAGTTTGGCTGTGTTGTTAGAGGCGCAGAGACCCGGGCTTGAATTTGTGCTCTCTTCTTGACGGGTGTTATTGCTTCTGCTGGCATTTTGGTGCAACCAGTCTAGGTTTGTCTAAATGTGGCCTGTCATGCTTTACTGTAATGTTATTTTGTGTCTACACTGGTCTACATTGTACAGCCAGTGGGACATGTTTTCAATGCGGCATAGAATTTTTTATATCTTAGCATTAATGTTCCTGTGCACTGTGGGTGACTTGCATGTATTGGATTGGCATTACCCTACAAACCAATTGCAAACACCCTGACTGTTTAGCCATTTTTTCTCAGAAAGTGTGCTGTATATTGCATTAAAACACATATTTATATATTTCTCCTAGTACAGTGTACGGCATACCCCTTCAGCAGCACGTTTGTGCGTATTGTGCAAACGTGATAATCTAGGCCGGCCCAGAGTGTGGCATGACCCATGATTTGTTGCCGAGATGGGGGCCCCCTCAGCCTGGCTCACAGGGCGGCCCCCACATTTTGTGTTATGCCACTGGGTTCAGACAGTCAGCAGCAGCGTCGCGGCCCGGGTATTGGTAATGGTAAACAAACAAGATTCTTAACTCTGCTGCCTGCTGCGCAGCTCACTCATGCGCTCCACTTACCCCTCCCCTTTTCTCCCCCTCCTCCTGCGCCTGTCACCTGCGCATTTGGAGCATCACATGCCAAAGGCCAGCATACTGCACGTGCCCCTGCGAATGCGCAGCCTCAGCTTCAGAAGCCTCTAGCCAGGCAGCGATGCTTGCTCCTGACTACTGACAGCATGAGAGAAGTGTGACTCCGCCGACTCAATCTCCTGGAGATTAGAGTCCTGAGGAGAGGCCTCACACTTACTCAGCCTACTAAGTAAGGTAAGTCAAGTGAAAGTGGCCCCAGGCAAGTGTGTTTTCATGTAGGGGTGCCACTCTGCCTGTTAAGTCAATGTTTCGAATTCAGGAAAAGCCAGAAAGCGCCTTAATTCGTCTCACTTGTTAATTAATTTGCACACAATAAATTGTAACACTTCCTTGGCTTTCCTGTCTGGCACCTTTAAAGGTACATAAACCGCTGATGGCGCTGAGATGGGCGCGAGGGGGGGGTTGTGTGGCATGGTTTCTCACCACACAAACCACGCTGCTTGTTCACACGCTGTGGGTCTAAGCAAAGATTGTGCACAGCTGTTAAGTGCCTCCCCTGCACCCCCATGTCCTGTCTGACACCCTGGGAGGTGGAGTGCACGCCAGGACGGCATTGGGTGTTGGGGGAGGAGGATTTCATTAGAGGGAACGAAAGAGTGACCGTCATATTTAACTCGCTGCGCGTGTTAACTGTATAAATATGATATTTATACAGGTAACACACGAGGCGCATTGAAGTTGACGGAGCTGCTAGTGTTTCCTCAGTGTGGGCCCGCTCCATCCAGCCTTGAATGCCCCCCATGGGCAGGCAGAATACTTGCCAACATTCTGTGACCAAAAAGTCTAAGATGTAGGATTTTTTAAGTTTCAAAAATAATACATAGCATAACAATGACATCACACGAAATTACTAACCATACCGTGTGGGCACCACTGGAGCAGTCTAAAATGCACAACCCATCAAACAGCACAAAAGACAGATTTTGAAATGTTAACAATGTATAATTTTGAATGGTAGGTTTATGTTATATTTAATTACCCACCTTCACAGAAGGTAATCACACAGAGCTGGTAGGCAACGTTTGCGACTCCTCGGTAGCATCAGGCCGGGTAGTACGTATTTATTACTGTAGTGGAGGTGGAACACTGAACAACATGGAGACTGATATCCTCCTCAGTCTTATAGGCAGATGCTGTGTGATAGTGGTACGCTCTGCAACTTGCCTTCACTGCTGGTTAACGTAAGGTCTGTCCCTGGAAGAGTGCAGGGCAGAGTCATTTAGCTGTCAGGCCAGTGGATTGATCTGAGCCCATCACTCAAATGTATCACTTATCCACCCACCGCACAGACAGATTAATTGCCTTAGAGTCACATAAATTACCTGGCACTGTAAAAAGCAGTAGGATGTGTCACCCAAATCTGTAGGCAGTAGGACTGCTTAAAAAGCAGTAGCCTGCCTACTGCCTAAATCAGTAGGGTTGGCAAGTATGAGGCTGTACACAGGCCCCAAACCGCTGTCAGTCTGGGGCAATGTTGTTTGCGCAAAAGTTGAGGGGCAGCCATTCCAGACCTCTTATACCCTCCTGGCCTCCAAAGAACAAACCTATGCTATCTTTGTCTTGCCCTTTAGGCACTGTTCAGAAAAACAAACAAGTTTTTGTGCAGGACCTGCCCCTACACGACCCCACAAGCATTGCATTGCCTGGCAATCACCTGCATCTTGCTAGCTGCATGTCCCTGACTGTCTCTGGTTGTAGCATTACTGTGCTTCTTGCTAAGAATGTTTTGAGTTTTGAATTTGAATACAAACGTATATCTCTTTACAAGGGGGCAATGTATTTGCCCCCAGACGCACAGCCACCACTGTACATCTATCCATGGAGACATGGGCATACAAGCTTCTTCACAAAATCACCTCAACCCTCCTTCTCCTGCACCGCCACCAGGGAAGAACATCTTTCTTCCCAATCCAACAATGTCAACAATGTCAGCCTAATAATGTGCACCCAACAAGTATTAACCCCCACAAACTCAAAAATAAATACTAGCAAATATTGTAATTTTAACCTGAGGTCCCAAACATAGGCTGCACACACGTTAAACCAGAACATTGCACTCAAAAGGTGTGTCATAAGGGGTATCACCCCATCACTCCGCATCCCAAAATGCTGAATTTCCACAGCCCCATTTCACTGCATATATATATATATGGGGGGGTAAAGTTAATAATAAATGTGAGCATTCTGGGGGGAAGGCTGCACAGGGTCTCCTCCGCATATATATGCAGTGAGAAGGGTTAAAACAAAAACTTGTTTTGTGCATTTTGGTGATGCACAGTAAAAAATACGTAGTGATCACATAAAGCTAAGGACGTAAATTGAAATTTCTGGTTCAATGCACCACTTTGTTGATAACTTTTATGTTACTTATCTTCATGCAATGTGTCTAATACATCAAATATATTTCAAAAGATATTCTTGAACCAAACATTTGTGTCCCAACAATTGTCATGGTACTACAGTTAGTCTTTCTGGGACACATTTTAAGTAACTCAAAAGTTATCAATAAAGGGATGCATTCAGCCTGGAATTTCCACTTACATACATGGATAACGCACCCAATGTGATACAATAAAGGACATGCTGTGCAGTTTGAGTGTTACACTTATGTCCAGCAACAATCAGTAGTACTACAGTGCTAATACTAACAAGGGAGACAGTCACCGTGACCTGGCCAGTATAAGCAGCAGCCACCCGTGCCTTCTCTCTCATGAGTGGGGTATTATTTCACCCTCTGTGGTCAGATAAGGATCAGCATTGATGAGCAACAATAGTTTGTTACCCTTCTACACCAACATCTGCTTGGTGAGTCGCTTGGTGACTCAGGTGAACTTTAATCTAATGTTCATACATTTCCATTAAGTCAATTACTTTTGCAACAGTCCAGCCCTTCTCAGCTTCTAGCCCACTATGCAGGTGCATTAAATCACGAAAGGCCTAATCAGGGGTATTGCTTGCAGAGCCCATTTGGATGACCCTTATTCTGCTGACGCTTCAAATTGGTGCTTTGCTGTCCTGTGTCCCGTTCCTATGCCTCAATTTTTTCAGCAATAGCAATCCAGTGAACCCTAACCCTCTTTCCTGGGCAGGTTGCGGACGGTTATAATTGAAGTGCAGTTGCCAAGACCTTACGGGGAGGTAGGAGTGTGTGCTACCTCTGTGCAAGAACCACAGGAGATCCTGACAGCAAGGCTCTCATCATCTCGCCCATAGAATAAGGCAACACATTCCTCTCGGCTCCTCTATACCCCCTTTAAAAGGACTTTATGTGGCAGCATTTTCACATTTTTACGTGAACTGAGCCTTCTGAAGTGAGACGCCAAATTGAAGGATTTTGAACTCTGAACTGCTTTTCTTTTTCTTAATTCTTAGTTTTCTTTTCTTTTTTTCTCTTGTTTTGTACAGTGATGATATATGTGATTTAATACGTACTGCAATTTTAATTTTGGGAAAAGTTGAGTTCTTTGACCAAAAAACAATATATAAATTTAAAGACGCAAAGTCCCAAGGTGTCACCTGTCCCTCCCAGATTTTATGGGTCTCCTACGTCCCTGATCGGTATGGTACATTTGTTCAGGGCCCTGAGATTGACACATAGCACTCATTCTAAATATGGCGGTTTGGAAATAAGGGTACTGGCACCCTTTCCAGACTACCTTACTCTGAGAATGCCGGTAGGGGCCACGGATCCCCTGGCAGTCCTGACCTGCCGGGTTTTTAGGCCTCTTCTGCCATGTCTCTCACTGCAATGGTGCCGGTGCTTCAGTGACCCCATTTCCATGGAGTTATAAGCAACTCGATGGAAATGGGGATTAACTGTTACTGCTGCTGCTTGTGATATCCCAGTGGCATATCAGGCGGTGGTAAGGGTGTTACAGGGTTGCTGTTAACCCACCGCCTACCGACGGGTTTTAATGCCAATCCCGTAATGAGCCCCATAGTCTCAACTTTCCAGAAGACTTCTTTACAATGACCAATGGGGAGACCGATTCTGAAGAGTCAATTCTTTGTACTAGTCACTGTTCTTCTAGTTTCTCTATCTCCCATTTTGCTTTATCTCCCATGATGAAAGGATCATTCTTTAGTTTCTGTGCATCCGGTTTTGGTTTTGGCCAGAATGATTTGGTGTAGGAATCCCTTAAGATAACCTTTGTTTATTTGAACACTTCTACAAGGCTGCATTCCTTGTCATAGTAAGTCATTACTATTTCTAATGAATTCAGGTTGAGTTTCACCTACAATTTCTTTTCATGTGCCCAACCTAATTGTGTCACGGCCCCTTTTTTGGATACATACATTTTCCCTTCTACAAATCTTCCTTTAAACTCTAACTGGCACCATACTAGTAAGTCTGTGCATATTCCACTGTATGGTACACGATTGATGTCTACTTTCTGTAGGATCCTGCAGCCAAATGTGGCATCGCAAAATGATTTTGTCAATGTGGAGTACATGGCTTTTGAGTCATCGTGCTAACACGTTTTCCATCAATGAAGATGGAGGCTGTGGGATGGTTGAATCATTTTTCTTAATTGTTGACCTCAAATATGGCTTCTTCAGGTCTTCAATGCAACCCATAGAGCTACTAGCTGTACAGCACTTTGCCATGAATCCACTTTTATTCGCGGAATCTTCATGTCATGTGTACAGCAGGACAAACTGGGCTGATTGCCAAGTGAATGATACTGTCACATATGAAGCATCACTTTCTTTATCATATGATATATTGCGCCTTGGCCTCATCCTTGTTTTGTCAGTGGCCTCAGCAATAGTCAAAGCCACTCAAGCTCCTTGGGTTTCTGCAGCAAGAAAAGTTGTTGCTTTTGTGTTTGTGACCATCAGCCTGGATGACGTGTAACATCTGACTGTTTGCTTGGATTCCAAATTATGTTTCTTGGCCCTTAGGAGTACTGCGCATCATTCCTGTAATCCAGTCATCAGAATTTGGCAGGATATGGGATTTCCAGCTCCTCAAAATCATTTTTTTACTAATTGATGTACCCCTGAACAAACAATGTTTCTCCGATAGAGAAAGGTTTTCAAGCAAAGCACCACAACCTAAAACCATTGTTTTGAAATCCAAATCGATATTTTGCTTTAGTACCCTCAAACACATAGTGCAAATTTCTTGCCAAAAACATCGGACTCGAACACAATCCCAGAGTAAATGTTCCATACTGCCCACTTCATTTCCACAACACCAACATACATCAGAGTCTGACATGCCTCTCTTTTTAAGCCTTTCCGGGCACCAGTAAACCCTATTGAGGATTTTAATTTCTCTAGAACGCTCACCCAGACTGATCGAGCAAAGCTTTACATTAGCACACATTTCAAGCCATACATCAGAATTAATTTCACACCCCAATCTTCTACTCCATTCATTCATTAAATCAGTATTATCTTTATAGTTTGCAACAATATGATGATAGACCTTGCTTGCAAGCGATTGATTACCTACAGTGAATAATTCCATACTCACAGTTCCATTCCAATCAACCACATCAATACATTGCTTTAATTTTCTGTATTCAGTAACGGAAAAATTATCAAAATTGAAATTTGCGCGTACCTCATCACAATCAACCCACTTCCCGTTCCTTTATACATCACTAATCCAATTAATTCCACTGACAAACCACTCCGGCCAGAACAAAGTTCTGCCACCATCTGTAATAGCTTTATTTAACAAGATAGAGGCATCAGGTGACTTCAGAGCCTTCGAACCACACATATCGTAAATATTATTTCACACATCCCTTAGGAATTCAGTCAAGGGAAATCTCTTACCATGCCTGTTAACCATTGTAAAAACTGCTCTTGGGGCAAGAGGGCCCACCGCACTTGCTTCTGCCACAGCCCATTCACTAGGGGAACCCCCCAAAAATGGAAAGAAAAATTGACATGAGAACGCCAAATGATACGCCCTAAAATTAGGGATACAAAGCCCCCCCCTCTCAACCAGAAGTTGAAGCTTCCACAACTTTAGTTTTGGAGGCATTCCATCCCAAATGAAGGATTGTAGTATGCCATCAATCAATCTCCAATAATACTGACTAATTCTCAGAGGTAGCATATCCAATATGTAATTGATTTTGGGTACGGCAGTTATCTTCAAGGCATTCACTTTGCCCCACAGCGATAAATGCAAAACCGACCCCCTCTGGGTATTCAATTTCAGTTCTCTGCAGACCTCCTCCATGTTTACCTCCACCATATCACTCAATGCTGGTATCAACCAAACTCCCAAGTATTTCATTTTATTCATGCACCATTGAAATCCATAACTAGTCACCAAAGACTTATCACAACGCATAGTAACCGGCAGAACTTCGGACTTTGACCAATTAATCTTATATCTGGCCACCTCATGGAACTGATCAAGTGTGAGCATCAGTGATGGTAACGAAGTCTCCAAACCCCGTAAAACCAACAAAAGATCATCCACATAAAACCATATTTTCTGTTCAACCTCAGCAAAGGAAACACCATTTAAGCTCGAATCACATTTTAAAGCAATAGCTAGAGGTTCAATGGCTAGCACAAACAGCAATGGTGATAATGGGCAGCCTTGCCTAGTACCCCTCTTTAGGTCAAAAGATTCTGATAATAAACCATTCATCTTAACATCCGCCGTGGGACAGGCATACAGAAGGGCAACCCATGAAATATATTCATCACCCAGGTTCATTGCATGCAAGACTGAAAACAAATATTGCCAATTAGCCCAGTGGAACGCCTTCTCAGCGTCAAGAGAGAACACAACTACATCATCCTCAGAATTCTGGGCTTGTGATAAAGTCAACAATAAATTCCAAATGTTGCTAGAAGTTCTACGACCCTTAACAAATCCAGATTGATCTGTGTGTATAAGCTTTTGCATCATTCATTTGATGCGTAAAGCAAGCAGCCAGTATCTTATTGTCAGTATTTATTAAATTTATCGGTCGGTAACTAGAAGGTAGGTTACCATCCTTACCTCTCTTTAGAAAGACCGAAATGGTAGCATGGTTCGTAGATACCGGTAACAAGCCCACTTCCTTAGATTCAATATACATTTCTCGTAAAAGCCCCAAAGCCGCCTCAGGAAGAATCTTATAAAACTCAACCGGTAATCCATCAGATCCAGGTGTCTTCCCAGAATTCAATCTATCAATGGCAAATCTGATCTCATCAATAGTCACCTGTCTGTTTAGACCCTCTTTTTCTTCATCTGAAATTTTCGGAACATGTAGATTTTCCAAGAAACATTCACCTCGACCAGTAATACCAGACTCATTCTCATATAGGGTCGAATAGAAATCTTTGAAAACCGTATTAATCTCACGTGGGTTAACAGTGGTCATTCTATTACCCCCCCTTTATCGAAGTTATAGCCCCCTCCAAGAGTTGTTGTCTCAGCCTGTAGGCAAGCAATCTGTCGCACTTTTCTCCCCGTTCGAAGTAAGCATATTTGATCTTATGCAAGTCTCTCTCAGCTCTCGCACTTAAATTAACATTCAATTCTTTCTTCAGTTTCTTCAATTTCCTTCTCGTATCAGTGTCATTCGGATTATGTACCAGGTCATTCGTAACCTCAACAATACGGGCGTCAGTTTCAGCTCTCACATTAACCATTCTCTTCTTTTTGTTACTGGATAAAGCCAAAACAAGACCCCTCATTGTACACTTGAATGCCTCCCATGTAATTGTCTTACTAAGTTCATCCGATTGATTCTCATTCACAAAATATTCTGCCTCAGCTCTAATCTTCTATAGTAGGGCATTATCGTACAGAATCGAGGTATTCATTTTCCATTGAAAGGATCTATAATACTCAAAGTTCATAAATATAGGCGCATGATCAGTGACTGCGATGCAACCAATTCTACTATGCATAAGATTTGCAGTTATACCACCCGCTTAAAAAAACATATAAATTCTAGAATATGTAGCATGTGAACCAGAATAAAATGTGAATTCCCTAATGTCAGGATGTTGCAGTCTCCAGCAATTCTTTAAGACAAAATCATCAACAAGAGCCCAAAACGAGCAAAAATGTGTATCTGTTCTCTGAAATGTTCTATTCCCAGTGCGATCAATGGAAGGATCACTAACTAAATTGAAATCACTGCCAAGTATAATATTAGGAGAGTCTGAATCAAGTAAGAATTGCGCCACATCCCTAAAGAAAGAGCCGTCATCCATCGAGGGAGCATAAATATTGCGCAATACATTTAACACCCTGTATATCCACCAGGAGTAAAACAACTCTACCTTCCTTATCACTGCTTGTTTTCAAAATTTCTATTGGAGAACCCTTCCATATCAGAATTGCAACTCCTCTGCTTTTAGCGGAACAAAAATAGGCAAAGACATTACCTATCCATTTCTTTTATACAACACCAATTTCTTCTTTTAATAGGTGAGTTTCTTGCAAAAAGTAAACATTGCATTTCATATCCTCCATGCAATTGAATATTTTCTGCCGTTTGATGGGCTGACCATACCATTCACATTCCAAGAAGTGACCAAGAGATGAGACCCCCTACTTGCAGACATTTCAAAAAATCTGAAGCAGCCTCAATGAATAAGCACTAGTTCAAAAAGAAACAAACAAAAAAGAAAAACTAGAAAAAGCCCCACTCCCCTCCATCTGGAACAGAAGCATGACGCCAACGTTGATAAGCACTCAAAAAACCCTGGCACCCTGACACCCTTGATTTATATCTTCTGATGTCTTTACAGATAGGCTGGTGTGCTCCACTTCTTTATCAAAACATAATACTTTATAAAGTGAGGGGTGATTTTGGAGCAAAGTTTATTTGTACATTTTCAATCCATGCATTCCAACATTAATTTGTCTTTTAACTGCTCACTTGCTTGAGAACAAAAACTGCCGGATCCCGCTAGTCTTCTGAGAACTGTAATATATTGCTCTTCATTTTCTTCCTCTGCTTGCCTTCTTTTGCCTAAACGATGCCATATTAGAACCGTGATGTCTTCTTCTTGTGGTGTTTGTACATTTCCTTTAGGCATTTCACATATTCATTATGACTCAGTGACTCCTGCTGTGACAATTCAGCTAGGTACCCACTTTTTTCTTGGCTTCTAGTGCTTTAGACATTTTAGTAGTGGGGCCTTCTTACTTCTCAGCATTGTGTCCAACAGGCATGTCTACTGGGGTTTGATGGGAAGAACACATCAACAACCAGTATGTCCTGCTTGTTCCTTTAACAATACATTCATAGATAAATTCAATTGATGAAGAGGCATGGGGGGGAAAGACCTCTCCCATTTTGGAGCTTTCCAGTAGTGCTGAATGCCTTTGAGTTTGTTGCATGGCAAACACCCTGTTCCATCTGTTTTTCTGGTGGTTCTGTTGGAGCGTAGCCCTCCTCTCTGCCATTCCTACAGTGGTAGTTCTTTGGTGACAGGGGATGATATTATATTATAAGCTGTGTTATTTGACTACAAATAACAAAAGATCACACATAAAACCCAAAAGAAGTGCATTATTTGAATGTATGTTCATGAACCATGTAAGACCGACAGGGTCTGACTGGGGTATATAATTGGCCTGGGCACTGATCAAAATGTGTTGCAAAGTCACAAATAGTAATTTGTTCCTTTTGTGACAAACTGTTTGAAAAGTACTCAAGGGGGAGCATTTTGTAAAAAATGCATTGCACATTGTGCATTTTAAACAGGATGTGTTCACAGGTCAAACTACTAGCTCTCCGGTGCAGTAACTCATCACACTGGCACTCATTAGCAATGATGGGCATGAACTTTAGGGATTGCCCTATAGGCCAGTCCGAGCCTAAAGACCACTACTTAGTAAGAGTACCTGCTGGTAATGGTGGATGTATTAACATGATTCACCTTGTTAATTCCTTAGCAATAAACTGATTTCAGGACTGCCATGGACCAACCCCATCTCCAGCCAGAGGCCTCAAGAGGCTCCTCTGAGAACACAGATCAGGAAGAAATCACCTCATCCCAGGCACACCAGGAGCAATATCAGAGAGACCAACCACTGATGGACTAGCCGATCAGGTGACACAAGCGTGTGTCATCTCTTCTGGTTTTTGGCTTCACTTTCTGTCTGGAACTTCACTTCCAGTGGTCATCTTGGGTTGGAGATATCACTTCCTATGGCCATCTTGGATTGGTAAAAACAAAGAGGTGATGGCTGGAAGGTTTAGAATGAATCTTAACCACTGGCAATGCTCTGGGCAACCCTCCAGATGACCGTTCTTCGCCTGCCAAGCTATTACAGAAGGGGAAAGACCATATGCAAATCAGGCTTGGCCCCACCCCAAAAGGGGAAGTCCAGCCCGAACTACTAGGCCACATCCCTTCTGCACAAGTCCACAAGCATCCCCAAACATGTTTCACCCTTGTTGGGGCTCATCAGTGAGGAGTAGCTTGGGTCTCTAGGCCCAGCAGGCACGGGACCCACGTCTGGGCATACCAGTCCCACTCGGGGTTACAAAGCAAAAACAAAGAGGTGATGGCTGGAAGGTTTAGAATGAATCTAAACCACTGGCAATGCTCTGGGCAACCCTCCAGACCACCGTTCTTCACCTGCCAAGCCAATACAGAAGGGGAAAGACCATATGCAAATCAGGCTTGGCCCCACCCCAAAAGGGCCAGTTGAGCCCGAACTGCTAGGCCACATCCCTTCTGCACGAGACCACAAGCATCCCCAAACATGTTTCACCCTTGTTGGGGCTCATCAGTGAGGAGTAGCTTGGGTCTCTAGGCCCAGCAGGCACGGGACGCACGTCTGGGCATACCCGTCCCACTCGGGGTGACAAAGCAAAAACAAAGAGATGATGGCTGGAAGGTTTAGAATGAATCTTAACCATTGGCAATTCTCTGGGCAACCCTCCAGACCACTGTTCTTCGCCTGCCAAGCTATTACAGAAGGGGAAAGACCATATGCAAATCAGGCTTGGCCCCACCCCAAAAGGGGCAGTCCAGCCCGAACTGCTAGGCCACATCCCTTCTGCACGAGACCACAAGCATCCCCAAACATGTTTCACCCTTGTTGGGGCTCTTCAGTGAGGAGTAGCTTGGGTCTCTAGGCCCAGCAGGCACGGGACCCACGTCTGGGCATACCCGTCCCACTCGGGGTGACAAAGCAAAAACAAAGAGGTGATGGCTGGAAGGTTTAGAATGAATCTTAACCACTGGCAATGCTCTGGGCAACCCTCCAGACCATCGTTCTTCACCTGCCAAGCCATTACAGAAGGGGAAAGACCATATGCAAATCAGGCTTCAGAGGGGACCTGGCCTAGCAGTTCGGGCTGGGCTGCTACCATTGGTGGCGACAGCTGACTGATTTGCACATGGCTGGAACCCTTTTGCAATGGCGCAGACGGGCTAACAAACGGTGGTGTGGAAGGTTGCCCAGAGCAATTGCCAGTGGTTCAGATTCATTCAAAACCTTCCACCCATCACTTTTGTGGTCATATCTTGGATTGGTGACATCACTGCCTGTGGCCATCTTGGATCAAACCCATCTCTAGCAAAGGCCACAAGAGTCTGTCTATCTATCTATCTATCTATCTATCTATCTATCTATCTATCTATCTATCTATCTATGTATCTATCTATCTATCTATTCTTTTTGTATTGCCCCCTAAACCCATAGTCCTCTAAGCTCCTTACACCCATAGGCTCCTTTAGGAAGATGAATTAGGAAGAAATCACCTCATCCAAGCAACACCAGGGACAATATAAGAGAGGCCAACCACTGATGGACTAGCCAATCATGTGACAAGATAAGGTATCATCCCTTCTGACCTCCCTAGGGGTGTCCAGAAAGGGGTGTCACAGGAAAGGGCAGAACAGTGAAGGGTGAAGGCCAGCAATTGACCAGCTTCTTTGCCTCTTAACCTATGAGCTTTACTACCTCTCTCTACGCTTTCTCCAATCACGCTACAACTTCGTTCTTTACCTATCCATATTATAAAACTCAGATCTCAAAACTCTCATTGATCCATCTCTCTTCCATCTCATTCCAACCAACAAAGCTGATGAGCTAACCATACCTCCTCTAACAACTACCCACCTTGCCTTGCTTCTTTGGAGACTCAACTTCTCTGCTCTTCCTTACCTCATCAACTGAACATTGCACTCTGGAATGCTCAGTCTGAATGTAACAAAATGGCCTTTATCAGTGACTACTTCCATTCCAGCTCTCCTCCCCTCAACCTTCTTATCTGCCACTGCCACTCTGGCATCCCTAAATTACTCCAAGCTATCCTTCATGCACTCTTCTCGACTGACTGGCAGAGGTGGAGACATCAGATACCTACTCTCTTCCCACCTCAATGCCTCACAAATCTCCAAGGCCACATCCTCTCCTACCTCTTTTGAATTCGCCATCACTACTATTGCTCTGGCTCACTCTATTCACAGCATCTGCACATATCACCCTCCTGGTCCCACTGGACCATGTATTGATGTTCTTCTTCCATCTCTTTGACTCCTTTCCACTAAACATTACCTCATTCTCTTAGGTGACTTTAACCTTCCATCTCCAACCACTTCTCAGAAATCTCAACTTCAGTCTTTGCTTAGTGACCACACTCTCCACTATATCCGTAACCTACCTACAGACACAGGGGGTAACTATGTGGATCTCATATTCATCTCCACCTCTCTCTCAGCCACTAGTACTACTGACCCCATACATATATGATCACTCTATTGTTTCCGACATCATCTCCTTTCCACACTCTGACCTTTGCTCACCTTTCTATTGACCTATTACTAAAAATGTAAACCTGCCATTCCCCCTTTGTCTCCCAACTACAGTTCTAACTCTTCTCCTTCACTCCGGATGCCTCTTCCACCTAGACTGCCTTCTCCAGCTTCGAATCCCTACTATATGACTCATTTTCCTCTCACTTCCCACTGCTTACTTTCACCCCTAAGTCTCAGCATCCTCAAACATGTGTCACCCCATTCATGCGCTCTCTCCGTACAGACATTGGCTGCTGTGCAAATGGAGGCCAATCGCATGAAGACCTGCAACTCTACCACTTTAGCCTGAACTCTCTCAAGTTCACTCTTGATAGAGCAAAAATTGAGTTCTACTCAACCCTCATTGAGTCTCACTCCAACCATCCTTACCGGGTACAAGGCACCCTAAACTCACTCCTCACTCCTCCTAAATCTAAGACTATCAACTCCACTAGTTGAATACTTCACTGCAAACATTTCCAAAATGTGAGACTGTCTATTGACCTTCCTCACACTCCCTCTTCCTACATCCAACATGCCACCTACTATACTATCATCCTCTACCTCTATATTTTTCACTTTAGTCACACTAATGCTGACAAAGTGCTATCTCTACTGATGAAGGCTAACCTCTCTTGTGCCCCATCAGACCTGCTTGCTACCCAGCTAGTCAAGCCTATTGCCCCTTTAGTGGCCTCTCATCTTGCTGAACTCTTCAACCTGTCCTTCAATTCTGCTTGCTTGCCCCTCTGTTTTTAAAACAGCCATGGTCATCCCTTTCCTGCCGCGGTGAACACAGAAGGTGAGTTTCCTTCTTTTTCTCCTTCGATCTACAATATTATTGTGCCGTTCAGATCGAGGGAGATGTCGTTGGAAAGGGGAACATCTTCCCTTTCCAACAAGACCTTTTTTGAAGCATTGCTGGACCACCGGACCAGCAGGGATCTGTTTGTGAAGTGGGGGAGAGGGGGCTGATGACTATGTAAGCGCCCCTTACCCCTCTGGCCCCCAAAGCAGCACGTTCCCCCCCCCGGAGGCAGATGGGCACAGTAATGTGCCAATCTGCCCCTAGGCAAGGGGCAAAACAAAAGAAAAAAAAATCAGTTTTGGGTGGGGATCGAGGGGCCACTAGACCACCAGGAATTTTTTACAATGAAAGTGGGCCACCCTCTCCCCACCCCAAATGGATGGGGTGACGCCTCATGTAGCTCTCCCTGGGGGCAGATTTCCGCCCCTATGAAGGGGTACATGAGATGCCCCCCATCCATTTGGGGTGGGGCGTGAGGCCACCAGGAATATTGGCACAGGACGTCCCAAGCCTAGCTCAGTACGTTTTGCCCACCCTGGGGCCAGATGGGCATAGTAATGTGCGCATCTTCCTCTATGGAAGGGCAAAACATAACAACATTAAAAACACAAACATGTATATTTAGTGGGCGCTGTGGGGCACCCTAAACCACCAGAGATATAGGGAATGAAAAGGGGGTGGCCCTCTCCCCACACCCAAAGTGAATGGGGGGGCACCTCATGTAGCCCCTGTCTGCCCCAGGGAGGGCTACAGGAGATGTGCCCCATCCATTTGGGTGGGGGGAGAGGGCCAAAAGAAATCTTGGAACAGGCTTCCCCAAGCATGGGACAATACATTTTGCCCACCCTGGGGGAGATCAGCAGAGTAATGTAACAAACAAAAAAAATCTACGTTGTTGATGGGGGTATATAGGGAATGAAAATGTTCGTGTCCCGCTCCCCCAGACCCCAAATGCATCGGTGGGGCTCTCATGCTAGTGCAATATTGCAGTCTGCCCCTAGGAAGGGGCAAATGTGTTTTTACTGGGGAGGGAGGGTGAGTAGTCCACCAGGGATGGCTTGATAGGGGGGCCGTGATCGGAGAATAGTAGTTATGATTTGCTTTTGCTGGGATGACCATAGGTAACAAATTCTTTTTGTTTCATTTACAACGTTTTCTACGTGAGCAGCTGTATTGTTATGTGAGTACTGATTTTTATCATTCTATGGTTAGGGCCCATTGTCAGTGGGGTCGGTGGGACTGGGGCTGGATTGTTGGTGGTGTGGGTGGGAGTGAGCTGTCTGGGGTGGTATTTTGGTGGGCTGGGACACAATTGCAGGGTCAGGCCACAAATATCCCCCCATGCCAGCATAACATTGGTGTTTCCCTGAGAGCTGCTGTCTCTAATGTGGGTTGACCTTCCGCAAGCCCAGGCTGCAACTCTGGCTGTGCTGCGTTACAGAAGTCACCTACGGAGAGGAATGGGGGTCCTGCAAGGGCTCCCTGGAACTGCTGTTGGACTTGGGGACGGTCGACCCACATGGGAGACAAGGCGCCCAAGGCTGGAGGCATCACCTCCGACCATCCTGTAGTTCTGGATGGCCTGTGTTACAGCTTTTCCCCAGGGGAAAGGAAAGGGACCCTTACTTTCATTGCTCAGTATCTCTATATTTCACCATGCATTGTCACGAGGTGGAATGAGGAGGTGGAATTATTCAAATCTAGTTTATTAACTGACCAGCAAAAAGGGCTATCTTTCCCTATTGTAGAGGAGCAGCCGAATGCCTCTGTAGGAAGTCCCACCCCCATCCTGCCTATATGTTGGAAAACGGAAATAGCAATATGCACAATGCCAGTGATTGTGTCAATTCCACGGAGAGCCTTCGGGAAAAGTTATCCATTCCTTAAGTGCCAGGCTATTACGCAAGTCTCTGCAAAAAGGAGAGCATACTCGTCGTTGACACTTAAGGGGAAGACCTTATATGATGTACCCTCGCAGAGATGACAATCTCTTAGAGGAGGTCCCCGAATGAATATGTAGATGAGAGGAAAAGAGGCTGATGACGTCTCTAGAAGTGAGTGTGATGCACTGAGAAGAATAGTCAAAGAAGAAGATGCATAAGACCTTATAGGATCTGATGGCGATGTAAAGAATCGTGTAAACTTTCATATGCGGAATGAAGTTTGTACGTGTGAAGAGCACTGCAGAAAATGGAAGCTGATGCAGTAACGCAAGTGACTAATTGATCATACAGACTAGCTATATGTAGTGAATAGACTGTAGGCGGTGCCGCCATTATATAGAATTCTGGACACCGGTATAAGCTCAGACTCTTGAAGAAAGAAGGATCGGAGGGCTGTGTCGCAGCAAGAAAACAGCTTAAGATCAAGGAAGGCCTGGAATAGCTGTCTTGCCTGGTGTCAAAGGATGAAGCCGCCAAGAACTACTTATCTATCCTTGATGAACAGTGAAAGTGAGAAGCTGAATCTCTTAAGGTGCAAGAAAGAACAGCATGAGTGCCAAGTTTATTAATTCAAGACAATTAAATGCTGCAAAACAGGCTGAAATACTGTCTCCTGTCACATGAGTCCAGGATGAAAATAGGAGTAAGGCGTACAAACCTGAACTGCGATAAGAGTGTGTCTCTTCTCCCTTTTACTCTCAGGAGCAGTGATACTTTGCAAGGACAGGTTCAAAGACAATCTGAATGGCAGAAGGCATGAGCGATGAGAGATGTTGAGCTAATCGGATGGGGAGACACAGTCAAGTCCACCCCCTGGCACCTGGGGTACCATCTTACATGCTGCTAGTGAGCTGAATGTACCAGAAGGGTACAAGCATGCCAACCAATAGTAGAGGGCCATATAACGAAGGACCTTATAGTTTGACAGCCAATGGTGTACAGTGTATCTGGTAACTGATGAAGATGACTTTCACTAGGGGTGGGCATAAGTTGTCCACTGACTGCAGAGACCCAATCACAACCTGATCTCTTAAAGAAAGTATACCTAGATGTTCTGCTTGAGCCTATCACAATCCCCCGTAGGCTTTCTTAGTTTGCCTCGTTGTATGACATCACGTATGACACATTTTTGTTATATAAATGTGTTTTTTATGTAAAATTATTGAGAGCACAATCGAACGTCCGTTGATGTCCGTTGTAACTCCCTGTTTTAGACAATTGAAAATAAAACAGTCAGAGGAGACATTTTTCCAACTTCCTGCGTCAGTCTTATTATTTGTTGTACGAGTTATTCTGCATTCACATCCTTGTATGAAATGTTACTGATTAAAAGGGCCCTTCAAGGGTCCACTTTCTCTACAGGGTTACCACTACCTATTTTACGATAACTCAATTACTTGAAAGAGGGGAAGTAGGGTTTAGTGGACGGGAGGATAGGCGGATACATGAGATTGAAAGAATTACAATGGCCTGGAGGTCATTTAAGGGTGAGGGGGGTAGGGAGAGAGTGCAAATTAACAGTTGGGGGAGTGAGAATGCCTGATAAGAGGAGGAAACGGTTGTTGAGAGTGCACAGACACAGTAAAGTCAGGCAGATAGGTATGGGCAGCAGGGAGGAGGAGGAAGAGAGATTGAAGGCACTGGGCACTGGGCCTGAGAGAGCACAGCTGAAGGGAGGATACAGTACAGAATTAGGCCTTGTGACCGAAATGCAGGAATAGCTCCCTTCTCCTGGTAAACTGGCTCAGTCTTTTTCAATTTTTTGCTTCCATTTCTGACTCAACAAGGGGTTCCGGGACTGGAGAATAACTGCCTTCTCCTGACCCACTCAATAGTCCTCAAATGTCTCTTTTGTTCCTCCATTTGAGTTGAACAGACTTGTTTCATAGTTTCAACGGTCCTTCTTGACCTTTTCCCACACTGAAAACATTCTCTAGACATCCCTGGTTGTCTATTCTTATTTAGACTGCTGTTAATGTAATCACTTGTGATGAGGGAGAGTACCCCTGTGGCACTCTTTAGTTGTATGAATGTCACTGTCACCACTGTAATGAGGAAGATCACTCTGGTTACACTCTTGACTTTGTCTGCTTTGCCGACCACTGCTGTAGCAAAGGGGACTATTCCCAACTGTATATTCTCTGTGGCTTCTCTTGGTGTTGCCACTGTAACAGGGAAGGTTACTACCAGGTGTTTTTTCCCTTTGGCTTCTCTTATTGTTACCACTTTGACGATGGAGATTACTTCAGAATGTCTATTTTCTTTGGCTACTCTTAGTGCTATCAGTGTGACGAGGGAGATCAGTGTTTTTTCTCATCAGCTTCTCTTATTCTTATCACTGTGATGAAGAAGATTACTCCCGAGGGCCTCTTCTCTTTGGCTTCTCTTAGCATTATCAATATGATGAGGGAGATTATCCATGAGTATTCCATCTCTTTGGTTTCTCTTAGGGTTACTACTGTAACGAGGGAGATCACTCCTGTGTTTCTCTTGGATTACAAAGGGGTCACCACTGCGACAAAGGAGATTACTGCCATACTTCTCTCGGGTTTCTAAGGAGTCACCACTGTAATGAGGGAGATAACTCCTGTGCTTCTCTTGAGTTTCAAATAGGTAATCCGCTATGAAGAGGATAAGCAACTTGTGATGCAGTTATAGCCTGCCCCCTCCTGAGTCTCACGTTATGCCCGTTAGCACCTGTCTTGCAGGTGAGCATCACCAGTTCTTCCTGTGGTGTCCAGGGCACTTCTCTCGACTGCAGGACTTGTTTGGCTCAGTCTGTGTCTGCTTCTGGGTGGTGTGCTTCTTCCTCTGAGGCCTTTGCAGTATCATCGTCATTTAAGAGCCAACTGGTCCACCCACTTGGGGTCACACCACTGCCTGGAGCTTTTCTTCTTTGGTCCAATTTGGCAGCTTCCTCCCAGTTACTTGTATGGTCGTGATGGGCCACTCTCTTTCCTAACCATCACTCTCCTTCCTGTCACTTCTGACTTCACTGCTGCGCCATATTTGAATCTCCTGGGCTCTTTCTTCTCCATTAAAGGTTAGTCCTTTCTCCCTTTTATTCAATTGATGCTGGTCCTTCCACAGTTTGAACGCAGTCTTTTGTCTGACGGTTTAAATTGGTATCTATTCCTCTTTCCATCTTCTTCATCTCAGCATATTGGTTGCCAACCAACAAGCACTCTTTATATGGTTTTCATTCTTGCTCTTTTCAGTACTATTATACATTGTAGGTGCGTATGGGTCCGTATCACAGTAACAAATAGAGACTTCAGGGGCGGCTGATACATTAGCAGGGTGTGAGGGTGTAAGCCTTTGAGAGGTTATGAGGAGTTCCGTAAAGGAAAGGGAGACCGTATCCCCGAGGGGGAAATCACTCCCTCTGAGGTCCTCCCACTTATTACCATCCCTAGTGGGAATATTGGGAAGCTGCCTCATCTACCTAGCCTTATAATGAAGGGCTCCCCCTGAGGAGAAGTGATGGAACCCCATGAACTGTCACATACCCTTCCCTTAGTGGAGGTGCCTTTCTCTTTTAGGATTGATGTTTTGATCCTTACAGCATAATATTTATTCATAGGGGTTACCTATTCTGGGAGATTTGGGACAACAGCTGAATTTATTACCACAATCTCTCCTCTGACCGTAAGGGTGACTGTGGATCTTTGATAAACTTCTTGGTCCCCACAGAGGCATGTTATTTTTATGCGTTTTCCTGCAAGAAGATCATCAGGGTATAACAGATCCGTTCGGACAGCTGTTCCTTTACTCCCGGTATCTAATAATGCCAGACCTTGAATCTCATTTACTTTCATCTCTTCCTGGGTCTTAAGGTGAACAGGGGCACACAAACAGTTGACTAATCCTTCTATTTCTTCTCAAGACTTTTCTTCTTCATCCACCCAGGGGTGAGCAGACATCCACCTTCCCTCCATAGGCACTTCCCATTGGTTTTTTGTGCAATACTTTGCCAGATGTTCTCATTGCCTGCAAGAGTTACATGATATCAAGCTAGTTTTTTCCATACTAACCAGGACACTGTCTTTTGAGGTGATAGCTGTTCCTTCTTCCTTCCCCAGTCTCTCCCTACAGATTTAATATCTCTAAATGTTTTTTTTTTCCCAGAGAGATCTTTTTGGGGCTAGGCTTTACTTCCTCAGTGGTATTTTCCACCTTATGTAATACACATAGATGTTTTTCGGCTTCTGCATGAGACTGAGAGGTTTCTACTGCTTTATAAAAAGTACATTTTGTAGAACTGCTCTTTGGCCGTATGTTGGTAGGGCATTCGTAAATTGCTCAAAAGCCAAAACTTATAACACTTTTGGTAAGTATTTTGCCCCAACCATAGGGAGAGGGTGTTTTGAACAAGGGCCTCCATCTCTAAAGGACTTTTGGTTGGACTTAACCTGATTTCTCTAAACTTTTGCCTATCGACATTTTCAGGCTGTCTGACCTTTTTCAATACCCCCTGCTTGTTCTCCCCAAACAAAGTGGCACCTAGGGGATTCAGGGTCTGGTAGGAAGCTCGGAGCTCCCCCTTCAACAACAGGGCCAGAGAGCATATTTTAAACTATTAACTTCATTGAAATGGTTGGCCTAATCTTTCAAAATTTAGAAGAAAAAAAAACCTAAGTCCTGCCCCTCTAGATATGTCTGCAGTTTTCCATCGGGAAGTATGGGACGATGGTGACTAGCTCCGAGTTTGTCAAGTCCTTCCTGGAATTGTTGGTCAGATTGTATCTGGTGGTTGACCAGCCATTCCAATAAGGATTTGAGATTGCTCATGGTCGATGGAAGGGATCCCTCAGCAAATTAATCAGTAGGAGAGAATGACTCATCAATTTCTTGGTTATTAGGAATAGTAAATATATATGCGGGTACAGACATTCTTGTGCACAGTGATTTTAAATTAGAGACTACTCCTAATAGTTTTTTATGTGGCGACCGATCCTGTGGTTTGGCCATTCACAACCCACTAAGAGAAATCTTTAGGTTGGAGGTTTGCATTACGGCTGCTGCCAAACCTGAATGGGAACCCCCTTTATTATCACTTGGCCAGGTTCTCACTTTCACAACATATTCACAACATATATCGTGAGGTGGAGTGAGGAGTCTGACAAAGAGTGAGCATTGTTAAAATAGAGTTTATTAACTGATCAGCAAAAAAGGGCTAACTTTCCCTATCGGTACAGGGTTACGCCTACCTATTCGAGGATAACTCAGGTACTTGTTGTCAGGGTGAGGGTCACAAGTAAGAGTCTCTGTCATCTGTCCAAAACCTACTCTAACCCTACCACTAAATTACAAAATAGTTCAGCATATATTGAAAACAAATAATTGTTTGGGCCACTCACAACTCAGTACACAATACTTCAGCTTTTATAGAAAACTGGTTTAGTCTTTTTTAATCTTTTGTTTCCATTTTTGATTCAAGAAGGGGTTCCGGGCAGGAGAATGACTCTCTTCTCCTGACCCACTCAATAGTCCTTAAAAAAGTCTCTTTAGTTCCTCCAACCAAGTTTTACAGACATTTTCCACAATTCTGATGGTCGTTCTTTACCGTTTTCCACACTAAAATTACTGTATAGACAGCTCTGGTTGTCTGTTCTTCATTACATTGCTGTTAATGTAATCACTGTGATGATGGAGAGTACACCCAAGGCACTCCTGGCTTTTATTCATTTCACTGTCACCACTGTGATGAGCAAGATCACTCTGGTTACACACTTGACTGTGTCTGCTTTGACAACTAGTGCCGTAGCAAAGGGGGCTACTCCTGAATGCTTCTTCTCTGTGAATTCTCTTGGTGTTGCCACTCTAATGAGGGTGATTATTCCCAGGTGTTTCTTCTCTCTGGTTTCTCTTAGTTTTACTTCTGTGATGAGGGAGATTACTTCTGAGTATTTCTTCTCTTTGGCTTCTCTTAGTGCTCCCACTGTGATGAGGGAGATTACGCCTGAGTGTCTCTTTTCCTTGGCTTCTCTAAGAGTTATTACTCGGAGAAGGGAGATTACTCTGGAGTGTTTCTTCTGTTTTGATTCTCTTAGTGTTGTAACTGTGATGAGGGAGACTGTTCCCGGGTGTCTCTACTTTTTGATTTCTCTTAGTGTTATCAGTGTTTACGAGGGAGATTACTTGCAAGTGTCTCTTCTCTTTGGCTTCTCTTATCATTATCACTATGATAAGGGAGATTCCCCTGAGTTTGCATTCTCTATAGTTTCTCTTATGGTTACTACTGTAACGAAGGAGATCACTCCAGTGTTTCTCTTGGATGACAAAGGGGTCACCACTGTGACGAGGAGATGCAACCCTGAAGCAGTTATAGCCTGCCCCCCTCCCAGGTCTTTTGCTATGCCCATTACCCTATATCTTGTGGGTGAGTATCACTGGTGCTTCCTGTAGGTCCACGCTGCTATAACAGCCATGAGACTTCTGTGGCTCGGTCAGTGTCTTCTTCCTGCTGGTTTGTCTCTTCCTCTAAGGCGTTGGCAGTATCTGCATCCTATATGGACCAGCCTTCCACCCTACTGGGGTCAAACCACTGCCTGGAGCTCTTATTCTTCAGTCCGGGTTGGTGGCTTGCCTCCCTGTCACTCGTACAGTCAGGATGGGCCACTCTCCGTCCCGACCGTCGCTCTCCCGGCTATCACTTTTGGCTTCATTGCTGCTCTGCATTCAAATCTCCCAGGCTCCCACTTCTCCATTAAAGATGAGTCCTTTCTCTCTTTCATTCAAGTGCCAGTGGTCCATTAAACCCTCAACTATAGTGGGTGAGCACTCCAAATCCCAGTGATTCGGTGTAGTAGATATATACTTAAAATCTGCATACATCGGGTCAGAGTACAATTTCAGGAAGTGCTCAAGCCACTGAGATTCAGTGACTCCACATAATTGTAGGTTCAGTTGAGATGGAGAAACCGCACTGTTAAGTAAGGACCATATTTGGGCTGAGTTTTTGTTATTTGCAGCTGCCAGAAAGGCTTCACCATCCTGCTGATATAAAGTAGCCCTTCTAAAGCGGCACCAGTTTCTATAATGACATTTAATTCTCTGTTGTGTCACATGTCGAGTACCCAAAGGCATTTTTCGTGTAGCTCTTATGGCTTTTCTATAGTCACGTTTTGCTTGTTGCATAGTTTGGTCAAAATGATGTTTGTGTACGCGAATATCATATGATTTGTCAGCAAACATTGTACCAAAGCTTGGAAGGATATCTGTATAGAAATCCTTTTTAGTGATGACAAATCCTTGAGTAGCAAGCTCAAGGTCATAGAGGGATGCAGGGGTCCATTTAAAGCGGGTTCTCGCAGTATTGACGGTTAAGACATGTTTTGACCATCGTTGAGACGATGTTGTAGAATCAAGAAGGCCCTCCCATTCAAAAGTTATCATGTGGTGATCACTGATGGTCTGAGTTATAACTTTCAATTGAGTAGCCTTATGAAAAAGGCTATCAGATACGAATACATAGTCAATAATTGACTGGGATTTTCCTCTTTCCCAAGTTGCACTGGCCGGAATATCGCCTGAGATAGCACCATTGGCCAAATATAGATTATGATCTTTCACAAACTTTAACCATCTTCTCGTCTCACGCTTCTGACTAGGTGTTTTCGGGCTAATACAATTAAGATTTAGATCCCCAACCATCAATATGTCACTCACACTCACAGTATCTGCATCCTATATGGACCAGCCTTCCACCCTACTGGGGTCAAACCACTGCCTGGAGCTCTTATTCTTCAGTCCGGGTTGGTGGCTTGCCTCCCTGTCACTCGTACAGTCAGGATGGGCCACTCTCCGTCCCAACTGTCGCTCTCCCGGCTATCACTTTTGGCTTCATTGCTGCTCTGCATTCAAATCTCCCAGGCTCCCACTTCTCCATTAAAGATGAGTCCTTTCTCTCTTTCATTCAAGTGCCAGTGGTCCATCTGAAGATTGAATGCAGAGTCATTTGTTTGTCTTTGTAGGTTGATCTCTATTCTTCTTTCCATCTTTTTTGTCTCAGTATTATTGGCTGCCAACCAACAATCACTCTTTATATAGTTTTGTTTTTTTTGTTGTTTTTTTTATTGAATATAGTTTAATGAACAACTTTTTCAATCTTTAAACAAATTCATTTACAATTACATACAAAATTCAACGTTAACATTAAAAGAGAAACAACAAAACATTTGGATAAAAAAAAAATGAAGTACAGTAATTAGTCAAAATAGGTAAAAAATAGTATCTAAAACAATTCAGACTTAATATTAAAATTTGAAACAATATAAAATCAATTCAAAAGTGGACAGGGCTTTAAAAGCAATTCAAAAGGGAGAATCTTTGAAAAATAGAAGAAAAGAAAAGGGCCTAAACCAATAACGCACTTAAATAAACCAATAAGTTCTTTGATTGGAGACATCAAACATATCATAATATTCCACAGATTCATTTGAACATTTATATATATTTAGGTTTCATCATCATTTAACATAACATTCTTTTATCAGTTTCTAATGGGCCCTTCACAGATTTAGTTGCCTAAAACTTACATGCAGTTGTCATATTTATAGCTCTAAATCTTGATCGACACGCCCTTGAGTTTCGACATAATGGCCTCCAAAAAATTATGGGTGGCAATGCGAAGGCTCATTGAATTGGTAGACAAAAGTAGCGACCAACAAGTTTCAGGGCTTAGTTCACCAAGATAGGATAGATGAGGTTCAAAAAATTTTGTTCTTAGATTAGTTAATGCTGGACAAGCAGATACAACATGCTGGAGTGTTTCTTTAACTCCCTCAACCTCACAAAAGGTACAACAGTTTTTATTAGCCGGTAACAATTTTCTTCTAACCAAAACATCTCTAGTTGGAAAGAGATTAAATCGCAGCCGTAAGATAGTTGACCTTAACTGCAGAGAGGGAGCTTGTTTTAGATATGGGGCCAGCGTTCCTCGAGTTTTGTGTTCATAGGCTAGCATTTTGAAGTCTTTATATGATAAACACCCCATTCTTGTATCAATCCAGTCAGATCTGTACAATTTTTCTTTTGCCTTTTTTGGTTGACCAATAAGCATTTCTAGGGACAAATCAATTCTTGCCAAGATGTTTAAAATCTGAGCCATCCATGTTTTTACAAAGTGATGGTCCGAGGTTAACATACAATGAGATAGAGATGCCAATATAGTGTTGGAATTATCACAGATGAGACATTTCCGAAACAAGGCACATAATTTCCAATGGTATTCAGCACTCAATGATGTCAAACCTAATTCAAATCTTAACCAAGGACCTGGAACACAATTAGGAAGTTGTAATACAGCTCGCCAGTATGTTGCCTCTAATTTATGCAAGCTTTCTGAACAAACGATTTTTTTTGTTTCAAGGCCATATAATATAGTTGGAACTACTTTCTGTTCCCAATATGTTATGGCTGGGCTAATCGTAAATTTTCCAAATTTGTGCAGAATAATTTTAGTTTGGGAGATAGCAGACTTGACCTTATGGTCCAACGTGATTGAGTGCGAATCCACAGGTGAGGAGCCGTCAAACAAGATTCCCAGGTATAAATATGTTGGAACAACTTCAACAATTCTGTTATCGATTCTCCACTCAAAAGGTCTTCTTTTGGTGGACCTTGGGGCATAAACAACCACTTGCGTCTTATTTAGGTTGATTATCAACTCATTCAATGTTAAATATTCATGAAGAGCAGACAGAAGTTTTTGTAGGCCTATGGGCGTCTTGGATACCAACACTAAGTCATCAGCGTACCACAGGGCTTTGATAGGGGTACCATTCATTTTTGGCGAATCTGAGATCACATCAGAAAAAATGTATTTAACGTCTTGTATAAAGAAATTAAAAATAGCCGAGGCCAACACACAGCCTTGTTTCAACCCCCGAAAAGTTGGAATTGCACTTGACAGAAGGCCTGAAACAGTCAGACGGATCATGATGGAGGTCGATGAGTGTAAGGCATGTATAATGTCACATATGGTTTTAGGACAATTAGCTAGATGTAGTTTGTTCATCAGTGTGGTTCTAGATACAGAATCAAAGGCTGTGTGAAGGTCAACACATGCTAAATACATTGACTGTTTAGAGGACTGTGCTTGGGCTTTCAAGGCATTAAGGGTTAGTAAATTGACAGACGTACCCAAACCGGCTACAAAGCCCGTTTGGCAAGGATCTCGCTGTTGATAGGTCTCAGTCCAACACGAAAAATCCCGTAAAACAAGGCGAGCAAAAATCTTCCCGGGAGCATTGAGAAGGGCAATGGGACGATAGCTCCCCGGGGATTCCTTATCACCCTTTTTAAAAATAGGAACCAGTATAGAACTTTGCCAAGATGTTGGAATATTTTTGCAACAGATAATATGATGAAATAAGTTGTTCAAAATCAATGCCCATTCCGTGGGGTTCTGCTTAAACATAAAATCGCTTAGCCCATCCAGCCCTGCAGCACGAGAGGAAGAAGACTTTTTAATTAAACCCTCAACTATAGTGGGTGAGCACTCCAAATCCCAGTGGTTCGGTGTAGTAGATATATACTTAAAATCTGCATACATCGGGTCAGAGTACAATTTCAGGAAGTGCTCAAGCCACTGAGATTCAGTGACTCCACATAATTGTAGGTTCAGTTGAGATGGAGAAACCGCACTGTTAAGTAAGGACCATATTTGGGCTGAGTTTTTGTTATTTGCAGCTGCCAGAAAGGCTTCACCATCCTGCTGATATAAAGTAGCCCTTCTAAAGCGGCACCAGTTTCTATAATGACATTTAATTCTCTGTTGTGTCACATGTCGAGTACCCAAAGGCATTTTTCGTGTAGCTCTTATGGCTTTTCTATAGTCACGTTTTGCTTGTTGCATAGTTTGGTCAAAATGATGTTTGTGTACGCGAATATCATATGATTTGTCAGCAAACATTGTACCAAAGCTTGGAAGGATATCTGTATAGAAATCCTTTTTAGTGATGACAAATCCTTGAGTAGCAAGCTCAAGGTCATAGAGGGATGCAGGGGTCCATTTAAAGCGGGTTCTCGCAGTATTGACGGTTAAGACATGTTTTGACCATCGTTGAGACGATGTTGTAGAATCAAGAAGGCCCTCCCATTCAAAAGTTATCATGTGGTGATCACTGATGGTCTGAGTTATAACTTTCAATTGAGTAGCCTTATGAAAAAGGCTATCAGATACGAATACATAGTCAATAATTGACTGGGATTTTCCTCTTTCCCAAGTTGCACTGGCCGGAATATCGCCTGAGATAGCACCATTGGCCAAATATAGATTATGATCTTTCACAAACTTTAACCATCTTCTGGTCTCACGCTTCTGACTAGGTGTTTTCGGGCTAATACAATTAAGATTTAGATCCCCAACCATCAATATGTCACTCACACTCACAGTATCTGCATCCTATATGGACCAGCCTTCCACCCTACTGGGGTCAAACCACTGCCTGGAGCTCTTTTTCTTCAGTCCGGGTTGGTGGCTTGCCTCCCTGTCACTCGTACAGTCAGGATGGGCCACTCTCCGTCCCAACTGTCGCTCTCCCGGCTATCACTTTTGGCTTCATTGCTGCTCTGCATTCAAATCTCCCAGGCTCCCACTTCTCCATTAAAGATGATTCCTTTCTCTCTTTCATTCAAGTGCCGCTGGTCCATCTGAAGCTTGTATGCAGAGTCATTTGTTTGTCTTTGTAGGTTGATCTCTATTCTTCTTTCCATCTTGTTTGTCTCAGTATTATTGGCTGCCAACCAACAATCACTCTTTATATAGTTTTCATTATCCTCTTCCCTGAACTATTAGAAATTGTAGGTGTGATTGGGCCAGTATCACAGTAACAAATAGAGACTTGAGGGGCTGATATCTTAGAAGGGTGAGAGGGTGTAGAGATGACCTTTAAGAGGTTATGAGGGAGTTCTATAAAGGAAAGGGAGTCTCTATCCCCGAGGGGGAGTCTCTCCCTACGAAGTCCTCCCACTTATTACCACCACTAGTGGGAATATTAGATAGCAGGCTTACCTCCCTCGCCTGATAGGGAAGAGCTCCCCTGTGACGAGAAGTGACAGAATGCTATGAATCGTCACAGTATCTACAAACATGGATAATATAGATTTGAAAGCAAACATGCATTTTCTTCCCAACCAAACAATTATTCGGTTAATCACATTCTGTGCCATCTGCTAAAGTTTTTTATTTTTTGCAAACATGACTGAGATTTCCTGGCAGGAATGGGTTTCATTAAACTCCAGATGGGGATGAAATTGCAATTGCAAGCACGTGCAGAATAAAACTTGGATCTGAATGATGAATTCCGCACCCCTTGAATTTTCATTTTTTCATTTTGACACACTGCCCTGAAAAGACAGATAAGGAGAGTATGTTTTGAATGACCCCTTAGCGATGGAGTGGACCTAAATGGTACAGGACGTGGCAGTTGTACTTTAGTCTTTCTAGTGCTGTGGAAAGTACAGAAGCATTCTGGAAAAGGAAATTACCTCTCACAATTATCTCCAAAAAGTATGCTATTTCAATGGGTAAAATGTGCCAGTGGGTGAACCTAAGCTCACGCCTAAGTGAAATAATGCACAATATAAATCAAAATAAAGTGTGTACTGCTACATATGACATGTACCCGTAGACATGTTTAGCTAATAAATGGAGCAAATACATCTTGATTGAAGATTTAGCAATCATATGGAGGAACAATACTTTGGATGGCTAATGAAATTTGAAAATGAAATTTGAAAAACGTCGATTATCAACTACCATGCCTCATGACAAGTTTGGCTTGAGCCCTTAAGTGCGGCAGTAACGCTATTACACCCACGTTTAAGGGCAGGCCAAATCAGCAGTTGGACTAGAAATGGCATTTCTACCTCCAGCTTTTTGGTGGAGGCAAACAATGCCATTTTCAGTCTGTTTCCGATGCTGTTAGCACTGGCACAATTACTGCCAGCAGTAATAGCGCTCCCAAACCCCATTGGGTCCTATCCTATAGACCCAATAGGGAATGGGGATTAACTGCCCACCTGTAACTCTTGATCCAGTGCAAACTGCGCCAGACCGAGTTGCAGTAGCACTATTAGCATTGGCTGGTATTCCGGGTGTATTTCTGCCAGCATACCACCCAACTCATGAAGATGGACTGCCAATGTGTCACATTTTTTATTCAGTTCTTTTGGGGTACCAGCTGAGTGCATACTTGGGAGGGCAATTCATTGAAATATTAATATATTGAGCACAACCATGTCTCAAGCTCTGATTCGGTAAAGGGTTTCAAATAGACACAAGATTTTTAGGGTATGGATGGCAGTGGAAAAAAGTATCTCCCTCATCAGTCCATCACCTCTGGTGAGACGACTCACTTGTAGAATGATTTGTGTACCTTTGCGTGCCTACACAGATGGTGGTTAACAGAACCTCCCTGACTGAGCCTTGCGGACTGAAAGGGAAAACACAATGCCCAGGCCATCATTACTTATGTTTTGAATGTGAGGGTGTCTCCATAAACTGATGCCTGTTTAAGTGACAAGAATATTTGACGAGGCCCAGAACAAGTACAATTGGTGGTTAGATCCCCATGATAAGATATGGGGTTCATTCTCAACATGCCAAAAATAGTTGTCACTGTCATTCTTGAAGGTGATGTGGCAGATTATGAGTAACACCACTGGTCTTCTGAGTTGACCTTGCCTATTTGTATACAGAAAGATCCTGAGGTTTGACAAGATCCCAGATCTCTATGGGAGTTGTAAGATTGGCTCCACTTTTTATATGATGAGGAAACCGACATCCAGAGGAAGGAATTACACCAAGTGCTTTAACTGTTTAAGACCACATAATCTAACAACTCTATTGTTATTAATGATGACAGACGTCCGTAATTATCTTTCACTCAGTTCATTAGAGCCTGATTCTAATCCAATTCAATTCAAAAGTATCTGTGGGCGGGTGTCCGGCTTTGCTGTCACCCGCAACATGTCTTACTACACTCTAATTGGGTACCGGTACAGGTAAGTGGTCTACATAAATTATTATTATTACTTATTTATTATTGTGCGCATCTGCCAATAAAGTAGTCCTAGCTGTGCATGGTTTTGTTAAAAATGGTGGGTGTGAGGGGTTAGTTGGATAGCAGGAAGAAAACCTGTGGTGTTTATGAGTTCAGTTCAGAAGTACCAGTTACATGTGTGCCGATATGAAAACTCTGTGTCATTTGTGGTGGGTCAATTCAGGTCCGGGTTAGCCATAAGGGCAGCCCCTGCACTGTAAAGTATTGATTAAATGTTGGATATTTGGAATTGAACGTTGAAAGTGGAGAATTAAAGCTGATGGTGGTTGTTACTTGAAGACTGGTTGGGAAGTAGTATGCTGAGTACACTGGACCTGGCAGTCATCTGAGTGGGGAGAGTGAAGGGTAGACTTGCTTGATGTTAGTGAAAAAGAGTGGTTAATTGAGGGATGGAAGGGTGAGAGTGGTGGAGGGTTTTATGTAGTATTGCTTGCTGGCTCTTAATTGTGCAATCATTTGAGGGAATCTGTGCAATTCAATGTCACTTAGCAAGGGTCCTACAAAACAATGGATTAGGATCGGTACCATTCAAACAGCCAGTAGTTATCCATCAGGGACAACTGCTTGTTGCACATCCACCCCAGCCACAGACTTTCTAGCACCAGGGATGTGGACTTGGACTAGAACGTCTTAGGCACCTTCCTGGGCCACACAAACAGCTGTCCAGTGCACGTGCATGACCTTATAAGGGATGTCCTGTCCTGGGAAGACAGAAAGAAGGCCAACCTACAATATTGTCAAAGAACAAGCACGAACCTCCTGCCATGGACTTTCAAGGCAGTAGAAAAGTATAGTAGCCAGACGTGGTAAACGCAAATGTGCATAATATACATTTATTTATTTTAATTTCTTTTTTTTTACATTTATAGAACACACTACAGCCTAGAAGCATCGAGGCGCTGTTGCATATGATTGTCTTGTGTACACTTTAAGAAGGTTTGGTTCATGGTTGTGGCATACAGGTTACATACATAGGTATTCCGAGCATGGGGAATTCATTACTTCATGGTTGTTGCATAAAGGTTACATACATAGGCATTCCGAGTATAAGAAACTCATTACTTCATTGCAAAACTTACACAAACATTTAATACGGTAAAGCAATGTTGAGAAAAAGAAGTGCAAATCATCTAACACTGGGTAGGGTAACATAGCAATTAGTGTGTTATAAACTGTAATGTCTCTTACTGTAGCAGCAGCGAGAACATTCATTACTTCATTAATATGTTATACAAATAGCCTGGTAAATAAAGCAAAAATGGGAACATTTCAACTGCTGCCACCAGATTTTCTTAGGGGTATATACCAGTAACTAAAAATCCCATGTGTAAAAGGTTAGGGGGATAAAAAAGTATCCCAGGATTACGGTGAGGCTGTTTTGAGTCATTTGCTCCTAGCTAGCAATAAGACACTTCAGAACATTTATTTGTGATGCATTATTATTAGACATACTGAACAATATTTGGGGGTTTTCAGCATATTTTTTAAAATAATTCAGAGAGCCCACACAAAAGGGATGTTAGCGATTGAATCTAAACAAGCAGCCTGAGATAAAAGTTGGACCGTTGGGAT
Source organism: Ambystoma mexicanum (assembly GCF_040938575.1). Classification (NCBI taxonomy): domain Eukaryota; kingdom Metazoa; phylum Chordata; class Amphibia; order Caudata; family Ambystomatidae; genus Ambystoma; species Ambystoma mexicanum. The sequence continues at coordinate 767,240,569 of NC_090941.1, forward strand.
CCCCCAATGTTCAAGTAGGTTGAACTCACACAGTTGGACAGCAGTACTGCAATCATTGAGGTAAGAGGATAACTAGGAAAATTAAGTTTGCATGGTGTCCAAGTTATAATGAAGCCTGTATAGTAAGAAGGTATGGTCAACAATGGCATACACGGCTTATAGGTCTATTGATATCAGGAGTATGGCAGTTTTATCATCAAGAGTCTGGAATATTTCATCTCACATGACTAAGAGACACTCTTTGTGATTCTGAGCAGTGTGAAACCTAACTGGTTATCATTAGAATAGCATCAGATTCACTGTGTTCTATTAGTTGAGGACCCATTTTATTAATGTTTGGGCTACGAAAGGGTTTGGTAAGATCGTGTGGTATTTATCCAAGAATTATAGGGTCTGCAGTCACTTTTTTGAGAAGAGTAGCAACCATAGTGTGCTTAAAGTAAGGAATGGTCTGTGAAGAAACAGAAGCCTTAACAGTTCTTGCCATAGAGTAAAAATGTAAATTTTGAATAAGGTGGCTGGGCATAATTTGGCTAAGGTTCAGAATGCTTTCATATCTTTGATCCACCGGATAATGTCCTCTGGAGTGTATAGGCTAAAACGAGAAAAATGGGGTATTCGTCACTGGATGGCTAATCCAATGACCTCTTCAGCTTGTTATCACAATTCAGTGGTAGATTGGATGTTCTGTATATTTTCCTTTGAAGAACAAACAAACTTGTCATCAGCCACTTGAGAAGGTGTTAGCTGGTCACATTTCTGTGGAGGGCTTCCAATTTCACTGCTTCATTTGATAGCCTCTTAGGTACATTTTGCTGCCTCAGCAACATGGTTCTGGAAAAACAGCTAATTCTTTCGATCAGGGCTTGGTAGACTCTTGCTTGAATATTGAAAGTTTTGTAGCAGTGTCAACAACAGAATCGGTAAGTGTGGTTAGGATTGGCCCACTTGGGTGTGCTCATAGATGTGTTCAAAAAAATGAAAATAGAACGGCTTCTTCTCCACTTCGACTCCGAGAGGATTTATTTGGTACTTTCTTTAGGGTAATTTGTTTGCCCAAGATTTTGAACAAAACACGAAAATATGTGCTGTCATCCATCATGGATGCATTTGATTGATGGCATGTTGGGAATGACTTGTATGCTGCGTAGAATTGAATACAGATTCCTGGCCAGTTCTTTGGTGCCCCGGGTGACTCGGTTTGGTACGAGTATCTCACCTCACCTCAAGGTGAGTGAGAGGTTGCCCCTGCATGGTTTTACAACTGCTGCACATGATTGAAATCCATTATGCATTGTATATACACTAAAATTATGATGGATATTTCCTCTGGGTTAGTTAATACAAATATTGCTGTTCTCATTTTGGCACAGGACAATGACTCGAGCGTGCCCGCCCCAGTACTCTCAGTGGCCCCAGGTAGATGCCCACACATCGATCTCCGAACAGAGTTGCCTCAAATGTCAGTATATCATTGGAATGATGCGACTAGGATTTTGTAGCCCATGAGATTCCTATTATGGGCACTCGAGTCATCGTTTATTTCATGTCGTGTCAACCTGTCTGTCTTGCAACAAGGCACTCCACCCTGCTGACGGCTTGGTTGATGGTTTTCAATTAACCATACAGCCGAAACTCAAGTTGGCAGTTCTACTGATTTTTACATTTTGAATAGTTATTAAGTTGACCAGCCATAGACACCCAAATTGATGTTCGTGTGGCTAGATGAACAGTAGGGCATCCTAAGTAGAATAAGGGCCCTTGATTGATATTCAGAACAGACAGCATACAATTGGCTTAAAATTGCTATCTTGCACATTTGATTGCATTATTTTGCACAGTAGAGTTAGGTTATGTACATTTTTGTGTCATTTTAATGGTTGTTTTTGTGTTTGTGATAGGTGTTGGGATGCGTGTCAGTGTGTATAACTGCATAGTGTGGCGTTAGTCCCACTGATTGTGCTTGTTTCCAGAATTGTGCCCTTTGACACTATTATTTGTGTATGTGTTAACATCTCATCATTAGACATGTTTTTCATTATATTTATGTTTTTCATCATTATATGATATTTTTGATTGTTCATGTTGTTGTTCGAGTGGACTATCTTTGGTATGAAGAACATGCTTAACAAACTGACTAAATACGCCTCTGAATTGGGCCTAACCATCAACTTGGAGAAAACAAGTATAGGGTCAACAGGACCAGGATGGACACCTCAATTGACACAATAGACTACACTTTGTCCTATTCCTATCTAGGCTTAGAGTTTGATGTCCAGCTGACTATGGTTTGTTAATAAACCATAAAATAAGGAGAGCAAAGCAGCTCACTCTACAAGCGTGCAATGTTTTTGTGCCATCTATCCTCCATGGCCTTGAGGCATTATCCATTCCGGATCTAACTTGGCTAAACAGGCTAGAGGGACAATACTGGTGTTCAGTACTGGGCCTAGGACTGTCCTGCTCAATGGAATATCTTCGGCTAGAGCTGGGGTTAACATTGCTGAGGGGCATGGCAATCCGTAAGGGGTGCTTCTATTTGAAGCTCGCTCTGATCCAGTCTGTAAACTGATGGCAGTTGTAGGGCAGAACTAGGACACAGAGAGGGTATACAGGGGTTTGAACTATAAGCCCCTAAATGAGACGTTTTTCATGGAGATTAGCTGGACTGCTGAATGCAACAGAAATATGTCTTATGTTCACTTGAAAACATCTTTTGCGAAGAAATTAAATAAATGGGATTGGTGCAGGAATTATACCATCTCCCAAAATTAAAGGGCTATGAAGCAGTATCGCATGTAGTTCACCGATACAGAAAAATCCAACCATACCTGATTTTATGTCCCGCCCCGGACATAAGACTCTTTCTGTTGAAATTACGCACAAACCAACTGCCGGTCCAGACAGCCATGCGACCTGGTTTAAAACTAGCCATTGAAGACAGATATTGTTGCTTTTTTGGCGTAATAGGTCAATTGGAATTGGCTAGACATGTAGTTACGCAGTATGCCAAACTGGGGCCATTGTATATGTGCAATTTGGGCAGCCATGTACATAGATATAAGGAAATCATAGGAGATTCTTTCTGGAATTATTTCTTAAATACAGATATATTGCCATGCAAATTGCCTTATACCGAGTGTGGCTGATGTTAAATCTCTGTTACCTGAATGAGGGGGTCTTTCCCCGGAGAACCAGGGTTATGGTGGGTGCATCATGAACTAACCAATTGACAAATTGATGAATTTATGAAGCTATACATCTATGAAATTCTGGAAAGCTGTGAATTTTATGAAATTTATGATGCTGATGTTTATGTGAAATTGGTGTACTGTTGTATGTATGTATGGATTTACTTCTAGTTGTGTATTTATTCAATTTAATAAAATTTGATATATGTATTTCACTTGTATTCAGATTAAATTTGTGTAAAGTTCTAACTTTGAACTAAATCACAATAAACAAATTATTATTATATTGTTGTTACATTACATTGCTTGCTGTTTAGCTCTCACGATTATGATTAATTGATATTGAAATTGTTATCGAATATTGAAAATGAAATTACACATAAGTGATTTTTTCTGTAGAGTCTCTGTTTAAATTCCTGGCACAGGAAGTTGATGTTGTCTCTGAAAATCAAAATGTAGCATGTCTTTGTCTAGTTAAGGTTTTCTCAGTGTTTTCCAGGTTCCTGGTCTTTCTTTTTTATGTGTGGTTAGGCCTTCTTCAAACCATTTATTTGTGCTCTTTTCTGTGGACTTGATTTTTTTCCAAAATTGTGGGGCCAGGTTGACTCGATGAAACTTCTAGTTCTAGGTCTTTCCACAGATGATATAGAACCATTGTTATTTTATGTTATATTAGGGTCAAAGTGTTCAGTAAATGTGTTGTGTTCACTACTTGTATAGGTCTCATAATCTCCTTGCATGTGATTCAGGTTCTGTTGGCTGAAGGTGTCTCAAAGTGGCCAGAAGATGATGGTATGTATAAGCACTGTTTAAAATGTTCCTGGTCATCACGCTTTCCAAGGCATTCCCAGCTGCATTAGTAGGACCCCCTTATCCAGCTTTAAAATTGGCATTGAACATGATCTCTGTGAATTGTGGTTACTCATTACTCATTGCCAGTCTTGAACTAAAACCAATATTTGGTGTCTCCTAATATAAGAATAATTTCAGTTGCATCTAACATGCTGTCGAGTGTGCCAGTACATTTTAGGTGAAATTTGAACTGTATCTAGGTGACCTGTATACAAGTAGGCAGGTAACGGTTGCCTTTACATCAATGCCACATTTACATACAAGCCGTATTTACATACAAGAGCTTCTAAGATGGGTGTTTGAATGGAATTTAGAATGGAGACTTTATTCTTATCAGAATACATCAGAGCCATACCCCCACCTCAATGTCTTCCTCTGTTATAGGTGGTGATGTTAAAGGAGGGTGGGAGTAGGACATGTAGGAAAGTTGTGAAATTATCCGAGAACCATGTCTCTGATACACCTAACAAATCAAAAACACATTCATTCAGACTGTTAAAGATGCTGGCCACATTTGTTGCTAACAATCTGGCATTTAGAATATCTGAAACAATAAATCCATGAAATTTGCTGTGTTTAGCTGGGCTAACAGTGTCACATTTTAAGGCTGGCCTTGTGTGAGGGCACCAAGATGAGTAGTCCTTTGAGATTAATTGACTCTGTTAGGTTGTTTTGCGCTTTGGGAGTTGTCACCTGAATTTAGGTGTAAACATGGTTGTTTGATTGAAGTGGTGTAGAAACTATTTCCACTCTAGAGGTGATCCTTCCTTAATGAAACTCTCTGTATCTTGTGACCTGGGCCTAGGTTACTAATCAGAGAAAGAGATGCTAAAGCCCTTGGCACTGGGATGAGACGAAGATAGCTATTTTTCAGAGTTCTTGTAAAATGTCTGCTGGGATTCATAGATAGGCTTGCTTTGTTTGGAACATACTAGTGCCAGTTGTATAAAATTAAGGACCAGTAACTATCCATATGTATTGACTTTGAACTTTTTACTGGTGATTCATTGTAGAGAGTATGTTAAGGGAAAGTTGCTCTGCCCACTGCCAAGAGTTGTACCTTCCAAGCAGACATCATTGAGGAGGCTGCTATGTGACAAGGTCCTGCCACTCTGCTGATTTGCCCACCACCAGGTTTCGTGCCTACAAAGCAGATAGCATTGAGGAGGCTTGGTCCTGCCACCACCTATTTCACCAGTCCGACCTAGGTGTCCTCATTGTGGTGCCTTCAGCAAAGAATGGATGAAGACAAGGACTGCACCTGTTTCTGCCTCTTTAGGCCTGATAGGGCCAAGGGTAAGACCTGATATTTTGCATTTCTACTACTACTCACTATAAGAGCTCACCATGTGTCTCAATCCTCTGCTAGGGTTTGAATGGCCAACCATGCTCAATGGGCAACCCCTGCAAGCTACCCCAACAAACCTCATCAATATCACCCTTGCCCCATTCAACACCCAAAGACCACACACCCCCATGCTGATCACTGTCCATTCTGCAGTTGCTCACACCAGAGAGATTGACGACTCATCTCATACAATAACTTTAATGCCCTCTTCATGGTTTACACCATCCTTACCCCATATTTCTGATGTGCTACTACCCCCGGCTACTGCAACCAAGATGCCGACCAGCCATGCAGGGCAGGAGATGGAGTGAAAATCATCCACATGAGCGATTGGTCATGCTCCATCATCCCCTCTGTCAGAGCAAGCATGTTTGAATCACTCACCCATTGGTTCCATTTATCTCCAAAGGAATACATAACCATCCACCTCATCTACAGATCACCTCACAGGAGTGAGTCTTTCATTTCTGACATCTCCAACATGCTCTCCTAGACAAAATTAGCACACAGTAATAATGTCTTTGTACACGATTTTAACTTTCCCAAGTATCACGCCAACAACCACATTCGAAGCAGTCATTTGACACTGACCGGATCCATGGACCTTAAGCAAATGGTACTCTCCCCCACGCACATCAAAGCCGAAACCCTAGACTTTATGTCATTCTCACTCATCACCTGTGCACACCCTATCCCACTCAACTGGTCTGACCACACTGCCATCCCACTGTCGATCACCTACTGAACCACGACCCACAAAGGTCAAGCTAAATGCACCCTAACTCATCACTGCTCATTTAAACCCTTTCTGGTCAATGCACAAGAAGCAAACTTCTCTGACTTCCCCACCACAGAGAATTCCTCCATCCTGCTAGAATGATTGAATAACTTTGCTATAAAACTGATTGATGCTCATGCCCCGCCAAAAGAACAGCTGTGTTAATACCAAAGCATCCGCCCCATGGTACACCCTCGGGCTCGCCTCCAACAAATGATCAATCAGAGCTGTAGCAAAATGGTAGCACCAAAACCATAGTGCTGGAGATCTCACCAATCTCAAATCTCTCTGCACCAACCATAGGATTCTGATTACCATGGCCAAAGCTTCATACTACTCCACCACCATTACAGCAGCTTCTAACAGGAGCAAAGCCCTCTTTGAAGTAGTAAAGCATTGTACAAAACCCTCACCCAACTCTGAGGTGCAAGTAACTCAGGAAAAATGTGACAGAATCAACACATTTTATATTAAAAAAATAGATACAATCTGCCAGATGCCTCAGAATTTCCTCCTCTCTCTCCCTCAGACCTCCTAAAAAGAATTGCTTATTTTTATCAATATCAATATCAATTTCTAACTTACTTCCTACTCTGACAAAATCATCCAGGCCTACATCATTAAACAATTCAAGGGCCAAGTGCTCAATACACTCACTGGCGTAGCAGGAGAGCACGCAGCCCCCGTGGTGCGGGGGCCCGGACAGTACATGTCCTGGGAGGAGGGCTCGAAAAGAAAAACATCTAGAAAGAATATGACAAAAAAGAAAATAATTAAATATTTTCTTTATAAAGTCACCCTGCCTTCATAAAGAATTTCTTTATGAAGGCAGAGTGACTTCAAAAAGACAATGGGCCTCATTACACGGATGGCGGTAGGGATTTACCGGTACCGGTAAATCCCTACCGCCTTACTACGAGGTCCCTTAGCGGGTTGGTGCTTCAACGCCTGCTTTTTGCAGGCGTTAAAAACCAACCCGCTAAGGGACCTCGGAGCTAATTACGGCACCGCAAAATTGCGGTGCCGTAATTAGCGCCTTCCCCATTCCCATAGAGCCCTATGGGGCAGAAATGGGAATGGGGAAGGGCAATGGCGGAAGGGGGATTTATCGCCCCACCAACCTTGGAATGGGGCGGTAAATCCGCCTTCCGTGTAATGAGGCCCAATGTATCTTTTTGAAATGCAAGTGCTGCCCCCACAGATGACATGGAAGCCTCCAGGCTTGAGGCCTCCGTGTCATGGGGTAGGGAAGAACCCTATGACTTAAAAAATAAATTGTTTCTTTTTGAAGTCACTCTGCCTTCACAAAGAAATTATTTACGTTTTGGTTTGGTCCTTTAATGGGAATGATTTCTTTATGAAGTCAGAGTGACTTAAAAAAGAAACCCCTTCTTTTTGAAGTAATAGGGCTCGCCTTCACCCCATAACATGGAGGTCTCAAGGTCCTCAGCAGATGACGGGAACAAGTTTCCTGTCTGCTGCAGGGAGCTGAAGGCATCGTTCCCAGGACCAATGGATTAAAGGTAAGAAAATGGATCTTTAAATGTGTGTGCCTGCATGTAAGTGTGTGTGTAAATATTTAAATAATGTAATGTGCATGAATGAGTGAGTGCATGATGTATGGGTCGCTGCCTGGGCGTGCCTGCATGAAATGGTGAAATGGTGCACACTTAAATGTATGGGTGACTGGGTGTGCATGTATGGTGAAAGAGTGCATACTTAAGGTATGGTTGGCTGCCTGGGTGTGCCTGTTTGGTGAAAGGGTACACACTTAAATGCATGGGTGGCTGGTTGTGCATGTATGGTGAATTGTATGTGCTTGTGTTCAGGTGCCCAATGAAACATACATTTCTGGGCCTAACCCTTTAAATGTTGGGAGAGGTGCTAACTTCACGGGTGGTGGGGGAGGGGCACATTTTATTTGTTTGGGGGCATATAACTACTTTACACATTCTAATGAGACTATTCTAGTGCAGCTTTAATGTTAAAAGCAGTTAACATTTTCCTTTAAGTCTGAAAGCACCCACTTATGTACTGCTGTAAGAATGAGCAGTCTCCTGTCCCCTCTCTGCCCTTGAAATTACTCCCCTGGTTTACAAGTACTAAAACCACATCACAATCTCAATTGTCTAAAACATGAAGCATTTGAATGCTTGTGGTACTAACATTTACGTTAGTAATTGCAGGCCCTTTGTTCCGTTTAACATCTGTGTCCTGTTGTGTCCGGCAATCGGTCTGTAGGTCAGCCAGGTCAAGTCAACATAGCCCCAAACTTTTGGTGGGGGGTAGGGGTGAAGGCCAGTCAGCTCAATGGTGTTACACCATTGCTTGTGTTTAATGCCTTGATTACTTATTGGTAATCTGCATTAGTCCCAACTATATTCTTCCTCATCCCAGTACTTGTGTATGATGCACTTTGCACTTTGAGTCTAAATTGTGCAGCCAGTTGGACATGTTTTCACTGTGGCATGGCAAAGCATTACATTAATTAAGGCATTAATGTTCCTGTGCACTGTTGGTGACTTGCATATATTGGATTTTTAGATTGGTGTTACCCTACAAAACTAGTCCAAACGCTCTGGTTTTTTAGCCCATTTTTCTCAGAATGTGTGCTGTATAATGCATTAAAACACATATTTATATCTTTCTCCTAGTGCAGTGTGTGGCGTACCCCTGCAGCTGCATGTGTGTGTGTATTGCGCAAGCATGGTAATATATGCCGGCCCAGAGTGTGGTGTGTCCCGTCATTTGTTTCCAAGCTGGGGTGAAGAGGGGTCCCTCAGCATGGCGCAATGGGAGCCCCAGGATTGTGCTATGCCACTGAATATACTCCCCAGAATAGTTCATGCCTCCCTCACAGAAGTGCCATTCACAGACACCCTCAAAAAAGGTCTCATTCAACTTCTTTTGAATGAAAAGATCCTAGGCCCAGATGACCTAGCCAACTATCGTAGCAACACAAACCTCTTCTTAGAAAAATAGTCGGTACACAACGACTCACCAATATTGAAAAACTACACCTCCTAAACGACTATCAGTTGGGGTTCTACCATCCAGTTGATAGATAATGCCCTCCAAATAATGAATAACTGATGCCTCCTTGACCTCTCGGCTGTATTCAACTCCATCGACCACAGCATCCTTTTCTCCCTCCTCGCAGACAGCATGGGAATTTCTGCCAATGTCCTGAATTGGTTTGCCACATACCTCTCGGGCAGATACCAGGCCTTCCAGATGAAAACCTTGTAGAGACTCCCAGTCTCTTGCAGAGACCCTCAAAGCTCCATCTTTACTGACGCTTTTTAACCCTTGCATAGACCCCCTGGCATATTCCTCAAAGATTCCAATATAGCCATCCATCAATATACAGACGATACCCAGTAGTATATAGAGTAAAAAGCCCACAGAACATTTATCGCCTCTGCAATTAATTAGCCATCATTCAGTCCTGGATGTCAACTGCTTATCTCAAAATTAATACATCCTCATCAGTCCATACGCTAAACAACAAATTGTCCAACAATGCCTCAATGATATACGTCTGGAAGGATTTGATCAACAACTCTCAGATTTAGGAACATCCTTAGGCTTCACCATTGACTGCAGCCTTTAGTTCCAAAAACACATACCTGAGAAGGCCCAAATGACTTGGCTCCAAATCTCCACGCTTCACAAAATCAAACCCTTCATCCCACCAGAGGATGTATGCACCACAGTGCAGGCACCTGTCATCTTGTGCATCGATGGTGACAATGACCTTCTGACGGGGCTACCAGCTGCTCAGTTGGCTCCCTTAAAATCAGTCCACCACACTGCAGCAGGTCTTATTACAGGTTCGACCGACTGACCCCCATCCTAGGTGAACTACATTGGCTTCATTTCCAGGCCAGGATACTGTTCAAGACTGCATGTATCAAAGCAGTCATGAGTAGCATACTTGGAGGCTAAGCTTCACATAGCTGGTGGCACATGCTCCTCATGCAGCAAATTGACCAACCAGATCAAAATCACAACTCACCCAAAAAGAGAGGACTCACAAACAATCCTTCTCTTATCAGGCACCCACCCTTTGGAACTCGATGCTGGTATCAGCTTAGAATGCTCCAACAATTCTCCAATATTGCAAATCTCTTAAAACATGACTTTTTCAACAACACCTTACCAAGAGCTAATCCTAGCCAGACCGACGCACAGACCGTAAATAGCAGTACTGCACTACTGTTAAAAGATGCCTGCACATACGCTGGATACCCACACCCTGTACAGCACTGCGCTGCTCTCGAGCTTGGTCCACCTTCTTTGAAGAACAAACTCAAACATGATAAATTCCTAAATGAAGGAGATGAGGAAATGACCTTCAAAGCCAGCAGTTTCGGATCTTCAGGTCTAAAACATTCCTGACAATTCAGGAGCTATGGCAAGTGCAGTGGTCTCAAAATCCCGGTCCTATGGAAAGTCAAAAGTAAAGTGCATTTTCGCCCTGACAGGACTATTGACGTAGGAAAGGGATATGGCATTATGGTTACCCCAATCATTAAACCTAACCAAGGTAAACGCTGGTAATATCAGGTTAGACAAGTCCTGGATACTGCTAACCGAGTGACCATGGGGTTGATGCAAGTGAGATGAATTTAGGGAGATGAAACCATAGGGTAGTAGCTAAATCAATGTTGACCCTACCAATGCTTAGGAGACCCAGCATGATAAGCCCAAACATACCTTGGAAGAGGGTGCCAGGCTTTGTATGGTATCTGCAGGGACTGAGGCTCTGCATGACCTCATGCAGGACAACATGCCACTTGAGGTTATCCAGGCCCTCTGGCACTGGAGGCACAAGGTTTCACTGTTATGCACACCACTCCCTATCTGGTTTGCTCATCTGTTATGCAGTGCATAACAGACAGAAGGGCCCGTTATCATCTAGTGTGGTCCTCGAATATGAAGAGCCTACACCAGATAATACAAGCATTCTTGAATTGCATGATATAGTTCTTTAAGAAACCATGATTACTTCTTACTTTGAGGCAATGTAAAACTGGATTTTATACAACAGCTGTTTGCTACTTAACTCAGGTAAGACTAGGGCAAACTGATAGTACGTGGTCCAGATTACCTCTTGTCCTGCATCTAAAGACAAGCTTGATGGATGCCTGACTCCGGTCAACATTGTATGTAATCATGGTTTCCCCTTGGACGACGCATTCTTAGTATGCCACCAGATTGGAGCAGTACCCTCCTCTTGCACTTATCATTTGAATTATTTTTCTTTTAAATTGCCCCATTTCTATCCATGGAAGATTTTATATCCACTGTGACCTCACCTGCAGTTTCCTCTCATCTTTGCTATGAATGCTCGAGCTGTCTGATTGTCTCCTCAATAGATTCCAGGTTATATGTAAGGTTTGCTGTTCTGTTGGCGATGAGACTGCAAAAAGGTGATCAATTTGCTTCCACTAGACAGACTTTGTGCTGGATGCAGATTTTCTATTGAGTACAATTTAAAACATTATGTCCTGTACTTTCAAGTACTCATTAGAATCCTTGAGTTCCAGGCCATGCCCTTTAGTACTACGGATGCCCCTTGAATGTTTTATTGCCAGGTGATTGAAGTGATGTATGGCCTGTATTCCTGGGTGGCATTACTGAGTGTATATGAATCATGGGCTACCCGGGAAGGTAGAGGAGTTCTAATTCCCTCTGGGTGATATAAAATACCTTCACCATCCAGTACAAAGAGATCAAGCCAGTGCAGTCTAGGGATAGGCCACTGTGACATTCAAAATGTTGAACATGCAGACACAGCTCAATAAATAACTGGTAATATTGAGCTATCACAGGGCTGTATCCACATCATTATCTTTGTTGCAGCTCCTCTGACAAGATTGCTATAGGTGATGGTGAAAAAACGGTGATTCATAGATTGGCTTTCTAAGATGGTTTTCATGCTCTGAAAAAGGTCTTTGTCTTTGACTCTGTACTAGCCAGTCCAGGACCAGGAAACTCTGCACATTCAACATGTCTGATTTTGGAATTGGAACAGTGCTCGGAAAGACAGCTAATGATCAGTATGACACATTTTCCTGCACTATGGCGCTCTCTGGCTATGCATTGACACACATTCATGGTTGAATATCCCGCTGTATCCGAGCATGCCAGTGCTGGTTATCGAGTTCAAAATGTCACTTTAGAAGACTGGGTACAGGTGTAATTGAGCGTCTGTGGCCTATTGCCAATTGCCTTTAATCATTGTGACAAATCAACTTCTTCGGCATCAGTGGTCCATGGATGAATATCAGTTTCTAAACCATCAATCAGCCCCACACCTCTAGTACGCCAGAAAGGATCCGAACAGATTGGAATACAAGTAAATTATAAGACCACCTTGTCCAATTATTGGTAAAGTGGACGGAATGGCAGGCTTATGCCTGCAAGGTTGTGGATCGTTGATTAGTTGCAACACAGCGAAAGTGCAATTATTACCCAATGATAAAGGGACTGTCCAGTCAAGTATACAAAATATCTACTTTATTCTTACTACTAAAGACAGTTCTAGCACACTACAAATATGACCATTCTGTAAAGGAACACAGAGGACAGACAGTTTCATGAAGGAAAAGGGATGCACTCTGAATACTGATAGGAGGGTAGTTGGTACAGTAATATGTCTTACAGTTCAAGGTTATTCGGTTTCAGCACCAAGGGGGCAGAGGGTCATAACTGTCTCTACGGGCCTTCGGAGAAGGACCAGGGGGACAGAACCACAATGTACCTGGTGTTAAAGAAGTTATTGGTGCTTGAAAACATTGAGGCGGTTCCAGGGTGCTTTGCAGCCCATGAGAGAGAGTTAGTGGCGGGAGACAGTTGCGGGAACCAGGTGGCAGGCAGTTCAGCAAGCGAGACTGGACGGACGTCAACAGGCTGTCCAGCGCGGTGGCTCTGGGCCACAAATCATTGTCTCTGTGCTGGATGGCAGATCTGGAATGCTGGTCGAGGTGGCTCGGGTGATTCTTGTGACTGTGGCTTGACAACAGTCAGCGGTGCTGCCAGATGCGGTTTGAGGGCTCAACTGTCTCAAAAATGTCCTTAAAAGATGGACACTGGATGATGTTTGTTTGTTACTCCTCCTAGTGTCTTTGCAGGGCTCATGTCCTTTCAAAGTGGATGGCACAAAGCTCAGGAGAGTGTTTGCAGGCAATGGCCTGGTACTTAGTTCAGACACTCTCTAGCACTTCCCACCTAGGAAAATTGCTGGCAGAACCTAGTAGGGCATGCTGTGTGCTGGCTGTGTACTGGTTCTGGAGCTGTTGGATGGGTCCTCTGAGTCCGGTATCTCCCTCTGTTCCCTGGGAGATGTTTAGGAGAGGGATCTTGCTTCCCTCTTGTAACTTCAAACCCAGCTTTCCTTCACTGGTGGAAGATGTAAGGTAGACTGTACCTTCAGCTCGTGTCCCAATAAGTCCTTCTTACTCCTTTCAAAGTCTTCAGATGATCTGCTAAGCAAGGGGTTCAGCCCTCTTTTAAAGCCAAATGAGCCCCAATGATTGGTGCAGGCTAAGCCCACCTTAATAAACCAATCCTGGGTCCCCACCAACAATCTTCTGTTATGCATGAGGTCAGGACCAGATTGCTCTGCAACCGGACAGACAAGGGGGTAACAACATATACCTAAATCCCACCCATCTATCTGTCTGTTGTAGGTCAAAGTGTCTCTCTGGTTAACTGAGCCCTCTCTGACTCTTGATTAAAGTGCAGGGTTCACTTGAAGTTTGTGCTGGTAGCAGACTTCCTGTCTCCCCCAAACCACATACTTCTCCCCTCTGAAAGGGGACAGCTATGCAGGTGTTTGGCTACAATAAGTAGTGGACCAGCCATGCATTTCACTGTCCTCCATACAGAGGGGTGGGAACTAGCTTCAAGTTCTCACAATGCATACCAAAGGGGTGTTAACCCTCCCATTCCTGTTGTCTAATCCGGCAACCAAGCCTCTTTAGGCTTGCTTCAATTATCTCTCATTAGTGTGCACTGCTACCAGCTGGAGGACAAAGAAAAGCAGATCCATGGAGCCTTTGATATTTAAATTAGGCTGCCCATGCTGGATGAATGTGTGCCTGCCTCCTCCTTGAGATGCTTTTATGTTCCCAGGACTGTCACACTGCAGCTGAATAGGACAGGGAAGACGGCGCCTGTAGGCTGGTCTTCCCGGAGTACATGTGACTATGCGTTTTGTGCAGGAAGCAGAGGGACTGTGTGTGGAATGGCCACACGCAGTCCTTGGAGGTTGGCCTCCCATCATTCCTTTTCATTATAAAAAAATCAAAAAAGACCAGGCGAGAGCACTCTACCCTTGCGGATGGTCGAATTCCTTACAATCATACCTTTCATGACAGACCTGCACTGAGAATGGGTGGCTCTTTGTTCTGTGTCAACTGACATTCCTGGGGTATGGGGTTAGTTTTCTCTCTCTATGTTGTCTCTTTCATAGAATATGGAAGGGTTTGATGTTTGGACTGTGTGTAAGTCAGGCACAAACATCTAGGGGTTCCATGTTTCGGAGAGAACTGCTTCTGATAACACGTGGATGCGCACGCTCCTCGCTGGGCACTTTCGACAGTTTTTAGGATGGGCGTAAATCAGACACAGAGATCTGGTGGCCCCAGGTTTCCTTGATTGTTTAGACTGCTTCACAAAAACAGTTGTTAATGCCCTCTACTCATGTACGTTTTTTGGCAGCAGCATTAACAGGAATCCTAATGCATTTCCCCTCTTTTGTCTAAAAAAGAAACTGGTGGAATGTGTATATATTTCAGCAGCTATGTCAGCATGAACATTCAACACGGGTAGAAATGCATGTGGTTTTATAATGGAGAGTTGCTGGTGGAGGGATGACATTATGCAGTGTGCTTCAGATTGAAAATGGATCATAAAGACAGGCCAGCTTGTCTTTACCAGAAAAGTACGGTCCAGCCATTTTACTAGGGCTTTTAAACTGACATCCCGATAGGGTTCTACTGTTCAGGTCATTTTTACTTGCTCAGTAAATCCTCAACTAATTTAGCATTCATATCAATTCTCAAGTGGATTGTTATTGAGTAACTTCGGTATCACTGGTCACATCTGGCGGCTGTTAAATGATTCACTAAAAACAATCGCATTACTAGATATATTGGGTAGGGCAAACAAAAAGAAACATAATTTCACAGGGTTTTTTCGTTTTAATCATAACTAGGTATTCATTAACAATGAACTGTGAACATCACTAAATACATTGGCATCAGTATCGTAGCGAACATTTTTCATGTTATACTAACTTGGTTAGATTTCGGTAAAGACTCTGTAAATATACATTATTTCTAAAACATTCGCAATTTTATTTTTGTTGTAAAATACCTACTGATCGTGGGACACTTACATATTAGGGTGCAGGTACATTGTAAGCCATATTGGATGCTTGCTGCGGTATGTTAGATCCAAATGCCTTTCGGCTTATGTGTCAGGAGCAAAATGAATAGGCAAACTGCATCAAACAAGCCATGTGAAAGGGTCAGTAGAAATTGCTCTCAGAGGAGAGGGAAAAATAACAAGACGCTGCTCTTGACAGTGTATAAGCCACCTTTGACCGCACGTATGATGTTGATGGAAGAAACAGTGCAGGCTTTTTTGATGTCTGAATGAACAATATGTTAAGCTTCTGACAAAGCACTCCTATTTATCTGTGCATATTGAAGGAAGCTGTGTTCTAGGAATCCTAATTCAAGTACAGAGAAGCCGGTAAAGATAGACTGTGAGCTCTTACTGTACCCATCTCTCAGCTTAGTAACAGTAAATATTCATGAGAGCCCGGCCGCTGCACACCATGAAAACGAGGCCAAAGGTTTCTGCTGCAAAGAGGATGGGTGGCTCGGCTTGTCTCAAGATGATACGAATAGGTAGCTGGAGCCATCTGCATAGCAATACATTTTATACTGGCTTAATTTCAATGTCTGTGTTGTTGTGTTCTCGTTAACATACAAGATAGAGTGTGCACAAATATGTATCATGAAAGGGGAATGTTCTTGCCCAAAATGATGACTTTGCTATAAAACATGCCAAGCCTTTTACATATATTGTCACTTTATCCAAGGTGAGTCCAATTGTCCCGAATGATCCCATGTCCCGGGGTGTCTTTAGCGTTGCAAATCGTAGTTGTCAATCAATATACCTTATATCATCAGTATTGAGTCTACTTATTGACTTCAATGGGATGGACGTCTGAAGGTGACTGACATGCAGATCTGCTCGTCGTGGCTGGGGCGCCCTCGGAGAAGCATGAGGCATGATGTTGGCTGGGATAGAGTAGGGAAGGTGTGGCAAATTGTGGTTGGGCTCAAGAGAGGTTCAAAGAAGCATCCCCCAGAACAATGTAAAGGACAATACACATTCACCAATAGAACATGTTTTGAAAATTAATAATTATCATTTTGCACAGTTAAAATAATTGCATTTGTTGATTTGATCACTTTGTTATGGCACCCACTAGATGATGATCACTGTGCATTGTTGCATTGTACACTGCAAATAATTTCAAGCAGTATACAATGGAGATCACTTAGTGATGATCACATGATATGTCAATACATTTTGGGGGGATCAATAGACACACAACCCAAATATCGTTTTACGGGTCCCTATCTCCATTAAAATGCATTGGCAGTAAGGCCCTTACCTAAAAGGGCGGTACCTTACTGGGGCAAGGGCAGTGGAGCCTGGGCAAGGAGGTATTGGTTTGGCCATCTAGGGTCCGGGGGCTGGTTGGCGATGTCTCCATGGATAGAGGACAAATTGGGGCCTTTCTATTGAGGCTTTTAAAGAGCCCTAGTAAATGACATAACTTGCCTGTAACAGTCTAAACTCTGAAAGGTGACTGGATGGACTGCCCTACAACTAACTGTACTGAATTCTAAAGTGGTAGCTAATCTATTTTGGTATTTGCAATCTGTGGATGTATATATGTGTACAATGGGCCTCATTACAACTCAGGCGGTAAGGGGTTTACGGCGCCGTAAACAGCGCCGACCCTTACCGCCTGAGTACGAGGTCCCGTAGCGCCATGGCGGACTTAACACCTGCTTTTAGCAGGTGTTAAAATCCATGGCGCTAAGGGACCATGGAGTTAATTACGCCACCGTAATTTACGGTGGCGTAATTAACGCCTTCCCCACTCCCATTATGCCCTATGGGGCAAAAATGGGAATGGGGAAGGGTAAATGGGGATTGGGGACTTACCGCCCCGCCAAACTCGGAATGGGGAGGTAAGTCCGCCAACCACCATGGCGTAAACGTAGTTTACGCCATGGTGGTAAAGGTACGACCCAGGCGGTAACTTACCGCCTGGGTCGTAATGAGGCCCAATGTATTTTACCTACCAGTAGTGTGTTGAATTTGATACTTGCTTGGATTTAGTAAATAGTATATTTTTGTACTCACATGTGTGGACCTTCATTTGTTAACACACCTTGCTCTTGGTAAGTGTCCTCCACGCAAAGCCTACCTCCTGAGTCTAAGGCTATTTGCTCAACTACTCTACCAACAGGTTGTGAAAAACGATCTTAACAAGAGTAGCACAGATGTATATACATCACAGCAAGGCAGGATTGAAGTTTTTATATGATAATTTAGAACTCATGGTCATGTGCTCATATATTGCCACGCGGACAAAGAATAAAGCAGCACTGACTAAATATGTTTTCCACTTAAATGCAGGATTTCAGGGATGTGTCCTTTATACAAGAACATATACCATTTATGGTTTGAAGAATTGGTTCTTGGACCCATCAACATCTCCACTATGTGCACACAAGTTGTTGATAACAGCGGGTCTAAAGAACATGCTACCTAAAGGGTGAGAGTGTATTGGTCTTAAAAATGTCAAAGGACTCGGAAATGCTGATGGTGATTAGTCTCTAATATGTAAGCTCGGCAGAATCCAACACACTTTCATTATGATAAGTACCTCTATTACCTCATCTGGGCCGCCTCCCATGAAGAATACAGATATCTCTAGCCAAATGTGTAAGTGTGGGAAACAGGAGTAGTAAACACCAATATATTGGGCCTCATTACGAGGCAAGAGGTAAGGGATTACCGGCACCGGTAAGGGTGCCGTTAATCCCTTAACTCCATATTCCGAGGTCCCTTAGCGGGTCCCTTCCTTAACGCCTGGTCAGACCAGGTGTTAAGGACGGGACCCGCTAAAGGGACTTCAGAGCTTATAACGGTACCGCAAATTGCGGTACCGTTATTAGCTACTTCCCCATTCCCATTGAGCCCTATGGGGGCTCAAATGGGAATGGGGAATGGTTCTCAGAATGGGGATTTACCGGGTCTTCCAAGGTTGGAATGACCCGGTAAGTACCCATTCCAAGAACCCAGACCTGGACCCGGTATGCGGTAAGGCTACCTCCTACCTCGTAATGAGGCCCATTGTATTTGATTGTGTACGTAATATGCAATTTATGGAGGAAATATTTAATATTTAATACTTATGAAAAGTGGTGTAGATACTTATACTGTGTACCTTTCCTTTTTATTACACATTGCTGGCCTTTTAATTATTATGATTATTATTATTATTGTTAAAAATAATGGAAGTAATGATAATAATAATATGGTATTTACTCAGTGACGGTTTAGCTTCGGGAAGCAACAGAACGCTTTACAAGTCATAGGGGGAATTAAAGTACAACGCAATGGAAGCAGATCGCAAGGGATCAGAACAAGTGATCGGGGGGGGCTAACAACGGGGATGAGGAGGGTGAGTAACTTGGCAGCAAGTGATCTACAAGCAACCAGGGGGAAAACAGAGGAGCACAGAGATCACCCACTATTAGGTTAGGTGTGGAGTGGAACACATACTAATGTATTATGGAGGAGCCAATACTTGTAGAAGAGTGTCTTGAGAGGCTTCCTGAAATGTCCAAGTGAGGGGGTGAGTGCAGTGTTGAGGGCGGGGAGTTCCAGATTCTGGGAACTTAGGCAGAGAAGGCCTATCTTCTGGTTATTTCCTTCCTGCACCAAGGGAGTTCAAGTCTGCAAATGTCTGCGCTGGAGGATTGTATGTCTCTGCGTATGCAAAGATCCTCAGTGAGGGTGACTTGCTTACAGGTGATGCAGCAGGATTTGATACATGCTTGCAGCAGGAGCAAACACAATTCGATGATATTTGGGTGATGAGGTGGAATGTGTAAAGTGCATGGATGATTAATGCTGCAGCATGTAGGATACATCTGTGGAGTGCCAGGGTGCTGACCAAAGGCATTCCAGGAGGGCGTGGCCATCAACCAGTTGGAAGAGGCCTAAGGATTTGAGAGCAGATCTGAAGTTGTTTGCTGGGATGAAGTGTCTGATCTATTCTACAGGAGGAAAAGTTGGTATGAAGCTGTGGTGTCTTTCTTACTATTTTCTCTGAAGTTGTCTGTTGATGTAAAATCCATGGATTTTACATCAACAGCAGTCGTCATCTGGGGTGTGAAGCTCTCAATGTTTGAAGCAGAGAGCCATGTCTGGATTTCAGGGTATTCAGCGTTATTGGTCTGAAGTAAGAATTTGGTTTTGGGAGGTTGAGCCTCTTGTAAGCACTGCAAATCCAGGACTGGATCAATGTTAGGCAGGACGTGAGCCTGTTGATGTCTTTAATGGATGGTATATTGAGGTTGAGCTGCATGTCATCTGCATATTGGTGTTTTCGATTTTGGGTGGAGCTAGCAATATTCTACATCATTTCATGTAAAGGTTAAACATTAAGGAGGAGAGGAAGGATCCTTGCAGGACTCTATGGATGTTTGGCTGAGTTTGAAATATGGAGGAATCTATATTATGCCTTTGAGATAGCTCAAAGCTTACGTTAAGACAAAGGGCCTCATTACACGGTAGGAGGTAACCATGCCGCTATTAGTGGCATGGCTACTCCCTTACGGCATACCGGGTCCGGGTAGGTGGTATGGGGACTTACCGGGTCATTCCGACCTGGGTCAGACCAGGCGTTAAGGACGGGACCCGCTGAGGGACCTCATAGTAGGGCGCTAAGGGATTACCGGAACCGGTGACCTTACCGGTACCGGTAATCCCTTAGCGCCTACCATGTTATGAGGCCCAAAGTGTCTATGGTATTTCAGGAAATACATTTTCTTAATAACTTTTTGAATGCTTGCATTATAAAATCTTTCAAAATTTCAGATTTCTACATTAACAGCTTCATAGGTTAACAATATTGTTACTTTGATTGCTTTCTGAACAGCCTATAAAATGGGATGTTCCATAAAAAAAGATTGACCCAAATATCTCAAAAGTGGCTGCTTGGATATTCCTAATTATTTGCAGGCACCTAGATTGTATCTAGAATTAGTGCACTGAAAACAAAATTGGAAAGTAGACTCAGCAAATTTTGAGATATTAAAGTTGAAATGCATCTATATATGACACACGCACAGAATGAATGCACATTTTTCATACAAACCATACACATAGCGCAAAATGTTTACAGTTCGTACATTACACAATTAATAGTTTATACATTACACAACTGACATCTTCTAAAAACTCATATCAAAGGCAAGTGTCAGTTGACCTTCATACCTAAAAGGAACACGTTTCATATGAAAATATACAGTTTAGGAGGCATACAATGAATGAGCACTATGGAGGTACATTTTATATTAAAACTCTACATGTAGATATGTAATATTATCATTGTATATATGAACACTAATGATGTGCTCCTATGACACACACACCTAATAAACACATGTGTACATGCACCTACTACACACATTCTGATTAAACAGATTCCTACACTGACATGTGCTCCTACGACACGTGATCCTAAACATGTATCCCTACCACACATGCTCCAACCACCCATGCTCCTAACACACACACTCCTGAAACACACGCTTACCACACACTTTTACAACACACACTCTAATAAACACACTCATACAACATGTGCTCCTATTACACATGCTACTATAACATATCCTTCTAAAACACACACTCCTATAATACATGTTCTGATGACAAGCACCTCTAACACACAGAAACCTACTACACGTAAGATGTGTCCCACCCATAGAGAGGGTAACGTTCTTGATTGGGTGCTAACCTATAATCTCCTTGTTTCCTCCTTTGTTATCACTCTGTGTCCATGGACAGATCACAATTTGATTTCTTTTGTTCCCGTCCTCCCTGCAATCTGCAGTAAAGCTAACACCTTTCCAAGATTGAAATTAAGGGTGAAAAACCTTTGAAAGGCAACTCCTGAGGCTTTTTCTAACCTTTTACAGCCTATGCTTTCCAATAGTGCTTTATCCAATGACAAGAATGTCTTACTCCATCAATGTAATGCCATTACTTCCATTGTCAAAAATACCTTGGTTCCTGTGTGTGTCAAGAATGCCAAGACTGAAGTTATATCCAGGACATGGTTTACTGCTGAAGTCATCATGAATAGGAACACCACAAGACAATGTGAAAGATACTGGAGGAAAGATCCATGTCAGGAAACCCTGTCTATGTATTGGCTTGTGGCATCAAGCTATAGAGATGCTAGTTTCTCTTCAAAAAGGAACAACTAGAATATGAGGATAGCTGGTGCTAAGTCAAGTCAGAGGGAACTGTTTTCCATTCTGAAAGAATTGGAAGGTAAAGCAGTATTACACAGCCTTCCTACTCTCTCTTTAGAAGAGTGTGGTGTCTCAATCACGTGTTCGTCCTTACTGTCCAAATTCCAGCTGCAACAAGTCACAGAAGAGAAGATCCTTCATATCATGGTGGGCCTGACATCCTCCTTCCTGCTGCTTATTAAGGGCTTGATAGGATGTCTTGTGGCACTCATCACCAATATCATTAATTCTTCTTTCTTGTCTGCATCTGTTCCATCATGTTTAAAGGATTTATGGATAACTCCAGTACTCCGACCATCTGGTCGGTGCTGGACAACCGGGGTTTCGAGCATTGCATTGCTCCGAGACCGGCATGTTGGAACTAAGGGCTAATTTGGTTGAGATTATAGACAGTAGCCAGATCGCTATGCTTATGCTTCTCGTCCTCTCAGCAGCATTCGATCTAGTTGACCATTCATTGCTGCATGAGAGTCCTCCATGACCTGGATGGCATACTTCCTTGGTCCTCAGACTGCAAGGGTGTCTGTCAGCGATTATAAGGCACCACCCGGGTTATTATCTTGTGTTGTACCCTGGGTTGCTTGCCTTCCGCATCCTTTTTAAAATGTACACCCACCCTATTTTTGATTTGTTGGACAATGTCGGAGTCAAATACACCAACTACACTGATGACACTGAGCTGGTCTTCATGCTAATGGGGATTACGATCTAGATACCTCCAATATCAACCGTACATATGGAAAGATTCAAGCTTGGATGGCTACCAATTCCCTGGCACTCAATAACAACAAAACACAGTTGCTGATTATGGGCTTTGCCCAACGCTGATTAAACTGGATGCCAATAATGGTCAGTTTAAAATCACTTGCTGCCTTATTTCAGTCGCATTATCTGTGAAAACCTCAGGAGTCTATCTTGTCTCATGTCTCACAAAGAAAACAGATGTTGTACATCTAAAAGCTTCTTGTGATTATACCACTAAATTGCCTAGACAAATTAAGCCTTCTTTGTCAAGAACCAATGTGTCATCCTTGGCATGTGCTCTGATCAATTCATAAATTGATTACTGCAACAGTTTATTGGTGTGCACTTTGAAAAACAACCTGAAAACTTTGCAGGTCGCTCAAAGTTGAGCAGTGAGCACTGTATGTGTGTGTTGGGCAGGACTGATCATTTCACTGAGGCCAGAAGATCTCTTATTGGCTGTCTGTTCATCAACGTATATCACAGAAAAGTATTTGTCTCACCCATAAATGTCTTGTTGGTAAAGCACCAGGCTCCTTTCTTGTTAAAACAATATGGCTTACCCGAGACATACTTAATAAAATCGCTGAATGCCAAGCATCGTGGGGAGCTCATGCGGTTTAGGTAAAATATACATACCCTACCAAACAGATACTGGTAAAATGGTATCCTTCAAAAGTGGAAAATATCTTATGTCGATATTGTAAAAAATCAAATGAGACCCTGAAACACATTGTAGTTGAATGTTTGGATCAACCTGTTCAAAGGAACACACACTTCCGGAAATGTATTTAAATGTATGTGAATATGGACATGCAAGAAGCTTGGCAAATGATATTCCATATGAGACACAAATCACTGAGATTCGCAACTGCGAACTTCATGACAGATCTAAATTTAATGAGTGAGAAGTTTATGTAGATAACTGTTGACACAATTCAACTAGGAACAGCTTTTTAAGTTCAGTAAATACAACAAAGTTGATTACAGTAAATGTATCATTATTGTTTCATTTTAACACTTTGCAGTCTCTTTTTCTTTTATTCCATGTTTTATTTAGATAAGATTATTGCAAATTATCATATTCTCTCATTATTTTATCTTTCTTTTTGTACATAATGTAATAGCAATTTTAAATTCCTGTGAATGTCTGAATGAAACAACTCTCCTCTGTTAATTGACACAAGTTAAAATACTGTATTCCGGATTTTTGAATGGAAATATTTCTTTTATGTTAAACACATGTATATGTATAAGTTATTTTTAATGTTGAAATGTATTGAAAGGTTGATTTATCAGCAAAACAATCAAAATAATCAAAAGCACCAGGCTACTTGTCAAAATGGTGGTACAAGTCTCCCGTTACGCGAACTATTTGCACCAATTAAAACAATAAGCTCCTTCTCCCTTGATTTAAACTGAACATCTTTGGTGGCACATGGTGTGATGCTTGTGCACCAGGTTTGTGAATTGTCTCCAATCTATTATACATTCCATTCCATGCCTTTAAGAAGGCTATACAAACCCACTTTTTCAACTCTAAATAGTAATATGTTTCCTCTCCCATGTGATTTCTTGACTATTGACCATGGTTTCTTTCCTCTCTGTCTTCTAGGTGCGCACTGAGGCCTGTGGGCGTGCTGCACGTTTAAAGAAATTAAATAATGAAATAATAATAATGTGTATGTACCACACGCTCCTATAACACATCCTCTGATGACACACACTCACAGCACACTCTTAGCACGTGCTATTGCTAAATGCACCAATTCAACATGCACTCATACAACACATGTTCGAATGACACACATGCTCTTACCACACAGACTCCTAAAACATGCTCTGCAATCATGTACGTACAGCATATGAGTTTTACTGTTGTTAAATCCCAAAATTAACATCTTAAAACTCACATCAAAGGCAAGTCATACAAACTAACTTTGATATCAGTTTAAAAGTGATGGAATAAAGTTTCCCCTTTCATATGAACTGCATACAGAGCGTTTAACAGTTCATACATTGCACAATTAACATCTAACAACTCACATCAAAGGTAAGTGACAGCTGACTTTCATGCCAGTGTTAAAGTGATTGAATAAATGAACACTTTTCATACAAAAATGCGCACTTTTCATATGAAAATGTATGGTTTAATTCAAAAATGTACACTTTTCATCTGAAAACATGCCTTTTCACATGTAAATCTATAATTTAGGAGGCATCCAATGCATGAGCAGAATGGTACATTTCATATTAACAAACTAGACTTACATTTCTGATATCTACATCATGTATATTAACACTGATAACGCAAAATCGTACTATGCACCCTCTTACAACTGACGCTCCTATGACGTGATCTTATATAACACATGGTCCGACGATACATTCTTGTAAAACATACTGCTATGATGTGCGCATCTACGACATGCACTGCTATTACTCTTACAACACACACTGTAATCTGTTATTTTTCATGTTTGTGGACTTAGTAAAAGAATGTTTTCAAATAATGTATGAATATGAATATTATAGGGCAACGATAGTCGCCCTATAGTTAAGGTGGGTTGGAGACACATAGGAACCCCTCAAAATTCTATTGTTAACTTTTGATTCGAGTAACGGATTTGGCTGACATTTCGGAAGGTAAAAGTCTGCGCCCCTCACGCAGACTGCACATTTTCGTAAAGATTTGTTAGAAAATCAAGCGTCAAAAAAATCATGTTTTCCTCCAAAGGTGCGGCCTACTTCCCATTCATTTTCCCATAGACAAAAAAGGTAAATGTTTGCTAAAGCGCACAGCCCAAACTGCTGGACGATTTTGGACATTGACTCGCGATCCATGCTTGGTCTGGGTTATTCTGTGCTGTGGTTATTTTAAAATTTGACAGAGAAGGGGGTGCCCCCTTCTTCAAAAATTACTGTTATATCTCCTATGGTGCATGGCAGGATCATGGTTTTCGGAAATGAAATGACGCCATCTCGTTTTTCTTTTGATGCGAGAGATAATCGCGGCTGTAGCAGAGGTTATGAGAAAATTAAACGCAGTGAAAAGCTATTTGCGGGTAAAAAAATACAAATGTGGTCACGGTAGAGGTGGGGAGATGGCTAGAAAGCACTGTGTGAAATTTGGGAGATGGAGGGGATCCAGGGACCGAGTTTGAAACAGAAAGCTTTCTGTAGACTACAGATAGCCGAAGGTATGTGTAGTATGGTAGTTCCGGCTGTATAGTTTGGGGTGTCAGTGTTTTATATTTTTTTGAAAGTATTTTGTTTAGGTATAGTGATGTTGGGGGAGAAAAATCACTGGTCATGGCAAAAGGCCAGGGTCAGTGACCTGGTAGGTATTAGAGAGTCTTTTTTTACTTTAGATGTGTGTTTTCACACTTTTGAGTATGTGAAACTCTGGAGCAAAACAGAAGAAAATAGTTTAACAAAATTAATATGAAAAGGAGAAATTGTAGTCTATTTTTAGATGCGCCATACAATGTATTTTAGGTTGTGTATTTTCACTTATGGTATTATGTTGTGTGGGTGTGCAATGTTTGCTTATCTAGTTTACTGTTATGTATTTTTTTCATGATTCTTATTTTGCAGTTAATTGACATAAGCACATCAGTAATGTTGTTCTGTATTCATCATTTAAGTTGTATTGTACTATGAAACTTGAAGTCAGTCCCCCATTTAAGTGAATGTTTGAAGCCGCAGCTATGGTAAAAGTCATTAAACTGTAGTCGCGGGTACAAAAAAAAATGTTTTCGATTATTATTTTTTCTATTTGTGTAGGGATGTATTATGAGTAGTCCTTAAAAGGAATCTTTTGGGGTACACTGAGTGTAGAACTTTAGCTCATCAGGAGCATTGTTTTGATGTTATCAAGGAACGCTACATTTCCTTCATCAGTTAGGTGTACTCTGGCATGTCTTTAGAAATTGGCCATGTAGAACTGTATGTTTTTGTTCACAATCCAAAATGGTTGTGGTCTGTAATGAATGCTGGAAATGCTCTATTAACATTTCTCTGGGATTTCTCAATTTTACCATTACATCTGGTGGTCCATCTCCATTTTTCCCTCGAGTCAAATTAGAAAAGATAAAGATGGTGTGAGGAAATAGTTCCATTAGTTTTCCCATGTCTTGTTTCATCATTAAAGTAATGGTCACCCCTCGTACATTCCCCAAATCATTGCCTCCACAATGAATTAGTATAACTTCTGGGTGTCCTGTACTTCTCAGACTTAACAATTTTGGAAAACCTGGAACCAATGCATTCCCTGCAATCCAAACTATTTAATAGTAAAATCTCTCAAACCTAAGTCCATGTTAATATTTAGTTTCTCACAAAAAGCCAGCAATCAAAACAGCCAACTGTCTCGAATCAGCCACACATGATAACTGCAGTAATTATTTGTTTCCAGGAAAATTATTCCTAGTTTGAATTTCTAGTAGTTTGTATGAGCAGGGTATGTATGATGTGTGTGTGTTGTACTTTCTAATTGGTCGATGGTGCTACACCTCACCCATTGTAGCTGCAGGGAGAGCAAGTGACACATTGTGCGCTTGTGGACGTGTGGTGTCCGTGACAACCCTGAATTCTGGGCATATTATATGTATTAAGAGTTTGTGGGATTATAAGAGACCTAGAGTAGTGGATGACGACAATAAGGAGTGGTGGAGTGGGGCTGGTAGGTATGTTGGGGACAGTTTTGGGAGTTTGTTGCAGTGGAAATGCAATTTTGAATTCAATGTTTTTGCGAATAGCCACGGGTACCAGCAGGCGTGTAGGATGGGGTCTTGTACAGTCGCATCTGTAAAAAACACATGGGGTGTCCCAGGTGTGATTTCGATGACCCAGCATGATTGCATATTTTGGTAGCCATGGCTAAAGTTATTTAAACATATACATTTGGAAACATTTTTAAATATGTATTGAGTGTAGTGTTTGCAAACAGTTAGTTGTAACATTTGAAATTCTTTTCAATCAATAATAATGCATATAGCTGTACATACTTGAAAGGGGTAAATACGTTTTCAAACACAGTTTGTTGAAAACAAGTTTATTTGGGAGGGGATGGGGTTGTGGGTTTTCTTTCAGTTTGTGTTGTAAAACATGGTATATCTTGTTCTGTAGCCACATTTTCTGCATTTTTACACTCTGTGATTAGTTTTAAATGTTCATTGTCCTTTTTCATCATTTCTTTTGAGTCTATCATGGAATCCATAATCTGATTGGTGGTTCCTTGTTATGGTGTTTCCCTTTTGAATGTTCTAGACACTTGAATCACGTCTTCATCCGTTTGAAAATATTTTAAATATTTAAGATATAATACACTTTCAAAATATGTGGGTTGGTTATGTACACATTTGATAGATTGACAATAGGTAGGTACATTATATGTGTTTGGTGACTGATATTTGTTAATTGAAATGTAATTCTTAGTCACATTTTACATGCATATATAGAATGTGCTTACAACATCCTGATTGTGCTGTATCTTCTTCTGGAGCATTGCTTTGAGCGTCTTCTTTTCTAATCTCTTCTTCTGAAGGGTAATTCTCCTCCAGTCATTCCATGTATTGTTCCATTGTTCTAGTGGTACAGAGAAATACTTCTTATCAGTTCAGGGTTAGAATTTGGAATATGGTAAGATACATGAGGAGAGAAGGTGGAATGTTTGTGTTTGCTTTGTGATTGGTTGTTCATTCGTTTGTGGTGGGTGGCTGCCAATAGGATTTCAAGTA
Organism: Ambystoma mexicanum; assembly: GCF_040938575.1. Taxonomy (NCBI): domain Eukaryota; kingdom Metazoa; phylum Chordata; class Amphibia; order Caudata; family Ambystomatidae; genus Ambystoma; species Ambystoma mexicanum. Next base: position 767,268,879 of record NC_090941.1, read on the forward strand.
CCTCAGATGCTGTTGAATGTATGTTTTTCAGTGATGTTTATATATGCCAATAAAAAGTTAATGGGTGAGGTGCACCCTTAGGAAACAGTGTTGTTTTTGGGGTATATATATTGTTGTATTTGATATTTGAAACATGGAGCCAATTCCAGAAAAAGAGGAATAATGTTTGTTCAGAAGATTGTGGAAAATGTTTGGAGAAAGGGGTTAATATTGATGTTGAGGACATAGGTGATGAGTCCCCAAAGAATTGGCTTACAAGGTGTTTTTGGTTGTATAATATTAAATTAGATGGAGTGTTTGAAATTAGAGGCATATGCTGCGATTGTGGAGACATATTATTGACAGGGAGCACTGTTTTTTTCTCTTTGGAAAAAGAAAATGAATTAATCATTTAAGGGAAGAGCACAGACACGTTTCTCAAAATGTTTTGAAACATCACAGAGGTGAAGAGTATTTCTCTGATTGAAAATGTTGGTGATGTGTTGGTAGAAGAACCCAAAGGCTCTTTTAAGAGCCACCCAGAGAACATTTTGAGTATATAGGAAAAGAAAAATGCAAGTGTTATCCTTGTTTAAAATACCCATGGCTATGGTAGCAGCCAATGAAATGTCGTGCCTGTCAGGCGTATTGTAGCCGCTGGTACCGACCATGGTACTGGTTACAGCCACGGGTACTAGCAGGCAAATGCCACATCATTTATTTTTGGCAGGTCCAGTGGAAGCTATAACTTTCCCTCCCTAGCCACGGGTATGAACGCACCAATCACATGTTGCAGTTTTTGCTAGCCGTGGGTATGAGCGGGCAAATGACACCTTATGTATTTTTGGCGGGGGCAGTCGGGCTATAGCTGTTGCGCCCTAGCCCCAGATATAAACACAACAATCACATGTTGGTATCTTTGATAGCTGTGGGTAAGGCCAGGCAAATGGCCGGCTGTGTATTTTTGGCGGGTGCAGCCATGACTATTGCTATCGCATCACTATACCCACGCCTAGAGCCGTTTGTATTTTGGGGCAGTGATCATATTATACTATGGATGTTTTAGGTCAGATTTGTACATGTGTTTATATTTGGATGTTGTCAGCTGGAGGCTAATGTGAATTGTTTGTTGAATTTTTTTATATGTGATTTTGAGCACGTTAGAGAAATGTTTGTGTAGCCTCTACTATAGGTGGATTTTCGTCATGTAACCGGGGTTATAGCCGCGGGTATGTTATTGGGAAAAGTTCGGAAGAAAATACACGTTTTTTTATGTAGTGTGTATATTTTGTATAACGTATTCTTTGAAAGATTGCGTTGGGTTTATTGATTGATATTGCTTGTGATAGAAATGTGTTTGTCATTTTACTTTTTCTATAGTCCTCTTTTTGTTCTATTGAATTGTGAAAAGCTATGAAAGTGACATTTGTGTGAAATGTTGACATTATGATTTCAGAACATAGAGTGTACACATGTTCTGTGTTTGGATCTGGTGAAGATCTATTCATTATTTGGAGCAGCTGAACGTGAGTGATAGTGTGTTTTTATATGCTTTATGTACAGTTTGAATTATTGTATTTGTAAGCTAACTGAAGTATGTTTAGGTGTCTCAGTTGGTCAAGTTTATAAGTATTGTTTGCAAAGTAGGGTTTTCTTTATTTTACTTCAGTGCGTTTAGGAGAGTGATGAAGCAGTATGACATGGTATGCTATGCTTATGTTTGCCAGAAAATATATTTGCAAATAAAGGTTGTTGCTCAGCGACATTGGAAGCTGTGATATGAATGAGGGTGCAAACAAAATCATAGTGTGAACCAGGCAGTATAACTCTACCCTTGACAACTATTGTGGCTGTGTGTGTGCTTTGTAGTTTGATATTAAGCTTTTTTTTTGTGACCCTATAGTGGTGATTTTGTACTGTCTTAGAATTGTGGAATTGTGAAATTACGAAGTGATGAAGGTGAAGTTATACTGGCAAAGTGGATAGGGTTTCTTAGTATATGGGCCATTGCTTTATAATGCAGGAATTTCACTGTCATGTAATTGTTGGTAGTAATTTAGAATAATGAACAGTCATGTTTGGCATTTTTCCAATTTGTGTGCAGACGGTGTGCTTTGGAAGTACAGGAATCTATTTTGGTTTCATTCTATGTAATGCAATTGGTTGCTATGCAATGTACTGACATAGAGAGATGTAAAATGAATGGGGGTGCAGAGTGGGTTTGGGGAAACAGTAGTATGGATGAGGTTTGCTAACATGGTTTTCTGTGTCTTCTTAGGTGACATGGCCATTGAAGTTTAGTGCAGTGGGGATGGGCAGTGAAGGGAGGACATACATGTTGATATGTTGTGTTGAATAGTAGTACTAGTGATTAGTGTGTAGGTGAAATGTAGCATAGGGGGTCAGGCTATGGGCCCAATGATAGTTAAATAGATAGAAACTGGTAATGCTTTTGAGTTTGCATGTTATCGGATGAGGATGACTAAGAAGGACTGATTACATGGGTGTTAGTAGGATGAAGGTTGTGACAGAGCACAGTTATGTGAGTAGCAGTAGAGTGAATGTTGTCTACCTGGAGTCGACCTACAGTCTTTAAGCAGAGGGTTGTTAGGTGTGTTAAAACTAGAGATGGGTTTAGTAACTCAGTGCTAGTGCATTATTTTGCAGATTTTGTTCCCTTGATATCTTTGTCATGAATGGTTTGCGTATATATTGTTTGTATTATGCGTATGCTTTATTAAGTAATGTTATGTTATGTAAGACATGGGTAGTGTGGTGTATAATATTAGCTCATGTTTCATGTAGGTTTATCATTGAAAAATGTGTGGTTTGAAGGGCAGATATATTAGAAGTTGGCAAAGTTAATAGCCAGTTGAACTGCTGTTTCCATTCAGAGCATGTGGAAGTCATGCCTACTTCCTTAGTGGTGGAGGTTATTTTGGTGGTTTTATGTTTTGTATTTGGCATTGCAGGTAGACCAAATGGTTCCAGCATCTGTTGTGTTAGGTTATCTACACCCTGTTTTTTTTCTAAATCCTGTTTTCTCTGTTAGGGCATGTATTGGGTTTTGACATATGAGACCGATTTTGCATGCATGTGGTGTGGATGTCGAATTATTATGGTATGTAAGAAGTGGGTAATGTGGTGTATAAGATGTCAAATTAATGGGGTTGAATAGTGGGTTGGGGAAACAGTATTATTGATGAGGTTTGTTAAGAACGTTTTCTGGGGCTGGTTAGCGTATATGGCCATTGAAATGTTAGTACAGTGGGGAAGGACAGTGAAGGGAGGACATACATGCTGATATCATGATGTTAATTAGCAGTAGTAGTTATTAGTTTGTATGGGAAATGCAGGGTAGTGCATTAGGCTACTGGGTTTATTATGCTGAGATGGGTGGAATCAGGTGAGGTATTTAATTGTGTAGATTAAAGATGCTCCTCAGTTTGGCAAGGAAAGTAATGGCTATGTGTTAATGTAGTTTGATTAAGTCTTGGACCAGCTAGTACTAGAAATCGGGTATTGAAGACTTTGACTGAAATTGAGCAGTTAGCTGAATCATCACCTGACAGTACAGAGATTTTGAAAACCAACTTGATCTTTGTTTATATTATATATGCAAATTCATCTGATCTTTGTTTATACGAAGTAGCACAACACTACTCATATCAAAATATTGAAGCAAACAGTGACAGAGGATGATTCAAAGTACATGAATGTAGTGGTTGTCTAGTGAGACATGAAAAGGCAAGTCTCATTGCCACATGAAACTGTCTTGTCAATGTGCAGAGTAAAGGAACTATTTTATTTTTGTATTTTGCAGTTGTTCTTCCCATGGCATGCAGAGAGTGATTTACTTGGAAGTTTTGAAACGTTTGAAAAATATTTTTTGCTACAAAATGCTTAATTACATATCCCAAATTTGAGCAGTATTTGGACATACCGGAGAAAGAACTGTGTCAAGAAGAAGATTTGGCAGCTGTATTAGCAAAAGAGACTCTAGAGGGCAGTCAAGAATTTGCAGCAGGAAGTCCAAATGTGCTTGGTGAGCTAATTATTAAAACTGAAGTTGAGCTTGCTATGGAGGCAGTAGAAATTGCAATGGAACAAAGTAAATTTGCAGGTGTGAATTCTGAAGAAAATATTAGTAAACTTAATATAGAGCAAAAGAAGTTTATAATAAAGTTAAAGATAGGTTCTTACATGGTTTACTGCATGACAAGCGCAAATGTTCTTGTTTGCAATACAAACCTCGTTTGTTGTATGTTAGTGGACAAGCAGGAACAGTAAAATCATTTTAAAGTACTGCAATAAGAGTTACAATCCAAAATGTAACAGATCCCTCGTTGTCATGTATTGTAACTGCTCCAACAGTTTCAGTATATTTTAATGTAGGAGGTGTTACTTTACATCGCCTGTTCATGTTAACAGTGGAGCATGACAACAAACTAGAATATCGGAAACTTGTATCAAGGTCAGCACACAAAGTAGGAAAAGTTCTTAGAAAATGAAATAACTTGATTGTAGATGAAGTAAGTATGGTGTGTAACTTGATGCCAACTTTCATTCATTTGTGAATGCAAGAGGTTTTGAAGACTGACTACAACATTTTCTTTGTAGGTGAACATGTACTTGTTTTTGGAGACTTGTTACAATTAACTCCTGTGAAAGGTCAACCAGTAAAAAAGTATATGGAGTATTATTCATGTTAACCTTTGGAATTGTTTTGAATTCCAGGAACTTATCATTCATATGAGGCAATCTGGAGACTTAGAGTATGCAGAAAGGCTTAATAAGATTTGTATAGGTGTTCTTGAGGAAAATGTGAAGGCAGCCTTAAAGGGAAAGACTGTTTTCTAACAGGTTTCATACATATTGCAGGCTGTCTGATATCATGTTGATTCTTAAGGAATGAAACATTTTTTGTGTTGCTTTGATGTGCACACTTGCAGAGTGCAACAAGTTTAACTCTACAATGCTACTGTCAGAGAAGAAAAACATTGTAGAGATAAAACCATGCAATTTTTAGATGGTCATGTTATGCCTTTAGAGTTGGATAAGAGAGCAAAAGCTTGATTAGGTCAACTAGAGAAAGCAATTTCTAAAACTGCAGGTCTGGAAGGAGTTCTAAAACTGTGTATCAATGCACGAGTAATGTTGAAGAGGAATTTGAATGTAGACATTGATCTAGTCAATGGAGAAGAATGACTGCATTTCACACTTTTCCTCACAGTACAATTATTGAACATGTTGAAGTTAAGTTTAATTGTGTAGAAGGAACTCACTTGATTTCTCAGAGCTCTGCACGTTTCATGCTTTTTAAGAATACCTTTGTGAAAAGAGCATTGTGCTCTGCTTATGCAATAACTATTCATAAATCACAAGGGTTGACATTAGAAGCAGCACTTATTGATATTGGTGATACAGTGTTTAAAGAAGGAATGTCGTATGTAGTGTTGTCACGTGTGAAAAATGTAGAAGGTTCATTTGTAATAAACTTTGATGAAAGCAAAGTGAAAGCTGACATTTCTTGCATTGAAGAATATAATAGGTTGCGTGTACTGTATGCTCCTCACCTGAACCTTCTATCTGTACCCTTGATGCATTCATCCAGGAACCAGAAGGAGTCAGTGAAAGCACATTCAAATATTATCAGTCCTTGTAAGACTAAAAAACAACAGAATTGAATGGAGCTGGAGAGTGATTCATCTGTAACATACATGGCAGCTTTGGAAATGAAACAGGAGTTGAATGCTATTGTAATGCAGATTTTTGTATGTTGTATCAAATGACTCTATTGATGCAAGAAATAGCTCCAACAGCAGAGAAGCAGCTATGTTTTGAACTTTCATTTCTTAAAATGTCTGTAGATGAACATCCACACAGTTTACATACGGTAATGTCAATTCAAAATGTAGTAGCTATTACAAGTGGAAATCAACAGTTTTCTCAAAATACACATGATGAAAGTCACAAATTCTTTATGAATGTCTTTGAGATATTAGTAAAAGAAACTGCTAATGTAGTTCAGAATGTTGGAATTAGTTAACGATTTGTGTATCTGCATGTGCCTGATCATAACAGTGTAAAATGTTCTGATTGTGTACCTAAAGCATTCCATGACATGTAATTCAGTGACTCTGTTTGTAATTTACAATCAACACTGCAAAATCTATTTTTTAATATTATATTACAACAATACAATATAGATTTTAGGAAAATTAACACATCAATAATGAATTTTGTAAATAGTAACGTTTCTGTTAGTAAGACAACTTTTAAAACATGTGCAATTATTTTTCATGAGGGGGCATCCATTGAATCTGGACATTTCAGAAGTAGATTGGCTTGTTTGTAATGACTCTATAGTAATGCACAAAACTACATTTCCAAAGGGTTAAAAAATGCTTACTTAATGTTGTTAGAAGAAAAGTTTTGAAATATATGTTTAATATTTTTTGTGACTATAAACATGCAGAATAAAAATGTGAAATAGAAAAATAGGCTGGTAAGTGGTTTATGTAAAGTAGGACATGGTTTGCTAGTAGGGTGTTTTTTTAAAAATAGTACTAAATAAATGTAGAGGTAGTTTTGTGAAGATTATATAATTTAGAAGAGAAAATAGCATTCTCTAATCTTCTACTTCTGTTTTATTGTTTAAAACACTGTACGTATGTACAAGTGTTGCCTGTAAGTGGAGATGCGGAGAAGCCCACATTTGGAACAAACTGACTATTGAGCTAAGATGGGAAAGGAGTAATCCAAACTTTTGAAAAAAGCTTATTTAAAAGAACCCAAAAATAGCTCATTCTGTAAACTCTCAATGCCAAATAAATAAATAGGAAGTCCACAATAGAGGTCCCTAATTGTCCATCTTTTTTTCGTTCTTGTTTCATGTTTGCGCCCTGATGCCTGCAAGCTTTCGGCATGGTGAAGAGCAACAAATAAAATTAAAACAAATTGCAAGGTTACTTAAATGGTTCCATGTACATTATTTTGGCTGTGTAGGAGTTGATGACTGTTTACATATGAAACAAGTAAACAATAGGCTGTAGATACAAAAACATATTATGCAATATGAATACAAAATAAAAACAAACTTTGTTAATTGTATAGCTATGATTTATGTACAATGTGGAATTTTTAGAAAAGTCAGACATCTATTCAGCCATTAAACTGTGCATATTCTTTCAGTTCTGTATGGTAGGTTTATGATAATTGTAATTAGCTTCACCAAATTATGAAAGAGGTTATGAAATTGCAATGTAGATACAACTTTTATAATTTAGGAAACATTTGATATAGAAAAAATTGAAAAAAAATATTGAAAAAATAGGTATTCCACATTCTGTAGCAGTATCAGTGGTAAAAAGAAGTATAGGTAATAATGTGTAGTTTTTTTAAATGTAATGTGTGTGATGTGAAATGTCATTATTAACTTCTAATGTGTGTAGGTGGCCAAACAAAAAGGATACACACAGATTTTCTGAGAAGTATGGAAATTACATTCATTATGTTATTAGTGTAGTTTTTGTTAAGTGTTAATATGTTCATTCACAACATTTTGTATTGTCTACATGTCTTATACTATAGTTTTGACTACAGTCTAAAAAGATTAATACTCAAAATAATGTTACAGTGTTGACATTTCTTCATTTATTTCTTTGTAAAACTGAAGACATAGTTATGTCATACGTCTTGGTTTCCTGGTGAATGTTGCATGAAGTAATCTGTAAATGTTTCATCATGTAGCAAAAAGTAATCTTTGTATAGTATTGTAATATCTGTGCATTGTAGTGACATACATTTACTGGTGTATGAACTATGGATGTTGTGGGAAATTCTTTTTCGAATTTGCTGATGCAAAAAGTAGTTTGTAATAACTTAAATGTTAAGTATTTTAAATAACAGAACAGTGGGTTTCTTTCTCCATTGTGAAGTTTATTTCCTGTATAGCATGATTAATTAACACAATGTGGTAATGGTTGTATACTTGGAATACAATCAGTATTCTTTTAGTATCATTATGAGAAAAAAAAAAGAATAATTTTGTATTCATTTTGTTATGATGAACACCCTAGTATCAATGCAGTGGTGATAGTGCATGGTATAAATGGCCTCTAACATTAATATTAAGTACATTTTCTTTTTTTTCAGAGTTCATATATGGAAGAAAGACACAAGGACATAGGTATTTGGCAAGACTTTGAATACATATATACGTGTAACGTATATATGCACATACAAATAATAGTTTATTTTATTTAATAATATTGTTTTTAGCTGTGGTTACGTTACCAGCCAATGAATAGCAGGATTATATTGGCATGGCTAAGGTGAGCAATGACTGGAGGGCTTTAACTCGCTGCTCTGAAAGTCGCGGCTGGAGGCAACAATTGACCATTTTCAGTACTGAAACTGCATAAAATAAATAACAATAGATATGGTAATATATTTTTGCAGTCTGTTTTTAATCTTATCTATTTTGTAACATAAAACGTGTCCCTTAAAAGGGACATTTTTAGGGATGAAAGAGATGGGTGGAATAGGGGAGGAAAATACATAAGAATGAATCATTTAACAAAGGGAATGAAATTTTGGGATTTTGTTTAGAAAAAATGTGGGGATTGTCCCTTAAAAAAATACTAAGCATGACAGGTAATCTGATGTTGAACAATTAACGTTAGCCGTTGCTCAATTGTGTCATGTTCCTTGATTACCAATTCACACCATCCTTTACACATCACTTGCATCCTGGAAAGGTCGGGTGTTGGCAACAGAGGAGTCAGTGTAGTGGATACCACTACTGATGTAGATGCTTCATTTGCACTTGGCATTGTTGTTGTACTGATGGATGGAGGTTCTGCAGGTGGTGGTGATGCTTGTCTATACAAAGAATGGGTCCCATGCATTTTTCTTTTGTGATGTTCATGGGCTTTAAGATATTCATCATCGACATCGTCCCATTGGACTCTTACTAGATGGTTAATCATTATCGATGTTCCCAGACATTGAGACTGAATATTGGAAGGCCCACGGCATAGAGTCTTGTTGCAGAAGGCGCAAAGTATCTCTTCCACCTCTTTCCTGGAGTGGTGTTCCTTCACTTTAAATGAGTGCCAACTGTCTGCAGTTTTCTTCATGCCTGTGTGCTTTTTCCTGGGTGGTGAAGGATTGTCCACCCAAATAATAGCTTCATCCTCACTGCTCCTACTGTCATGGTCAGACATGTTGCAATGTCCAACTGGGGAACAAAATATAAAAGAATACAAATGACAGCACGACAAAGACAATGCTGCAACAAATGAAAATGTTTAAAAGAAAGGAAAACAAAAAAGAAAAACAATAAATAGACAAACTAAAGAAGTCACAAGACAAAGGAAAATTGGATTTAGGGAAAACTGGGTAAAAGGATGAGGAGATTAAGGGGTAAAGTGCCAAAAGTGCTTGCTTTAACTCAGAAACCCAGTTATGTTTTTGTGGATGTGGTGATTATTTGCAGCTACAAATTGCTGTGCAGCCTGATTGGACAGTCTCAAATGCACGGATGTCATGGAATGGCGAGGGCATAGCTGTGTCGATGCAGCGCATTTGATTGGATGGCTTGTTGACGCACGCCAACATCACGTGTAGACATGGAACCACAGCACATATTAGGTTTGGCTGATGCATTTTTGCACAAAGGTATGCATGGGTTACGTTAAACGCCATGGGCGTACTCATGTCCATACTTCGCAAAGTGTAATTGGGTCATTTGTTGGCACGTATAACGTATAGGGGCAGAACTGCAGCATGTGAAACCATTGGGTGGTGTATTTGACGCAAAGATGCGTAGCCACATCAAAGGATGCAGATGTTCTATTGGCTCATTTCGCACATGCGGGTTACCCCCGCCCAACCAGTCATTGTTGTGTGCGCAGCCACGCATGTTTCCTTAGTAGACACGGCTATAATAAAATTGTTTTATTTCTACATAAATGTGGCCAACCCTATCACAATTACATGTGGTGTGCAACAAGGTTCTTGTGTCTCACAAACAATGTACAATATTTTTACAAAGCCATTACGATTTGGATCATCAGGGTGTCACCTACACCAATTATGCAGATGATACCCAGATCCTCATACCATTGACGTGTGATTACGTTAAGGACATGGCATTAGTGAACAAAATGTACTTAATCATTCAGGCATGGATGGCCGACCATGGTTTATGTCTGAATGATGGGAAAACAGAGCTCCTAATACTTGGTTCAACAGTCAATCTGAACAGATTTAACCCGGAATACTCATTCTTCAATATCGACTGTCATATGATCAAAGTGTTAAAAGAGGTCAAAATACTTGGCTTTTACCTTGCCTCAACCCTTACACTAAATAAACAAGTAAATGCTATGGCATCCTCCACAGCATACACGTGTAAACTGATCAGGGCCTGCAAACCGTTTCTCTCCAAAGAAAGTTGCACGACTCTTGCCAGAGCCCTTATTTTGTCTAAATTTGATTACTGCAACACCCTGGAGCTAGCAAATACATTGTTAATAAAATCCAAATTCTTCAAAATAATGCGCTCAGATCAGCATGCGGCATCTCTAGGAGAGAGCATATCTCAGATTTTAGGAGACAGAATAAATGGCTTTCCGTTAAAGACAATATCACGCTCAAAATTGCTTCCCTCACCCATAAATGCATTAACAGTGCTGCCTCACGCTACCTCTTCGAAAGAATTGTCAAGAAATCTTCCTTACGACCGACCAGGACAGCCAACTTATTTTGTCTGGCCGTCCCCAGATTTAAACTTAAAAAGGCTGGAGGAAGCAGTTTCCCGGTCATGGCGACACAGCTCTGGAATAAAATCCCTCCCTCATTAGGACAGGATAAACCCTTCACGCAATTTAGGCATAACATCATAAACTGGCGTGTATCCAGGGACACCTGAGACTTCTGACCTGTCCCTGCCATGCTAATTGAATCTGACTAAATCAACAAATGAAACTACTTCTAACGACTCACATGTAACAACCCTTGCTTACCCTTTTGTATCATGTAATTTAATTTATTTATTAATGTGTTAACAGCTTAACATAAGCTTTTCACATATAAATCAATAAAACATTTTATAGAATAAAGTTCTATAAAAACAAAGATAATATCATTAATCCGTATCTAGTAATAATGTGACTTATATAGAATAGACATTCAAGCTATATTATAAGACTTGCGTGTCAATATCTCTTATAAACCCTAACTAATACAAACAGCCATATGACTAGTTATATTCACAGTAATAAAACTAGGTAAAATATCTCTATATAGCTATTTCTAGTAATTTTTCAATTGTTAGCCATACATTATATACAGCAATATAGAGCTTCATTCCTGAGCCATTGAGCGCCCTAAGCCAAAAATCTTCGCTGCAAATATGGTCCAAATGATGGACAAAGTCCCCATAACAAATTGCATAGGTTTTTTGCATGGCCGAACATCTAGTTAATACATGTTTTCCTGATTCAATCGCCATATTATTCTTGCATAGCCTGCAGGATCGTTCTATCTTGGTGAGATTACTCATAATCCCGCTGATAGCCAATACCGGCAGTTGGTCCATCCGCAGTAATAAAATAAATCGTCTTAATCGCGGAGAAGGGCACAAAGAAAGCTAGGGAACCGGTTTCTTAAAAATGTATCTCATATGTTGGACAAATTTATATCGTTTCAACTCTTTCAAGTGTGCATAGTTTTCAGTCCAATCATATAATTCTGATTTTTTAGATAAGGCACACAAGGTAGAAGTTCGAATGCCTTTGTGCCTATTTGACCAACCAATCTTTTTCAGATATTCCTCCATTTGTTTTTTCATGAGAGGGAATGAAGACGTTTTATTTATTTCATTATGCAATGTGTTCAGGAGAGGATTTTCTGTAACTGGTGACATCTTTAAATATAGTTCAGCTCTTTTTCTGAGAACTTGTGCTTTTAAAGATATCAGGCCCAATTCAAGTCTTAAGATAGCCATTGGTATACAGTTTGGGAGGCCAAGTAATTTCTTCCAGAATTTTCCTTCTAATATCTGGAGCCACCCCAAATCCATGAGCTGCAGGGCTTCTAATCCATAAATAATCATAGGGGTTAGTACCTGTAGATACAGTTGCCGTGCAGCCCAGACTGTGTATCCACAGTGAGAAGTGGAAAAACAATATATTAAAGCACTAATTTGTGCCGCTCTCGTAATTCGAACTTGCTTGCACATCGCATATTGACCCTTTGGTTCTATTTCAATTCCCAGGTATCTATAAAAGGGAGTATATTGAATTCTGGACCCTTGTATTTGTAGACTCACTCTGGCGATTTTCTTATTGTTGATGACCATCATCTGGGTTTTGTCTAGGTTGATAGTAAGGCCATTCTTATTGGCATAGCTCCATAATGCCTCTGCAGAATTTCGAAGACCTTTGATAGTATGGTCCATAATAACTATGTCATCCGCATAGGCTAAAACTGCACAGTGAGCAGGGCCAATCTTAGGTGGGCAGTTATGGACTTCAGATAAGGCTTTTGGGACGTCATGAACAAAGAGATTATATAATGTTGGTGCTGTCACACAGCCTTGTTTGACACCTTGCGATTGGTCGATCTTATTGGTCCTGTTACCCTTTGCATCTAATTTTAGAGAGACTGTGATATCCCAATGTAGCTGTTTGAGGTAGTATAATATTCCCTTCGGGCATCCTAGATTTTCTAATTTGGTCCACAGCAAGTCTCTCGGCACTAGATCAAAGGCAGCCTTAAAGTCAATGAATAATATGTATAATGGAGGACTGTCAGGAGATCTGGCCTTGTTACGGAGTATATCCATTGTGATAAGGTTGTGCACCGTAGAATATCCACTCCTGAAACCACATTGGAATTGGTCGAAGATCTTTTCTCTGTCCATCCATATATGGAGTTCTTGTAGTAAATATGTCGAAAATAATTTGCCAGTGGAATCCAACATAGATAATAATCGATAGTTTAAGGGGTCAGTGCGACTTCCCCTCTTATATATGGGGACCAAGGTTGCAGTTCGCCAAGAGTCCGGTATAAGGCCGTCTTTCAAAGTTTTTTCAAACAGTATTTTCAGGACCTCTGCCCAATATTCAGGGTTGATTTTTAATATAACATTCGCTAGGCCATTAGGTCCAGGCGCTCTCGATGATTTGAGATTTTTGATCATGATTATCAATGAGTCAATCGACACCTTGAAAGGAGGGGCAGGGCTGCTCCAGATCGTCGGCACCATAGACAGACCAGATAACTGATTATTGCGGCTTCTCAAGAATTCCTCCCACTGGCCCTTGTCAATGGGATTGTTAAGACTACTATTCGTTTCGCCTCTGGCCTGACTCAATAAACTCCATATGGAGCGGGAGTTTCTTGTGCATAATATTTGAACTGTCTTTTGCCATTTAGCTAATTTGGACGCATAGCGTTTTGTCTAAGCCAAGATCTAAAGGCATTCTTGCATTTCTTACTGGAGATCAGGTAACTATCCCAGGTGGTAGAGTTTTTCTGTAGCATCTTAAGTTCTGCTCTTAAGATTCTTTTAGTGTCTCTAATTTCGACATCAAATGTATTAGTTGTTTTAGCATCAGGAGCGATTATGTTAATCTTCACAGCCGCATGCTTGTGAGAGTAGGAAGTTATCCACTTTTCAATATCGTTACCGGACATACTGAGGAGAGCAGCATGGCCAATGTCTGGCATTTTATTCATAGCTTCTACAGCTTTTATGATGTTTTTATCTGACCAGCGAATATTTGAAGAAGTGTGGTTCGTTCTCAAATCGCCAATCGATCGAGGGCAAATGTGTTGAAGAACAAAATTAAATGTTAACAATAAAGAGGAATGGTCACTCCAATCGTTATCACTGACCTTCATGTCCGCCGTCAGATTAGCCATTGATGGACTTACAAAGATGTAATCTAGAGTACTGCGGGCTCTTATATTTCTCCAAGTAGATTGACCTGGATAGTCACTGGGGGTTCTACCATTCAAAATTTCAAAATCCCAAGCATTGAAAAAATTGAGCCACAGCAGTCCCTCCGCATTCGCTTCCTTATGCCACATTGTGCCTGTATTCTTCAGCAATGGGTTATTGGTCTTACTCATAGGACCCACCATATGACAGTTGAAGTCACCTACAATTGTTACTAGATTGTGGTCAGAATCTATCATCCAGTCAATCAGTAACGAATGACAAGCATCCCGAATGAGATCTCTGTGTGGAGAATCAGGTGGGTTGTAGAGATTAATCACTAACATCTTCTCCATTTTATCTTTACCAGTAAGTTCAATCTCAACAGCTAATACAAATTCGTCAAAGTTCGAGTGGATCCTCAAAGATTTTAGTGGATGTATAATTCCAGTTATAAGGCCCCCTTACGGTCTTCCCTTGGGACCCTTTTTGGCTAATTCCTGATGAATTGAATAGCCATTGAGAAGTGCCTGAGTAGTGATCCATGTCTCCTGTAGACAAATACATGTTTTCCCTACTAGCAGAGAAGATGAGCCCACCGCCGATAATAAGTGGCTAAATCCCCGGCAATTCCATGTGATTAAGCTTTGATCTCATTGGGTTAAGGAGAGCGACGGTAGGGATTCGGCGAGCCATTTAAGAACATTTTGCACATCCGCAAGTTGTACTGTGTTGTCTTTAGGTAATTTCGGTACTATAGTTTCAACCGCTTTGGTGTTTGGTATATGTATTGGCCATTGTGGATCGATTATATTTGGATCAGCATCTACTTCAATATCCACTTCCCACAAGCTTGCTTTGTAGCTGCGAATCAGATTGGCAGTCGCTAAAAATGTACAGTGTAGTGCCGAGGTATTGGAATTCTTTGCTTTCAAGGGCTCCACATATTCGAAGTCTTCTGATCTCAGCACCCTAAGCTGTGGTATAGAATACAGTCTAGTTAACAGCGCCGTTCTAGAGAGCCAATCATGATCGCTATTTTGGTACAGGTTTTTGATAATACATATCCTTCCACCTTGATATGGTATATTATTGCCTTTGTCGTCATTTTGTAGTTCCCTTAGTGATACAGATACTATATCTGTTAGAGCTGGATTGATTGGTACGGCATTTGTAGTATCAACTGCGGGGTTGTCCTTCAACTCATCAAGACATGTTGAATGGTCTGGATCTCTCTCATATGCTTGAGGTACAATAATACTCTTATTAGAGACAATCTCCTCAACAGTATTATTGATAGTACTCTTCTCAAGAATAAGCCAACTAGTCAGTTTGTTCTCCCTGCTAGCAGTGCCTTTATTCTCTCGAGGTGCCTTGCGTTTGGGTTTTTTCTTGTCTTGTTTAGGGGTGCTGCTTTTGGTAGGAGTAGATATTTCTTCTTCCTGCTCCACTGTGTCCGGTGGTCTTAAGGTTGCCATTTGGCGCTTTTTCCTCGCAAGGGCTCTTTTCGCCAGTCGTCGCTGTTTACGTGAGTAGAAGACATCCACATTCATTGTGGTGTTAGAATCAATGTCTTCGATCTCCGGCCAGTCTGGCTGGATGGTCTTCTCTTCCTTGTGAGGCAGATCACTGTTACCGTTATTTGCTGATGGTAGGGTAAGGGTGACTTCCAATATCCTCCCACACATCTTTAGTAGGATGTTTAGAGCAAATTGCAAAGATGCAACTGAAGATTGCAAGTCACCCAGGGTTATTTGACTTTCTTCTTAATCCCTACCGCAATCAGGTTCTGAAGATTCCAAATGTACATCCAAATTTGGAGAAGCAGATAGACTGTTGTATGTTTCATGCTGTGTGTGAGTAGGCAAGTGTTGGTAGCTATCATTCTGGATAGCCGAATTGCTTCCTGGGTAAGGAGTCATAGATCTCTGCATAGATAAACACAAGTCCAATAATGAATTGTTATCTATTACACTTTCACCAAGTGCCTCCATAGAGATATTCATACCAGAGCCCCCCGTAGATTTATCCATCAGGGGTGTTGGTATTGTAATATTAGCGGTATCAAGGAGTGCGAAGAAATCAGTGATTGCACCTTTCTCCACAGGTGCTTCTTTGGATCCTTTACTTTTGTTTGTTTTTATTGTCGAGGTTCTGCTCTTCTGATTACGTAGATTATATCTCGTCGCAGAGCATTTCCTAACTGATAGTATGATGGGTCTTTAATAATCTCTGGTAACTCAATGTCTCGTGTGTAGAGACACTGTTTAGAGCAGTGTGTTGGCAGTTCCCTGGGCTAGGTATGCCTATACTCTCAATTGCAAGCACCCGATCACAGTCTATGGGATATAGACTTGTCCAGATGTAGTTCAAGTAGTCAC
Source organism: Ambystoma mexicanum (assembly GCF_040938575.1). Taxonomy (NCBI): domain Eukaryota; kingdom Metazoa; phylum Chordata; class Amphibia; order Caudata; family Ambystomatidae; genus Ambystoma; species Ambystoma mexicanum. The sequence continues at coordinate 767,285,193 of NC_090941.1, forward strand.
AGGGAGCAGATCATGTGTAAATTATGTGTAAAGTATGAAGCCCGGTTCCAAGGGTGACCTACAGTCTCCTAATAAGGTCAGCGTATGACTAGGCCACCAGTCCTAGTGCAAAATGCAGATTAGTCCTTCCAATATAGGACCTAGGACCTAGCAAAGGCCAAATCAAACGGCCCAGAAATGAAAAGAAAAAAGTAGCCGGGTTTCCTTAAAATGGATCTTACCAAGTGCCAAGTCCTCGCTTCGGCGCTTCAGCTGGTAAGCAGGTTTCACTGCTCCGGGCCGCCCTCCGCTTTTCTCCGCTTTCTGCAATTCCGTGAACCGCCCGCGGAGCCCTCTGCAGCCGCTGCTCCGCTGCTCCAGGCGCAGGACCGCCGTAATTCCGGGCCGTGATATTGCGGTATCACGGCGTATATCAGCCGAGTGCCCACCGCCGATTGCCAGCCCCTAGGCAATGCACGGGACCGCTGATGTAGCCGCTGATATGGATACTCAGTATACAGGGGTAGCAGGGGGCTTCGGCAGCGCTTCCCTTCGGCAACGCTGTACTCTCCCGCAGCCTTTGCGGTTAGAGTAATGGACCTGTTGCCGCGATTATACGCGTCAAGCCGCACCACGTTTCCAGCGCTCGTAACAAAGTAACAGAGCACAGAACTGGCCGCTTCCGACGCTCTCCCAGGCAGTTGACCAACTTTGTAATTACTTTGTGCTTTTCTCTTGTACACAGCAATTGTAACCGTTGTAATTTACTGAACTGTAACACTGCAACTAAGCCTAATGTATTCTTGTATTTCTGTACAAACGCGCCCAGATACCTTTGGGTTTGCCGTGCAATACAAATAAATTAAACAAACAAATATGATGTGCACAAGATAACATATGTGTGAGAAATTGCAGTAGTGCATGTAACTAGATGGCACTTTCGAATGGTCTCACAGGGTATACAGTGTGTTTGTAATTGAAGTTGTAATTACATTTTTTTTATTTATGGACAGATACAATACAGCCATGACATTACAGAACCTACTGTTTGGTCTTCTGATTCAGCATTTAGCTGACCTACAGTCTGGTCCCATTAGCTAGGAATCAGAAAATATGTCTGACTGAGTAGCGGACACCAACCTATGTGTAATAGGGGTTTCCTTTCCTACACTACATATAGGACTGTTTTTAACACAACAAGGAAACTCTGAAGCTTGAGTTCCCTCCCCTTTTCTTCCAGAACAAAATCTCTGTTTGAAATGTGGGTGTCAAATATGATGTAATATTTGTCTGAATTAACAACAACACATTTGTGATTGGAGCAATGCATGTCTTGTTCTGTGCTAAGACTATGTTGTACACCCTGTTCAAGTATGAATTGAAAATACTAAAAATGCTTGTCTACTAAACAGACAAAAATATCTCCTAAACTAATAAAGCAGTTTCTATGAGTTAAACTGGTGCTCATTGTTCGATGTATAGATGTATAGATTAAGTCCATAATACAAACTACTACATCAAGGGACATCTAACTTACTGTTTGAAGCAATATGTGTAACTTAGCTATAAATCACAACAGATGTACGAATAATGATGTATTGTCACTAATTTTCCATGTGTTGGAGAAACCCCTTTTGTTTCATAATAATTTCTAGCCTTGACCATGCACTAACTAGATAAGTTGTGCATGATCAATGGCACACGCAAGCCCTACAAAAAATGAATTAAATGTAAACTTCCAAAACTAGGGCTTTTGATACTAGCCAGGATAATCTGAATGAGTCCAGTGAACAGCCAGTGTGAAATACACTTTTTATTTTTTATTAAGTGTCATTTTGGTTAGAGAAAACAACCTTCATCACTATTTTACTCAGCATGGTCATGCACTCCTCTTTCTGTTGAAAGCAGAAGCCCACCTGACAGCCTGGGCACTGTCGAGATTTGTTAGCATGTCATTGAAAATGTGCCAGAAGATCATACAGGACAAAGAGGCCCTTTTAATAACAAACTAAAGTAGACCCTCCATTTAAGTAGGTGGGCAGAGCTAGGGTGTTTTTATGGTATTGTTTAACCTGAAGTGGGTGGCTGAATTTTAGATTTTAAATTTTAATTCTAATGGTTTATATATGGATTTTATATGACTGTGTTTTATATCTGTGCTTTGTACTTTTATGTATTTTGGTATCCGAATAAAGCAAAAATAAAAATATATATTAATGAAAGTTACACATAATTAAACATATTGAACACAGTAAATAAATCATTACAAATACATTTCATTACGGATGTAATTCATCTTCATCAAAAACAAAAAATGAAAACATTCTAAAAAGAAGAACCTTCATTACACATACAAGTCATTACACATAGAATTAATCTTCTTCAATACATAAGATTTAAAAACAATTTTATAAACCTTTCACCTCATCACACCGGTCTAAAAGAAGTTCATACAAGTCATTATTAAGCTGATTCTAATGTTGCAGATATGTCTCACCCTTAACATCAGTGGCCTAGCACAATTGGTCTCCACAGATTTTAGCTATCTCTTTCCAATGCAAAGCTGCTGTTGCAATAACTAATGATTAACCAACTAGGATCATTCTCCAAAACTGATCTGAATCAAAGATCTGGGTACTGTGTACAAATCTCCCATAACTTAACCTATATTTTTCAATTTAAAGAGAAGCATGGTGTCAAAAGATGTTTACTAGATTCCGCTGTCTGACCACACATGTGGCAGAGTCTTTCATTACTACCCTTAGCCTTCCAGGAGCTAGTGTGGTCCAGAGTTAGGAGAATATTAAGATGTAAATAACTAATGAAGCGTATCTCTTCATTCGTACAGGTCTTCGTTAAAAAAAGAGCAAGGCATGCTCAGCCTAAAGCCATGATGAGATGAGTGAGAAATAAACAGCAACTAATAATTTAAATGTTTTGTATTGTGTATTTGGTTTAAGATAAAACATTACACAATTCATATTACAAATGAAACGAGTAAAAAGTACAAACAGAATGCAATCAATATCTTATTCCTAATTTACACATTTCTCATTACTAAAATCCATACAATTAAAAAGAAATCTATGAATATTCATAACTTTCCAAGCTTACTCAGATAAAGTACCATCATAACTACTTCTATTAATTACATATGTACCAAATTAATTGTAGCTATAAAAACACATGTTAATGTTCTAGAGGTCTCACTATAAACATAAAGCACATATGGGAGACATTTCAAATTTAAAACAATTCCAACCGTCTACATATATCATTCAGTCCTGCATCCTCACTCACTACTCACCACATCAGTTTCTTGCAGAAAAGGAAGAAATGTATTCCGTGCTTGAAGATTATTTTTTTAATTGTATCAAAAAGTGATAAAAAAAGATTGTCTCAATAGACCACAGAACAATCTCACTGCAGGTGGACTCATTTTTACAAGAATATATGTGTTGGGGGTTTGTAAGAAAGTGACTAATATTTACAAACAAAACAAATGGAAATGCTTCTAAACACAAAACACTTTTCTATGACACAGCCAGGTGGCTGGACTAATACCCTCTAATTTAAATTCTTCCTGTGGCCATTTTTTCTTGTTGCATTAAACTTTGGTGACTTCTTATGGCCAAATGTAACTAGCGAGCCTGTGACAAATTGATTTCAATATCACAAGCTTCATCTCAGACCCACATCCGTAACCTCGATGCACTGTATCTAACACAAAACAGAATAATGTTGACAGCCATGTGTTTTGGCCTCTAATGTGGTGGGTTTATCCACACCACACCAACATTTAATTAGGGCTTCATCAGGACAAAAACACATTGCTCCCCACAGTGAAACTACACTCTGTAGCATGGATGGATCCTAATGGTCCCAATCTGCTTCAGTATTTATAATTCATCGTGTTTGATATTTCTTAATATAGAAACAATCTTGCCCTTCTGGCAGATTTCCCAGACACACAAAATCTTCAGGGATATTCTCAAACAAATTGATCCTCACTCTATTGTATCTGGTCTGTTACTGCCTGCCTGCTCCAGCTGTTTCTGGGCGCAGGGTCTGCATCTATCCGAGTTTCTTCAATCTGGCATGCTTAAATCCCAGCTAGCTTTTTTAACTGGCTGCTTTAATTTTCCGGCCCATTGGCAAAACTGCTCTGCGTCAATGTGGAAAGGCTGCCTTTCTCCAATACCAGACTTGTTTTGATAGTGCAGAAAACTTGTTTTCTATCAGTAAATGCATATGTTGGCCAAAAAGCAGCAATTTAATCATTGAAGTAAATCGTGTTGCCTAGATAGAAGCAATCGTATGAGAAGTGTATTTAAAATGTCTAGTATCTTTTAGAGTATAGTATATATAGAATTGAGAGTGGAAATGAATGCTTGTGTATGGACCAGTAGAGAGATTAATACAGATAGGGACAATTTTGTTTGGCTAGTTATTGGTTTATGAGTCAATTGTGGTGATCTCCATTGGTTTAAATATGTCTCTGTTCTTTTAAATACAGTTCACATTTTGAGAAACTCACTGTCTGTTTATTGCCCAGCATTGTGGGGTGGGACAGTATATCAGTGGCATGAAATTAGTCATGCTGTCCTAGCTGAACCTATCAATTAATTCAAATATGTCTACATGTTTGAGGCTCATAGTTTGAGATGTTAGGCTGATGACATGACTGGTATATATTGGTGCATTAAGTAACACACAATGTGCAGAAGAGCACACATGTTTGAGAAATTGCAGTAGTGCATGTAATTTGATGGTCCTTTCGAATGGTCTCATAGGGTATATGGAGTGTTTGTAATTTCCAAGTTGAAATGTAATTTTTGTAAAGAATAAACATTAAACGTGGATTTTAAAAGTGATTGTCGGTTTGTGAATTTAATATATTGAGGAGGTTACAATGTATTACCTGATTTTGCTCTTTGTACATGTGTTAATTATCCATACAGAACAGAGCCCTGTAACAGCCATGTTTCCTGAATCTATATAATATCATGAGTTTGTAGAGAAGTACATAATTGGATGTCATTAAGTAAATTACTAAAACTCTCTGAATTCCATGAGGTTATCCTGAACCTAGATTAGATGCTAAAATCCCGGTCTAGAATTGGTAACACTTTTGGTGGTTGTTGTCAAGGCAGCCTCTAACTAAGACCAATGTAATGGTTGGTTACTTTGCATATGTCTTTGTACCACAAATTGAACCTTAGGACATGTATTTAGTCCTAATGAGCAAGAAATTGTTAAATTCTCATTAGGTTTTATTACCTTAACCAGACCTGTCCAAGACCTCTCTGGTTCTTTCCTACATTGATCCTTATAAGGCACCATGGGCCTCATCACGAGTTGGGCGGTAACGGTATTAGCCCTACCGCCAACCCCCCCGGCGCTATTAGCGCCGGATCACGGGTTTGGCGGTTATGGAATTCCCCACTGAGCCCATTCGGGAATGCCCCATTCCCCATTTGGCTCAATGGAGAATGTTCTCGCTCTTACCGCCGGTGAATTTCCCGCTGGCGGTAACAGCACAAATTGTTGGTGGATTTTCCCCCCAGCTCAGAGCTGGGGAGAAATCCGCCAAAGCCCTGATTTGGCAGACCCTTAAATCCGGCAGTAATAGCGCGACCGCCGGATTTAAGGGTTACCGCCAAACTTGTGATGAGGCCCCATATCATAGCCTGTAAGTCTCACATCAGCCGAAGCTGTCAATTAAATTCCCCCTATAATACATTAGGGTATGTCAGTTAGAGCTATTGAAGGCATGCCCCTAAATACTCACACCAGAGAGAATACCACCCACTAGGGAAGAAAGGCCCAAGTCAATCTTGTACAGATAACAAGTTTTAATCTCACCCAAAAATTAAAGCAACAGCAAAGAACTCTTCTATACAATAAAAACCCACGCAGCTGGTTGGTGTGCACCTATACAGGGCCCGCCGGCTCCATTAAGGATGTAAGGTCATTAGTTCCAGCCGAGTCCGTCAGTCTGCCATCACGTGGGTGCTGTGGAGAACATCTTATTCTCTTTGACGAAGGTCGAAGAACAAATTAACTACACTCCTAGCACAATGCTACTTCATCATTTTACTGTGCACCTGGTAGGCTTTAAGACTGGCACAAAGGAGGTTCTGGGGCACTGTGACATCCACACAAAAATTTCACTCACTCCCCTTTGTGCCATTCGGCTTCGGTCTCCACCCTCATTATGAACTATAATGTATCCCTCCCAGCACCTCACAATACAAATCACATGATTGTAGCTCACAGACATGCAATGTCCATTCTCTTTGAACATTCAAGACTTGTTACTTTGGGAGTGATGGTCGATGAAATTCAGGGATCTTAGGGTTTAGTCAGTTATATGGGCTGTAACTCGTGGTCACCTGGGGGTGGGCCAGGTCAGACTTTGGCCAGCGAGAGATAACATGCACACCAGGTGCTGGTCTATGATAGCAGCCTTGTAGGGCACATTCCTTATGGATAGAAAAACATCTTTACAAAACTGTTAGAACAATGAATGAGCTTTATAGTGGTTGGGGGTGTGGTTTGTCCTCATGGGAACTCAGGTATGGTTGGAAGTTTTTCTGGTCTCGCAATTAGGCCCTAGTGCATGAAATGCTGCATTCGCCTCTCAGGCCTTCTCTCCTAAATATGATAACTAATGTCTACTCAAAAATGCGCTAGCATTTACACACAATGGCAGTCGTGTTCTTGTCCTGTGCTATACTATGTGGGTTGATTATATTGGGCCAATCATAATGCTTTGAATGCAACTCACCTTACTCTAAAGCGCTTAGGGGGTGGGACGGGGTTGCCCTCTTCCCAACACTATGGGCCTCATCACGACTTGGGCGTTACCGCTGGCAGTACTACCGCCGGCGGTAATAGCCCTACTGCCGAACTCCCCGGCGCTAATAGTGCCGGATCACGAATTCGGCAGTAATGTTGATCCCCATTCCCCATTGAGCCCATTTGGGAATGCCCCATTCCCCATTGGGCTCAATGGGGAAAATATGCGCTATTACCACCGGCGTATTTCCCGTCGGCGGTAATAGCACACATTTTCGGCGGATTTCCCCCCAGCCAAGAGCTGGGGCGAAATCCGCCGAAGTCCTGATTTGGCGGACCCTTAAATCCAGCGGTAATAGCGCGACCGCCGGATTTAAGGGTTACCGCCAAAGTCGTGATGAGGCCCTATGTCAGTTCTCCTATTATTAATCAATGTCACCAAATCAATATCTATTTGTCTTTTGTATTGTGATTTTGATGGGGAGGTCTTTTTGCACAAAAAGTACAGTGTGCCTGAACCCTACCTGATCAAATGTCCATCTTAACAACACCTATCAGACGTTTTGAGGTTGAGGCTGAATCTGTGGCTTACTGGTGAAATACTGGCCAGACGTAAATCATTTCATCACATGAACGATTATGTAGGTATTGTAAAAGTGAAACGCAAATAAAGACCTTGCATCACTTTCTAGTTGAATGCAAAGCTTTATGTAATGCTCAATCTCGTTACTTGAGACTCATAGACTACAGAGAAATTACACCAGAAACATTGTGGTTGATGATTATGTGTGGACGCCTGACTGCATTAAGAATAGGTGCACTATCCTTTCTGAAATGTCTATGGAATTTACCGAGCTATAACAAAATGCCAAACTGATTGTTATTAACAAAGCTAATGATTCAAGTGTAAAATTTATAAACTGTGAGTAAAAAAAAACTGAACAATGTATTCTCATGAAATGCGTAATATTGCAAAGAGAAATGTCTAATGTTTGACTAGTGTAATTCTTATATGCTTTATATGTTTTATGACAGATAATTGTAAAGTTGATTTATTTCAACTAAAAGAATCAATAAAAAAAAAAAAAATAACCCCATGATTCACAGGGGCTTTCAAGTATATTTGAATAGGTGAATTCCTAAAGTGATTTCTCCCAGGCACAGAGAAGTGGCAGGGAATTCCGGGATAGTAGTATTCATGCATTCATATTGCAGGCTAGCTACAGGCTTGTCACTGACGCGCCTACCAATAGATGAATAATACACAAGGACTACAAACGCTAAGGGACGTGTCCTTGCGCTATCTAATAGAAACAGTGAAGGCAATGAAATGCTTTCTCTGTTACAGCTGACACAGGAATCAAATATTGCAATACGATGGCGAACACGAGTTTAATGAATTCAATAGCACCAGATTTTGTTAAAAACAAACTAAGCTAAAAACAATCATTTTAAAAGTATAATGCAATATCACTAAAAGCAAACTTAATTGAAAACAGAATTTTCTAAAAGGCAAGTATGAAACATTTAACAGAACAAGCAGCCTGCTATCAAAGTTTCACTAAAGGAGTCAAACTCACCCCAGGGGAGAAGGACCTTTAAATATCTGCGCAGACTAGCCACAGGCTTGTCCCTGACGCACCAGCACTGACACGCTTTGCAATAGATAAATACTGCATGAGGACTGCAAAAGTCAAGGGACTTGTAGTCCCTGTGCTATCTTTTTTACTAAGATATATACAAAGATCTGAACAGTAGTCATGGATAAAAACACACAAAAAATGTTGCATCAAAGAAAATGAAAAGACCCAGAAATCAAATATATCCATATCAAAAAAACATTTTCAAACCCCCACTCCAACCACCTCAACCCACCTCTGACCTACAACATTCAGCTTTAAAATGGAACTAGTACATATCTAAAAACTTTCCCCAAATTTTATCAAAAATTCTCAATTTCCTGTCTTCTGTAAATTACATTTACCATGTACGCAAATCTGTACATTTCCTCAATCCAATCTGCTGATTGTGGTGCAACTTGAGACTTCCAAACATGCAGAATCATTTTTACAAGTCAAGGCTCCTCTAAGAAACCATTTCTTTTGTGATATAGACAATGTATCCAGTAAATCGTCACAGCCAAGTATCATTGTCTTGAAATCAAGATCAATATGTTTTGCAAGCACTCTCACACACATACTACATACTTCAGACCAAAAGTCGCCATGCATACACAATTCCAGCGCATGTGTTCTAACGTTCTTACCTCACCCGAACAGCCCCAACACTCACTCGAGTCCAACATACCTCTCTTCTCCAATCGCTCAGGACTCCAGTATACTTTATTAAGAATTTTGATTTGCCTCAATCTTTCACATAGGTTCAGCGAACAGAGATTCACATTTGCACACATACTCTGCCACATCTCTGACGAGATAATATAGCCCAGTCTTTTACTCCATTCATCTCGTAAGCTGACATTTTCCTTGTATTTTGTGACAATTTGTTCATAGACCCTACTAGCGACCACCCCTTCTCCAGACTCTCTCCTAGCAGTAAAAATATCCAGATTCACATCATCACTCTATTCTACTTTCCCAACGATCTTATTCAGCCGCCTATAGTCTGTATCAGAAAAATGTGTGATGTTCCATTTTGCTTTCAGGTCTGCCCTGGGAATCCACCTCCCATCCTTCCATATATCCCCAATCCAGTTCACCCCACTCTTAAACCATTCTGACCAAAACAACACCTTCCTCTTGTCCTTAATTATTTTGGGATTAAACCAAATACAAGTGTTAGGTGATTCCAATGCATCTGCACCTATCTTGCAATCATTCTGTCGTCAGAACCTTCCTTCCAACCAAGTTCATCATTTTCAGGACTGCCCTGGGAGAAAGTGGGCCAGTAAGTCTCAGCAATTGTCCAGTCACCTGGCAAAACCTTCAGAAATGGCACAAGAAACTGACTAGAAAACACCAAATGAAATGCTTGAAAATTGGGGATGCCAAGACCCCCTTTATTCAAAGGGAGTTGAAGTTTCCACTGCTTAAGCCTGGGTGGCTTCTGATCCCAAATAAATGATTGAATCAAACTTCTTTCCAGTAATGTAGGCTAACCTTTAATGGAAGCTTGCTAAGAACATAGTTCATGTTGGGGGCCGAGGTCATCTTCAGAGCATTCACTTTGCCGTAAAGTGACAAGTTCAACAAAGCCCATCTTTCCAGATTCATCTTGAAATCTTTGCAAATTTCATTCATATTCTCATCCACCATATCACTGATCAATGGTGTTAACCATATACCCAGATAACGCAATCCTTTTTTGCACCATTAAAAGCCCCAAGCTGTGATGGAAGCCTTATTACATGTATAGGACAAATGCATAACCTCAGATTTTGACCAATTAATTTTGTATCCAGCCACCTTATTCAACTCGCCTAAGATATCCCTCAACACGGGTAATGAATTGTCAGGATCTCGTAGAACCAATAAAAGATCATCCGCATAAAACCAATTTCTCTGTTCCACTCCTCGATAGTGAACCCTTCTTAATCCTTGATTACATCTAAGTGAAATCGCTAAAGGCTCTATCGCTAAAACAAATAGTGGAGATAAAGGGCAGCCCTGCCTGGTACCCCTCTCTAAATTGAAAGGTTCTGACCTTAATCAGTTTGTTCTAACATCAACTGTAGGATGCGCATATAGAAGAGCTATCCAAGAGATGTAACTTTCTCCAAGATTCATATTACGCAAAACCGAAAAGAGGTACTCCCAGTTTACCCAATCAAAACCCTTCTCAGCGTCAAGTGAGAAGACTGCCATATCCTCAACAGAATCCTGGGCCTGGGACATTATTAGTATTAACTTATGTATATTACTTGATGTCCTTTGGTTTTTAAAAAAGCCAGACTGATCGTCATGGACCAAAGTCGGCAATAAGTGCTCAATTCTCAAGGCCAGAACCTTTGCTAAGATTTTGTTATCTGTATTAATCAGACTAATTGGGCGGTAGCTAGAGGGTAAATTCCCATCTTTTCCTTTCTTTAAGAATACTGAAATGGTGGCGTGGTTAGTGGTTGATGGTAAAAGGCCGTCTCTCTTTGAAGCGAAGAACGTATCCTTCATTAATTCCAATTCAGGCTCTGTGAGTATTCTGTAAAACAGTGATTTCCCTGTGTTCAGTTTGTTAATTGCAAACTTGATTTCATCCATTGATATAACTCTTTCAAGCGCAGTTTTGTCAGCATCTGTAATTTTAGGAATTCCTTGATCATGGACAAAGGATTCACTGCATCCTGTAATACCTGATTCATTCCGATATAAACTAGTGTAATAATGTTTTAAAACATCATTAATTTATTTTGCGTTAAAAAGGGTTACACTATCAGGTCTACTAATCGATATGATTGCTCCATCAGAGTACTACTGTTGAAGCCTGTACGCTAACCAGCAATCACATTTCTTGCCCCTCTCAAAATATGAACACTTTATTCAATACAATTCTCTCTCCACCCTCTCCGTTATTATTCCATACATCTCCTTCCTTAAATTACGTAACTCTTTCTCCTTATCTATGCATCCCGGATCTCTCGTTAAGTCTCTTGTGACTTCTTTAATTCGTTTTTCCAAGTCCAACCTCATTTTCTCCAACTTCTTTATCTTCCCACAGGACAGAGCCAACACTAAACCCCCCATGGTACACTTAAAAGCTTCCCAAATGACTTTGGTACTTAGCGCAACAGTGCGACTTTCCATCACAAAGTGATTAGCTTCCGATATATAATCTTTTCAAGTATTTTCTCATCATTTCGGATTGAAGTGTTCATTCTCCATGTAAAAGATTTGCAGAAGGAATCCATTACCAAATTAAAATAGCTTTCTCTTTTACAACAGGATATGTGCCACAGCTGTGAGGGTTCTTTAGTGCTTCGATAAAGTCTCCAGTGGTGGATCATTTACGGTCCTTTAAAATTGATCAGTTCTACCAACGATACATCTTCATGCTATAAATGAAGCTGTTGAATTGTTCCAAACTCGTTGATCTTTGAAGCAGCCTCACAGTAAGGTGACTAATAAAAAGGCCTGTGTGTGTGACAATTTTATAATTAAACTATGCAGGGCTACACATACCCTTTTTTATTTAAGTATAATGCAGCCTTGAAAAAAAAACTGTTATGCCTTAAATGTCAAAGACCACAATAAAAATACAGTAGAAATAATGTAACAATAAATAGAATATAAATCGACAGACTTGTTGCTAATAATTCACTAGAATGACACAGTACACCAATAGTTAAAACAGTGGGTTACCATAGGAATGCATTACAGTTCCAATGTGATTATTAACCACAATCTGGTAGAGTGGAATATAATGGGAACATGATTGACCTTTCAGTAGAGTTTCCACAAGAGTTCATCATCTTGGTGCAACCTGTTCCATAAACTAGGTGGCACAATAAATGCTTTATAAAGTCTCTAATAGAAAAATAAAAAATAAAATTAACTCTGAGCAGTAATATACTGTAGTGACACCTTTTAACTACCATTGTATAACTACTCTTTTGTCATTCCTATTTAAAAATAAAAAGCTTACAATCGTGGCTATACAAAAAAGGAGTGTTTCAAACACATTACTTTGATTGGGTGTAGGTTGGAATGGAGGAGTTTGAATGTAGGTGGCTGGAACAGAGGAAGTAATAGAAGTGGAAGAGCTCCTGTCTTGCACATTCTGCATGTACGATTGTCCCTATCTATAGAGGTAGGACCTCCAGTTGCATTAAGAATGTCAACTCGATGAAATGTTACCTTCATGTATTCACCATGCAGGTAGGGGCTATTGAACAGGTTAAGATATTTAGAATTATGGGCAGGGACATTATAGGAGTAGATATTGTCTCGACTTGGAAGCTAAATATTTCAAATTCTGCCCCCTATCCATATTGAATATTGATTTCTTTGCAAGTCTTCTAAACACAGGCTCCAGAATCCCTATATGGTTAATTTGTAGTTTGTTGCTCCACAACAGTCCATCATTCCTCCTAATATAAATTCCACATGGAGGCGAAGAGAAAACTCATCATAGCTTTATGCAATGACTCTGAAATTATTTTAAATCATTCTTTACATTTCAATCCCAGGCTTCGAGTCCATACATTCTTTAAGGTACGATTTTCATCTAGTATATATCTACTAATGATGACAAGGAGAAAACAACATTCTGCATTGTAAAAGATTTAATAACACCAACTTGTTGTGCACCTCAACCCCTGTTTTTTTCAATTGGGCTGCCAGTTTAAGATGGTGGCTAATGGTAACAATCAAATAGTTAAATTGTGAAATACTCTCAACATGCTGTCCAGTCAAACTGCAGATAAAGTTATGCTATTGTTTCTTCATTTTTGGGAAAAAAGGACATTACCTTATGTTTCATGATGTTGATCACTAAATACGTACATTTTGCATAATCAGCTAATCGATTTAACAGTGCTTGGAGTCCGCTAGCGGTGAGAACAAGTATTGTTTCAGGAGGATAGCTCAGGTGCAACACGCTCACCTTGGAACCGACAGAGAAACACAGGTTTGAATCCCGGGTCTGTGCTTAGAAACCTTAGGCTATTAAGCACATTATAAATAACCAATTATATAATTAGTTATATTAAAAGTTTGTTTGCTTAACCAGGCCAATAGATTTGTGCAGATTCAAGTTTGGGAGGGAAGGATTGTGTTGTGGCCAGGTGTGGAGTTAGATCAGCCATGTAAATTTAATTAATAGAGGTGCCAAAATGCACCTCTGTTCAGCCCCCTATAAGTTGACAGGGAGTTAGTTAATGTACCCTTTTGATTTAGTCTTACTTAAACCGTAATTGTATGATGAAGACTGATAATAAAGATTGCCCACACTGATAGCTCAGGAAGTCTTCATTCTATTAAAGACAAGGAGGCGAGCATTATGCTATTTCGTTCTTTATTTACTGCCGTGTCAGCACTTTAAAACTTTCAACTTTAATACTGAACATTTCTGTTTTTAGAAACAAAGTTTTAGAAAACAAAATGCAGAAGTTTAAAGATCCTTTAGTCTATAGTCTTATCTGTTTAATCTGCATCAGGGAACTACAAGCCCCATGAGTCTTAGGTCTGAGGTGGTCCTGACCTTTCCCCCCTGCACCTATCCGAGGGCAGCCCTCTCCATAAGAACCCCTCTGACCAGGTCCTTTCCTCTTTCTTTATGTCTGTCCACTTGAACAACTTCAATTTTGCAAACCAAACCATTCCTTATCATTGCACAGAGAATTGTCTCTTGAACTGTGAACTTTTGCGGTCCAACTTGACCAACTTGAACTGTTTTCCTTCCACTGCTGAGTACTGTTTCATCCGGCCGTCTTTTGCTCTTCTCCTGTAAATAATGAAGAGCAAATCGTGAGGGTGGGAATGAGCAAAGGAGTTACATCATACTAAATATAATCATGCAGACAATAATCTTGCCATTCCTGGTGGGATATAATGCTCGCCTCCTTGTTTTAAATAGAATGATGACTTCCTGAGCTATCAGCGTGGGCAATCTTTATTCTATGACAAGACAGGAGGCTCGCATTATGCTTGTTCAAGGCTTGCTACCACCATATTCGTAATCTCAGAAACAGGCTTAAAATAGAATGTCTTAAAGGTTGATTTGGAAGACCAATCTTCTGATTTCATAATGTCCTGAAGAGACACCCCTGTTTCAAAAGCTTTGGAAGCCATCGCTCCCCTAGCAGAGTGTGCCCCAAAAAGTGATAAATCAATTCCTGCCCATTGCATGATTTCTCTCAACCATCTAGCAATGGTTGCAGACGCTACAGCATGATAAGGCTTCCTGCGCGCTATAAGCAGCTGTGACACTCCTTGCGGTCTAAGATGCGCTATTGCTCTCTCATAATCTTTAATACACTGCGCAACGCAAAGCTTCATATTACTTGTGAAGTATGGGTAATCTATTACTCTCGAATCTGTCTTTGTTCTCTTGGAAATGGTAAATGATACCGCGTCTGGATAGAATAGTTTCCTATCGACTTCAAGCGCTTTGACATCAGAAACTCTCCTGCAGGAAGTAAGGCAGAGCAGCATAGCCAGTTTTCCTGATAGCTGAGATCGGGATAAACTCTCGTTATCTGGCCATCTGAGGAAAAGACAAAATACGTCTCTCGCATCCCATAACACCTTGTACGTGGGTTCCGGTGGCCTTCTGAGCTTCATTCCTCTTAGCAATCTCACGACCGCTGGGTGCTCTCCCACCGTGTTACCTTCCACTTTTTCATGACCCACTGAGATAACAGACCTATAGACTCCCACTGTTCTGAAGGCGCTGCCTTCTTGAAATTTAAAAGCTCAGAAGTTGAGAACCTCTACTACAGGGGCTGAAACGGGATCCACATCTTGGTCCATTCACAAGGTATCCCACCCGTTCCATGCCACACCATAGCTCCGAAGGGTGGAAGGCACCCAGGAATCTCTGATGCACTCTGCAGCGAGCTGTGAAATTCCTGGCAATTTCCATCTGTCCCTGAAACTCTGCAGGCTATCAATTGCAGCGTTCCGGCTGCTATGAGCGGGTGAGCTTGCCCTGATGGGTCGAGAAGAAGGTCCGGCAGAATGGGAACTATCCTCAGAAAATCTGTAGAAAGTTCCATCGCTACTGGAAACCAAGACTGAGCCTTCCATAAGGGTAGGACCATCACGAGCTCCGCGTGATCCCTGCGAATTTTCGCTAGCGCTCTCGTTATCATAATGAATGGTGGGAAGGCATAATGCACTGTTCCTGTAAATGACTGCAGGAAGGCGTCCGTGCCCCCTGCATCCGGGTCTATCCTCCAGCTGAAGTATTCTGGCGTCTGAGCATTCAGTCTGGATGCAAACAGATCTATGTGTAGGGGCCCCCAGAGTTCCTGCAATCGTTGGAAAACTAGGGGGTGAAGCTTCCAATCGCTGGAGTCCACAAGATAACGTGAATTCCAGTCTGCCACTTTGTCCAGAGTTCCTGATACGGATATTCTGTTCTGGAGACAGTAATGCCAGAAGCTCTTCGCTAATTCTGGACCTTGTCCCACCCAATTTGTTTATATACCATACTGCGAAGATGTTGTTCATCTTGAGCAGGACGCAGCACTTTACACTGTCTTTCGTAAAAGCGCGAACTGCGAAAGAGCCCGCTAGTAACTCGAGGCAATTTATATGGAGCTGTAACTCTTCTTCTGACCATTTGCCTCCTGTCTGCACGTGTTCGCACCTGGCTCCCCAACCTGATCTGCTCGCATCTGATTCTATTACCAGATCTGGGGCATCGCCGAAAATGGCGCGACCGTTCCAAGCCTCCATATTCTGCAACCACCAATGGAGCTCTGTGAGAGCTTTGTGGTCCAGGGTTACTAGTTGGTGGTAGCGAAGGCCTCCTTGCAGATGTCTTATTTTGAGCCGCTGAAGAGCTCGATAATGAAGCGGTCCCGGAAAAATCGCTTGAATAGAGGCTGCTAGCAGACCAACTGCTCTGGCTAGATTGCGAAGCGAGGTAACCCCTTTCGCTATCACAGCTCTGAGCTCCTTCTTGATGGCTCTCACTTTGTACCCTGGGAGCTTGAGAGATGCTTTCACAGAATCTATTGTGAAACCCAGGAATTCTATTCTCTGGACCGGAATCAGCTGAGATTTCTCCAGGTTCACTAGAAAACCGAGCGAAGTCAGAAGTGAGAACAACCACTGGACACTCTTTGTCAAAGTTAGTTTGTCTGGGCCAAAGACGAGGATGTCGTCTAGATAGATAATAATACAAATTCCTTTCTCTCTGATGGCAGCTGCTACTGGTTTCATAAGCTTGGTGAAAGCCCACGGGGCGGAGGACAGGCCGAACGGGAGGCAGGTGAAACGCCATACTTCTCTGTTCCATAGGAAGCGTAGATACTTCCGAAACGCTGCTGCTATCGGAATTGTAAGGTATGCGTCCTTGAGATCTAGGCGGGCCAGCCAGTCTCCGGTACGCAACAGATCTCGAAGCAGATGAATCCCTTCCATCTTGAAATGGTTGTATACCACCCATTCGTTTAGATCTTTCAAATTTATTACGGCCTTATTTTGTCCACTCTGTGAACTAGGAATATGGTGCTGAGGAAACCGGTACCCTGTTGGTACTCGCGCTCTATCGCGCCTTTGCTTTCGAACTTTGTGAGCTCGCAGTGCAGGAGCGCTGCTTCCTCTTGTGCCATGTGTATGGGGCGAGGTTCTGCTGTCTGCACGGATATTCCTATAAACTCTAAACGCAGTCCCACTACTGCTTGCAATACCCAAGCATCGCTTGATAAGGCTTGCCATTCGTTCAGGTAGTGGAGAGTTCTCCCTCCCACACGCAAGCTTGCGGTACTCACCCGCTGATATCCCAGGTTGTCGGTACGATCCTCTTCCTCTTCGCCCTCTTGGAAATCTTGTCCTGGCAGGGAAGAAGGTATCCTGCTGTCTAGACTCCTAGTAATTTGATCGTTGTCCCTGGGGTCTTCGCTGGAAGTTATAGCGACCGGACGAGCGACCCCTATGTCGTCCGGTCCCGGCAAAAACAAGCCCGGGGAAGATCTTCCTGATGGAACTCTGCGCTCTCTCTAGAGCAGTATATGTGCCTACAAATTGAGACATTTCTTTAGCGAACGCCTCGCCGAACAACAGTCCTTTGGCGCCTTCACCTGCCTCGTAGGAGGCAAGATCGCTCAATGTGTTATCTATTTTTAACAGGACTCCTCTTCTTCTTTCTGAAGAGATGGCACAGTTGGTGTTGCCTATGAGGCATACCACTCATTGCACCCAGTTACCTAGGACTGTCACGTCCACTGGGATACCGGTATCTTTTGATTTTTCCACCAGATCCATGATCTTGGCTAGAGGCCCTGAGATGTCTAGGAGCTTATCCTGACATCCCCTCCAGGCACGGTCTACTCCTTTCCTTATATCACGCACTGCTTTGGTCACAAAGGTGACCATCTTGGGGTCTAGGTCTGGAGTATCTGCTAGCTTATTCGGCAGTTCTGGTCTGGGCCACTCCAACATCATTCGTGACCTTACTTCTCTTTCCAAGGGTTTTCTAATTTGCTGGGCCATGTATGCTGCTACTCTGGGTGACGGCACCCAATCCGATGACTTGGGATGCCGAATGGCCTCTGGATCGAACATGTCTGTTGTATTGTCGATGCTGTGGGGGTCTTCTACATCTTTATCGATGTCTTCCTCCTCCTCACCCCCTTCATCGTCGGGCGAATAGCCCTCGTCTTCGTCCCCTAGATTATACACCCCTGGGGCAGGGGGTCTGTCCTGACTTTCTTTTTTCTTTGCCAGGAAGGCTTCTTTAAGCCTGGCGACAGGGTCGCCTTCCAATTGGGGAACAGTGTTAACCCTTTCAGTGATACCCAGGGGGGGTTAAAGAGTGCTTGCTCTTCCGGGCTACTTTACACCCCTTCCTTTCAACCCCTTTCTCGGGGCGTCCTGCCGACGTTCCTTCCTCAGGGCTGCTAGCCCGTCTTTTCCTGTCTGTAAGCTGTTTCTGTTGCTTAGCCATAATCATTTCTAGAGTCTAGAGCCTTTTTGTAATAGGTTGCACCCCCTGTGAGACAGCTTGAATCAAGGAGTCTCCAAGTACTTTTTTAAAACTTAATGACAAGTCAGAATCTTGTTGGGAAGGGTCTTCTACCCACTCTTCTTGGCTCCTTTCTGGGCAAGTGGAAGGAGTGTTAGTGGGGGTGCTAAATGTAGCCATGTCCTTGGTGTTGGCAGAGCCAACTGTGAGGAAGTCAGCAGCTGGAAATGCTTCTGCACACTTTTTAACACGTGCTGTATATTTACTAGGAACGTGTGTGTGAAAGCAGCTTCCAAAATGAAAAGCACTTCTTTTTTATTTTTTATCAAAAATCTGACTGGAGCTCTATTAAACCAACTTCCTTCGTTCTCTGTTTGTGCGCAATGTGCGTGGAAGCTGGATTCCCAGGGGACGCTGGGAACTGTGGAAGGTTCCTGCTCCCCTGGGTCCTAACAGCCGCCGTGTTCGAAGGTACCAAAATACGGAGAGAGAGTGGGGCACAGCAGTCTAACGCGGGCTAAATATGCCCGCGACTCCGTCCCCAGCTCGCTCACAACACTCTTCTTACCCGCGGCGTACGGGAAACTCGCTGCGCTCACGCTGCCCTAATGATACGCGCCACGGTAAGAACACGTGCGCGTTCTGAGGCGACTATGAAATCATTGTAAATGCGTTTCATTTTCATGCGCGAGCCGTTGAAAATGGGCAATATGCCATCGTAGTGTAACACAATAATTATCCAAGAATTTAATACACATATACAGGTAATATAGAGTTTATCTAGCTCTTCTACTGAAGAAACAATAAATCATGTAACTTATCTGTTGGCAGCAGAAAGAAAGAGGAAAGGACCTGGTCAGAGGGGTTCTTATGGAGAGGGCTGCCCTCGGATAGGTGCAGAGGGGAAAGGCCAGGACTACCTCACACCTAAGACTCATGGAGCTTGTAGTTCCCTGATGCAGATTAAACAGATATGACTATGGACTAAAGGATCTTTAAACTTCTCCATTTTGTTTTCTAAAACTTTGTTTCTAAAAAAAGAAATGTTCAGTAGTAAAGTTTAAAGTTTTAAAGTGCTGACATGGCAGTAAATAAAGAAAGAAATAGCATAATGCGAGCCTCCTGTCTTGTCATAGAATAATCTTTAGGAGGCCACTGGAGAGGCCCCATTCATTTAATGTTTTCCATAGTGTCCTGATAATAACAGTATCGAAGGTCACACTTAAGTCAACATATGCCCCATAAATCGGTTGCTCATAAAAGCTTCAGACAGTCTCCACTATGGTAGTCAGAGTCAGGATGCTATCAAGTGTTGAAAACATTTTGAAACGTGTTTGATAAAAAGGCAAGATGTCCTTCTGTATTTCCCACTCATTCATATCTGAAGGCAGTACCCAAGAGAATATTGTTAATGTTAATGTTAATGTTAAAGGACATTTGTATCATGCACTATCACCACAGGAGTGGTCGCCTGGCGCTCTGCCGGCTCTGAAAGAGGAAGGGGGGGGTGAGTTAGTGGGAAGAAGCTGGAAAAGTGCAAGGGAGCAGGGGTTTTTTTGTTGGCGGCCTCAGCCCGGTGGATCCGTTGGCTGTGCCTGGGGTGTTTGCGGCCAGTGGTCGTTGTGCACTGTTGTGCGAGTCTATGTGTGTTTTTGTTTTGTTGTTGCAATGTAGTGAAGTTTGTGCGGTTTGTTGTGCTGTAGGTCTGTGGTTGTGTTTGGTTAGGAGTTTGAGAGGTGTATGCAGAAGGGGGAATTGTTAGTGGATTTGGTCAGTTGGCCTCTCTATCCTCAATTGAGGTGCTGGGCTTGTGTAGTCTCCCCAGGAAGTGTGTGGGGGCACCCCTGCACCTCTGTCCTGATCTGGGCCCATTCGGCATTCAAGGTCCCTTTCACATCTGCGCCCAACCTCCACCAGCCTCCCTCACAACCCCATCTGTCCTCCCTTCCCACTCATACGGCCAGTGGACCTGCCTATGTCCAAAACTCAGCTAGTGTGGTGAATTGTGGACAATTCCACAACAGTGGGGTACCTGTTAGCACCTAAGGGTGCGAGTGAAGATGTTGGGTGGGATTGGCAGGGGTTGTTGACTCCGTCTCCATGGGTGTCGCCTGTGTTCCACTCTACCTGGCATCACCTGTCCAGGTGCCGTGGGAGCTTCCCCGTCGGTTCTGGGGCTGTCAGTGTCCTCTCCAGTTTAGTCAATTTTTCCTTTCTGTTTCGGTTTTCAGTTTGAGTCTGTGATGTTGAAGAGCCAGGTTTTTAGTAATTTCCTTTAAGTGATCTTTGGGGTATCTTATTTCTTTTGGGATGTTGTTCCAGGTTTTTGCAGTTTTTCCGCTATAACGTTTTAACTGCGGCACCTTTCCCAGATTACCAGGTGTCACTCTTAGACAGAATTGTAATAGAACTGTGAGATTAGCCTCACATGACGTCTAATCATAATTGTGATGTTTAGCATCCCTCACTTCTAGTCAGAATTGTTTAGTTTAGCATGCGTCACATCTAGGTAGAACTGTGAAGTTTAGCGTTTAGCATGCATCACTTTTAGATAGAACTAATTTGTGTAGCTTAGCATGCGTCACATCTAGATAAAATTGTGATGTTTAGCATGCGCCAAATCTAGATAAAACTGTGAAGTTTAGCATGAACCACAACATCTAGATAGAAATGTGAGGTTTAGCAGGTTCCACACCTAGAAAGAAATGAAGTTTAGCATGCATCCTTCCTAGATAGAACTGAAGTTTAGCAGGCTGCACACCTAGACAGAATTGTGTAGTTTAGCATGCACCACATCTAGATAGGACTGTGAAGTTGAGCAGGCTCCACACCTAGACAGACTGTGAAGATTGGCATGCGTCACACCTACATAGAACTGAAGTTTAGCATGTGTCACATCTAGATAGAACTAACCCAACTCTAATATCTCACCTTTCCTCATACACTTCTCATACAGAAACCTACATGGCCACTTCTCTACACAGCAATCCGAACATACTTCACCACATGGCAACAGACAAACAACACATAACACAGCAACAGCACATGGGAATTGGCACTGACCGAAAATGTCACTCAAGCTCGGCCAACGATGAAAACCCGAACTGAAGCTGCCAACAGGACATCACAACTCTCACTGTCCTATTCCCACTAACCCCTACTAACCACCCCACCCACCCCCTTTTCAGATCCCTCAGAGCACCTGGCGAACACTCCGGTGGTGACGGTGTGCGGTACAAATACCTTTAACATTAATATGTAATTTACTGAGACTCAGAGTAGATGTTGGATAATTTGTAACCTAAACACGTCTTCGCCACGTTTACAGATGTGGTCGGAAACAATAATATGGTGGCTTCTAAAATTACCTTGATGGATGAGCATTAGGGGTGTAAAATGGGGGCGCAGTGCATGAAATAATGGGAGACATTGTACTGAAACACAATTCTTAATCTATGCTATCTGTGCTCCCACTGCAGTCTTCCCCAGTGAAGCCCTGGCGCTGCGGTAGACATGTTCCCTGGGTAAGACGTTATTACATCGCCAGCCTTCTTTTTTTTTGCAGAGTTTTGGACCAAAAAACTCTTCGGAAAATATGGGGTCGGGCGTGGCTAAGGGGACATAAGTGGTAAGGGGGTGTGGAGAATAGGGACTAGATAATAGGGAAGGGGCTGTCAGCATGCACAGACAGGAAGGGTCCCGCACCGGGGATTGTGTGGCAGCGGCAGAATTGCCTACTTCAGCGGCTGACAACTGGAGGTGGCCATTACCACGGCTAAAGCCCATGATCAGGAGGGTAATCGTCAATGAAGCACGAGTAAGTGGCAGTGAGACACTGAACAGCGCATACCAAACTGCCTGTTCTCTCCATAGCCCCCTATGCTTGCCCATAGACCCCCTACTCCCCACAGCGACCCTCTGCCGATCTCCATAGTCTTCTGCTCCTCTACATTGCTCTGCATCTCTCTCGAACCCTCTGCTCCTAGCCTTCCACTCCTTTTCTTAGCTCTTTAGTCCTCTCGATGACCCACTCCTGCTCTCTGTAGCACTCAGCTGTTCTCCATTGCCCATTGCCACACTCAGTTGCCCCCCTGCTGCTCTTCATGACTCTACTCCATGATAGGGACCTCTGATACATGTCCTGCCCTTTGTTCTCATCTATTTCCACATGCTATTAGTATTGCCTCCAGCGTCTCTATTTATTTTGGGTGCTCATGGTTGCATTGCCCCCTTTATTGCCATCCACTGTCACCTGCTCTTAACAGTCCTCCTCGCTTTCCAAATGTCTGCTCCTCTTCTGCTGAATGCTTGGCTTCCTCCTACTCATTGCAAACGTGTTGTTGCTGGAATTTGGGTTTATTCTCCTTTGATATGGGCCACATTTTTATCATGGATGGGGAGTAAGACATGTTGTATTCTTATAATTTCTCTAGTGCAATGTCCTTAACTTCTTCACCTTCATTTGCTTTACACATCCCACTTGCTGTCACCTTTCCATTGCCCACATCCTTATACATTAATACTGTTGGCTGCTATGCGGCACTCTAAGCACTGCCTAAAAGATTGTCATTGGAAAGGGAAATAAAGGAGAGATAAGATGTGAGGCGGAACACAGCCTGTGGGGGGCGTTTGGTGATTTACCTACCCATCAACTGTCCATGGCCATACTACTGCCGCTCGTCATTCCCAACTACTACCCGCACCTCCATCTTAAAACATGTCCCCTTGGAATCTCTTTGAGCTACTTCTGTAATGGCTTAATTGCAGGTAAAAAGCAGATGCTGGTGTAATAAAAATGTCTTAACCAAATGTGCCTTCAGTCACTTAATTTTATAGCGGTGTGTGACTTCACATTTGTTCATTGCACCAAGTTGTCAAAGATAACAGCTTTGACTGTTGAATAGTGGTTAAATGGGCATTGCCCAGGTGCTTACACAATTTTAGACCAATGCTTGTTTGCTAAAGCTCCCTCCCTGAATACCGCCTTCACGCTAATGCATGTATCCATGGTATAATCTAGCATTATGGCTGACCTGCGTTAAGGAATTACCCCTGATTTAGTCCATCCATAGGTAGAGGGAGCACTCTGGGGCCCATGTTCGATGAGCATGTAACGTAAATGAATGGCGCCATTCACGTTATGGCTCCTTTCCAATCATTTGTATGGTGGAGAGGAGAGGCGGAACGCAACTTGCGTTTCCGCCGAATTCCTTCACCATACAAATGCTCTAGCCCGAATTTTCATACTGGTGCAAATGCTGAAGATCCCTATGGGGTCCGCCAGCTTCATGCACTATCATAAAGCAGGCAGACCCCATAGAGATCAAATGTGCACGCTGCCTGCCAGTGCAAGCAGTGTGCAAAACTGAAATTGAAACCTTTAATTGTGACTGTGAACACTGCTTACCGCACGTGTACGCCACCTTTTGCCGTGCGTTTTGTGCTGTGTCCCTCCTTAAACCCTATTGCACTCCCATTTTCACATCCCATGACAGTTTCGGCTTTTAGGCAGTGGTTACAGTGCCACACAACAGCCAAAACTAAAAATGGGTAGAGGGAGAACTCTGGGGCTCATGTTCAATGAGCACATAACGTAAATGGATGACTTAAAAAAGGCCCTGCGTATGACTTTTACGCCATTCATTCGCGTTATCGCTCCTTTTTAATCATTTGTATGGCAGAGAGGAGGGGCGGAATGCAATGTCCATTTCCACCACCTCCCTTCCTCTCCACCATACAAATTCTCCACCATTTGTGCCGACATTGATTTTCATACTGGTGCAAATGCTGGGAATCCCTAGGACTCTGCCAGCTTTATGCCCCAGCAAAAAGCCAGAAGACCCCATAGGGAGCCATTGTAGATGCTGCCTGCCATACTCGCATGCCAAGCAGCTTGTACAATTGAAATTGAACCCTGCCCAACATGCTTGCACCTGTCACAATTTCCAGTCTGTTATAATTCATAATCATTAGCCTCTAATAAGAGATTCAGTCAGATTATGGTCTTCAATAAACACCTCAGGCATAGTTTTACTGGCTATAGTGCTGCTTCATATATCATAACAGTGACCACTGTCATACTGAACACTACAAAGTAATCTGTTTCTTTGCTCAAAAATTCTAACACCACTTTGAAAATGTGGCCTCTTGTAATTTCAGTCTATGTCCAGATATGCACACCTTCATGTTAGTTCCTAATCACCACCCACTATTTATGCTGTGGTACCTTCCTTATTGCTTCCAGGCTGTTCCTGCATGGAAGCTTGAGCAATGTTACGTTCTGTGAAGCTGCTAATCTGGGGCCTGTGTCTATGCTGGGTCATATGCCCCAAATACCTATAAAAAGGTCTGTATAAGCCAAATCTATTGCATTGGAGTACGATTTGAAGGTGTTGTTTGGCTATTAACCCAGCCATTGACTGCCATGGCCATTCCCACCCACTTCCTGCACCTCCCTGGGTGTAATAAAAATGTCTTAAGTGTGCCTTTAGCCACTTGATTTATAATACGTATCCTTCCTGAAGTCCTGTTAAAACAAGCTTGACAAAGCCAACGAGTTTGGCTTGTGTATAGGTAGTAGATAGGCACTTGCCAAGCCCTGCTATTAATCTTCACACACCATTTTGCAGCTGCTGTCACCAACAGTACACTACATAGGACCACGTTATACCACCATTTTTATGAGGCTGCAACCAGAAACTATCTATGCCAGTAACGGTCAGAGTAAATTACATCCATAAGGCTGCTGCCACAACCTATGCATCCCAATTTTTTTATTTTTTTTTTTTTTATTTTACTTGTGTATAATCAAAGAAAAAGAAAATGATTTTGACAAGAAGTTGATGGTTACAGTAGATGAAAATCAAAAGAAAATCAAAAGAAAGGTTCGCCAAGTTAAGACCCAGCGACTCAGCTGCACAGTAGTTTTCAAAAGTAGCAGAAAACCATCAGTTAAACAGCCATGGTCGGCAGGCCACTAGCTATGCCGCCAATTTTAGTGAAGGCTGCTTCCAATATTTTGGCCGTGACAACCGCCCAACGAGACTTCTCGCCAGATATTAAGCGGCACCACCACGTGTGCTCCTCGATCAAGACCGAGTCTAACCAAAGCGGAGACAGAAATGGGGCGCGAATGTATCCCAATTACAGTCACTTTAAATTACATGCACGAAATGCTTCAGCCTTCATGCATATGATTTAAAATCACAGCTACTGGCACAAAACACACACACCTTAAGTCTCCTGGGGCAGGCAGCTGCACACTGGACAAATGTAGGTGTGCGGTAGCCATGTGCAGCAATGCTAACTTGGTTGCCATGGCAACAATATGTGGCTAGCTGCTCTGAACATGGTGGCGCTCCTTTGAATAAACTCACCCTTACCCATTGCCTAAACACTGATCGTTACCTGTTGCGATTGCGATCGAACTACTACTTGTGTCAACCATCCTCGTACTATCGAAATATCTATTGCATAAGACACACTTGATATCAGCATATCTTCAACAAGGGAGGATTCCCTTGCCTCCTTATGACTCTCATACTCTGCAACCCCTAATCATTCTTAGGGTGGTAATGCCAAACAACCAAACGCATTTTGTAACGCCGCTGTGTAGCCAGATCTCTCTCAGCACTGTGACGTCTCGGATGCTTCTCTCTCCGATTCCCGCCGCGACCACCATTACTTGTCACTTTTGTTTATTATTTGTATCATTGCTGGTGCATCCAGCATAGCAAGAGTGAGGTATACCAGGATATCAATACTCCCTGTTCAAGTCTCAGTAATAAGTCCACTGAGACTAATGGAGAGAAATAGCAATTGTAGTACTTTGTGCCATACCATGGGGTTCATTTTCAATGACACATTACAAATGCTGTCAGGTCCCTGGAAGGGGTGGACTGGCAAGGGGACATAAGAGCAATTGTCCCCCAGGCTGGCTGGGCTGTTGCCCCGTAGGCCAGAGCTCCAACATGTAACACTAAAAAGGAAAAATTGAAAAAGTCTAAATCCTTCAGAATGTAGCCTACCACAAAGGTACCGAGTACTGCAAAGAGAGAGGGAGAGAGAGAGAGAGAGAGAGAGATAGAGAGAGAGAGAGAGAGAGAGAGAGAGAGGGCGAGACGTCTAGGCTACAGGGATATGTTCATACTGCCCATTGGCAATGTATGCATTTAAAGGACAGCTACTGTAATCCTGGATGTTAATGTTGGCACCACTGCTCCCCATACACCATTGGTCTGTTATAATCCCAATCATGACTCCTACATGCCAAGTAAGTAAGGGTCCATATCTTATTAGAGTTTGTCCTCGGTTTGATTTTGTACAAATTCTTCCCATTTGTTCTGGTGAATTTCTTGATCACTAGTATGTTCTACAAAATGATAGCACCCTGAATCACACCCATGGATTTTACTTAGAAAGAGGTAATAGGACTGGCTGTTGGACTGTTTGTGATTCTTTTGGACACAGTTGAAAAACACAAATAGAAAGATTCGAAAACTACCAACTATGGTGGTCATTCACAGTTAGGCAGATGTTTTAATACCACTGAAGAAAGTTGCCAGCTCTGCCTGGGGTATTTCTAAGAATCTGCCCTACTCATGGTTTACCACCACCAGAGGTGGTATTTTTAGAATACCTCCAGTGCTATTTCAGAAATACTACCTCTGATAGCGTAGATGTAAAAAGTATTTTTTTAAACATTTTCTTCAGCAATTTTCAGCAATGTGAAGGGAGAAATGGACTATGTTGATTTGTGTATGCACAAAACGGTCAATTCTGGCCCTTTTATGCATTATGTGGGTGTAGTAGTGAGTGGTGGCAATCCAAAATGTCTCCCTTTTTACCCATAAACATGGCCCTTTGCAAAACCTTGTTGTATTCCATTGAAGGGAAGCACCTGTGCTTCGATTTCTGTACAGTAAAAAGAAAGATTTAAAACATGTGGTGCCAGTTTGGATTCCCATGCAATGACATTGATGGTATTTGATCAAACCCTAAACTGGGTGGGCACTATAATCAACAGTATTTGCCAAATACTGAGGATTTTACTGTTACTGCCTAGCTCTGAATGAACTCCTAAGGCTCTGATCATTCATTTCCATTGTCTTGTCCATAACTCTCTTCTCTTATGTGTCCAACAAAAGATACACATGCAAACCAACGCCAAATTCAGTTATATAGAAACAAAATCACATGAACAAAGATGCACCTTTCCACCTATACTTTACACTGTCACAAGTACACTCAAGCACATTACCACAGCCACAGAAACTGAAACACACACATCCCACCTTATTTAAATCACACAAATATAACATGCTGCTCTTGCTCCCTCTCCATCACAAGGTCCAATGTGTATTACTCTTGCAGTTCTCTATACTTCCATGAGTTTAAAAATACAGCTGACTTTCCAGGAAAGTGCAACTTGGGAGCACAAACAAAACCACGTCCCCTTGCTGCTTTCGCTCTGCACTGTCCAAATGCAGCCCCCATAGCCACAATTACCAGGAAGACACCGACCATGACTTCTTGTTGTGTCTGGCATAGGCTGACTGGAAATTCAAGGTTGTCTACTGTCCAACGGTAAGCCAGGGCAACAGAAGGTAGTGAGGGGCAAGGAAGGGGCTCAGTGTGATGGGTAATTAGAGTGTGTGAGTGGCAATGAATTGGCAACTGAGCAATGGGTGGAGAATAGGAGGTGTGTGCAAGGTAAGTTAACAGGATTGTGTTGATAGTTAAAAGGATGAAGCAAAAGGGGAATGGCGGTCTGAAAGTTCATTGGAAGAAACAGATGGGCATTAAGAATGTGCTGCAAGGGAAGGACAGTGAAGGATGATGGGTAAGGAAAATAAGGTAAATGATACGAAGGTACACATCTGGAACGGTAGGTCAGCAGGTTGAATGTTGCTGAG
Source organism: Ambystoma mexicanum (assembly GCF_040938575.1). Lineage (NCBI taxonomy): Eukaryota > Metazoa > Chordata > Amphibia > Caudata > Ambystomatidae > Ambystoma > Ambystoma mexicanum. The sequence continues at coordinate 767,313,473 of NC_090941.1, forward strand.
TTCTATGTCTGACCTGCATACCACTGCACCCGATTGTGGGGCTGCATGACCCCCTTTCTTTTCATATTACTAAGTGATGCATAGTTGCTTTATGAACATATGTTTCAATGACTACTTCTCTTATCTTTTTTCAGGTTCTTTTATCATATGACTTGGTGCTTTCAAAGTACACACAATTGTACAGACTAAGATTATAATTAAAGTTTGTTTTCATTATAATTTTAATTATTTCTTAGATGTATTTGCCTCAGGATACAGATGATTAATAGGCTTTGTATATACATTGGTGCTTTTGAAAAACAGTTGTATCGAGAAGTAGTTTAGCCCTTGAATAACAACTTTGCAGAAAGCATTTCTTTTGTTTCTTATATTGAAGATGGAACAGGAGAAGATGAGACTGACCTGCTTTCTGAATTGGAAACCGTGGAACCAGAAATACAGGGTTTAAATCCCTGCCTTTCACACTTCATACATTATTTGATCCTGAGCAAATCACATTGCATCACGTTGTCTTATTTTCCTTAAATATCTGTAGAGAAAGCCTCACTCATATGGGTTTATATTCCATAGTGTTACTGTATCAATAATTCTAATTTTAACAATGTATGTTAAGTATACCAGCGAAGAGGCAGAATTACAAGTGAGGCTCTTACGTCATGGGCGTGGGTACACAGGGTGCAGGTATGTGTTTTGTGTTGTGAGCTGGGAAGACAGAAAGCCAGGTCGTGCTTTGCTCTGAGATCAAACCCAGAACCTCTGGCTCAGCAATGGCCCTGCTCTAGCAACAAAGTCTCTAGCTGCACCACCTACTTAAATTGTTCTAAAACTAAGGATATGATGGGACCTGCTGTCAAATTACAAACTGTGTAACACATTGAAAACTGGGCTCAAATTCCAGCTTTCCCATTTCACTAGTCATATTATCCTAGTGAAATAAGTTTACTATGTTTGGTAAGTGGGAGAATTTCCAGTGGTCCGGGTCATTAAGAAAACATGAACATAACTGAAAAATATGTCGCATAAAGGGAAAGTAATGCCAATACTGTCTACTATATATATTTGAGAATGTGTTGGAGGGTAGGATGCTGCCCCAACTTCTTCTGGAAGTTGGAGCCACTGCATTGTGGCCTTGAGCCATTGCACTATGGGCCATAAAAGTAAACTTGCACCCTATGTTAATTGTTACCAGTCCTCCCTGGGTACGGGCCTGTCAAATTCTTATTATTTTTGACATGAGTAACTGTATCACTAGCATTAAGCCTCAGCATCCATTTTGCTCCGACTAGATCCGCCTGTGCGGAAACCATGCGTATGTTCCCAATTGCGTTAGACATGAATTCTTCTCAGGCCTCCTCAGAATCACCCACCATAGGTTTTGCAATGGAATTGGTGCCATTAACTAACTTGCAAAAATAATGTGTATCACTGTTTTTACATAAGTGCTGCCATCGCTCTAGATTTTGTTTACACCTGTATCCTCTCAGCCAACAGCGATACATTGATATACAATTGGGAAATCTCATTAAGCCCAAGAGTGAGTAACTTGGTTCTGTTTTCTCCCAGGAAGGCATTTGCTCGCATCAATGTATTGGGTCTCCAATTGACACGATTAGCACGGGCATAATTAGGGGGGGGGCATGATCACTCTCATCCCTGTGTACAACATGTAATCCTGTGAATAGTGAGAAGTGACATGCCTTTATAAAACAATAATCTTAACTCGATGCACGGTTAGTCGTAATGGCCGGGAATGTCTCCCACATATCTACTATTCAGCATAACAAATCCATGAGACAAAAACATTCGAGCCATTTTTCCCCTTGTTATTGCAAGTGTTTTGCCTAAATTCAGACCTGGTTATATTTAAAGTTAAATGAAAAATGATCATCTTCTAGCAAAGAATGTTGCCATCACATAGAATGATAAGTGGTGTATTGCTGGCATAGTTATTCGATTCTAAAAGATGCCGCATACCATGTATTATTTCTTCACATGTACATCTCTCAGAGCATTGTAAAGGTTGATTGCTAATGTTTCAGTGTAGGTACCCAACCAGTTACCCTTGATAAGGCACCAGAGTATGTATTTATTATCCATGGCGAGTTGGGGAATATTATATATGTTAATAACTCTAATAAGCAAATCTCTCCTAGCCCTTCCCTTTATACCTTTTTTGCTATGCATGTGTATGGTGTTTGTGCAATCACAACATGAAAACCCTACCACCCATGTTTCCTGCAAGGAAACGACAGTAAAGTCATCCAGAGCAGCCCCTAAACGTCCTTCATCCTTGTTTTCGAATTAGTATTTATTTTAATTTAAATTATAGAGCATCTTCGCCAAGAACAAAAAACAGTACAAAAAATCAGGAAATGGTAGTAAACAGGATCATAACATAAGGTTTAAAGAGCAGATTGAAAAGAAAGAAGATGTGTTTTTAGACGGGAACAAAAAATGTGAACGAAGGGGGATGCACGAATATAATTATAATGAAGTGACCCCTAGTGTTCCAGGATAACACGTGTTGCCGATTGTTGGGGTCTTCTATCCATTTTAAGAATTAAGTTTATGCCAGACATTATATGGCACCATACGCTATATTGTGGCTGTGGGGCAACATTTACTCCTAAAATGTGATACAATCCCGCATGTTTCAATTGTACTGCACATATGCTGTTCATAATTTACTGCCTGCTTTCTCATCAATTTAAATGCATGTTACTATATTTGTTAGTCATTTTGATTTGTATTAAAAGGAGTGAAGAGCATAATGCTGCTCCTTTATCCAACAAACAGATAATAAAATAATAGGATCATGTTTTTAAATGAACATCTTTCTTATGTAAATGGAATAATGTGTAGTTTGTTGGGTTATTATTCATGTTAAATGTGATTTAGTTGATAATGTTTGAATGTCATACTTTCATTTTACAAGGACCATAGTTTATTTAAGTGTTTTGTTCTGAGTTATTGAACTGCATTCACGGCAAAGCTTTTTTGGGCAGGTTTATGAATTGGGGATATTGTTGTTTTAATTAGCATGCCAGTGGTGTTTCTGATATCCTTTTGGCCAGGTCTTAGGTTATGAAGCCGGTATTTGAATACCTGATGTCACCTTCTGAACCATTAATCTGGCTCCATTGAGAAGATGGATGTGAATATCTTTAAGACACAGCTTCATTTTTTGCATTACTAACTTGTGCAGTTGGTTGCTTAACTTTGAGAACGGTTTTCGTTGGTTTCTGCGGTAAGGTGTTCGATATTCCTGGGACAACGTAGGTCAGCTGGTCATTTAATTAAAACCTTTCACTGTGTAGTGTTTGTGAGGGAGCCCAATGCGTCCAGAATCTACTACTAATACAGAAAGAGCTTTTTTTTTGCTGTAGTCTTACACGTTTTTATCTGTGTATTGGCTGACGCATGTGTTGTTTAACTTTGTTATTTTGACATGTCAATAAGAAATAAGCAGGGCTGCAAGCAAAAACACAGTTATTTAGTATCATGGCATCAGGTGATTAGATATTAAGTGGCAACGTGTAATATCTTTAAACCCAATCAGTATAGCAGGTGGGGTATGTACAGAGGTGGGCTTGCCTATAGGGAACTCTGGAGATTTCCTGATAGGCCTCTGGACCGTAGGCCTCTTTTGGGTTGTATTTCTGCATTTCTCCATAGGAAAAGAAGAGGGCTTGTTGAAATGTTGTAATATGGGACCACTTTGTGCTTCCCGGCATTAAGTGATGGTCTAGTTTAGACCAACCTACCATTCTGCTGTGACTCAGCCCACTGTCCCCCATCCACATTCAGATTGCTATGCAAGCCTTCCCTAGTTCATTGTGTTTGTCGCATTGTGGGAAGCTGTGTAACTGTGTGCAGTCACTGCAGGAGGCTGCCGTTCTTGCTGGCAATCAATTGCTTTTTCCTTTGGACTCTGAGCTCTACACCCTGGACTGACTTCGAAGCTACATAGCCCACACCTTAGCGCGTTAACCCAAACTTTGTGGGAAGGTGTGCAAAGGTGTGTAGTCACTGCAGGAGGCTGCGATTCTTGCTGGCAATCAATTGCTTTTTCCTTAAGACCCTGTGCTCTCTGGTCTGGACTGCTTTCAAAGCTACTTAGCCCACACCTGAGGGTGTTAGTGCAAACGTTGTGGGAAGTTGTGTAAAGGTGTACAGTCACTGCAGTACCTGCAGGAGCGAAGGAAGAGAGGGATGCATTAGATCAACCAGTCTCTTTCAACTGGTGAGACATGGTGAGTGTCCGTACGGACAGCCCTCGTTTGTTTCTATATAATATCTATCACATGCTCCCGTGTGCATGTATTGTTACAGTGCCTGTGAAAAATTACACTCTGCGAGGGAAACAGAAATGGGCAAATAAAGATCGCATTTCTGCAGCGGTCCCCAACGGTTGAAATGTCTACAATGGGAATACATCCATATTACATGTTCACTCTCAGCTGCCCAAGTCTCCCTCCCTCGAAGCCTCCAAAACCATCAACTATTTCAAGGTCTCTGCAACAGGTGGAAAAAATGAGATAGTGACTGTAATTATACACGACAAACAATCACCAGTAGCTACAGCAAACGGGTCCATGGAGATTGACAACAATAACTCCTTGCTCAATTTATGCTCGTCTCTTCAAGCGGAAGTACAGCAGCTTCCCATGTTAAATTGCTCAAAGGAACCAGTCTGCCAGTCCATTGACAAAAGCAATTCAAGGGAAGAAATCAATTTACCACCCTCTAATCAAAGGTTGTCAGGTTCCCCACATTTAACAGGTCTTATTGCCAACCCGCCTAGTGAAATAGCTGAAATACATAATCAAGGTATTCCACATGCAACATTTGGGTTAAATGTAGTCTCATATTTGACAGAGCACATGAGTGAAATTTAAAACACACATTATATCAAGAATATACATACCAAAAATTAAAGATATGAGGTCAAGAGCTAAAATCAGGTTCGACATTCAAGTCAGAAACAAGGACAACAAATTAGTTTATCCCATTAACAGATGTGTTTAGTTAAACACGTTTCAAGTCAAGATTTGTATAGTGGGTTATGACCACATTATTGTAGCTGTTGAGCACCTAAGACGGGTAGGTGTAGTACCCAGGACATTCGAACATGCTAAATCGCATTCACCATGACGGACGAGTCCACCGTATACTAATTTGTAACCAATACATAGTCCCAACCTATGCAATGGGCCCAAAAATACTCAAAAGTATAGTGGTGACGGGTGCAATTCATGTGCAATTCATGTGCATGGTGGATCTCATTTAGATTCACTGTTGCCTGATTAAGTTTCAGCTCTAATAGAAACAAAAGTTAAAAGGAAGTATTAAAATGGTCACTTCAAGAATAATAGAATTGGGTTGTGCGTCACGTGTGAACGATCCGGCACCAAAAATAAGGTTACCTAATAACAGAGAGACTATAATGTATATGCTAGAGACAAGATCCTTGCAGAGGAAATACACTGACACTAAAGGGAATAGAGACCAAAAAGGCCCTTACCTCCTAGTTCAATTAATACAGGAAATTCATGCTTTCTATTAGCCTCCTAAAAAGCAGGTGATTGAAACGAGTAAGTGACAAAGATTGAAAAAACTAAAAAGACAGTTGTGCGGCCAAAACCTGTGCTGTGTATCGTAAAACAGCTTACCGTTAAGTCGAAGGGCCTCCTGTTCGGAAAACTACCCTGTAGTACCATGTCCTGTTGAATGAGTATTCATCACTGTGTTGCAAAAACTCTAATGGATTAACATAGGGAGCGGTGTCCGCCATCTTAAAATGGTGAAATGCCATAGAAACTATATATGTCAAGGTGTGTCACTTCTTTATGTGATGAACCAACCTTGATGGAAAATATAAATTGTATTACTTGCTAACTAAAGCTTCGTGCTAAATTTTCATGTTCATTCCCGCAGACAACTGCAAAAATAACTGATAACTATATATGATTGTAGCATTTACCTTACGCTCATTAACAATCCACATACTATGTGTGTTGAATGTTTGGTTATCTCGGCTACTCCCCTGACCTGAACACAGAACAAAATGAACACATTGGGCCTCATTACGAGGCTGACGCCAGTATTTATTTGATTTTTTTTGGTGCCAATTTTCGGGTCATTACAGTCTTGCTGGACCCGGTATTTGCCCATTCCTGGGCACTGGAAAAAATTCTTCCCCATTCTTCCCCATTCTTCCCCATTCCCATTGAGCCCAATAGGGCTCAATGGGAATGGGGAAGCCGGTTATGTGGCATGTGTGGTTGTAATAGCGAGTGTGATGGATTCCTGGAGCCAAACTTGTTTGGCGGAATTCCTTTGTGTGCCTTTCTTGTATCTGCGTATTTGTTCTAAAAAAAAAAGTTCTCAGATAATTGGTATGTATGGGTTTTTGAGAAGTTGCTGATGCTAAAGATTTGGGACCATGCCGGTCAGAGTCTACATCTGAGCTGCCTGGTGTAGTATTAGGAGTATTATCTTTAGATCTAGGTTTGCGTGTGTTGTCACATTTTGGTTGGGAGTTGTAATCCCGATTTTCCCGATAGTCTCGATCATCCCTAAAATACTTCCTAACCTTTCTCAATTTAATTTTGTCTTGATAAACTCAGAATTTCATATATTTTAGTATAGGTCTTCTGTTTAACAGAATCTGCATTGATGTGTTGCTCATGTTTGCTATTTCTTCTTTGAGTGTCTCTATCTGTTCTTGAATTCATTGGTGTTCCTGTTTGGCATGTTCAACTAAGAGTTTTATCATCGTTTTTGAACTATGGTGAAGATTATTTTCCCATTTGTAGGCTAAGTCTTTGTCATCATTGTTATCAAAATTGGGAAAAATAAGAATACAAAGTCCTTTTGGAAGCTACCATTTTCTAGATAATTAGTCATGGAAGTTTGTTTCCAATACTTATTAATTTCTTTTTTAGACAAGGGTTCAAGATGTACAAATGTGTCACGCAAACTTTCTGATGGTGCATAGTTAGTTCTAAAGGCATTAGTAGTTCTGCCTCATGGTGCAAAATGGGCAGCTCTGTCTGATTCTCTATTAAGTAAATACTCTGTCTTATTGGTCCAAAAAGAGTTGCCTTAAGGGGGCACCTTCGGTATGTGTCTGAGAAAGAATAAATGTGGGGTATAACCATAGTGGTGTGCACTCAGGCTCGTATTTTCAAAAGATGATATGCATGCTGCATCACTAAATATACAGAGGCTATACCCTTAGCCTACCATGTAGAAACTGGATAAATGGGTAACAAGCTAACATGCTTGCTGCATGTCTATTTTACAATGTCAGCCCTGAAAACACGTGTTGACTGCAATTCCAAGATTGTTTGAAGTGCGGGCTATGATTTCACGTTTGTTTGAATTCCAGCTGCAAATTCAAGACTGTTTGAAGTCCAATTCAGTTTCTTGGGAGTACATTCAGTGTAGTTGTACATCTATTAAATCTTTGCTTTGCGTATTATTAGTTTGGGATAATGGACCTGTAAATACTGTTATGTTGAACAGACATGGAGCAAGTGCGTTAGCTAGTTAGCCGTTTATCCCGTTTACATAATGAGGCAACAAACTTTGCACTGAAAATTCTGCAAAAATTCTGTAATTTTGTGTCCAACGAAGCCCAGAGACATACACAATTGGTGGAACAGCAGATGTTACAGCAAAAAAGTTACCCTGATCGGATTCTTAATGGTAATGCCAGCAAAAAGAAAACAATTAACCGTTTGGCAAAACCAGTGCCCTCCGCAGTTCCATTAACGGCGGAGCAGGAGCCATCAAACATAGACCCATTAGAGTCTATGACAATAGAAACATCTTGGGCCCAAGTGGATTGGGGGAGAGGGAAATCAGCCCTTGTGTGATTCAATTCTGTCTAGGAGGGAAAGACAAAAGAGATTAAAGGTTGCTAAGGGGAAACAAGCTAAGACGTGTAACCCAGAACCTGTGCCTGCCTTTTGCTGTTCTATGGAATCTCAGGAGAATTATACACAAAAGCTTTTAAGAGAACAACAAGGAAACTACATCGACAAGAAAACAAGCCTGGCAACTTAACCTCCTGGTTATTAAATTGTGAAGATACAAAAAAACCTGCAAAGATCAAATTGGACCAGGAAGCCTGCAAAACAACATAAAATACTATCGTTCAATCTGAACAGATGGTGGAGTATTTAACACATATATGAGACTCAGGTTTGAGTGTTATTGTTGAAATTGAGGCAAGGAACAATATGGCTGTGACTGTTTGAACGGTGCCAACCAGGATCGACTGGAAAAAAACAGAGCTCTCCATTCTACATCATTTATCATCTCATGCCTGTTCGAAGACTGTAATCAGTTTATAGCCTGGACCACATTGTTAGAGCTTTTCAGTCACCTGCCATTATTGTCCATGCTACAGAGCAGTGACTTTCACTTTGCGAAACAAATGAAAGGTTATAGTACTGCTGTAACTAGGGCTCATTTTATGAACTATGAAATTACAGCCAGGGTTCGAAGAAACGGGCCATCATTATTAAAATGGGGGTTTGATATTGACCAAATAGCAGCATGGTGGTGCTTGTAGGAGATTTTGTGGGTTATATTTAGTGCCCTGTGATATTTTGCAGTATTTTTGGTGGTATTTTCTTAGCTCTTGGGAATATATTGTGGTAAATGTATTGTTTTTTTTATAGCGGTGAGACTAATTTCAGAATACTGCCTAATAATTATTTCACCAGGGTCAGTAACGGTAAACAATTACTGGACTGAGTACACTCTTATCTGCTTGCGGTACCTTATGTACAATACCACTTTTATGCCTTTTTGGCTGTGTCTCAAAATACATTGATGATTTCACATCACAACATAGTTGTACTCACACACACACATAGCACTTATGAAAAACTCAACTCCCAGGAAGCAATTTACATTAGGCTTTGTCACACATAGTAAGGTGAATTATCAATTGCAGTAAAATGAGTTTACGACCTGTTGGACCTCAGCCTATGTGCCAACACAATAATTCAGACACATAATAAGAACACTGAATATAGCCTGTTTTTCCTTTTGTGGCTTTATAAAATGATACAATTCAGAAAATGACCAACAGCTTTATGCTGTACTCCTTTACAGTGGCTTACACTTGAAAATGCATTTCATTAGAGAGCGTTCACACATTAAATAGCTTTTCTAATAATAAACTTCAATTACACATCTATTGCTGGCTGGCTAACACACGGTCTGATATAACTTTGAATGTTTCTCTCTCAATTCTTGGCAACTATGAGTTTCTTATCTTGACAAAAAACAAAAAACTGCTTGATAAATAGGAATCCAAGTAAAATATATATCATGAATTACTTTAAGAAAACAAATATATTTCTATCTCACAACAGCCGGTAAAATATTTCTCTCATACAATACACTGTAAGCGATATTCAATCAACACTACAGCTAAGTCAATGCCTAGTCTGGGATGCTGAGGAAAACCCTTATTGATGTATTTTTATATCCAGTTCAGTACTCTGGATGACAACCCTTGTATAACACCCCCCCTCTTAGAATCCGCCTGATCCCACTGAGCCAAGAAGTAGGTTTGTTTTGAAAATTAAAAGGTTTATTTGAAAATATAAACAATATATATATATATCACACTTCTATAAATAATTTGATAATGGATATTACACTTGTGAATATGAGCAGTAGTCAGCAAGAGGTAATTTATGAATAGGAACAGAAGAATAAGGTGGTAAAGAATGCTTTATATGGTTCAAGGAAACGCAAGGTGGAATAAAATGCAGTACAGAAATAACTTGTTATGATTTTAGCAAAAGGTAATATGATCACTTTTTCTTTTGACAATTCACTCCCCCCTATGCAATACAAGAAATGGAAGGAGAGCACACAGTCTTCAAGAATACCAACAAATCACACTTTATAATGCAATACACAGTTCCAGTTCTCCCAGCAAGCTTAGGGAAAACAGGGATGAGTTTTAAACACAGGTGAATTACTTTAATGTGGTTTGCAAGGAAGTGAAAAGGTGCTAAAATTGCTTTTAATTCCCTCTAGAGGTTCAGGGTAGGTGATGGCTACTTTGTATTAGTTCAGGCTCACTTTAACAATACTCTATGAATGATTAGCAGATTGCAAATGAATTTTAGCAAGGAGAAGCACAAAGCTGCTGATTCCCACAGATGAAGAAATTGGGCCAAATCGCAAATTGCTGTAAATTTCGCGAGTGCGTGTCTCGCGATTACGCAAAAAGTGTATGGAGTAGGAAGTCGGTTCTAGGTTCGTTGGAAAGCCTAGATTCTAAGCTTTCAGAAGAAAGTTAAATCTCATTCCTAGCACAAATGGTTCCGGAGATACGGATGATTTAATATAGGTAGATTTTCAGATTTAAAGTAAAACTCAAAATGACAGATGACAGCTTGCACGATTTCTAGGAGGCTGTTTTAATTAGGTTAAAATAGCTTGAATTAGATTATATTAACTAGGAGATTGGGTTCTGCACAGTTCTGGTGGATACTCACTCCTAATTTTGAAATGAATGGGCCTCGTCACGGATCTGGTCAACTGGACTGGACTTCGGTTCTCTCTGCTCGGCGGGTCAATCAGGCACCGGTTCTGCTCACAGCGGTCTGGGTCTCTCTGGATCTCTGGTCTGGTCTCTGGCAATTGTTCTTGGCAAAGAATTCAAACAGCTCGCCCGGCTGTGGAATAGTTTGCAAATGATTTTAAGGATGCTGAGGCCTGCTGAGAAGAGTTCTCAGTTTGTGGGTTTAGGCCCTTGTTTTAAGTTCTGAAGTAAAGTTCTGGTCTTTGGAGATTGATGGATGTGAAGTCTGGCGTCTCCCGGCAGAGCGTCCTGCAGAAAATGGAATTGAATGTCCCTACCTGTCCCAGCAGTCTCTTTTTATGTGTTTTAAAAAGTGGGTTGGAGAGGCTAGCATCCTTAAGCCTGCCCCTCTCTTGATTTGATAGGTCAATAGATTCTTTGGTCCCTGCTTTGGGAAGGGATAGTGTGTCAGAGTGATGTCATTTTTATGACCTGCAGAAATGACACTCCCCTGGTCAATGTGCACACAAATCTATCCCTGATCCAAATACATATTTCCCAGGTACACAGTTGTTTGACATCACATACACACATCATATATTACTAAAGATAGTCCCTGTCCCGACTCTGGCGTTTCTAGGAGCTTGCATTCAAAAATGGCAACTTATTTTCGATTTTAGTGGGTTTTGCAACATTGGTTTTTCATCAAAAATTATACAAAGGTACATTTCCCTTCCACATATATCACAGTAACTTTCCATGTCTCTAGCTTAAACACATTGTCTACAATAATCATAATTAGCAGGGTTTTGCCCCAGAACACGGTACAAATTGGAGTTTTGACTCAAATCGTGAGGGCATTTTTCAAACTAAGACTCTCAAAGTTGTACATTCCTGTCATTTGGTTACAATAAATTATCACTGTTTCTATAAAATATATATTTGTTGCAATTCAACTCCCCCAAGTGTTTGGGTCCGCCTCCAGGAGTCTGGGTGGGTCAGTGATCACATGTCTCTCCTTGCTGGCAGAGGGCTGTTGACAGGAAACACTCAAAATTAACATACCCCATTCAACAGAAAGAGCCTCTTGTGTGGGCTCCAGCAGGCTGCCTGAAAGTCTCTCCTCAATCAATCAACAGGGTCATGTGATATCCTGCCTCCTAGTGTGGGAATCGCTGAGGTGTTAAGGTTTCCCAGCCTCTTGGCCTCTGGGAACAGCAGGTGGCTATATTTTCAATTAACCAACAAGCTGTGAAGTCCTTGCCCCTCTTGCAACTCTTAAATACAGTTTCCCTGTCAGAGTTTAGACCGCTATCGCCACCTTGGGGAATTTGTCGGTACTGCATCCATTTTTGAGTTGTCTTGAATTACTGCATTTCAATAGAGTGGCCTTTTGCTTGATAGTATAGGACCCTTGCGTAACATTGTTTTGATGGCATCCTTACAGTAGAGTGGTGATGTGGAACCCCCCACAAGAAGGTTGTATCTTTGGAGTGGTCTTGTGCCAACTGCGCAGTTCTCCTATTCTGGCGTGAATGTGGGCGGCGATAGCTCATCCCCACATCCACCCAGTCTATTTATTTAGTTTGTCCTGGGATAGAATAATGGGCGGCGACAGCTCATACCCACATCTACCCAGTCTATTGATTCAACATGGGTCAAAACCCTTGACAAATCCCCCTGCCCGACTGCGCTTTGATTCAAGTCGAGGGGAAGTCAGGTGCAAAGGAGGTTTTGAGCCCTTGCGCTGGTATGTCCCCATTATCTTCTTCCAATTCTGTGGATGGCACAGTTTAACATCTTTTCCTCCACCCAGTTGGATCGATCGGTTCTCCTCGCCGGTCCTGATGAGAATATTGGACGGTACCCCGGGCCCCTCGGGTCTCTGCTCCCGGACCCCGGATCGTCCTCCTTGGTCAGTCTCCAGGTTTTCTTTCTCCTATGACGACAAAGGAAAGCGGCAATACCTATTCATAGACATTTCTTCCCCACCATTGATATAGTGGGGTGGCATATACATTTTATAGTCAAAACATTTGCGTTCTTATTTTAACAAAAAACAAGATATAATTATAAGACATTTTTTTTTCCAAATCATAATATTTTAGAGACTATATGTGGGATATTTTAGGGTTGGAATTGAATTACTCTGGAGTGGTCCCCTCTGGTATTGCAGAGGACTCTTCCAGTTGTTGCAGAGTGTGCCTGGGATGGCAACACTTTAGCTGATTTATATGTACCCACTTGTCTTCCCCCTCTGCCGAACTGCCTTTGGGGATGCGGATCTTGTATGCAACAGGGGAGATCTTGTCTATAATTTCAAATGGTCCCTTCCATGTAGGCAAGAATTTTCGCTGTTTGGCCTGTTTCCTTTGGAAATTGTATAGATAGACCCGATCACCCACCTTATATTCCTTTCGGGTAGTTTTTAAATCATAGTGGGTCTTCATGCTGATCTCTCTAGATTCCGCTCAGCATAGGCAAAAGCATGCTGAAGGTGTTTCCTTAAATTCTCCACATACTCATGAGTTGTGGAGGCATTTATCAGTGTCTGCTCTTGGGTCCTGTAAAGTAAATTCTGGGGAAGCACCATCTTGCATCCAGTCATCAACTCAAATGGTGACATTTTAGTTGCAGATGAAGGGGTAGATCTGATGGCCATTAGGACCAGAGGTAATCGGATATCCCAACTTGGCCCAGAATCTGCCACAAACTTTTTTAAGATGCTCACAATGGTTCGGTTATATCTCTCTACTGCTCCAGAAAAAGCTGGCCTATAAGCAATGTGTAGCTTCCTTTTAACCCCCAGTATCTCCCACATCTTTGAGGTAGACAAAACGGAAAAAGATGTGGTTAATCATCAGGGCAGCTGCTGTTTCTGCCTTGCAGTTTGGGGCCGGGAGACATTCCACCCACTTGGTAAACAAGCATGTAACGGTCAGCATGTACTTGTTTCCACTAGACGAGCGAATTACAGGGCCTACAAATTCGATTTGCAAATCTGACCATGGCAGTGTCATCCCCCTCTTTTGGAGAGGCGCACGGTGTGTGAGGGACGATGGCTGGAATTGTGCACACACAAGACACCCCTTCAAGTATTGGTCGAGGTCCTGCCCCATGTGTAGCCAGTATGAAACCTCTCATAAGATTTCCAGTGTTGTGTGAAACCCCCTATGACCGGCGGTGGCTGCGTCATGGGCGTGACTTAACATCAGGCTTCGGAATGAGGTAGGGACCACCCACTGATCATGGCCAGCTTGGGATTTCCTTACCAACAAACCGTCTTGGATTCGGAACCTTTTTGGACATTTCATCAACACTCTTAGGTCCTCTTTCCCAATGTAATCGGTATCCGTCAGGGGAAAGTTCTCAGGGTCCTCAATGTGTTGGTAAAACTTACCAATTATTGGATCACCCTTCTGAGCTGTAATCAAATCAGCATCAGGGGTCTCGTTACTCCATTGTGCAGTTGAAAGATCATTGTGAGCATTGGTCTGGGACCTAGTGATGGCAGTGACCTGGATTTCCCCCAACAGGGACTCTATTTCTATCAGATCCCCTTGGATGGCCCCAGTTTTGGCCAGCTGATCAGCTAAGTCATTTCCAGTTTTGTCTGGTCCCTCTACTTTGGAATGACCCTTGATCTTTTTCCAGTAGATGGTCATCCCATTCGATGCGACCAGATCATCTATGTTTTGGATTAACTTCCCATGTTTCAGGGGTTTGTTATTAGCACATAACATGCCTTTGGTTTTCCAATTAACCAGGTGCTCCACGAACCCGTTCCGTACATAATCCGAATCGGTGATTATGACCAGTTCGTGGAGTTGATGTTGGACAGCAGTGAGGATGGCCTGATGCACAGCCATCAATTCTGCCACCTGACAATTTCGGGGACCAATTTTGTATCCAGCGGAGGGTTCTGGTGACTCATTCACCCATGCATTCCCTACGCCGGCCACCAGTTCTTTCTCCCCGTTGTCGTCAACATGGTACGAGCATCCATCCACATAGACAGTGGGCATTCCCTCACACTTATCTTCTTCAAAGACTTTGTGCGGGGAATTAAGGTATGCTTCCATGTTGTCCTTGATTTTTAGACTTTCGTCCTCGAGACAGTTTTCTCTGGCACAATCATGCAAGTCAGCCAGACCTTGCGCAAGGGGACTCTTCTTGTTTTGGCCATATCTGACCTCTACAGGAAAGCCTTGCATTGACAGAATCCAGGAAGTAATTCGGGAATTACTCACATTTCCGGCCCGGATTCTGTCACTTTGGAGATATTGCAGAGGCTGGTGTGGAGTCTCCACTATGATGTGTTCCCCCTGGATAAACGGGCGGTAATTCTTCAATGCCCACACCGTTGCCAGGAGTGCCTTCTCACAATCGTTGAATTTTTCCTCCACAGAGGATAAAGTTTTGCTCGCATAGGCGATTACTTTATTGAACTTGTCATGCTTTTGGTATAATACTGCCGTCAAGCACATATTAGAGAACCCTGTCTCCAGGAAGAACTCCTTGTTTCTGACAGGGTAAGCTAGGCAAGGCGCTTGTGAGAGGCTTCTCTTGAGTTGTCTTACTGCCTCGGATTGTTCTCGACCCCATTCCCACTTGACCCCCCTCTTTAAGAGATGAATCAGGTGTCTAGTGATCTCTGCGTAGCCTTCAATGAACTTTCTGCTGTAATTAGTCAGTCCAAGGAGGCTCCTTAGTTCCCGCAGAGTTGTGGGATCCTTCAGTTTCTGAAGTGCTTCCACTTTCTTTTCTTGGGGACAGAGACCCTGATGAGTAATCTCATGCCCCAAGAAATTAACACGGGTTCTACACCACTGTGCTTTCTGAAAGGAAAGTTTTGCTCCGGCGGCCCTCAACTGCATCAGAACATAACGGATCTCCGCTATGTGTTCCTCCACAGATGAACTTTTGATGAGGACATCATCTACATAAGCTAGGTTACCCCTCGCACCCAGGTCAGGCATGGCCTTATGTAGGAAACTGTTGAATTCATTGCCGGAGTTCAGGTATCCGAAGGGAGTCCTGGTCCATGTGTACTGCTGGCCCCCAAAGGTAAAAGCCAGTTTGTATTGGTCCTCCCTACTGACAGGCACGGTCCAGTATCCATTGGTCAGGTCTATTGCGTTGAATACTTGTGACCCCTGGATCTGGGCCATCCCTTGGTCAATGTAGGGAAGAGGCCATCAGGAAGTATGGACCCGTTTGTTGAGCTCCCTATGGTCGGCACAGAGTCTCCACTGGCCGTTTGGCTTCAATATTCCCAGCACCGGATTATTGAAGGTGCTGTGTACTGGACGGATTATTCCCCCGGACTCAAGGTTCTTAATTATTTCAGTAAGGGACTCCATGGATGCGAGAGGCAAACGATATTGCTTCACAAACACTGGAGTCATTCAACTTTTGCTTCTGTTCCAGAGTCACACAGGCATCAGCTAGGTTGACGCTCTCTTCCACCATCTCCCTGAAGCCTGGAAAGACTTCTGGTTTGGCTATCTCAGCGGCCTCCTCCAGCTGGGTGGAGAAGTCCCTGGTCAGAGTGCTGATTTGGACTGGAGGCTTCAGGTGGGAAAGGCAGCCCTCATGGACCTGGAAAATCACCTCATCCCTCCTGAAGTCACAAGTCACATCTTCCTTACCATAAGGGCAAGAAGTGTACACCAGGAAGTTCCCCCCATGCCGGGTGAAAATCCTGTCTGGTGTTGTATTGTCCTCACTGTCACTGTCTAAACAGTCCTTGGGGATTGGTCCTAACAATTCATTTCCTAGATCAATAGAAAAATGTCGGTCATCAACCGCCATTCCAATAATGGTGCCTGCGGCTAGGGTAATACTCTTTAAGTCGCTGTTATCCACCTCTATTGGAATGGTCTCATGTTCTATGTTGACTAATGGAGTTGGGTTTACCCCCAACCCTTGCTGTTGGAGAAAAGCATTTAGATGTATGTAAGCATCAGGGTTTTTCAATTTTTGTCCTCTTTTAACTTTCACTTCTAGGGAGAATTGTCGGGTCCTTTCAGGGATGGTGACTTCCTCTTTAATCTGAATTTCAACTGCATAAGGTAGCAATTGAGCTGACCTAAATGCTTTTTCTGGATCATCAAAGCCCATGGGATTATCCGCTAATCGGGACCAAGCTCTGAAGTTTGTTAGGTCCAAACTAATGGCAAAGCGATTGACAATGTCACTGCCTAAGTAAAAGGCGGCAGTGACGTCTCGCACGACCCAACAATTATGGACTATGCTTTTGTTGCTAATGGAGATTTTGAGCATACACCTGCTTGGCAGGAGATGTTTGGAATTAGGTGCTTCCAGGTCCATTTCCCATGTGTCTATCAGTTTGAATGTGGGAATGGCTGGATCTTTTGGGAGTTGCCGGAACATGGCTTCGCTGATGAAGCTCTTACCGCTGTTCACACACACTCGGGCGAGAACTGAGTCCTTCCCATCATTTAACTGAACAGGGATGAACAACTGATCTCCAATTTGCTGAATATCAGCCAGGCTCTGAGCTGATTTCACCTCTTTCTGGACTATAGGAGTGTGAGTGTCTGATTGTGGATTGGTAAAGAATTTCAGAGTATTTCCTTCCAGTGTGGAATACCACCTTAAACTGGAAGGAAAGTTGATTTTCAGAAATAGAGAGGACCCCCCATCACCAGCCTGTTGTCCTACTGCTATTACTGTCACGTCTGGAATCTGATTGTTCTTTAAGTGAAATTCTACTTGGTCAGATTTTTGTTCAACCATGTGGCAGGTGCCGTTTAAACTAACATGGTTGGCACTCTGTTTTAATTTTATTGGTCGGCTAGTCTGCGTCCAGAGGACCTTGTTTACACAATCTATTAGGGGTGACAACCTTCTCAGGAGGTCGTTCCCTAGTAACCAAGGGATGCCCTCCGGAGTCACTACTATGACCGGGTGTTTCACCTTGTGTCGCCCAATTTTGATGTCCAAATCTGCAGTCCCCTTCCTTCCCGTCAAAGTTCTGCAGTTGTCCAGGAAGAGAGGTGAGAGGAATACGGTAATTATCCCCCCTTCCTGCATTTAGTTCATCAAAGGCCCTTTTGGACAGAAGGGTAGATCGGGATCCAGTGTCCACCAGTGCCAAAATTGTACCCTGCCCCTGTACTTGTACCGGGGCATAATATCTTCCCTCCTTCTCCTCACAGGGGCACAGATAATGCACATTTTTGGACAACTGGTGGTCTAACTTTCTGGTTTTGGACATTGCTAGCGCAGAGATTTGGGCAGAATTCTGTGAAGAGCCTTGGGAATCTGAAAGAAAAAGTTGGCAACTGGAGATCAGAGCCATTGTGGGTTCCCCTGGTTCCGGTTCTGGGCCGCCCCCCCTTTTTGGAGGCAGTCACCAGGATGGGTTTGAACCAGTGGATTTTGGTATTGTCGGTTCTGGGATGAGATGATGGGCGGCGGTAGCTCAGTCTCCACATCTCCCCAGTCTGAAGTGACATCCCTTGGGACCCATTTTTCCTTGGGAGGAGTTCCCCCATCTCTGAATGAGAAGATCCTTTTCCCAAGATCTTCTGAGGATCCCTCTCCCTCAAATTGGAAGACCTGTACCTCCTCCCAAAGTGGGTCTGTTTGGGTCCTTTGTTTCTCCTACCCCCCCTCTGCTCCTTGGGAGGCAGGCTTTCAGGGGCAGGAGATTTTGTTTCCCGTTCCTGGTTTTCCAGGGGCTGTGTACAAGTTGGGAAGGAAGCTTCCTCCAAGATTTTACACCCCCCTTCCCCTTGTGCCTCCTCCCTGGGAACCGGTGGGTTATCGGGGTGCTGCCCCCGTCATTGTTCTAGAGCTGGAGCACCAGGTCCAGAGTTTGGGGCATTCTGCGGTGGCATGCTCATCTGAGGGTTCTGTTGAGCCCTCAGTATGTGACCCAGATCCCGTGCCATATTTTGGACCTGGCGCTCAAGTTGTGAAACCCGCTCAGGCTGATACGGGGCTCTATTTTCTCCCCTGGGCTGATCACGGGAAGGGTAGCTTTCCCTTCTCTGGTAATACCCTGGATTGGGAAGATTAGCGTACCCCTCCACCCTTGGCCTCCCGTCTCCCGGATTAGGTTGTCTGGGCTCAGGGACTTGGGGAAAGAAGGTTGGATGATTTTGGGGCTGGAAATTGGATAGATACCTGGGGAAAAGGTTCTGCCCAGGATTTGGAGAATTTCTGCCCTCCTGTGGGAAGTTGGGAGGGAAGTTCCCTGGGTTAGGTGCTTGGCTGGATCCCCCCCATGGGCTGGAGGAGTCCACACATAACCCAGGATTGGTCGGATTCCCTTGTAGCGGGGACCTACATAGTCAGGGGAGCGGGGGACCCCATTTGTGGGACTACCTCCTCGACTCCCTGTCTGTGACTGGCCCGAGGGCCTTCTGGGCTGTGAATTATTTGGTGCAGGCAGGTTTTTAGGCCCCCCATCTCCAAATCTAAAACGGGGGCAACCTTTACCTCTGCCACCTTGGCAGCAGCAGGGGTGCTGTTGGTTTTGATGTTTTTCGGCGCATTATTTTTATTTTCGATGGGCTTCTGCACCTCATAGATCCTGGTAGCCTGTTCAATGACCCAGTCTAAAGATCTTTTCTCATGAAAATCTCTCACGAGCTGGGTCATTATGTATTTGGGTAAGGCATGGAAAAACGTATTGATAAATTCTCTGCTATCCGTGCGCAACCTTCTGGTGGTCTGCACAAAAGCACGCTTTAATTCTTGCACAAACTCTTGTGGGGCCTGATCCTCCCCACATTGCAATTTGTAGGCTGCCTTGCGAGCCTCTTGAGGATTTCTGTGCACAGAAAAATGTTTCAAGATGGCCGTCCTTTATGTGGACAACCTTGAATGGTTTTCCAGCCCCGCAAAGAAACTGGAGTATTCTGGTGAGAAGGTCCACTTTACATATTGAATACAGCTTTGGCTGTCCTTCAAATGGAAAGTCTCCATCATTTGCTCATAGAGCTCCAAGTGTTCCCAAACAGAATACTTGGCGTTCTTATGATAAGGTGTGATGACACTCCTTATTGCCTTTATTTGTTTCAATGGGTCCTTAAGCAAGGCCCTTTTTGCCTTATTGGCCTTTTTGGTTCGGGTAACCCTGGTCCATTCATCCTCCGACTCAGAAGTGCTGCTCCCAGAGGTGCCCGTCTGATCTTCCAGGTTTTCCCGGATTCTGCGAGCCTGGGAATGGTTGGCAGAATGTGGGGACCTGGTCTCCTGTGTCCTGTAACGCTCAGAGGAGTCTTCAGATCCCTCCTTGCTACCACGATTTGCTGAGTATCCCCCCCACTGACCTAACTGGGCAGAGGTTTTCAGGATGCCCTTAGTGGGCCTACTCTCCTGGGGTTCCCCACTAAATTGCACTGTGCTTGGGTGCCCATACCCGGATGCCCGCCCATCCATTCCTGGGAGGTACTGGCCTATGAGCCCCATACTTCTAGCTGGATAGTAATCTGCCATCCCCGTGGCCCTGGGCTCATGTGCGCGAGGGGACATGGGGGTGGCAGAGTCCAGGGACTGGGAGAGATGAAGGCCTCTGGTACTAGCGCTCCTGAGGTTATGCTCAGGAGTTTCTCTTTCCCAGCGAACCTCATCTCTATCCGCCCCTGCTTCCTGTTGCAAAGCAAGAGCCTGCGCTTTCAGTTCCTCAGTTAAGGCCTTACTAGACTCTATCAGTCTCTCCTGCATCGCTACCTGTTGCTGGAGCCTAGCATTGTGCTGGCGGAGAGCGTCATTCTCTCTCTGTGCCTCCTGATTGGTCCTGGAATACTGGGCCAGTCTCTGCTGCAGGAGGGTTACCTCCTCAGTCCCATCCCTACTGGCCTGCTCCTTTCTTGCCAGAGCATTCTCCACCCTCCTGGTGTGATCTAGCAAGCCCTGGTGCTCTTTTTGGAGGTCACCCAGCCCCTGGAGGGCCAAGTGATTTTCTTCAATTTTTCTTTTTAAATGGCAGACTTCCTGGCCTAAGGTATCCCTTTCCTGACCAAGAGCCTGCATTTGTGACGCCAGGTCGTCCCTCTGCCTTTGAAAGGCACCAGCTTTCTGGCGTTCTTCATCAAACTCTGCCTGGGTATCCAGGTCTTTCAAAATCAATTTATTGCTTTCCTCTTTCTCACTGTCTAGTTGGATTTGCAGGGTGGCTACCTGCTCTGTGCACATGCCCTGTTGAAATTGATCTGTTGCTCCAGCTTTTTCTGGCTCTGCAGTAAGGAGTCCAAACTGTCTAGGTGCTCCTTCTGCAAAGCCAGAATTCTGGTATCCTGGTCTGTCTTTTCCTGCTGCAGTATATCCATGTCCTCTTTTATTTTAATGATATACTGCCTACTATCATTTTCTGACTCCTGGCTCCTCTGCAGCCTCTGCTCAGAAGAGACCAGGTCAGATTGGGCCTTTTCTAACGCCATCTGTTGCCTATTTGCCAGATCTTGGCCTTCAGCACATTTGTCCTGCATGGCTCCCATATATAGATAAAAATATGCCGCTATCCTAACCATCTTGTGGTGTTCATCTTTAACTTTAGGAGCCATGTATAATTCACTCAGGGCCACATGTAATGGACCCTGATTGCTCCATGTATCTGACCCTGTTTCAGTCACCTGTTGCGCGATTGCCAGCAACCAGACCGTTTCCTTAGAGCGTTCCTTTGAGGGATGCTTTCACAGTGTAAAACAGCGTGGTGATCTAACCGGATATGTGTATCTGGTCAGTTGGCACACTGTATTAATCTGCACAAGTGATAAATCTAACCCAGAATATCCCGGCTCCGAGCCCCCACTTTTGTAAGCGATATTCAATCAACACTACAGCTAAGTCAATGCCTAGTCTGTGATGCTGAGGAAAACCCTTATTGATGTATTTTATATCCAGTTCAGTACTCTGGATGACAACCCTTGTATAACACCCCCTCTTAGAATCCCCCTGAGCCAAGAAGCAGGTTTTTTTGCAAATTAAAAGGTTTATTTGAAAGTTTAAACAATATATATATATATATCACACTTATATAAATAATTTGATAATGCATATTACACTTGTGAATATGAGCAGTAGTTAGCAAGAGGTAACTTATGAATAGGAACAGAAGAATAAGATGGCAAAGAATGCTTTATATGGTTCAAGGAAACGCAAGGTGGAATACAATGCAGTACAGAAATAACTTGTTATGATTTGAGCAAAAGGTAATATGATCACTTTTTCTTTTGACAATTCACTCCCCCCTATGCAATACAAGAAATGGAAGGGGAGCACGCAGTCTTCAAGAATCCCAACAAATCACACTTTATAATGCAATACAATGTTCCAGTTCTCCCAGCAAGCTTAGGGAAAAGAGGGATGAGTTTTAAACACAGGCGAATTACTTTAATGTGGTTTGCAAGGAAGTGAAAAGGTGCTAAAATTGCTTTTAATTCCCTCTAGAGGTTCAGGGTAGGTGATGGCTATTTTATATTAGTTCAGGCTCACTTTAACAATACACTATGAATGATTAGCAGATTGCAAACGAATTTTAGCAAAGAGAAGCAAAAAGCTGCTGATTCCCACAGATGAAAAAATCGTCGGGCCAAATCGCAAATTGCGGTAAATTGGTTCTAGGTCCATTGGAAAGCCTAGATTCTAAGCTTTCAGAAGAAAGTTAAATCTCGTTCCTAGCACAAATGGTTCCGGAGATACGGATGATTTAATAAAGGTAGATTTTCGGATTTAAAGTAAAACTGAAAATGACAGGTGACAACGTGCGCGATTTCTAGGAGGCTGTTTTAATTAGGTTAAAATAGCTTGAATTAGATTATTTTAACTAGGAGATTGGGTTCTGCACAGTTCTGGTGGATACTCACTCCTAATTTTGAAATGAATGGGCCTCGTCACGGATCTGGTCAACTGGACTGGACTTCGGTTCTCTCTGCTCGGTGGGTCAATCAGGCACCGGTTCTGCTCACAGCGGTCTGGGTCTCTCTGGATCTCTGGTCTGGTCTCTGGCAATTGTTCTTGGCAAAGAATTCAAACAGCTCGCCCGGCTGTGGAATAGTTTGCAAATGATTTTAAGGATGCTGAGGCCTGCTGAGAAGAGTTCTCAGTTTGTGGGTTTAGGCCCTTGTTTTAAGTTCTGAAGTAAAGTTCTGGTCTTTGGAGATTGATGGATGTGAAGTCTGGCATCTCCCGGCAGAGCGTCCTGCAGAAAATGGAATTGAATGTCCCTACCTGTCCCAGCAGTCTCTTTTTATGTGTTTTAAAAAGTGGGTGGAGTGGGTAGCATCCCTAAGCCTGCCCCTCTCTTGATTTGATAGGTCAATAGATTCTTTGGTCCCTGATTTGGGAAGGGATAGTGTGTCAGAGTGATGTCATTTTTATGACCTGCAGAAATGACAGTCCCCTGGTCAATGTGCACACAAATCTATTCCTGATCCAAATACATATTTCCCAGGTACGCAGTTGTTTGACATCACATAAACACATCATATATTACTAAAGATAGTCCCTGTCCCGACTCTGGCGTTTCTAGGAGCTTGCATTCAAAAATGGCAACTTATTTTCGATTTTAGTGGGTTTTGAAACATTGGTTTTTCATCAAAAATTATACAGAGGTACATTTCCCTTCCACATATATCCCAGTAACTTTCCATGTCTCTAGTTTAAACACATTGTCTACAATAATCATAATTAGCAGGGTTTTGCCCCAGAACATGGTACAAATTGGAGTTTGGACTCAAATCGTGAGGGCATTTTTCAAACTAAGACTCTCAAAGTTGTACATTCCTGTCATTTGGTTACAATACATTATCACTGTTTCTATAAAATATATATTTGTTGCAATTCAACTCCCCCAAGTGTTTGGGTCCGCCTCCAGGAGTCTGGGTCGGTCAGTGATCTCATGTCTCTCCTTGCTGGCAGAGGGCCGTTGACAGGAAACACTCAAAATTAACATATCCCATTCAACAGAAAGAGCCTTTTGTGTGGGCCCCAGCAGGCTGCCTGGAAGTCTCTCCTCAATCAATCAACAGGGTCATGTGATATCCTGCCTCCAAGTGTGGGAATCTCTGAGGTGTTAAGGTTTCCCAGCCTCTTGGCCTCTGGGAACAACAGGTGGCTAGATTTTCAATTAACCAACAAGCTTTGAAGTCCTTGCCCCTCTTGCAACTCCTAAATACTGCATTACTGCATTTCAATAGAGTGGTCTTTTGCTTGATAGTATAGGACCCTTGCTTAACAATGTTTTGATGGCATCCTTACAGTAGAGTGGTGATGTGGAACCCCCCACAAGAAGGTTGTATCTTTGGAGTGGTCTCATGCCAACTGCATAGTTCTCCTATTCTGGCGTGAATGTGGGCGGCGATAGCTCATCCCCACATCCACCCAGTCTATTGATTTAGTTTGTCCTGGGATAGAATAATGGGCAGCGACAGCTCATCCCCACATCTACCCAGTCTATTGATTCAACATGGGTCAAAACCCTTGACAACACTCTTCTCAATTTACTGCATAATTACCTAGATCTGTTGGCGATATTCCTTGACTCAGCTTGACAGTGACCCAGGGCCATTCACAGATAAGGTTGCTTGAGACATTGCCGCTCTTCTAAGGATTGTCAACCTAGGAGAGAGACAGGCTCAGCCCATCAGTCAGCCCAGGAACCGCCTTCTGCTCCCTCCATCAGCGAGTGCAAGAATGCCCAGCCCTCTCTGCCTCAACCCCTTTCCACAAAACCGTCTGTCACTAAAAAAACACTTCCCCTTTACAAGATCATCCCACTAAAATAGCACATGATTTCCTCTGTGCCTTTCTCATTGTGCAAACTGCATTGTTGAAGAGAAAATGATACATCTCTCCTGCACTTCCTGCTCCAAGACAATACCATGTCTTTAGGAGAACAGGACTCACATTCCATATCTTACAACACAGTGAAGTTTTTCACATGCACGTTTAACATTTTCCATTTCCAGAGCATCATGCATTTCCATCAACCTGCATCCAGTTTATATAATGGACCAATGTGCATAAGTGTTATTATGGGAATCTGTTACATGTTACATGGGTAGGTTAAATTAGCATGTTAGTTTCATGTTAGTTTCACTTTTCAGCACAACTCAGCCCATTACAATAGGATCGTGGAGAAAAGTGATTATTTTCTAGAATGTTTTCTGTGCAATGGCATCTATTTAGATTCAGCCTGTTGAGTCCATCTATGAGTCTCACACCCTTGGCCTTAGTTAAAATTAAAACTTCACTAAAATATGAATGGTGAAATGCATAGTCTGGATTTTAAAATGTGGAGCCTGCATTCTTCCTACACCCCCTCCTTTTTCTCTGCTGGGGCACCACTGAAATCGCAAACATTCAATAATTACATTTATTTTTAATTTTTTAGATTTTTAAAAATCTTTTCATCGCATGATCACCTTTATCTTTTATTTTCTCTTAATTGGTGATGTCCTCTTTTTTGGAGGGGATATTTTAAAAATATTTTCTTTTTTTATAAAAAAAAAACTAAATAAACACATTGTCACTTTCAGAAAATGTAAGTCCATAAAACTGTGCCATTGACTTCAGTCAGATGTAAGGACCATCTGAAAATAGTATAGATTAAGCAGACTAATACCACATGGTATTTTTCAGGTAACAGTCTCAAACACAATACTCCCTTCCCTTCTCTTAGTTACTTATTTTCATTTTTGCTCACTAATTTGCTATGTTTCTCCTCTTTTTATCTTTTCAAATCTCGTTTTGGTATGTTCACACTATTTACACCTATCCACCTGCTATGGAAATCCTATTTAATAGCTAAGTGCTTTACTTTTTCACTCCCTGCTAGTTTCAACTCGTTCTAGTCTTTTCACTTCATGTTTCTGTTGAAAGGGCTTAATTTGTTTAATATGGACACACTGTTCCACTGTTAGTTCTCACTCCTTTTCAGCAATTCTGTAGACCACAAGTGAAACCTTATCCACAATTCTATATGTCCCTTGCAATGATGCCAGACATTTAGAGTATGTATGATTATTTGTACCAAAGTTACATTTATAAACCTGGTCTCCTATTTCATATTCTCTCACAGATGCCTTCCTACATAATATGCCTTTGCACTGTCAGCGGACTTTTGCAAATTTTGCTGCACAAATGCAAAGGCATACTGCAAGTGCTTTCTCAGTTCTTCCCCATATTCGTAAATCGTGGACTCATTTACAACAACCTGTTCATTGTTCTGTAAAATAAGTGTTGTGGCAACACTTTTTTTCCTCCTTTCAAGATTTCATGGGGGCTGAGATTTGTTTATTTAGAGGGTGTCGACCTGAGAGTCATTAGTTCCAGTGGAAGCCGCAAATCCCAACCAGAGGCTGCTTCAACTACAAACATTTTCAACATATCAACTATCGATCTGTTCCACTGTTCCACTACCCCTTAATAGGAGGGCCGGTAAGAAATGTGTAGCTTCCTCTTCACACCCAAAATGTGCCACATTTTTGTCATCAATACACTAGTGAAATCACTTCCACTGTCTGATTCTATTCTTTGAGGTAAATTAAATCTTGAAAAAATATGATTTGCAAGTAAGGCGGCCGCCATTTGCACAATGCATTCTGGAGCTGGAATGCACTCCACCCATTTAAGCATTAGACAAAGGACCATCAGCATGTACCTATTTCCCCTTGCTCATCTCCTCACAGGCCCTACATAATCTCCTTGTAATTCAAACCATTGGAGTGTCAAACCCCTTTTCATTATTGGTGCTCTATGGGCTGGTGAAGTAGGCTGAAACTTTGCACACACTAAAATCCCTCTGGGGTGGACCTCAAAATCTTGAGACATGTGTGGCCAATAGGCACAATCTTTTAAAAGTTTCAAAGTTTTCTGTAAACCTCTGTGTCCTGCAGTTATGGCATTGTGAGCATGATGTGACATCAATCCCCGAAATGACAAGGGCACCACCCATTGGATTTGGCCTGTCACGGATTATACAATCATCAGTCCATCTAGGAACCTAATTCTCTTTTTCTTTTTTAATACCACCCTAAATTCCTCTTTCCCTTTGCAGTCCTCTTCAGTCAGAGGATTGTGTTATTTCTGAATCTAGCAAATGGTTGTAGAATGGGCCTAGAATAAGATGTTCCTTTTTTGCCTTAATCAAGTCTTGATCTGGAGTATCAAAACTCCATTGTGCCACAAGCTGTTCAACTGTCTTCAGAGTTTTGGAACGTGTTATCGCATCTACCTGTATTTTGCCAAGCAGGTGTTCAATATAAAATAACTCCCCATTACAGCTCAAATTGTGCTAATTGATCATTTCCTTCCTTATCCTCACCTGGCGTTTTCAAATTACCACATATTTTCCTCCAATGTATTATCTGGTCATTTTCTGACTCATGTTTGTCTAAAGTTTGAATCATCTTGCCATGTTTAAGTGGCTTCTTGTTATATGTGAGCATACTTTTCACTTCCAGCCAGGTAAATATTCCACAAAACGATTTTGCGCATTAATCAAAATCAGTGACTAGAACTATTTCTTTGAGTCTATTTTCTACTGCTGTAGATATTGCCTTATAAACAGCGGCCAGTTCTACCAATGGACTGCTTTTAGGGCCTATCCTCATGCATACTCTTGGAATGCTGTCACATTTAAACCACACATGTCCTATTCCTGCTACAAGTTCTTTTTCAGTATCATTTTCTACATGGTATGCATACACATCCATCGACATATACAATTGGTAAATTCTGACATGTTTCTTCATTGAAAGCCTTGTGTGGGGATTGCTCAAATTCATTCAAACTTGTCTCTACCTCTGTGTTATGAGGCGCACAGACAGCTGCACAATCATGCAACTATGCTAGCCCTTGAGCAACTGGGCTTGTTTTATTTTGTCCATATCTCACTTCATCTGGAGATCCCTTAAGTGCTAATGTCCATGAAGTTATTCTTGACTGGGCCGAACTCCCTGATCTGGTTCTCTTACTTTGAATAAATTGTAGAAGCTGGTGATTTGTGTCTATAATCACATGCTCCCCTTGAATTCTGAGACGGAAATGGTGTAATGCCCAGACAGTGGTCAGAAACCCTTTTTCACATTCACAAAATTTGCTTTCTACCTGTGACAATCCTTTGCTAGCATATGCAATGGTTTGGTTAGTTGCATCGTGTTTTTGATATAATACTGCTGACATGCATTGGTCTGTAAATCCTATTTCTATAAAGAAATCCTGTTTTTTTTATTAGATATGCCAATCCTGGGGCTTTCATTAGGCCATCTTTCAGCATGGCCACTGCCTCATTTTGTTTCTTATCTCATTTCCAGGGTACACCCTGCTTCAATAATCTCATCAAAGGTTGTGTGATCCCTGCATAATGTTCAATACATTTTCTGTTCTAACTTGTCATTCCTAACAAACTCTTTAAACTTTTCAAGTTAGTTGGATCGTTTAGTTTCTGAATTGCGTCCACTTTTTTCTTTTGTGGGTTTAGTCCATCCTCTGTCAATTCACGACCTATGAAGTTTACCCTTTTTCTGCACCACTGTGCTTTCTGTAAAAATCTTTTGCCCTATACTTCTGTAGCTGACTGAGTACATGTCTAATCTCAATGAAGTGGCTTTCAGATCTTCATTTTTGATTAGCACATCATCCACATAGACTATTGTCCCTCTTTCAGCTGTATCCGTGAGTGCCTTGCTCAAGAATATCCCAAACTAACTCCAACTATTGACATACCCAAAAGGAGTCTGGGACCATGCATATTGTGATTTGTGAAATGAAAATGCAAATACATTTTGAAAGTCGTCAGCTAGCGGCACACCCCTGTATCCAGCTGCAATGTATAAGGTGGTAAATACCTTTCACCTGTGACCTGTGCAAGACCCAGATCAATAAATGGAAGGGGCCAGCTTGAAACTGGAACCATTTTGTTCGATTCTCATAGAACTGCACACACGCAACATTGGCCATTGGGTTTTAGGACATCTAATACAGGAGTATTTGATGTACAATGAAGATGCCTAATGATTCCTCTAGATTAAAAGTTTTAGATTATTTCAGCTAGTGCTTCCATACAGGCCAAAGGTAACCTATATTGTAACACAAATACTGGTTCGCTACCATGTCCTTCTGATATTGTGGCTACATGCAAATCCGTCAGCCCAAGTCATAGGCATCTTTGGCAAAAACCTGTTTGAACTCCATGAATATTATCTTCAATTGTTTTTTTCTTCTTCATTTGTGTACACATCTGCAGCTTGAATCTGCTCCTCTACCATTTTAGAAAACTCTGGGAAGTCTTCCAAAAAAGGAAACTATGTACTTTCCTCTAATCATTTGGAAGTGTCCCACTGGAGAGTCGGTACACTCAAATATTTTGGAATATTGACCTCCATTTCCATTTCTAAAGATAGTCCCTGTCCCGACTCTGGCGTTTCTAGGAGCTTGCATTCAAAAATGGCAACTTATTTTCGATTTTAGTGGGTTTTGCAACATTGGTTTTTCATCAAAAATTATACAGAGGTACATTTCCCTTCCACATATATCCCAGTAACTTTCCATGTCTCTAGTTTAAACACATTGTCTACAATAATCATAATTAGCGGGGTTTTGCCCCAGAACATGGTACAAATTGGAGTTTGGACTCAAATCGTGAGGGCATTTTTCAAACTAAGACTCTCAAAGTTGTACATTCCTGTCATTTGGTTACAATACATTATCACTGTTTCTATAAAATATATATTTGTTGCAATTCAACTCCCCCAAGTGTTTGGGTCCGCCTCCAGGAGTCTGGGTCGGTCAGTGATCTCATGTCTCTCCTTGCTGGCAGAGGGCCGTTGACAGGAAACACTCAAAATTAACATATCCCATTCAACAGAAAGAGCCTTTTGTGTGGGCCCCAGCAGGCTGCCTGGAAGTCTCTCCTCAATCAATCAACAGGGTCATGTGATATCCTGCCTCCTAGTGTGGGAATCTCTGAGGTGTTAAGGTTTCCCAGCCTCTTGGCCTCTGGGAACAACAGGTGGCTAGATTTTCAATTAACCAACAAGCTTTGAAGTCCTTGCCCCTCTTGCAACTCCTAAATACTGCATTACTGCATTTCAATAGAGTGGTCTTTTGCTTGATAGTATAGGACCCTTGCTTAACAATGTTTTGATGGCATCCTTACAGTAGAGTGGTGATGTGGAACCCCCCACAAGAAGGTTGTATCTTTGGAGTGGTATCATGCCAACTGCATAGTTCTCCTATTCTGGCGTGAATGTGGGCGGCGATAGCTCATCCCCACATCCACCCAGTCTATTGATTTAGTTTGTCCTGGGATAGAATAATGGGCAGCGACAGCTCATCCCCACATCTACCCAGTCTATTGATTCAACATGGGTCAAAACCCTTGACAACACTCTTCTCAATTTACTGCATAATTACCTAGATCTGTTGGCGATATTCCTTGACTCAGCTTGACAGTGACCCAGGGTCATTCACAGATAAGGTTGCTTGAGACATTGCCGCTCTTCTAAGGATTGTCAACCTAGGAGAGAGACAGGCTCAGCCCATCAGTCAGCCCAGGAACCGCCTTCTGCTCCCTCCATCAGCGAGTGCAAGAATGCCCAGCCCTCTCTGCCTCAACCCTGTTCCACAAAACCGTCTGTCACTAAAAAAACACTTCCCCTTTACAAGATCATCCCACTAAAATAGCACATGATTTCCTCTGTGCCTTTCTCATTGTGCAAACTGCATTGTTGAAGAGAAAATGATACATCTCTCCTGCACTTCCTGCTCCAAGACAATACCATGTCTTTAGGAGAACAGGACTCACATTCCCTATCTCACAACACAGTGAAGTTTTTCACATGCACGTTTAACATTTTCCATTTCCAGAGCATCATGCATTTCCATCAACCTGCATCCAGTTTATATAATGGACCAATGTGCATAAGTGTTATTATGGGAATCTGTTACATGTTACATGGGTAGGTTAAATTAGCATGTTAGTTTCATGTTAGTTTCACTTTTCAGCACAACTCAGCCCATTACAATAGGATCGTGGAGAAAAGTGATTATTTTCTAGAATGTTTTCTGTGCAATGGCATCTATTTAGATTCAGCCTGTTGAGTCCATCTATGAGTCTCACACCCTTGGCCTTAGTTAAAATTAAAACTTCACTAAAATATGAATGGTGAAATGCATAGTCTGGATTTTAAAATGTGGAGCCTGCATTCTTCCTACACCCCCTCCTTTTTCTCTGCTGGGGCACCACTGAAATCGCAAACATTCAATAATTACATTTATTTTTAATTTTTTAGATTTTTAAAAATCTTTTCATCGCATGATCACCTTTATCTTTTATTTTCTCTTAATTGGTGATGTCCTCTTTTTTGGAGGGGATATTTTAAAAATATTTTCTTTTTTTATAAAAAAAAACTAAATAAACACATTGTCACTTTCAGAAAATGGTTGTAGAATGGGCCTAGAATAAGATGTTCCTTTTTTGCCTTAATCAAGTCTTGATCTGGAGTATCAAAACTCCATTGTGCCACAAGCTGTTCAACTGTCTTCAGAGTTTTGGAACGTGTTATCGCATCTACCTGTATTTTGCCAAGCAGGTGTTCAATATAAAATAACTCCCCATTACAGCTCAAATTGTGCTAATTGATCATTTCCTTCCTTATCCTCACCTGGCGTTTTCAAATTATTAGATATGCCAATCCTGGGGCTTTCATTAGGCCCTCTTTCAGCATGGCCACTGCCTCATTTTGTTCCTTATCTCATTTCCAGGGTACACCCTGCTTCAATAATCTCATCAAAGGTTGTGTGATCCCTGCATAATGTTCAATACATTTTCTGTTCTAACTTGTCATTCCTAACAAACTCTTTAAACTTTTCAAGTTAGTTGGATCGTTTAGTTTCTGAATTGCGTCCACTTTTTTCATTTGTGGGTTTAGTCCATCCTCTGTCAATTCACGACCTATGAAGTTTACCCTTTTTCTACACCACTGTGCTTTCTGTAAAGATACTTTTGCCCCAGACTTCTGTAGCTGACTGAGTACATGTCTAATCTCAATGAAGTGGCTTTCAGATCTTCATTTTTGATTAGCACATCATCCACATAGACTATTGTCCCTCTTTCAGCTGTATCCGTGAGTGCCTTGCTCAAGAATATCCCAAACTAACTCCAACTATTGACATACCCAAAAGGAGTCTGGGACCATGCATATTGTGATTTGTGAAATGAAAATGCAAATACATTTTGAAAGTCGTCAGCTAGCGGCACACCCCTGTATCCAGCTGCAATGTATAAGGTGGTAAATTCCTTTCACCTGTGAACCTGTGCAAGACCCAGATCAATAAATGGAAGGGGCCAGCTTGAAACTGGAACCATTTTGTTCGATTCTCATAGATCTGCACACACGCAACATTGGCCATTGGGTTTTAGGACATCTAATACAGGAGTATTTGATTTACAATGAAGATGCCTAATGATTCCTCTAGATTAAAAGTTTTAGATTATTTCAGCTAGTGCTTCCAGACAGGCCAAAGGTAACCTATATTGTAACACAAATACTGGTTCGCTACCATGTCCTTCTGGTATTGTGGCTACATGCAAATCCGTCAGCCCAAGTCATAGGCATCTTTGGCAAAAACCTGTTTGAACTCCATGAATATTATCTTCAATTGTTTTTTTCTTCTTCATTTGTGTACACATCTGCAGCTTGAATCTGCTCCTCTACCATTTTAGAAAACTCTGGGAAGTCTTCCAAAAAAGGAAACTATGTACTTTCCTCTAATCATTTGGAAGTGTCCCACTGGAGAGTCGGTACACTCAAATATTTTGGAATATTGACCTCCATTTCCATGTGCTCTTTTTCTCTTTTAGATTGACTTAATTTGAATTGAATACAATCATCCTGATGACAGCATACAATTTCAGTTGGCTCATAAGGATACACACACTGAACTTTAAAGATTCCTTTAGGCTTTGACTCCAATGATTCTAGTAGCTCACTGTGTGCAGTCACATAGTTTTCAGGTATGTTCCTGATCACTGGGTTACTGAAAGTATCAGTGCAGTAAGATGTCTGTATTGCCATTCCAAATGCTGAATTCTATTCCAAATAAATGTCTTGATACCCTTTATTGCCCAGCAAGATTTGAATGGGTCCATCCCCAAAATCTGTCAGTGGTGTATATTTCATTCTAACACTTGCTGATTTATGGATTCATTTAGACATACAAATGCATCAGAACCTTTTATCTGCTGTCCCTCGCTGTATTGTATTGCTACTTCAAATGGTCTGGTAAATGCAGGAATTGCAACATCCTTTTCACCTGAAGCTCAACTGAATATGGCGTCATTTGGGCACAATGGTGGTTGTTCTTTTGTCTTCAAATTCAGGTGCGGCTCCACCCAACCTGGACCAAACCTTTTGATTTAGTAAGAATAATACCATACACATTCTGTGCATGATGTAATTTCCCAAATACAATTTGTTTTGTGCCCTGCTCACTGTGATGAATACTCTTAGAGCCAATCGTAATCTTTAACATGAATTATCACACATTTCTTTGTCCATGCTCGCGGTCATCTAGGCCAAAGATGTGTTGATTCTTTATTGTAAACTTTGGGATCTCCTCCCTGTCAAGTATATGCATGAATATCTTTTCATTCATGAAACTCCTTTCATGCTCAAGCACCAAAGTGACTTCAATCATTACAGAATTATCTTTCACATGGATAGGGATCCATGGCTGCCATTCTCCATGTGTATTTCTGAGATTGTTGAAATGTGTTTTTCTTGATTTAACTCTGTAGTAATATTTGATCTACATCTTTCTTCATTTAGGAATGTGTTTTCATCTAATTTTGTTTTCCAATTTTTTCTTGGGGTCCAAATAAATCTCCAAAGACTGCTTCTCTTTTTCTCCTCGCATTTCATCCTGACAAATTAGAATGACAGTGACACTAGGCACAAAACCATTCTGAAGATATACTTCCACTGCACTTTTTGATTTAGCATCAGTGTGGCATTTTTTACACTGTTGCTTTGGGTCATTATTTTCTTTGGTCTCAATGGTTTTTTAGCTAAGGACCGCAATACTCCATTTATCCCATCAATGAGGGGCGATAATCTCTTCAGGTAATACGTCCCTATAAGAAAGGGTATTTCATTAATGGGTGTGACCAACACTTCCTGTCTCATCCGATGCTTCTCCATCTTAATGTCAACCTCAGTGACACCTTTGATAGGTATATCTTCCCCATTGAAATTAATTGTGCACAGGGCCTTCATTTTGTCTCACCTTTACATGATTTTGTGGGGATCTCCATTAATGGATACTTTTCACCAGTTCTTTGATATTATGGTTGCTTGGGCACCTGTGTATATCAATGCAAATGCATTACATTTTTCTTCAATCGTGATAGGAGCATAGTACTTATCTTCAACCTCTTCTAGTTCACATACAAAATGTGAATTTTTGCTAATTGCAGGACTTACCTTTTACATTTGGGCATATGAAATGACATTTTACTGTCCTTTTTTCCCACTTCCTTTTGAATTTCTTTATCTACTCCTGGGCTCAGAACCCAATTGGAGTGTAGCCACTGACTCCCCTCTGACTTGGGAGCACTAGTGTTCACACCCCAATTTCTCATGGTGCCTTCCCCATTGTCTGGGTCCCCGCTTCTTACTTCCACACTGCAACCTATTGGCTGGGTATTTTCACAAGTGTCACATGACTGCATGTCAGCTTCTGGCTTATGACACTTCTCTGCGTTTTGCATGGAGCCTGTCATTTCTGTCCCTTGGAATACCCATGGTGATTGACCTGCATCGGCCTTTTAGGCAATTGTTTCCTTTGTGTGGGTATCAACAGTATTTTGATTATCAAGTATGGATAATCTATCTATTGATCCCAATTCTTCATTTTGTGTTTTATTTTCACATTGGATTTTTCTTGTTCATTTTCCACCTTTTGTTCTTCATCTTCACACACCTGAATAGTCTGGTTCAACTCTAAATTGAACCACACTCCGTTTTTGTGTGTGTTGAAATTCCCTGTCTCAATTTAATTTGTTTTCTCATTTTTAAATCAGCACACTATTCAGTACCGTTCTTCAAGGGTGATTTATGGGCACATGTGTTCTCATCAGGGCAGAGGTGATTAGCTAGTTACTTGTTGTCACTACACACAAGATCACTCCTCTGGCCTTCTGCACCTTCACTTGGCTGTTGTTTTTGGACTGCACATGATTTTCCTATCTGTTCAGACAACATCTCCACTTGGGCATCTAAGCACTGAAACCTTTCCATGTCTCTGAATTCCTCTATTAGTGGTCTGAGCTGGTAATGATTAAACTCACCCTAATTAGGCCTGTTCTGATATCTCTCAGGAGATTGGTTTGTATCTGTGTTACCTCTGAATTTACCTTACACAGTAGGTGAAGAACATGGAGTGACCATCCTTTGACCATGGTTGAGTAGTGGTGGTGATTGATTGTATTGGCGAGGGACATCATTCCTATTTTGTCTTTCATTTGGTGGGAATTGTTCCCTATGCTGGTTTACATTTTCAATGAATCTATCCACATATCTTGGTCTTTCTTGGTGACCATACACCATTGTATTAGGGTCAAATCTACTCTGGGTCCCTAGTGTCTTGTATGGGCCATTGTACATTTGATTTTGATTGTTATTTAGACCTGGCAATCATGGAGATATTCCACTGTGGGAGAACTACCAAGATATCTAGGACTAATGTAAGAACTTCTATCGCTGGGATCAATGGATTGGAACATAGGGTTTTGGGGTGATGTCCTCTGTGGAGGCACACTGCTTCGATTATTTGTCGTGCCGTTCTTTGTCTGAGTTTGGGCTGATTCTAATGGCATCATTACAGATTCTACCTCCAAAATCGCTGGTATGGACTCCTTAGACTTTGGTTTGCTCTCTTTATTCTTAGGACCCTCCTCTCTCTGACCAAATATCACTTCATACACTTTCGTCCCCTGTTCTATTATCAATTCTAGTGTTTTTTCCCTGTCAAATTCCCGGAATAACTGGGAGACAATTTCTTTTTGGAGTGCATAAAAGTATGCAGTTTTGAATTCTACAGAGTAAGGGGTAAAGGCGCAAAGCGTGAAAAAGCTTTTTTTAAGTTTTGAAAGAACTGGCGAGGTGACATATCTTGATTTTCTGTCTTAGTATAAGGTGCTTTTTTGGTGTCCTGTGAGAATTGATGTCTAACCTCCTTCTCAAACTCTACCCTAGACACATTTTCCTGTTCGTTGAGACCATGAATTATACCAGCAGATGCTGCATCTAGAGTCATGTGAAAGTACTGTCTATATTGTTCCCTGGGGTTCTCAAGGGCTTTGAATATATCATGAACGGTCTCTAAATGGTCTTCAATGCAAACATTCCTATTCTCTTGTTGGCAAGAATTTGTGTAAACCTTTTCAGGTGATTCACACTAACATTGGATTATAACCAGGTCTGGCCCAGGGGACAGCTGTTGGTGCATTTCCTTGGCTATGTCTGTGATTGAGTTCAGCTCCATTGAGTGTATAACACTGTCACTTTTTCCTGATATTTAAGATTAAACATTTGCTATTCCAGGTTCTTGCACTGCACATGAAGCTGTTCTGCGTCATGACAGAGACCAGAATTCTCATCCCTGACCTTACTGATTATTACTTGAAATTCGTTGATTTGTGTCTGAGAATGATTAAGTGCTTTGGCCTTTTTTTCATTTTCTCCCAGTAATTTAAAAATCTCCTGTTCCATAGCATGGAGTTCTTTATTTTTCTCCCCGCCATCTTCTCTAAGGGATTGCAGTTCAGAAACTGCAACATCGTTATCTTGTCTTTTATCATCCAATATTGCTTTTAAATGGGCTCATTCTTGCTCACTCTAATTGAGTTGTTTCTCCCTCTGACCCAACTGAGTAGCAATATCGCTACATTTGGCTTTTAGTTCCATGCCTAGCTCCCTCTTCTTTAATTCTACTTTCAATGGCTGAACCGGATCACATTAATTGTCCAAGCTGCGCTGTAATTTGCTAATTACTTCATTTTCTTTCCCGTGCATCTTTATGGATCTGTGTAGCAGAAACCAAAGTTTTGGGCACAGTTTGATTATGCAGTTCTCCTCCTCTATGGGTTCTGTTGCTTTTCCAGTTCTGCACTAATCCTGTTTTTCCATATTGTCACATTTTCTGAGGATCAAACTGCATGGGCTCAAAGCTTTGCCTTGAGGTAATCTGACAATTCAGAAAACTGAGCCTAAATCTGGGACATGGTGGCACGATTGCCAAAGACACTATAATAAGAGTCAAGTGAGCACAGTACTGCACAACCTCACAACACTAATTCAATTAATGAATGCACAATACGGTTATGCTTTAGGATGCAAGCCCACGCCAACTAATTATTTTAAAGGTTCCGGTCAAGGCACCAAATATGTAGGAGATTTTTTGCGTTATATTTAGTATCTCGTGAGAGAATATTTTACGATATTTTTGGTAAGGTGGTATTTTCTTAGCTCTTGGCAATATATTGTGGTAAACTTATTGGGGTATTTTTATAGTGCTTAGACTATTTTCAGAATACTGCCTTATAATTATTTCACCAGGGTCATTAATGGTAAACAAACACTGGACTTAGTACACTCTTATCTGCTCACTGTATTTTATGTACAATACCACTGTTATGCCACTTTTATGCCCTTTTAGCTGTGTCTCAAAATACACTGATGATTTCAAATCACAAAATAGTTCTACTCACACACACGCATAGCAATTCTGAAATACTCAACCACCACGAGCAATTTACCCTATGATTTGCCACACATGATCATGTGAATTACCACCTGTAGTAAAATGAGCTTACCACCTATTATACCTCAGTCTGTTTGCTAACACAATAATCCACACACATAATAAGAGCACTGCATCTAACTTGTTTTTCCTTTTGTGGCTTTATAAAATATGAACATTCAGAAAATTACCAAAATGTTGCATTATGTTGTACTCCTTTACAGTGGCTTACACTTGAAAATGCATTTCATTAGAGAGCGTGGACACATTAAATAGCTTTTGTAATAATAAACTTCAATTACACATTAATTGCTGGCTGGATAACGCACGGTCTGATATAACCTTGAATGTTTCTCTCTCAATTCTTGGTGACTATGAGTTCATCTTGACAAAAAATTGCTTCATGAATAGGAATCCATGTAAAATGTAGATTGTGAATTATTTTAAGAAAACAAATAGCAGGTAAAGTATTTCTCTCATACAAGTCAATCTCCTCAATTTACTGCATAATTACCTACATCTGTTGGCGATAGTCCCCGATTCAACTTGGCAGTGACCCAGGATCATTCACAGATAAGGTCGCAAGCGACTTGGCAGCTCTTCTAAGGATTGCCAACCCAGGAGAGAGGCAGCCTCAGTCTACCAGACAGTCAGCTCACGAACTAGCCTTCTGCTCCCTCAGTGAGTGCAATAATGCCCAGCCCTCTCTGCCTCAAACCTTTTTCACAAAACCCTCTGTAATAAAAACAAACACCTCGTCTTGGCAAAATTACCCACTAAAATAGCATGTGATTTCCTCTGTGCCTTTCACATTGTGCAAACTGCATTGCTGAAGAGAAAATGATACATCTCTCCTGCACTTCCTGGTCCAAGACAATACCATGGCTTTAGGAGAATGGATCTCACATTCACATCTTACACTTACAACACAGCACAGTTTTCCACCTGCATGTTTACAGTTTTCCATTTCCAGAGCATTATTCATTTCCATCAACCTGCATCCAGTTTATATAATGGACTAATTTGCACTAAATGTTATTATAGGAATCTGTTAAATGGATAAGGTAAATTAGTATGTTAGTTTCATGTTAGTTTAATTTTTTAGCACAACACAACCCATTACAATAGCCTTGCGGAGCAAAGTGATTATTTTCTAGCATGTGTTCTGTGCATTGGCATCTATTTATATTCTGCCCGAGTCTCATAACCTTGAGTCCATCTATGAGTCTCACACCCTTCGCCCTAGTTAAAATTCAAACCTTCGCTAAAATGTGAATGATGAAATGTGGAGTTTGGATGTTCAAATGCAGACTCTACATTCTTCCCACATGCTGCTAATGAACCAGAGATATAGATTTGGCCGATAACCTGAGCAAATCAATAGAGCCCATATTGAAGCTCCCGTTGGTTGGTTTAGCTGGGGGACACATGGTGAAATCCCCCTGCGAATGGCTACCCTCTTTCCTCCAGGTCCCTCAAACAATGTACCTAAACGTGGGGTTTTAATAAACTTGTGGAACACTCATGGCCATGTTCATCTAGTCTCTGATAAGGGCTCTTTCCACCTTCTTAAGAAATCACATATAATAATACTTCAGGAAACTTGGTTGATGGGGGAGACTGTATTTGATGGGTACACTTGTTTTAAAAATCCATCCAGAAGAAGGGACAAATGTCAACCATTTGGTGGCTTGGTAACACTGCTCTAACACCCTCACATCGAGGGAAATAACATTAATCACTAGTAATCCCAACATTTTGATAGTCACTGTGACATTAATTAATGTTCACTGCATACTAGTGGTAAATATAAACGATCCACTGTGTGGGTGCTCTACTGAAACCGTGCAGTTGTCTATGTATGAGTCCCTAATATCAAATATAGCCATGTCTGCTGAAGTTGATATTCTGGTTGGAGGATACTTTAACTCATCCTGTATAGACGGCACCCTGGCCAACAAGGGAGTGTTACCATTGAATATTATTGGTAAAAGGTGAACTAAGTTGATTAAGACAGCATGTTTATGGTCAGAATTTTTCCACAATCTTGGTTTGCAGATGATTAATGGCCGCACCTTAGTTGGCATTCCAGCTGCCAAAATGTGGAGAAATGGTGACGTTTATTCAACAATCGACTATTTCTGTGGAAGTGAATCATTTTGTACCAGAATTGATGAGATGTCGGTGACCTTCGTTGACTTCAGTGATCATGCTATCTTGAATATACGATCGGTTTTGCATGAAGCCATTCTTCGTGATCATGATAGGGTGGGTGAACAATGGCTTAAACAGAATTGGTTGGTCTGAAAAAAAATTGGAGTCTGTAACCAAGTATATGGGACATCTTGACACTGTTTACAAATGACTCAAAAGTCCCGATGAAATTGTAGAATGGATTAGCTCAATTACCACCCACTTTTTGACACAGAGTAAGGGACCTGTATCTAAACAGGGCTTAAAACAGCCACATACTTATGACCAAGTAATAGTTCATGAAAAGTGCACACACAGACAAGATATTAGAAAGGTGTGACAGTCCAATATGGATAGCCCAATGTTTCCTACAGCTCTAAGGAGGCTAAAAAAATAGATACAGAAACTGGTTAAAAGGGCACCATATGTCTTCTGCCAATAGTACCAGGCAGCTACTATATGAAACCATAAGGAAAAACGACAATAAATGGATGTTGTTAATATTTATTAACAGAGACAAACTACCACAGGCAGTAAATGAGAATTGTATTGCTGAAAACATCTGGGAGTCCTATTTAGGAGATACATTTAGAGCTAAATAGCTTTTTTATCTGATCTATCATTGCCCATTGAACCTTAAGTTTGAAAAAGACGGCCTACTTGAAATATTTAAAAAGATTAAGCAGTCTAGATCAACAGTCCCTGATGGTGTCTCAAATATGGATATGAGAGAAAATCCCTACCTATGTTTGAATATTCTACTAACTTTATTCAAGCAGATTGCTAGATCAGGTCATATCCCCTGGTCTTGGAAACAGTCTCATGTTATTCCAGAATTTAAGTATGATAAAACTGATGATCCTCGAAACTATATGACATTATTGTTATTAGATGGATCCAGTAAAATATTTGTGTCCTGCTTACTCAGTGACATTGAGAAGTGGATTACGGACAAACACGTTCTGAGCAGCTATCTACTCATGATATACTGGTTGTTAATTCTTTAATTCAACAGGCCAAATCCAAATTCTCCTTGCCACTATATATTGTTTTTGACGATTTTGCATCGACATTCGACATGTTTGACCACTCAAAGTCATGGGAAAACTGGATAATCTGAAGATGCTCAGGCACCTTTTATACTCTTGGCAGCTGCTGCATGACAATAATGTTGCATGGGTTAAGCTAAATGGTGCTTGTGCAATGTCTGCTCTGATACAGATTGGAAAGGGAGTAAACGGAGGTATGCACTGACCCGCGTTTTGTTTATTTTATTCCTGTCTGCAAATTCTCGTAACTTCCCACCAAAACTGGGCGATACTACACTTGTAAATGCAGTTGACCTGGCTAGTTCCGATACTACATAGGTAGGTTTCTGTAGAAGTGCAACTGCAGTAACAGAGTAGATGAAACAAAATAACCTGTTCATT
Organism: Ambystoma mexicanum; assembly: GCF_040938575.1. Classification (NCBI taxonomy): domain Eukaryota; kingdom Metazoa; phylum Chordata; class Amphibia; order Caudata; family Ambystomatidae; genus Ambystoma; species Ambystoma mexicanum. The sequence goes on from NC_090941.1 coordinate 767,354,441, forward strand.
GACTTTGGCAAATCTAAATGTGTGAGGTTTGGAAAAGTGAAAAAGGAAAGACTTACATTAATAGGGTCTACAGTTACAGCTATTTGCAATATGATGTGGAGTCTCAACATAGAGAATGTTCACTGTTCAAAACACGCCAAACCAATGCAGTGGCTGTTATGCTGTATTTAAAAAGAGTGATGGATGATATAGCCTAATTGGTGTTGTTACGCTATATCACCAGAAATCGGTTACAAGTATTGCCTATGCGCTGGGTTATTCATACTAGGATTGCGAGCATTAGGCAAATACTTTAGAAGGCTACATCTGGTGTCACATTCACAGTCTATCCAAGGCAACCTTGATACAAGTGATCAGAATAGAGCTTGGTTTAACTGCTCTATGCACGGTGGTGAGAATGAATCGAGAAAATCTATTCATAAAATATATGTTTGCTGACAGACAAAATGTGCTTAGAGTGTTGAGAGATGAATTGTTCAAAGAGACCAGTCCTGGTCCTGCACTGCAGGAGTTTAATTGTATTAATGAAAACGTTTTTGCAAAAATCTCTAGGACCCTGGATTGGAATCCGGGATTGGGGGTACTTCTATGGTCCTTTAAAAATAAATAATTGTTATGGGACTGGGCCTAGAATCATGACCATGGTTGTAGGCTGTCATCCATGCATACCCTTGCTAATCTACATTTTCCCTGTCTTAGAGCCCAGTTCTCTAGCCCATCTTTGATGCAAGTTTTCATGCTGATGAGATTAAACAAGCTACCAGTCATGGCTGTCAAGGGTGCTTGGTTGTGCACACCAGGGAAAGAGCAACATTGTCGCTAATGCGGGGACACTGATGAAATTGAATCACTACGCCATGTGCTCACCTCATGCAGAACTATGATAAAACATTATATTTGACAATATATGCATTTAGCGGAAGAACTAATTGATGTCCAGAGTGAACAATTTTGGGAAAAATTGTATAAGTGGGTGTAGTCTATCATGATTAATTGCATTGGTTAGAATAAGGTAGGCTTATGAGCAGGAACTTGCTAATGTTTCTAAATAATGTATAGACTATTAACATGCTATTGGTTTTCTAATGATGTTTAAATAAGTTTTAATGTAGATGGTGATGAATGTAAATGTCTGTTGGAATAGTTATATCAATGTAATGTATGTTATTGGTTTTTGAATGGCATGCAGTATGTGATTTACTTTGTGTACATGATCTTATTTGTTTTGTATTCATATGTGAATAGTTCTATATGAACTTTACCACAATAAAACAAAATAAAACAATGTTCTTGTTTTTGAACGTCCATGTGTTTGCAACTCTGAAAACAGACACTAAAAAGTAAGATAGGAATTATTGGTGTGGTCACAGTTTTACTTCCTGTTTTTCCTTCACACAGCAGCCATCTTTGAAAGGTTTTCTCTCATTTTAAGTTTTTTCCATGCATTATTTCAATGTGTGAACGTTTTTTATGTGGTGTAAAAAAGGGCCAAATGTTTCATATGCTGACAGAAGCAGACAGTAATGACAATTATGGTTCATAAACCCTTCTCTTTGTCTTACAGGTAATTTCCAGTATAACCCATAGCATACCTTTCAACCTTTAGAAATGAAAATGCAAATGAGACGAGAAGCTTTTCGATTTGCGGGTATGCTCTCCATTGATACCTTTTGACTGGCAAGGGGATTGACAGGTGAGAGAACTGACTATAGCAGGGGTCACCAGTGAGTTGACTGATTGCTGTACAATTTTCCATAAATTACGTGTGGCAATACAAACTAAAATCCACAAATAATAGATAGTGAGTTGAAAGGTTAAATTTAAAAGTCGCAAACCCTCAAATGAAACTGCAAAATGTCAACCGGGCTAAAGTTCAACATGGAAAAAAGACTGTTCTGGGTCAAAACAAGATAAGTAAAAGGGAATAGGCACATAGTAAAACAAATGTTCACAACTAAAGGGCAGGCGTGTAGAGAGTGAAAGGCAGTTGGTTATCTGTGGCACTAAACAACAAAACTTAAATACTATCAAAAGAAAAATGATAAAGGGTCAACTTTAAACTGGCTCACTTTTAGAAGTTGACTGGACTACCTAAGCAATAGAAACATAAGCCTGTGGGGAAAGGGCACAGGTGTTTGCACCCACAACTGCCTTCGCCAGCATTCTGTCCCTGGGGGCTCGCCATCCAATAGTGGACTGAAGCCATGCCCATCTGCTTCAAAGACCCTGGATACTCCCTAAAGGGTGAAGCATATGGGGAAAGGGTGTGGGTGTTTGTCGCCTGAAGGGTGTTAGGTTCCCTTTGGTGCGGGGCAACCCTCAAGACTGTGGAGACAATGTGCAGCTGAAACAACACAAGAAGTGTCTGAACAGGTACCTGAACAGGTGAGGGGTTGATAGACTGAGTGGGGGTGTGCTGGGAGTTCCCTACCTGCCTCACTCCACCACTCCACTACCCCACCACCACTACTCCCCCACTATGACAGACCACGAGGCACCCAAAAAGAAAATACTTACAGTAAAACAGAAAATACTAATTGAAACCTCCACACCTAGCACCAAAGGTGCTGATGAGAAACCACCCCACGGATCTTTAAGTCTTTAGGGAGAAGCCTATACCTTGATAACGAAAATTGACCAGTTCCTCAGTGCTAATTAGGAGGATTGGTGGGCCAAGGTCACCAAAAACAAGGAAAAGGAAAAAACCAACCCACAAATCCGCAGCAGCAGAAAAGCCACCCATAGCCCTGAGTGCAGGGTCATTGATAATACCACAATAAATGAAGCTTCTGGCACATTAATGCCTGAGGGTCTGACCAGTGTCATATGAGGACCCAATCTCTGTGTAAGGGATGTAGGGGTGACAAGGCAGCAATGCCACCACCTATACCCCATGAGGTGTTGGTTCTTAAAAAAATCCCACAGACCAATTTTGCCAATTTGTATATCTGCTCAGCTAGAACTAGCATGTGTGTAGATGGCTCAATGCCCAGTGCACCATCAATTTGTGCGTAGTTGGGGATGCAACCAAGTAAAAGCATTACAAGACTCAGGAAAGATGGTGAGCCAACAATACCACAGGGATCCAATACAGACCCAACAACATTGGCATCACCCCCATTCCGATCAGACTCAATGCAGTCACGGAAGCAATGACGGTGCCGGGGACAAACTGTGTTCTGCTCATGACATTAGCTCATCCCCAACAGGCTTATTGCCCAGCAAGAAGGGCCTGTTTGGGAGTGCTGTGAGTGGTCCCTAGTTGTGCATAAGCCCCTGTGGCTCATCCACCCCATCTCATCTACCTACTACGCTCAACCCAGACCCAGCATCTAAGGGGGCACACACGGCTAGTGATTGTAAATGTAGCCTCGTGCTGTCTCAGTTAACAAACCTGGAGAGGCTGCTCCTGGCCCTCGGGGTAGTATGGGAAGGGCACCAACCAGATGGGAATGCACTCTGGGTCTCTCTAAACAACCGGAGAAGACAGCCCAACATAACTATGAGGCCCCTACAATAAATACTGGTACACCAGCACAGATGGGGTGAGGCCCATCTTAGCAACCAGGGAGTGCGATAAGATAATAATAATAATAATAATAATCGAGCAATGTACCCCGATCACTGCATCTGTTCATTGCACGGCAAGCAGACTGTGTGCTTAGTGGCACCCCATGATTCATTAAGCTAGTTGGTAGGGATGGCCATGCACCACCAAACTAACCCCTTAATGGTGTTTGCCACAGGGCCCATAGACCACAGTGAGGGAAGGGTGAAGAAATTAGTGGGGCAGGACAGGGGCACATAAGGGGGCAGTATATCTGCATAAGATCCCCAAACTAGCCCAAAATTGCCCAGAAACTAGGGAAGCACTCATAAGTAAATGCACCCCGTTGGTTTTGTGAAGTACGTGGCTGGCTATCTGTAATCTGTCGGGACATTGTAAATTGCATTTGAGTGCACTATCAGAGGGTGAGAACCTTTGATCTTATACGGATTGAACTCAGGGATCAGGGAGTGGCAACTGAGATACAAAACTGAATTAATTAAATCTGATCCCAAACCCTGCTCAATCATGATCACCCCATCGAATTCTGGTCATACTACCATGTGCTCTCTGCCGCAAATGCAGTGCTGCTCGGGAAAAAGGACACTGAAATATTGGGTGTGTTGGCCAACAGGTGGGATAGGGGGCCATCACAAGTGTATAAGGATTTATATTTTATTGTTTTGTTTCATTATTGGTTGCAAGTGTTAGGATTTACTTTTATGGCCTTACGACCGAAATACAGTTATTGACTGAACAACTGAAACATGTGAAGTAGACCATAGGGAGTCAACTTTAGTCAATCACATTTAAGATTTGATCACTTTTGCATTTCAGTCTTTGGACTTAGAACCAGATCTGGTTAAGTGAAAAAAAATGGACATTTTAACTAGTTCTGTTGTTGTATTTTGATCTCTGTTTGTATGACTAACAGTTTCAGACCTAACCTCTGCATTCCAAGGATCGAAAAAAAAAAAAACAACAATAACTCCCTTCAATTATACATTGACAGCAACCAAAATCACAGGGAGTAGTGTCTCTTCTGAACTATTATTCTAGAACAAATGATTCATCGTTCTTTTAATTTGTACTATTCGATTTGTTTTATTAATCACAAATGTATTGAGTCTCTTCCAAACACTAGTTGTGGATGACTGATTAATGCTAACTCTAACCGCAATATAGATGATTTCTTTAGAAATTGAGTGCTATCCCGAGGTCATGCTTTTGCTGGGAAAGTACACAATACTTACTGCTGGAGAATGACTGGTACAAAAAGTAATAAACAAGAATACAAAGGAATCACACATAGATCTTACGCCAAGGTATGTTCCATGACAATATCTGCTTTTCAAAGTCTAAAGCAAAACCTTACCTTACCTTCTTACCGTGGCATCAACCACTTAATAAGTGGCATTTACCCTCTATCCACAAAATCCTATAACAGAAAGGATAATCCTCCCGATTCTGACATTCGAAGAACTTTCATTTTTGATAAATAATCCAGAAATCACGTTGCCGCCAAAGCTGTACAATTGTAATTATTTTCGATTTCTCCTGAACTATTTGACAGAATGTGGCACTATCTCATAATGTTAACACTGCAAATATAAACATCCACAATCCGTGTTTATAATGTTGATGACACACATGCCACACATTATGTTCTTTACACCAAAAGGTAGACAATAGCAGGACAAATATAATCTTTTTTTAGAACATCGAATTTCTGTTTAAAATGTACATTCTTGGGGCGGGAAAAGTGGGAAAAGTACATTCCCTGCCACAAAACCTTTGTCTGCTTCATCCGAATAAACATCCCGTAGCATCTGGGTGTAATTGGGCATGTCATCCTGTCGCACAAGAGGGGAACTTTGGAGCTATAGGGAAACTGCTTATAAATTGCATGTCTATGCATCAAAACCTCAAAACACCTGTAGTAGCACAGGGAAATTGTAGTGTCTAGCCACTCAAATTACTCTGATCTGAGTTCAACACACAAATCACCTACAACTTGGCAGAGAAATAGAAAATGAATGCAAAATAGGGTCACAAAGTTTATAGAGACCTGGTATCTGCATTATTATTGGTACCCACGCAGAAGTGGTTTCTCGGGAGGTAAAATATATTGGCATAATTGGGGAGGTGGATGAATGCAGGATGAATACAAAATAGGAAGAAAAGATGACTCAAGATGCTGGTATGGGATTAGAAATGTATATCAATTGGTTATGATGTCCACCAATGTTTACACTTGCCATTTGCCTACCAATATATTGACTGGTTTCCCCAAGCCTTGATTTTCTTCATCGCTCAGACAGTGCCCACTCGGGAGGTCTACTATCATGTTTTAGCTCACTGTACCTTTCACAGAGGAGAAATATCCATTTGCATATCAGTCTTGTCCCACCCACTTGGGCAGTCCAGCACCGAAATGCTAGGCAATTCTGTTCTGTGAAGGGTTCAGTGAGCTAAAACCTGGTTGTAGACCTTCCAGAGTGGACGCAATTCCATAGAACAGGTTATTTAAATCATGATTGTTCTTAGTATAGGGGCTCCCACACCCTTGCTTAATCTGTTAAAACGTGGGGTTGTCCATAAGTAACACAGGGTAATCCAGATGTGGACATCTTGCTAACTGTGCCTAAGAGAGGCTCTGCTTCGCCTCACTTAGGAGGCCCAGAAAGGCTCAAACGTATGTCTGGGTTTGCTGGTGGTATTCTTGCTCAGAGGAGAATTGCCTAGCATTTCAGTGCTGAACTGCACTTGTGGATGGGACTAGACTGAGATGGCAATGGATATTTCTCCTCTGAGAAGGGGGCAGTGAGTTAAAGGGTGCTTTTAGACCCTCCTGAGTGGAAGACATTTCATAGAACAAGTTACCTGAGCCATGTGTGTTCTCAGTAGAGGGGCTCCCACACCCTCGGTTATTTGGTGTTCTTCATGTCTGCAGCTCAAAGGCCCAGACTATGAGTTTCAAGGGCAGGATAAAAACAGGAGCTATTTGCAAATAACTGCTATTTTTTTTTCAGCAACTTGATTATGGGAAGGCAATATTTAGTACCTGCAGTATTCCTAAATGCCACATGCCATAAATGCCACTTGAAAAAGAGGTCAAACACCTCCCATAAATAACTCAAAGAGAAGGGTCTGTACTTTACAGAACACATTTCTATCCTCAAAGTGAGGATTGGAATTGGCTAAAAACAATCTGCCAAACAAAAAATAGAATGCCACAGGGACAGGTCACATCTACTCCTCTGATCTAAAATCAAAGATGGTCACTATTACATGCACCAGAAATCAGTTCTTAAGTGGAGGTCAGTCCACATATAAGATTTCTTGAAATATTGAATAACACATATGGAACTCATGTCAACGCAATAGCTTCCTCAATAATAAAATGTGTTTCCTTATTTGAATTTACATGATTATTTTGTTTACAAGAACTATGGCAGGCTGAACCAATTCATATGAATGGCTACTTCTCTTTATATGTTTCATACATTAAAGGTTGTAGGTGCCACTCTTCTGGTGGCATGCTGGATTGGTTAAAAATAATCTTCCTCTTATCATAGAACTGATAGAACCTTTTGTCTTGGATGCATTTGCAATCTTGATCAAATCTCCCTGGTTGAAATGACAGAAACATTAGCTCTTGCTGAATGTTTATTCATCTGCAAAATTTTTGATTGGGACAGAATGTAGCCCTTCTAACTTATCTTTTTCTAAATTTGGTATACTGTACATAACAATATTAATATTATAACAGTAGCCTACTTGAATGTAGTGTGTCCTGATTTAATAGATATTGATGAAGAAATGTTTTCTACACATAATCTGGTTCCTCCTGTCAGAGGTGTTCATCATTACAACGAACAGGGAAATACATGGGCAACATTTCTGGCAAAATTAAACATTCTGGTTGTTTACATTTGTCCATACCCTCAGTGACCTCTCGATGCAATGCATCTTAGTTTAATGGCACTACATCTTCATATATTGCTTATAGCTTTTTAATGTGGCTCTTATAACGCAATTTAATAATGTTTTGTTACAAGAAATCCATCAAGTGATCATGCCTATTTATCAGCTTTGTGTGTGTAGAACAACCACAGTTATCTTGTGGTATTCTAATTTAACGTTATTTCATTTTTTATTTTAAATGGGAGGTCCCAATATACCCTCATTAACCTGTCCCTCCTCATACTACCCCTACACACACACACACACACACTCACACACACACACACACACACACACACACAAAGAAATAAAAATTTGACTTACAAGAGTCAATCTAGAAGACCACAAACAACCTGTTGTCCGTCTAATCACTGTGAACGCTATTTAGCATGTATAAACAAAACGTGATCTAATTCACAGTTGATTCTGTGGGTACTGTAAGCCTGAATCCCTCTAAAATTTGAATTATGTGCTCAAGAAGAAATATCGATAATTGAGAGCATTCCTTTTTTAGGACAGTGAGATGTATCACTTACTTTCTCCAGATCTGTATTCTAAATTAGTATTCTCTCTATGGAATTCCATATAAAACAAAGCTTTTCTGAAATGATTGTCCTTGTCTAGTAACATGGGTGATAGCTTTGATTGTGTTGTACAAGATCGAAAGTGCCTTTATAGAAGAATACTTCAGATGTTGCTACATAATAAAGATTTTCTTGGGAAGAATATGTTATTTCTAAACTTAAGGTAAACCAAAGATACGAAAAACTGTATTTTCACTTATAAGAAAACACTCTGCTATCTTAAGATAGCCAAATATGTTTCAAACGTTGTCTAGGACATGTTCTTCTAAATTCTGGGCTCTAATAAGAGGAAAACATGATGGACAAGACTCTTCCTAAATAAATAAATTGTTAGAAGATACCTGGGCTGCACATTGTAAAGCCTTATATACCAGAGATCTATTAGTCCCTTTGACAATGTGTTTGTCATTCCAAATACTATTTCTTACAACTGGAAAGGTTTCTGTCCCAGGAGGAAGTCTTATGTGCTCAGGGTCTGGGTGGGAACTGATCTAAATTTGACTCATAATACTTGACCCAATTCCTACACTATTTTGATATTCAAGAAAGGCAATAGAGCTGACTAGACCCCAAAGCCCAGTTGTCTTTCTGGATTCTTCCAGCATGGTTTTCAGCTCCCTTCTTCTCCTGCAGCTTGAATCATGGAAACATCATAATAATATATTGTCAACATTTTGAATTGGTTTTAATTGTGGTATCAATATGACTATAAACGGCATAATGCTAAATAAGACCAAGCACGAGGCCCTGAATAAGAACAATAACTCAATTTATATGGTGCTGCTAGATTTCACTGCAGCATTGGATTTATTAGATTGTAGATGTCTATGACATAAACACTCCTTATGTGGGCTGCTGGGGCCTGCTCAAACTCCAAATTTTGTTGTATTCTGATACCAAGCATTCATAAGGAGCTATGTCAGGCCCTATTATTACTCGTAAAAGCCTAAAACAGGGACATGTGCTGGCCCACTGACATGGAATTTAACATCATACAATTAAAACACTTTCCAGTAAAATGTTGGTTATTTAGATATGTTTGGCTTGCTTACACTGATGTACTTTTACTTATGGATAGAATTAAATCCAGCAAAATGTTGTATCTTACTATTCACAAAGAGCAGAGTGAAAAACATACTTGTATTTGTAAATTAAATGACATTCCCATTAATTGCAAGCAGCAAACAACCTATTTGGATTTTTCACATTACCCGTTCTTTATCACGAAATAGCTTCTAGGAAGCTAATCAAAAGAAAATTGTACCATTGGCACTACAACGGAAGCATTTATATTTGCTCTAGGAGGTTTTTCTACTTCCATATTTAATATTGTCATATTTACAAAAAAGTGTTCCAGTTTTATTGTATCACATTGACATTTTATGTACTGTATTGCAAACCAAGCTTGAACACCATTTATTTGAAGAAGGAGCCATATAGGCTTATAAAACATCTTAAAAAATAAAATATAAGAAAAACAAATGTACTTGTCTTTATAAATCCTCATCAAGTCATTTTCTTTCGTGAAACACATCTAAAATACATAGAATGAACACTGAAGACAAGCATGGCTTTGGATTCAAAGTCAAAGAATAAATGTAACCACATTGGTAAAAATCAATACACTAAAATATTGTAATAATGTGCTTCATTGCAAGACAAATATCACATAAAAGCGGCCATTGTATTACTCAGTAATCCGCTTTCAACAAGTACTATATAGATGGTGGGCACTGAATAAAATGTAACATCTTTAATATTGGTATTAAAGTTCTTGTCCATATTTTGTCATAAGCGGGACAAAATCATACAATATGTAATATATCTACCAAACTTTTAAAGCAAAGCAAGCAGGTCTTATCACCATTTTGACTTTACAGCGATTTAGAAGTGATAGCACTTAAAGGTAACATAGTAAATCTGCCTTTTGGAATAGGCACACAATCAAATGTGATGTAACCTCATAGCAAATAAGCCAGAGTGTTATTTACCCGCACAACTTCATGCATTCTATTTGTAGATTTTCTAAGCTCTTTGATTTCTTGTTCCATAATCAAGTCGTCTATCACTTGTTGATTTTTTTATTTAAATGCCAAATTGTTATGTTATATAGTACTGGCGTGACAGAGAAAAATCTAACTTCATTAACCTTTGTCTAAAGCTGTTTCACATACTTCAACTGTGGTACCGAGAACTGCACTCGACAAAATATGTATAAAAATGTCATTCATTTGGCAAGCCTTTTTACTGCCCATATTCTTAGCCAGAATAATACTGGTTCTATTGCAAGTTTATCTTCTAAATGTGTCACGTCTTTCTATGTATGCACATCCTGGTGCTGACCTTGGTAGGGCTGCAAGTTTTCTTAAAAAATAATTTTCTTAAACTTGCTGCAACAAAACATTTGTAAAGCGATATAGCATAGCACAACATTTATTCACTTTCTCCAGCATGGGATCGGGCATGGATTCACATGCTCATGAATATTCCCCGTCGTCAGGCTGGGAATCCTCAGTAAAGAAAAAATCAGTATCAGTTTCATTTCTGATCTGTCTTTCTTAGTAGTAACCAATCACTGATCTCTGGGTCATACTGCCCCCAGCCAATGACTGCCCTCTCCCTAAGCCCCGCCTCTGGAAGCCATCCTCAGATTTTTACCGCACGCTCAAGTGTTGGGAGTCCTCATGTTTAGTTCTCGAGTTTTTTACTGCGTTTTCACGCTTTTTCAGGGGATTTTCTCATTTTTACGGTTTAATTGAGCCTCAAGCTCCACCGTTTCTACTTCTGATAATGGGGACCCATTTCGGAATTCTTCTACGCCCCTCAAGGGCCCCTCAATCGAGTTTACACTTCTTGGAGGATTCCGGAAGATCTGCGGCCTACCTCCACGGACATGGCCCAGGACAAAGGGAGCTCGACGCCCGGATCCAAGCTGTTCAGGAACTGCCCTGGATGCAGATTATATAACATTTTCAAGGTGGACAAGCATTTACGATGTCTCTACTGCCTCCATGGGGACAAGACGCACGTGGAGAAGGACTGTGCATTCTGCAAGAACCTTTCGGAATAGACCAAACAAGATCGTCGTTCCCGCCTTGCCACCTGGCTGGAGAAGGGCACAGCAAGTGAGAAGGCGAAGAAGAAGTCTGAGCGGGCTTCTAAGTCCTTTGAGGGCGCCCCAGTGACAGGGGCCCAACAGAAGGCCAAGCACCGCAAGTCTGCGGGCTCCGGGAGCGCCGAAAGGTCGGGCTCTTTGGTTGCCAAGCAGGGCGCTACTTCCCCGGCATGTTCAACCACGAACCAGCACTCTGGTTTGGGGAAGAGGAAGTCCGAGAACCCAGGTAGGCCACTGGAGCGGACCCGTTCGATCTCGAAGGGGGAGCAAGGCGTTGACTCTCCCCCAAGGCGAAGGCCCAGGATACACCTAAGGTGGTGAGGGCCTTGATCCACCCGGCTAAGGCCTTTACCGAAGTGCTCTCTGCGACCCTGGCGGAGCCGGCTGAGACTACGCCAATGGAAACGGCCTCTGGGCCCAGAGTATCCCTGCCGCCGCGCCGGGAATCCTCTTTCCAGCCCACCGCTAAGACCCGCGTGAAGCCCCCGTCTGAAAAAGAGGGCGGGGTCGTGGCCGTTACAGACTCGGAATCAGCCTCTGAGGAGGAACTGGTGGAGACCGAGAGGGGCCTCAAAGAAAGGTCCATAGGCCTCAACGAGAGGTTCATAAACCTCAACGAGAGGTTTGAGAAGGTTCGATACCAGGGGACGGTCCCTGCTGAGGTGATCGAAGATAGCGAAGAGGACGACGAACAGGGCCCAGTGGAGCAGCCATCCCGTCTGTCGCAGCCATTACCCGAGCCCCAGGATAGCTCGGCGGCCATTTTGTTGGCAATCCAATCCTTATGTACCGAGATATGGATGAGATTACCACGGACCCCGACGGAGGATCCAGAACCAGGCCCATCGGGAAACCTCCGAACAAGCAAAGGAGAGTCCACCCCTCTCCGCCCTTCGTTCCCGCGAGGCCAGTGCACCCCTCATCCTCCTCGCCGGGAGAGGATACGGCGACGGATACTACGGCGACGGGGACGGACGACGATGGCGGTGTTGACACAGCAGACATCCCGTCGTCACCCGCCCCGTGGGCGTCCCCAGCCGACGAGGTTGGCTCTTTCCATGCCATGATAACCAGGGCATCCGAGCTCTTCCAGCTCTGCCCTGAAGAACAGAAAAAGGAGGGGTTTCTGTACCAACGACGAGAGGATAAGAGGAAGACGGTCCTCGCGGTGCCTTTACTCGACAAAATCTGGGACGAGGGGCTTGCTGTCCTCCAGAACCCTGCCACGACACCCGCCAAGAGGGACAGGTACGAGAAGAAGTACCAAGTCCCCGATGCCGCCCCCTTGTGCCTCAGGGCCCAGCCCACACCAGACTCGGTCGTCTCGGCAGCGGCTAAGAAGAAGGCAGCGGGCGCGGCGGCTTCAACTTCCACTTCCCCGCCGGACAGCGAGGGTAAGAAATTGGACTCTATGGAACGACGAGTCATCTCGTCGGCGGCGACGACGATTAAGGCAGCCAATGCCTTAGCGATTGTGGCCCGCTACAACAGGGAGCTCTGGTTCAAGATAGCACCCCTGCTAGATTTCCTGCCTGATGACAAAAGGGCGGAGGCCCTAGAAATTCTGCAGGAGGGCGAGGTGGCGTCGGATCACGCCATTACGGTGGCAACAGACATTGCCGATACCGGATTTCGCCAACTGGGCAACAGAGTTTGCCTCCGATGACGAGGATGGCTCAAGGCGACAGACTTTCGCCAGGACATCCAGGCCAGAGTGCTGGACATGCTGTTCGACGGGAACAACCTCTTTGGTAAGGCGGTGGATGACTCTCTACAGGCCATCAAGACCTAACAAACCTGTTAACAAACCTGAAGAGGCTGCTCCTGGCCCTCGGGGTAGTATGGGAAGGGCACCAACCAGATGGGAATGCACTCTGGGTCTCTCTAAACAACCGGAGAAGACAGCCCAACATAACTATGAGGCCCCTACAATAAATACTGGTACACCAGCACAGATGGGGTGAGGCCCATCTTAGCAACCAGAGAGTGCGATAAGATAATAATAATAATAATAATAATCGAGCAATGTACCCCGATCACTGCATCTGTTCATTGCATGGCAAGCAGACTGTGTGCTTAGTGGCACCCCATGATTCATTAAGCTAGTTGGTAGGGATGGCCATGCACCACCAAACTAACCCCTTAATGGTGTTTGCCACAGGGCCCATAGACCACAGTGAGGGAAGGGTGAAGAAATTAGTGGGGCAGGACAGGGGCACATAAGGGGGCAGTATATCTGCATAAGATCCCCAAACTAGCCCAAAATTGCCCAGAAACTAGGGAAGCACTCATAAATAAATGCACCCCGTTGGTTTTGTGAAGTACGTGGCTGGCTATCTGTAATCTGTCGGGACATTGTAAATTGCATTAGAGTGCACTATCAGAGGGTGAGAACCTTTGATCTTATACGGATTGAACTCAGGGATCAGGGAGTGGCAACTGAGATACAAAACTGAATTAATTAAACCTGATCCCAAACCCTGCTCAAATATGATCACCCCATCGAATTCTGGTCATACTACCATGTGCTCTCTGCCGCAAATGCAGTGCTGCTCGGGAAAAAGGACACTGAAATATTGGGTGTGTTGGCCAACAGGTGGGATAGGGGGCCATCACAAGTGTATAAGGATTTATATTTTATTGTTTTGTTTCATTATTGGTTGTAAGCGTTAGGATTTACTTTTATGGCCTTACGACTGAAATAAAGTTATTGACTGAACAACTGAAACATGTGAAGTAGACCATAGGGAGTCAACTTTAGTCAATCACATTTAAGATTTGATCACTTTTGCATTTCAGTCTTTGGACTTAGAACCAGATCTGGTTAAGTGAAAAAAAATTGACATTTTAACTAGTTCTGTTGTTGTATTTTGATCTCTGTTTGTATGACTAACAGTTTCAGAACTAACCTCTGCATTCCAAGGATCAAAAAAAAAAAAAACAATAACTCCCTTCAATTATACATTGACAGCAACCAAAATCACAGGGAGTAGTGTCTCTTCTGAACTATTATTCTAGAACAAATGATTCATCATTCTTTTAATTTGTACTATTCGATTTGTTTTATTAATCACAAATGTATTGAGTCTCTTCCAAACACTAGTTGTGGATGACTGATTAATGCTAACTCTAACCGCAATATAGATGATTTCTTTAGAAATTGAGTGCTATCCCGAGGTCATGCTTTTGCTGGGAAAGTACCCAATACTTACTGCTGGAGAATGACTGGTACAAAAAGTAATAAACAAGAATACAAAGGAATCACACATAGATCTTACGCCAAGGTATGTTCCATGACAATATCTGCTTTTCAAAGTCTAAAGCAAAACCTTACCTTACCTTCTTACCGTGGCATCAACCACTTAATAAGTGGCATTTACCCTCTATCCACAAAATCCTATAACAGAAAGGATAATCCTCCCGATTCTGACATTCGAAGAACTTTCATTTTTGATAAATAATCCAGAAATCACGTTGCCGCCAAAGCTGTACAATTGTAATTATTTTCGATTTCTCCTGAACTATTTGACAGAATGTGGCACTATCTCATAATGTTAACACTGCAAATATAAACATCCACAATCCGTGTTTATAATGTTGATGACACACATGCCACACATTATGTTCTTTACACCAAAAGGTAGACAATAGCAGGACAAATATAATCTTTTTTTAGAACATCGAATTTCTGTTTAAAATGTACATTCTTGGGGCGGGAAAAGTGGGAAAAGTACATTCCTTGCCACAAAACCTTTGTCTGCTTCATCCGAATAAACATCCCGTAGCATCTGGGTGTAATTGGGCATGTCATCCTGTCGCACAAGAGGGGAACTTTGGAGCTATAGGGAAACTGCTTATAAATTGCATGTCTATGCATCAAAACCTCAAAACACCTGTAGTAGCACAGGGAAATTGTAGTGTCTAGCCACTCAAATTACTCTGATCTGAGTTCAACACACAAATCACCTACAACTTGGCAGAGAAATAGAAAATGAATGCAAAATAGGGTCACAAAGTTTATAGAGACCTGGTATCTGCATTATTATTGGTACCCACGCAGAAGTGGTTTCTCGGGAGGTAAAATATATTGGCATAATTGGGGAGGTGGATGAATGCAGGATGAATACAAAATAGGAAGAAAAGATGACTCAAGATGCTGGTATGGGATTAGAAATGTATATCAATTGGTTATGATGTCCACCAATGTTTACACTTGCCATTTGCCTACCAATATATTGACTGGTTTCCCCAAGCCTTGATTTTCTTCATCGCTCAGACAGTGCCCACTCGGGAGGTCTACTATCATGTTTTAGCTCACTGTACCTTTCACAGAGGAGAAATATCCATTTGCATATCAGTCTTGTCGCACCCACTTGGGCAGTCCAGCACCGAAATGCTAGGCAATTCTGTTCTGTGAAGGGTTCAGTGAGCTAAAACCTGGTTGTAGACCTTCCAGAGTGGACGCAATTCCATATAACAGGTTATTTAAATCATGATTGTTCTTAGTATAGGGGCTCCCACACCCTTGCTTAATCTGTTAAAACGTGGGGTTGTCCATAAGTAACACAGGGTAATCCAGATGTGGACATCTTGCTAACTGTGCCTAAGAGAGGCTCTGCTTCGCCTCACTTAGGAGGCCCAGAAAGGCTCAAACGTATGTCTGGGTTTGCTGGTGGTATTCTTGCTCAGAGGAGAATTGCCTAGCATTTCAGTGCTGAACTGCACTTGTGGATGGGACTAGACTGAGATGGCAATGGATGTTTCTCCTCTGTGAAGGGGGCAGTGAGTTAAAGGGTGCTTTTAGACCCTCCTGAGTGGAAGACATTTCATAGAACAAGTTACCTGAGCCATGTGTGTTCTCAGTAGAGGGGCTCCCACACCCTCGGTTATTTGGTTTTCTTCATGTCTGCAGCTCAAAGGCCCTGACTATGAGTTTCAAGGGCAGGATAAAAACAGGAGCTATTTGCAAATAACTGCTATTTTTTTCAGCAACTTGATTATGGGAAGGCAATATTTAGTACCTGCAGAATTCCTAAATGCCACATGCCATAAATGCCACTTGAAAAAGAGGTCAAACACCTCCCATAAATAACTCAAAGAGAAGGGTCTGTATACACATTTCTATCCTCAAAGTGAGGATTGGAATTGGCTAAAGACAATCTGCCAAAAACAAAAAATAGAATGCCACAGGGACAGGTCACATCTACTCCTCTGATCTAAAATCAAAGATGGTCACTATTACATGCACCAGAAATCAGTTCTTAAGTGGAGGTCAGTCCACATATAAGATTTCTTGAAATATTGAATAACACATATGGAACTCATGTCAACGCAATAGCTTCCTCAATAATAAAATGTGTTTCCCTATTTGAATTTACATGATTATTTTGTTTACAAGAACTATGGCAGGCTGAACCAATTCATATGAATGGCTCCTTCTCTTTATATGTTACATACATTAAAGGTTGTAGGTGCCACTCTTCTGGTGGCATGCTGGATTGGTTAAAAATAATCGTCCTCTTATCATAGAACTGATATTACCTTTTGTCTTGGATGCATTTGCAATCTTGATCAAATCTCCCTGGTTGAAATGACAGAAACATTAGCTCTTGCTGAATGTTTATTCATCTGCAAAATTTTTGATTGGGACAGAATGTAGCCCTTCTAACTTATCTTTTTCTAAATTTGGTATACTGTACATAACAATATTAATATTATAACAGTAGCCTACTTGAATGTAGTGTGTCCTGATTTAATAGATATTGATGAAGAAATGTTTCCTACACATAATCTGGTTCCTCCTGTCAGAGGTGTTCATCATTACAACGAACAGGGAAATACATGGGCAACATTTCTGGCAAAATTAAACATTCTGGTTGTTTACATTTGTCCATACCCTCAGTGACCTCTCGATGCAATGCATCTTAGTTTAATGGCACTACATCTTCATATATTGCTTATAGCTTTTTAATGTGGCTCTTATAACGCAATTTAATAATGTTTTGTTACAAGAAATCCATCAAGTGATCATGCCTATTTATCAGTTTTGTGTGTGTAGAACAACCACAGTTATCTTGTGGTATTCTAATTTAACGTTATTTCATTTTTATTTTAAATGGGAGGTCCCAATATACCCTCATTAACCTGTCCCTCCTCATACTACCCCTACACACACACACACACACACACTCACACACACACACACACACACACACACAAAGAAATAAAAATTTGACTTACAAGAGTCAATTTAGAAGACCACAAACAACCTGTTGTCCGTCTAATCACTGTGAACGCTATTCAGCATGTATAAACAAAACGTGATCTAATTCACAGTTGATTCTGTGGGTACTGTAAGCCTGAATCCCTCTAAAATTTGAATTATGTGCTCAAGAAGAAATATCGATAATTGAGAGCATTCCTTTTTTAGGACAGTGAGATGTATCACTTACTTTCTCCAGATGTGTATTCTAAATTAGTATTCTCTCTATGGAATTCCATATAAAACAAAGCTTTTCTGAAATGATTGTCCTTGTCTAGTAACATGGGTGATAGCTTTGATTGTGTTGTACAAGATCGAAAGTGCCTTTATAGAAGAATACTTCAGATGTTGCTACATAATAAAGATTTTCTTGGGAAGAATATGTTATTTCTAAACTTAAGGTAAACCAAAGATGCGAAAAACTGTATTTTCACTTATAAGAAAACACTCTGCTATCTTAAGATAGCCAAATATGTTTCAAACGTTGTCTAGGACATGTACTTCTAAATTCTGGGCTCTAATAAGAGGAAAACATGATGGACAAGACTCTTCCTAAATAAATAAATTGTTAGAAGATACCTGGGCTGCACATTGTAAAGCCTTATATACCAGAGATCTATTAGTCCCTTTGACAATGTGTTTGTCATTCCAAATACTATTTCTTACAACTGGAAAGGTGTCTGTCCCAGGAGGAAGTCTTATGTGCTCAGGGTCTGGGTGGGAACTGATCTAAATTTGACTCATAATACTTGACCCAATTCCTACACTATTTTGATATTCAAGAAAGGCAATAGAGCTGACTAGACCCCAAAGGCCAGTTGTCTTTCTGGATTCTTCCAGCATGGTTTTCAGCTCCCTTCTTCTCCTGCAGCTTGAATCATGGAAACATCATAATAATATATTGTCAACATTTTGAATTGGTTTTAATTGTGGTATCAATATGACTATAAACGGCATAATGCTAAATAAGACCAAGCACGAGGCCCTGAATAAGAACAATAACTCAATTTATATGGTGCTGCTAGATTTCACTGCAGCATTGGATTTATTAGATTGTAGATGTCTATGACATAAACACTCCTTATGTGGGCTGCTGGGGCCTGCTCAAACTCCAAATTTTGTTGTATTCTGATACCAAGCATTCATAAGGAGCTATGTCAGGCCCTATTACTACTCGTAAAAGCCTAAAACAGGGACATGTGCTGGCCCACTGACATGGAATTTAACATCATACAATTAAAACACTTTCCAGTAAAATGTTGGTTATTTAGATATGTTTGGCTTGCTTACACTGATGTACTTTTACTTATGGATAGAATTAAATCCAGCAAAATGTTGTATCTTACAATTCACAAAGAGCAGAGTGAAAAACATACTTGTATTTGTAAATTAAATGACATTCCCATTAATTGCAAGCAGCAAACAACCTATTTGGATTTTTCACATTACCCGTTCTTTATC
Organism: Ambystoma mexicanum; assembly: GCF_040938575.1. Taxonomy (NCBI): domain Eukaryota; kingdom Metazoa; phylum Chordata; class Amphibia; order Caudata; family Ambystomatidae; genus Ambystoma; species Ambystoma mexicanum. The sequence goes on from NC_090941.1 coordinate 767,373,376, forward strand.
ACGAAATAGCTTCTAGGAAGCTAATCAAAAGACAATTGTACCATTGGCACTACAACGGAAGCATTTATATTTGCTCTAGGAGGTTTTTCTACTTCCATATTTAATATTGCCATATTTACAAAAAAGTGTTCCAGTTTTATTGTATCACATTGACATTTTATGTACTGTATTGCAAACCAAGCTTGAACACCATTTATTTGAAGAAGGAGCCATATAGGCTTATAAAACATCTTAAAAAATAAAATATAAGAAAAACAAATGTACTTGTCTTTATAAATCATCATCAAGTCATTTTCTTTCGTGAAACACATCTAAAATACATAGAATGAACACTGAAGACAAGCATGGCTTTGGATTCAAAGTCAAAGAATAAATGTAACCACATTGGTAAAAATCAATACACTAAAATATTGTAATAATGTGCTTCATTGCAAGACAAATATCACATAAAAGCGGCCATTGTATTACTCAGTAATCCGCTTTCAACAAGTACTATATAGATGGTTGGCACTGAATAAAATGTAACATCTTTAATATTGGTATTAAAGTTCTTGTCCATATTTTGTCATAAGCGGGACAAAATCATACAATATGTAATATATCTACCAAACTTTTAAAGCAAAGCAAGCAGGTCTTATCACCATTTTGACTTTACAGCGATTTAGAAGTGATAGCACTTAAAGGTAACATAGTAAATCTGCCTTTTGGAATAGGCACAAAATCAAATGTGATGTAACCTCATAGCAAATAAGTGTTATTTACCCGCACAACTTCATGCATTCTATTTGTAGATTTTCTAAGCTCTTTGATTTCTTGTTCCATAATCAAGTCGTCTATCACTTGTTGATTTTTTTATTTAAATGCCAAATTGTTATGTTATATAGTACTGGCGTGACAGAGAAAAATCTAACTTCATTAACCTTTGTCTAAAGCTGTTTCACATACTTCAACTGTGGTACCGAGAACTGCACTCGACAAAATATGTATAAAAATGTCATTCATTTGGCAAGCCTTTTTACTGCCCATATTCTTAGCCAGAATAATACTGGTTCTATTGCAAGTTTATCTTCTAAATGTGTCACGTCTTTCTATGTATGCACATTCTGGTGCTGACCTTGGTAGGGCTGCAAGTTTTCTTAAAAAATAATTTTCTTAAACTTGCTGCAACAAAACATTTGTAAAGCGATATAGCATAGCACAACATTTAATCACTTTCTCCAGCATGGGATCTGGCATGGATTCACATGCTCATGAATATTCCCCGTCGTCAGGCTGGGAATCCTCAGTAAAGAAAAAATCAGTATCAGTTTCATTTTAGATCTGTCTTTCTTAGTAGTAACCAATCACTGATCTATGGGTCATACTGCCCCCAGCCAATGACTGCCCTCTCCCTAAGCCCCGCCTCTGGCAGCCATCCTCAGATTTTTACCGCACGCTCAAGTGTTGGGAGTCCTCGTGTTTAGTTCTCGAGTTTTTTACTGCGTTTTCACGCTTTTTCAGGGGATTTTCTCATTTTTACGGTTTAATTGAGCCTCAAGCTCCACCGTTTCTACTTCTGATAACGGGGACCCGTTTCGGAATTCTTCTACGCCCCTCAAGGGCCCCTCAATCGAGTTTACACTTCTTGGAGGATTCCGGAAGATCTGCGGCCTACCTCCACGGACATGGCCCAGGACAAAGGGAGCTCGACGCCCGGATCCAAGCTGTTCAGGAACTGCCCTGGATGCGGATTCTATAACATTTTCAAGGTGGACAAGCATTCACGATGTCTCTACTGCCTCCATGGGGACAAGACGCACGTGGAGAAGGACTGTGCGTTCTGCAAGAACCTTTCGGAATAGACCAAACAAGATCGTCATTCCCGCCTTGCCACCTGGCTGGAGAAGGGCACAGCAAGTGAGAAGGCGAAGAAGAAGTCTGAGCGGGCTTCTAAGTCCTTTGAGGGCGCCCCAGCGACAGGGGCCCAACAGAAGGCCAAGCACCGCAAGTCTGCGGTCTCCGGGAGCGCCGAAAGGTCGGGCTCTTTGGTTGCCAAGCAGGGCGCTACTTCCCCAGCACGTTCGACCACGAACCAGCACTCTGGTTTGGGGAAGAGGAAGTCCGAGAACCCAGGTAGGCCGCTGGAGCGGACACGTTCGATCTCGAAGGGGGAGCAAGGCATTGACTCTCCCCCCAAGGCGAAGGCCCAGGATACACCTAAGGTGGTGAGGGCCTTGATCCACCCGGCTAAGGCCTCTACTGAAGTGCTCTCTGCGACCCTGGCGGAGCCGGCTGAGACTACGCCAATGGAAACGGCCTCTGGGCCCAGAGTATCCCTGCCGCCGCGCAGGGAATCCTCTTTCCAGCCCACAGCTAAGACCCCCGTGAAGCCCCCGGCTGAAAAAGAGGGCGGGGTCGTGGCCGTTACAGACTCGGAATCAGCCTCTGAGGAGGAACTGGTGGAGACCAAGAGGGGCCTCAAAGAAAGGTCCATAGGCCTCAACGAGAGGTTCATAAACCTCAACGAGAGGTTCGAGAAGGTTCGATCCCAAGGGACGGTCCCTGCTGACGTGATCGAAGATAGCGAAGAGGACGACGAACAGGGCCCAGTGGAGCGGCCATCCCGTCTGTCGCAGCCATTACCCGAGCCCCAGGATAGCTCGGCGGCCATTTTGTTGGCAATCCAATCCTTATGTACCGAGATATGGATGAGATTACCACGGACCCCGACGGAGGATCCAGAACCAGGCCCATCGGGAAACCTCCGAACAAGCAAAGGAGAGTCCACCCCTCTCCGCCCTTCGTTCCCGCGAGGCCAGTGCACCCCTCATCCTCCTCGCCGGGAGAGGATACGGCGACGGATACTACGGCGACGGGGACGGACGACGATGGCGGTGTTGACACAGCAGACATCCCGTCGTCACCCGCCCCGTGGGCGTCCCCAGCCGACGAGGTTGGCTCTTTCCATGCCATGATAACCAGGGCATCCGAGCTCTTCCAGCTCTGCCCTGAAGAACAGAAAAAGGAGGGGTTTCTGTACCAACGACGAGAGGATAAGAGGAAGACGGTCCTCGCGGTGCCTTTACTCGACAACATCTGGGACGAGGGGCTTGCTGTCCTCAAGAACCCTGCCACGACACCCGCCAAGAGGGACAGGTACGAGAAGAAGTACCAAGTCCCCGATGCCGCCCCCTTGTGCCTCAGGGCCCAGCCCACACCAGCCTCGGTCGTCTCGGCAGTGGCTAAGAAGAAGGCAGCGGGCGCGGCGGCTTCAACTTCCACTTCCCCGCCGGACAGCGAGGGTAAGAAATTGGACTCTATGGAACGACGAGTCATCTCGTCGGCGGCGACGACGATTAAGGCAGCCAATGCCTTAGTGATTGTGGCCCGCTACGACAGGGAGCTCTGGTTCAAGATAGCACCCCTGCTAGATTTCCTGCCTGATGACAAAAGGGCGGAGGCCCTAGAAATTCTGCAGGAGGGCGAGGTGGCGTCGGATCACGCCATTACGGTGGCAACGGACATTGCCGATACCGGATTTCGCCAACTGGGCAACGGAGTTTGCCTCCGATGACGAGGATGGCTCAAGGCGACAGACTTTCGCCAGGACATCCAGGCCAGAGTGCTGGACATGCCGTCGACGGGAACAACCTCTTTGGTAAGGCGGGGGATGACTCTCTACAGGCCATCAAGACCGACTCGGAGACGGCCCGGGCCCTTAGGGGTGCTTCAGCAGCGACGGCCCTTTCGGAGCTCTGGAGGCAGACAGGGTGCCTCTGAAGGATCCAGCGGTGGCTCCGCCACCAACCGCCAGGCAGCCCGCTCCTCTTCCCAGGAGGCCTACAGAGGTCGCGGCAAGCAAGGGGGTTCCCGCCATCGTCTCCAAGGAGGCCAAGGAGGCAAGGCCGCTTCCAAGCAAGACTGACCCGGCTGGGTGGTCGGGCCCCCACCGAAGCACCCCAGTGGTAGGCCGACTGACGAAGTTCGTCAGGGTGTGGGAGTCCATCTCCACCGATCATTGGGTGTTGGACACCCTGGCCAACGGGCACTCGCTGGAATCCCTAAAGAAGTGCCCTCGCATTCCTCCCGTGGCCAGGAAGGAGAATCACGTCCCTCAACTGCTGTTGGAGGTAAAGGCGATGCTCAAGAAAGGTGCCATCAAGCTTGTCCCCAGGAGGCTCCGGAGTATACTCAAGGTACTTCCTCGTCAGGAAGAAGACAGGCGGTTGGCGCCCCATCCTAGACCTGCGTCGGTTAAACAAATACATCAAGGTGCAGAAATTCAGGATGGTCACCCTCCAGCACGTACTGGGACAGCTGGAGGAAGGCGACTTCCTATCGTCGCTGGACCTGGAGAATGCTTACTTCCACATCCCCATTCTAAAAAGGCACAGGAAGTTCCTCAGGTTTGTGGTTCAAGGACGCCACTACCAATTCAGAGCCCTACCGTTCGGATTAAATTCGGCACCCAGGGTTTTCACCAAGTGCCTGGCACCAGTGGCGGCGCGGCTGCGCCTGCAGAGGATCCACGTCTACCCCTACCTGGACGACTGGCTAATCCGGGCAAGGTCAAGGGAACTCACCGTCGATCATACGGCGGGGACCGTCCGGTTGCTCACGGAGCTGGGGTTCTCCATCAACTACCCCAAATCCCTCCTGGTTCCGTCGCAAGTAGCACTGTTTTTGGGGGCGAAGCTCGATACAGTGGAGCAATTGGCCTCTCCTTCAGAGGAGAGGACCAAAACCATCCTGGGCAAGGTACGGCGACTGTTAGCCACGGACGTGACCAGGGTGAGGTCCATCAATTCCCTTCTCTGTATGATGTCCTCATGCATCTACCTGGTACCCCTTTGCAGACTTCGGATGCGTCCGCTACAGGAGTTCCTCGACGCCCGCTGGTTTCAGGCAGGGTCTGCTTCGAGGACAGGATCCCCCTCGACAAGGAATTCCGTCGGGCGATCCTATGGTGGGGCACCCGGGCTCACCTCACGACGGGAACAGACTTTCAAACCCCGGCGTTTCAGGAGACGGTGACTACGGACGCCTCTCTGGAGGGTTGGGGGGCCCACACTGGAGATCTCCACGCAAGAGGCCTTTGGCTCCCGGAGAAGAGGTCTCTTCACAACAACATCCTGGAGCTCCGTGCAGTGTTCTGGGTGCTCAAGTCGTTCCTCCCGTCCCTCAAGGACAAAGTGGTGAGGATCTTCACCGACAACACCACCACGATGTTCTACATACGGAAGCAGGGAGACACCAGATCCCCAGCCCTATCCAAGGAGGCCCAGGATCTGTGGCTCTGGGCCGACGCCCAGGGGATGTTTCTGTTTCCCTTCCACCTGGCAGGAATAAAAAACACCATCGCTGACTTACTCAGCAGGGAGCTGCGCTCGTGCCACGAGTGGGAACTGCCCCTGGATCAAGTGGATCGACTCTTCCAATGATGGGGCAAACCCCAGATCGACCTGTTCGCGACGGCGGTGAACTCCAAGTGCCAGAGGTTCGCCAGCAGGTTCCCACATCCGAGGAGCATGGGCGATGCTTTCTCGTCCCCTTGGGACGGCCTGTTTCTATACGCGTTCCCTCCATTGCCATTGCTGCTCCCCCTCATCAGCCAGCTCAAGAAGTCCAGGTGCAGGATGATCCTCATCGCACTGGAATGGCCGAGGCAGGTCTGGTTCCCGGACCTTCTGGACTTGTCAACGTCCCCGCCAGTCAGGCTGCCGGCGGATGCGGATCTTCTCTCCAGAGAAGGAGGCGCCATTCTACACCACGACCCACAGTCGCTGAACTTGCAGGCCTGGCTCCTGCAGCGCTAGAGTTTGGAGGGTACGATATCCCGGCTGATTGCAGAGAGGTTCTTGCAAAGGCCAGGGCGTCCTCGACTCTCAAGTATTACGGTCATAAATGGAAGAGGTTCTCTGTCTGGTGCCTTGCACAGAAGATTAACCCTCTGTGAATTACGGCCCCTCAAGTGCTGCTGTACTTACTGTCGCTGGCCAAAGCTGGACTGGCCCACGCCTCCATAAAAATGAATCTGGCTGCCATCTCCCGATATACCAGGACTGCGGGACGGGCATCCTTATGGTCTCATCGCCTGGTGAAGGAATTTATGAAGGGACTATTTCGTTCATTCCCGCCGGTGAAGGCTCCTGCCCCGGCGTGGAAACTTAATGTAGTGCTGACCAGGCTCATGGGAGCCCCAATGGAGCCTATGCCTTCAGCACCCTTGAAGTTTCTGTCATGGAAGACAGCGTTCCTCGTGTGGGAGAGATTCAGGCCCTATCTTGCAAGCCTCTATACTTGACTTTTCATGACACAAGGGTAGTGCTTAGGATGCACCCTTCCTTCATGCCCAAGGTGCCGTCTGACTTCTACCTCAACGTGCCCTTGGTGTTACCAGTTTTCTTCCCGTCGCCTTCGACGCCGGCCGAGAGGACTTTGCACTTGCTGGATGTAGCCAGAGCACTGAAGTTCTACGTAAACCGCACGAAGAGTTTTCTGAAGACGTCACAGCTATTCATGAACTTTGGGTCTGTGAATCAAGGGAAGGCTCTCTCGAAGACTTCCATTTCCAGATGGCTCTCCGGCTGCATCATGCATTGTCACCGGTTGGCAAACCGACCGCTGCCCGACCGTCTGAGAGCCCATTCGACCAGAGCGATCGCTGCTACCACGGCGTTCCTGTCTGGTGTGCCCCTGCTGGACATATGCAGGGCTGCCTCGTGGAGGTCGACGCACACCTTCACAAGATTCTACTGCGTCGATCGGGACTCCAGGGAGGAGTCCAGGGTCGGCCAAGCAGTGCTGCGCAACCTGTTCGCTTAAGGTGAGCCTGGTGAGGAGGTAAGAGATGCTTAATGTTGAGTTGTTGTATTGCTTAATGTTGAGCAACTTTCCACCTCCCGTGGTTGTGCATGTGTATATTGCTATGTATTCTTTTATTCATGAGCATGTGAATCCATGCCAGACCCCATGCTGGAGAAGGAACAAGTTACTTACCTGTAACTGTTGTTCTCCAGCATGGGTCTGGCATGGATTCACATGCGAACCCTCCCACCTACCCCTCTGCGGCTCTTCACTTGGTCATACTGCCACTTGGCGTGCTACCAAATCTGAGTATGGCTGCCAGTGGCGGGGCTTAGGGAGAGGGCAGTCATTGGCTGGGGGCAGTATGACCCAGAGATCAGTGATTGGTTACTACTAAGAAAGACAGATCAGAAACAAAACTGATACTGATTTTTTCTTTACCGAGGATTCCCAGCCTGACGACGGGGAATATTCATGAGCATGTGAATCCATGCTAGACCCATGCTGGAGAACAACAGTTACAGGTAAGTAACTTGTTCCGTCTTCACTTTGGCATTGCAAACTCTCAGATTCATGTCCAATGGTTGGGCTTTATACATCTTTCCTTAATGAACAATTCCACCTATTGCCTGCCCCATTCTAGCCTTTCATTTTTCAATATGACAGGCACCATTGAATTTGGCTGAGACAGACATGACAAGGTATTCAAATTCAGACATCACAGGGATTATCTGAGTATTGGTTGAAAAGATGGATAATTTACTTTTTCCTATCCTGTTTACAACACAGAATAGTCAATTTAGAGGCATTTACTACACGATATAAGTTGTTTATTAATACTGTGTAGCCTTCTATCAGACTTTATAGGGACAAAAACAAGGGCAGGAATAACAGTGCCTCATATTCTTTGTGTATCACCCCAATGCTTACTAATGCATCATAACAACCGTTGTTGTGCAGCAAAACAAGCAACAGGGTGAAGACTCAGACCTGCCTTACCATGGTGTTCACAGGGAAAAACGAGTACATTTTTCTTTATTTTCAGATCTGATGAAGCTTAATCAACATATTTACTACATGTGCAGGGCAATTAATTTCTTTCAGCACCCACCTGACTTTAAACCTGTATATTTTAACAAATTCCATGCTTAAATCAATAAACGCTAAATACACAACTTCTTTCTTCACTTACAAAGAACTGGAATTGATCCAATACAGATATAACACTTGTTTGCTAGTCCCTTGACCTTATATGAAATCAGAGTTATATTTCTTCAACGCATTGTTCTGTTTTCTGGATCAATGTACCAAAAATGCTATACTGGGAATACAATAACGTCTGTTGGCAGCTGGATTATTGTTTAGACCTTTATCGGGAAGCCAAAGAATCTAGGATACTCGCTCTGATCTGCTTTATATTGCAAATGTGCATCAGTAAAAAGGCTGAGATCAAAAAATCAATGGGTATTCCATCAGGTCCATGACAATGATTTAAAGCTCGTATCCTCAAGGCATTTCCATATTTCAGCTATATCAATTTTCATCTTGTTGTTCCAATTATCAAGTATAACTATTGCACTTGGGACAGAATAGTGGGTTCTGGTAAATGTTGGTCTCAATATTGCTTAGAAAAATGTGATATCCAAGTGAAGTCTTCATCATTTGTATCCTTGTTTTATTACTACATACACATTTGGGGCTGTGATTGAACCATTACTAGCATTGGCCGGCATTACTTTGATTCAATTCCTCCACTACTTCTTCCCAAGGTTTCACTTCCAACTCTGCTTAGTATCTAGGAATACACTTTTTAACGTTCACATGTGTATTCGCTATTTCAGATCTTTCTGTTGAGGTTTTCTTTAACAAAATTAGCAAAGTATTTTTCCTCACTTTTGCAGCCATTATCAACATATCCCATAGCTTTATTTGTAAAAAACAGACCTTTGAAAGTCTTTAAAGAATAAGGAAGAGATCTGAATCCTTAGAAGCATATACATTGGTAAAGCTACAGCGTAGTCTACTTCCACACAAAATAGACTGCCTATTAATATAGTATTTCCTTTGATAACATTTTTATGAAAATTAGATGCATTGTTGATTGTGCGTTGTTCATTGACTCCCAATGTATTATTTTCCTGATGAGGAAAATTAAGCCTGTAAATAAAAGCCTGCGACTTACAATTGGTTGTTGTTCCCTGCCAGTTTATTCTTAGATTGGTAGCATGATGATCACTAAATAATTCCAAGATAGCACAAAAACCTTCACCTAGATGCCATTTTTCTAATGAAATGCAGATGTAGTAAATGGAGCAACAATCTTGATGGCCCTTGAGCGCCTGTTTCCCAGGTATACCCTATGGGAGTTGCCAATTAACACTGCAGAGACCCCATCCATCAACCAGGAATACGATTTGAAATTCTGTGTACTGGACTATATATGCAGTGTTGCAAACACCAGATCTCCATTTTCACAATAAAGGTAAGCTATGGGCCCATTCCCAGTCTGTTTATTTCCTCCAAGATAGGTAGGATACCAAAACAATTTGTATTCACTATACATCCAAAATTTGCTCTGTCCACGTGACTATTTCTACACGTACATGGAACAGTTTTTTTCTGTCAATGTTCTTGATCAATGACTGTTCATTATAAGTCCCATTGATCTTAGTACAGTTGGAATGACTATTCTGATTTGCCACAATGTTGTTGGATCCTTTGTGGATATAATTATAGGTAGTATTAAGTTGCATCCCCTAATGTAATGCAGCCTGATATACAATTCCACCTCACAATTCTGGGACAGGAAACAGGATGTATTATGAATCAAAGGTGTTTTATTCAAATTAACTCATTTGAAAGGATGCTCCCTTAAATGAACACACATGTAACTGATTTAGAGAAACAAGAATTGGCCTGTCTCTTCAATTCTCGCTGATTACCTGCCCACACACGTAGTAACACACTGGACCAATCAAATATATTTCTCAATCTAATTCTACCAGAACAATCTAATTTCTAAACAACACAATCCAATTCCATTATTATAATGTTGCTTATCAGCCAGTGTATTCAACTACTTCACAGAAAATATTGTTTCCACTATGAATATCAAGTATAGGTATACATTTCTATTACCATTTATTTATGCAATATAAATGTGAGTAGTACACTATACATATAATATGTGAAGCAAGGTTTCTCAGTGCTCATTCCACAAAGTGAACATCAGTATGGTTTTACAGCAACAGTTAAAACAGGAAGGTATTCAGTTCACTTTGAAAAGCCATCAAATAGTCAACCTTGGGGAGAAGGATAGCTCAAGGGCAATGAGTTTGTCTTGGAATCCCGATCCAGTGCTTAGAAACCACTCACAGGTATTAAGCACATTATAAAAGAACAATTATAATTATAATAACCTTGCAGAGGGTGGTTAATGGGGGACGATTCCACAGTTTGGCATTCAGTACAGGTAATAAGTCAAGTTAATATTTAGCCATATGGTATGGAACTTAGCAAACAACTCGGAGCTCTGCTTAAAAACTGAAAATCATTCCATTGGGGGTATCCTTTTTGACACAATGCGCCAGAACCTGAACACCTTCCCCCCTTATCATTAAGTGGCATTGAAGCCACAAAATCGAATGTAGTTTGGTTGTTGTTCTGTTGGGATCTACACGAATATTTTACATTCACTTCAACAAACAGTTTGCCCACATGTTACTTCTCTCTCCAGTGCTTTACTCTGAGTACTCCTATCACACATAGTATTACGCACAGAGAATAACATCTCTTGTTTACATTTCTTAACGTGTTGCCCATAATAAACAGGTTAGAACAGAATCTTTAAAATGTTTCAAGAACTCCATGACTGATCACACTTCTTCAACACGCAATAGAGATTCCTGTTTCAAAACTGTTTTGAAATCAGTAAAAGGTTTAGGTAATGAGTCCCCTTAATAAGTACGCCATTCCGCTACAATCAACATTGATGTTACATTGTTATTACTGTTATGAAAATATATATGCTGTTGCCTCACAATCCACAAGATTAGAGTGTTCCACAGGTCTCAATATTTTAGGGGACTTGTAACCAGAAATCTTCTAGTTGAGGACACAGGTTCCATTCACCACAGATTCGAGTAAAAAAATCTCCCCACAATGATTAGAGTTCTTCTCACTATGAACAGTTGTCAACTTAATCCAAACGTATGTGGTGGGGTAGGATATCTTCAACAGCTGTGAAGCACTGAAACTAGCTTTCTGCCTTAAGCAGTTGCAAGAGGAAATGTGGGGAGAAGCCCATATAATGCGTCTACTGACATCTGCAACTGATGTGTTCATTTGGGTGGCTCCTGAAGAGAAGCCCATATATGCCAAAATGGAGGCCACCATTTTCATGAGGTTCTGTAAAAATTCCAGAACAATATCTAAGGCGCTATAGAGAGCACGCCAACAAGGAGAATCACATTTTTGAGGTATTTACACATTAGTCCTTAACATCTCTGAGTAGGTGTGTATGGATAACAAAGTTAACACATTTGAAGGGACGTACAATTCGATTGCATGTCCTTACAAACTTTGAAGCAGAGCTACACCAGCATTTAGTAGACACAAATATTACAGACCCTACTGTACTGATTCGGCATCTGCTTCTTTTGAATTTAGCCACAATAGACTTTTACTGGTTTAGTTAACGCTGCTTTTAAATTTAACAACACTAGAATTGTACCGATTTGGCATCTGGTACTTTTGAACTTAGCCACAATGGAACTGTACTGATATTGTTGTTTAGTTTTAGTTTAGGCAAGCACCTCTACAAGCCCAACACCTGGACCAAAGCAAATATGGGACAGTACAGAATGAAGAATCGTCAATAAAACTCATCACCCAGAGATCACCTGAAACAAACTAACCACTCCCCTTCTCTTTTCCACACCCTCACACCTCTCACATACTGCACCCATCTAGATGGCTAGAGAAACTACCCACGGAAAAGGCACAAACCACACACCCCTCTCCAAAACCTCTACAAACCCAATACCTGCAGACAACAAACAACTCAGACACTGGATGCCATCCTTATGGACACAAAAATCCAGTGCACATAACAAAGCATACCTAGAAAACTCAGACACAGATGTCTGACTAACCAAACTTACCCACTTTTCTGACAGAGCAACGTGAGTGCATTTAGACCATGCAAATGGTGTAAATAAACATAACTTAACATAACCCTGAGGCGCTTGTAAAGGCTGGTGAAAAGGATGTGAGAACTCAAGTCCAAAAAAGGTGTAGGTCAACAGAGCCAAACCAGAGGAGAATGCATCTGATAAAACCAAAGCAAAGGAGGGCAAGGACAAACAATCTCACCTTCCTGCTAAGAAAGATCCGCAAAAATGTGATGGGAAATCCACCCAATGGATCATCAACTGCTGCAGAAAATGGGTGTAGTGGTTTCTGTAATGCTGGTGCAAGCACAACCTCAGCAACCAAAGCTTGCCTTCTCTGTGGAGGAATGAAACATAGGATGAGAGATGAAGCCTGCAAGACAAAACCCACTCAGGCTAAAGTCAGTTCTGTAGGGCTATTTTGTGGAGATTTGGGGCCTGACGGTATTTTATTACCGCCGAAAAATAACTTAGCAATAATCACTCCTTGTATTCAGATTTGGCCATGTGCAACAATAATACAGTGGACATGCATTATTTCAGCACCCAGACATGCATATTTGGTATGGGTGGTTGGTATGCGTGGTTGGTGGTATTTTGGTGAGCATAATTCCCTTGTTTTATTTGTGGCCCCAATGTCCAGAATCCCTTATATTTGCTTAGATTTTTCGTGTAATCACTAGAGAGACCTCAGACCTACATTTTAGGAATACCACATTTTCAGTGTTAGTGTTAGTGTGCCACCATGGGCGATCTCACTGACTTATTTACGACAGAGAGCTACATGTGGTAATTTTGTGGTAATTTCCACTACCTTATATACGGTAGGGAACTATGTTCAGAGAGTCCCTCTTCCCGTTGGCTCATGTACCTCCAACGAGCTATGCTACAAACAATCACTCTCAACTGTCCATACTGAATATGATCATGCACACATCTGTCTTAAAATGACAATTGCATTGTTTAAAAATCTCCCCGAATCATCAGCACTGTATTGGTAAATAGAAGACACACCACCCGTCTGCTTTCAAATATTTTTCTGTATTATAACAGTTGCACTTAAACACGATCTCACTCTTTACAGAAATAAATAAAACAGCACATTAACAGCATTGTCTGTAATACACTGAAAAAAAAATGGTGGCGAACAGAACACAATTTGCAACATTAACGTGTGATTAAGGCACCGGAATCTCCTTTCCTACTCTGACTGAACATTCTCGTACACACTCAGCTCCCACACTTATGTAATTACCTTATCTGTTCAGAGTTTTCTTCAGCTGTTCTCTTTCTGAATGTGGCTCCCTTGAAGATTAACCCCAGTGAAAAGGAGCGCCTTTCCTTCTCAAACCGGGGTCATTGCCTGGAATTCTCAGCTTTTGCAGATAGGAATGCTCCAACCAGGAAAAAATAGGTCCTTCTCCCAGCTCTGCCAAATCTTGACTGCCCTTCTCTCTCCTCAAACTCCCCCCAGCAAAACTCTGATCACTCCCTCTAGCATGATACTTGCTATGACGCTGCTCCAATCAGAATCAATCATGCCATCTCCTCCTTCTCTACACAATGGCTCATTTTTATAGTAATACTTTGTAACCAACTGATTTCCTGTTCTTTCGATCTCTTTTGCTTCCTGTAATTATGTGGACAGGGCAGCAGAGAAAAAAAAATGGATGTGCGTTTAAAAGTTCACTTTCAGAATAGGCCTAATTCTGCAGTGGAGACCCATTTTTATTAGTGGATTATGTTTCATTAGTCAGGTTAGTTATAAGTAATGTTAGTTATTATTTTCAAATGTGTCTCTCGCACCATAGGCATTTCAGGTGAAAAATAGTGTGCATTTTTGAATGTGCACGTGTGCTTTTAACTGTAAAAATAGATTTGCATCTTATATGTTAAAATCATTTTTGACTGAATGGCCTGTCTTTCCTTGTTAATCTGGTAACACATATAGCAATGCACCGCACCCTTGCAGTAGTGCTGTTCTCTGTGCTGTTTGCTACCAGTGCAGTAGTGCTGTACTTTGTGCTGTAACACGCCAAATATCCTTACATACCCTCCTTTTGTTTTTTAGAATCTGGCTACGATCCAAGCCAATTCCTAAAAACAATTTGTTCTTTTTCTTCTTTTCACAATATATCAATCCAATAAAATGAATATTCATGTTCATCAATGAAAAAGTTGCAATCAATACAGTATTCATCTGAGTTCATTAGTTTACAAAATGTTCTACATTTGCCTTCTCAGTGGAAGTGGCATTACTCTAAGTTTAGATTTTTCAAGTCAATTAAAACAATGAAATAAAACAACTAACCAAAACAAATAATTAATATAACAAATTAAAATAAATAATTAAAATAATAAATACGTGGAACTCCATATGTCAGCACTCTTGTCTGCCTCTGATATGTCCCGACCAGCGATGTTATTTGGTTCATTCGAGTACACTTTCATCTTGGCAATCTTAGATCCATAGGAGTCATCTTTTTCAGCATTCTGGTTATCTTGTCTTCACCTCCACCTGGAGGCAGGCATCTTTTGGTCTTCATCCAGGGGACTCCAGGACTCCATCGTCTCCCGTGGCCTCTGATCCCGGAACCTCCGACCAAATAATGTTAATTTTCTAAATCAAATAGAAAATAAACAAATTAAGTACATAGCACAATACTAACTTCACCCTTTTGCCAAAAATAAAACATGCTTGGTAAAAATATTTTGTTTTTTTTTCTGAAATTAAACACAAGTTAAAATAAAACAAGCACACATAAACAGCATTCAATATTTAATACATTTTCTCTCTGCACACCAACCATGAGCTTCCATTATATATTTATTTATTTATTTGTTTATTTTATATTATATATTTTTACATATATTACAGTGTTTATGTGCCATTATAACAATCAACTTTTTAACTTCTTTGTCACTGCCTCCTGATTGTACCCATTTATTTTCTCTTTTTGTGCTCAAGGGACTTTATCTGTTTCTACATGCTCAAGCTGCCTGATCTCATGTCTGGGATGGCATGGTTTGATTTGATTTACATGGACAAACTGCTCTATTGCTGTTTCACCTTCATTTTTCAAAATTTTATACACTACAGGAGAGACCTTATCTATAATTCGAAATGGCCCCTCCCAGGCTGCTAGAAATTTAGAATTTTTCTGTTTACTTTTTCCAAAATGAAACTTGTATACCTGATCCCCTACACTGTATTCCTTTACTGATGTCTTTTTATCATAATACGATTTTGCACTGTCAGCAGCTCTTTCCAGATTTCTCTGCACAAAAGCAAATGCATGTTGCAAATGCCTCCTCAGTTCATCAATATATTCATGAACTGTGGATGCACTCACAAGGGTTTGCTCATGTGTTCTGTATAGTAGGTGTTGTGGTAACACCATTTTCCTACCTGTTAAGACCTCATGGGGGCTAACACCTGTTGCTTTGGCAGGAGTCGACCTGATTGCCATCAAAACCAATGGTAAACGCAAATCCCAGCTGGAACCTGCTTCTGCCACAAATTTCTTTAAAATATCCACAACAGACCTATTGCTTCTTTCAACTGTACCTGAAGACGCCGCCCGATATGCGATATGTAGTTTCCTTTTCACACCTAGTATTTGCCATACCTTACTCATTAGAGTACTTGTGAAATGACTTCCTCTGTCTGACTCAATTCTTTGTGGCAACCCAAACCTTGAGAACACATGGTTCACCAGCAATGTGGCTGCTGTTTGCGCACTACAATCTGGTGCAGGAATGCATTCAATCCACTTCGACATCAAACATACCACACTCAAAATATAACGGTGTCCCCTGCTCGACCTTTTTAAAGGACCTACATAGTCTATTTGCAAATTTGACCATGGGAGAGTTAGGCCTCTTTTCATCAATGGTGCTCTATGCATTGGTGAATCAGGTTTAAATTGGGCGCATACTAGACATCCTCTAGTATATAATTCCACATCTTGGGACATATGTGGCCAGTAAGCATAATCTTTTAGTATTTCTAATGTTTTTTGTGAACCTCTATGGCCTGCAGTTATGGCATCATGTGCATGGTGTAGCATTAGTCCTCTGAATGAAAGGGGTACTACCCACTGTATTTGTCCTGTTATGGACTCTCTAATCATGAGTCCATCCTGTAATCTAACTCGTGTTTTGTTCTTTAATAGCACCCTCAACTCTTCTTTTCCCATACAATCATTTTCTGTTAAAGGATTTTGTTCGGGATCTATCAAATGATTATAATAGATTCCCAAAATTTGATCATTCTTTTGTGCCTCAATCAAATCTTGGTCTGGCGTGTCATGACTCCACCGCACCACCGGTTGATCTACCTCCTTTGGTGCTTTAGAACGTGTGACTGCATCAATTTGTATTTCACCCATTAAATAATCAATAGGTAGCAATTCTCCCATCACAGCCCCAATCTTAGCCAGGTGGTCTGCCTTATCATTTCCCTCCTTATCCTCTCCTGGTGTTTTTAAATGCCCACGAATTTTTCTCCAGTATATTGTTAACTTATTCTCTGACACCAATTTGTCTATGGCTATCATTTTTCCATGCTTAAGTGGCTTTTTGTTATATGTAACCATGCCTCTTGCTTTCCAACCAGGCAAATACTCCACAAAGCTATTCCGTGCATAGTCAGAATCAGTCACCAGGACAATTTCACTGAACTTTTTATCAACTGCAGTAGCAATTGCTTTATAAATGGCTGCCAATTCCGCCACCTGACTGCTCCTATCTCCAATCCTCATCCCTATACTGGGGACACGTTCACATTTCAACCAGACATTTCCTATTCCTGCCACTAACTGTTTATTACTGTCATTTTCAATGTGAAAAGCACAACCATCCACATATACAGTTAGCAAATCCTTGCATGTTTTTTCATCAAAAGCTTTGTGTGGTGATTGTTCAAATTCCTGTAAACTAGTTTCTACTTCCATTTCATTTGGTATTTGTTCAGCTGCACAGTCATGTAAGTCAGCTAACCCTTGAGCAATTGGGTTCTTTTTATTTTGTCCATATCTCACTTCTATGGGAAAACCTTGCAATGCTAGCGTCCATGAAGTGATTCTGGATTGCGCTAGATTACCTGATCTAATTCTTTTACTCTCTAAAAATTGCAAAGGTTGATGATTTGTTTCAATAATTACCTTTTCTCCCTGAACAATGGGGCGGAAATGTTGTAGCGCCCACACAGTGGTTAATAGGGCCTTTTCACATTCATTAAATTTCATTTCAACTTGGGAAAATGCCTTACTTGCATATGCAATGGTTTTGTGATTCAAATCGTGTTTTTGTGATAACACTGCTGACATACAATGTTCAGAAAAACCTATTTCTATAAAGAAATCCCTGTCCTTTATGGGGTATGCTAAACATGGTGCCTTTACAAGACATTCCTTTAATTTAGCCACTGCATCAGACTGCCCTTTTTCCCATTTCCAGGGAGTATTCAGTCTAAGCAGTTTAGTCAATGGTTGCCTTCTGCATAATTTTCAATGAACTTTCTGTTATAGCCTGTCATCCCTAATACATTTTTTACTCCTTTCACATTTTTAGGATCTTTTAATCTTTGTATGGCCTCTATTTTCTTCTTTTGTGGATTTAGCCCATGTTCAGTCACTTCATGCCCTAGAAAGTTCACTTTTTTCTTGCACCATTGTGCTTTTTGCAAAGATACTTTGGCGCCTGCTTTCTGCAATTGGCCAAGTACATGTCTTATTTCATCAAAATGGCTTTTCAGGCTTTCATTTTTTATCAGTACATCGTCCACATAAACTATTGTTCCTCTTTCCGCTGCATCCGGCATGGCCTTTCTCAAAAATATGCCAAATTCACTCCCACTATTGATGTACCCGAACGGAGTTCTAAGCCAGGCATATTGAGTCCTGTCAAATGTAAAGGAAAATAAATGTTGTATCTCCTCTGCCAATGGCACGCACCAATATCCAGAGGTGAGATCTAATGTGGTAAATACATTTGAACCATGTACCTGAGCTAGGCCCTGATCAATGAATGGCAGTGGCCATCTAGATATTGGTACTCTTTTATTTAACTCTCTCAAGTCTGCACACAGCCGCCATTGACCATTTGGCTTCAATACACCTAAAATAGGTGTATTGGATGTGCTATGAATGGGCCTGATGATTCCCCGTGATTCCAAATTTTTAATAATCTCTGCCAATGATTCTAAACATGCCAGCGGTAGTCTATACTGGCGTACAAACACTGGGTTTCTGCTACACCCTTCTGGTAGTGTGGCCACATGTAAATCAGTTAAACCACAATCATACGCATCTTTTGCAAATACATCCTTAAACTCCATAAATATCTCCCTCAGATTGTCCCTCTCTTCATTGCTTTCACATGCATCCGCTAAGGAGATCTGCTCTTCTACCATTTTGGAAAATTCTGGAAAATCTTCTGGTAAGGGAATCTCGGCGCTTTCTTCTAACTGTGTGGCTGTGTCTTTTTGTAAAGCTGCCACTTTTAAATATTTTGGCATATCAGCTTCCACTTCAATGGGCTGATTTTCTGTTTCATTTTCATTTAAATTAAATATTATGCAATCCTCTTGATGGCAGCACACTGTCTCATTTGAATCATAAGGATACACAGAATGAATTTTAAATATTCCTTTGGGCTGAGAGTCCAGGTGTTCTGGCAACTCGCCCTTGGCATCTACATATTTTTCAGGAATATTCCCAATCACCATGTTATTTAAATCTGCTGTATAATGTGATTTTTGTATGGCCATTCCTAATGGGGAGTTTTCCTCTAAATGAATATCCTGACAACCTTTATTATTTACCATGATTTTTACAGATCCCTCACCAATGTCTACCAATGGAATGTATTCATAATCCAGGCCTTGCTGTTTTATGGATTCATTCAGGCATACAAATGCATCAGAGCCTTTCATCTGCTGTCCATTTTTGCATTTCAGTGTTATTGCAAACTGTTTTGTAAATGCAGGAATAATAATATTTTTCCTCATTTGTAATTCAATTGCATAAGGAACCAGTTGTGCACAATGATAAGCTCTTCTTTTGTCTTCAAATTCAGGTGCCGGACCACCCAGGCGTGACCATATTTTTTGATTAAGGAAATCTAACACCATACACATTCTGTGCATGTTGTCATTTCCCATGTAAAATTCATTTTGTGCTCCACTCACTATCCATACATTATGGTAAATTGTTTTCTGCCCAATGCTAATTTTAAGCATGCATCTGCCTGCAATTCGGTTTTCAAAGTCTGGACTGTCCAAGCCAGAAACATATTGGTTTTTAATCCTAAATCTCGGGATTTCTTCCCTTTCCATTATTTTTTGCAACAATTTCTCATTAATGAAACTCCTTTCATGTTAAAGCGCTAAAGTGGCTTTTATTGTTTTAAAATAATCATTTATACCAACATGAACCCATGGTTGCTCATCTTCCATGTGTATTTCTGCCAGAGTGGTAATGTGTTTTTCTGAATCTGTTTTAGGAGGCAATATTCTGTTTGCACGTTTTCTCTTTTAGATAAAAACATAATGTGTGCTCATCTATGGCAGTCTGCCAATCTTTCCTTGGGTCCAAGTATATTTGTACTGGTAGTTTTTCATTGTCGCTCTGCATTTTGTCTTGACACATTAATATGACAGTGACACTAGGTATGCAGCTATTCTGGAGATATACCTCCACAGCATCATTTGTTTTGGCAACGGTGTGGCATTCATTTATATTGCTGTTTTGTGATTTTAGTTTCTTAGGCCTCAATGGTTTTTTGGTTAAGGACCACAGCACTCCATTCACCCCATCTATGAGAGGAGACAATCTTTTCAGGCAATCTGTCCCCATCAGAAATGGAATTTCACAAATAGATGTGATCAATACCTCTTGTTTCATTCTGTGCTTTCCTATTTGTATGTCAACCTCAGTTACACCTATAATGGGCACCTCCTCCCCATTAAAGTTATGCACTGGGCCTTGATTTTCCTTCACTGTGATCTGACTCTGTGGAGGTCTCCTTTCATTGATACTCTTTACCAGCTCCTTGGACATAATTGTGGCCTGTGCGCCAGTGTCAATCATGGCAAAGGTGTGGCATTTTTCTTCTACAGTGATGGGTGCATAATATCTGTCCTCAACTTCCTCTAATACACATAAGAAATGTGAATTCTTACTGATTTCAGGGCTCACCTTTCTCAGGTCTTTTTCACTTTTGGCTAAGCACATTGGTAAATGAAAAGACATTTTTCCCTCCTTTTTACCCATTTCTGCGCGAGAGATTTTATTCATTTCTCCATGATCAGAGGTTTTTTGGAGTGTGGCCACTGTTCGCCCATCCATCTGGGTAACATCAGAGACCACATTACAATCCTCCAACTGAACATGTGTAACAACATCATTCAGCAATTTGTCATTTTTTAATTCTGTGCATTTGTGATCATTTAGTGTGATACCAGCCCTTTCAGCCTCTTCAAAAATATGTGGCTCAAAGAATTCTTCAGGTGATTGACTTGTACCCTCCTTGTGAGTATTTCCTTTTCCTGTCTGTGTTTGGTCATTGTTTTGCTTGCCCAGGGAAGGAGCTATAGCATCCCCACTTACTCCCTGTTCACTGGTATTCCCCATGCATGAGTCATTTTTCTTAAATCTGTTCCTTTGTTCTTTTGGAATTCCTAATGTTTCTTTTTCATTTGTGCAAATCTTTACTGTTTTATTTAGCTCTAAGTTAAACCGTACCTCTTTTTTAGAAGTATTTGCACTTTCTGTCACAATTTCATTTACTGGTACTTTCATTTTTAATCCATTAGGCATCTCAGAGTTGTTATGCAAAATTATATCAGAGCAATCTGTCATTTTGGCACTGCAGTTATCATGAGTACTTAGTCACTTTTCGGAAGCCCCCCGGTCATTGCTATGGCCATCAGCCCCCTCTTTGGAAGGTTGTTTTTGCGCTGTATAGAGATTTCCTATTTGCTCAGCTAACATTTTCACTTGGGCCTCAAGGCACTGGAACCTTTCCATCTCTCTAGGATCCTCTTTCTGTGGCCTAGGTCGATATTGGTTGTTTTCCCCCTGATTGGATCTATTCTGATACCTCTCAGGTGATTGATGTCGGTTGGGATGGTTTCTGAACTCTTGATTCATTTGTGGAGGGGAGCGGGTTGCACCCATCCTTTGATTATAGTCCCCTGGTGGGGAATCATTGTACTGGTGTGGACTGTAGTTCACGTTTTGCCTCATGTCCTGTCTCTCAGATTGTGGGTACTGGCCCCTATGTTGATTTCCATTATCAGTAAATCGATCCACATATCAGGGCCTATCCTGATTACCATATATCATGGTGCTGGGATCAAATCTGCTCTGTGTCCCCAATGACTGGTAGGGACCATCATTTCATTGATCTTGATTTTGTCTCTGGTTATTGTTCATACCTGCCATATCAGGCCGGTATCCTATCCTAAATACCTAGGGCTGATGTAGCTCTCTCTATTACTAGGATCATGTGATTGGAACATTGGTACAGGAAATGGCGATCTTTGTTGATTACCCCTTTGTTCAGGTGTCACATTATTTTTACCTTGGCTTTGAGCAGACTCAAGGGACATTTTGGCTGACCTGATTTCCATTACTGTGGCTGAGGGTTCTTTAGATTTAGGTCTAGTATCTTTCATTTTATCACTTTGTCTACCCTGACAATAGAGTACCTCATATAGTTTTGTGCTTTGATGTACAATCCATTCAAGGGACTTGTCACGGTCAAATTCACGGACCAATTGGGATATGATGTCTTTCTGTAGCCCATAGAAGTATGCAGTTTTAAACTCATTGGAATTTGAGTCAAAAGATACATCAAAGCGACAAAATGCTCTTTTTAAGTCTTGTACAAATTGGCGAGGGGATATATTAGGTCCAGCAGTAATTGTGTACGCGACTTTCTTTGCTTCCTGCAATGACTGAAAAGGAGAAAAATGACGCCTAATTTCTTTTTCAAACTCCAGCCATGTCATATTCTGCTGTTCATTTAATCCCCTTATGATGCTGGCCGTCGGGGCATCTAAAGTTAAATGAAAATATTGTCTGTACTGTTCCTTAGGTATCTGGAGTGCTTTAAAAATGTCATGCACCGCTTCTAAGTGATCCTCAATGCAGCATTCACCTCCCTTTTTAAATGGTTTGATCCGGGCTTTAATGGATTTCATTATTTTTATGGGGCTACTTGTTGCAATGCATGGAATTGCATTATTTTGTGATTCAATCCTGTTTTCAGGTGTATGAGATTGGTGGCTGCCCCCAATGGGAGTATCAAATCCCCCAAAGGCGCTGCAACCAAGTTCAGTCACCGGCCCAGTCACTGGAGCACTAGCTCTTTGGGCAGAGCTAGAATTCACCTCCACTCCATTGAATGTGGTACCCTGCCGCCTCTCCTGGGACCTGGGAATGCACATTTGCTGTTCTAAGTCCTTACACTTTTTAAGGAGTCTGTTGGCTTCATCTTGCAAATAGTTGTTTTCCCCATTCATTTTATTAATCACCTCCTGCATGTCGCACATTTGCATTTGGCATTCATTGAACTCTTTATTTCTCTTGTCTCTTTCTTGAATCATTTTAATCATTTCTTGTTCTGCACTCTGGAGATCACCTTCTTTTTCACAATGTTCTTTTTGTAAAATCTGCATTTCTGAAACAACCTCATCTTTATCCTGCCTAATGTGATCCACTAAGGCTTTTAAGTGTGCCAATTCTTGCTCACTATCTTCACATTGTTTCTTGCTTTTGGATAACTGAGTATCAAAGTCTCTGCATTTTAATTGCATGTCTTTTTGGCATACATCCAATTCTGCTCTCAACATTTCCTGATTTTTACTTGCCCCCTCTAATTCAGTCTTTAACCTGTTAATTAGCTGAGTATCATTCTCTTGCATTCGCAGGGACTTGTTTAAAATAAACCATATTTTGCTGCATAGCCGTATTAAACAGTCTTTCTCTTCACTTTTATCGGCTGCATTCAATAATCTTGTAAGGCAGACCTGAATTATGCTGCCTTCTGCAAAAATATTGTCTAGTTTTTCTTTCTGCACCTCACCCTGAATGCGGTTACTCCATTCTAACGTGCTATTTGACGACCAATTCCCATGTGCAAACAGCTTTGCCTCTAAATATTGCACTAGATCTGAGAATGTGGTTTCCCTTTGTGACATTCTGAAATTCGTTTTTAGTGGCACACTGCTATTATAAAATGGGTTCCCTTTAATGTGCAAATGGCAGTGTGAGACACACTTGCCACGCCCAGTAGGTACTCTATGATCACTTTCCCGGCCTGCAACGCACCATAAATATGTAGGGCTATTTTGTGGAGATTTGGGGCCTGACGGTATTTTATTACCGCCGAAAAATAACTTAGCAATAATCACTCCTTGTATTCAGATTTGGCCATGTGCAACAATAATACAGCGGACATGCATTATTTCAGCACCCAGACATGCATATTTGGTATGCATGGTTGGTATGCGTGGTTGGTGGTATTTTGGTGAGCATAATTCCCTTGTTTTATTTGTGGCCCCAATGTCCAGAATCCCTTATCTTTGCTTAGATTTTTCGTGTAATCACTAGAGAGACCTCAGACCTACATTTTAGGAATACCACATTTTCAGTGTTAGTGTTAGTGTGCCACCATGGGCGATCTCACTGACTTATTTACGACAGAGAGCTATATATGGTAATTTTGTGGTAATTTCCACTACCTTATATACGGTAGGGAACTATGTTCAGAGAGTCCCTCTTCCCGTTGGCTCATGTACCTCCAACGAGCTATGCTACAAACAATCATTCTCAACTGTCCATACTGAATATGATCATGCACACATCTGTCTTAGAATGACAATTGCATTGTTTAAAAATCTCCCCTCATCATCAGCACTGTATTGGTAAATAGAAGACACACCACCCGTCTGCTTTCAAATATTTTTCTGTATTATAACAGTTGCACTTAAACACGATCTCACTCTTTACAGAAATAAATAAAACAGCACATTAACAGCATTGTCTGTAATACACTGAAAAAAAAATGGTGGCGAACAGAACACAATTTGCAACATTAACGTGTGATTAAGGCACCGGAATCTCCTTTCCTACTCTGACTGAACATTCTCGTACACACTCAGCTCCCACACTTATGTAATTACCTTATCTGTTCAGAGTTTTCTTCAGCTGTTCTCTTTCTGAATGTGGCTCCCTTGAAGATTAACCCCAGTGAAAAGGAGCGCCTTTCCTTCTCAAACCGGGGTCATTGCCTGGAATTCTCAGCTTTTGCAGATAGGAATGCTCCAACCAGGAAAAAATAGGTCCTTCTCCCAGCTCTGCCAAATCTTGACTGCCCTTCTCTCTCCTCAAACTCCCCCCAGCAAAACTCTGATCACTCCCTCTAGCATGATACTTGCTATGACGCTGCTCCAATCAGAATCAATCATGCCATCTCCTCCTTCTCTACACAATGGCTCATTTTTATAGTAATACCTTGTAACCAACTGATTTCCTGTTCTTTCGAGCTCTTTTGCTTCCTGTAATTATGTGGACAGGGCAGCAGAGAAAAAAAAAATGGATGTGCGTTTAAAAGTTCACTTTCAGAATAGGCCTAATTCTGCAGTGGAGACACATTTTTATTAGTGGATTATGTTTCATTAGTCAGGTTAGTTATAAGTAATGTTAGTTATTATTTTCAAATGTGTCTCTCGCACCATAGGCATTTCAGGTGAAAAATAGTGTGCATTTTTGAATGTGCACGTGTGCTTTTAACTGTAAAAATAGATTTGCATCTTATATGTTAAAATCATTTTTGACTGAATGGCCTGTCTTTCTTTGTTAATCTGGTAACACATATAGCAATGCACCGCACCCTTGTGGTGGTGCTGCAAAAAAAAAATTGCTACCTGTGCAGTAGTGCTGTACTCTGTGCTGTTTGCTACCAGTGCAGTAGTGCTGTACTCTGTGCTGTAACACGCCAAATATCCTTACAGTTCTGATGTCATGGAAAAGGCCATAATCTGTGCAATCTATTTGGAAGATAAATTTTCACTAGGCCAGGGAGTGGACAAATCTTTTAGTGACTCTGAGCTGGAATGATAATGGGTTCCCTGTGGAGGTCACTGTTCTGGCGAATACTTGGATCTTTTTGGAGCATATCTTCATTAAAGGAAAAAACGATCCCACACTGTGTGACACAACTGCTAGTGTCACTGTTGTCAGGAAAGGGTGGGTGCAAGAAGATGAAATTATTCCTGGTAACTACATGAGTTATGGGGGTTGACAGCAGTTAGTGGTGCCCAATGGGAATCATGGATTTTAGCGGGAGGAGAAGGCCTCTCAGTGTATTGCTGTGAAAGACACAATTCCAGATGACTGTCAGGGAATGACCTGACTGACACAGGGATAATCACTGCAGTCACTTGATCCAGCACCAAATAAGCTGCCAGAGAAGCAGCATTTGAGGCCACAGCCTAGGGGCTCTTTCAGCTGGTAAAGCAACAGTTAGGGTTAAGCAGCAATTCATGGCAGGAAACAATTGAAGTTGGGCCATTAATTGATCGAGATGACCAATTGGGACAAACACAAATTCAGTAAGGGTGATAGTTCAGGACGGATTACTCATTTATGCAATGGCATATCAGGTAATAAGGTATAATTGACATTGGTTTAAGGTGGACACAGATTTGTGGTGGGGCAAGTCCAAGGATTGGAGGCTGTGTCTTAGCCTTGAGTAACATTTGTGGGTGAAGTGAGAATATTACTTCATGGTCTGACACAGGCACGCAAAGTAGCTGTAGGAATGGGAGCATTTGGGGTGAAAATTCCACTCGTCCAAGGCACAGGCTATTTTCATGCCACCTGAGTACCAATGTTTTTCTGGTATTGACCATGCCTCATTTACTGCATCTGTGCACCACATATACACGTATATCAACGCAAGGTGTAGGACAAGGGCAGTTGGGGGTTTGCAGACCTGATTAATTGAAATGTACAGAGCACCATGAGGGGCTATCTTCTGGGCCATCACATGCAACAGTATCTGCCAACTGCACTCCTCCCTGGTCTGTTCTTCCTCAACCGCCTTCTCTTTCCATATAAGAGTCATGCTAAGCATGCCAATCTAAATCTGATTCCCATGTAGTACCTTCTTTTGGAGTGGAGACATGTGGTGTATCTAAAAGTAGTTGTAAACTAGAAGGCAAACAGTATCTGTAGGTGGTAGTTGGTTTCAGGTAAAAGTGATGGCTAGAAGCACAATAACTAAAAAAAAGAATGATACAAGGGTAGGAACGTATAATAGAACAGTCTCATAGTACACCACTGTGTGTGAACATTGGCGCTATATAATTGGTAGAGGAGGCACAGAGTTTAAAACATACATATCTATGCTCTGCAAGTTCCCTCCACGACTAGGTCCTGCTCCTAATGCATTTTATGGAACTAATTCATGTGGGATCCCTCTACCTCCCTCCCGTGATGAATATCAGTTAACTGTGTCATCCAAGGGGAGAGAACAGTGCATTCTGCATTCATGTGTCTTTGGGAGGGAGTAGCCGGTATGGGGCAGTAGCAGTCTATCTCTTGCATTTGGCTTCTCACTTTTCTCAGGTCTGTATGGCCTCACAGCTGTTGAATGGCCCCCTGGCCAATATAGCGCCTGTATGATCCCGGTACACCATTCTGCATCCTGTGTCCTCTCCATATGTTCCCTTTGGACCATGCCGAGCATGCTACTAGCAAGCGGCACACAGGTGAAAGCTGAGGGGTCTGGCTCACGTACACTAACTGCCTGCCTTTAAATGCAAGTCCATTCATTACAGGCCTGTTCACTCACATAACTACATTAGACCTACATCTTGCCCAGAATTACCTCCAAGGGTGGGGAGCGCTATACACTGAGAATGTGCACCAGCACGCCCTTCCAGGTCACCACTCATGTACATCTGATATCACCTGAAGTGTAGGTTCTATTAGACTGCAGCTCTAAATCCAGAGAATAGGGACTATTATCCTATGTCTAACCTTAGGAAGCTCACTTATTAGAAAATTATGTGGTTTTGCAGTTACAATCTGGATCAGCATGTGGCAGGATTGAAATCTTATGCAATGGGCCGCGGAACTGGCTGATCTGTCTTAGATAAGCAGAGGATGGCGATAGTGCTGCAGATTTGGTGTAATGCAATTTGACCGCAGCATTCGACACCATTGTAGTATCCGGCATAGATGTGTCTGTCTGTATGGGGGATGCCACTGAATGGCTCAGTGGGACCCTGGGCGAGTGGCCTGTGGGAATGTTGCATTGTTTGTCACTTGGAGATGAGACAATGACTAGAGAAAGGGATCAGTGTATTTGCTATACCTTACACTGGTACCAGAGCCTGACTGCACTCAGAAGGATAAAACACAAACGTTTATTTTTGTAACTTGGCTTCAGTGTGGTGATACCATTGGAAATGAAAACACAACAACCATCCACATCAGTACAGTATATTACCTTCAATACGCAGCATAACAGTGGTGACTTTGACATGAGCACAATCTTTCTATTCTATCAGTTAGACGCAATCCTGCTTTTGGTATTCCACTCAAGAATGGTTGCTTAAACATTTCTGTGAAGTCCCACACATGTCAACACTTTTCCCACTAACTGAACAAAACCTTTAGATTAAGGTAATTAGACTGTGCAGTTGGCACCATAAGTGTGCTGAACCTGATTAATTCTACATAGTTAAGTCCTATACAAAGTGCTTGCTGTATCTCGGCCCTTTACAACGGGATGGGTATTACCTTTTTAAAATCCAATCAATCCAAAATAGAAATTCTGCTAATTTGTGATAAGTCAAACATTTCTATAGACAATTGATGACCCACAATTGTGTGCATGTCCTTACGGGCCTATTTTGATTTTCAGCTGAATTTCTCTGTGCAAATTCATAATGTTGTAAATATAGGCGTCTATAGGTCTGTAAAGAAAGTCATTGATATGATGTGATATGATATGGCATTTATAACGCGCTTATACATAAGTGTTTCAAGGCGCGACGAGGCAAGGGAGGGGGAACAGAGGGAAGACAGACAACGATTCTACAAGGCCAGGTGTCATTCGGATCGCGCAAGTGCATGGGACAGGGAGGGAGGAGAAGTGCAGGGTGAAGGGGAAGAGGACAGTGCAGTACATGGGATGAGAAATAAATACACAATAAGTAAAAGTAAGGCCAACACGTGGCAAGTGCAAGGGTAAGTGCAGACATCAGGTATCAAGTGCTGATAGTGGGGCTGTAGAGATACAGAAAACAAGTGAGGGGGTTTCCAGGAAGGCAGTGCAGGAGTGTGACTGGCGGGAGGCGAGGACCTGGGCCTGAGATCAGGGGGTGGCCAGATAACCAGTGCAGTTTCAGTGTCAGCCAGGAAATCAGCAAGGGACAGGAGGAGAAAAAGCAGAAGCAAAGAGAAAGGTGTTGAGGTGCTTCCAGAACCAAAGATGATTCTTCTCAAGTTTGAGGGGGGCAGGGAGGCTGTTCCAGAAGGAGGCCCCAGCCGTGGAAAGAGATCTACCACCAACTCGTTGCTTGGAGAAGCGACTGACCCTGAGGGAGTTTGAGGCAGATGAGCGAAGAGCTCGAGAAGGAAGGTATTTAGGAAGAGAGAGTTGAAGGTATTGAGGCCCCAGGCCCCAGAAGGCCTTGTGGACAATGCAGAGGGTTTTGAATTTAATCCTCGCAGCCACTGGGAGCCAGTGCAGAGATTTCAGTCCTGGAGAGATACGGTCCCTGGGCTTGAGGCCAAGGACAAGTCTCGCAGTCCTGTTCTGGATAAGTTGCAGAGGGCGGAGAGTAGAAGCAGGCAGATTTAGATAGAGGCTGTTGCAATAGTCAAGCCTAGAGAGAAACAGAGCTCTGGAGACAGTGAGCTTCTGAGGGAAGGAGAGGAAAGAAAGAATACCTCGGAAGAGGTGCAGCTGGTAGTGTAACTTCTTAGAGACATCATAGATGTGAGGAGAGAAGGAGAATGTTGAGTCGAAGATGACCCCAAGGTTTTTAGGCTTGCAGGTCGGAGCAGGAGGAGGGCCAAGAGAGGTCGGCCAGAGTGCTACAAGAAAGGAGGGAACAGGTGTGCTGATGAGGAGAATCTCAGTCTTACTGGCATTAAGGCAGAGGTCATTGGCGGCACACCACTCCTGGATAGTAGACAGACAGTCAGAGATAAGGGAAGTAGAGGAGGAGGCTGAGGGTAGCCTGAAGATGAGCTGGGTGCCATCCGCATAACACTGAATGTTGGGGCAGAGAGCGGCGATGCGGTGGGCCAGGAGTGCCAGGTATTGGTTGAACAGCCAGGGAGGAAGGTTAGACGCCTGGGGGACACCACAGGTAGAGAAAAAGAAAGCAGAGAGGAAAGACCCAAGTTGGACCTGGGAGGGGTGGTCGTAGAGGAAAGAAGTCAGCCACGCCATAGCCTGACCAGTGATACCCAAGTTATCGAGGAGACGATTGAGCAGGATGGCATGGTTGACAGTGTCAAAGGCAGTAGAGAGATCAAGCAGGATGAGGACGCAAGGGGTGTTGGAGTCAAGGTTGGAGAGCAGGTCTTCACAGATTTTCAGGACAGCAGTTTCCATGCTTCTGGCAGCTCTAAAGCCAGACTGATGGTCATGAAGACAACCAACAGATTCAGTGTGGAGATTAAGCTGGGAGATGGCCACTTTCTCTAGGAGCTTGCCCAGGAAGGGATTGATGGAGATTGGGCAATAGTTAGCCAGGCAGGAGGGGTCGGCAGAGGGTTTCTTAAGAAGGGGGTACACAAGGGAGTGCTTCAGAGTGCTTCAGGGGGAAAGGGAATATTCCAGTGGCGAAGGCGTGATTGCAGAACTCAGCCAGGGCAGGAGCCAGGGAATGGATGTGTTCCTTGATAGTTTTGAAGGGACAGGGGTGAATCTGTTTCAATGAGACTTTCATAGATCAGACTTGTCTAGAAACCTTGTCAGCGGAGAAGAGGGGAAAGGCAGAGAAGGAGGTAGGAGAGGTGGCAGCAGAAAGGCCAGAAGAAGAGCAGGGAGTGGGGGGAGGGGTAGGAGGAGAGAGAGTACAGAATGTCCTGAGTTTTAGAGATGAAGTGAGAAGCCAGTGCCGTACAGCTCGCCTGGGAGGGGACGGAAGAGGTAGAGACCGTGGCAGGACTGGCCAGTTCCTTGCAGATTGTAAAGAGTTCAGCCGAGTTGTTTGATGCCGCAGAGACGCAGTCTTGGATATACGCTCTCTTCTTAGTTAGGACAGAGAGGCGGTATTGCCTTTGCTGCAGGCGGCAGGCCAGTTTGTCAGAGAATGCACATGAAGCACGCCATTTCCTCTCGGCCACCCTACACTTGTTTGTTTTAGGGTGACGAGGTCTGAGTCGAAGCTGGAGTTGCACTTGGCTTTGGGCTTCAGGTGGATTCTCATGACAGGGGCAAGGATATCAAGAGTATCAGACATAGCAGAGTGGAGTGTGGAGAGGGCTGTGTCAGGATGAGAGTCGGCCAAAGGGGTGGGGTGAGAAGGTGACGGCGAAAGCCTCAGCGGACACGCGCTTCATGGGTCAGATGACGGAGAAGGTGGGTGGCAGTGAGGGAAGTGGCTTGGCCTGAGGGGTAGGGAGGGTGAGGTGGGAGGAAAGGAGAATTTGATCACTCCAGGAGTGAGGAGTGGTGAGAGGGACAGAGAGGGGAAGGTTTTCGGAGATCAGAACATCAAGAGTGTGCCCTGCAGAATGAGTCAGGCTAGAGGGGAGAATAGTGTGTGAGAGAGAGTCACACAGGTCGTGAAAGAGTCCAGAGGGAGGACAGGAGGCATCCAGGTGGATGTTGAAGTCTCCAAGAAGGAGGAGTTTAGTAGTTGAGGCCAGGAGCGAGGAGGAGAGGTCCGCCCACTCAGAGAGGAAGGATGAAAACTGACCAGGTGGCCGATAGATAGTAGCCACAGTAAGGGACTGGCTAGGGGAGAGAGAGAGAGCCTTTAGATGAGGCATTCAAAAGAGGAGTAGCCCTGCGTAGGAGTGACCCTGCGTATGAGTGACAGAGGTAGGAATCCACTCAGGGAAGATAAGGGCTACACCCCCACCAGAGCGGTTGGCCCTAGGCGCAGAGAGGATCTTGTAGCCGTCAGGTAGGAGCGTATCAAAGCTCATGACAGAGGAGGCCGTGAACCAGATCTCGGTGAGACCGAGGATGTCGAGGTCAACTTCTTCAAGAAGGCAGCAGATATCAGAGGAGTATTTGACAGCAGAGTGAGAGTTTAGAGTGGCAATATGGAGAAGGTTGCCATCCTTGAAGGACTTCCCGGGAGGGGTTCAGATCAGAGGTATGCCCTGCAGAGGTGTAGAAGAAGCCCGAGAGTGATCAGAGAGGGAGAGGGAAGGCAAGGTAGCCAAGGAGGAGGCAGAAGGGAGAGGCGAGGTAGTCAAGGAAAGGGGAGAGGGGACGGCAGGAGAAGAAAGGAAGTTGATGAGGAATTGGAAGCGTCTATCAAAGAAGAGAAGGTTGGCCTGAGGGCCATGGACCAGGACGGTCCCATTGGAGTGAACATTAATGATGACTTTAGAGGAATGGAAGGGTGCCAGGGGGCCACTATTAATGGGAGAAGAGGCAAAAGGGGAGAGCACAGAGACCATTTGAAGGGTCCATAGGTCTGGCGAAGGCACGACAAAGAGGATGTCGGTGAGAATTTCCTTGGAGGAGGCACTGGTGTAGGTGTCTGTGATAGGGATGCCTGGGTTGAGACCAGGATGTCCTTTTTAAACTTCTTCCTACTAGACTTAGTGAGGATAGCAGGATAGTCAATAGAGAAGCAGTTAAAATAGATAGGAGGGACAGAGAGCAAAATAGAATAGGTGGGAGAGGAAGACACTAGGGAAGGTCACTGGAGTAAGCAGACAAGACAGCGAGAGGCAAGCAGTTGCTCAATAGGACAGATGACAACTAGGAAAGAGTTTTCAAAAAGCGCCAGTTCGAGCACATCTAACTTTGAGAATCCTAGATAGGGGAGAAAAGCCTGGTATTGCTCAATGCAATTTTACTAAATACTGATACAGCGCATATTAAAACAACACGGGAAACACCTAAGTTTGAGAATCCTAGACAGGGGCGAAAAGCCTGGTGTTTCACAATGCAGTTTTACTAAATACTGATACAGTGCAAATTAAAACAACACGGGAAAACACCTAAGTTTGAGAATCCTAGATAGGGGAGAAACACCTGGTTTTTCACAATGCAATTTTACTAAATACTGATACAATGCATATCAAAACAACACAGAGAAACACATAAGTTTGAGCATCCTAGATAGGGGAGAAAAGCCTGTTTTTTCACAATGCAATTTTACTAAATAATGATACAATGCATATCAAAACAACACGGGGAAACACCTAAGATTCAGAATCCTAGATAGGGGAGAAAAGTCTGGTTTTTCACAATGCAGTTTTACTAAATACTGATACAGTGCATATTAAAACAACACAGGGAAACACCTAAGTTTGAGAATCCTAGATAGGGGAAAAAAGCCTGTTTTTTCACAATGCAATTTTACTAAATACTGATACAAAGCATATCAAAACAACACAGGGAAACACCTAAGTTTGAGAATCCTAGATAGGGGAGAAAAGCCTGTTTTTTCACAAAGCGATTTTACTAAATACTGATACCATGCATATTAGAACAACACCGGGGAAACACCTAAGTTTGAGAATCCTAGATAGGGGAGAAAAGCCTGGTTTATTAAACAATGGAAAACAACAACTGGGAAGGGTCTGATGATAGCAAGGAAGTGCGTGGGACTAGCCTGAAGACTGACTGGACTCGCGTCCCCTGCGGACACCTGCAGACACTTATAGTGAGCCACCAAGTAGGAGCCGCTCTTTGCCTAGGGGCCCTTAGCCAGGGGGCTGCCAGGCAGGGGGGCTGCCCATGGAGGGCCTGTAAGTAGGCAGGGAGAGCCAATCAGGGAGGGGGGTGGGCGAGCAAGCATGGAGGGAGGCGGGCAGAACAACACTGTGGAAAAACCACGAGGGAGAAGGAACGAATGGCAGGGGGCACCCAGGGACACAATTACAGGATAAAATAATAGGCCCAGGAGGGTCTTACCACAGATTTGGAAACGGCAGCAGCACGCGTTCACGCCACAGTGCAAATGGCAAGTGGGGTGCACGAGGAGAAGCACAACCCAAACAGGGAAGTTCAGCAGCCAATCAGGAAGGGGGGTGTGCGGGCAGGCAAGGAGGGAGGCGGCCCTCATTATGAGTCTGCCAGTAACCCGTGGGTGCTACCAGCTGGTTACCGCAGACTCGCATTACCATTTTCAACCCCTGATATCCTGTTGCTACCGGGATATCACAGGTGGCAGATGAAAGGTAAGTTCACTTTCCCTAAAGCACAGGCACTGTTAGTAACGGTGACGATGCTTCAGTGAAAAATCTGCCAGTAGGGGCCAGAACTACCGGCAGGTCAGGCCTGTCAGTAGTTCACAGCCTCTACCGGCATACTCGAAGTGAGCCGACCTGGAAAAGGTGCTGGTAATGTTGTTTCCGGCACCTTTATTCCTGGACTGGCACACTTATATTGAAGGCCATTGTACCTGTGGAATGTACAAACAGAGCTCAGATGGTGTAAACATTGGAACACAGCAGAGTGATGGATAACATTTTGAATTATCACAACCACTGACAATTACTCTTCCAACTCAGTATGTCCATTCTGTTAATCTGTTACAATAGGCTAAACACCCTATAATAAAATAATTAAGAGTCTGCTCTATGATCATATTGTCCACATGCTACACTCCCTATATGTGTTGTCAGTGGAGAAAAGAGTGCAATTTAAAACACTTTGCCCCAGTTATCACACCTGCACTCCCTTATGACCCATGTAATCTGCTCAAGCAAAAGTCTTGCTCCTCATAGCCTGTGATTGTATGAAATCCAAATATGAAGCTGAAGCATATTAGAATCTAACTTCAATTTTATGGAACAATCTTCAAATTGACTTGGAAGCCATATTCAACCCCTTGAAAATATAGATATATGCTTATTGTAGTTTCTGCAAACTGTATGTATCAGACTGCCAAAAATATTGGTGCAATAATGATGTGATCACCATGAAAGAAGCACTTCTTAGCTTATCTATTACTTGACCTTTAACTATAGGGACACCGATATATATGGAATATACAATGTTGTAATCCTGTGTCTGGCATTCAGTTATTGCCCAGGGACGTCACTTCACCAAAATGACTGGTGTTGCGGAAGTGACATCACATGACCTTGACCTCTGCTGACAGCACAGGAAGTGATGTCATTTGACCTCACCTCAAAGTGACACCACGGGAAGCAATGAAACACAACCTTTTAGCCCTAGACAAAACAGAAAGTGGCATCACATAGCATAGTTCCTAAGTACACTACGAAAAATATGGTTACAATATCACTAATGTGCATCGTTAATATCAGTGTTTAGAGGCCCATATTGCCAAATTACTGTGAATGCAAGCAGATATCCAAGGCCAAATGATAATGATGTGTTATTATATAACACTTAAGCTTAAGCGCTTTATATAGAACAGATATACATACAATATCACCCAGCCTGCATTGTTACTCATTTATCGACCTCAGATGGATAAAAGGCAAAGGCTGAGTCGGCCTTGCCATGATTCAAACCCGCAGCTCACACACACATTGCAGCAGCAAGCGCTCAACCCACTGAGCTATCTCACCAGCTACAGTAAAAAGAGCAATTACATGTCTGAATGTTCTCAAAGTCAGAAGCAAATTTCACTCTGTAGTGGGTACCATTAAACTGGTAACTGAGATTTAACAGCAGACCAGTTAATCTGCAGGTCTGGTGCAAAGTTGGCCACATGTCACGTCTGCGTGGATATACGTTTAGGCTTCAGAGGTTGGCAAAAATAGGGAAAGCAGTACACTCACATGACATCCCAAACTCTGGGCACTCATTACCTCATACATGCAAACAAACGTCCTGAACAGCCTGCCATGGAGATAGGAAAGTGACACATAACAACAAAGCATTAATTGTGGCTCTCTTCTGCTGTGGTTATTTTTGACTTACCTTGAGGCAAGCAAGATTTATTAGTTCGATGAGAGAAAGCGAGAGCCAGATAGAGAAAGAGAGAGCAAGAACGAGATCAGAGAGAGAGAGAGATGGAGAGGAGAGACAGCGAGAGTGAGAGAGAAAGCGATACACTTCAGAGGAATGCTGTGACGAGCTTTAAATAACCTGCAGACTACACAATGAAATTGCCTGGTTTACATCCGTGATTGCAAGGTACAGTTGCTATACTCATGCTACCAAAGCTCCAGTCCAGAGGCCGCAGGAGATCTGCAAAGGTCGCAACTGTGACCACAAGTGCGACCTCTGGCGACCCCTAAATGACATCCCTGTAATTGCCCTTCACAGCCCTGTGCTATGACGAATTACTACCAATCTCTTTCTATATGCCTCTGGAAACCCCATCTATCTCAATTGTTCGATTTTGGGGAGGAAC
Organism: Ambystoma mexicanum; assembly: GCF_040938575.1. Classification (NCBI taxonomy): domain Eukaryota; kingdom Metazoa; phylum Chordata; class Amphibia; order Caudata; family Ambystomatidae; genus Ambystoma; species Ambystoma mexicanum. The sequence goes on from NC_090941.1 coordinate 767,408,896, forward strand.
TGAACGGGTGAAATGTGTGCACATAACATAAGATACATTTATGGCTTCAAAGCGCAATCCAGTTGGGTGTCATGCCTATTTTGTGTAAGATTTGGGATTTTGTATGAATCCGGTCATCAATGCTGAGTGAATGCAGTGAACACCTTAATTATTTACACACAAATATCACTTATTAAAGTGAAATAGCATGTCCACCATTGTACACAATAATGGGCCTCATTCCAGGTCCGCCGGTAACCCTGCCGGTGCTACCTGCGGGTTGCCGCCAGACTCGTAATAATTTACCGGTGCCTGACTTCCCAGTGCCACCAGGCTATTACAAGTCCAGCTGCCGGGAATCAGGCACTGGTACATTTGTTAATCCCCATTCCCATAAAGTCCTCTGGGACTCTATGGGAGGGGGACACGGGAGCAAGGGCACCATTTGCAACGCAGCCCGCGCTACCGTGACAAGTCTGCCTACCATGGCCACTGTGCACGGCAGGGTCAGACCTGTCAGGCACAGCAGTTCCGGCAGGCAGACTTGTAGTTCGCCAGTCCGGAAACAACGGTACCAGTGAGCTTAGCAGCACCCTTGTTTCGGGAATGGCAAACTTGTAATGAAGCCCAATATGTTTGTCAATATGTTTGCTGTAATTCTTATCCATGTGAGATTAGTTAGTCCTTTGAAGGGGAATAAAGAGACCATCAAGCGGCCCTAGAGCCACTTTCAATATTGCAAGTTCATGACGGGGTTAATATGTACCGGTTGCCTCACTTGTTTTTCTCAGGGTGATTTTGATGATCATTTATATTCACTTGATGCATCATGGTCCCTTATCACCACAAGTATAAACTAGAAACAAACACCCTACGACTCCACAAATGCAAGGTCATTTTTTGAATTCGAGGTCCTTTCAGCCCTAATAACTTTAGCCAGAGGGAAGATATTACATTTAAATACCACTTCCATGTTTAGTCTAAAAAGCCTCTGGCAAAGTTAAAATTGTTTTGTAGGTAATGATCAGAGTTGGACGAGGGAGGCTCTAGGATGATGACTTCAATTTGTTTTATTGAAAGTTTGATAGTAAGGGGATCCGTTTACGAGTGTATAACTGTGAAAACAACGATACAAAGTAGTCATTGGAAAAGTGAGCCATAGGACTATTTTTTTTTTGCTTTTTCCGTTAGCTCCTTGGTTGTGTTTCACTATTGCCTGTAACTGCTTTTAACAATAGATACATTTTTAAATATGATCATGACTTCTTGGGGATGTATTCGGTCGTTCTAAAGAGTAGATAGGTTACATCATGCCACCACAATGTGAGATGTTTACAATCCAAGGCAGCCTGTGTACACTTACATAAGCACCCCAGTGGGAGAGGCCAAGCAATCACGTCGACAGGAATGCGGGCTGAATCCAACCATAACAGCCTTTGTTCCATCCTGTCTTGGGAGGATAGCTCAGGGGCAACGTGCTATCTTGGATTCAAGACGACACCGAACAACACAGGTTCGATCACCGGATCCACGCTTAGAAACCTCTTGGTATTAAGCGCATTATAAATAACCTGTCAATCCTGTCTGCTGGAGCCTCTACCACTGGCCTCACCCTTCTTTATAAGCCTGTATACCCCAGTCCCCTGCAATCACCCCTTGCACCCCTGGAACCGCACCAACCGAGATCAAGCATTATTTTACCTGTCATGATCAGCACCAACATCCTGTTCTAAACCAGACATCCACAGGATAGTAATGTTAATATTCATGGGACTAGTGTTCTCTACTATTTTCGACGGCCATCTTGATTTGTGGTCTTTTATGGGAAAACGGCATATGCGGTACACGTGATGCTGATTTCTCAAAAAAGGAAGCAAAACAAAAAAACATGTGCTCCCTGGGGTTCCATGGTTTTGAAGGGGATGACAATATCTTTAGTGGCCAGAGGTGGTCTTGAATGCTTTCAAAAGTGGTGTGTGTCCTGCAGTAATCTATGCAATTGTAGACTTCTCGTGTGGTTTGTGTTGTGAAGGGTAATTTACACGAACGTTGGCTTTCCATAAGCAATCATAAGATTCAATAGGGGTGCACGGTTTTAGCCCGCCAACCTACCGTTTAAATAAATCTCGTACAATGAGATAGAGAAAAAGCTTGCCACCTTTTTTAAACACTAAAATCCGATTCTTCAGAAAGTTGTGATTGTATTCATGTTATAGAGGTGAGTATAATGCATTTTGCTTTTCTTTTTTGAAAACAGCAAGACGAAAGGTGCATTCATCAAGGACTCATATTTCGACATGGATAAACCGATTTCAGTTGCCATTTCTATACTTTTGTGAAGGGCAGATTATCTCCTGCACTGGCCTCTAGCCACTAATGGGGGAATTATTTGAGTGAAAAACAACATGTTTTATCACGTTTCATAGATGCAGCAAATTTTAAATGCTACGTAGGAAAAGAATGGCATGGTTGTGAGCGCTTTACCAAAAAAGACTATACACTCAAAGGGGTCAGATGTACTTTTCGCAACACAATGCAGTTTTCAAAGCAGCTGAAAACCCGCTGATTTGGCCCAGAGCGAGGAACCTTCGTTGCCAGAAAAAGAGGGTGTTTAAAAAGGAGTGCTTTAAAGGCAAGGTATAAGACTCGGATATAATATGTGAGTCAGTAGGAAGACATCAGAGAGTGCAAATCCAATGGGAGACATGATTGGAGATCCTTATGCAACCTTGTGGTGAAATTCTGAATTCCCTGATGCTGATAAATTATGGTTTTGGATAAACCCAACAAGGGTAGTACAGAAATGCCATCTACTTGAAATAAAACTATTTACCAGCATAATTCGCGCAGGAAATGTGATAAATAAATGGTTTTCCACTTCATCTGCAAAAAACAGTACTAGCTATAAAGGGCATAAGAGTCAGGCCAGACTCCATTTGTATACTTTTAGTGTTTGGAGGTAGCCATGGTGCTATTAGCGCCATGGCTGCCTCGAAACCCGGGTCCGGTTGAATGGGGATTTACCGGGACATTCCGACCTATGCGGACCCGGTAAGTCCCCATTCAACCATCCATTCTCCATTTGAGCCCCCATAGGGCTCAATGGGAATGGGGAAGGCGCTAATTACGGGCCTGTAAATAGTGGGCCCGTTATTAGTGCCCTGGTCCCTTAGCGGGACCCGCAAAGGACGTGTGGCCAAACCACACGTCCTTTGCGGGTCCCGCTAAGGGAGCTTGGAATTGGGCGGTAAGGGTTTACCGGCACCGGGTTCCTTACCGGTGACCGCTAACCCTTACCGCCCAACTCGGAATGAGGCCCAAGGTCTGCATGTGGAAATGGTGCCATGATCTTATTTTTGGATCAACTAAACTTCAACCTATTGTAGAGCATATACACGCAGTGATGGGACTTGATACCAATATACCCATAACTCAAATGTCTGTTACTATACAGCAAATCTCCGGCCCAAGCTAGAGGAAATGACCATTCCCTAGACCTGCTGACAGTACCTGAAATGTAGCCAGTAGAGGGGGAGGCAGGGTCAGGAGGCTGACAGTTTCGGCAGGTCTTGCACAACAAACACTTACTGGATTAGGACAAACACAGTTTCACCCAAGGCCTAGGGTGAAGGATCACGGCATCAACTGAGTCAAAAGGTAGTCTAGCACAGGGAAAAGCAACGAGAAGAGGGAGCAACTGTGCTGAAATGACTACTGCTCTGCAAGAGTACAGGGGTTTCTAAACTCTTACTCAGACCCTCAAGACTGCAAGCAGCAGCCATCCCAGCCATAAAGGTGAAACAGCCACAACATGAATGGGACACCTCCTTCGTCTCTTTAGGATGTGTTGAGCTAGGCTATCTTCTTCAAGACTGAGCAAGCCAGCAAGGAAGCATCCAAACAACAATAGTACTGTGGTGCCAAAATAAAAATAAAAGCCCAATCAGTTGTTCTAATGCTGTGCACAGCAACCCAATCTAATGTATCCCCTTTAATATGTGTCAGAGTTCTTACAAGTTGCTCAAACCCTACGTTATTCAGTGAGTCTTCAAAGGAGGTAGCTAAAGAATCATTACTGCAACCCAGCCAGTAATTAAAGATGCCCAGGGTTACAAGCTTGGTATTAGCTTTAAGGATGGGTAATAAAAGGTTACAAAATTGTCTGGGGAAATCTGGCATTCTCTTAGTTTTCCTAGATCCCTGTCACCCTTCTCAAGATTTAGACTGCTCGGGTTTCTCAGGCTCATGTAATCCTTTTCCTTGTTTCATGCTCTCTCTTCTCCCAGGTCAATGAGACCCTTTTTTGGGGCTTGGGTGGTCCTTCCTTCTTCCCCACTCGTTCTCTCTTTTTGCTTCTCCTCCTTCCGACCTGGGCAACCCACGAACCTGCTGTGTTGCAGTGCTTGCTCCAGTGAGGGCCGGTCTCAAAAGTGACGGCAGCGTTCTCCAGGGCTTGCTGCTCTTCCGCTCTGTATGCTAGCGATCTTAGCGTTCCACTAATCTCATCTCTCTCTCTCTCTGGCTCCCGGTCTAAGAGTGGAGGACCTAGTCCTCCCTTTGTCCCTGGACTCTGCGTCTGTTTGTGGGCTCTGGGCTAACCATGTCCTGTATGTGGTCACGCCTCTAGGTCTGGTTCACTCCATGCAGACTTTGCCTCTCTGGCCTAGCGCACTACCTTGACTGGTTTTCTCAGCTCCTCCCCTTGCTGATGCTCTCACATCGGAGACTCAGTGTATTGGGCGATATGCCCTAAGGTGACGGGTCCACCCTTACGTAACGGCCCGCCACCTAAATTAAGAAAATGAGCACAGGGAGGGTCCGTAAACAAGGGTGGTGGGCCGTTACCTACAGGGTGGGCCTGCCACCTCAGGGCATATCGCTATTAGCACCTGTGTTTTGTCTACGCAGTGTTAATGGTGTTTATACAAAATGAAAAATAAACTTACCTTAGAAGTGCAGCCAGACGCTGTGCAGTCCTGTTGTACAGGATGTCTGTTTTCTATGTTGATGACATTGGAAGTCATCAACATTGAAAACATGCATCCTGTTCAACACGACTGAACAGCATTGGGCCGCACTTCGAAGGTAAGTTGCTTTTGTATTTTTTTAAAAACACACTCTTAGCACCGGCGTAGGAAACCTTGCGGGTGCTAAGAGATGAAGTGGCAGGGGCAGTGGGGAATGGAAAGGGTGGCAGCTGCACAGGCATCTTGGAACACAGGCTTGTACCATACAGTAGAGCCCACGTTTTGAGCCTCCTGATTGGCTGCCGCCCCAGTGTAGGGTGCTAATGTTCACCACAAGTTGCCAAGCATGCAGAAAGTTCAGCATTACCTTCAGCCAAACACATATAATATGATATAATATATAATATAAGTAATTTATAACGTGCCTGTACACAAGTGTTTTTAGGTGTTACACAAGTGTTTCTAGGCGCTGATAGATGTATTGTCAGAGATAGATAAGAGTGTGCTCTTTTTAAAATACAAAATAAACTTACACGTGCTGACACTGACGTAGATGTATTGTCAGCATTACCTTGTGCCAAACCCCTAAGTGTATTGTCAGCATTTCTTATTCTCATGTCGGCAGATATTTTAGGTATAGGGAGTGCCCCATGGGAATGGGAGTCCTTGTCCACTAAAGGGGAGTCACTCCCAATAAAGCTCTGCTTCCCCAAACCCTTAGGCAGGGTTTTGCTGAGTGGGCTTACCTCCCTAGCCTCAAAGGGGTTGGCTCCTCCTAGGGGAGAAGGGATGAAGTCTCCGTATTCGTCAAAACGCCATTCTACCTATTACACCCTCCATACATTTCCAATCAATACAGAAGTACCATGTGACTCCCATTTGTTAAATCTGCACAATCACTGTTATGAACTTTAGTCAATGTATATTCCAACTGTATATTGGAAATTGCATTTCTTGTTCACTGAGAACCCCGAAATTTCCAAAATTGCATTTCTTTGTTGCCTAGGACACTATGGCCCTCATTACGACCTTGGCGGAGGACCATGGTGCAATTAGCACCATGGTCCATGGCGCTAAGGGTGCAATTCCGCCATGGTGGTTGGCGGACTTACCGCCCCATTCCGACCTTGGCGGGGCGGTAAGTCCCCAATCCCCATTTTCCCATTCCCCATTCCCATTCTTACCCCATATGGCATAATGGGAGTGGGGAAGGCGTTAATTACGCCACCGTAAATTACGGTGGCGTAATTAACATCAAGGTCCCTTAGCGCCATGGATTTTAACGCCTGCAAAAAGCAGGCGTTAAACTCACCATGGCGCTAAGGGACCTCGTACTCAGGCGGTAAGGGTCGGCGATGTTTACGCTGGCGTAAACCCCTTACCGCCTGGGTCGTATTGAGGGCCTATGAGTTCATACATTGTTTTTTTTCCCTGTGGTTCCTTAAATTGCATCTCTCGGTCTGCTAGGTCCCTTTGATTTCTAAAATTGAATGTCCTGTTTATCCAGGGTCCTGTGATTTCTTAAAAGTAATTTCTTGGTTGCATATGACTGTGATTTCTTTGATTGAATTTCTTGGTCGCTAAGGACACTGTGGTTCCCCATTCACATTGCCATTACTCCTATCATACTAAGCTGCTGCCAATCCTGCTCTGCTTCCTTACTGTTTTCCCCCTTTTCTCTCTCCTCCATGTCCTCCCTTCATGCCCTCTATTCCCTCCACTGCTCCGGATTCTCCTGCCTGACCTCCACATCTCCATTATTCACTCCCCTCCTAAAAGCCCCCCTTGCTGCTCCTCTATCTTCCATCACATCTACTCCAATATGTTCCATTTTACTCACTTTCCTCGACTCCAGCAACTCATTCTGTTATTCTTTATCTGCCAGAGGACCCTGTGCATCATCCGAGGCTCCTGCCACCAAAACAAATCTCCCTCAGCCTAAAACTCTCAGGACTCTGCCTGTAAGTGTGGAAGCCATCTGGTGCACTGTAATGTGCTCCAAGGGGGACATGAGACTGCCCGGAGGTTGGTTTTTAATAAGGTTTTATTTTTCTTCTTGGCCACTTGGCCACATCCAGCTGTGCCAGATGGTTCTGTATCCCATCTGAGTGTCCAGCATGCAAAACAAAGCTCTCTGATCTACAGCACCCCAGACTCTGCAAGTCAAAGTGTAGAAGCACTGTGACTGGCTCTCACAGGCATACATAACACACACCGGCCCTTATTCAGTCTCCCATGGGTGTCAAGCCTGGGCGTCAGCAGTGAAGGACCAAATACAGCAACGGGTTGCTCCCTGTTTGGGCTGGAAAGGGCCTAGGACCTAGGGCCAGAACCCCTGCTAAAGCCAGGACTTTGCCAAGATCACCCTTTATCTCCCCTCTACTTCCAAGCATAGGGATCCTTCCACATATTGACTATTCTTTCATGCCTGAGCTTCAGTTATCTCGCTGGACCAATGAACATTGCTGTTTTAGGCATGTTAACTCTCTTTTGATTACCTACAGCCACTTTCTATCCCAACTCAGAACTTAGACATACTTCCTCTCAGCCAATCATCAGTCCCATGGCTTTCACTCACCACCTACCCTACCTCTCTCTTGAGATGCACCGTTTCTTTATTGTCTTCACTTGGCTGTTACTTCTACCCTTCATCATGCATCATGACTTTGCTCCATTCCTTCTTTTTCTCGCTCTTGTCCTTCCCTTTTCTCATAGGCTTTAGACTTAATTTGGTATAACTTCTGCCTCACTCTATGGCCTTAACATATTACTCTTTCCCCACTGCACTCACAACCCTCCATGCGCCCAAGATCGCCAACCTCATCCATCCCCTCGCATACCACAAAACACCTGCTTCTCTTTCTACCTTCTATCACTCTTTCACTTGGCCTCTAGATTGAACATTCCTTCTGCAAAAAGTCTTCCTACATCACTGACCACTTCAACTCTTATCACCCGGAAGGGCGGCAGTGTGGGGTTTGTAAGGGTGTCGAAGAAGGAATCTGACACGCGGGTTCATGATGGTTGCTATACATTTATTGTAAAAACAAACACTTACTACCTCTATCTTCTAAGAGGGGTTTCCCTGCCTCAAACTAATACAAAATAATCTGTCAAAATGTCTGTTAAAATCAAACTCCACCATCCTGTGTCACAACCTACTTCTATCCCTCACATTACAACTAAAGAATAATCAAACAAAATGTTCCTTCTCCAGGAGAATGAATCCCATCTCCTGGTATTTAAGGGGTGTCCCAATAAATGTTCTTTACAAAACCTTTGTATAAATCAACTTTCGGGACCAGGAGAATGACTCCCATCTCCTGGTATTGGTCTGCACACTCCAATATAGTTGACATAAAGCCAGGGGGAGTGACTCCCTTTCCCTTGTGTCTCTTGAGTGGTGGTTCAAATGGCTTCAGTTTCGTATCCAGGAGAATGACTTCCTTCTCCTTGTGTTTGAATTTTGTTTTTTCAATATTATTTGTATTTTTTATTTTATTGTTCATTTATTGCGAGCTTAATACCAGAGAGTGGTTTCTAAGCATGGGATCGGGATTCAAACCTGTGTTGCATCGTGTGTCTTGCTTTCAAGAGAAATGCGTTGCCCCTGAGATATACTAACTTGATGTTTGTTTTGCCACTCTCTCACGTCAGTAGCATTAGCATTAGCAAAGTCCCAAATTCTTTTCTGGGTTTCAGTGGACCTATCTTTGCCTCTGTGACTAGAGTTACAGGAATATACTTATTCTCTAGTTGGATGATTCTAATTATCCCACTATGTCCATGCCAATTCGAGAGAATGGTACCTTGATTATAGGGAGAGGTTGTAACAGGGTTGGTGGAGGGGAGTGTGGAGCTGTTTTCTGGCATAGGGGGCATGTGGCTATGAAGCTCTTCATGTCAGCATAAACCCCCGGGCCAATAAAACATTTTGATAATCTGCCCCTGTGTTTTCAGTCTCGGGAAGATAGCTCAGGGGCAAAGCCCTCGCCTTGGAAGCAAGATGATGCGCAGCAACACAGGTTTGATCTCTGGGTCTGCGGTTAGAAACCTCTGAGTATTAAGCGTGTTATAAATAACCAAAGCTAGGTCGGTGGATTATCTCTCCCTCCTCACCAGTGGCACTAGGAGCTGCTGGTGTCACGTTAGGTGGGGGTTGGGGAAGAGGGCCCATGCTCAGATTCACTAGGTGATCTTCTCCCCAGTTTTCACATGGTATGTTTGTTTCACATTATTTTGAATTAATATTTTTCATCACCTCTGTTGTCTGGGTCCATTACTCGAGCAATTACATCCATGCTGTATCTCCACGCTAGGCCAGACCTGGATACCAGGTGGACGTAGGTGCCCTTAGGTGGTGACAAGGTAAGTCCTGTGTGGATCAACTGCAGTGCTTCTACCTCTATAGAGACATCCTGACTACTGTGTAGGTCAAACCCTGTAGATTCACTGGTTACTACAGTCGAACTGAATCCTGGATGCTCAGTTTGCAGTATTTCAGGTTTCCCCAATCAGTTGCGTCAGATCCCACCCTGACACCACATAAAAGGGTGTGGAAGAAGGAAGAGGTCACAAGGATGCATGGTGGTTGCTACAAACCTTTCTTTATAGTAAAAAAAACCTCACTGCCTCAAACTAATACTAAAGGATCTTTCAGAATGTCTGTCAAAATCAAACTCCACCATCCTGTGTCACAACCTACTTCTATCCCTTACACTACAACTAAAAAATATAATCCAACAGAAATGTCCTTCTCCAGGAGAATGACTCCCTTCTCCTGGTATTCGGGTGGTGTCACAAAAAATGTTCTTTAGCAAAAGAATGTCAGGGGAGTGACTCCCTTTCCCCGGCTTGGGGTTGCAACAAAACCTTTAAATAACTCAAGTTTCAGGACCAGGAGAATAACTCCACCCTCCTGGTATTGGTCTTCACACTCCAATGTAGTTCATAACAAAGCCATGGTGAATGACTCCCTTCCCCTCAAATTTCTTGAGTTGTGGTTGCAATGGCTTTATTTTCTTCACCATGAGAATGACTCCCTTCACCTGGTGTTCGAGAGTTATTTTCTGTATCTTTCAACGTGATGTTTGTTTTGCCACTCTCACAGTATAAGAAAAGTCCTAAAAACCCTTCTCTGGGTTGCAGATTTCCTTGGATGTCTGCTTCACTTGTTTTTGGGTGTCAAACCTTTCTCTGGTTTTTAGTGGACTTATCCCTGCCACTGTGACTTTGAGGTTCAGTGGCCTTGGTGCTATCACTGAGATCAGGAAGCTTTCCTCAAATGCACACATCTTCCCTTTGAGGTTCAGTGGCTTGTTGCTACCACTGAGAGGAGGAAGCTTTCCTCAGATGCACAATGGTTCACTTTGTGGCGGAGTAGACGTGGGACTACGATTGTGACGAGGAAGCTTTCCTCGGATGCACAGATCTTCACTTTGAGGTTCAGTAGCTTTGAAGCTACCACTGAGGTGACAAAGCTTTGATATACCGACATCATACCACATTCAGTTCCAAGTAAGTGTTTGTGGGAGGATAAATGCATGCCTCTTCAAATTTGTTCACATAAATGTTGGCTAGAAAGGGGACAAATACATATTAAGAAAATATGTTTTAAATCCTTGCATACAATGCTTACAAATAAATGGTGCGTATTTGTACTGACCATAACTATCTCTACTAAAGAATGATGCAAGTCTTAGCTCCATACAGCAAAAATGACCCTGAACTGGCAATAGTAAACATTTACCTGTAATACATAATAGAACTTAAATAATGTAAAGAAACATGTGGAAAGTTGACAAACGCTAAATGATGTTTATTTCTCGAGACTTATTGTGCACTCTTACCTCAACTAGAAGGAACTATGCTGAAAATATTATGTGATTGAGGTATGAAATGCTACATGTTCACCAATGCTCTTAAGCACCTTCCGTGCTGTGAACTTACCTCATGCCGGGAGAAAGCTGCTTCAATGATCGCCGTAACAATCTAGTGCAAACGAGCTTTCGGTGCTCACATGGAAGTAAAACGCAGATTGGCCACTTAAGCGAAAACATGGTGGCAAGCACATGTGACGTCTTCACATCTCAGAGCGTCAAAGCGCTGATTGTGGTTCAATTCAAAAGTGCATCTTGTGTCTGAGAGCATATACATTCTGCTAACGCTGGTTTCCCTAGCTCTGAATATGATAAATAAAGCCAGATAATAGAATTATATAACTTGCAAGTGTGAGTGTGACATCACTGCATAACGAGACGTCACAGCACTGATGGAAGCAGATTTGAAAATATACATCTCAAACTGGTTATGTGTATGTGCATTCTAACTACATTTCCCTTACTCTAAGTTTACACCTTTACCAGATTGTAAAATGAATGTGAATGGCATTTCCGCGTAAATGATCTTGCCACTGCAAGAGCTTGTCTGAACTTGTCAAAGTGCAAAACCTGCATTTATTTATTGTTTGCTTTTTAGGCGCTTATACAGCAAGTAAATACTGTTTCAAAGTGCCCACAGGCCAAAGGGAGGGAACTATGGAGTTATCACATAAAAAAAAAATACAAAAAACAATTCTGAATTCAGAAGATTATAAGCAAGAATGTATGAGACAACTTGGAGACCATGATGTATACAGTTTTCTGACACATGATCCTACCTTAGCAATTGTTGGTAATTTAAAGGTTTTACTGGACCTGGCAGAAAGTCATGATAACGGGCCTGTTGTTAGCATACTCCCCATTCCCATTGAGCCCTATGGGGCCTCAAATGGGAATGGGGATGTACCGGGTCCGGGTCCCGAGAATGGGAATTACCAGGCCCTCTAAAGTCAGCATGGCCCAGTAATTCCCTATTTTTGGGACCCGGTACCCGGTTTGGGGTTAGCCATGCTGCTAAGAACGGCATGTCTACGTCCAAACTACTAATGAGGCCCATTGTCTCCAAGTTGTCTCATACGTTCTTGCTTATAGTCTTCTGAATTCATAATTACTAAGGCCTCACCTTTGTCGACAACGTGAATATTAATTTTCTCATCTTCATTTAAGTTCCTAATTGTAGACAATTCTTTCTTGCTTAAGTTCTTATATTTAGGAGATTTATAAGAAAGTGTCTTCAGATCTTTCAAAACCGCTTCATGAAATACATAGTGCCGTGTAGTAGTGGAGGTATAAAGTCACTTATAGGTCTCAGTTCTAGATATTCCATCTCTTCTAGGCATACACCAATGTCCATGTCAGCAAAGTGTGTTTCAAGTTTCAATTTACAAATACATTTAAATATTTCAATCTTAGTATCAAATTAAACAGTACCATAAGTGAGGACAAAATTAAGACCTCTCTGCAAATTCTGCTCGTCTACTTTCCTAAGAACTGTGTCAGATAAATTAATAACTAGGTCCTCCTGTTTGCATATCTGTTCTGCGTTGTCTGTGATCTGCCTCTTTCTCCGTCCCCTCGTAGTTCTTTTCTTCTTGTATCTGTATCCAAAAAATGTTGTCTAGGTGATGTTGGATGTCTTTCCCTAGGTCTACTTTCTGCACCTAGCTCCAAAGGTTTCTCTCTAAGAGGTTGTTGTGCTTCTGCCCCGCTTGTAACTTCCTGTTTGTTTGTTTCTGAATTGGAACTAAATTGTTCTGTGAACTATTTCAATTAGATTGCAGACCTTGTTTGTATATATCTGTTCATCCACCTGTATACTTTGTTTTTGTGGTAATCCAAAGTATCATGTTTATATTTGCACAGTTTCTTGTTCTTAAGCTCTGATTTATAACTAAAAATGATCTACATTTTAACCTACATTCTAACCTAATCTCTTTAGAAATAAGATTCAGTTGACTTGAAATCTCTTGAATAGTCAACAATATCAGATCCAAAGAGCACTTATTTGATATGTTTTCCCACTTTCTCCTGAAATCTTTATTCTCTTTATTCTCTTTGCACAATGTCTGGTGCAAAGGAATGTGCAATACCCTTGCAATTCTTTGAACACGGTAATACTTAGTAAGTGTTATGGCATGTAACTTCCTCTTAATTATTTTTCTCATTAAACACTCCAGTTGTTTGATGTTTTTTGTGGGGGTTGTACCTCTAATATTGTGTCCTGTATCTTTAATGAGATTCATAATGACTTCAGCGTCATCATCTGTAAAGCCACTTATCGGCTCTCTTATTGGTGATGCAAGAGATATTTATTTATTTATTTTATGTATTGCCCGCTTGTTAGGCACTTATACAGCAAGTAAAAAACAAAGCACCCACAGGGCAAAGGGACGGAACAAGTGATTGAGCACAATAAAAACACAATATTTAAGAGAAGTGGAAGTAAAAAGGAAAAAAGGGCAAACCTACTAGGCCTTGTGAGTATTCAGAACGTGCAAATACAACAAGGAAGACGGTAGAGTGGGTAACTGCTGGGTAGGCTGGGTTCATAAGTGACTCAAAGATGAACTGCATGGTAAGGTGAGTGCTACACAGCCAGAGTTGTGTTAGGTGTAAGTGCAAGCTTCCAGGGCAGAGGGTGTGCCAAGGCAAGTGCTGAGGGTAGGCAGGCGCTGGGCAATTTGGTGTGAGAGGTCAGGGGCCCGAGGATGCATAAGGGCCCAGGACACCAATCACAGCTACTGAGAGATTAGCAGAGGATAGGAGAAGGGAACAAGAAGGTAAAGAGGAAAGTCTTTCAGAAATTTAAGAAAGTCCTGTTCAAAGCATAGAGGGTGGGGGAGGCTGTTCCATAGGAGGGAGCCACCTGAGGAAAGTGAATGACCACCTACCCTCTGTTTAGCAAAACTCCTTACACACAAGAGTTGGTGTCAGAGGACTGCAGTGGTCTGGAGGGAGAGTATTTAGTAAGATAAACTTGAAGATAGTCCGGTGCCTGGGCCCAGACAGCCTTATGGATGATGCAGAGGGATTTTAATTTAATCCATGAAGCAACTGGGAGCCAGTGAAGACTTTGCTAAGTCTTGCTGGCCTGTTCTGGATTAGCTGGAGGGGTCCGGGAGTGGAAGAAGATAGATTCAGGAGGATACTATTACAATAGTCAAGCCTAGAGAGAACCAGGACTAGGGTGACATTGAGCCTCTCTGGGAAGGTGAGAAAAGGAAGAATTTCTTTGAGAAGCAAGAGCTGAAAGTGGGACTTCTTGGCAATGTCCTTAGTGTGAGGGAGGAAGGAAAGAGATGAGTCGAAGATGACTCCAAAGTTTCTGGCTTCAGGAGAAGGAGCAGCGGGAGAGCCCAAGCAGGAAAGACAGAATGAAGGGAAGAAGGAGGGAGCCAGGATCCTGATGTAACAGATCCCAGTTTTACAGGTATTGAGGCAGAGATAATTGAAAAGGAATTGTGTATCATCTGCATAACACTGGAAGTTGGAGGAAAAGGAGGAGATGAGGTGTGCAAGCTGAGCAAGGTAGATTTTAAAGAGCAAAGGGGAGAGGATAGAACCCTGGGGGACACCAAAGGTGAAGAAGGAGGTAGGGGTGGAAAAGGTACCCAGAATGACATTGTAATAGGTGTGTCTCCACCCACGAGAGCGTGCCAATCAATAAACAAACCAAAAGAAAAAGTAATCGTCTATGCCAATAATTGTGGTTGATATTCAACTTATAGGCATCCTCCAGAAACCTGATATGCACTCAGTCAGTAGAAAACAGACAGAACTACAGCTATTTCTGATGATAAGAATCACCAGACCTAGGGACACCTGTCGTGTAGTAAATACTACTGCATATTAACTGAAATTTATCACCACTGCATCAGAATGCTTTAATTGGTGCTCTTCTGTTATTTTCATTACAAGGATGCAGAGACCAATGCCAATGCATTTCAGACCTAACGGTTTATCCTCAGGGCAGGTTAAAAAAACACACATTACAAACACACAGTAACAGACCCTCACATGTGCAACTTACAATTAAAGTGGAATTATACTTATGTCATAGAAAGTCCTACCTGTCCTTCCAGAAAATTGTTGTACCTAACAAATAGTTGAAACCATGCATTGATGGAATCCATATGTAAACCATTTGTAGAATATCAATATCATACATTATTGTGTTAGATATACGTGTATATGAAAGAATTCCATACCTTTCACTAAAAAGAGAGAGTGGCCAATGGTCAAGTGGCCACTCTAAGGATATATTGATAAAATAAATGTTTTAAAACCTCAAATACACTGTTTACACTGGCAGCGACATCACTGGCAGTGACATCATCACATTTGCACCCAGTCGCCAGCTTGGGTAAAGTGGGGCAGAACAGTAGAAACATTGGTTAGAATGTACTGCATATACAAAGGTCAAGTAAAAAGGACATGCAAGCCTTTCGTTGTATTTAAGTAAGGTACCAATGCCCCTGCTCCACCCACTGTAATCACCCAGGCAGTAGCAGTAGCAGCCCTCAAAAGGTGTTGTAACAACACTAGGATGGGGGAACGAGAGAATGACATTCTGCAGCTCGCCCTTCTGTTTAGCAGAGTACCACCACCATCAAAAAACGTTCCCAATTCAAGGGAAGACAAGAAAAAAGTATTGCTGAAAAGGACCATGTTCCTTTGTTATGATCTACATCATACCCTGCACATGAGAGCATAACTTTCACCCCAAAGGTGGTTTAAATGCCCACCTGAAGCTGTGGCAGACCATATTGCTGTACGAGAAGGAAGGTTTTGGAAAACATTGGTTCACTGCACTCTAGTGCAAGAGATACTACTACCCCTCAGAACCAGGCATACTTACTAATGGACGGCAATATTGTTTTGGTTGCACATTCTGTGCGAATATATGCACTATGCTTATTAGCCTTGGGTTGTGTGTATGGTACACATTAGATACTATTAATATCTGCCCTACAATTTCAATAAACCACCTTCAATATAGTGTATTTTATACTCAAATAGAAACACATTAAAAATATACGTATATTTGTTATCTTGGAAAGATAATGTTTACACATTAAAACATTAAAAATAGTATAGCAAATATTATAGTTAAAAAATACACAGTTCCTCATATTAGCAACATTGTAGTGGACTAGATACCCAGCATCCTACTTTTCTATTTACTACTCAAATGTTAAAACTAGCAGGCAACTTGTGTGTGTTGTCATTGTAGCCCAGCCAAACTTAAAATCAAACTCACAATAGTGATACTGTGGATTGGCAAACCAGGGGAACAGGTCAGCTGATACAGACCAAACTTTGGTTAGCCCATTTGGTGGAGAGGGTTACTGGCAGTCAGCTAAGAACAACCTAAAGGCCATATACAGCCAAGGGCCAAACATATATGTTGAACAAATTCCATAAAATTGAGTATTTAATCCCCAAAATATCCAAACAGTATTAGAATTTGGAAAAAATTGGCAAAGTGAAGTTAGCAGTTTACTGTCTGAGGGTGAAGACATTTCACAAGCTGTTTGCTGCTTGTTTCCAAGGCATTTCAGCTTTGTAATTTAGCTCTGCCTCCAAATAAATATTGAAGCAGGCATTAGAATCAGAATTTGGATAAATTGGGTAAAGATAACTTTGATTTCCCCAGGCTAGAATGACAGTATTGGCCTCGAAATTAAAGTTTCCATTCGGTTCTTTACTCAGACATTTAAAAATAGTGTGGATCAGTAGTGTTCTCTAGCCTCTTTCCCCATCACGACGCAGTGGTATAGCCTTCAGAGAAATCCCTGGTACTTCCTTGAGGCTACCACTGGCTTTTAAAGGCAAAGTCCCCCACCTTTTTCCCTGATAGCCAATCAAATTCTAAAAAATAATGCCATTCATGTAATCAATAGGAACAGTAGAACAGCACATCTTGTTTACATTTGCACTTAACCCAATCTTGTCATCATCTGTCGCTTACGTATGAACAAGATGGATCTTGACCAAATGACAAAAAGACATTGGTGCTTTAGCTTGCTGAAAAAGATGTGGGCTATTTTTCTTAATTCTTGTGCTCGCCTCTGCTACTGTTTTAATAGCAGTGCTAGCATTAAGACAGACATTATTAACCTAAGGGTATAAATACACTGACAATACCCAGAAGACAGATTTTAAGTATGAAGAAGTATCCAAACAGGGTGTAAACCAGGCGACTTTATGACCCAGTAAACGTCTAAATAGACCAATAAAAAATACAAAGATCAAGGATAAAAAGAGGGCCGGGAGGTCCTTGAAAGAAAGTTAACCACAGCTCAAACACCGACTAAAGCTCTGAGAAGAGGTGTAATTACTTTGAAAAGGAGGCTTTTGAGATATATCATGAGGAGTTGAAAGGGGATGAGAAAAGTTATCTCGTTTCTGCTTTTGTGGAAGATTAAAGTAAAAGCAGAATGTTTGTATAGTGTTAGAGCCAGTTAGTTTAATCAGGTTTTGGACCAAGGACAGCCTTGTTTATTGACCATATGTACTGACGAGGACCTTAGATTTCAGTTTAGAGATACGGAAGCTCATTGTAGCAATCGGCTAGGTGAGGCATTTTTCATTTGCGTTAAACCTTTCTGTTTACCCATGGCCAATTGTCTGACTCCTCTTTCTGGCATACCACAGAATATAATACAATTTAGGATAAATGTCGAGGAAAAGAAGTGGACACTGGACACTTATATCCAGATTCTCAAAACGTAAAGCAAATGAAAGGAGTGCAGAGAATGCACTTGTTTCATTTGCATTGCTGGCCGTCATGACCAGCTCACCTTATTCTCAAAGATGGCTTGCACATTTCAGGAGGGGCTGAACAGTGGTACAAAGATGTGCTGTCCAGCCCTCTTGCATTCATTAGAGACTGAAGCGTGTTTGACAAGTTCCCAGCAACCAAACAATAATGTTGGGAGCACACTCCCAAAAGCAGCATATGCCTCAGTTAAAGGGCTGTCTCTGTGAAATATTCTGTAAAAATACAAAATACAAATAATTTAATAACTGTTTGGAGGATGTAAATGCATGTGTGACAGCTGCAGTTTAAACTGTGGCTGTCACACAAACAAAATCATAGGGCCTCTTCACGACTTTGGCGGTAATCCTTAAATCCGGCGGTAGCGCTATTACCACCGGATTTAAGGGTCTGCCAAAGCAGGACTTCGGTGGATTTCTCCCCAGCTCTGAGCTGGGGGGAAATCTGCCGAAAATTCACGCTATTACCGCCAGCGGTATTAGCGCGAAATTTCCCCATTGAGCCCAATGGGGAATGGGGCATTCCCGAATGGGCTCAATGGGGAATGGGGATTGACATTACCGCCGAACTCGTGATCCGGCGCTATTAGCGCCGGGGAGTTCAGCGGTAGGGCTAATACCACCGGCGATTATACCACCGGCGTTACCGCCCAACTCATGATGAGGCCCAGAATGTGCAAAAAGGGGTTATCCAGTAGAAATGTAGCCAAGCTGAAAATGTAGTCAGTGAAAATGTAGTGGTGAAAATACTTTGGCAGTGTAAAAGTTGGCAAGTAAAAAGTAGTAAAAAATGTAGTGCTGCTTGGGTAATTGTTAGGGTTAAGTAGGGTTTAGTGGGCTTGTGATTGCTTGGTTTAGGGTTAGTGAAAGTGCTCACTCCCCAAATTACCAATACAAACTCAGAATAAAAGACACATCCCAGTAGGGAATGAGACTAAGAGAACAGGTTGCAAGGTTGACAAAAGTTTATATGGAATTCGGCATCCAGAGAACTCTACTGCCCTGTGAGCGCTCTGGCAAACATTACAGTTACAATTGATTAAATGGCAAAAAAGCATTATCAGTGACATCAGCTGTAGGGGTTACAAAGTACATTATGATTGGATACAAGGCGACGATGCATATGGGTCTGTAGGTGCTGCTTCATCAGGATGGACTGCACCTTTGGCGGAATGGTGAGCCTCACGTGGTTCAGCTGGACTTGTCTGGGTGGGGTCAATATCGGGTCAGCTGGAGATGCACTTAAAACTAGCTAAACTGGCATAGAGACTACATTTTGGCATACGATAAACAATGACAATCAATATACCTTTGAGTAAATCTTAGAGGCTTACAGGTTGTACATACAAAAACTCCATCATTTCACTTTGGGTCAGTCATAAGGTGAGGGGTGGCGGGGTCTTACTTTCTGCGATAACCTAGGGATGGGGCTGATCCGGCACATCTATGTGAAATGGGGGTTGGAGTGACATGTTGGTTTAGGACAGGATATACTGTGGCAGAGATCCAAGTTTATTGGGGGCACTGAGGGGGTGGTCAGCACAGTGAGGGCACCCTTCTGTTACATCAAGAGAATACCTTAGGAGGGCCCAGGGTTACACAAGCAGTAATTTTCCAACAGCAGGATCGAGGGGTTGGGGGCAGGTTTGTGGAGATGGATGAGCTACAAGGCATGGTTCAGGCTGGTTCACACACAGGACAGTGATCTCAGAGGAAGAATAATATGATACACAGTATTAATTGTTGCAGTTAACAAAGTTTAGAAGATGTGTCCGTGAGTTGAGAAACAGCAAGGTTTATAGAATAGTAAGCATATTTTGAGATTTGTAAAAACAGAAATGGCGGTCTGTGTGACACACGGACAAAATAGGGACTTAAAAATGGCACTCTTAAGAAAGCAACAAAAGAGGAATTGGAAGCACCACTGGCCCAATCATTTCATTGCTACCCCTTCCCCATGCAAAAAGTATTCTGATGAACTGCAGTTTGTTGAATAAATTAATCTGCAATAGCTTCCACATCCAGATATGCAGCTTCATCTGTGTGTCCTTGGAACAAAGCAAAAACATTCAAACTAGCTTGTTCCATTGTAGTTCTCAGATAAGTCTTGATGCACCAAAGGCAAGAGAATGAACGCTCCGAAGAACATGATGATACAGGGATAGTTACTGCAATTTGTAGTAGTCTTGCCAGTTCTCGGAACAAATTGCGCATTGGACACCCCTTTCATCTTGGAACAAGTCAAAGTCATCCAATAAAAACAAATTCAGGGCCTTATCCTTCTGTATAAGTTCAAGGAACATATTTCTGTGTATCTCTAGATTGAAGTCATGGATGTCAGTCTTGTAAGAATTCATGATATTTTCACTCGTGGCGTTCCCTGTAACGCTTTTATTTATTCTAACCATATGGTCACATGTAGCTGTACTGACTAGTTCTGACAAAGTTACCGATGTATAGTCCACGAGTTCATAATAGCCTTTTCTATCGCAGTCTTGCAGTCTTTGAGAGACTGAAAAACATGGGGAGCTGACCCTTCATCCACGTGTCGTGGGGCTTTCCTGACCATTCTTTGCACCAAATGTTCTTCTAGTTCTATATCTAAATCAACAGCTGCTAATGTGGTTTTTGAAAAGAAATCTTCAAATCCCTTGCAGAGTTGGGCAATTAGGCTCTGTTATGCTTGAACTAAAATGGCACTGGTGCGCAGTGCATTCTGGGAGCGCCCTGAGCCATGATGGATATTTACTTCATGCCACAGTGAAAAGCTGCACACATGTTGCTGAGTGTTAGTTTCACGGTGCTGAGGAAAACATGCTTTCCAAACCTGGTATGCGGTCAAGGACATTTCTGCTGGGAAAGCTAACTTTGTTATGGTTTGTTATGAGCGTGTTTTTAGAGGAGGGAGGTACTCTGCTCCTTGAGGGTGGCTGTCGATTGACCCACCTGGCAACCAACGGCTGCTCATCAATGCGCAAGTGCCATTTCCAGAAGGATCGAGAATCGCCACCCCTTTTCGGAGTGTGCATATATGTGGGGCACCAGGGGTGGTCAGGTGAGACTTCAGCCGGAGGAGGACGCTTACGTCCGGCATTCCTGTGAGCTGTGGTGCTCTCGGCCTGGCTGTTCCCGGGGTCTTCCAGCCGCTTCTGGGCAAGATGAGGAATCCAGTTACGCTCACGGTGATGTATTTCCTTTTGAATTCTTTGCTTCTTCTGTGATTTATGTCTATGTTACTTCTGTGAGTTATTTCTATGTTATCACTGGTTGCTTCTAAGCTTTGAATAAATAGCCGTATAAGTGATCATTATTTCTCTAAGAGTGTGGTTGCGAGTTATTGAGTCTTTCTGCATTCAAAGTATTTGCTCTGTAATTGCATTGGTGATTTATGATTTTCTGTGCACTCTGGGGAGAGCAATACAGGCTCCTACAGTTTTTAACCATAGCCGATGCCTCATGGAATCTTAAGTTGACCTACTGCACTGCAGTGTTTACAGTTTCAACATGTAAAGATGATGAAGACTTTGAAAGGTTTCAAATGTATGGAGCTGTACATGGAACTCACAGGCTTTTTCTCCCATTTCATGATGGCCACCGGTTGCAAGTCAAAGAAATTCTATTATATTTCTATAGGTGGTGAGCACTCCACAAAGATTGTGCTCAAAGTGTCCATTGGGTAGGACAAAATGTATACCTGAAATGCCTCACGGGGCGCCCTTGCTCCTCAAATTTGCTCCGTAAAATAGCCACCACTACTCGCCATTGATTTTGTTTACATTGGTTGCCTAGCAACCTCTAGCCGTAACAAGCCTTTAGGCCATTGGGTGAGCTGGAAGGTGGAAGCTGGCTCCCCTCGCCTAAGGCCCACTTAGCTCAAGGTCCCTTCCTGTATGTGTCTGTCCGAGCCGATCAGGCCGTCGGCAGACACCCTGTCGCTCCACAACGCCGTCACCAGTTGTTCGCGGCCCTGATGCAGCACCCCGTGACCTGTAAGTACCGTCACCAACATTTGCCTGGTTTGCCCCTCTTTGCCAGCATCCTCTAACCGGGACCGACTAACTCATCTCCAGTCACAACGCTTCCATTATCATTTCATAACAACTCACTGCCGCCATAGCTCTTGCCATCCAAAGTCCATTTAAAAGCACGCCCACTTTCAGTCCCATGTGCATGTGTCCCTAATATGTTTTCACTCGTGACCTACTTGCTGCAATCATGTATTATCTGCCTTGCTGAATCTCTTAACAAGTGCCTCTAAAATAACCTGTACCTTCCACTATCTGTACTTTCGTCCTACTACTCTGTTATTGCTTTGTTGCATACCACCTGACCGCCACTGATTACAGTACGAACATCGTCTTATGTTAGGAGTTCACATGCAGGCTATACTTTAAAAACAACAGATTGTGCTGCCTAAGTCCCTGAATTCAAACGCAACTATCAATATTTTAGCATGCTTTCTGGAAAAACATATGTTGCTTAATGCCCACTCTATAATGGAATTCACAACTCTGTGTTAAGGCTTCATGCAGCTTTTTTACCTAACTTCACCCCAACTGGGAAAATTGCAACTGGCCTATCATAGTGCTATATTGAATGTTGTTTATTGCCTAAAGTTGTACTAATGCCAAGCGCTACATCTGACTTAACTTTGCCCAATTGGGAAATTGCACCAGGCCCAATTCTGTACCACTGAGGAATATTCTATTCTCACCTAGTCTTGTCCCAACGGAAACACGACATGAGGCCTAATTCATTACTTACTTTGAATGTTGCATTCAGCTATAGTACCTAGGGCTCTACATCAACCTCCTAGAATCTAAACCATGCTTATGCTCCTATTCATCTCAACTTACCTTCACATTGTACTGAGCTCACTTTCCCACTCCACAATGACCACAAGTGATACTAGCTATGCCCAAGAGGTTACCTGCTCCAGATTGCATGCCACCCATCCAATTCCTGCCCCAGTGCCTTCTAGCAGCCTCCAAACCCTCTCCCAACATATCGGAGTGCCTAAACAATCTGTATCTTAACTCACCCGACCTATGGATTAAACAATTCACCAAGAAACCTACACCTAACCAGCCCTGCTCACTGAAAACAAGAAATGAATGGTTAGTCTCTAGACTCTCGCTTGTTCAGCCTTCTTCCAAAAACCAAACCTCTATTTCCTTACCAGACCCACCCACCAGAACCAACAATATTCCAAAAAATCCTACAACACTAATGAAGGGTGCATTGATCAATCCCAGATCGTTACCAGCTCATGCCCTCAACATTGCCGATACTATAACATCTCTTGAGACGTGGCTCCATTCTGCAGAAGGGCCATCTCTCTCACTCGCCATCCCAGACAAGTACTCCATCATCAGACTTGATAGAGACTCTAACCGAGCCAAAGGTGGAGGCATTGCCTTCATATCAAAAACTACACTAGGCCTTAGGCGTATATCAAACCAATCACTCCCATCCGCCGAACTACTGTCCGTCAAACTACCCATCTCTGCCTCTCAAACTACTATTATCCACCTCGTATACAGACCACCTGGTCCTGTATCCACAGTTGAAGAAGATATGAAGCTTCTCCTCTGAAACAACACTAAGCCCGGCTCACAAATGATCTGACTTGGGGACCTCAACTTGGCGTTCCAAGATGTAAAAGACACCAAGGCCTCAACCATTGCCAGCTCAGTTACCAAACTAGGCTTCACACACCGAATATCAGAACCCACCCAAACCAAAGGGAGGACTCCAGACTGGCTAGCTGACCTCATTTCCAACATTAACATCCTATCCAATTCACCATGTGCCTGGACAGACCATCATTTGATATGGATGAAGGATGAAGGCAATCAGAATAATTCCCACAACCTCGCCCCCCCCGCCCCAGTCAAACTAGGAACACTCACAATATAACAGTGGAGAAGATGCGTCCACTCCTACAACCGATCATCAATGCCACAAACAATAAACACTCAGACCCTACAGTCCTAGTGGATTTGTGTAACCACACTGTACTTAACGCCATAAACACCATCACCCCTCTCAAACTTCGTACAACCAAGCCTCTCGCACATCTAAACTCGTTCACCCCACAGCTTAGATCACTGCGTATATCTAAAAGAAACACTGAATCACTGTGGAAGAGTCATCCAAAAGCCGGTAACAAAGATAACTTTCTAATAGGCTCCCTTAATTAAAAAGAAGCAATCCTACAAGCTATAAAAGAAACCTAAAATGCCTGCATCATTCAAGCTAAATCAAATACCAAAGAACTCTTTTATGAACTCAGAGAGTTGGAATCCCCGGCACCACCACCAGTCGCTTGCATTAAAGACTCCACTTGGTGCAACAATATACAGTCAGCATTACTGAATAAAATAACCATGCTACAAAATAAAATTGAGTAAAAAAAAAACACCTGATCTCAGATACAGCCGCTAAACTTACTACCTCTATGCTTTACCCAAAAACTCAGAAACTCTTCAACGTCTCTCCTCTCACTACTAAGAAGGTAGAGGACATAATCACTAAGTTAAAACCTTCAAGATGCCAGGAAGACATCTGCCCAGCGCCCATCATTAAGTAGGCAGTCAAAGAACTGGCACCTTTCATCACATCCTTAATCAACACTTCATTCAAGACAGGCATAGTGCCCAACAACCTTAAAGACGCCTGGGTCCTCCCACTACTTAAGAAGCCAACTCTTGACCCAAATATCCCCACAAACTATAGACTGATCACCACGGTCCCATTTCTACAGAAAATTATTGATAGAGCAGCTTATCAGCTGATTCAAGAGCACTTAGAATCCAACAACCTCCTCTGCTTCAGGCAATCAGTCTTAAGGCCAAGGCACGGTACCGAAACAGCCTTAATTGACTTAAAGACGCAATTTGAGGATTTAAAAGACAAAGGCAAACTTGCCCTCCTCCTACTACTAGATCTGTCAGTGGCGCTCGACTTAGTAGACCACAAGGTCCTCTGCTTGCACCTAACTTTAGCAGCACTCTTTTCAGATAATGCCACCACGTGGATCCAGTCCTTCCTCAACAATAGATTGATGAGACTTTTTTCCCCATCAGCCTTGGCCGATCCAGCACCAGTCACCTCTGGTGTTCCCCTAGGCTCTTGTGTGTCTCCCACCCTATACAATGTATTTACAAAGTCTCTATTCAATGCCCTGGACCATCTGGGTGGCACCTACACTAATTACGCAGATGACACCCAGATACTCATACCCGTCAACGGAGACTATGACACCGACGCCAAAGTACTAAACTACTATTCTGGAAAAATATCATCTCAGATTTCATTCTTATGCTGACGACATCCAGCTATATATACGGCTTGATGATCTGGAGGAAGCTCTTGCCCTGGTTAGTAGGTGCCTAGAGGAAATAGGTACTTGGATGGAAGAACATTGGCTACAATTAAATTCTAAAAAAAAAAACGAGGTGGTTCTGTTTGGGCCAACGCACCTCCTTGATGGAGATAAATGCCCCCTCCACCTCAGTTTTTGGGAGCTAGCCTCAAGTATTATACCAAAGTAAAGAACTTAGGCTGTTTCTGGCAGAGTGATCTAGGATGTAATGCCCAGGTCTCAGCCAAGGTCCAGTCTGTCTTCTATAATATTCACCGCTTGCGTCAAGCACTACCTTACGTTCTTTCTGCTGATAGTGCTGCTGTGGTTGGGGCGTTGCTTAATTCCAACCTTGATTATTGCAATGGACTTTTGGCAGGAGCACTGAGTAAACAGATGTATCGTCTTCAAAAAGCACAATGCAGGAGTAAGGTTGGTTTTTGATGTAGCCAAGAATGCCCACATTTCTGGTCTCCACCAATCATTACACTGGTTGGCAGGAGAAGACTGGATTCAATTTGGTTGTTTGGTCTACAAATGTTTGTCTGGACTGGCACCAGTTTATTTGATAAACAAACTGAAATGGTATCGCCCTACTCGGGCTCTTAGATCTGATGACCAACTACTTTTTGTCAAATGCTAGGATTAATTGCAGATCAAGAGGAGACCGGTGTTTTTCAGCAACTGGACCTAGACTATGGAATAGTCTTCCACTGAGTCTAAGACAGGATCATTCCTTGATGAACTTTAGAGCAGGTTTAAAAACATATCTTTTCAAGTAGATTGGGTGATTTTGGTTTTCTTCCAGTATTGTCTGCTCCAACTTTCTCTTCTCTTTGTGATTGGTACCATCTGCGCCAGGACGCGATTTAGTTCATTATGTGCGCGTTACAAATACTTCAAAATTAAAAATTCATAG
Organism: Ambystoma mexicanum; assembly: GCF_040938575.1. Classification (NCBI taxonomy): domain Eukaryota; kingdom Metazoa; phylum Chordata; class Amphibia; order Caudata; family Ambystomatidae; genus Ambystoma; species Ambystoma mexicanum. Next base: position 767,434,786 of record NC_090941.1, read on the forward strand.
TATCATCTAAGCTTGGATGGCTAAACATAGACTTTGTTTCAATGGCAAGAAGACAGAGCTTCTACTCTTAGGTTCCAAGCTCAAACTTAACAGACTAGACAAACAATTTGACGCATTTAATTGTGACGGTAACTCCATCAGGGTTTCCAAAGAGGTGAAAACTCTTGGCAGCTACATCGACTCTTCCCTAAACCTATCAAGACAGGTTAATGTATCAGCCTCTGCTACAGCATACACCTGCAAGTTAATTACGGCCTGCAGACCGTTTCTCTCTACACCCAACTGTAGATGCAAGTTATGCAAAACAATGCCATTAGGACAGCTCTGAATAACCTCAGATCTCAAAATATATCTGAGGTAAGACGCAACCTGAACTGGCTATCGGTTAAGCAAAGGATCGACTTCAAAACCCTTTCACTTACCCACAAATGTCTTGTCAGCCTAGCACCTGACCATGAACTTCATACATAATATCTCAGACCGCCCGATGCGATTGGCACATGCACATTGCCTTAAAGTCCCGTGCTCCAAGCTACAAAAGGCAGGAGAGAGCAGCTTCCCTGTCCTTGCAGCCAAATTATGGAACACTTTACCCTTACCACTAAGAACTGAACAGGCCTACCACCTATTCAGGAGGAACACGAAATAGTGGCTCCTTGCCCAAGAATCCTAGATATAAACTCCTTCAAATGTATATTTTGTAATTTGTAAGAAATATACTCCTGTGACTTTGCAAATCTCTTTCTGTAAATTCTGTATACTCTTTTGTTTCCTTACTCTAAATGTATCTTTTCAATCTGTAGAAATGTATTCATGTCACTGTAGCATTTGTAACCTGTATGTCTGAAATGCAACCAGATGCTTACGGGCTAGGAGCGCCATACAAATAAATAAACTAAAATAAAATAAACTGAACTAATCCGTTTAACACTCCCTTCCTCTTGAGAATGCTCAAATCAAAACAAGCAATGTGTTTTGGAAAATTATTAATGAACCCAATCAAGTACCTTACAAAAACCAATACTGAACTCGTTAATGCTCATATCCACATCCTGAACTACTAAGTTCAGATTGTGTGCAAAGCAGTGCACGTAAATGACTTGTGGTTGCACCTCTTTTATCAACGTCTGAGAACCATGTCAATGCCTCGCCATATTAGAAGCTCCATCATAATACTGCCCCCAAAGGTTTTCCATTGTATAGCCAAACATCAGGAGAACAACTTTTCAAATGTCAGAGTTTGTGCTGCAGCGCTGGATGTTTCATAAAAACCCAAAGATTCTACTCCACCTGAAGATCCACTTTTGCAGTGCAAAAGACTACACAGACCTACTCTTTTACTGACACATCAGCAGTCTCATCTAAAATAATCGAAAATAATTCTGCATAATGAATCTCCTTCATGACATATTTGCAAGCATTTCATTTAATTTGTCATGAGATATCCATTTGTCATGAGCCATTCATGTGTACTCTGTTCTTTGATGTCAAGTTTACAATTCTGGCACATATCTAGCAGTAAGCAACAGAATTGCCTTTAGAATAGACTCCTCACCATTATGGTCCAAAATTGCAAGACCTTGCCGCCACCCCAAAGCCAACAATGTTGTCAATATATTCAGCTCACCGATAAAGTTGCTGCAACATGCGTACCACTTTTAAGAGATGCTAGTGCCATTTCTGCTGCCCGATGAAGATTTAACTTCTGATGGCTGTTGTATCTCTCTACGGCCTTCCTAAAATTGTTAAAGCCATGTTTAATTAAAGCATTCCAGGCTTCCTTATTACAAGTACTGTTTCGCAATGGCATACACAATTCATTAGCAGACTGACATACTTTACAGAAATTGATTTTCAACATTCTCATTGTATGTAAACCAAATATAGGTTTCAAACCATTTCTTTTGGAAAGTGCAGCCGTGCTGGGACTTAAAACCTGGCAATTTGTATATGTTTGTCTAGCATCCCTGCGTCACATTGCTGCTGCTAACATCACTGACTGTAGGTGCATCTGGTATATTTTGCACGCATTGTGCTTGGCAGCTTGATGCAACTATGGAGCCCAAAATTGCTACATCTGCTTAGTCAGACACATGGGACATCTACATTGGTTTTGCTGGGTTATTGTAATAAACCTCTCCATGATGGCTTTGACATTTCAAATTAGTCTTTTCCAGGGGATGTGGGCGAAGCTGTCACTGCCATGTATAATATGTCCCTGAAAAAGTTGTTCAGCTGGCATCCAACTGCAAGAAAGAAAATGGGATGCTGTAATTCATGCAAACACATCTCTATATGCAAGTCAAACCTTTTGCTATAAAAATACACTTAAGCTGGTGACTTTTTAAAATACATTTTGGGGATTCTTAAAAGGTGCACACCGTATGACAGAAATATCAGAAATACATCCTTTTGGTGTGTTATTCATTTGCATTGTGCACTTTTGTCTATTAGAAAAGGCCAATTGAATTAAAACTGCAAATTTCACTTTACAATATGGTCACTGTCTATATGTATGTTAACAAGACCCCATTTTTTTCTTGGACAGGTGACCTTCTGATTTTGTTAACATTTAAAGAGCTGCAATCCACATTTACTGCTTCTGAATTAAATTGATATCACTAATGTGGGCAATATGACCAAATAAACACATACACCACATGAGGGTAATTGTGAAACTTCTGCAAAATCCAGTTAACTGCAGCTTTCCAGTCAGATAGTGTTCAAACCAAAGTTGCAAGCCTCACAAATCCCAGGGCCGGCTCTGTGTAGAACAATCACATTACACCTGCCCTGACTGAGGTCGATTGGGAAAGGGAACAGTACACAGCTGCCAACCTAGATCAAAAAGGTGCATTCTAGAAAACAATTTTAAGGAGGAATTAGGAGGAAAAGCCCCAACAGCTACAGGCAGCACTAAAGATATAACATCTTTGCAGCAAGTCAACAGTTACAAAACCTGATGCACTACCTTTGCAGCGTTCAGATTTTTTGCACAAATCTTGTTCATACTGAAAATCACTGCATAGCACTGGTACAAAGTTCTTGCAATGCATGCCCCAGTTTAGCTTTCCAGTGAAAGTGATGAGGTTCTTTATTTCATAGCAATGTTTTACTAAATGTTCTGCTTATACGTAGCTGGACCATTGCTGCTGTTTGATGTCTCTATGCTTTTTCTTGTTGGGAAACCATCAGAGAAATAACTTTGTACCGGTATAAAGTAGCTGGGTCTCGGTGACAAGTGAAATCATTATCCATCTCAACATGGCTTCCTTTGATGAAAATGAAAAGAAAGAAACCTTTATGAAAACGATAATATTGGCATTCGTTTTTGAGCTTCTGTTTCATCTGTAGCGTCAAAAAAAGCAATTTTCTAGCATTAAATGTACAGTGTGTGCTTTGCAGTTATGCAAGGAATACCAAGCAATGTGCACATTTTGCACATTGATTGATATTCCTCATATAACTACTTGGCATTTCTTGCATAACTGCATAACCATAACACAATGTAGTTGCTTTCTAGAAGGAAATTGATTTGACTCCATAAAATACTATTGTCATATGTCACACACAGTCAAACAATTTTAGTGGCATCCATGCTCCCAACATCTAGGTTGCACTACCTTGTTAGTACAATGAGTATCATAAATTGAGACCATCATGCTTAATAGCCTGTAAAAAAAAAGAATTCATGGTGCACTAACACTCCTCGGCTGCGTGCAATGCCAGTACCCACTCTGAAAACTATAGGCACAGCCTTACATTACATATACCTGGACGGCCGAGCAACCTCCATCCACCCCCACACCCACTCACTATGACACGGGCTGTTATGCAAACTACAAGTGGTTTTTGTGTTTATATATACTTAAAGGGTAGTTGCTCTCTTGGTTTCTGTCGCCACGCTTTATCTCATGGGTGTATTTCTTTGAATTAGTTCAATTGTTTCGGTATGGGCGTCTTTTAAACTCTGCACCTTTATATTGAAACAGTTATTCACTAGATAGGGAGTTTTGATGTTCCTTTCAATTTCATGGATCAATTAGAGTGGGATTCACTCATTTATGAAGTGTTTCAGATGGGAGCCCTACTGACATGCTGTGCTTTCTTTGTCTAATTTATGTGGAAAGGCCCTTGTTGCTGTGTAGAGGCCTTGTGGAAGGTGTAGATATTGGCGCCTTGAATTGTGTTGTTTCAAGTGGATACAGAGTTTGAATACAGTAATATGCAAACTTTACATGTACCCCTGTCCTAAGCGGAGGCTCTTGACTTATGCACTGATGGTTTCACTGTGTATATTACTATGTCCGCATGTATTGAGTTCAATAAACCATCGACATGTACTAATTTTTATTATGGTGGGACATTGCTCGTGCGGTCTCTATCATTCACTCGCTAATTTTAACATTTTTCTCTGAAATAGTTAAGCTGCACTTGAGTGTGGAAAACCCTATTCTAACATTGGTTTGGCAAAAGCTAAAAACTTTTAGGGTGGGGATGGATGAGTCAGGGTTGACGTTTTTCGTTTTTTTAAAGATATTTTAGTGTTCTCTGGGAACACTTTATTAGCATGCTACCTTGTGTTATATCCTTACAGTGTGCCATGTATTTATAACCAACGCAACAGTTTGCAGGTGGTTTTAAGTCCAGTTGAGGCATGGGCCTCCTCCTTTTTTTCTTCCATTCTTTACTATTTCTACTTTTTATACTATTCTTAAATAACCGTAGATGCTTTTTTGAGAACCAAATCAGAATTCTTATGACGAATACAAGGTCTGTGAATCATCTCAACATTATCTCTTGGAATGTGAATGGACTTAATATTGTGGCAAAGAGAACCAAAATCCTATCTTACTTGAGAACTAATTCATGCGATATTGCCCTCCTCCAAGAGACACACCTAGTCGATACTGAAGCTGAAAAGCTGAAAAGGGGTTGGGTCGGTGAAACATTCTACTCAACCTTTAATTCCAGCAAACGGGGACTTTCAATACTTGTTAAAAAAAACTGCCAATATCCATCGTCTCAAGTAAGTCGGATAACGATGGAAAAATAGTCTGTGTTTTAATGAAAGTTCAGGACTCTAAAATCCGCTCATGTAATATATATGCTCCAAATGTGGATGACCCAATCTTCTTTAATGAATTGGCTGCTTTGCTTCAAAGCTACAATGTGGACTCTATAATTGTGGCTGGTGATTTCAACCAGGTGCTGGATCCGGCAATAGATCGTTCGAATGGAGGGCTCTCGAGGAATCCCAAAAAAAGCGATAAGTCCTTGGAGAGCTTGATGGGGGAGTTCAACCTGGCAGACATTTGGCAGCTGGAGCACCCATGTGACAGGGACTATACCTTTAATTCTCAATGTCACAATACATATTCCCGCACTGACTTTGTTTTAACTTCGGGCCAAGTGACTTCAAGTTGCTATGACTCCAAAATTGGGGTCATTGCTCTGTCGGATCATGCTCCTGTCTCCTTAAGCCTTTCACTCCAACATAATCCAATCAAGTAATTAAGATTGAGAATTAATTCAAACATACTTCACAATGATCAGATAAAAGAAGAGGTCATAGCTGAAATAGAATACTTTATTCAAATCAATAGGACTGAAGATGTAAAAGTTTCAACCCTTTGGCAAGCTCTGACATGCTATGTCCGTAGTGTGTTGATTTCTAAAACCTGCAAAGAAAGAAAATTGAAAGCAAAATAAACTCAAAGACTATTCGCTGAATTTAAATGACTTGACACCTTATTTGCAATCTGCAAGGATGAAGTAACAAAGGCTAAACTACGAAGATCAAAATACAATCTGAACAAATTTATCTCAAGCCAAGTAGACTATGCCCTCTTCAGACAGAAAATCAATTACTTTGAAAATGCAGAGAAGGCAGGGAAGTTGTTGGCACAAAGATTAAAGGTGACAGTGAGTGAACGCTTCATTACTGCAATTGAGTGTCTTAATAAACAATGTAAACTTAACAACAAGAAATAAATACATTGTTTCGAAACTTCTATAGTAAACTCTATGAATGGGATTTGACTTGTGATGAAACTGAGATCCAAAACTATCTTATGAAATACCCGAACTTTCAACTGATCAATCAACAAGTCTTGAAGGTGATTTTACAATTGAGGATATACGCCTGGCCACCTCAAAGCTAACTGTAGGTAAATCCCCTGGTTTGGACGATCTGCCAAGTGAATTTTACAAAATTCTACCTGTTTCAGCCTTACAGGTTTTAAGTGATGTGTACAAGGACGCTTTTGATTCTGGCTCATTACCAAATACAATGAGACATGCATTGATAACAGTATTGAGGAAATAAGATAAATCGACCACAAAATGTGAGAATTACAAGCCGATCAGCCTGATTAATTGTGACTGCAAAATTCTAGCAAAAATGCTATCCGTACATTTGAAATCAGTAATTATTACTCTACTCCATGTTAATCAGGTCAGATTTGTAACTGGCAGGGCGGTATCTGATAACATGAGATGCCTGTTGTTGACCATTGTGAAGGGACATAAACAAGGAGTAGCCAATGCTGTTATTTCAAAGGATGCCAAAAAGGCGTTTGATCGTGTGCAGTGGGCCTTCTTGTTCTCATGTCTGAAGAGGATGAAATTTGGTCAGAACTTTCTACAGTGGGTGAAACCACTGTATAAGGATCCATCTGCAAGTGTGGTCACAAATGGCCTCATCTCCGATGCTTTTAGACTTGATAGAGGTACTAAACAGGGTTGCCCGCTTTCACCCTTGTTATTCATCTTGTCCATGGAACCATTGGCCATTTGCTTGAGAGGGATGTTAATCTACGGCCTATAATTCGTAACGATCATACTAATTTAATCTGGCTTTACGCAGACGATTTATTGGTTGCCCTCCAAGTCCCGGCCAGTGGAATATCCCACATGATGCGTGACATCCAGATTTATTTGGCAGTCTCAGGCTATAAAATCAATTGGAGTAAGTCTGAAATTTTACCACTCAACAACCTGTGTTAGCAAACCTCATTCACACAATTTCAGTTCAGATGGTGTATACAGAAGATGAAATACTTCGGCATTTAGATTGGGGGTGAGGTGGTAAAGCTACTGGCGATGAATTTTGGAATGCTCCTCCCAAAACTGAAATCTGATCTAGAGAGATGAGGGCTGTTAAAGTTATCTATGTGGGGGAAGATTAATTGTAGAAAGATGAACTTGGCTCCATGAGTGAATTATATTCTGTCAATATTACCAATCAAGATGCCAAGTCACTTTTCCATGAAATTGACAGAGTACTGCAAAAGTTCATTTGGGATGGGAAGCCCCCAAGGCTTGAAATTTGGAAATTACAACTTCCGTTGAAACATGGTGGAATGAATTTACCAAACATCTTAGACTATCATCTGTCTTTATCGACTCGACTCTGTGTAAAATCATTGACTCTGGTCGTGAATGTTCGGACTATCTGGCATGGGAGTGTAGCGCTGTGTCTCAGTTAGATCCGTAGAGTCTCTACTGACTGTTAGGAAATATAAGTCAAGACAGGCGAACCCTCTCACCAGATTTTTTTCAAGATTGCTTGTGTGAAATCTCCAATCGCATGAATGTCCAGGGAGGATAGCTCAGCGGTAAAGTGCACGCCTTGGAAGCAAGACGACACAAATCAACACAGGTTTGATCCCCAGGTGAGTACTTAGAAACCTCTGGGTGTTTAAGCTCGTTATAAATACACAACTAAGACAAAAACAATTACACAACTTTAAAAAAAAACAATTCCTGTAACAGCGCCTCGATGCCCGCAGGCTGTGTGAGCGCTTTAAAAAAACAAAAAAAAACAAACAAAAATAATGCTGATCCCTACCTTCACCTGGACACCTCCATTTGGCTCAATCCGGCCTTGAAATGTCAAGGTAAGTTTTTTTTTATCGGAATGGTACTTGGCGGGTATAAAATATTTTCATGATCTGATAGAAGGGGGTCGTTGGATCTCTTATACACAACTGAGTAAAACGCATAAGATGGAAGGTTGCACATTAAATGAATACAGGAAATTAAAGGCTATTGTTGTTGGCTGTCTCGGCTTGCCTCAACTGCCATCTCTGAATGTAGCTTGGTCAGCATTGCGAACATGTTTAAGTGCATCTCATCCGACCGCTACAATGTACGGTCTCTTAAAGAATTGCTGAAAAGATGATCCCGGACTGCCGGCTACATGGGCAGAAGAAATGGAAGAGAACATTGATCCAGACGGCTGGCAACGCTGTTGTGAGAATACTCGCCTAGTGAGCCTAGACTGGGGCCTTAGGGCATCTAAAACAAAAATGCTTTTAAGATCATACTGTACTCCTGCAAAGTTACACAAGAGACATATCAGGCAGAATGATCTTTGCTGGAAATGCAATAAAATGAGAGGATCCCTTAGTCATCTAATTAGGTTTTGCCCAAATACAAGGACATTTTGGTAGAGTGTCTGAGAAAGACTCGGATTGGTCTTGAATTGTACAATACCCCTGTCAGCCACATTGATTCTAGGAGACGTAGCCGGGTTGGATGAAGTTTCTTTGGCAGAGTAACTTGGTTGCTGCGTGCCTGTATGATCGCTAAAAAAAGATACTAAAATCTTGGAAGTCAAGCAGCTCCTTCAATATTGATGAATCGGTAGAGGAACTTCTGACTGTCTCAACCTATGAGAAAGCCATCTACAAGAATTCAGGAGCCATTGAAGCATTGTGGAACATTTGGATAAGTTTCCTTGATGTATGTGGTTGATGTAGAACTCTCACCTGAATGGCATTGTCTCTTTGAATAATTATTATTAAAGCTAACTCATTTTTTATTTTTCCAATGTGATATTGTGCTTGTTACTTTGCTGTCTTGAGGATGATTAATCAAAAGTATTGTTTTATGGTTCTCTCTCTAATGTTTTTTTTCCTCTCTCTATCACTTCTCTCTTTCTATTTTATATATCCACTGTCTGAATTGAACATGTTGTAATACTTAGGTTGTTTATTTTTTAGGTTTAGCATGTGCCGAATACACTTTTCTTTTAATGTATTGTCAAAATTTGCTGATATGATGATGTATTATACTTAAAAATTAATAAAAAGTTATTTCCCATTAAAATACTATTGGCTTTAAAGTCATACACATGAACTGTATGTCTCGTGTACTAACTTTAAAGTGAATAGTATTTTATGCAGCCATCCATTCCCTTCCAGGAAGCAAATATAGTGTCACATTTGTTTTGTAACGATGCGTAAAAGAAAGCAATGTGCTTATTTGTCAACATGAAGCAACTAGAGACAGTGAGGTAGTGTGTAGAAAACTGGGAATTAAATGGGGGTTGGGAGTGAACAGTTACTGAACTAGGGCTAATGACTGAGGATGAGGAATGAGGTCCGGGACTGGCTCTGATGGCTGATGAGTATGACCGATAACAGGAGTAGCTTGCCATTGATGACTGAGGACTGATAACTAGGCATGTAAGAGTGAGTGTGGAGAATGTGTAGCTCCTAAAATGGACATTGATGATGCCAGAGGGCTAAGGCTGATACTCGAGGGGTAGGGATGATGCCTGTGGCATAGGCAGTTAACTGAGAACTAAGAATGATGATTGAGGCATAGTTTAAAAGTGGCCCCGTGTGACACTGTGAGACAGTCCTGCCTTTTAACTTTGCATGTTGGGAATTTTGGGCTCCTACTTAAAATGAGGAAAATGAAACAAGTCCAATCATGCAATGAGGAAAAAAGCACAACTGGATCAAGATGTCACATGATGCAGGGCAACCAGGCAGTTATACAGACGAGTGGGACCGTTCAGTGAGGACTATGAATGATGACTGAGGATGTCCTAAAACGGACAGTGTATGTATTACTAAGAAAAGCCTGCACATAACCTATTTACGTTACATGCAAATATTGCTGAACTAGCTGTAAAGGCAGGCCTCATTCATAGGACTAAGGATCACAATGGAGCTGCATCAGCACCACGCTGATTTGAAAGAAGATGTTGTCAAAAAGCCACTTCATTTCATGCAAGACCCAAGGAGCCAGAAGTGCATGTAGTCTTTTAAAAGTGGCACTTAGCTGAATGCCTGCAACATATGCCTCAACCCCCAACTTTTAAAACACCATGCTTAGTGCTCCATAAGCTTGAGAGTGGCATCGAAAAATCACACTGCAACCCCACACTTACATTAAGTGTTCCACAGCAGCACGTTCCAGAACAGCCACGTGGGGTAGTTTTTCTTTTTTAATCCTCCCCTACTGGGGATTTGGACCTGGGCCCATCTGGTAGCATTCCTGTGTCTGATCATACAGCGCTATCTCGCAGGTGGTGGACTGCTTCTGTCTATTTGTATAAACTCCTCGGCACATAACGCCCAGGCCTTTGCCGAGCCGCCACAATGTTCCGCTCTGTAGTGATTTGTGAGTGTCTTCTACAATTAAGTGTTGATTGTTGCCGACACAGATGGTACAGGTAATGATATGAATATGATATGTTTGGTTATTTATAACATGCTTAATAACCCAGAGGTTTCTAAGCGCGGACCTGGGGATCGAACCTGTGTTGCTCTGTGTCGTCTTGCTTCCAAGGTGAGCATGTTGCCCCTGAGCTGTGTGGCTGTGAGCCCAGGAAGTGTGTGCAGGGCTTTAAGTGGGCTGGGGCCTGCTGGGGCTCAGCCCCGGCAGGCTCCAAAATCTCGTTTTGAGGCGGGGCCCTGCGGGGCCTACTAATCTCCCATAGCAGCCACGACCACTATACGAAAAGGCTTTTTTTCTAAAGCCTGAAGCTCTCGCTCGTGTGCAAGAGCTTCAGGCTTCAGAAAAAAATGCCTTTCAGCCATAATGGTGGCGCTGCACCTGCGAGGCATCCCTTTAAACAAGAGATGCCGGTGGGCCGGTGCCACCATTATGGAGAAAACGTGGGGCCGCTGGAAGCAGGGGCCTTGCTTTCTAAATACTGAAGCTCCCGCGGATTCGCAGGGGTTTCAGTATTTAGGAAAAAAGGCCTCCGCTTCCAGCGGCCTCACCCTTTCAGCCTTAATGGTGATGCTGCCCCTCCCCAGCTGGCGAGGGGCAGCGCCGCCATTAAGGCTGAATAGGCGAGGCGCTGTCCCCTGCCGGGCAAGCCTATAGAATATAAATGCAGACATCAGCACCCTCTCCCCAAAGGGGAGAGGGTGCTGATCTCTACAAAAGCCTGCCTGGCAGGGGCGCCAGTGGCACATTGAGCCGGGTTTCGTCAAGGGGGCGTGGCCTAACGGGCCATAATGACCCCTGCCATTAGGCCACGCCCCCTTGATGAGCCCCGGCTCATTTTGTAGTGCCACTTAAGGCACTGAGTGTGTGGCTACAGTCCTGTGCATGTGCCTTGAGAGGCGCGAATGGTGGGTGATTGGAAGATGGAGGCTGCTTAAAGCTGCATGCTGTGGGGGACAATGACAAACTAATGGTGGTCATTTAAATGCATTTTCTTTCATTATGTTTTCGTCAGTCTTGATAGTACTGTTGTAGCACACAGAGGTGTGGGGTGTACTATTGGAGGAAAGGAAGGTCCCAGGTATGTGGTTTGAATTAAGGGAGGTGAGTATGGAGATGGTGGGGAGCAGCTGGAGAGGGCAATATGAGGGGAAAGGGCAGGAGGAACATAGTTCCACTATTTTTGTCCACTTTGATCCATGCAATTGCTGCAGACAGTTGTCTGCACAAGTCATGGAAAGGACGTCTACAATCCTGGGCAGAGGGCATGTGGCTTAAGTAGTGCTGCAAATGGTGGGTGATTGGAAAGGGAAAGCTTTTAACATTGTAGTTGAACTTCAGGTGTTTTGTTGTATTAAACAGGCACCTTAATGTCACTTCAACTAAATGTGTGTGTGTATACATACATGAGCATGGTGTGTGTGGGTGTGAGCATGTATGTGCTAGATTAATATTTGAACTGATTTTACCTAGGTAAATGGCAAGGATTCAATATTCAATGAGATTCAGGTTTCTATTAAGTGCACAGACTCACGGAGGCCAGTGTTATACCGTTAAACCATGTGTTGTTCTGACAATAACAAGAGTATAATGAAAATAGAAAAGAATGATCGAACATAAAAACACACTACAAGTCCCATGGTCCCTAGAAAATACCATAACGTCTGCAGCCTAACCATGGCTTGTGCAGATAAAGCGTGGCCATATTCTTGCTGCATCATCATAGGCCTCTTTTCCTGAGCTCGGGTCATCCTACACTTTTCTCGAGCTGGGAGCTGCAAAGAGCACCACCATCCAAACTCAAGAACAAGCATGATGGCTGAGAAATGAACAATGAGTCTGTTTCCCAGATAATTCCCATGCCATGAAACAAAGCACAACGCGAGAGCAGCTAACTGGTTGATGGAGCAGATGAAAAGGAAGAAAGAGAGACAGGGTCAAAGAGAGGCGCCAGAGCACCAATGAACTCTCCATAGTGTGACTTCAACCTGTGCATGCTACGGTCACAGTCCAAGCTGTCATTCAAACGGTTAACACTGTCACGGCTCCCAACGTGACGCGCTCTGTATTAGTGAAATACACTCTATCCATAGGACATTATGGGCCTCATTATGAGTCAGCCGGTCCGGAAATAACAGTGGCAGTAAATCCGCCGCCACCGTTGTTTCCAGACCAGCTGATTCTGAGTCCTGCAGACGGGAGGTGTTACTCCACCCACCCGCCTGCAGATGGACATGGAAACACAGGCTCTGTCATAGACTGAACCGGTGTTTCCATGGTCCCCATTCCCATGGAGTCCTATGGGACTCCATGGGAATGGGGCTTAACAGAATTCTGCCTCCAGAATTACTGGGTCACTGGGGTTGTAATGCCCTGGTGATTCTGTGCAATCATGGAGGGGGAATGGTATTACCGGTCTGGCGGCAGCCTGCTGGTTTTTCCGGCACGGCTACCGTCGGACTCGTCTTTATACGTATCTTTGTAGATTGCATAAGCAAGAAAAGAGGTGGATGCAGCCATTTAAGTGCACACGACCTGGACGGGCTACAGATTCTGTTGTGGTAACGAGGGATCATGGGACTTTTAGGTTGTTGGAATGTCAGAATATTTCATTTATTTTTTCGTTACAAGTGTTCTTGCTGCTGTAAGCACAAGAAAGAGTTTCCTTCATGAAAAGACCCTCCTCTTTAAATATAATAGCCTCCTGCTATTAAATATAATGAAGGTGTTGTTTAAGAACGGCAATATGCACTGATCCTGTTCATCCTGTTATTGTAAAAATGCTGAATACTTGTTCTCTAGTTAAGACTTGCTTATTTCATTTCCCCACATTTTTTTAAAAAATATAGTGTATTTTAAAATCTATCTACTCACGAAAGTCTGTGCTTTGATTACATTAATTACCGATAATTATATGTATTCAGTTTAATTTGCTAATGGTTTTCATTTCGAGAAATCTTCACAAGTTTGAGCATCTTTAAACATTTTTAATTTTAAAAATAAATGTAAAATTACACAACAAATTGTCTCTTTTTCACAAGTGTGGGGTGAGGTTCTTTTTTTTTCGTTATGGTCAAAGTCAGGTTGCCCTCGTACATTAAATATATTTGGACATAAAAATATTATTTTGTTATGGACAGCCTCTGAGCAAAGCAGGATAGTTTGGATTTCAGTCAATAACTACTGGTATTGACTGCATTCCACATTCTGAGTTTAGAAGGTGACAAGGAAACAACAGAACTGCATTCAAGAAACAGCAATACGATTTCCCAGAAAAACCTATTTCAACAGAGCAGACATCAGGGAGGGTCCTTGTATTCGCTGCACCTTCAAAATGTCATGAAGAAGCGGCCACTTCGAGCACATACAGAAGATCAGGTTTGGGGTGCTGCAAAATAGGGACAGTGGTGAATGCTATTTTGAGGCCTGTGAAAGCTTTCTGTTGTAGTGGAGTCCAAACAAACGGGACATGGGGGCTCATGAGTTTCGTCAATGGGGCAGCGACGGCCGAGAACCCCACGATGAAGAGCCTATAAAAGTTGGCGAACCCAAGAAATGACTGTAACTCCTTGATAGTTGTGGGGACGAGCCAATCCAGGACGGCGTGGATCTTAGTGGTATTCATAGTCAGTCCCCCAGGAGTGATGTGAAATCCCCCAAAAATATACTTCTCGGGCATGGAACAGGAATTTTTCAAGTTTGGCGTAGAGACAGTGAGAATGGAGCCGGTTAAGGACTTCTTGCACGTGCATAATGTGGTCTTGTAGTGACTGCGAAAAGATGAGTATATCGAGATACACTACCACAGATGTGTCAATGATGTCATGGAAGATCTCGTTCATGAACTTCTGAAAGGTGGCCGGGGCGTTGCATAACCCGAACGGCATGACGGTATATTCAAACAGGCCATATCGGGTACAGAAGGCTGTTTTTCATTTGTCACCCTTTCTGATACGTATCAGGTTATACGCACCCCTGAGATCTAGTTTGGTAAATATCATAGCATGGGTCAAACGATCTAACAAAGGCGAAATGAGGGGAATAGGGTACCAGTTATTGATAGTAATCTGATTCAATCGTCAGTAATCTATACAAGGGCGTAGGTCACCTTCTCTTTTGGGCACAAAAAATATAGGACTGGCAGCGGGGAATTGGGATGGTTTTATGTGCCCTAACCATAGTGACTGTTGCAAGTACTCCTTCAAGACTACGTCCTCCAATGGAGACAAGGAGTAAATGTGCCCACATGGGATCCGAGCTCCTGGGACCAAATTGATCGGACAGTCATACGGGCGGTGTGGAGGCAAGTGTTCTGCTGACTTTTTGTCGAACACTTCAGAGAAGTCGTGGTATTCGGGTGGCAGTTAGGTAGTAATGAGACCGACTACATGTCTCGGGATGTCAATTTCCATTGTCTGTGGTTCATGTAGGGATAAGCCTGCCAGGGCCCCCAGAGCTTGAGCAGGAGTGGTTGTTTCTGGGGCATGAAGGCAGTGTTGATGACAAAACAGTGAATCTAAAACGATAGACCCCAAAACCCAGTTGATGACAGGATTGTGGGTCCACAACCATGGGATACCGTGAATAAAGCCATATTGTTGGGTGGTGATCAGGTCAAAAGAGATGGTCTTGTGGTGAGTGTCCTGTAGAATCATGGTTAAGGGAGCAGTTTGTTGCCTGATGGGACCGGAAACAAGGGGAGACCCATCCACTGCCTGTACAGGCTCGGGGTGCCTTTTATTCTGTATGGGTAGATTCAAGGAAGCGGCCAGTGATATGTCTATATAATTCCCTGTGGCTTCAGAGTCAATGACTAAGTGGACTTGGTGCTTGAGGTTCCCTATGGGACACAGGTATGCTTGTAGATTCAAGGGCCTAGAAGTCTCAGATAACGCTGGGGAAGCATGGGAATGTAGAGAATGGCTCGTCCACCCCCCACCCCCGTCCTAGAGACGAGCCTTCTGAAAACCTGCTGTCTTCAACTTGGGTCTTCTGGGACATTCCTTCATGAAATGACCAAGGGTTCCGCAATAGAAACAAGCGTTGGCTTGTCTACGGCTTTCCCGTTCTGCGGGTGATATGGGACTACGAATACCCCCGATCTGCATGAGTTCACTAGTTTCCGAGGATTTTGGTGTTGTGGCAAAGAGGGGAGTGGTTTTCCTGGTTTCTGTCTTACGTTCCGTGTATAGGGCATCAACTTGGAGGGCAAGATCCACTAACTCGAGGTACTCGGTAGGTAATGCTGGTACCACTGAAAAGGCATCTTTCATCTGATCATTAAGACCCCTGTAAAACACCACAGAATTCATGTCCTCTGGCCAAGCGGTTTCTACATACAACTGATTAAAGCGTGTGATGTACTCGATTAACAGGGTTTTACCTTGTGCTAGTTCGAGTAACTCTAGGTCACGGGTTTGGGCTTTGTGACGTGTATCAAACACCCGGGACATTTCAGCTACCAGCTGATCAAAGTCATAGAGAACGGGATTGTCGTTTTCCAGTAACGGATTCACCCAGGTGGCAGCGATCCTGCTTAGGTGAGACAAAGTAAAGGCTACTTTTGTTGTAGAGTCGGCGAAGGCCTGAGGACGACATAGGAAATGCAATTTGCATTGATTCAAGAATGTGCAGAATTTACGGGGGTCACCCTGGAATTTCTTGGTTGCCACCAAAGGAAATGGGGTAGGTATGTATACCGGGGTTGGGGCCGGGGCTGGGACCATCGTTGCAACAGGAGGTTCTGGCTGGACGGGAGCATTCCCAAATTCCGCATCGGGGGGCAAGGCATGTCTCTCGCTTTGGATGGTGTCCAAACGCTGGTGTATTGCTGCTGTGGTGGCCGTCATGTCTGCCCTAAGGACTGTGATAGCCTGGACTAGAGCAGCCACCGGGTCCCCGGCGGAGGCATCCATAACTATGCAGAAGAAAGGCTTCTCAGTCTGTCAAGATCTGACATCCACAAAGTTAGGTGTACCTCTGTTCCCAAGCACCAGTCAGAGAGATATAAAATAACTTGCTGACCGGTTATTGAGTGGTAGGAAAAAGGAACACCGGATCCCGGGTGGCTACGAGAAAAGGACTGGGTTAGACAAGTAAAGTGCAACAACTACAAACAATGTATGTTAGGAAAGCCAAAGACACCTAACCGTGGGAAGACCGATGTTTGCTCTACACCTAGATGTTCCCCCCTGGGAGTGTAAAGAGATGGGAATAACTCTACCAGGGCCCACCTAAGGGGTTCTCTTCTTGGTTCGTGAGACTTGGGTACCAAAGTAAACTAAAAAGTAATAGATCAATCTGTAGAAATGATCCTGTAGTTCGTAAGAGTCCAGGCAAGCAGTTTCAAGTTCACCAAATCCAAAGGGGTAAACAAAGCAGTCCAATTTCAAAGTCCAGAGGTCGTAGCCGTGTAAGTAAACAAACCTAGGTTGCCAAATCCAATAAGGGTAATCCAAAGCACTCCAGGGTCAAAAACAGGTTCCAGGGTTCCAATATACAAGAAAAAGCAGGTCAGGAGCAATAAATGGCCACGCGCCGTTAGAACAGCTGAGAAGCGTTTGAATGAGAGCGTGAGCTTCTTTAATGGCGTACTTCCTGGTCATGTGACCTAACTTGGCTTGCCCCTGATTGGGTTTCGGGCCCGCATCACGTGACCAATGCGTGAGCGCAGTTTGTAAATACCACACGTGTGGTCATGTGAGCGGCTGTGAGGAAGTAAGGTCCAACGGGACCACAAGCGCCATGGCTGCCCCATCCATGCCGGCGCCACGAACGCTCTGATGCTGGAGGAACAGCATGGTGCCGAGCCGCCAAAGACAACAGCGGCCCGCGGCCAATAGCGGTGACCCCCGAAGGCAGTTAGGACTCCTGCTGACATCGGGCCAGGCCACCCGTGCACCGCTGCTGAGAGGTGAGTGCAGGTGGGGTCGGAACGGAGTGTATGGCGGCCAGTTGTTGTCCATCCAGCCCTTAACGGGGACCAGGCACTCAAGCAAGCACAACGACACCGCAGCATGGTCCAGATATACATGGATCAAGATCTGGGTGTCATCGGCATAGAAATAGCACCGCAAGCCTCTGGACTGGATGAGACAACCAGAAGCTGAACATAGAGGTTAAAAAGCACTGGGGACAAGGCGGAACCCTGGTGGACACCACAAGAAAGTGTGTGGGGGAAAGATAGAAAAGGAGTCAGAAAATGCGATTAGCCCCTGTCAGTCAGAAAGTAGTTAGTGCCAGGCAGGACAGCAGGATGGAAAACGGTGGTAAACAGTATAGAAAGCTGCAGAAAGTTATAACAATATCAGGGCTCCCACTCCACCCAGATCGACTAACATGGCCAAGTCATCCATAACGGACACAAGCACACTCTCAGTACCCTACCCATGCCAGACCTAGACTGAAAGGGGTTGAGAAAAAGTTTCAAGAGAGGAGGAGAGAAGAGGTGAAACCAAAGACTAAAATAATTTAATGAAAAATGTGAGACGAGAAATAGGACAAAAATTAGCCAACACTGAAGAATCCAGTGAGGGTTTTCTTAAGAAGAGGAATGACCATAGCTTGTTTGAGCTCCCCAGGGATGGAGCCTGACTGACAGGAAGCATTGACAGCATTTGTAACCCATGAGATCATGCCTGGCTGCAGATTTAAGTCAACTAACCACCCTAGACATTGACTCTGTGGAGAACTCAGGGAAGCTAGACCATGAGTATAGTGCAGTAGGCATTGCCTCCACAGGGCCAATGTTGTTAATATTCTGTACATTCAAATGAATGTGATCATGAATATCCATGATTTTAGTGTTAAAAACCTCTGCTAATCAGTCAGAGAGATTTTGCGTCGGGGACAGACTTGGAACAAAGTGAGCTGTCGATGAACAAGACTTAACAACTGCAAACAACTCCTTAGACTGATTTAATGTCGACTCAGCCTTCCCAGTAAAGAAGCTCTGCTTAGCTAGCGGGATGGCGGCATATTACTCAGCAGTGAGGCGATGAAAGAATAATCTCTCGGCGGAGCCACAAAACACACGCCACTTGCGTTCAGCATGCATCAATTCCAAGTGAGCTACCATGAGCACAGCAGAGATCAAGGGCTGAGAGGGTTGATTGTGTTAAGTTTAAGAAGGCAACTTGAACAGCTGCAACCCGTAGTGTCTGACCTAAAAAATGACAGACCAATAAATAGCGCATTCTTACATCTAACATTGACTGCTGCGACCAACTGGTTGCGATCGACCACACCCCAATTAGGTTTCAAAGTAGCAGTGGAATGAGATTGGGCCAAGGGATCAATGACAGGAGCTGATATAGATATTAGACAATGATCTGACCACAGCACAGGTCTGACAGGTAGAATCAAAATACTGGGATCAGTAGAAAAAACAAGGTCCAAGATATCCCCCAGTGCATGAGTAGATTCATGAACAAGGTCAACTAAGAGTCACAAAAATGTGCCAATATAGGAGCTTGGGGAGAGTTGTAGCGAATATTAAAGTCCCCTAGCACCAATAAGTTAGAGAATATAACTTGGGGGGAAGAAATCGGCTCCAAAAAAGGATTCAAATAACCTGAATAGGTTCTTGGAGGATGATAAATAATCGAAAAAATGTAAAACATATGAAACAGAAATATTAAAACACACCAATAGAGCTTCCATTCTCAGACAATGGGTCTCATTACGAGGTTGGCGATAACCCACTGGTGCCATCGGCTGGGTTGCCGCCGACTCCGAAACACTGTGTACGTCACAAGACTTCCCAGTGACACCGGGACATTGCAAGTCCCGGTGGCGCTGGAAGTCAGACGTAGGATTTGGTAAGGCCCCATTCCTGTGGAGTTCTATCAGACTCCCTGGAATGGGGACTCGGAAGCACCAGCACTGTTGCTAACGGATCTGGTGCTTCCGTGACAACTCTGCCTGCAAGGGCCATTGCACCAGGCAGGATTATCCCTGTAGTGTGGCGGCCCAGAAACAAGGCTGCTGGTAGCTTTCCCGGCACCCTTGTTTCCGGACCGCCACACTCATAATGGGGCCCAATGTGACAACGGCATCAAGGAGAATTGAAAAGTAGTTTAAAAATAATAGCCACCCCACCAGCAGGATGGAGGGCAACTCGATCCACATGGATAATAAGAACACACGAAAATATGGTATCTTTTGACAGATAACATATGTTTATTTTGACCCAACTTAATGATACTCATTTTATCAACCTCGGAAGGATGAATGGACCTGGTGCAATTTGGACCTGTAACCATGGGGTCAAACACAGGTCACTATAATGGATGCATTAGTCCACTGAGCCACAGACTTGACTACTGTATTTTTTTGTGATTAGTACTATGTACTAAGAGCCTTAGACCTTGAGCTATAACTTATGGGTAAGTAACTAACACGTGATAATGACCCAGTGCTTCGTCTATAAGAATATACCATCATTTCTTTGTGCACTACTTCTCTTGGATGTCTGTTGTAAAATTGCCCTAAATTGGTTTTGCACGCATCCCATTTTCTGATTTTTTTTATCATGGAGATTTTAGAGCATGGGTGGACTGGTTTAATTCTGACCTCAATATGTTCAATTCCTTCTGTTCATGAATTGTGAGGGTAGCAGCACACCTACAGTATCTCTTGCAGAGCCATGATGGTGGGTGGGCAGCATCTTCTATAGAGTCATGATGGAGGATGGGCAGCATCTCCTACAGAGTCATGATGGGGGATGGGCAGCATCTCCTGCAGAGCTACGATGGAGGGTGGGCAGCATCTCCTACAGTGTCATGATGGGGGATGGGCAGTATCTCCTGCAGAGCC
The DNA here is from genome assembly GCF_040938575.1 of Ambystoma mexicanum. Taxonomy (NCBI): domain Eukaryota; kingdom Metazoa; phylum Chordata; class Amphibia; order Caudata; family Ambystomatidae; genus Ambystoma; species Ambystoma mexicanum. The sequence goes on from NC_090941.1 coordinate 767,455,075, forward strand.
ATGATGGACAGTGAGCAGCATCTCCTATAGAGTCATGATGGAGGATGGGCAGCATCTCCTACAGAGTCATGATGGGGGATGGGCAGCATCTCCTGCAGAGCTACGATGGAGTGTGGGCAGCATCTCCTACAGTGTCATGATGGGGGATGGGCAGTATCTCCTGCAGAGCCATGATGGAGGGTGAGCAGCATCTCCTATAGAGTCATGATGGAGGATGGGCAGCATCTCCTACAGAGTCATGATGGGGGATGGGCAGCATCTCATGCAGAGCCACGGTGGAGGGTGGGCAGCATCTCCTACAGAGTCATGATGGAGGGTGGGCAGCATATGCCTCAGAGCCACGATGGAGGGTGTGTATTTGAGATCACCTCAAATCTCACCCAGGTGACATAGTCACTTGGTATATCTGCTGGTCTAACGGGGAAAACGTGTCATTCAGAATGGATGTCCCACAGCGCAGATGATACTGGCGATTGGCTCTTACATGGCTGCTCTGAACTTTTGAAAAGTGTATTTTCCTAATGTTACACTGCTTTGTATTTGTTGTGATCCATGCACACACATATCGTCTTATAAAGGCCGCAATTCATCTCAAATTATTCTAAAACTTGAATATTTCACCTGCTAATGATCATTTGGGTATTACATGGTGAGGAAGTAAAAAGAAAAAACAGACATGTGCAAATGCCATGGTGAGAATTCAAACCTGAAGAAGGTATTGATTTGTGTTGAAAGCGGAATGGTAATGAATTCTAGTCTCTGGTTCGGTTTCCTATTAAATATGTGTTGTTCGGTATTTTATATTAACCGGTTCACAGAGTAGGTCTTTGGGTATCAGAAACAGGAATGCAGAATGCATTACAGGTATAATCTTAGATTACAAGAAATCAATATTAGAACATTACATAGATAGATTGCATTCCTTCCAATTGAAGCTACTGACAGCAGATACAAGAATATCGCCAAGTGCTTTTACACGCTTTGTGCTTTTACTCGGCACATTTCTTTGCAACATGTGTTTCGTAGCTTCTGACGCATTTTCTGCTTTATTAAGGCCCTGTTTTGGCCAGATCCTATTTATCCCGCGCATCTGATGCTAGACCTTTGCTGCAGCCTGTACAATTTGAATACGATGTCAGTAAAAACTAATACGGACAAACAACAGATGGCAGGTCCTTCTGCGTCAGCCAACATCCATCCACTTGAACAGAAGTCTAGCAGTGCCAGATGCCAAGAATTTAGAAGGCACATCAACTGGCATTCGTGCAGTGGATCCTGCTTTAGAGTTCAGCTGCAATAAAAACATTCATCAACACTCTCAGTGCCATGGAGACATGATGAGTCAATAGTAATATAGCAGAACAAGGTCGAATATTGTGGGTTATAGAAGATAAATAACAGGGCACAACTGGACTATGTGAGGTCCAAGGCAACGAAGTATAGCCTATAAAAGCAGGAGGTGATATCAGATAGAAGTAGTCTATACTCAAAATACTTAATTCATTTTTAAATTGCAGTGAATTTATTTAGCAAATAACACATTTGTTTCTCTTGGATCGTAGAGGGCTCTCTTTTTTTTGGCACATACATAAGGATGGACTATTTGATCTCTTTCTCTCTCGCTGAAGAACGCTACCCTAAACCTTCAGGATGGTGTCGGCTACTTCTGCAAATCTTACAACCCACAGGTGGTTTACATCACAAACTGGTTGGCACAAATGGGCATGTTTCTCTCACTACATGAAGGCAGGCCAACATCTCCTGATGGATAAGTGGATGTCGTTTCAAACTTAAAACACAAAGGGCCTCATTACGACCCTGGCGGTAAGGGGTTTACGCCAGCGTTAGCTGCGCCGACCCCTTACCGCCAATTACGAGGTCCCTTAGCGCCATGGAGGTTTTAACACCTGCTTTTAGCGGGTGTTAAAATCCATGGCGCTAAGGGACCATGGAGTTAATTACGCCACCGTAATTTACGGTGGCGTAATTAACGCCTTCCCCACTCCCATTATGCCCTATGGGGCAAAAATGGGAATGGGGAAGGGTAAATGGGGATTGGGGACTTACCGCCCCGCCAAGGTCGGAATGGGGCGGTAAGTCCGCCAACCACCATGGCGTAAACGTAGTTTACGCCATGGTGGTAAAGTCACGGCCCAGGCGGTAACTTACCGCCTGGGTCGTAATGAGGCCCAAACTGAGGTAAGCAGGTCCAGAATTGCCCACAATTTAAATATGCTAAATTGAATTTCTGTAAAGTTGTAATCGTGTGATTAGAGAAAACAAAATATTAACAACAATCTTTATGACAAATGCAGTAAATGCAGTAGACAAGTGTAACCTGACTGGGTGCAAAACATAAACCACCCAAAGCCCCGCCAGGAAACAGAAGGAAGAGCAAATGAGAAGAATCTCCACCAGCAATGAAGATTACCCCTGCTAAATAGCGCAGGTAGTCTTGATTATATTAAAGGCAAGGAGGCGAGCATTATGCTTCATCTTCTGTTTATTCCCATCTCCAGCAGTTTCAACAATAAACCATTTTGTTATCTGGAGGAAAAACATGTTTTTTTTTACTTTTTTAAACAAAAACTACATTTCTCTTCTGCCCCAGGTCTACTGTAGGCCTCATGACCTGTCCATGTGACCCTAGTCCACTCACTTCCTGTGCTCTCCCTCTTCTTGACTGCTCTTTAACTGCAATCCAACTTGAACCCGCTTTCAACAGATCCCAACTTGATAATCGTTTTTTTGGACTATCTTGATCTGGAACTATTCCGCTCTAGAACTGGTGGTCTTGCTCTGTAGCTTCTCTGCTTATCGTTTGGTTCAGCTGTTCTGCTGGTCATCTCCTAAAGAAGCATACAACACATTTTGTTAGGGAGGCGGATACACTCCCTATTCTGGGAGAAATGTATTCATGAGTACATCATTATCATTTTACATTAACTCTCCCGTGTACCTAGGGCGGGAAAGTAATGCTCGCCTCCTTGTCTTTAATAGAATCAACACTACCTGTGGTATTTAGCAGGGGTAATCTTCATTCTATGTCAAGATGGAGGCGAGCATTATGCGTGTTCAAAGTTTGGCATCACTTTCTCTGCAACTGATTGTAAAGGCTTGAAATAGAATGTTCTAAAAGTGGTATCGCTAGCCCAATCGGCTGCTTGTAATATGTCCTGCAATCTCGCGCCCTGCGCTAGCGCTTTTGAAGCCATCGCCCCCCTACAGAATGCGCTACAAATGTAGTCATACTTATTTCTGCTAGCTGCATTACTTCTCTGACCCATCTTGCTATAGTGGCTGTAGCTACTGCTTTGTAGGGTTTTCTGTGCGCTATCAGCAATTGTGTTGTTCCCATGGGCCTCAATTCTGCTGTCCTAAGCTTGTATTCTTTTATGCAGGCTGCTACGCAGCACTTGGGGTGGTGCTCCTGCAAATAGGGGTAGACAATTGTCGCTGAATCAGTCTTTGTTCTTCTCACTAGGGTGAAAGATACTCCTTCTGGTCCGTATGCCCTTCTATTCACATCTAGGGCTCTGACATCTGCTACTCTTCTACATGACCCTAGGCATAGCAGCATTGCTATCTTCTCGGGTAGTTGTTTCAATGACAAATATTTATTTTATGGCCAGCTGACTAGTAGTCTGAGGACTACCGCCACGTCCCATAACGAGTGATATTTTGGCTTTGGTGGTTTTCTAAACCTTATTCCCTTCGACAGTTGTACTACTGCTTCATTCTCCCCTACGGGTACTCCCTCTATGGGTGTGTGGCCCACTGATATCTATGATCTGTAAACTCTGATCGTTCTAGAGGCTTCCCGTCTTGTAGTAGCTCAGCTAAAAAGTTTAATATTTCTACTAGAGGTGCTGAAATGGGATGAAGACTTCTCCTTTTGCACCACCTTCACCATCTATTCCAAGCTGCATCGTAGCTCCTTCTAGTTGATGGTGCCCATGACTAAGCAATGAGGCTAGCAACCTGCGCCGAAATCCTCGGCTATTCCAGCATCTCCTGCTATCTTGCACGCCATCAGCAGGAGCGTCCCTCTCACTCTCAGAGGATGATATGACCCAACTGGGTCCATAAGTAGGCTGTACCGTGCTGGTAGCATTCTTGGGTAATCTGTCAGTTCCATTAATGCCGGAAACAATACTTGTGACTTCCATATCGGCGCTACCACTATCAATGTCGCTTTCTTCGTTAGCACTCTGTTCATCATAACGAATGACGGAAAGGCGTAGTGCGTTTCTCCTCTGCAATCCTGCAGAAAGGCATCTACTCCTGCCACTGTCAGGTCCAGCCTCCAGCTGAAATACTTGCTCTTCTGTGCGTTCAGTCTGGATGCAAACAGATCTGTATGTGCTGGTCCCCAGATCCCTTCTATCTGCTGAAAGATCTCTTTGTCCAGCATCCAATTGCTGGTGTCTGTTAGATATTTTGTGTTCCAGTCCGCTATTATGTTTTGCGAGCCTGGGAGATACTCTGCTACAACTGATGTCCCTGATTCTAGGCAAAAATGCCAGAAGTCTTTGGCTAGTTCCGCTAATAACTTCGACTTTGTCCCTCCTAAGTGATTGATGTACCTGACCGCTGAAATGTTGTCCATCTTCAGCAGGATACAAGAATTCACGTTGTCCTTCGTAAAAGCTTTGATTGCAAACGATCTGGCTAGCAATTCTAGACAGTTGATGTGTAATTTGAGTTCTTCTGAACTCCAATTCCCTCCTGTCTCTAGTTCTCCGCAACAAGCTCCCCAGCCTGCTCTGCTGGTGTCTGATTCTATCACTAGATCGGGCCGGTCACCAAATATGGCTTTCCCGTTCCAAGTGTCCATGTTCTGTAACCACCACTGTAGTTCCATCTTTGACTCTCCGTCTAGAGGTACTAGTTGATGGTATTCTAGGCCCTGCTGTAGGTGTTTTATTTTCAACTGTTGAAGGGCCCATAGTGTAAGGGTCCTGGGAATATTGCTTGTATCGATGCTGCTAGCAACCCCACTACTCTCGCTATAGTCCGCAGAGAAATGAGGGTTTTGCTGAGGCAATTCCTTATCTCTCTCTTTATGTCTCTTATTGTCATGAACAGAAGTTCTAGTGTTACCTTTCTGGTATCTATGACGAATCCTAGAAATTCCATCCTCTTTGCTGGTGTCATCTCTGATTTCGCTTGATTCACTAGGAAACCTAATGACTTCAGGAGGTCTGACACCCAGTTTGTCTGGTATATGAGTGATTCCTTGCTGTTTGCCATCAGCAAGATGTTGTCCAGATATACAATCGTTCTGATCCCTTTCTCTCTCATCGTCGCAGCTATTGGCTTCATGAGTTTCTTGAATGCCCAAGGCGTGGAGGTTAGTCCGAATGGCATAGTCGCAAATTGCCACAATTGTCTGCCCCAGTCGAATGCTAGGAATGGGCGGTAATTCTCCTGCACTGCTATCGTGAGGTATGCATCCTTTAGGTCTACTCTCGTGAGCCAGTTGCCCTATCTGAGGGTGATACACCACCCACTTGTTAATTTCTCTCAAGTTTATCACGGGACTTACTTTGTCTTTCCTGCGATCTAAGAACATATTGCTTATAAACTTGGGGTTTGTCAAGCAAGGTTCTATCGCCCTTTTGCTCACCAGTCCTTGCAGTTCTGCGTCTAGGATCCCTTTCTCTGCTAATGCTAAATACAATGGGTGGGGGGGATGGGATTGATATGGTATCTCTGTGAATTCTAGCTGCAGTCCTTTGACTGGCTGCAGCACCCAGACGTCGCTGGAAAGCATGCACCAGTTCTCCCAAAACCTTGATGTTCTCACCCCCACTGGCAGGTAAACGTGCTGTCTCACCTGAGGGGAAGTTTTGTCCTCTTCCCTGTCCTCTGCTTCTCCTTCCTCTTAGGAAGCAGCCTCTTGGTGGAAAAAAGGCATCCTGCTGCCTGTTCTCCCAATAGTGGGACCTGTTGCTCTGAGGCCTTCTCGTGGCTTGGTAGCGACTGGTCGCTCGGCCTCGGTATCGACCGGTCCCGTCAAAAACTCTCCCGGGAAATATTTTCTTTATTGATGATTGAGCCTTCTCCAATGAGGTGTAGGTCACTACAAACCTCCCCATCTCTTTCCCGAAGGTTTCTCCAAATAACAGTTTTTGAGCTGCATCGCCGGCCTCGTATGATCATAGGTTGCCTAGTTTAGGGTCTATCTTGAGGATGATTCTCTTCTGCGCTCTGAAGATAGGGCGCAATTATCGTTACCCCGGAAGCATACAGCTCTCTGGGCCCAGTTGGCGAGTACGTCAGGGTCTACTTCTTCCCCTGTATCTTTTGCTCACTCAGCTAAATTCATGATCTTTGCTAGTGGTCCGGCCCCTTTCCTTTCCACAGCTATTGCGAAATAGCGACTCCATCCCGCACTCTCAAACTGCCTCTGCCCTCAAGTGGAGGTCCTGCTTGAATAGTGGGAACTTGTTCTTCATCACCTTATCCACCTTCCTGAGCTGCTAGAGACCCTTGAAGAGACCCTATGTTGTCCATTGGCACAAGCGCGTGCATGTACTATTGAGCATAAGTCTCCTCTCTTCGTAGGGCTTGGACTGCCTCTTAGTTAGGTGTATTCTTGATGTTGAACTGGGTCTAAAGATTACTTGCACTGCCTGTTTTCCTCCCCATCTATGTGGTCTACATATTTCGTGCTTTTAACCCCTTCAATACCAGTGGTCTTGTGTATATATTGTGTTGATTGTGATGTATTGGTTTACTTTGGTATTACTGTGATTCGTTGCAAAGGCCTTGTAATAAATGTGTGTATATTTTTAATATAACACCTGTCTGGAGTAATTTGTAAGTGTCCTTGCTTTGTGTGCTCATTGAGGTCTTTCAGTCACCCTCACCCCTCTTGAGACTTAGGGCCTCATCACGAGTTGGGCGGTAACACCGGCGGTATTACTGCCAGTGGTATTAGCCCTACCGCCAAACCCCCGGCACTATTAGCGCCGGATCACGGGTTTGGCGGTAATGGAATTCCCCATTCCCCACTGAGCCCATTCGGGAATGCCCCATTCCCCATTGGGCTCAATGGGGAATTTTCATGCTCTTACCATCGGCGGATTTCCCGCCGGTGGTAATAGCGCAAATTTTCGGCGGATTTCTCCCCAGCTCAGAGCTGGGGAGAAATCCGCCGAAGCCCTGATTTGGCGGACCCTTAAATCCGGCAGTAATAGCGCAACCGCCGGGTTTAAGGGTTACCACCAAACTCGTGATGAGGCCCTTAGTCTTGACCGCCTGCCATAGCTACCCTGATTGGTCTGGCCAGAGGTTACCCTGTTCCAAGAAACTAGGTTGGCCTTCTGAACCTCTGCCCCTCCAGGTCAGAGTTCAGAAATCCTTCTTAACACCTACCGTCTAGGTTATTTAGAAGCTCTACCCCCCTTTTCCCATATGAGCAGTTTCTTACATGATAACCAACAACAGACTAACATCAGAGCAGTTTACCTTACATGTCCCATTACAAAGGTCAGGCCGAGTCAGGGAATTGACAATACTCACGCACACCATATGGCCCTTTACCTTGCCCACAGGGATAAAAGGCGGAGCATGAAAGCACACTTTGAGCAAGGCCGAACGCATGAGGAGACAGCTATAGCTAACCGGCAGTTCAAACGGAGAAGAAAGGCAGTGAGACCTGGAAGGACGACAAAGGGAGAAATGCCCTTGCCCTCTTCAACTCAGGACCGCAAAGCCTCAGAGAGGGAAAACATAAGACTGGGTGCTACAGTTGGCGTGTGAAGCAGCAGAGGTCAATGGTATAGAGGGGCCTCCCTCTTTGATAACGCAGGTGGAGAGGCATTCTGGCTACCATGGTACTATCTTTGACTCCAGAGAACAAAGAAGCCAAAGGGGTTCAGCACAGCCAGTGAGTCAGAGGAGGCTGATAGTAGACCGAACTGTGTTGAGCCCAAGGTTGCAAGTGGCAACATTTTTGAACGCAAGGAATCTGATGGACAAAGAACTTGTTTATTTTTTTTATTTATGTGATTAATTATTTTGAAAGAAAGACCAGTAAAGGTCCAGGTGCAGAGGGGTCAGGCGCCACGTGGGCGCTCATTCTAAAGACTCTGACCGGGACCTATTCTTTGAAACTACAAGAACCAGAAGCCTTATGAAAGGGTGGCATGAGGTGTCAGCATGGTCCTGTAAGGGTAAGGTCAGATCCCATATAAAATCAAAAGTCTCTGACCAGTGGCCAGAGGAGAGCTAGGGGAAAATAACCCATCTTTCTGAGAAGGTTGTTAAATGTAAATTGTGGCAAGTGTGAACCTGATGGAGGGTTGCCGAGAGAAAGCCAGGAGAGGGAAAACCTTGCTTTCTGATAGAATTGAGCAATGCATGAACTGTGTCAAGAATACATGAACTGTATTATAGAAAGGCCATAGTGAACCAGATAGAGGGAGGCCCAAACTGTGAAGAGGATCTGAGCCTGGTGGAGGGAGATCCAAGGGGTGAACAGCAATCGGCCAAGGTACGAGAGTACCGAAGTCATTTTTTGTTCATCTGTTTTGTTTCTTTGAATCAGCCAGCCTTTTAAGGTAAAAGACTTTTGTAAGAAGGTGACTTAGCCTCTGAAGGTTTTAATATCGCTAAACTGAACAGTGAACCTCATGCTGACGAGGCCAAGAAGTGTGCTGTGTTCGAGAGTCTCGTCTTGTCCTGTGCTTCAAACATGGGGAAGGGAGACCCAGCCTTACCATCCTGACTTTCATTTTGTGAGCTCTTCTTTCTTTTCTGGTGAAAATGATCCCACACTCATTTTGTAGTTTAGTAGAAAGGATTGGCAATATGTTTTTTGTATAGGCCCTTTTTTATTTGACAAGACGTCACTAGGACTGCCTTATTATTATTTGATGGTCGTAGCTTGCTCCCATCTTAGATTTAGGTTTAGATTAGTCGTTTATCTCACCCATTATGAAGTTCAATAAACACCCTTGAACTGTGATCACTTGTGTCAGTCTTTACTGTTGCCACCATGAGTTCCTTACACCTTATAGATAAAGACAATTTCCTGGAGACAAAGGTTTGCAGTTAATGTGCATACCCACAATGCCTTGCTGTTGTAGGGGAGCAGTTACATGCCTCTACAGGAAATCCCTGCATGTAACATGGTGAATCAAGTATTGTACTGGCTCTGGCTCCATTACCCGGAGGCACAAGCACTCAGATAGCCTGCGGCATCTTTTCTGCTCTACGGGATGCCTCAGGAATCTGAAGCAACTCAGGACCATGCCCGCACTTCGTAGTCATGACGTTCCCAGCCCGCTGCAACAAAGTGAATAATTGAGGGGACGAGAGGGAATACTGCTCCTGATCCGAGCAACCGGTGAGTTGGTGGCAGTGCCTGGCCCGCGACGGTGGCTTGTTGAATAACTAACTGCACATCCTAGAAACTATTGTGTCATGGCAAGACCCGACTGGACAAAGGGTTCTGCCACTGACAGGCACATACTCCCAAGTAACAGCTAACTGTGGGAGTGGCGAGAGTCGCACCTGCTCAAACTGATATAGTTAAGAAAGGCACCCGGGGAAGCATACCAGGATGCAATCTGGGGATGCAGTGCCACCGACTCATGGTGAGCGCTCACTAGTGGCCACTGACTCACCACACACTATAGTGGATGAACCACCATAATCCGGCAAAGGCGACCACAGCATACCTGCAGATGCCCGACCAGGTGATACCACGTAAATACTAAACGCTGGATAACAGATGCCCTTCCAGACCTGGATGACCCAGCCTTAATATTTCCATAACGGCACTACATCGCTAACACTTAAGGGAAAGCAAACCCGCGTCCATGGGATGAACCCACGACCATATCCCCTCAAAATGGATCCAACCTTGCCCAGTGAAAGCAAATTGATGGCGGCCTGCAATCCTTGACTTTTGTGTGGGCGCAGCAAATCTTACTGCATATTGCGGCAACTGGAAGCAACACCATCTCTTACCAGAGACATAGCATGACAGCGGAGAATAACACCTAATAATAGCTACATGTCCACATAGCAGTGAACCCAGGCAGTATGGAGTGACTCCCCCCCACATACAGTGGGATATTGAAGCAACAGTATCTAATACAGATGGAACTGATAGAGGAACACCACTCGAGTAAGAAGTGGTCGGCCCTGCAAGGTCAACAACGTCAGGACGCCTCCACATAGAGTGAGGTCACCCTGTCAAAACCGGACACATGTGACGCCCCACGGGTGAAGGGGAGTCAGAAACAGCCAGGCTATGGAACCTTCGGCTATCCATAGGAACAGCCATTGACCCTAGAATATGCACGCCTATATGGACACCTGCCTGCCCTAACACAACAAGCAGAGAAACGCTGACACCCAAATATGGAAATAGACAACCGAGACTGCCATTGCACTGCCAGTGGAGATGCTAGATTGTATATAATCTTCCTACTTAAAGGTCACAGCGTGCACTGGTATGACGCACAGGGGTCCCTGGAACTGTTGGTGATCCAACACGATAGTGCTTATCGTGGATACTTTCAAGTAAAGCTTCCACATCCCGCGCCACGCCTGCAGCCACTACCAGACTGCCTCCAGAGTCACCTGCTTTGTATCCAGATCCGCGGGCACTGGGTGATGACCCACATCTGGTCCCACCTCAACATGGTCAAAGACAAACTTAAAAAGATGTATACCTATAGCAAAATGGACCAGTATGCTACGCCTGCAACTGTTGCACCCCGCTAACCAGGGACAATTGGACGGCATGGTAGAAATGGAAGACAACATCTCCTTGAAAGACGTCATAAATGCCATCCCAAACTCACAGGCGTGTATGGAAAAAAAGATGGATGGTATTAGCGCAGATGTGTCCCTCCTCTGACATGACTTGCAGAAACTAACGTCCTGCACAGGGGAGTCAGAAAACCGTAGTTCTGGGGCAGAAGATGGGCTCTGCAGCATGCAACAGCAAATGTCCAGAGTAATGGCACACCTGAAAACAATGGAAGACCGGGTGGATGAAGGAGAAGGTAGATCTTGACGCAACAACGTTCGTATCCTGGGCCTGCCAGAGAAGTCGGAGGGACCGGACTTGGAATTATTTGTGGAACAATGGCTAGTGGAAATGTTTGCACCTAAGACATTCTCCAACTTCTTCTCGATCCAAACGAGCTCACTGCATTCCAACCAGATGACCAACTTCTGGCGCACCACCACACACAGTGATTGCAAAACTGTTGAATTACAGAGAACGCAACGCGCTACTACAAATGTCCATGCCAAAGGGACAATAACATACAACAGGTCTCAAATTGCCTTCTTCCCAGACTACACTAGAGAAGTACAACATGCCAGGCAATCTTTCGACCAACTGAAGAGATGTTTGCAATCCCTGAATGTCAAATACGGCCTCTTGTTCCTGGCACAACTTCAGATATATCACAAAGGCACAGCAGTACACTTCACAGATCCTAGAGACGCATGGAGATCAGCAGAACAGTGCATCGAAGGGGATTGGAGACCAGAAAAAACAAACAAAAACAATAAACCCCCGCCTCAGCCCGATCTAGACCCACCAAATCAGCCACTACATGAGCAGGAACCTGACCCACCACCGCCCAGAGTCAACGATGAGCAAAACAAATCAGCAAGAACAAAACGATAGTTCAGCTTATCAAAGAAGTGCTTGTGGAAGGTCGAGCCCCCAAACCCAAACCAGAGTGCAACAATAATGACCATGATTGGATTCATGACTGTGCGGCCCGGCACAGGACACCCCCCCCCACACACTTGTTATCTGCATTGTCAAAGTCATTTGTTTATCGTGATTGGTGACACAGTTTGTATGGTTTATGTTTGATGGTTTGGTAGTCAACTGTTTTGTCTATCGATTAATTTGGGTGACAGATGCTTCAGCTTAAGATGGAGTATAGGGAGGGGGGAAGGGAATTTTGTGAAGTTTTTTTTTGTTCTCAAATCTACCACTTAGACCTACCCAGGCGATCACCATACAACACCACAATGCACATGGATGAGGCACTTTCCCCACACTGCCTGATACATAGATACATATCAGAGAACTGATACAGCAATGACCAGAAATAGTGTGAAATCCCTAAAATTGCTGACATGGAACAGCAACGGCCTTGGTACCGGGATATACAACAACAGCTAGTCACACAATTCCTTAATAGGCACTCCCAGATGTCGCCCTTCTCACTAAAACGCACCTGATCGTTACAACATGCAATCTCTTTAGACGTTCAAACTACTGGACAGCATTGCATGCAGGCTTCTCCACAGGTTCCAAGGGGGTCTTGGTTTTGCTAAACAAGAAATTCCCTTTTACACTTTCCAAGTTGATACAGGATCCCAGTGGCAGATTTGTGCTGGTACAGGACTTGTTATGGAAGGAGACACAGACAATTCTAGCAGTATATGCCCCTCTGACACTCATGACCGAACTAATTAATGACCTCACATCCATGATCACAACCCACATTTCAGATCTCTGGGTGGAGATTTCAATGACGTCATGAATGTGACACTGGATCGCATACATTTATGAAATAGAAATCCCAATTAATGCACTAAACTGGCTGCCTTGATATGATATGATATAGCATTTGTAATGTGCCTTTACACAGGTGTTTCAAGGCGCGACAAGGCAAGGGAGGGGGAACAAAGGGAGGATGGGCACACAACCCTACTATGCCAGGTGTCATTCAGATCGTGCAAGGGCATGGGGAGGGGGCAAGGACAGTGCAGTAAAATGGTATAAGATAATAAGCAAGTAACGGCCAGCAAGTGGCAAGTGCATGGGTAAGTGCGGACAGTAGGTGTCGGGGGCAGGTAAGGGGACTGTAGGGATACAGAAACAGTCCCCAAGTGCGGATGTTTCCTGGTGGGCAGTGCAGGTGTGAGATGCTGGCCGGGGAGGACAAGGGCCCGAGATCAGGGGGTGTCCAGGAAGCGAGTGCAGTTCTGGTTACAGCCAGGAGGTCAGCAGAAGAGAGGGGGAGAAAAAGCAGAAGCAAAGAAAAACGGTTTTGAGGTGCTTCCGGAAGCGGAGATGGTTCTCCTCAAGTTTAAGGGAGGCAGGGAGGCTGTTCCAAAAGGGTGCACTGGCCGAAGAAAGAGATCTACCACCAACTCGTTGCTTGGAGAACCACCTGACCCTGAGGGAGTTGGAGGCGGAGGAGTGAAGGGCTCGAGAAGGAAGATATTTAGGAAGAGTCAGTTGAAGGTATAGAGGCCCCAGGCCCCAGAAGGCCTTGTGGATGATGCAGTGGGTTTTGAACTTGATTATTGCAGCCACTGAGAGCCAGTGCAGAGATTTCAGTCCTGGAGAGATACGATCCCTGGTTGAGGCCAAGGACAAGTCTCACAGTCCTGTTCTGAATAAGTTGCAAAGGGCGGAGAGAAGAAGCAGGCAGATTTAGAAAGAGGTGGTGCAATAGTCCAGCCTAGAGAGAACCAGATCTCTGGAGACAGTGAGCTTCTGGGGAAAGGAGAGGAAAGGAAGAATACCTCTGAGGAGGTTCAGTTGGTAGTGTGAGTTCTTAGAGACATCAGAGATGTGAGGAGAGAAGGAAAGTGTGGAGTCAAAGATGACTCTGAGGTTTTTAGCCTTGCCGGTGGGAGCAGGAAGAGGGCCAAGAGAGGCTGGCCAGAGAGCTCCAGGAAAGGAGGGAACAGGTGTGCCGATGAGGAGGATCTCAGTCTTACTGGCATTAAGGCAGAGGTCATTGGCGGCACACCACTCCTGGATAGTAGACAGACAGTCAGAGATGAGAGAAGTAGAGGAGGAGGTCGAGGGTAGCCTGAAGATGAGCTGGGTGTCATCCGCGTAGCACTGAAAGGTGGCATTAGGTCTAAGTTAAATATGACGAGATCTAAACCCCACAGAGAGAAGGTACTCATATCACTCTGGAGCCCACACCTCTCTCTTAAGACTGGACTATTTCTTTCTCCCTACAATGGATGGCCCCAGAGCAATTAGTGCAACTTTACTCCCCCGAGGAATCTCCAACCACTCACCCATGATGATAGAACTAAAGACTGATAGACCGCTCCTCCCAACCCCTGTCCTTGCAATTAGTTACTTACTTGGCTTCTCTGAGTTCATAGACTATATTCATGACAAAACAGCCACTTATTTTGAAATTAACAATGGGAGGGTAAACAATCCAAAAACTCTATGGGAGGCATACAAAACGGTTCTCCGAGGTGAGATCCTCTCCTGGACATCGGCCCATAAAAAATCACACCAATAAAGAGTAGTGAAGGCAGAGTAAGAAGTAATGCTGCAAGAAACCGAACACATAACTAGGGGATTGTGCAAGACGCATTGATCCCTCATGCAATATCTGCCCTAGAAAATGCCAAGCAAGCACACTTCAAAATGCACACACGGCTGTATGAAACCGGGGACAAAGCAGGCAAAATATTGGCTTGGCTGTAGAAAAGGGATGCTGGTCACTGACAGTTTAGAGAACTCAAAACCACCCAACCCGAACCACTGCAAACAGATTGTGACAAAGTTGAGGGCTTTGCAGATTACTATGAAGCCCTTTACAGACCGCCCACTGAATCGATTGACATAACCATCTTAGATAATATTACACTCGCCTGTTTGACTATGACTCAACAGGCTTGTTTAGGAGAGGATATTACAGAGACTGAGATTGCAACTGCTATCTCACAATTGCAATCAGGGAAAACACCGGGAGCTAATGGGTTCCCAATCGTGACATGGAAAAAATTAGGAGAGGTTGATATTACCCCTCACTTGCTCAAAATGTTTCTTCACTGTAAACAGCAAGGGATCCTACCCACCGATCTATGCAAAGTCAATATAGTTGTCATACCAAAGCAGGGAAAGCCCCCTGAACTATGCAGCTCAACAGACCAATTTCATGAGTCAACAGCAAAACAAAATTCCTGGCAAAAGTACTTGCAAACAGATTGCAGAAAGTGATAGCCACACTGGTGCATCCAGAACAGTGTGGATTTATGCTGCAAAGATCAACATGCATGAACATCCCATTTGATGCTGGAGAGGGTTCTGAACCTCAAGGAACCCCTAGCACTACTGGCATTTGATTTTGAGAAGGCTTTTGTCTCTGTTTTCTGGTAGGCCCTATGTGAAATCATGAGGCGCATGGGATTTGGGGAGCCTTTTATTGTCTGGGTCCAACTATTGTACGAATCTCCAATGGCGGAGCTAAGAGTTAATAACTGGCCTTCTCAAACCTTCCAATTGGGAAAAGGGACTTGCAGGGATGTCCCCTGTCTCCACTGCTCTGCTCTTCGCGCTAGTCATTGAACCCCTAGCCATATGGTTGCACCAAACTAACTCATGGAAGGGATTTCACTGGCCTGAGGGAGCGGACGATAAGGTCTAACTGTACGCTGACGATCTGCTGATATATATGGGTGACCCAAACTGCTCCTGCCCAGAGGTCAGAACACTACTTGAATGTTTCAGGGTGTTTAGTGGGCTCTGAGTTAAATGGAGTAAATCCATCCTGTTTCCAGTTAAGGGGCAACTCAGGCCATCACCCACAATGTCCATACCGAATAGAATTAGAACAATTACGCTACCTGGGGATCCAAGTAACAACAGATCTCCCTCAGTATGCACCCCAGAACCTGCATCCTATTACTAAAAAATGTATTGCATACGTCTGATACTGGGTATTGATGCAGTTGACCCTACTGGGCAGATCGGCCCTTTTTAAGATGCTGGCACTCCCACGCTTCTTATACATCCTTCAGAATGCCCCACTCCATGTGCCAGAATTTGAATTTCAAAAAGTGGAAAGTGCTCTTAGAACGTTGATATGGGGAGGAGGACACCCACTTATTGCATTACAAATACTGCAAAGATCTGTCTGGGCGGGTGCAATAGGGTTGCTGCACCTCCAATCCCACTACAGGGCAAGCCAGATGGTGGTGGTCAATGAAATCCTACATGGGAACAGAGAATTACACATATCAGAGCAGAACTCATCATGATGCAGGACAGGTCCCCACTTACGACACTTTACCAGCCCCTGACCAAACCCCCCCTCCATACAACAACGACCCACATCACATTAATATGGCAAGAAGCCCACGTGCACATTGGCTGGGGAAAGAAAGTGACTCCAATGCAACCACTATGGGGTAACAGCAACCTACCTGAGCTGAATAAACTACCGATAGAGCCAAGATTGATAATGTCTGGAATAGGAAAGGTTGGGGACATATTCATGGGATGTAGCCTGACACCCTTCGAGGAACTAACTGACGAATGTGGTCTCCCCACCACTGAATACTACCACTATCTTCAGCTGATGCATGCACTACATACACACCTCTATATGCTTGCGGATATGCCAGAATGTACACCACTGTAGAGAAATATAGTCTCGGAAGAAATACCCTGTAGAACCACATCCATGATGTACAATGTTATAACCTCTTTTGCTACTCAAGAAATCTCCAGGCTCCAATCGAAGTGGGAAACAGATGTTGGACCAATACAGTCTGAGGATGGTTGGTGGCACTGATGTACCCGTGATAAACTGCGATCTCCTTGAGACTCCGGCAAATACAGTTCAAAATCCGACATAAAGTATTCGATCCCTGAGTTGCACTTTACTGCTGTAACCGAACCACCAACCCCAACTTCCTTCGATGTCTCCAAGGTGAGGGCACTTTCTTTCACATCTTGTGGGACTTTCCCCAAATCCAGAGATACTGGCAACAATGCTGTAACAAACTAACTGAAGTCATTGGACATGAGCTACCATTGGACCCAAAATTGATATTATTGGGTATTGATGAGGAAGGAACTAATACTAGTTTTGATAAACTGTTTCTTTCCAAAGCTACAGGGCTGATCAAACGGAACATAACGCGACTATGGGGATCTAATATCGCCCGCTCTTTATACAATGGGTAGCTGATGTAAATATATGTATTAAATATATGTAGTAAATATATGTCTTGGGAGGATAGCTGAGGGGCAACGTGCTCGCCTTGGAAGCAAGACGACACGGAGCAGCACAAGTTCGATCCCCGGGTCCACGCTTAGAAACCTCTGGGTATTAAATGTGTTATAAATAACATATCATATCATATGCTAATGGAACAACATGTATGTACAGCCAGAGTATGTCCTAGAAAAGCAAGTAAGATTTGACAAAAGTGGAAGGAAGCAAATTAACATTTGCTTTGATAGACAATATAAAACGCTGTAATGAGAAATGGTGATGATGAATACTTTCGAAACAACATGTGGATTTGACTGATCTATAACAGTCGTGAATGTGTTTTTCTTTGTGTCTCAAAACCAATAAAATGTTAAATTAAAAAAATGTACAGATGCTGAAATGCAAGGTAGATTAAGTCATCATAGAAGTTGACTATATGTATTGAATAGAAAGCAGGCAAAGCCGCCATTGTATATGCGCTGGACATCTGTATCACAAATTTATCAAGCCAGGATGCATGATGAGAAAAGGCAAGACTTGTTTTGCAGCAAGAAAAAGCTGAAATCAGGGAGCTGAATATCAAGGCTGTCTGGCCTCGTATCAAAACTGAAGCAGCCAAGGTCGGCTATCTATTCTGGAAAGCAGTGAACGCGTAAAGGATGAATCATCCCTTGACAAGGTGCAAAGAAAGAACATGAAGATTGCCAAGTTGTATTCATTTAGAGCATTTAAAACCTGCAAAATGGACAAAATTGCGGTCTCCTTTAACGTGAGACAAGGATGGAACTAGAGTCGAACTTAGAGCTCTAGAACAATAATAATGAGTGCTGACACTCCCATGCATTCCCAGAATCAAGGGTACTTTTCAAGACCAAGTTCAAAGACAATCCTCATGGCAGAAGACTTGGTTGATGAGAGGTGGGGAGGTAAAGTCAGGCCCAACTCCCTGCACCTGGGTCTGGGCTTACGTGCTGCTAAGTGAACTGAATGTTCCAGACATGGCATAAGCGTGCCAACCAATCATAGTGGTCCATGTTATGAAGGACTTATACTTTGAAGACCAATAAGAGACCATGGGCCTCATTCCGAGTACGGCGCTAACCAATGGCGCTATTAACGCCTTGGTTGACGCCGTACCCGGACCGGCAGCGCCTTGGTGGTTGGCGGAATTACCGCCCCATTCCAAGGTTGGCGGGGCGGTAATTCCCCAATCCCCATTTACCCTTCCCCATTCCCATTCTCGCCCCATAGGGCATAATGGGAGTGGGGAAGGCGTCAATTACGCCACCGTAAATTACGGTGGCGTAATTAACATCAAGGTCCCTTAGCGCCATGGTATTTAACGCCTGCTAAAAGCAGGTGTTAAAAGCACCATGGCGCTAAGGGAACTCGGAGTATGGCGGTAAGGGATTACCGCCACCGCTCTCGTTAGCGGTGGCCGCTATCCCTTAACGCCATACTCGGAATGAGGCCCCATGTACTTGATGGTTTTAAAGATAACATGTTTTAGACGTAGGCATATACTGTCCACCTGACAGTAGGTAGCCAATCACAATCCTAGTTCTTATAGAATGCGTTCTTAGATATTCCCCTTAAGCCTATCACAATCCATAGTAGGTTTTCTATTATTTGCAACGTTGTATGACGTCACCTGTGATGTTTTTTTGGTATATAAGTGTGTTTTTATGAAATGATCGGCAAGAGAAAATTGAGCTAAGGTCTGTTGATTTCATTTGTAACTCCCTGTTTTAGATATTGTTAACAATACAGTATCTTTGCCATCTTTCTGAGTCGGTTCAGTTATTTGGACTCATGTTTACTCTGAGAACCCATCCATTACATGCGCATTCCCAAAGGGCCCTAAGCTCACATGGTAGCGGTGCGGATGGTTTAAAAAGATCCAAGCTAGTTTGTCTCGTGATTTTCAGATGATCAGGCATCCTCTGCCATTAGCTGGAAGGTCGCAGGATTTCCTGTGGAGAGTGGCAGATAGAAATAAACTTGCAAGAAGATCTAAGACGTGGGCAGGTCCCCCTTTGACGAAATCCCTGCCCGGTTTCCACGGGTGCTGTGTGGATGGAAGGTGAAGTGGTAGGATTGAAGGAGGAGTCGATACTGAAGGTCTCGACTCGATTGACGAATGGTGAGTAGACTAAGGGGAAGAGCAAATAAAGGGGCCGGGATTGTGATAGTTTTTGAGTAACAGGAAATATTGTGAAGAGATAAGGTAGCGCCTAGAAACCCTGACACAAGGGAGTTAGTAGGAGACATCTCAAACTCCACCGGGAGTACACCAGTAATCACCCCAGACATATCAAACAAAATCTTCCAAATGGCCAATTCTTGAGGGTACAGAGAAATTGCTCCTCTCTTGAAGATTATTACACAAATGCGTAGAAATGGGCTCCTGCGCTAGGGGCCACTGGTTGGGGTAAGTACTACTCACTGGTCCCTGATGCAGGCAGACCCGAACTTCACCAGTACAGTCCATTTCGCTGGCAGGTTTGAATGCGACAATCAGGACGTCTCAACACTGTGTAGTTTCCGAGATACAGCGGGGATTCCCAAACGGGACAGGGGTCCCACCGGACAACAGCGGGCTCAGGGTGCCAAACCTTCCAGCGGGTCCCCAGCGGTTCCTCGACTCAGCTTCTTGTTGTAGGATACTTGGCTCCTTATCCTTTGTTCGTGTGAATTCAGGAGATCGACATGGTAGTGCTGTTTTCAGCCTCCTCTTATCCAAAGTTCTCTTCATGCCAAAACATAGAGGACCCAATGGGAGATCTGCTCACAAACACTCACTCCATACGTGGACCAGCCCACATCCTGGAGGCACACACACAAGGCATGCAGAAGCCCGCAAAAGCCTTGGGTTTCGCAAGAAAGTGCATGACCAAATAAGGACTGACCCGGGTCAACTCGACCTAGGGAAGGTGAAGGAGCAAGATGGCCAAAGGACAGGACAAAGAACCTCGTGGAATGGCCATTTTAGAGCCAGGCCAACTATTCGTGCCAAACGCGGTAAGCACGGTTAACATGGCAAGAAAAGGGTTAAAAATATAAGAAAACGATAGCTGCCACCAGTCTGTGACACATCTGCACAGTTCATAAAAAGTCCAGCGAGAGTTTCTAGGGCCTTTGGAATGACTAGAGACCAAGTGTACTGTAAGGTAAGTTACATTGCACACTTGTTACATGTTGCACAAAAGCTGCAACATGAGGAAAGGACTAAGGGAAACAAAGTCTCCCAGTACTGACTGTCTTAAGGGCATGTCAGTTTCCCCATAAAAAGTGAGTGAAAGCCCAGAGGAGTGCAGCTGAGGGCTGTGCTTCTCTGGCAAAGTTTAGTCAATGGTGTAAAACAGCAGCAAAAAGTCTGGGGGTTGACACATGGAGGGAAAATTACATTTAAATATGAAATTTTTCCTAACACTCGCCCTTCCCAGACTAAGGCCAGGGGGAACTAATCCACCCCTGGATGAGTTTCTTGTTCAGGTCGGTTAAACATTCTGGACAACCCATCAGCATTGCTATGTTGGACACCTGGCCTATGCTCAATAGTGAAGTCAAAGCCTTGCAGACTAATAGACCACCTATGTTCATTAGCCACTTTAAGGGCTTATGGTCAGTTTGCACAGTGAAATGGGTCCCATAGAGGTAGGGCCTCAGCTTCCATAGGACCCACACAACAGAAAAACATTCTTTCGCTACTGTGGACCATCTGAGCTCTCTGTCCTTAAGCTGGCGACTAATGAAGACAATAGGGTGTTCCTTACCCTTCTCATCTACTTGTGATAGTACATCTCCTATCCCAGTGTCAGAGGCATCTGTCTGCACAATAAAAGGTCTTTGGTAATCAGGGGCCCTGAGCACAGGGGCCTGGCACAAGGAGTCTTTTAAGCCATTGAAGGCCTTCTCACACTCTTCAGTCCAAGTTACCTTCTTGGGTTTCTTTGGAGTAGTGAGAGCAGTCAGAGGGGCAGCTATGGTACCATAGTCTGCCATGACATTTCTGTAGTACCCAGTGAGTCCTAAGAAGGCTCTCACTTGGGTCTGTGTAGTGAGGGTAGGCCAGTCTTGTACTGCTTGTACTTTATTGGGTAGAGGCTGTATCCTGCCTCCACCTACTTCATGCCCAAGGTAGACCACTGATCCTTGTCCAATCTGGCACTTACTGGCCTTTATGGTCAAGTGGGCCCTTTGAAGGGCCTGTAACACAATCCCAAGGTGTTTCACATGGTCTTCCCAGGTGGCACTGAAAACTGCTATATCTAGATACGCAAGACAGAATTCATCCAACCCATACAACACATGATTCACAAGGCTCTGGAAAGTGGCATGTGCATTCTTTAACCAAAGGAGCATTGCCCTGAACTGATAAAGGCCCCCTGGAGTTGAGAAAGCTGTCTTCACCTTGGCATGCTCTGCAAGGGCTATTTGCCAATAGCCTGCAGTGAGGTCAAATGTGCTGAGGTACTTGGAGGCACCCAAGGTATCCACAAGCTCATCTGTTCTAGGCAAGGGGTGTGCATCTGTCTTTGTGACAGCATTCAGAGCCCTGTAATCCACACAGAACCTCAATTCAGAAGTACCTGCTTTTGGAACCAAAACCACAGGGCTGGACCACGGACTACTGGAGGGTTCAATCACCCCAAGATCCAACATTTTGTTGACCTCTGTCTTAATGTAAGACCTTACTTTATCTGACATTCTGTATCCCCTTCATTTGGTAGGTACACTGTCTCCTGTGTCTATGTTATGTTTGCACCAAGGTTTCAAACCAGGGGACTGTGAAAACAAGGGGGGAAATTGCCTAAGCAAACTTTTCACCTCAGCGTGCTGAACAGAAGTCAGGTGATGGGTCACTCGGACACCCTCAATGGAGCTATCTGAAGGACTGCTTTGGAATAGGTCAGGAAGAGGTTCAGACTCCTCTTCCTCAACATCTGAAGCCACTAGCAGTGCTGTGATTTGAACCTTTGGCATGAGAGCCTTCAGCCTATTTACATGGAACACTTTTGGAGCCTGTCCAGGCCTTCCAAGGTCCACTAAATAGTTGACCTCACCCAGTGACTCCACCACTGTGTAAGGGACTGACCATTTGTCCTGTACCGCCCTAGGCCTTATGGGGTTCATGATCAGGACTTTCTGACCAGGTTTGAAGTTGATGAGGGAAGCTTTCTGGTCATACCAATGTTTCTCCAAGGCTTGTTCTGCCTTCAACTTGTCACTAGCCAGACAAATCAGGAGTACCATCCTTTTTCTGAGCCCTAGCACATAGTCTACTACACCGGTAGAAATGGGGGGAGTGGGCATCTCCCATCCTTCCTTGACTATGGCTAAGGGTCTCCTTACAGGGTTACCAAACAGAAGTTCAAAGGGGCTGAAGCCAACACCCTCCTGTGGTACCTCTCTGTAGGCAAACAGTAAGCATGGTAATAGAAGATCCCATTTTCTTCTCTGAGGTTCTTCCAGAGCCCCAATTATACTTTTCAAGGTCCTGTTAACCCTTTCCACCAGACCATTGGTCTGGTGGTGGTATGCAGAAGAAAACTTATAGGTGACCCCACATTCCTTCCACATAGACTGCATATACTTTAACATAAAGTAGCTGCCTCTGTCAGACACAACTTCTTTAGGGAAGCCAACCCTAGTAAAGATGCCAAGTAAAGTTTTTGCAACTGACTTGGCAGTCACAGTTTTCAATTGGATGGCCTCAGGATACCTGGTGGTATTGTCGACCAGCACCAGGATAAACCTATTGCCTGAGGATGTTCGGGGGTCAAGGGGACAAACAATTTTGATCCCTACCCTCTCAAATGGTACCCCCACAACTGGGAGAGGTACCAATGGAGCTTGGATTGTTGAGCCACTCTTACCAGATAACTGGCAGGAGGTACAACTCCAGCAGTGACTTTCTATTCTCACCCCCATCTTGGGCCAGTAGAAGTGCATGGATAACCTTTGCTTGGTCCTCTTAATACCAAGGTGACCAGCAAGGGGCACTTCATGTGCCAGCTGCAGGATAAAGGGCTTTACAGCAAGGGGAACCACCAACCTCCTATGGTCTCCTTCTGTAGACATAAGGCTCTCTAAACAGGAGCCCACCTTCCCAATAAATCCAATGCTTCCTAGGAGGCTCACCCTCAAGCTGGGAGCAGGCCTGTCTCCTTAGAGATGGGCACTCATGCTGGCCTTTACTGAATTCTTCCCTGTCAGGACCACCTTCCACTAACAAATCTTTTAGTTCAGGATGGTCGTTGGGGGTCGAAGACTTCAGGCATCACCACCTCCTTGTCAGGTCCTGGTGATTGACCAACTACCTCCACCTCAGTGGTAGGTGAGTTAGGGGGAATATTCTCTTTCCCTCTTTTTGATTTTCTGACTCCTTTAGCCTTGGGTTTCCCCTTTGGCTGAGGCAGGGCATTGGTCTTGGCCAGTGCTGCCCTTGTTTGAGACCTTGTGCAGGGTCTGTCAGCAGTGTCTCCCACAAGCCCTAAAGCTCTGAGATCATTGCCCAACAATACCTTTCCAGGGACGCTCCTCTGAATGCTCACTGGAATCCTGACTGCAGTACCATTGATAGTAAGATTTATAGGTATTACTGGGAACATGAGAGGTGGGCCATCAGCCAACTTAGTGGGCATCAGAGTAGCTCTGGCAACTTCCTCTGGGTCTACCAAGGTAGAATCCACTACAGTTCGACTGTACCCACTATCCCTAAGAGCTGGAGTATCTACTCCATTGATCAGCACACTGTCTTTAAAGTAGTGCTTGGTGTTATCTGGAATCCTAGCATAAGCCTCTGAGACTTTAGGCTCCCCGGAACCCAGGGAAACTAAAGAGGAGAAGGCCAGATTAGCAGAGTGGACCCCCAAGGTTTGTACCTTACATCTGGGATCCCCCTTCACATGGTCAGTTGCTCCACAAGCAAAACAAGATCCATTGGGTCTGTTTACATTGGAAGGCTTACTATAACCAGAGTTCTGTTTAGGAGGCTGGCCTCCAGTACCCTGTGAGTTCTCTTGTGTCTTACTCTTATTTTTCTTTTTGTGACCCTTTTGTTAGGAATATTTATCAGTTTCCCCACCATCCTTATCTTTGGACTTTTTCCCTTCCTCCTGCTTACCAGGAAGAGTCTTGTCCTTATGGGAAACACGATGATGTGACACCAACAAATCTGCTGCAATGGCGAGCTTCTTAGGATCTATCTCCTTTGAATCTGCCAAATTCTGCTTAAGCTCAGGGGAAGAAGATGCAAAAATATGTTCCAGCATGACAAGATTTATTATACGTTCAAAGGTAGAAACCTTATAACCTTCAACCCAGACAGTCAAGTTTTTTAAGGATTCAGTTACATAAGATACCCAATTACCACCTTCTTTCTTCTCGTACTCTCTGAATCTTTTTAAGTATTGGGCAGGAGTCTTTCCAAACTTTAAGATTAGAGTCTGCTTCAACATTGCAAAATCTGCTCTCTCAGCTTTTGACATTTCTATAATGGCACTGCAGCCAGAATGGGGCAGTCTGCTAAGTAACCAGGCAATTTTATCAGCATTGTCAACTTGTTGAACTTCACATGCATACGCAAATGTATTTAGCCAGTCCATAATGTCATTCTTTTCCTCATACACACTGAGCAGATCTTTGGGAAACCTTGGATGAGAGGATGCCCCAGACCCATGTCCAGGACCCTTGGATCCATTGGCAACTTGAAGCTTGGCCAGTTCCAACTGGTGATCCCTGTCTTTTTGTTTTTCTGCCTGCTTTATTTTTAGTTTGGCCATATTTAACTCAAGCTCCTTCTGCCTCAACAGCAGTTCCTGTTTCTTGAATTCAAGTATGGCCTCCCCATCAGCACTGGCAGAGGAAACATTAGACATTACATCCTCCATGTCCTCATATTTGCTGTGGATCAGTGCAGCGGCAGAACCATCAGTTCTACCAGTGAGAGCAGCCCCACCTCCTTCTGCACTGTCCTCAGAATCTATAGCTCTAAGCTCTTCTTGCCAGTCTATGATTCTTTGGATCATTTCTACTTTCGTGCCTTGAGAGGGGACTCCTCTCTCAGCACACATCTTTCTCAATGTTTCGGACCTAGAAGCATTTAAAGTTAACAAGGTACTTGTTTGCATACTGTTAGATAGGATTATGGCCTTTAAAAGTTATACCACAACAATTCACTATGTGTCCCGGTAGAAATAACTTGAAACGCCTTCACTAGTATGCAACACTGGATAACTTCAGTCCTATCCCACCGCTGTACACCAATTTGTTAAGAAGGATTTCAGAAGACCAACCTAGTTTCTTGGAACAGGTAACCTTTGGACAAGCCAGACCAATCAGGGCAGCTATGGCAGGCGGTCAAGGCTAAGGGCCTCATTACACGGATGGTGGTAAGGGTTTACCGGTACCGTTAAGGGTACCAGTGCTGGTAAACCCTTACCGCCTTACTACGAGGTCCCTTTGTGGGTCCCTACCTTAACGGCTGGTGTTACCAGCCATTAAGGATGGGACCCGCAAAGGGACCTGGAGGTAATTATGGTACCGCAATTTGCAGTACCATAATTACCTCCTTCCCCATTCCCATTGAGCCCTATGGGGGCAAAAATGGGAATGGGGAAGAGCCATGGTGAATGGGGATTTACCGCCCCCACACACCTTGGAATAGGGCGGTAATTCCGCCAGTCACCATGGCAGACTCTTTAAAATACCGGCGGCAACCATGGCGCTAATAGCGCCATGGTTACCGCCATCCGTGTAATGAGGCCCTAAGTCTCAAGAGGGGTGAGGGTGACTGAAAGACCTCAATGAGCACACAACGCAAGGGCATTTACACATTCCTCCAGACAGGTGTTATATTAAAAATATAGACACATTCATTACAAGGCCTTTGTAACATAGACCATAGCAACGAATCACAGTAATACTAAAGTAAACAAATACATCACAATCAACAAAATATATACACAAGACCAATTGGGTCTAAAGCACAAAATATGTAGACCACATAGGTGGGGAGGAAAACAGGCAGCGCAAGTAATCTTTAGACCCAGTTCAACATCAAGAATACAGCTATCTAAGAGGCAGTCCAAGCCCTACGAAGAGAGGAGCCTTATGCTCAATAGTACATGCACGCGCTTGTGCCAGTGGACAACATAGGGTCTCTTCAAGCGTCTCTAGCAGCTCAGGAAGGTGGATAAGGCAATGAAGAACAAGTTCCCACTATTAAAGCAGGACCTCCACTTGAGGGCAGAGGCAGTTTGAGAGTGCGGGATGGAGTTGCTATTTCGCAATAGCTGTGGAAAGGAAAGGGGCCCTCAGGGGCCACTTTGTGCATCGAAATGGGCTCCTGTGCTAGGGGCCACCTGTTGGAGTAAGGAATACTCACTGGTCCCCGACGCAGGCAGACCCAAACTTCGCCAGTACAGTCCACTTTGCTGGCAGGTTCGAATGCGACAATCAGGACGTCTCGACACCGAGTAGTTTCCGAGATACAGCGGGGATACCCAAATGGGACAGTGGCGATGTCTCTGCTCGAGGTGGAGGAATCCACCCAATTCCACTGCAGCAGGCTTCAGAGTCAAGGGGGTCACAAATGCAGCGAACTTGCACAGGTCGTTGCCACAGCAGGGCAACACGTAACCGCGTTTACTCCGGTCCGGGCGCACT
Organism: Ambystoma mexicanum; assembly: GCF_040938575.1. NCBI lineage: Eukaryota > Metazoa > Chordata > Amphibia > Caudata > Ambystomatidae > Ambystoma > Ambystoma mexicanum. The sequence goes on from NC_090941.1 coordinate 767,481,729, forward strand.
CATCTCACTTCAGACCTCGGAATGCCAAGTGTACGAAATTCGGTGGGACGGTGCCGTGGACACAGAGCAAGCTGTATACCAAGTTTCGAGGTCCTCCTCGAAACAGTGGCGATAACAGAGCAAACATCTGTGTAAGCTGGTCAGTCCACTGGTTGGCCCAGGGACACTTCGGAAGAGGCTTACTTGCAGGGTTTGTTGAAGGTGGCGAGAATAGTTGATCCCACTATTCCAATGGGTCGAAGTGTCTTTGCAGACCTTCTAGGACGATCAAAGGCAGAGGGGTCCCACAGGACGACAGCAGGCTCGGGGTGCCAAACCTTCCAGCGGGTCACTAGCGGTTCCTTGACTCGGCTTCTTGTTGCAGGATACTTGGCTCCTTATCCTTTGTTCGTGTGAGCTCAGGAGATCAACATGGTTGTGGTGTTTTCAGCCTCCTCTTATCCAAAGTTCCCTTCGAGCCAAAACAGAGAGGACCCAATGGGAGATCTGCTCACAAACACTCACTCCATACGTGGACCAATCACGGACCACAGTGGTCCCAGGCATTCAGGACACTCCAGACTCTCTGGCACCCAGGATGTGTTTTGGGAACAGACATCCCAGCCCGCATCCTGGAGGCACACACACAAGGCATGCAGAAGCCCGCAAAAGCATTGGGTTTCGCGGGAAAGTGCATGACCAAATAAGGACTGACCCGGGTCGACTCGACCTGGGGAAGGTGAAGGGGCAAGATGGCCAAAGGACAGGACAAAGAACCTCATGGCATGACCATTTTGGAGCCAGGCCACCTATTCGAGCCAAACGCGGTAAGCGCGGTTAACATGGCAAGAAAAGGTTTACAAATATAAGAAAACGATAGCTGCCACCAGTCCTGTCTATGACACATCTGCACAGTTCATAAAAAGTCCATTGAGAGTTTCTAGGGCCTTTTGAATGACTAGAGACCCAAATGTACTGTAAGGTAAGTTACATTGCACGCTTGTTACATGTTGCACAAAAGCTGCAACATGAGGAAAGGACTAAGGGAAACAAAGTCTCCTAGTACTGACTGTCTTAAGGGCATGTCAGTTTGCTCATAAAAAGTGAGTGAAAGCCCAGAGGAGTGCAGCTGAGGGCTGTGCTTCTCTGGCAAAGTTTAGTCAATGGTGTAAAACAGCAGCAAAACGTTTGGGGGTTGACACATGGAGGGAAAATTAGATTTAAATATGAAATCTTTCCTAACAGTAGGATTGGGAAAAAGTGTTACAGGGAAGGGGATACTTCATCTCAACCCTTGGTGTCCCACTTCCACTCCCCGACAACTCCTCATCCAGGTGATCCTCCCCCACTGGTCCACCACCAGGAGCTGGATTCAATAGCGATGACCATGTCCTGGCCACCTGGATGACATACCACCGGGGACAGCGGGTGAGACACCTTCAGGTTTCTCACAAAGGGCAGTACTACTTTATACGTAGCTTAATCAACCCAAGACAGACATTATGGAAGGCTGTCAGGACTCTACATACTGTCAGTAAAGGGGCCCCTAGGGAACCCTCGCATGTGGAAAAAAGGCACAATCACCACACACAAACTGATACGCCCGACACAAGGTTGCATTCCCAAAATGTAGGGTTTATTGCAAAGCAAATAGTCTCAGTTGGACAGCTGGGTCCCACGCCCTGCGACGTGTGTCTAGCAGACCTCGGTGGACGCAAGAGAGCGAGAATCGTACAACAGTTACATATTGTTTGTTTGTTTGTTTGTTTTTATTATTTATAATGCGCAAGAGTACCCGGGGGAATCAGGGCGCAGCATTAACAAGAAATTTCAAAGCTTGGTTACAATACACAGAAAATATACATGATTACAAAATAAAAAATAAGGTGCAAAGAGGTATATACAAATCAGCAGTCATATTATAGGACCATAATGTACAAGTAAGCAGGAGGGCACACGTGGTTACAAAGTGTGCAGGTAACGCAGGGCATTTTAATGTCTTAGTGGGACCAGTTTCAGCCAAGAAACCACCTTGGATCGGAAGTTCTGGTAGGGTAGGTCTGCTCTGAGGTTAGGAGGCAACGAGTTCCAGAGCTTGGCAGCTATTACCGGGAAACTGTTGCCCCCTATAGTTGCCCTTTTGTATTGGGGAACAGATAAACAGTCTTTGTATATAGTTCTAATGGGTCTTAAGGAGGGTTGTCTGTGGAATCTGTTAATCAAGTAGATAGGGGCAGAATTGTTAAGGGACTTGTGGGTGAGTGATACCGTTTTTAAGAGAATTTTGTCTCTGGTGCGGAGCCAGTTGTTCTGTTGGCTGAATCCTGTAATGTGCTCTCTTCTGGAAATGGCCAGGGCTGCTCTGAGAGCGTTATTCTGGAGGGTTTGCAATTTGCTGGTGGTGGCCTTGGTGGACCCCAAGTACATGGCATTGCAATAGTCAAGTCGAGACAATATGAGGGTTCTGGCAAGTTTCAGGCAGCTAGAATCCGATAGGAAGGGTCTGGCTGCGCAGATTAATTTCCACGTGTAAGCCGTGGAGGATGCAAGAGAGCTCACTTGTCTTTTAAGGGAAAAAGTGGAGTCTAGGTAGAAACCCAATGTTTTGACCTCCTGTCCGACTTTGATATTGTTCCCGTCAATCATGAAGGAATTATAGGCCGGGCCAAGTTTCTTTATGCTGAATGTAGTGCCTAAGATGATGAGCTCTGTTTTATCATCATTCAGGCATAGTCCATGCGTGGCCATCCATGCATGGATGATGATGTAAACCCTATTTAGCAAGGCCAAATCCTTTTCATAATCTCCTGAAAGCAGAAGGAGGATCTGAGTATCATCTGCATAGTTAGTGTAGGTGATACCAAGATGATCCAAATCATCGGAAAGGGGCTTGGTAAATATGTTGTATAGTGTGGGGGAGACACAGGAGCCCTGAGGAACACCGCAGGTGATGGGTATAGGGTCAGCTGCTGCTGTGGTAGAAAAGACACTCATGGTCCTACCGTTAAGGAAGGATGTGATCCAGGTGATGGCTTCAGTGGAAAAGTGAGCTGAAGTGTGGAGGTGTGAGCATAGGACAGAGTGATCGACCAAATCAAAAGCTGCAGATAGGTCGAGGAGGAGGAGTAGGGCCGCTTGTCCGTGGTCTCTGAGCAGATCAATCTGAGCTTTCAGGTCAATGAGAGCAGTTTCGGTCCCATGTTGAAGATTGTTTTAGATTAGTAGGTATAGATCCAGTAGCGAAGGATGCATTAATCAATTTCGTGATAAAAGGTGAGAGATCACGGGCAGCATCTTTAATGAGCTGTGCAGGGCACAGGTCTCCCTGGCAGTTAGATGGTTTCAGGGAAAGGATAATTTTTTCAACTTCCAAAGTGCTGACTTTAGAGAACTGGAAGCGGGTGGGGTTTGTGGACATAAGCTTCTCTGGCATTTTTGAGTTGAGGGTGTCATTCAAGGTGGCTCTTTTGCTGGAGACCTTGCTTTGACGAGTCGCAATCTTATTTGCTAGGGCATTTTGGATTTCAGAGCACCAGTTTTTATCTTTGGTGCACGTGTCAATGGGAGTTATTGGGGTTTCTATTTCTTTAAGGATGGAGAAGAGTTCTTTCATGTTGGATTTAGCTTGGGATATGCGAGAGTCAAAGGAGACTCGTTTGGCCAGGTAGATTTCTTTTTTGTAGAGTGCAGTTAGTTTAGAGAGTTTGATTTTGTTGGAGAGTGAAGGGGATTTTTTCCAAATGGCCTCAAAGTTTATTTTTTTTTGCCTTAGATTTTTGAGGAATGGAGTGTACCATTTGTTGAGGTGCGTTTTTGGTTTACTGGATCTAAGTTTGAGGGGGGCGATGCGGTCCAACGAGGTGGCCATAATCTTGTTATATTCTTCAACCAAGGTCTCGGGATCCAGGTTGTCAGGAAGTGTGTTAAGCGTGGGAAGTAAGTTGGGGATGAGTCTTTCTACTGTCATGTTCTTCTTATTTCTAGTAAGAGTTGGTGGGGCCTTAGTGATAGGCATAGGAGGGGGTCTATCGGGGGAAAACATGAATGATACCAGTTGGTGGTCAGTCCAGGCTAGAGGTACAGTGTTAATAATGTTCACTAGGCAATTGTAGTCAGCCACCCAGTCGAGTGTTCTGCCTTTTGCGTGCGTAGGTGTCGTGCATCTTTGCATGAAGCCTAGTGCAGTAAGAATGCTAGCTGTGGAACTTTTAAGTTTGTTAGATAGAATAGAATTAAGGTCCTCCTCAAAGGTGCTGATGGGGCCTGGTGGGCGGTAGATCAGATAGATGTTAAGAGTTTGGGAGTTGGTGAGAGGTAGTTTAACTGCTAGAGTTTTGCAGGAGGGTGCATCAGTGGAGGTAGCTAGTCTCATAGCAAGGCTGCACTTGTGGATGATGGCGACACTACCTCCTCTGGAATTGGGGTGGTCTTGTCTTAAAATGGAATAGTTATCCGGGACGCCAAGCATTAATTTAGGGCCCGCTGCAGGGTGTAGCCAGGTCTCACTAATGGCCAGGAAGTAGAGGTCTTCAGTAAGGATTAGGTCTGCAGTTTCTATAGCGTGAGCTACTAGCGATCTGGCATTGATTAAGGCTCCCTTGATTTTAGGGCAGGCTGGGTTTTTTGACATAGTAGCTGAGTTTTGTGCTGTGGTGGTATGGTGCTTGTCCTGAGAGGGTTCAGGAGTGCCCTGGGTGAGGGAGTTATAGAGGGGGGTAGGGTGGAGGTTTTGTGTTAGGTTACTAGGTAGTGTAGAGGGATTGGTTGGAGTGGTAGCATTCTAGAATTTTGTTTGAAGTGCAAAGAGCGGGCAAGGGGCTCATAGATTTTTGCTAGTCTTGCTCTGAGTCCTAGGTTCCTTTCAATAGTGGTGCGAGGGTGACTGGACAGTAGCAGTGCCAGGGGATCATGAGGGTCTAGGTATGGTGCTTGGTTGTTAGTCCTAGATGAGGCTGGCAAGTTAGGTAATTATGGAGCCATCTTGGTTGGTGATGCAGGAATGAGGCTAATCAAGATGTAGGCAACCAAGTTGGTGGTGAGCGCACACATACTAGATAGTGAGGTCAACAAACGTTAAGTGGTGTTTAAGTTAGGTGGACTGGGGCAGCAGTATCTGAGTAGACAACTAATTAGTGGTGAGGAAGTTTGGCTAGGATGCAGTGGGTGAGCAGCTGAGTATGAGAAGCTGAGTACGAGAAGAAGCAATAAACTAAAACACGTGGGGAGACCACTAAGTTCAATAGGAGGCAGTTTGGCCAAAATGCAAGAGGTGAACACCTACAATCGAAATACAGCAATATGGCTAAAACACATGGAAACCACTAAGTTCAAATAAGAGGCAGTTTGGCTAAAATGCAGAAAGGTGAACACCTAAATTCGAGATGCAGCAATATGGATAAAAAACACGTGGAAACCACTAAGTTCAAATAAGGGGCAGTTTGGCTAAAATGCAAAAAGGTGAACACCTAAATTCGAGATGCAGCAATATGGCTAAAACACATGGAGAAGCCATTGAAAATGGACCTGATATCCGGCATTCTAGGTGCCAACTTAACAAGTAGGGTTAAGATCAGCATGTTCGCACAATATGCCAGAGCGATAGATCAATGCAGTTATATGCAGAGCAGATTTGCAAGCGGTCTAAATGTAAGTTAAACAGATGCGGTTAGAAGCAGCAGAGCGGCATTTTAGCAGGTGGAATTTGTAAGCAAGTGTGTTTACATACGCGGTATAGCGCATGAGAATAATGTGTAACAGTGTGGCATAATGGCATTAGGAGGGGGAAGTAGAGACATAGTAGTGGTGAATGTTAACCCATGACAAAAGTAGCGACAGTGCAGAAAGGGCTGCGAATGTTACCTTGCAGTGCGGCGAGGGGGAAACGACCAGGGGGTCTGGCAGAAGGCAGACACGGCAGCAGAACAGGTGTCGTCCTTGTTCTGTGGTCCTTGGTGCTGGTGGGCCGGCTTTGCCTGCCGGTGACCAATGGGTGCTTTAGATGGAGCGGCGGCCAATCAGGGGGTCAGATGCTGCAGTATTAGCCTAGTTAGGCATTGGTAGAAGGCATCAAGAAATGGGCGGCCATATTGGAGGGTAAAAGATACCGCATGTATCATAATGGCGTTTACACACTTGCCTCAGTAAATTACCTGAACACAGGTTGTGAGGCAGTCTGCTTCTCCTCCGGTGGAAGCGTGACGGTGGGTAAAGCGGTTACAGTATTATGGAGGGATTTTTGAAAATAAAGCGCGTCAAATTCATCGCTCATCAGAATTCCTCGGAAGGCACAGAAGCCTTTGTGCAGGATGCCCGCTGCTCCTGCATGGGTCAATCGTGGAGCAGGATTATATAGGATATATACAAAGCAGGCAGCTTACAATCAGTAGTGACACATCCAGTACCGCCCCTAATACATTTCCTTCCTTTGAATTGGGTACGATTATTGACAATGGTGACGAGTATGACATCTTCAAACATTCATTTAGCAACAGTTTGCAATTTCGCGATCCTACAGACATAAGTCTTTGTTTAAAAGAACACAATGCTTCTGTTTCCACAAGCAAGCTGTGTGTAGGGGAGAGACACATTCTAGGCCTTGCTATATCCTGGTTCTTATTTGTGCGCTGGCGGTCAACTTGCTCCTCAGACCTCTACAGGGCTCAGGAAAGGGGGGCCGCAAAGAAGAGCAAAGAAGAGCAAAGAAGAGCATAATTCAAGTCATTTAATGTTCGCTTCTACCATTTCTACTGTGTTTCCGAGACTAGCTGGCACCTGCTGCACTAATTAGAATGCCTTGCTGCTTACTTTCCAAGGATATGTGAGGGAGGAGACCAGGCATTTCTGTCTGGGTTACTGCGTTATGTTTCAACATGTCTCTCGCGGTCTTGCGTTATGCACCAAAGGAGCAGAATACTATTTCAGCAAAGCAGTTTTGACATGAAGCAAAAGGCAAACGTTAAAGAAAACAAAATGGCGATTTCAGTCACCTCAAAATGGCCGCACTTCAGTCAAGCTTATGGCTACATTTTTCTAATACTAAACACATGAGGCGGTTGGTCTTCGGTGAACATAGTACATTGCCTTCTGATGGAGGGGTGTCTGTTTTTCTGGACTGACAAACCCTCCTTTTGGCCGTATGCCAAATTCCTCATCCATACATTGCATTCTCCTCTGGCCAAGTATGTGAATCAGATTCTGAATCTTGCACACTACTGGTCTCTTCTTCATTGTCATCAATATCGATTGACATGAATTCTTTTACTATCTTCCATTCATCATTACCATGAGTGTTTGTTTTAGTAGTGTCTTTCCTTTCCATCATCTGTACACATCCCTCGCTTATTTCAGTGCATATTATAGGTAAGCAGTGTATGCAGCAGCAACATGTCATAAATATTCCTAGCACCGCTACTAGGATTGCAAATCATTTCCATCCCCATGATCGTAATACTTCCCAGAACCAGGAATTTATGTTTAATTCCCAACTGCCTTCAGGAGGGTGGAGGTCAGAGCTTAAAACGTGCAATTTTCTTATCGCTTTGAAAATCGTAAGGGAGGAGTCGCTTACAAATACGCAGCACGCTGATCCCATGATTTTGCAAACACCACCACGATCAACCAGAATTACATCAAGGACCATTCTATTCTGAAGTGACATTAATCTGATTCCTTTTTCCCCCAATGTCATATTATACAATATATCTGTTGTTCCATTTATCGTTTCCTCTAATATTCTGGACAGTCGTCTTATATTATAAGAGTTTATTGCTTGACCCCAAAAAGGTATGAATGATTTTGATATATCTTCTACGATCAAACCTCCTTCCTTATTTCGTCGGGGTCTTGACCTGGCCAATTTGGCTATGTCTGCTGTTCTTGAGAGGAATACCCCAGGGAATAGGAATCCTAAGTAACAAGTACCTCCCCAGTTTCTAGGTAACCAGGATACGCTTTTTCTCCACATTTAAAATAAACAGGATCTCCTACATAAATTGGCTCTACCTCCTTATCAAGGAATGCTATGTTCATGCATTTAGTGAATGTTTCCACCGAATAAGAACCCTTCTTTCTCAAACAAAAGGGGACAGAACGTGGACTATAATTTACTGTATAAGAGGGGGGAATCTGCATCTTTATTTCCTTCTGGGTTCATATGAAACATGATCACAGATGATTTATAGGGCACAGACAGTCTATCTTGTGGCATCATTACTGGTGTAATCAATTGTGCTTTGTGGAATATGGAGCAACCTACTGGTTTCATAATGATTTCTTTGAATTCATTCATATTTGTTCCATCTAATTGACCAGATTCGCTTTCGTTCCATTACACATAATATAATGCACTCAAAGAAGCGTAACATGTGGAACTCAATGGCAGGGGCTGCACATACCATACAATTCCTTTACCACCATGCTGCGGCAAGTGGGCACAGACCCAACAGTTATTTTTTCTTAATATCGAGTGTGTCATATTCATTATTAGCAGTAATGTGTTATTTCCATAACCTTACCTGTGTCTTTCTTCCATTGGGGACAAGGTGTAAGTGATCACATGAACTGGGCTTTCAGTAGTGGAAATGTTTCTAACAGGCAAGAGCACTTCTAATGGGTGTATTTCTTCCAAGTACCATAATACTAATACTGTCATAATTTGGGGCTAATATACTCATCATGCACATTATTATCATTAGGATCAGCATACAATTTTTCTGACAATTTCCTTTTTGTAACTTTTCGTGTGCTTTGTTTAACTCATTATCAGCAGTGGTGCAAGAGGAGGCAAAAACTGGTTCCGGCATTCTTCTCTCTCGATTCTTCTTCTTCAGCAATGTTCGTCGTGAGTATCTCTTCTCGTTGCACTCTTTTGAATGTCAATAAGTTTTGTAATTGTCCTCAGTCTATTCAGCCAGTTCTTAGCAGCCTGGATTGCTATGTGTTGGGCAAGATCTCTGTGCATTTGCACATTGCTCAAAGAACTCCGGAGCAGTTATCAATTTCCTTCATACCATGTGAGCCCTTCTCGTCCCCAAGGGGTGATCTGCACATGGATTTTTCTTAGCACTGAGGAGCCTCGCTTTCTGGGCTGTCTGATTTGCACAACCCTCACACCGCTCTCCTCTAGGCCTCCGGTTCCTACTTCATCCGTGATAGGAAACAGATATCGTGTGATCAATGAATAGTGCAGATGCACTTCCAGACTCAAGCTCGGAGTCGGCTTGTGGCGCAATGACAGATGATGGCGGGTGCCCAAGTGATGATGCAAATTTCGTTTCAGGCTGTGGCGCAACAATAGATGGTGGGCTCCAAAGCGGTACACGTTTTGTGTCAGTCAGCAGTGATGCAAATTCTGTTGTACAACATTGGGGCATTCTTTGCCCTTCCTCTTTTACATCAATCTTTTCAGGCTTTGTTTCAGGATCAGGCAAATTTTGTGGCAAAGAACTGGCAACCGTCTCTTTCGTTTCTGGGACCGCTGTCTCTTTCTGGTCGTCTCGATCAGGCAGTTTTTCAGATGGTGATGGGACCTTTTTGGCGTGCGTCGCGTGAATCCACGCTTTTCTCCTGTCCACACGAATTGCGGTCTGCGTGGTCAAGAGGATCTGGTAGGGTCCGCGCCACCTTGGTGCAAGCGATGCTTTCCGTTCAAAGTTCTTGATAAGCACCCACCCTCCGGGTTCCAATGCATGGCCCGGACCAGTGTATCTTATTGGTAATGCCTCCTGCACCTGCTGATGAATCAAACGCAATTTTTGTATTAACATTTCACAATAAATGCTGAGCACAGGGTATTCAAGCTCCCTCATCCGTTTCGGCTGCGGTGCACACCAAACATTCGCTGGTCTCCCCATGACTATGTGAAAACAAAGCAATTCGAGCTCAGAAGTCCTCTTTTTTAGGGGGCTGTGTGGCAGAGGACTAATGTGAACATATATATAGAAAAAGTGCCACAGCCACTTGAGGTTTCATGAAATAACAAGATGTTTACCTCACATCCTTACTAACCCCACAACATTACCATTACATGATGATTGTGTTAAGTTCAAAGAAATTGTTTTTGGTTAAAAACATTGACTTTCACTAAATGTTTTTATGTGATGTTCTGTACAAACAAAATGCATTTTTGTCTTTTCTTTTTAACATTAATCTTATTGAGTGTTTTGTATTCATAAATTAAAAGATGTATATATCTATTGGTTCTGTCGCTATTAATTAATTGACATGATACGTAGCACTCTCTGCAACTAAACACACCTAGTACGTGTGTAGGCGGGTAGCTGTTTCTGTGGCACTTTTTCTATACATATCTCCCCATGACTATTTCATATGGGGAGAGCCCAGTTCTTGCCTGCACAGATATACGCATACACAGTAACGCTATTGGTCATGCGTCTACCCAACTTAACTTGTTCCCTGCACAGATTTTAACTTTCAGGATGCCGTTGTGGAGTTCAATAAGACCGGCACTCATGGGGTGTCTAGAACAATGAAATCGCTTCTCAATCTAGAGACCTGCGCAAATCTGTAATATTACTGCGCCCACAAAATGCGGACCGTTGTCTGACCATATGACACGGGGCTGACCAAAACGGGAGAAGTACTCCTTCAACATTGCTTTTGCAATGCTCATGGTGGTACAGTCTTTTAGTGGATATGCTTCCACCCATTTACTGAATGCACATATAACTACTAGGACATACTTCAAGTTTTGGAATCTCTCCATCTCTATGAAATCAAAATGGATTACCTCAAAAGTCATAGAGGGAGGGCCAACACTGCCTGTTGGAGTCACCGTTCCCTTCCCCACATTGTGTTGTAGGCACGTGATACAGTTCTGAACCACCCTTTCGGCATTCTTTTTTATGTGCATGTTCTCCCATACTGTGGCTAGATGCTGGACTATCTTTTTGGCACAGATATGAGTAGGGCTGTGGGCCATCGTGACCATCGCAGTTACATAGGAATTGGGCAACATCCAGTTTCTACTCTTCCTGTCTACCCAACAACCCTCTAGATCTAATTCAGCAGAGCCCTCAGCCCACCCTTGTATTTCATCTGCAGTGGCTTCCTTCTGCCTGCGTTTCTTTGACAGTAGCAATTCCATTTTCTATCATGCAGGGCACTTCCTCTGACTGTACTGTTAACATTTTGGTATTCAAGTCAGTGGCCGTTTGTTTCGCTATCCTGTCTGCAAATGCGTTTCCTTCTCCCACTTTGCATGTTACCTTTTTATGCGCCTCGCATTTCACTATTGCTAGGCGCTTTGGACACGTGAGTGCAGACAGCAATCGTACAATCAAAGGGCCATGCTGAATTCTGGCCTCATGCAATGTCAAGAAACCCCCCTCAGCCCAAAGTCAGCCAAAGTTATGAACCACGCCAAAGGCGTATTGGCTGTCAGTATATATGTTTACACTCAGATTCTCAGAAATCTCACAGGCTCTGGTCAAGGCTATTATCTCTGCCACTTGTGCAGAGTTGTAGGGGATTCCTTTACTCTCTACAATGCTCTTTAAGGTGGTGATAGCACAGGCAGCAGTTGATGTGCCATCAGGTAGTTTAAAACAGGAGCCATCACAAAACAGTTCTCCGTCGGGCTCTTTTTGTGGGGTATCTCTCAAATCAATTCTCCCCTTCATTTCTTCCTCAGTAACCATTAAGCAATCATGGGGAGGTGTATCATTCTCACTGAGTTCTTTCGTGGGAAGTGGCATTAATTCTGCAGGATTCAAAGCGCTTCACCTCATAATTTCGATGTGTGGTACAAAAAGGTCAATTTCATATCTAGTCAATCTAGCAGAGGTGAGGTGTTGCGTCTGCGTTCTATTTAGTTGAAGGTCTAAGGCATGTGGCACCATCAAAATGAAGGTGTGCCCCAATACCATTCCTTCGGTTTGTTTCACTGACGCAGCAACCGCTGCAACAGCTTGCAAACATCTTGGTAGTTTGCGCACTACAGGTTCCATAGCGGAAGAAAAATAGCTGCATGGCCTATTTCTTCCACCTTGTTCCTGTGTCAAAACGGACAACGCACAACCTTCACTCTCATGAACAAACAATCTGAAAAATGTTTCATAATTTGGTGTGCCCAAAACTGGAGCAGAACACAATGCAGTTTTGAGCAGATCAAATGCTCTCTGACATTCTTCATTCCACTGCAAAGGCAATACAACATCCTTCTTTGTCAACTCCACCATTGGCTTCACAATCAATGCAAAGTTTACAATCCACTGCCGACAATAAGAAGCCATGCCTATTATGGCTCTGACTCCTTTCTGTGTCTTTGGAATAAGCATACCAGAAATGCTCTCTATTCTTTCTGGCGTCAGTCTTCTCCCTTCTCTTGAAAGTAGATAACCCAAATAAGTCACCTCCTTTCGACAATATTGGAATTTCTTTAAGCTTGCTTTATGGCCATGTGCTGCTAAATGGATCAATAACAACACTGTACTCTTTTCTTGTCTGCTGCGATCAATAAATCATCTATATACTGTAACAATACACAACTTGCTGGTAATTCTTGCATATCTAATTGTTCTTTCAATGCTCTGCTGTAAATACTCAGACTCTCAGTGTAACCTTGTGGAACGCGTGTGAATATGAATGATTGTCCTCCTAGTGTGAAGGCGAACAAATATCTACTTTCCTTGTGTACTGGGATGCTGAAGAACGCATTCTTCAAGTCAATAACACTAAAGTACTCAGCCGAGGCAGGTATCATTGTCAAAATTGTGGTAACATCTGGAACCAATGGGAACTGAGGATCTACTACCTTGTTCAGTTCACGCAGATCAATTATGAAATGATACGGTACCTCATTACCTTCTTTCTTATACGACAGAAGAATGGGACTGTTACAAGTACTGCCTGTAATCTCTTCAATCACTCCCAATTTTACCAAATCAGAAACACTACTTTTCAATCCTTTCTCTCCTTCTGCTGAGATTTTGTACTGTGGAATACGCGGTAACATTACTCCTTCTTTCAGGGCTATTTTCACTGGCTCTATCTTCAAGAATCCCACATCATTGTCATTCACCGCCCATATACAAGTTGGCTCTTCACTCAATTCTCCTGGCAAAGGTTTGGACACAAATTCAGATACCGGTACATTTTGTGGTGATATAGTCAAAAATACTTCATCTGGTGTACAGTGGATAACTGCACTCAGTTTTTTCAATAGATTTAACCCCAAAAGTTTCTCCCCACAAATGGACAATATTCAGTGAATGGGCCTAATGTCACTGCTACTGGTTGGGACACGGGATTTATCACTGGGGTGCCTGCGAACCCTACTGAAATGTTTCTTTGCCCTGACAGTGGTATTTCTGGAACCAAGTGATCTACTGAGCACTTTTGTGCCCCCGTATCTACGAGAAAGCTATGCTCTCCATTCCCGACTTTCATTTCTACGTAGGGTCCTTTCTGATTCACGGCAATAGACACTGGTTCCGACCCCTGTCTTGGGCTTTCCTTTTGGGGAAACAACACATCATCCGATGTGTAATCGCTACTATTACTATAGTACGCACCCGATCGGGTATCAAAAATGTTCCCGCCCCTACCTCTATTTCCATTTTGCGTGTTTTGATGGCTCTGATTCAGAGTAGAAGTTTGAGTCTGTGCTAGGTTCTGATTTTGGGTACCATTCCCTTGACCATTCTGGTGCTGCTGCATGATATTTCTATTTTGCCCATTAGTTCCTGGATGCCCCCTATGCTGTCTTCTTTGGCCATACCCATTTCTATTTTGCAGATGTGGACATTGCGCTCGCCAGTTACCTTCCTCTCTGCAGATTCGATCCCAGAGGCCCTCCGTGCATGTTTAAATTACTTCTGCCTTGTGCATTTCCTCTCCCTCTATTGTGTCCCGCCACTTGCTGGAGTAGCACCTCAACCATTGTTTGTAGTGCTTCTATTTTCATTGGCAAGGGGTACTCATCAAACATCTCATGCATTTCCATTGTGGGGATGCTAGAATCTGAAATCCATTTTAACGCCTCTCTTACACATACTTTTAGTTAATCGCCTGTCTGTCTTGTCGACGGCAAATATCGCCGCTGTATATAGGGCTCTACCGCTTCCGTCCTATCTCTCCTGATATCTCAGCTCCTATATCCTGGTGTGGCAAACAGTTCAGCATATTCATTATCAAGTTCATTCTTAAGTTTAAAAAGTTGGTCTACATGTTCCCTTATCTCTTTTCCCTCCCTCTACAGCGTGCTAATGCATTCAAATCCAACAATCGTTGCGGCGGTAGCTTTCCAATTAACTGTTTCCATCTCGCCACTAAATATTCCCCCATGCATTCCAACACTAACTGTCTTTCATTGCTCCTTCTGAAGTCATACATCAAAGCTAGCGCTGACGTTGCATCATTCCCGTTTATAGAAATTTTGGCCTGTTCTTGCAACTCTCGCTTTCTCTCCTTGCTGATCACACTACGGGTCACTCTCGCACATCCACTTTGTCCGGCCCCTTCTTCTGTTTCAACGAGTTCAAGTTCAATCACAGGAGGGGCAGATGGGACAGAAATGATATCTGGGGAGGGAGGTGCAGATGGGACAACGGGAACGGGAAATGACTGTTGGGCGCTGACTGGCTAATGGGAGGCGCTGATTGTGAGGTCTGTGGCTGTGCTGGGATTTGGTCAGTTGGGAGGGGTGGAGAAACTAGAGGGGGCTGAGCGATGGGTACTGATGCAGTCTTTTTAGTCTCTCCCCTGGGGCCTCGCTTTGTATCAGTTAATATTTGATTTATTAATTTGTCTGATGAATGCAACTCTCTTTGTGGGTATATCTTTTCTATACTCAACTGGTCGCGTCGATTTGATTTCCTCAAACTATCATTCTACTCCTCCTCCTCCTTTTCTCTCACTCTCTCTGCTTTCGACTTATGCCTGCGTGCATGTTTCTCTCTATTTCTCCAGCGAAGCATAGCTTCCCTTCTCCAGTCCCTAAGAATATCAAATGCTGCAGGGCGTGTTTTCTTTTTCATCAACACCTTTTTCAAATGATCTATTCTCGTCATTTCAAAACTCCCATGATTCGGCCACTGGAGATCGTCCTGTTTTCTGGTTTGCTTATGCCAAATCTCACAAAACATTATCGCTCCCACACCATATTTCACATACATATCATACGCCAGCGATCCCACGTGTGGTGCAACCTGGCCAGTTTCCAAAGATTATATACCGCAGCGGAAACATCCCACTAGGGTGGACAATACCCCAGGCATGTTTTAACCTTACCCTTGGCTAATCAACCTTACACTGGGTGTTTGATTTAGCAAAATCAACTCTCAACCAATATCAGGATCACTTTGAATCAGGGCATGACTCACCTGATCAACCAAGTTGTTTTTTTCAAGACACAATTCGTTCGTATACTGACACAACCAATGACGTTGTGTCTGTGTATCTTGGCTCACTCTGCCTCATTTCGGGACCCTCGCCTCCTTGTTCTCTGGCCGGGCACGTCGATCAGGGATCAGTTTTGTGCAGAACTGCAAAGGAGTCTCTCATCGCTTTCGTAGGGGGCGCCCCAAACACCTCTTGATCCCGGCTCGATCGTCCCATCCTCGCCGTTCACTCTGCCTTCCTTATCTTACAACGTACACGATGGAACAAGTGGGGGAGGGCCCCTGTTCAGGCGCCATTATGAAGGGCCCCTGGGGACCCTCGCATGTGGAAACAAGGCACAATCACCACACACAAACTGATACGCCAGACACAAGGTTGTATTCCCAAAATCTAGGGTTTATTGCAAAGCAAATAGTCTCAGTTGGCCAACTGGGTCCCACGCCCCGCGACGTGTGTCTACCAGACCTCGGGGGATGAAAGAGAGTGAGAATCGTATAACAGTTACATATTGTTTGTTTGTTTGTTTTTATTATTTATAATGCGCGAGAGTACAGTTACATATATACAAAGCAAGCATCTTACAATCAGTAGTGACACATCCAATACCGCCCCTAATACATTTCCTTTGAATTGGGCACGATGATTGACAATTTTGCGAACCTACAGACATAAGTCTTTGTTTAAAAGAACACAATGCTTCTGTTTCTACAAGCATGCTGTGCGTAGGGGAGAGACACATTCCAGGCCTTGCTATCTCCTGGATTCTATTTGTGTGCTGGTGGTCAACTTGCTCCCCAGAGCTCTACAGGGCTCAGGAAAGGGGCCGCAAAGAAGAGCAAAGAAGAGCATAATTCAAGTCATTTAATGTTCGGTTCTACCATTTCTACTGTGTTTCCGAGACTAGCTGGCACCTGCTGTACTGATTAGAATGCCCTGCTGCTTACTTTCCAAGGATATGTGAGGGAGGAGACTGGGCATTTCTGTCTGGGTTACTGCGTTATGTTTCAACATGTCTCTCGCGGCCTTGCGTTATGCACCAGTGGAGCAGAATACTATTTCAGCGAAGCAGTTATGACATGAAGCAAAAGGCAAACGTTAGAGAAAACAAAATGGCGATTTCAGTCACCTCAAAATGGCTGCACTTCAGTCAAGCTTATGGCTACATTTTTTTAATACTAAACACATGAGGCGGTTGGTCTTCGGCCAACAAAGTACATTGCCTTCCGATCGAGGGGTGTCTGTTTTTCTGGACTGACATCAGGACTATATTGTCAAGCCTGTAGTGCACTGATGATCCTTGATAAGGGTGAAACCAGGTATGCAGTTGTCCTGACAGCCTTGCAAAATGTCTGTTAGGCAAACTAGCCCTTCCTTAAATGGTAACCCTCTCCAAATTTTTATATATCTTGCACAAGACCCTGCTACTAATTTCCAGCCACATTTCTACAGAAATGAGGGATCCCTATGTGGGCTACTCTGGTGACGGGGGGTTCAGCCATGGGTGGCATTGATGATGCTGCAGTGGTCAGTATGGGAGGGATTTATAGGCTTGCTCACCCTCCTTAGGTACTACTGGGCTTCATAACTGTGGACAGTAGACAACTAGTTGCATGGGGACCAAGAACTCCCTCACATTGCGAATGATTGTAGAAGGATGAAGGGACAGACACCCAGCCAGGCACACCCCAGATTGACGCAGCATCTTTGCCAAGTATGGGTTTGAAGTGCATCAGGACATTGGTTGGGGGGGTAGACCCACCCTTGGCCAGCCCATTGCACATAATGCACACCTGATTGAATTGCAAAAAGTGGGACATCTTAGAAGCTGGGAGGCAACAGGGATAACCGTCCTAGCAGATGTGGTGTAGGAGGGCCGAATCTGCTCATTCGAGACGTTGCAGGGAAAATAGGGTCTGTCAATGGGGGAACAATTACAGTATGTGGAAATTTTGCCCACCATGGGTGCTCAGTTTCCCTCTCTGGAAGAGATTCCGAGGAGCTCACCGCTGGAGGCTAATTTGCTACCAGCAGGTCTCCCCTCCAAGGTAACATCCACATTATATCAGGTGATCATTGCCTTTGGAGCAAACTGACTGATAAGCCTAACGGGAAGGCGGGAAATGGATGTGGGATGATTGGAACCAGAGGAGTGGGTGGAGGCCTTAATGTTCCCAAGAGAGATGGGAATCGTGGCCAGACTGCGGCTAATACAATTCAAGATACTCCACCTGGTATACTACTCCTGCACTGCATTGACCAAATGGGGCATTGTGGGGAGTGATGCATGTCTCATACTGTTTTTTGGGCGAAATGCCTGTGTAAATTCTATGCTGTAGTGGGTACTCAGGTGTCTCTAGAACCAAAACTGTCTCTGCTGGGGATTTGGGAGGATACAGGGTTCTCGAAAGATGAACACTAATTTCTGGCGGTAACAAAGGGGCTTGTCAAGAGGCCGATCACAGCATCCAGGGGTTTCATTGGAGCATCCAAAACTGAGCCAATGGAGCGCAGGAGTGGACCCATGTTCATCCCTTGATTGTACAGGGCAATGGGCTGCCCCCAAAACTGTGTACAAATATAGGGTAAATGGGTGGGGGAGGGCTGAGGGCACATAACTGCCGGCTGGCATCCTCAGTTATATTATGTTATTGCATTTATTTCACACTCTCAGGAAGGTTATGTCTTGCTGAAAAGTACATATGTTTGTTTTCTTTTTTCTCTGTTACAGTAAAATCAATAAAAAGATGTGATAAAAAACAATGAAATCGCTGATGACATCACTGGTGACATCACTGGTGACATCCCCTAATAACATCATATATGACAACAATGATTATTTAACTGATTGCATCAGATATCAGACTTTGGCTTCTATGTCCAGTCAGGCAAGGATTTGCATGGAGAAGTTTAATAGTGGTCCGAATCCCGCTGAAGCATCAGTGTCTGGTGTCCAACTAAAGGTAACAGAGTTTTCTAAGCTTGCCCCTCTGATAGATGGAATGCTGTATAACTTTAGACCAATGTCTGTGTTGGAATCATCCACAGAGTTATTGTGGAGGATAGGTTCACCTCAGCTCTAACCGTATGTCTATCTGGCATCTCCATGTAGTGTTTCACTGAGTAGGTTTAACCGCTAGACACAGAAGATGACTCTTCCACTCAGAGTGACCAAAATCTATATAAGCCACAAATGGAACGGATGTTAAATATGCTGCTTGCTGCCACAGCTGTTAATAAATTATGGTTGATGAATTCCCCCTTGTTTCATTCATCATACTCTAACTCATCGCCAATATCCGTGCATGATTTAAACAAGTTATGCTCAAGCCCTATAACTGTTCGAAATCTGGTCTTAAGTTCTTTAGTGAGGATGTATGGTAACATACATTCCAATATAAAATGTCTCTCTTCTACAATAAAGAACAGAGACAATTGTCTCTATGGTGTTCCCCAGGGGTCTAATCTCTCACCCTGGCTTTTCAACCAATACCTGGCAACCCTCGCCCTCTGCGTTGCCATTTTCTGTTCCAATTTCTAGTGCTACGCTGATGACACTCACCTCATTTTCAGGCTGTCCTCGGCCACCTCCTCTCCTTCTCTCATCTCTGAGTGTCTAACTTCCATTTAAGTTCAGTGTGCCGCAAATGACCACTGTCTGAATGCCAGCAAGACAGAGATCCTCCTCATCGGCACACCTCCACTTTCTTTTCCCTTCACTCTCTGGCCAGCCTCTCTTGGCCCTCCTCCTACCCCCACCTGTGAGGAAAATAAACTTGGGGTCATCTTTGACTCCACCCTTTCCTTCAGCTCTCACATCTCTGAGGTCTCTAAAAAGTGAAACTCCTACTGCACCTCCTCAGAGGTACTCTGCCTTTCCTTTCCTTCGCCCCGAAGCTCACTGTCTCCCAGCTTGGACTATTGTAACAACCTCTTCCTAAATCGGTTTGTAGGAGCGAAAGAGTATTACTCGAAGCATACGCTGGTCGCCTTTGCGTCTAGGAAAAAAGGTATGTCTGAAATGCCCATTGCTCAAGAGAAAAAGAGAAGAACAAAATCTGATTAGCTTGATCCCGTACATCCACATAATGGAGAAAGCTCTATATCCTCCTATTTACTCAGGACCCAATGTAACACTGAGGAGGAACAAGTCAGTTTTTCCAATCCTGAAGATAACAATAAAAATGCTCCACAGCAGGGTTCTAATATCTCAATGCTATTAATGATGGATAACATTCATGACAAACTTAATTTCTCTTCCTTTGGTCATCTAAGTATACCTCAAATAGTGGGGATTATATAGACCAAGAACACGACATTCATCAGTCTCTAGGGACTGATGGTAAGATCAACCGACTAAAACTATGTATGGCCTCAATGAAATATGATTTGCAAACTATGTCATAGACCTGGTAGCAATAGTAAAAAAAGGATCTGATAAAATTCTTAATCTTTTACATTGTTTAGCTCTATTCCATGAGATCCCACATAACCATTGATTCTGCTAGTTAAGATATTCTAGGTATTCCTTGTATGCAAATCTTTAGTCATCTTTATGTTGTGAATAATATAAGAACATTACGCTTACCTCAATGATGAGTGTTACATATTCCCTTGTTTTTTGCCTATATTTTCTATCGAATATTTGGCAATCCAGACATTACTGTTAACAAATATTAAATATGTTGCATCTTAATTATCTCTACTCTTATGGCATTTAAGAAGACATTATTATTTGGGTTTACTAGAGATTTAGGGTCTCATCATAAGTTGGGTGGTAGCCCTTGAATGTAGCGGTAACACTATTGCTGCCGGATATAAGGAACCGCCCAAACATGAGTTGGCAGCATTTACCCCCAGCAGCAGGCTGGGGGTAAATGCGCTGGAATAATGCTGATTTTCTGAGCAATTGCCATATTTGGGGGAATTACGGTTACCACTCAACCCATGATCGGGTGGTAATACCTCCAGAAGGGTGGGCAGTAACGCAAATACAGTTGGGAGGTATCCCAGTCGGGATACGTTCCAACTCGTGATGAGGCCCTTATTCTACTCACATAGTTGAGATGTTCTGAGTCCCAGCTGCATTCAGTTCACTTTGGCAATGCTTGTGGATTTCTTGTGGTCGCCAATTCTTCATACTAAATAAATAGTGAATGTGATGTTATGCATATTGTGTGTAAGGTCACTGTTTCACATTGTGTTTACTGTGTATTCTTGTAACATGGAACAATCCATTTGCACTGTGTCTGCTGCATATTGATGTATCCCACAGTAATATTTTCAATACTTTTAACCTTGACTTTAAATGATTAAATACTGCTTTTGACATACATTAGTAGTTGATTGATGATTAACTGAATTGATCAACTAGGATTAAGATTCAGAAACTACCAACATAGATAGATGAATGAGCCAATAGGTCCTGGTGTGCCATTATGTCCAACATTATGTCCAGGGTGGACATAATGTCAGACCAGGACATATTGGCTCATTCATCTATCTATGTTGGTAATTTCAGAGTCTTAATCCTAGTTGATCAATTTAGTTATGATTACAAATGACATAAATCATTAATTCCACAATCTACAAATATAGATTATAATATCTTCTAGTATTGACTCAAAGATCTACTATTAAATCCCTCACATACATTTCATCCTATGATATTTTGTCTTACACTAATAATGTGTGTCACTACTATTCTCATACTCAACTGATCTGGTCATTATAGTCCTTCCTTTAGTGTTTTTCTAACTTTGCAAGGCTCGAAAAGAGTTGATTAGTTTGATTTAGTTACATATGTTAATAGTTCGCCTTAATCAATTGGCAAGGACATAAAAATAAAAGATCAATATCATGTTGTTATATATTTAAATTACATCTGAGTCAGTTAATTCATTATGTAATGTACTCCACAATTAGTTGGCCAGCCAAGTTAATGCTCCAATTCTTTATGTTCTTGTGATAGTTACCATCAACATATTTTTAGAAAACAGCATATTATAGGAAAACATTAATCTCATGTTCTGTATTCACTCATTCTGGTAGCTGTCCTTGTTGCTCCAGTTGCCGCATACAAATGAGTCTGGCTTACACGTGTCTTCATTTGTGTTCACTGCCACCTTCTCTTATGTTGCTCACAACTTTATAAAGTCCAACACATCTCAGTTCTTTCTTGTTTTCATTCTTGTAATTCTTTGCCAGGCTGCTTCTAATAGAAATTTCAGATCCTGACTCCCAATCATATGTAGGTGCTCCTGTGTTCTTATCCTTAATTCCCGGAGCACGCTACCAATGTAAATTCTTTAAAAAAACACAAAATAGTACATGAACAACAAATCTGGTTTTAAAGGTAATACATTGTTTGATTTTCATGTTCATACCATTATTGACATTCAGGGGCTGATTCATGGAATTATTTGTGCTGAAAAACGGGGATCTTTGCACCATTCTGCCCACAAATCCCTGTTTAACAAATGGGGATTTGCAGGCAGAATGGTGCACAAATCCCCGTTTTTCAGCACAAATAATTCCATGAATCAGCCCCTCAATGTTTTAGTATTTGCCATTGTATAGTTACAAATCTATCATTCTTCAAAGTTAAGTTTAAAAAAATCCTTTCATTTCAGTTTTCAACCATAGAGACGCTTGCTCTTCCACACTCACAATCGTGTTCATATATGATTGGCACACACTTCTCCTGAGATTAGGTGCCCTTGTATATATCATTACCAGTTTAGAACTGATCGATTTGATATGTTTCTGATCGATCATTAAGATATGTCAATGTTTCCTCAACATTTTAGAATGAATATTGCTGTTTTTGTTATAACAGGTGATGAATCTGAATTGCTCCTGGCTATCCTTAGCTGATTTAAGAGTTAGCAGATATGTTCTCTTCTTCTTACATGATTTCTGTCTCGCTCTCATTAGGTCTATCACTATGTATCTTTTTTCTCTGAAGAATGTGGTTATTGTATCACATTCCTCTTCACAATGGGTTGTCTGGCTACAGTTCCTTCTGGCCCTTATATAGTCCTATGTTGTGATGCTCTTTATAATATGTGCATGCCGAAAACATGTGGCATGCAATTTTGAGTTGACTTCTGGACTTTTGTGATGTGTCTTACTTTCCATTGTGTTATCTTGTGAAAAACTACACAAACCGAAAACGTTTTTTCCATTTTGCTGACCATGCAGCTCAATTCTATACCAACGTCATTTTGACATACAACATTAACAATAAAGTAGGTGAAGACGTGGTGGAGTGACTTCAAGTGGCATGCCCATACTCTTCTGCACTAAAATTGTGAGGAATACATTACGAGTGGACAGTTGTAGGGGTCAGCAATGTGAGGCGGACCACTTTGTAAGGTTTTTCCAACAAATGCCATTTTATTATTTTAACAAGGTTCAATAAACACGTCACTATCCCAACCCTAACAAGGATTTCTCTCCTTAAAATAACTAAACAAAACACTCTAATAAAGGATATCTGTCCCTCACAGTTGTATATACAACACATGAATAAGGACATTCATGGCAGTTCAAAACAATAACAATTGTAATCACAGTCTCTTAGAATCTGGGGAAATTCCCCTTCCCCAGATTTCTGCTTCACAGTTCAAGAAAAGGAAGGAAGCTAATACTTGTCTGCAAAACAGTTCAATCACAGTTCTTTGCAAATTCAATTGTTCAACAAAAAGTTCCAATACTCTGATGGTTCAACAAAGAAAATAGAAGACTCTTCCTCTTCCTTAATGTATCATCCTTAGTTAAAGGACAACATCACAGTTCATCAAGAATGCCAACAATTGTTTTAGTCAGGATGGTTTTTCCACAGCTAAGCAACATGATTTCTTGGCAGCTTTACAAAGCTCTTCTTTTCAGAACATAAGCACATAACATGTCTCTGTCAGGACCACTTAGTAGCACTTATTTCACTTCCACCTGGTTTACTCACATGCTAGGCCTACTGCCTCCAAGGTGATGCCATCTGGGTATACTCCCCTGCCCGAACAACGTTTCACAACAACAAGTGCTCTGATGGTTAAGGTCAACTGACCAGAGGGTTACACCAGCTTCATAGTATTCAACAATTTGCAGCTTCAACACGTTTAGCAACTCTTTAGGGAAACAGGATTCACAGTGAATCTTTAATATTCTTCTGTAAATAATGTTCCTCTACTTCTGAACCTCTCTTCCCAGAAGGGCAGCCTTAGTGTCACTCTTATTTCCCCACTGCACAGGTAATCAAACACTGAGAAGCATGTGATCTAAATCTGTCTTTCTCTTGGCTTTGGCAATGTGTGTCTACGTGAGCATTTATCCTATGTTGTAATAAGTATGGGCAACACGTTTCACAACTAGAGACCGTTCCCTGGGCCCTTTTTGGCATTGGCAATGTATGTTGTATTGTGTTTGCCTTGATTTTAGTTGCTTTTGGCTTGGGCAATACTTGCAGGTATTACCTTTCAACAATTTCGCCCCTTTGGGTTACTGTATTCTCTGAGGACTCGCACTTTCTAAAGTTACAGTAATTCACCTTTGTTATACAAGACTTTAAATGCTTTACAGTTCCATATTTAGTTTTATTTTTAAAACCACTTTCACTCACACGCGAGGGTTGTGTTAGCTGCTTTTCACTAGTTCAGTATCTTAAAGTTAGTTTCACTCATATGCGAGTGATGCTCTTTTGCTGAATGCCTGTCTTGAACATGCAAGCATGTACGCATCACTCTGGGGTCACTTCCAACATGTAGACTCACTGGGTAAGACGTGCGCCTCCTCTTACCTCGCCGCTCACAGGACATCTGTTTCCGTGGCTCTTCACGACCCAGCAAACTGCTCCTCGTCGTCTGCCTTCGCTCACGCCACCTGCACTTGGAGCCCCTGTTGCTCCTGAGGCCTTCTGGTGAACGAAAACTGGAGGACTTTGGAGAAGCGGAAGTGTTCGATGGAAAAACTCATCATAGCCTGTAAGAGGAGTAAAAACCTCAAGGACCAGACAACACGGAAGGACATCAGTCTTGGAAGCGTGAGACAAAAGACACTAACTGAAACATGGGGTTTGACTAAGTTAAAAGGACACTCGCCCTGGGTCATGTGTACAAG
This sequence comes from Ambystoma mexicanum, assembly GCF_040938575.1. Taxonomy (NCBI): domain Eukaryota; kingdom Metazoa; phylum Chordata; class Amphibia; order Caudata; family Ambystomatidae; genus Ambystoma; species Ambystoma mexicanum. Next base: position 767,506,182 of record NC_090941.1, read on the forward strand.
GTGAACACAGACATTCAGAAGCACTGAGGTAGACATTGTACTATGGAATCCATGGATGCAGAACTTTTTTACGAATTGTAATTAAAAAATGATATTATATGGAATTTGGTTCCCCAGTAATACATTGTATATTGGAAAAACAGAGAGAGAAAGATAAGAATCAGGGTGACAGAACACAAGAGCTGTATCAGAAATCGAGTACAGAATGCACCTTTGGTAGCTCATTGGATTGAATATGTACAGACTGTGAAGGCGAGTGGACAGTTTTATACCACCTGAGGACAGGGAATGCCAATAACTGTGATAAAAGAAGTCTGTTGATGAATTAACACAAACTCATATTTTTGACTCAACGTTTTGAGAACAGTCTCAGCGAACAAACTGAGTGGTTTGAAAACTAATAGGAAAAACAACGCATTTGATTATGGTGCATGCCTGTGTGACTTTGAGTATGGAACTGCAGTAAAGATTGGCAATACAAAGCGGTCAAAAAATAGGTTGGGCTTTTGGATGTGAAGGCATGCAAAATCAGAAGTTATTAGGGATAATATCATGGTACAAGTATTGGTAATTCAATAAGATACATGCATTATATAAAAAAGAGCATTTTTGCAATTTCACTGAGACAAGTGCGAGGGGGTGAGCGGCATTCTAAGGCCCTTCACAGCAATAGTTTTGGTGCTGTGTTCTATGCCCAATATAGAAACAGGACTTGATGTGGTTGCAGTTGAATTATTGCAGACAGTGGAACCAAGATGGCGTCCCACCACACAGAGCATGAAATGATTGTTGGAGACATTTTGCCGTATGGGCAAACATAAAAATAGGACTATGAAGTTAGAATGCGAGACACACAGAGTATAGAGGAAAGCCCTGTTGTTGTCAAAGTATACCGGACGGTAAGTTCAGTTATTCGAAAGTGTGGCTGAGGTGAATGCAAGTCTGTGAGACAGACACTATAATTGTTTTATCAAGCGCAGTTTCAGAGTGCACCTGTGTTGGCCTGTTGTCCACAGTATAGATATAGAGCGTTCAATAGAAGACTAGCGAGATGCGAATACGCATTCAAGAGACTACACGAGGTAAATTGGTGTAGTGCAGTGAAACTAGATATGAGACTCAGAAAGAGTGTCTTGTACAAATTAAGTAATAATGGCACATTATTTTGTAGATCGCCGGCGTGTTAGATTTGTGAACTAGCACTAGGGAAACGAGCTTGGCAAGAAATAACGTATGAATTTACAAATGACAAATGAATGTGGAAATTCATTTTGCAACCACGTGAGGTAATTTTTCTGAGTGGGAACATTATTGTGTGTTCACATGAGCCACCGGAGGCAGCCTTGAGGCCCTCAGGTGCATGCCAGCCACCTGAGGCGGACTCCTGGGAATGAAAGCTTCCCTTGCCTTCGATTCCCACTGTGCAGCCTCTGCACTTCAGGAGTTGAGAGACACAACCCTCTCTGCTGAACACAGTAGTCCCATCGTCCTCGCTCTCTTGCAGCTTCTGTTTGGGCTGCTTGCATGTACTATGCGGCTTCTGCTGCTGGCTCACTCTGCAACTGCTGCTCCTGCTGCAGCTGCTGCTGTGGCTGCTTCTCAGTCTTCTCCTGTTTCTCCTGCTTCACTTGCCTCTCCATAGCCAGAACCTGATGGGGCCTTTTAAGCCTCCCTATGTCCCTCAGGTGCGGGTCAGTTGCATTAATGATCTGAACATTCCTACAACATTGTACATATTGAGCCATGTTCCTTGTCCCAGTACTAAGGAAATTATGGAAATTGAAGTCCCTAATGACAAAGTCAGTTTTTCCTAATTCTTTTTTCTTACAATAAGTCATTAAAAAGGTCGGGTTTTGAGGAAAGTTGAACAGGGGGTGTCCACTTCCATTTGATCCTCCCACATAACACCACCCCCAGGGTAAGTATCAGGAAGTGTCTGCCTTTTGGGGGCCACATGAGCAGTGTTCCAGGCCAGATTTTTGGTGGGATGTTCATGGCTGATTCATCACATAGTTTTGCATTGCTCATCCTATATTACTGGGAATAGAATGATGTGTCAATTCTGAATATGGCCAGCATCAAGAGGATTGACACTACTGAGATTGGATCTGCACCATCCACAGACTGTTGTAAGTACATGTTAAACTCGAATATGTTGTAACCACACTAGTTCAGATAATGCACCAAAATATGTATCAGAGTACATACCTCTATAGAAGCATTTTACAGTTGGGCCATACACAGCTCTAAGTGGAAAACACCTCATTAAACTAAACATATCACACATAATATTGTCCCAGAATTATACACCAACAATTAACATGTGCATCCACAATACAAACATTACCTATCAAATGCATGACTGCAACATGTCAATAACGACGAAAGCAAACTTAACACAGTGATCTAAGTGGGTGCGAACGAGTTGGAGCGGTTGGGAGCGTGGACACCTCTACTTTCTTTAATTACGTTTTTCTGTTCCTATACTTTTACCCTAAAAATAAACTGTCCTGGAAAGGTTTTGTTTTAAAATAAAAGTGTAGGAAGAGATTGAAACTTGTACTTCAGTGCACTGCACTGAATGTTCCCTTAAACAGCAGGCGCATGTCTTGGAGTGAATAATTGTGCACAGGAGGGGGTGTGGCGATGCGGTTTGTAGGGAACATAATTCCAATACTTCTTTTTTGTTCACTTCGACCACTGACTAAACATACAGATCTGTACTACCAATTGGCATAACAACACGAGAGGCCACCAAACCCATGAATGTAAAGCAAGGCACATAAGCGCAATATCATTTATTTTATTTGATATTTGTATAATGCCTTCTGCCATTGGTATGACCTCAAAGCACTGTGGTGGATGAACGCCCTTCAAAAGTCTGAGCAGACATGCAAATGAAAGGAACCGTACAGGGAGTGTGTACATTTATTGCCAAATCAGTGCTAACCAGCAGAGAATGACTAAGTTTAAAGTTATTGGTTTTAGCCATGCAGCGTATATTGCAGAGGCATAAGGAAGAGTGATGTGTTAGTGGCTATGTGACAGCTGGAGCACGTTTTCCATGGGACTCAGCTGTATTGTATGGGTTGCAGCACGAGAGAGGGCGAGGGTGATGTAAGAAGCCTGTCAATTCCCAAGACACGTACGTCCTCTTGTTTGAACCATATTTGATATTGTGGGATATATTGACCCACTCAACAGCATTTCCCCACATCACCAAGCTCCAGTTGCGCAGAAATAGCCAAATGACTGTGCTGGCTCTGGTGAGCGCCATTTCTCAAAACTGTGTTTTGCAACAACAACAAAAATGGCTGCACCGTCCTGCCAAGCACACATTGGGCAGAATGGAACAAAGGGGGCAAATTGAAGGAGATTGCCAGTGTGTTCCGACATGAACAAAAGGAAGAAAATGGAAAAAAATAAAGCATGGCTTTGCTGCAAAAGGCAAAATCTCCATTGAAAAGAAACCCTTTTTCACCTTTAAAAAATAAATAAATATTGCTGTGATGCTAATTCCCTCTGTTCCTTAAAGCCACTGTGATTAATAAGCCCTACCAAACCCTGTGTGTTTCACTGTGCCTCAGCAAAACCAGGCATGATTCTGAATTGACAAGCCCTGTCAAACCAACTCTAAAAAGAAAGAAATCTGGAACTTTACTTTTACTGACATGGAAAATGCATACATTTTCTATGCAAAAGTATCCAAAACTCAGTTTTTCAGAGAGTCTCTAACTAGTTGAGCCATGTCTGTTTCCATGTATCTGTGCTGCAGACCAACTCTAGCATTCAAGAGAATAACTATAGCTGCAAGACAGCGTGTGAAGCTTCTGGAGATAAAAAAAAGTTGAATTAAAAAAGGAAGGTCAGCTGCACCACGTTTAAAAAACTGGGCTTTTGCAAACTGACGAAAGACACATGCCCGTGTGTTGGAACAGTAAACTGGTGAATGAAAGCCTGCCAGTCTTTAGCAATATGAAGGGGTTTGTTGCTGGTGAGATTATATAACATGGGTTATATTTAAGCAAAAGGCTTGTTTTAATTCTGGATCTAAGATCAGAAAATAAAGGTTAAAACTATGGTGGCTGGAGTTGCAAGTTGAAAAACAGGTTTTCTACTTGGAGGGGTGGCACCAAAAGGAGGGCTCTCTCTCAGCAGATACTGACAACCCCCTGATAATTAAGGGGTTAAACAGACTTTCGTCTCTGCTGGGACCCTGACAATAAAGCTCACAGTGAACGAAGTCTGAAGTGTGAAGGGGCAATAAAACTTCAATCAAGGGAGAAACCCCCACCATGCTCTGAAGGAAATGACAGTTGGCAGCAGTTGAAGAAAAGAAAAGAAAATGACCCAGGGACAAAGGGATTGCCATTTGTTACCAAAGACTATTTCAGAAATAAAACTTTAAAGACTACTATCTCTGCAGCAACACTTAGAAAAATTGTAAAAATGTTGCAGTTTAAAAGTGATTTTGTGTGCTTTCTTTTGAGACATGGTAGAACTCACTGACACCTTGGGGACAGAAAGGGCAAAGTATTTAGGATAAATAGAAAAGTATCAATGTTGCAAAAATACATTTTTTGTACACACATCCCTTGGGATGAGTCGCATCTGTGTATAAAGTTATGGAATTTTAGGCCGAATCTTTAATGCTCAAAATTACCAAAATGTATCAGAAGGGCGAAACTAGGTACCACAGACTGGAGAATTGGGCTGATATGTGCTGCACAAAATATGTGACCTGTGTATATAAGTTGCCAAGATTTTGCAATTTTGTAAATGTATGTTTTTGGCAAAATCGGATGTTAAGTAATTGTGGGAGTTATTGGACATTGTAAAACTCACCTCATAAATCTGACATCATTCCCTTGGAAATGCAACCAGTTGAGAGCAAGGCAGAGACTAGCACCCCTGTCCAATCCAAGTAGTTTAGAGGCGTGCTTAGTTAACAGTGCCCAGCCCATACTTTGATGATGTCATTATGCATTATAAATAAGGGTCCCTGACAATACTCTAGACACACTCTTCCTGATTTCCTGCACTTCGTTCCTGTTCCCGTCATCTTCCAGATCCAGACTCCAACTACAAGGCCAAGCTTTTCTGATCCTACTCCAGGGCCCAATGCAAAACCCAAGCAGTGCTGATCCCATTCCCAGCAAGGCCTCAAATGTAAAAAACCCACTCAATTTCCCATTAACAAGGGAAAGCTGTGGTAGCTTTTGCATCCTGATCCAGCCTTGCTTGCAGCCACTCACTGCATGCAGTTGCAATCCTGCTACCTTGATGACCTTCAGTATCCAGTGACCAGAATTGCCCATCCAGTCCCTGCCATCCGGTGACCAGAACCACTCAGCTTTTGCCAGGTGCCCTGCCGTGTAGTGACCAGACCTGGTTGACTGTCCAAAAAGCCCAAAACTAAAAAGTGAATTGTGAGTATTTCATCACCCATAGAAATCCCTAGTATACCTAGGCCTTCATTACGAGGTTGGTGGAAGTCATGGCGCTATTTGCGCCTTGACTACCACCAATAACGGTACGGTGTCCAGTTTGGTGAGATGGCCACAGATTTAGATTCCGTTTTCAGTTTCTTATTCCTGAGTACCTGAGTACCTGCTGCTTCTTTGTATCCACTCAGAATTCATTATTGGTGGGTTGAGGGAAAATTGCAGGGGGAAATTCTAACTTGGGTGCTATCTGTCCTAAATCAAAACGTGCTCCTATTCTGCTAAACTGTATATATGCTCCACTAAACCTTCAAACCCAGTGCATTGCTCACATTTTCATTGTAACTATCACCCCATTGGTGATTGCTGCCCCATATTAAAAAGTGTGTAATTTCTTTTGAATTTTAAATAAATAAATAAATATTTCCTTTGACCAACCAACCTGGTTCATGGTCCCTTGTGACCCGGGGTATTTGAAAAGGGGTTTTGATATGAGTGGTGTATCATCCCAAAATTGAATCCACATAAATAAGGAGAAAAGCACCTCAGTTAGGCACTACATACTAGGCCGAGACCAAGGTGTGCATGTCACCTGATTGAAATCCTTAACAAACCTGGGGGCTCATAAGCCACAATTTGGGTTTTGGTTGCCACCCATGACAGTCTAACACAGCAGACTAACATGCAAGGTGGGGTTGGAATAATGGGTACACTCCTAAAACAAATACTCTAAGTACCAGGCCTGTGTCTAAACTTAAAGCTAAATCAACCCCAAAATAGACAGAAAAATCAATAGAATACAGGTTATCCATACATAAATAAATACATGAATAAAGAAAGAACATGTCCAAAATGACTGTAGTAGAAAGACATATGGCTAGGGAGCGCCTTCTGCACAAGTTATTTGTCAGAGGTGAGTAGCCAGAACAGGATGAAAAAGTCTGGCTACAAGAAATAACATAACAGGTCACCGCCATGAACTTGGATACTTGGCAGGATGGTGGCCTATTATACTAAGCTTTGAGCAAGTTATATATGACCCCAAAAATTAAAAAGGAGCAAATCAAAATTGCCTGAATCACGGCATACCTGTATCTCCACATGGGAGTGATGCAGGAAAGGCAGGAGGAAAATGAAACTCTAGCACAGAATCAATCTGAACTATTAAATAAAATCCAGATTGATCTAAATTTAGCAGAACAAACATTACAAAAGATCCAAGAGTTGGAGGTAGAATCTGCAAACTACATCATAAAATTAAAAGAAGATTTGGGTTGCCAACAGCAAAATAATGCAAATCAAGAGGCCCAATTAGACGCAGTAAGACTAGAATGTCAGGAAAAGTTTGCTGACTCAACAATTAACCTATAACAGGGCCTGTGCAGAACAGATAGCTACTCTACAAAATCAAACAAATTGAAAAAGGAAAATAATAAGTTTCTTAGGAGACCTCCACTCTCAAACAGAATTTGATGAAGAGCGCCAGAAATTCAATATCATCAGGCAATAAAGGGATGGCCTGGCTGAACAGAGAGGCACCCTAAATCAGCAGAAAGATGCTCTTTGCCAGGAAATCAGCAAATAGAGTTACAGGGGAGTGAGTTAGCCCTCCAGAAACTCAATGAACTAAAAACAGAGTATGGGATCTACTGTAGCACGCCAGATGGGTAGAAGGTGCTCTGGAAGAGAACACCCAAACCAAAGAGGCTAAAACTCAGGAGGTGAGTCTCCTGCAGCAGAAATTGTCTCATTATTCCCAGACCATACAGGAAGTACAGATAGACAGTAAGGCTCTCTGTGAAAAGAATGATGGGCTCAACAAACAAGTGGCAGCGCAAGAGCGGTGCATACAGTCCAGTAAAGCCTTGATAGCTCAACAAAATACTCAGATCTTTGCTTCTTATCTAGAAGCAGGGGCTGAAAAGGATAATCTAGCAAGGTTGGAGAAAGAGGGTGCTAGATTTAATCTTAACTGAAGGGACCCCGAACAGGTAGAGAGGGACAGGGTATCCGCTGATCATAATATAATGACCTCTATGCTAAGGGACTCCAACCCATTTGATACTGTGACCACTGCCAGCTTCATGTCTACCAGTTCACATGAGTCAGAAACCATGAGGCCGGCAGAATTCATAGACCAAGCATGATGGAAATAACAGATCAGCGCCCCCCAGAAATTGATGGACGGCCGTCCCCGTATAGATACCCAAACATTAAGGCTAATGTCTCTGACAAGAAAGTCTCCTATGAGGGGAGGGTCAGGGAATTAGATCCACAGAAATATTAGTTTCCAAGGGACCAGTTGGTCCAATTTGGTGAAACACCCCATGAAATGAGGCCCCCAAAGAGCATCATGAAGACCTCTACCCAACTAGGGAGGTGGGGGGAATACTCTGCCAACCCTTGGAGCAGGGAGGAGTCGGAGGACCCAGAGAAACCCCCAGGAAGCTCGCAAAGCGCCCTACAATCTTCAGTGTGGGGAAGATCAGGCCCCATGAGAGTTTGTGCAGGAGCTCAAATGTGCCTTTGCCCAAACCACTAGGAGGGTGAGCAAGGATAGCAGGGAGTTTGTAACCACCTTCTTTCATGCACTCCCCTAGTATATTATGACCCAGCTGGTGAGGGATTTCGACAAGAAAAGATCTCTGGACTGGGTCACAGATCATTCGACCCGCATTTTTGAGGTCCAAAAACCTGCAGAAAATAAAAATCTGAACAAAAACCCCAAACCAGCCAACACCCCTGCTGCAGCTAAGGTGGCAGAGGTGAAGGGTGCCCCCATTTTAGACCTAGAGATGGGGAGCCTAAAAATACATCTACACAAAGTCAGCAAAATCAAAGATCCAGAATCCCTTCTGGCCAGTCACAAATAGGTGGCAGTCAGGGAGGTAATCCCACCAATGGGACCCATAACTCCCCTGATTATATCAGCCCCAATACAAGGGCAACCGACCAATCCTGGGGTATGAATGGACTCCCCCGGCCCAAGGGGGGGATTCAACCAGGTAAGTGCTGACCTGGGAAAATTCCCTCCTAACTTTCCAAAGGAATTCCCCAAATGCTGGGTTAAGCGTCTTTCCCCGATACCCACAAAACACCAACCTGCAGGACAACCCTCCTTTCATTCCCCGCTTTCTGGAACCCAGAAACCCAATCCGGGAGAGGGGAGGCCAGGGTTGGAGGGTTACCAACATTCACCATATCCAGGGTACTATGGAAGAAGGGATAGTTACCCTTCCTGTGATCCACCTAGGGTTGACCAGAGACCCCGTACCAGCCGGAACAGGTGTCCAAACTGGAGAGCCAGGTCCAGAACCTAACCCAGGATCTGGGTCACATGTTAAGGGCTCAACAGAACCCTCAGATAAACATGGCAGCTCAGAACCCCACAAACCAAGGATCTGGCATCCCAGAACAATGACGGGCGAGAACCCTGACAACTCACCGGTTCCAGAGGAGGAGGAGGCATGGGGGAAGGGGATGTAAAGCCCTAGTGAACATTTCTGAAAAGCCCCTGGACACCCAGGAACCAGAACCAAAAACCTGTAACACAAGGAACAGAGGGTGGGGAGGAGAAATAAGAAACTCAAAAAGACACAGTTTGTGGAGGAAGTTAGTATCCTCCAATTTGAAGGGGAAGAATCCTTAGAGGATTCTGGGAAAAAGATCTTCTCCTTCAGGGACGGAGGAATTCCTCCCCCAAGAAAAATGGGTCCCAAGAGATCTAGATGAAGACTGGCTGGGAGTGGGGATTGATTCTGAATCGCCCATTTTAGAAACCCAGAATGAGCATCAAGAAGTCATAGGGCCTCATTACACATTAGGCGGTAGGGTGTTAACGGGGCCGGTAGAGCTGCCAGCCCTGTTAACCCCCAACCGCCTCATTACGAGGTCTCCTTGCGGGACCTGCTAAGGACGTCTGGTAAAACCAGGCGTCCTCAGCGGGTCCCGCGACCAGACCAGGATGCAAACAAAGGGCCCGTCATTAACAGGCCCGTTGTTTGCATCCTCCCCATTCACATTGAGCCCTATGGGGGCTCAAATGGGAATGGGGATGTACCGGGTCTAGGTTCCCTGAATGGGGAAATACCTGGCCCTCCAAGGTTGGAATGGCCCGGTATTTCCCCATTCAGGGAACCTGGACCCAGTACCCGGTATGGGCGTAGCCATGCCGCAAATAGCGGTATGGCTACCTCCATGGTTGTAATGAGGCCCATAATATTAAAAGAGGATTCACAAACTTCCCAAAGCAATTCTGGTGACTGTCTCCAAAAAGGGGGTTTGGGGGGCAGCCCAGAATCAGAAAAGGAGGAGCCCGAAACTCCTCGAAACTCTGATTGCAACATTTTTCTTTCAGATTCCCAAACATCTACAAAGAATTATGCCTGAACTACCCCTGTGACGGAATCCAAAATAATGAAATTGACCACCCAGCTCACCCAAAATGCACATTTTCTTTGCCCCCTTGAGGAGAATGAGGGTAGATGTTATGCCCTGGTCAAAGTGTAGGGGCAATGTACATTTTCGGCACTGGTGGACACTGGATCCCAAGTCACTCTATTGTCAAAAATGACCGTTGATTAGATAAATTCAGTAAGGGGGAGAGATACCAGTTCCCTCTCACCCCTCTTCCTGGACAATTCCAGAACTTGCATGGGAATTAAATTCCTGTCGAAGGGACTGCGGATTTGGAAATAAAAATTGGGCAACATAAGGTGAAACACCCTGTCATTGTCGTGACTCCAGAGGGCACACCCTGTCTACTAGGGAATGACATCCTGCGAAGGTTGTCACCATTAATAGACTGTGTGAACAGGTCCTCTGGACTCAGACTAACAGGCCAATAAAATTGAAACAGAGTGAACAAAAATCTGATCATATTGAGTTCCATTTTCAGAACAATCAAATACCGGACGTGACCGTAATTGCTATAGGACAGCAAACTGGTGACTCCTCTCCATTCCTGAAAATCAACCTTCCTTCCAGTTTCAAGTGGCATTCCACAATGGAAGGAAATACTTTGAAATTCTATGCTGGTTTACAATCTGAAAGTCCCAATTCCATAGTCAAAAGTGATGAGAAACCAGCTCAAAGTTTAGCTGGCATTTAGAAAATTAGAGAACAGTTATTCATCCCTATTCAGTTAAATGTGGGGAAGGAATCTGTTCTTGCCCGAGTGTGCGTGAACAACGGTAAGAGCTTCATGAGCGAAGCCATGTTCCGACAGCTCCCAAAAGATCCAGCCATTCCCACATTTAAATTGATCAATAAGTGGGAAGTGGCCCTGGAAACTCCCAATTCCAAACATCTCATGCCCAGCAGGTGTATGCTCATAATTTCTATAGGAAACAAAAGCATAGTACATTATTGTTGGGTCGTGCAAGATGTCCCTGCTGCATTCTATGTAGGCGGTGACATTCTCAATCGCATTCATTTGGATCTGATAAATTACAAAGCCTGGTCCTGGCTAGGGGGCAATCCCATGAACTTTGATGATTCAGAAAAAGCATTTCGGTCAGCCCAACTGCTGCCGTATGCAGTTTAATTTCAAATTGGAGAGGAGGTCACCATCCCAGGACAGACCCGACTATTCCCACTTTTATAAAAGGAGGACAGAGACTGCAAAATCCTGACACATATGTACACCTCAATGCCCATCTTCAACAGCAGGGGTTGGAGCTAAACCCAACGCCATTAGTCAATGTAGAACACAACACCATTCCAATATTGATGGATAACAGTGACTATAGGATTATCACTCTGGGCGCAGGCACCATTATTGGAATGGCGGTTGATGACCGACATTTTTCCATGGATCTATGTAATGAACTGATGGGACCAATCCCCTTTTGACAGTGATAGTGATAATGACTTACCACCAGACAGGATCTTCAAACGGCAAGGGGGGAATGTCCTGGTGTACTCTTCCTGCCCTTAAGGTGAGGAAGAGGTAATCTGTGACATCAGGGAGGATGAGGTGATCTTCCAGGTCCACAATTACAGCCTCACCTAACTGAAACCTTCCGTCCAGGTGAATACTCTGACCAGGGACCTCTCCAGGATGCTGCTGAGATAGCAAAACCAGAAATCGTTCTGGGCTTCAGGCAAATGGTTGAAGAGCCAGCCAACCTAGCTGATGCCTGTGAGACTCCGGAGCAAAAGTTGAAACTGGTATTGTCAGAATTTCAAGATCTCTTTGCGGTGGACTCGTATGACTGTGATGACTGAAATCCATTCAACAACAATTCCCACGGACCCTGGAATGACTCCAGTGTTTTTGAAGCAATACTGGTTGCCTCTCGCATCCATGGAGTCCCTGTTATGTTATGTTATGTTATGTTAAGTGAACTTGGTAAAGCGCACGTACACCCAAACGCAGCTTGGCGCTGTCTACTGCAGGGGAATCAAAACCAGTGCGGTAATAACACCAAGGAGAGAAGCGGCTAAAACAAGGTAGTTTTAAGCAGCTGGCGAAAAGTGAAGTGGTCTTCAGTAGCGCGGAGGGCCAAAGGCAGCTCATTCCAGACTCTAGCAGCCGCCACCGAGAAGGAACGGCCTCCCATACAAGGCAAACGATAGCGGGGGGCGCTGAGAAGGCACGCAGATTGGGAGCGCAGCAGATGAGCAGGTGTATAGTGAGTAAACTTTGCTTGGAGATACTCAGCGCCCAAGCCATAGAAGGCACGATGCACCAGGCACATTGATTTAAACAAAATCTGACTGGCTACAGGAAGCCAGTGTAGCTTCTTGAGCAACGGGGAGATGTGGGATCCAAAGGGGGAGTGGAGTACAGAACGGGTGACAGCATTTTGTAGCAATTGAAGCCTTTGGATCAGGTAGCGCGGCTGGGCCAGATAGAGAGAGTTACAATAATCAAGGGTGCTGAGAACCAGGGCTGCCACTACCGGAGCCTGGCATTCAACAGGAATAAAGGGCAAGACTTTCCGCAAAATGCAAAGTTTAAAATGACCAGCACTACATACAGAAGCGACCTGATTATCGAGAGACAGAGAGGCAGAGATTTTAACACCTAGATTGCAGACCGATTGAACCGGAAGCGGGAGAGGGCCCAGGCCCGATGGCCAGAAATGCGAGGTCCAAAAAAGAAGGGGGGAAGAAGTACCCGCCACCAGGACCTCGGTCTTACTGCCATTCAGTTTTAGCCAATTAGTCATCATCCAATGGCCTAGGTCCTCCAAACAGTTCCTGAGACGGGCGGCGGTCTCAGCTTGAGTAAGATCAAGGCGAACGAGGATCTGTGTGTCATCCGCGTAAGAATAATAGCGGAAACCATGTGAGTGAATAAGAATCAGAAGAGATCTAATATAAACATTAAAAAGAATAGGAGAGAGTGCTGAGCCCGGAGGGACACCACAGACAAGTGCAGCCAGCTTAGATCGAAAAGGGGGAAGAGAAATAGACTGAGAGCGATCAGACAAGAACGAAGTGAACCAATCAAGGACCTGGCCAGAAAGACCGGCGTCAAGCGGTCCCTGACGGAAATAATCAAAAACCTTGAGTCCCGTGGGATAATTCGTCTAGTCCACAGCTCCTTTAATAATCCAGTGCTGGGGATTTTAAAACCGAACGGCCAGTGGAGACTCTGTGCTGACCTAAGGGAGCTGAATAAACGGGTCCACATCTCCAGATGGGCTCTCCACTACATTGACCAGGGGCTGGCCCAGATCCAGGGGTCAAAGGTATACACTGCCATTGACCTGACCAATGGGTACTGGACCGTGCCTGTCAGTAGGGAGGACCAATACAAGCTGGCCTGTACCTTCAGGGGCAGCAGTACACCTGGACCCGGACTCCCTTTGGATACATCAACTCTGGCAACAAATTCAACATCTTCCTACATAAGGCCATGCCCGACTTGGGTGAAAGGGGTAACCTGGCCTATGTGGATGATGTCCTGATCAAAAGCTCAACTGTGGAGGAACACATAGCGGAAATCTGTTATGTTCTGACACAGTTGAGGGTTGCCGGAGCAAAATCATCCTTCCAAAAGGCATAGTGGTGCAGAACCCGTGTCAACTTCCTGGGACATAAAATAACTTCTGAGGGTTTCTGTATCCAGGAAAAGAAAGTTGAAGCACTCCTAAAACTTAAAGACACCACAACTCTGCGTGAGCTAAGAAGCCTCCTTGGACTGACTAATTACAGTAGGAAGTTCATTGAGGATTACACAAAGATCACACAAGACCCCATATCCATCTGTTGAAGGGGGGTCAAGTGGGAGTGGGGTCCAGAACAAGCTGAGACAGTAAAGCAACTCAAAAGAAGCCTCTCACAAGCGCCTTGTCTAGCTTACCCTGTCAAAAACAAGGAGTTCTTCTTGGAGGCAGGGTTCTCAAATGCATGCTTGACAGCAGTATTATATCAAAAGAATGACAAGGTCAATAAAGTCATCTCCTATGCCAGCAAGACTTTATCATCTGTGGAGGGAAAATTCAACGATTGTGAGAAGGCACTCCTGGCAACGGTGTGGGCATTGAAGAATTACCACCCGTTCATCCGGGTGGAACACATCATATTGGAGACTCCACACCAGCCTTTGCAATATCTCCAAAGTGACAGAATCCGGGCCGGAAATGTGAGTAATTCCAGAATTACTTCCTGGATTCTGTCAATGCAAAGCTTTCGTGTGGAGGTCAGATATGGCCAAAACAAGAAGAGTCCTCTTGCGCAAGGTCTGGCTGACTTGCATGATTGTGCCAGAGAAAACTATCTCGAGGACGACAGTCTTAAAATCTTGGACAACATGGAGGCGTACCTGAATTCGCCGCACAGAGTCTATGAAGAAGACATGTGTGAGGGAATGCCCACAGTTTATGTAGATGGGTGCTCCTACCATGTTGACAACAACCCGGGAAAAGGAACTGGTGGCCGGCGTTGGGAATGCCTGGGTGAATGATGCTCCGCAACCCTCTGCTGGGTACAAAATCGATCCTTCAGTAGTCAGGTGGCAGAGTTGATGGCAGTTCATCAAGCCATCCTCACTGCCGTCCAACACCAACTCCATGAACTGGTCAGAATCACTGATTCAGATTATGTCCGGAAGGGGTTCGTGGAGTACATAGTAAATTGGAAAACCAGAGGCATGCTATGTGCTAATAATTGCTCAACCAAAATATTGATGATCTGGTCACCTCTAGTGGGATGAGCATCTATTGGAAGAAGATCAGGGGTCATTCTAGAATAGAGGGTCCAGAAAAAACTGGAAACGACCTAGCTGGTCAGCTGGCTAAAACCAGAGCCATCCAGGGGGATCTCCTTGAAATTGAGTCCCTGTTGGGGGAAATCCAGGTCACTGCTATCACTAGATCCCAGACAAATGCTCACAATGAACTCTCAACTGGCCAATGGAGGAAGGAGACCGCAGATGCTGATTTAATCATGGCACAAAATGGGGATCTGATTATCCGTAAATTTTATCAACACATTGAGGACCCTGAGAACTTTCCCCTGACGGATACCGATGACACTGGGAAAGAGGACCTGAGGGTGTTGATAAAATATCAAAAATGTTTCCAAATCCAAGGTGGTTTGTTGTTAAGGAGATCCATATCTGGCTGTGACCGAAGCCTGATGCTAAGTCAGGGCCATGATGCGGCCACACCTGGTCGTCAGAAGTTTCAGACTTCTTTATAAATCTTGCGAGAGGTTGCATACTGGCCACACATGGGGCAGGACCTCAACTAATACTTTAAGGGGTGTCTTGTGTGTACACAATTTCAGCCAACATCACTCACACACATAGCCACCCTCCAGAAGAGGGGCATGACACTGCCTTGGTCAGATTTACAAATAGATTTCATAAGGCCCATGATTTGGTCCTCTAGGGGGAACAAGTACATGTGAACAATAACATGCTTGTTTACCAAATGGGTGGAATGTCTCCCGGCCCCAAATTGCAAAGCAGAAACAGCAGCTGCCCTGATGATCAATCACATCTTCTCACATTTTGGCCTTCCCCAAAGGATTGAGTCAGACCGAGGTAGTCACTTCACCAGTGAAATGATGACAAAGATGTGGGAGATACTTGGAGTAAAAAGGAAACTTCACATTGCATACCACCGGTCCTCTAGTGGTGGAGTTCAGAGGTACAATAACACCATTGTGAGCATTCTAAAAAAGTTTGTGGCAGATTCTGGGCCAAGTTGGGACATCTGATTACTGCTTGTCCTGATGGCCATCAGATCTCCACCTTCTTCATCAACTAAGATGTCTCCATTTGAGCTGATGACTGGACGAAGGATGGTGCTACCTCAGCATCTGCTCTATAGAACACAGGAGCAGACACGGATCAATGCCTCAACAACTCATGAGTATTTTGAGAACCTAAGAAAACACCTACAACATGCTTTTGCATACGCTCAGCGGAATCTAGAAAGATCTGCAGAGGGTATGAAGACTTAATATGATCTAAAAACAACCAAAAAGGAATACCAAGTAGGAGACAGGGTCTACTTGTAAAATTCCAAAGGACCAGACCAAACAGAGCCCATTTTTGCATAGCTGGCGAGGACCTTTTGAAATTGTAGACAAAATTTCCCGTCCCCTACAGAATCCGCATCCCCAAAGGCGAATTGACAGAAGAGAAAGGGGTCCATATTAATCAGCTAAAGAGTTGTCACCCTAGGCACACTTTGCAACAAATTGAGGAGCCCAGAGAGAATCAAACACAGGAGACATTGGAAACATGAGAATAAGGAAAAGAAGGACCAGAAGGGAGCCGATAGGATTTATAAATATGATTTACAGGGAGTATTTTCTTCATTATCAATTGTGATCATTGAATGCCTGTGTATCCCACTACTGTCAACCTGAATGGAGGGCAGTTAGTGGGAAATTGTTATAACCGGTTTGTGGTCTCTTTCATAGATTTGTACTGGTTGCGCTTATATAAAGACCAAGGTAGACCTCCCCGGCAACGGAAGGGAGAAACCAAAGGAGATCTGGGAGTGTTGCTCTACACCATGAAAGGAAGATCCAAGAGGAAGCTGGCGGTGTTGTTCCATGTTCCGACCAGAGATCATGAGAGGAGCAGGACGCACCGTTCTCTGATGGAAGGACTCATACCTGCCTGATCCTGTTTTGTCCCATGAAGAAATCCCACTTGCCCGATTCTCCCTTAACTTGAAATCTCAGAAGAGTCGGGAGGGGTGTGGGATGTATTGACCCACTCAACAGCATTTCCCCACATCACCAAGCTGTGGTTGCGCAGAAATAGCCAAATAGCTGTGCTGGCTCCCGTGAGCGCCATGGCTCAAAACTGAATTTCGCAATAACAAAAATGGCTGCACCATCCTGGCAAACACACATCGAGCAGGATGGAATAAAGGGGGCACATTGAAGGAGATTGCCAGTGTGTTCCGACATAAATAAAAGGAAGAAAGTGGAGAAAAAAAACTGTGTGGCCAAAATCTCCATTGAAAAGAAACCCTTTTTCACCTTTAAACAAAAAAATATGCTGTGACGCTAATCCCCTCTGTTCCTTAAAGCCACTGTGATTAATACGCCCTACCAAGCCCTGTGTGTTTTGCTGTACCTCAGCAAAACCAGGCATGATTCTGAATTGACATGCCCTGTCAAACCAACTAGGAACTTTACTTTTACTTACACAGGAAATGCGTTCATTTTCTCTGCAAAAGTATCCAAAACTCAACTGTTCAGAGAGAGACTCTAACTAGCTGAGCCATGTCTGTTTCAATATATCTGTGCTGCAGACCAAATCCAGCATTCAAGAGAACGACTATAGCTGCAAGACAGTGTGTGAAGCTGCTGGAGATGAATAGTCGAATTTAAGAAGGAAGGCCAGCTGCACCACGAGTAAAAAAATGGGCTTTTGCAAACTAACGAAAAACAAATGCCTGTGTGTTGGAACAGTACACTGGTGAATGAAAGCCTGGCAGTCTTTAGCAATATGAAGGGGGTTTGTTGCTGGTGAGACTATATAACATGGGTTATTTTATGCAACAGGCTTGTTTTAATTCTGGATCTAAGATCAGAAAATAAAGGTTAAAACTATGGTGGCTGGAGTTGCAAGTTGAAAAACAGGTTTTCTGCTTGGAGGGGTGCCACGAAAAGAAGGTCTCTCTCTCAGCAGATACTGACAACCCCCTGATATTTATGGGGTTGAACAGACTTTCGTCTCTGCCTGGACCCTGACAATGAAGCTCCCAGGAAAGGAAGTCTGAAGTGTGAAGTGGCAATAAAACTTAAATCAAGGGAGAAACCTCCACCATGCTCTGAAGGAGATGGCAGTTGGTTGAAGGAAAGAAAAATCATGACCCAGGGACAAAGGGATTGCTATTTGTTCAAAAAGTCTATTTCAGGAATACCACTTTAAGGACTTCTATCTCTGCAGCAAGACTTTTGTGCTTTCTTTTGAGACATGGTAGAATTCACTGACACATTGGGGACAGAAAGGGCAAAGTATTGAGGATAAATAGAAAAGTATCATTTTTGTACATACATCCCTTGGGATAAGTCGAATCTGTGTATAAAGTTATGGAATTTTAGGCCGAAACTTTCATGCTCAAAATTACCAAAATGTATCAGAAGGGCGAAACAAGGTCCCACAGACTGGAGGATTGGGCTGATATGTGATGCACAAAATATGTAACTTGTGTATATAAGTTGCCAAGAGATTGCAATTGTGTAAATGTATGCTTTTGGCAAAATCCGATTTTAAGTAAAGTAATTGTGGGAGTTTTTGGACATTGTAAAACTCACCTCATAAATCTTAAATCATTCCCTTGGAAATCCAACCAGTTGAGAGCAAGGCGGAGACTAGCACCCCTGTCCAATCCAAGTAGTTTAGAGGCATGCTTAGTTAACCCTGCCCAGCCTATACTTTGATGATGTCATTATGCATTATAAATAAGGGTCCCTGACAAGACTCTAGACACACTCTTACTGATTTCCTGCGCTGCGTTCCTGTTCCCATCATCTTCCAGATCCAGACTTTAACTACAGGACCAAGCATTGCTGATCCTACTCAAGGGCCCACTGCAAAACCCATGCAGTGCTGATGCCATTCTCAGCAAGGCCTCAAATCTAAAAAAAAACACTAAATTTCCCATTAGCAAGGGGAACGCTGTGGTACCTTTTGCATCCTGATCCAGCCTGGCTTGCTGCCACTCACTGCATGTTACTGCAATCCTGCTACCCTGATGACCTTTAGTATCCAGTGACCAGAATTGCCCGACCAGTCTTTGCCGCCGGTGACCAGAACCACACAGCTGTTCCCAAATTCCCTGCCATGTTGTGACCAGACCCGGTTGACTGTCCAAAAATCCCAAAACTAAAAAGTGGATTGTGATTATTTCATCACCTCATAGAAATCCCTAGTATACCTTGTCTTGCACTGTACTCATCCCACTCTATAAGTCATCCTATCCTTATCTTTATAACTTGTCCCACAGTCAGAAGTCTCTGTTCATTTTGTTGTTAATCTCCAAGCATCAGCACTAATTTTCTCTTCATTTCTGTCTTGCATTGACCATATGTCATTAGCCATATTTTGATTAAATTAAGTAATTTTCCTTAAGGAAAAGGGGTACACTGCGTGAAGGGTTACATCTGCAGCATAACTTAGAGAATTCACGGGTGGCGTTCCTCTTTCCTAGTCCTTAAATCTAGTGTAAAGTAAAACTGTTCTTTTCACAAACTGATATCCTTGCCAATTTCACCCTTCATTTTACTCAAAGCGCAACTTCTTCTATATTGCATAACTCTTTCCATTTACCAGCTAGAGACTTACTTTCAATTCCGTTTTGTACCTGTGATATATTTGTATCCCCTAACATAAAAACCGCACTCCAAATCAGTGTATTTCACCAGTTTTTATTAAAAAACCTTAGGTTTTTGTATTGATTATTGGTGGGTTGAGGGAACATTGCAGGGGGAAATTCTAACTCGGGTGCTATCTGTCATAAATCAAAAAGTGCTCCTATTCATTTGTGCTGTGTATATGCTCCACTAAAAAGTCAAATCCAGTGCATTGCTCACATTCTCATTGTAACTATCACCCCATTGGTGATTGCTGCCCCATATTAAAAAGTATGTGATTTCTTTTGAATTTTAAATAAATAAATATTGCCTTTGACCAATCAGCTGGTTCATGGTCCGTTGTGACCCGGGATATTTGAAAAGAGGGTGCGATATGAGTGGTGTATCATCCCAAAATTGAATCGACATAAATAAGGAGAAAAGCACCTCAGTTAGGCGCTACATACTAGGCAGAGACCAAAGTGTGCATGTCGCCTGATTGAAATCCTTAACAATATATACCACCATATATGCGTAGACAGTAACTATATGGCATATGCATTCATAACAAGTGCTGCTGTAGCCATTGTTATTGATACCACCATCAACAACTCTATCATGTGAGCCATAACAGGGCAACCAGACCTCCCGTTGGGAAATGCAGGACCACCACATGGCACCTTCACCAGATATCTCTACTAACAGAGTCTGCAACTCCACAACCACAATTGAAAACATCCCTCAGCAGTTCAGCCACTACAACTATCAACATTTTTGCAATCTTCATCCCTACCCGTACATAAACAGACAGTGCAGGTAGACAGGTGGACAAAGGGTAAAATGCAGTTCGATAATCTGGAAGAAGCCCTCTACCCAGGATTCCAGCCCGCTACCGCAATTTCCCTCTACCCCCTCCTGTTTAAGTATTCCGCCACCCTGTATCATGACCATCATAGACCTGCAACGACTTCTACCAAGCAAACATAAGCCCATGCAGAGTGGATTACTGCAAACTATTCCCCACTAAACCCAGGCAAATATGTTCAGCTGAATCCATATTCCTGCTCAACTTTATATTTTAGAAATGTGGGTGACAGATTCAGGTTAAGCTCATGACGATTTCATGCTGATGAAATGTTGCTGTAAATATTGAGTTGAAGAGATCAGATCTTTTCCTGCCAGGTCATATTTAAAGCACACACAGTATATCATGTGTTTTGAATAGGTCAGCCCGTTTTCCAGCCAAGGATGCTCAAAAGAAAAAATATTTAAATGACTTATAGCTTTCAGCTGGCCATTTCTTTAAAACAGAATTTGTTTTTGTACATTTTAATGAGTGTCTCATTTCTGAATTTGGGATGTGCATTAAAAAGTGCAGAAATGCCCCCTTATTTGCGCAAAGGAGATGAAAAAGGGAATATGACTCTACAATGCACACATGGAAAGGACATTTGTGAATAGGGCACCTCTTTTTTGGGATCAAGTTATCAGATGCGCTTCACTTGCGCCAACACAAATAGGCCACTGATGTAGATATGTTTTGTTTCTCCCCCTACCCCAAGTACTGAGCTCATAACAATGCAATCCTACCTGACTAACTTCTCATAAGGAACATCAAAGTCTACGTCATGAATGCTTGACATGTGACTTACTCTGCCTCAGCCCAAATGGTATTCCTGGGGTTCATGAACTGCAGCCATTGACTCTCTCAATTATTATATTATCTCTGTAGTCCTCATAGAAGGAAACTCAGCAGGATGAAACTTCATTAACTCCCTATTGCATGACTGACATTTCCTAGCCCTTTAAGGTTTTCAGTGGCCAATGTCTATTATGAATTCCCTATGGTGTAATATTGCAAAACTCTACAAATGTCCAATGTGTCGACCTCTTAATGATGAAAAGCAGACCCAGGTATGCCTGACATGTGGCTGACACGGCTGGCCTGACTTGCAATCTTACAATTCCCCACTTCAACTTTATTAATTTGATCCACTTTAGATGGAGGAAATGTTGAACTCTTCTTATTCAGAGTCAATCCAGAATGTGAATCTGAGTAAGAATTCCTTGATGTCTCTGGGCCTAGCGCGCTATATAAATGGCAAAATAAATAATTAAATAAACCTAGCACCTGTAGTTTACACACAGATGGCTGCAGTATGTGAATTCATATACTTGGATATCTCACTGCACACTTGAATGTGCTGTCCTACTTAGATAACATTCACAGATGTACTGGACTATTTCCTCTTTTTAAACCCCCACCCAGCCTTACCCAATCAATCCCTACCCCCTACCTTTCTCACCCTACCTGAAGCCTTTTAACAATATTCAATTAATGATTTTCAACAGGAATAAACCCAAACCTACTAGAACATCTTCTGAACTTGCATGGATCTTAAAGGAGATTCAGGCAGATTCAACCTGGAAGATTAATGGGGGTAAGGACCGAGAAACCCACCAGAATCTCAATAGGGGATTTGTGAAAGCCTCTATATCACTTTTCTGAAAGTTTGTCCTGCCTTATTCTCCACCTTGGAGTCAATAAGGAAACAAGCAGAACCACTTTCAGAGTGTAATGGCGTGATTCCCTCTGACGTTTACTGTGACTGGGAGGTTTTTGTTGCAACAGATTTTTTTGCAGCAGATTACATAGTGTTTTTTTGGATAGATTCTGCCATACATATATGAGGGAGGTGGGTTTGGGCTAATAATTAATGTAGGGGGACAAAGGGGGATGCAGTGGATTCCCTGCATATATTTGTGGCAAAATCGACCGTTCAAACAAACTTGCCAAAATCACACAGAACCTCTTTTACCCACATCTTTTTCACTTTTATTGGCCAATGAGATTCACGTCACTGCTTCTCGTCTCTTCCCATTTGCATCTACACAAACCCCCCAAAAAACAAGCATTGCTAGCTTTTCTCCTTCGGTGTGTAACCATCAACGCTCCCGATGTTTTGGACTACAACTCCAGTGATCCTATGTCATTAACCATGCTGTTTAGGGACAATGAGATTTGCAGTTCAAAACATTTGCAAAGTTGAAACCTAACTGTAGCAATACGTGTGCCAAATTGTCTTGCTTTAAAAGGGGTTATCTAATCATGTGCAGCACCAAGGCTCCCTTATTTATTCATGTTTGATTCCTCCTTGTGTGGGGTGATGGGATGAGGATTGGAAAGATCCTCCCAAGATCCACATTTTTGCCTCTCCAAAACACCTACATTCTGTAGCTCACTGCCCTGTGTGCGTTTGGTTTATTCTAAATATCTGTCCTTTGTTTTATCTAGTCAATGAAACAATACAATTTGCTGGTCACATTGAGCTAAGTGCTTGCCCTTGATATCTCTGCGCAGTCTGCTGTGGCAGGTTCGAATCGTGGCAGGGTCAACTCAGTCTTTCATGATTCATAGCTAAATGATCTTGCATTTAGCACAAATGCACACTTTCTCCACCTTCTCATCTGGAGCAGCTGTCTCCTTTACTCTATTGTTGGTGTGTCACGACTATATCAAAGGGCCTCATCACGAGTTGAGTGGTATCCCGGCTGTAATACCACCCAACTGTAATATCGTTAGTGCCCACTGGTCCGGTGGTATATATATTGTTTTAAAAAATTTTATACGGTTTTTACAAACCTTTAAAAGATTTCTTACATACATCAACACTCCTCAAAATACTTCATTCGGGATCGCCATCGCCATCTAGCTTTCCCCCAGTTCATCAGCTTTCAAGATGGACAAGGGCCCTTTATACATTTCCAAATCATCAACAACCGTATTCAGCTGGTGTTCAATTATTGCTAGAAATTGTGTCAGCGGAAATAACAGTTTTAGGTCCGTACCGTTAAACATATGATCCCACCATTCTTCCGCACACAACGAAGGGTGATTGCCCCCCCAAGGTCCCAAAAGCAATGTTCTGTTGTCCTGAAAGCTATTACAAAACAACACTAGATGTATCACCGTCTCTGGTACTTTGGTACAAAATCTACATCTGAGGTTTATGCTTTTGTTGCTTTTCCATTTTTGTAGCCGCTCTTTCGTTTTAAACAGATTTAAACGAAATAACATAAAACGTCTTCGTGCATTTGGTTCCGGTAACAAATTGATGTAACCTTGAGGCGTATTAAAGGGGCGGACTTCCAAAGGATCATTCGACATCAGCTTTGCCGTCGATCTTTCAGAACAAGTTTTCTCCCAGTCCAAGCGCCAAATTTTTGTTTTAGCAGCGACTGGATTTTCATGGAGTAAATTGGGCTTCACAACTATGCATCCATAAAGCCACCAAGTTCGGACCTTGCGACGTTGCGCTTTGAAAAAGTTCAAATTGCAAGATGTTTTCTCGCGCTCGAGTCTTTCGTTATAGGGCCAGTAAGCTCCACACAATCCTTGCATGCAGTGAAATCAGGGATAACTCGTATCTGATACACGAGGACAAAGTCCCTCTGGGGAGACCCAACACCTTTGACCAGAATTGGTTCTTCAGGGAGGACCACAATTCATGGGAGCATCCCAGAGCATTTTCCGCTCCATAGATCAGTGCCGGCACGACTTTTTGCTGATAGAACATCCGCACCGGTTCCAAAGAGAATTTCCCATATTTCGTTTTCATTAGCAGAGCTTGGTTTGCTAACTGGGTGCATTTCCTTTTCGTGTCTGCCACCCAGGGGGCATCATTAATGCAGGAACTTAACACCATTCCCAAATATTTGACTTTGTGTGATATCGTCATTGGAATCCCACTCATGTACCATTTAAGATTTTTTACTTTCATTGATGTTGCCCCTTTTATGTTTTTGAATATTAGGACTTCGCTTTTCTTTGCATTGATCAACAAGCGATTCTCACCAACATAGACTTGGATTGCAATTTACTTTGCAAGCCGACCGGTGTTAGATCCATGATCACCTGATCGTTGGCATATAGACGCCAGCTTACGTGTGCATTGTTTACTTTTGGTGGATAAGAGGTCACTGCATCTAATGAGTATCCCAAGTCTGATATGTACAGACTAAATATTGCAGCGGCAAGCGGGCACCCTTGCTTGACTCCCTTGTGCGTCTTGATTGTGGTTGACAAAGACCCTCTTTGGTCGAGTCGAATTTTGATTGAGGTGTCCGTGTGGAGCTCCTGTATTGCCGCTACTAGATCTTCTGGACAACCCCACCGGCGCAATTTTGACCATAGCAAATCGCGGTCAACGGTGTCAAATGCACCAGAAAAAACAATAAAGACCAAGTAGATGACAATATTTGATCTCAAGGCCTCCATTTTTAACAGGTTGAGCAGTAGTAGATTTAGGGAGTAGCCCACCTGTTTTACAAATCCAGCCTGGCGGGCATCAACGTGCCCTGTTTCAACTGCCCATGGTACCAATTTTTGTTGCAAGACAGTAGCATAAATCTTGCCCAGGACATCCAAAAGAGCCACTGGTCGATAATTACCTGGGTTCGATCGGTCTCCTTTTTTAAATATTGGTACTATGACCGCTGATTTCCATGATTCAGGGGATATTCCTGTGTTGTTTATTCTTTTAAATAGGGTTACACACAGCTCTGCCCATATCTCGGGATGTTGTTTGACAGTATAATTGGTTAACCCGTCCAGGCCAGGTGCTCTCGAGCTGTTTGATTTTACAATTATCGATATGATGTCCTCCTTACAATAATTAATTGATTGAGGTGGAAACATCGGAGCGTCGCCATCCTGGCCCTTATATAGCTCTTCAAAGTGGGCGATCCAGTCCTTCTCCAACACCAAACACGCTTCCAAGGCCTTTTTTGGAGCCTGCATGGTATTGATGATCCTCCAAAAATCTCCTGAATTTTTATTCTTCAGTGCCATCAACATTGATTCCGCGTCATTTTGGATGGTCATATGTTTGTGGGCCTTTAACCAGTTTTTATACTTCTGTTTTGCCATTGTAATAGCCTCTTTTCGGAAACACTGGTCTCCCAATCTGGCATGTCGGATCACTTGTCTCATCTGTCTTTTATGGATCTGTATCTCCTGGTCAAACCAATGCTTGCGCACCATATTTGGATGTTTAAGCCCAACATGTTTGCTTTTGAAGTCGAGCAGTAGGTGTGCATAGTCTGTTTCGGTGCTATGCTGACAATAGGCTTTTGCCAACTTAGCCACCTCGTGCGACTCCAGCCGAAGTCTAACCCTATTAGATGTGACTCGGATCTTATGTTTCCACCACGAAAGGTCCTCTTTTGGTTTCATAACGAGCCTTCTTAGCAGCATATTGTGATCACTGTTCGTTTGGCTCCTAACTTTGAAGGACTTTATTCGAGCATGTAGATTTCTGGATACAAATATGTAGTCGATTATGGATGTAGTCTCTGCTCGATGCCATGTTGCTGTCGGTTTTAAGTCTCCAATCGTGTTTCCGTTTAGCATTTGCATTTCTCTGGTTTTCATTTCCTCCAACCAGCTATTGCTCAACGCCTTTATTTTTTTGGTAGCAGCGTTGAAAAGTTCGATGTTCAGGTCTCCACAAATCAAAATATTTGCGTGCTCCTTAAGCACAAACAGGGAATCAAGAATCTCCGTGATTTGATCTACAAATTCTTGTACCCCTGCCCTCAGATGGTTCCAGTACACGTTTAGAAGAATCATCTCGTCTGGATCTTAGGAGCAACCCCTGTCGTTTGTGATCGTGATTTCCTGTATGAAGGGGGAGTGGTTGATCGACTCACTAATCCTATAGCCTGAGGTCTTCTTAACTAAAGTTAATAACCCCGCCATCGGGCATCCTTTTTCTAACTTCATAGCTGGATTAAGTGCCACTTAATAATCACTTGCAAGGGGACTCTCGCTTAACCATGTCTCTTGCAGACACACAATAGATAATCCTTCTAACCAATTCGTGTTGAAAAGTTGCATGAAACCTCGGGTGTTCCACGAGGCCATTAAGCACTCACCTGAGCCCGGAACTTCCTGGCATTTTTGTTGGATTTTTGTGTTGATCGTTGTTGCTACCCAACCCCACTCGCAGTTGGTGATCTTGGGACTCAGGCCCCTGATATCATTGGCTGGTATTTGTCTGCAGTTTTGACCTCCACTTATCGTGATTCTTATGCTCTAGAGTGCTTGCATTTCTAAAAGTAGGATCCTGTTTTTCAGCCTGTTTTATCTCAACACCCGTTGTTCTGGTATTGAGGCTGTTGGCTTTCTTCCAGCCTTGTTGTTCTCCAAACAGATCTCTGCTGCCTTGTTATGTCGTCGTAGTATAGTGGTTTGTTGTAAGCATTTTGAGATGACGCCATTACTTCTTTCAAAACTTTCTGGGTGATTCGCCCTCTGTGCTGCCAGCTCGTAAACTTCGAAACCCAGTGAGAACAGAGCAACATTCGCTTCCATGATAGGTTTGGCTATTAACGATGAGGTCACATGGAGAATTACCTTATCGTTCCGATTTTCATTTGGAAATTCAACTATCTTAACATCACTTGACTTAATAGCACGTAGACTTGGGATCAAGTCAAATAAGTGAATGATGTTAGCACGGTTTAAAATCAGCTTATCCACAGAATCCAGCCTCTCAATCAATAATTTAAAGACCAGCGTTGCTCCTTTAGCTTTTATCATTTGCTCTTTGTTCCTTTCTCGACCAATCTCGCTAGAATAGGCTTTTACATGAGATGGTTTATCGATCTCATCGAATTTTAAGGTCTCTCCAGCTCGCTCTTTGAATCCCGGGGCGTAGCCGACCTCCAAGTTGACTTTTCCCAGTGTGTCCAGGCTGGATTCATTCAAAGCAGTAACATTTAAGCCTTCTTGTTTAGCTCACAATTTCAATCTTTTTTCGTACATAGTCACAAATGGTGGACTTGTCGGGACAGTTAGATCTATTGTCGAATTTTCTGGTTCGTTGACAAGACGACAAATTCTGAAAATCTTGTCTCGAGCAATTAATGGAGAGGGTTCTCGATCAGCCTTTCTTGGACTCTTGTTCAGCTGTGCTGGAGTCTCCATCGCCTTGAGCTCCTGAGCTGCCATTAACAGATTTGGTTGAGCTGCGCCGAGAGGAGCTTTAGTTCCCATGTTAATACTTTGAGGTCTTTGTGTACTTACAGTGGGAGAGGTCACAAAGACAGAGCGTTGAAGGTCTGAAGTGTCTACACATTCGTTTAGCGGCCTCTGTGTGCCAGATGGAGCCGCCTCCAGTACATCTGTCTCATCATAAGTTGACATATTTAGAAGCTCTTCTGGAATGCTCTTTAGTGCCTCTTCATTCTCATCCCGTGATTGCTGGTTGATGCCTTTTATAGGTTGTACCACTTTGGTTGTCGTTGATTCAGCTTTCTTACAGTTTTCCATCACAATTTGAACAATTTTAATGTTCCTTAAGAATTTTCTCGCTCCTGTGTTTGTGCGACCTCTCTTAGCCGGCATGTTTTTGTTTTTTTTGTAGAATTTGCAACTTTGAGTTTTGGTTCTGCCAGTTTTGAGCTATTTGGCGTTCCACCAAAGATGGAGAATATTTTACATTTTTCTTCTCCGTGGGTGCTCATTGGCCCCTTTTTCTCCTTATGTAGGGGAGTCTCCAATGCTGATGTAGTAGGAATTTGCTCCTTGATGGCTGGTCGTTGTTTACAAGCTCTTGCTTGTTCAAAGGCTGTAATAAAGGAGATCTAGGCTATTTGATCACACTCCTTAGCAGAGCTATCAATTTCCACCTGTAAGTTGGATGTTGTACCCGACCTGGCTGGATCAGTGTGGGTCACTATATCTGAACTTTTGGCGCTCGAGAGATCAATAATATTATCCTGTGGTAAACGTTGCACCTCTTCAGGAATATAGGCCACATTTGCTGTTCCACCAGGGTCACCGCCTAGTGGAACTGTCACCATTTTTGGCGTAGGTTCTAAGGACCTAACCAAGATGTTAGTGTTTTGAAATATGGCCAACGCTTCACTCGCAACATCTTCAAGCAATTTTTTATCAGTTGGATCGTTTCTCTTTTGCTCACGTGATGATTGCAGTGAAGTGTCCAGAGTTTTCAATACCTCAAGCACCTTTTCTAAGGACTGGCCACATATTTGTTCCACATGAGTCACTTTTGAATACAGTAAAGCGGTCAATGTTGTAAGATCTGTCAAAGAATCATTCAGATTTTCATTGAGTTTCATGTCGGTGGCCAGAGAAATTGCTATTGATGAGATTAAGGCAGAGTGCAACTCAGAGGATAACCCCAGATTCTTGGACTCCAGCGAGTTAGCATCAGAGGCACGCTTCGTTGGTTTGACAGACCTATGGACTCTTCGCCTCCTTATTTTGGGAAAGGGGCGCTCAATAAATGAAGAGTCAGACAGATCACATGACCCTGATATAATAGAGCTGAGGTGCAGTACAGATCGAGTGCTCAGATGTGTTGAGTTCAACTGCGCCTGTTTGAGGTTAGTTGCTCTTTTTTGAGAATGTATCTGGTTAAAAGACATGTCATTCAAAGAAGTTGGGCTTCTGCTCTCCTTTGGGTTGCTCACCGGCAATTTCCTCCGTTTATATGAAACGTCTTTATTTGAGCCAATAAGCTGCTCATTATGCCGTTTATGAGTAGATTTTTGCAATTGGCCACCCTGGACGGACAAGTCCTTCCCTACAGTGCTATGAGCCTTGTTCATTAAAATAAGATTGGCTAGGATGTTATTTGCTACGCCCATCGAGTCGCGACGTCTCTCGTATTCATGAGGGGCTTGCCCATTCCTTGAGCCTCCACCCACCTCCGAGACTGGAATGGCGAGGACTTTTAATTTCCTGTGCGTGGCCGCGAAAACTTCATCATCATGAGCCTCGCACATCCGCACGTTGCTCAGCCCCTCATTTATTGTAAACATAGTCTCACCTGATTTTGGGGGGTCTCCTGGCACGCCTACAGGAACTGCACACTGTCTCATGCCCAATTTAATGTGTATTTAGTGTGTATTTAATGTGTAATACTGCTGTGTTGAACCACTACCACAAAACCAACAGTAAGCAGGGGAAGACCCACACAAAAGAGGCCCAGGGTGCAGAGGCCTACCGGGAAATCTCCAGAGTTCCCTAAAGCCCAGTCCACCCCTCACAGTAAGGAAAGAAAAATAATGACGCAGGGACAAAGGGATTGCTATTTGTTCAAAAAGTCTATTTCAGGAATACCATTTTAAGGACTTCTATCTCTGCAGCAAGACTTTTGTGCTTTCTTTTGAGACATGGTAGAATTCACTGACACATTGGGGACAGAAAGGGCAAAGTATTGAGGATAGATAGAAAAGTATCATTTTTGTACATACATCCCTTGGGATAAGTCGAATCTGTGTATAAAGTTATGGAATTTTAGGCCGAAACTTTCATGCTCAAAATTACCAAAATGTATCAGAAGGGCGTAACAAGGTCCCACAGACTGGAGGATTGGGCTGATATGTGATGCACAAAATATGTAACTTGTGTATATAAGTTGCCAAGAGATTGCAATTGTGTAAATGTATGCTTTTGGCAAAATCCGATTTTAAGTAAAGTAATTGTGGGAGTTTTTGGACATTGTAAAATTCACCTCATAAATCTTAAATCATTCCCTTGGAAATCCAACCAGTTGAGAGCAAGGCGGAGACTAGCACCCCTGTCCAATCCAAGTAGTTTAGAGGCATGCTTAGTTAACCCTGCCCAGCCTATACTTTGATTATGTCATTATGCATTATAAATAAGGGTCCCTGACAAGACTCGAGACACACTCTTACTGATTTCCTGCGCTGCGTTCCTGTTCCCGTCATCTTCCAGATCCAGACTCTAACTACAGGACCAAGCATTGCTGATCCTACTCAAGGGCCCACTGCAAAACCCATGCAGTGCTGATGCCATTCTCAGCAAGGCCTCAAATCTAAAAAAAACACTAAATTTCCCATTAGCAAGGGGAACGCTGTGGTACCTTTTGCATCCTGATCCAGCCTGGCTTGCTGCCCCTCACTGCATGTTACTGCAATCCTGCTACCCTGATGACCTTTAGTATCCAGTGACCAGAATTGCCCGACCAGTCTTTGCCGCCGGTGACCAGAACCACACAGCTGTTCCCAAATTCCCTGCCATGTTGTGACCAGACCCGGTTGACTGTCCAAAAATCCCAAAACTAAAAAGTGGATTGTGATTATTTCATCACCTCATAGAAATCCCTAGTATACCTTGTCTTGCACTGTACTCATCCCACTCTATAAGTCATCCTATCCTTATCTTTATAACTTGTCCCACAGTCAGAAGTCTCTGTTCATTTTGTTGTTAATCTCCAAGCATCAGCACTAATTTTCTCTTCATTTTTGTCTTGCATTGACCATATGTCATTAGCGATATTTTGATTAAATTAAGTAATTTTCCTTAAGGAAAAGGGGTACACTGCGTGAAGGGTTACATCTGCAGCATAACTTAGAGAATTCACGGGTGGCGTTCCTCTTTTCTTAGTCCTTAAATCTAGTGTAAAGTAAAACTGTTCTTTTCACAAACTGATATCCTTGCCAATTTCACCCTTCATTTTACTCAAAGCGCAACTTCTTCTATATTGCATAACTCTTTCCATTTACCAGCTAGAGACTTACTTTCAATTCCGTTTTGTACCTGTGATATATTTGTATCCCCTAACATAAAAACCGCACTCCAAATCAGTGTATTTCACCAGTTTTTATTAAAAAACCTTAGGTTTTTGTATTGATTATTGGTGGGTTGAGGGAACATTGCAGGGGGAAATACTAACTCGGGTGCTATCTGTCATAAATCAAAAAGTGCTCCTATTCATTTGTGCTGTGTATATGCTCCACTAAAAAGTCAAATCCAGTGCATTGCTCACATTCTCATTGTAACTATCACCCCATTGGTGATTGCTGCCCCATATTAAAAAGTATGTGATTTCTTTTGAATTTCAAATAAATAAATATTGCCTTTGACCAATCAGCTGGTTCATGGTCCATTGTGACCCGGGATATTTGAAAAGAGGGTGCGATATGAGTGGTGTATCATCCCAAAATTGAATCGACATAAATAAGGAGAAAAGCACCTCAGTTAGGCGCCACATACTAGGCAGAGACCAAAGTATGCATGTCGCCTGATTGACATCCTTAACAATATATACCACCATATATGCGTAGACAGTAACTATATGGCATATGCATTCATAACAAGTGCTGCTGTAGCCATTGTTATTGATACCACCATCAACATCTCTATCATGTGAGCCATAACAGGGCAACCAGACCTCCCGTTGGGAAATGCAGGACCACCACATGGCACCTTCACCAGATATCTCTACTAACAGAGTCTGCAACTCCACAACCACAATTGAAAACATCCCTCAGCAGTTCAGCCACTACAACTATCAACATTTTTTCAATCTTCATCCCTACCCGTACATAAACAGACAGTGCAGGTAGACAGGTGGACAAAGGGTAAAATGCAGTTCGATAATCTGGAAGAAGCCCTCTACCCAGGATTCCAGCCCGCTACCGCAATTTCCCTCTACCCCCTCCTGTTTAAGTATTCCGCCACCCTGTATCATGACCATCATAGACCTGCAACGACTTCTACCAAGCAAACATAAGCCCATGCAGAGTGGATTACTGCAAACTATTCCCCACTAAACCCAGGCAAATATGTTCAGCTGAATCCATATTCCTGCTCAACTTTATATTTTAGAAATGTGGGTGACAGATTCAGGTTAAGCTCATGACGATTTCATGCTGATGAAATGTTGCTGTAAATATTGAGTTGAAGAGATCAGATCTTTTCCTGCCAGGTCATATTTAAAGCACACACAGTATATCATGTGTTTTGAATAGGTCAGCCCGTTTTCCAGCCAAGGATGCTCAAAAGAAAAAATATTTAAATGACTTATAGCTTTCAGCTGGCCATTTCTTTAAAACAGAATTTGTTTTTGTACATTTTAATGAGTGTCTCATTTCTGAATTTGGGATGTGCATTAAAAAGTGCAGAAATGCCCCCTTATTTGCGCAAAGGAGATGAAAAAGGGAATATGACTCTACAATGCACACATGGAAAGGACATTTGTGAATAGGGCACCTCTTTTTTGGGATCAAGTTATCAGATGGGCTTCACTTGCGCCAACACAAATAGGCCACTGATGTAGATATGTTATGTTTCTCCCCCTACCCCAAGTACTGAGCTCATAACAATGCAATCCTACCTGACTAACTTCTCATAAGGAACATCAAAGTCTACGTCATGAATGCTTGACATGTGACTTACTCTGCCTCAGCCCAAATGGTATTCCTGGGGTTCATGAACTGCAGCCATTGACTCTCTCAATTATTATATTATCTCTGTAGTCCTCATAGAAGGAAACTCAGCAGGATGAAACTTCATTAACTCCCTATTGCATGACTGACATTTCCTAGCCCTTTAAGGTTTTCAGTGGCCAATGTCTATTATGAATTCCCTATGGTGTAATATTGCAAAACTCTACAAATGTCCAATGTGTCGACCTCTTAATGATGAAAAGAAGACCCAGGTATGCCTGACATGTGGCTGACACGGCTGGCCTGACTTGCAATCTTACAATTCCCCACTTCAACTTTATTAATTTGATCCACTTTAGATGGAGGAAATGCTGAACTCTTCTTATTCAGAGTCAATCCAGAATGTGAATCTGAGTAAGAATTCCTTGATGCCTCTGGGCCTAGCGCGCTATATAAATGGCAAAATAAATAATTAAATAAACCTAGCACCTGTAGTTTACACACAGATGGCTGCAGTATGTGAATTCATATACTTGGATATCTCACTGCACACTTGAATGTGCTGTCCTACTTAGATAACATTCACAGATGTACTGGACTATTTCCTCTTTTTAAACCCCCACCCAGCCTTACCCAATCAATCCCTACCCCCTACCTTTCTCACCCTACCTGAAGCCTTTTAACAATATTCAATTAATGATTTTCAACAGGAATAAACCCAAACCTACTAGAACATCTTCTGAACTTGCATGGATCTTAAAGGAGATTCAGGCAGATTCAACCTGGAAGATTAATGGGGGTAAGGACCGAGAAACCCACCAGAATCTCAATAGGGGATTTGTGAAAGCCTCTATATCACTTTTCTGAAAGTTTGTCCTGCCTTATTCTCCACCTTGGAGTCAATAGGGAAACAAGCAGAACCACTTTCAGAGTGTAATGGCGCGATTCCCTCTGACGTTTACTGTGACTGGGAGGTTTTTGTTGCAACAGATTTTTTTGCAGCAGATTACATAGTGTTTTTTTGGATAGATTCTGCCATACATATATGAGGGAGGTGGGTTTGGGCTAATAATTAATGTAGGGGGACAAAGGGGGATGCAGTGGATTCCCTGCATATATTTGTGGCAAAATCGACCGTTCAAACAAACTTGCCAAAATCACACAGAACCTCTTTTACCCACATCTTTTTCACTTTTATTGGCCAATGAGATTCACGTCACTGCTTCTCGTCTCTTCCCATTTGCATCTACACAAACCCCCCAAAAAACAAGCATTGCTAGCTTTTCTCCTTCGGTGTGTAACCATCAACGCTCCCGATGTTTTGGACTACAACTCCAGTGATCCTATGTCATTAACCATGCTGTTTAGGGACAATGAGATTTGCAGTTCAAAACATTTGCAAAGTTGAAACCTAACTGTAGCAATACGTGTGCCAAATTGTCTTGCTTTAAAAGGGGTTATCTAATCATGTGCAGCACCAAGGCTCCCTTATTTATTCATGTTTGATTCCTCCTTGTGTGGGGTGATGGGATGAGGATTGGAAAGATCCTCCCAAGATCCACATTTTTGCCTCTCCAAAACACCTACATTCTGTAGCTCACTGCCCTGTGTGCGTTTGGTTTATTCTAAATATCTGTCCTTTGTTTTATCTAGTCAATGAAACAATACAATTTGCTGGTCACATTGAGCTAAGTGCTTGCCCTTGATATCTCTGCGCAGTCTGCTGTGGCAGGTTCGAATCGTGGCAGGGTCAACTCAGTCTTTCATGATTCATAGCTAAATGATCTTGCATTTAGCATAAATGCACACTTTCTCCACCTTCTCATCTGGAGCAGCTGTCTCCTTTACTCTATTGTTGGTGTGTCACGACTATATCAAAGGGCCTCATCACGAGTTGAGTGGTATCCCGGCTGTAATACCACCCAACTGTAATATCGTTAGTGCCCACTGGTCCGGTGGTATATATATTGTTTTAAAAAATTTTATACGGTTTTTACAAACCTTTAAAAGATTTCTTACATACATCAACACTCCTCAAAATACTTCATTCGGGATCGCCATCGCCATCTAACTTTCCCCCAGTTCATCAGCTTTCAAGATGGACAAGGGCCCTTTATACATTTCCAAATCATCAACAACCGTATTCAGCTGGTGTTCAATTATTGCTAGAAATTGTGTCAGCGGAAATAACAGTTTTAGGTCCGTACCGTTAAACATATGATCCCACCATTCTTCCGCACACAACGAAGGGTGATTGGCCCCCCAAGGTCCCAAAAGCAATGTTCTGTTGTCCTGAAAGCTATTACAAAACAACACTAGATGTATCACCGTCTCTGGTACTTTGGTACAAAATCTACATCTGAGGTTTATGCTTTTGTTGCTTTTCCATTTTTGTAGCCGCTCTTTCGTTTTAAACAGATTTAAACGAAATAACATAAAACGTCTTCGTGCATTTGGTTCCGGTAACAAATTGATGTAACCTTGAGGCGTATTAAAGGGGCGGACTTCCAAAGGATCATTCGACATCAGCTTTGCCGTCGATCTTTCAGAACAAGTTTTCTCCCAGTCCAAGCGCCAAATTTTTGTTTTAGCAGCGACTGGATTTTCATGGAGTAAATTGGGCTTCACAACTGTGCATCCATAAAGCCACCAGGTTCGGACCTTGCGACGTTGCGCTTTGAAAAAGTTCAAATTGCAAGATGTTTTCTCGCGCTCGAGTCTTTCGTTATAGGGCCAGTAAGCTCCACACAATCCTTGCATGCAGTGAAATCAGGGATAACTCGTATCTGATACACGAGGACAAAGTCCCTCTGGGGAGACCCAACACCTTTGACCAGAATTGGTTCTTCAGGGAGGACCACAATTCATGGGAGCATCCCAGAGCATTTTCCGCTCCATAGATCAGTGCCGGCACGACTTTTTGCTGATAGAACATCCGCACCGGTTCCAAAGAGAATTTCCCATATTTCGTTTTCATTAGCAGAGCTTGGTTTGCTAACTGGGTGCATTTCCTTTTCGTGTCTGCCACCCAGGGGGCATCATTAATGCAGGAACTTAACACCATTCCCAAATATTTGACTTTGTGTGATATCGTCATTGGAATCCCACTCATGTACCATTTAAGATTTTTTACTTTCATTGATGTTGCCCCTTTTATGTTTTTGAATATTAGGACTTTGCTTTTCTTTGCATTGATCAACAAGCGATTCTCACCAACATAGACTTGGATTGCAATTTACTTTGCAAGCCGACCGGTGTTAGATCCATGATCACCTGATCGTTGGCATATAGACGCCAGCTTACGTGTGCATTGTTTACTTTTGGTGGATAAGAGGTCACTGCATCTAATGAGTATCCCAAGTCTGATATGTACAGACTAAATATTGCAGCGGCAAGCGGGCACCCTTGCTTGACTCCCTTGTGCGTCTTGATTGTGGTTGACAAAGACCCTCTTTGGTCGAGTCGAATTTTGATTGAGGTGTCCGTGTGGAGCTCCTGTATTGCCGCTACTAGATCTTCTGGACAACCCCACCGGCGCAATTTTGACCATAGCAAATCGCGGTCAACGGTGTCAAATGCACCAGAAAAAACAATAAAGACCAAGTAGATGACAATATTTGATCTCAAGGCCTCCATTTTTAACAGGTTGAGCAGTAGTAGATTTAGGGAGTAGCCCACCTGTTTTACAAATCCAGCCTGGCGGGCATCAACGTGCCCTGTTTCAACTGCCCATGCTACCAATTTTTGTTGCAAGACAGTAGCGTAAATCTTGCCCAGGACATCCAAAAGAGCCACTGGTCGATAATTACCTGGGTTCGATCGGTCTCCTTTTTTAAATATTGGTACTATGACCGCTGATTTCCATGATTCAGGGGATATTCCCGTGTTGTTTATTCTTTTAAATAGGGTTACACACAGCTCTGCCCATATCTCGGGATGCTGTTTGACAGTATAATTGGTTAACCCGTCCAGGCCAGGTGCTCTCGAGCTGTTTGATTTTACAATTATCGATATGATGTCCTCCTTACAATAATTAATTGATTGAGGTGGAAACATCGGAGCGTCGCCATCCTGGCCCTTATATAGCTCTTCAAAGTGGGCGATCCAGTCCTTCTCCAACACCAAACACGCTTCCATGGCCTTTTTTGGAGCCTGCATGGTGTTGATGATCCTCCAAAAATCTCCTGAATTTTTATTCTTCAGTGCCATCAACATTGATTCCGCGTCATTTTGGATGGTCATATGTTTGTGGGCCTTTAACCAGTTTTTATACTTCTGTTTTGCCATTGTAATAGCCTCTTTTCGGAAACACTGGTCTCCCAATCTGGCATGTCGGATCACTTGTCTCATCTGTCTTTTATGGATCTGTATCTCCTGGTCAAACCAATGCTTGCGCACCATATTTGGATGTTTAAGCCCAACATGTTTGCTTTTGAAGTCGAGCAGTAGGTGTGCATAGTCTGTTTCGGTGCTATGCTGACAATAGGCTGTTGCCAACTTAGCCACCTCGTGCGACTCCAGCCGAAGTCTAACCCTATTAGATGTGACTCGGATCTTATGTTTCCACCACGAAAGGTCCTCTTTTGGTTTCATAACGAGCCTTCTTAGCAGCATATTGTGATCACTGTTCGTTTGGCTCCTAACTTTGAAGGACTTTATTCGAGCATGTAGATTTCTGGATACAAATATGTAGTCGATTATGGATGTAGTCTCTGCTCGATGCCATGTTGCTGTCGGTTTTAAGTCTCCAATCGTGTTTCCGTTTAGCATTTGCATTGCTCTGGTTTTCATTTCCTCCAACCAGCTATTGCTCAACGCCTTTATTTTTTTGGTAGTAGCGTTGAAAAGTTCGATGTTCAGGTCTCCACAAATCAAAATATTTGCGTGCTCCTTAAGCACAAACAGGGAATCAAGAATCTCCGTGATTTGATCTACAAATTCTTGTACCCCTGCCCTCAGATGGTTCCAGTACACGTTTAGAAGAATCATCTTGTCTGGATCTTAGGAGCAACCCCTGTCGTTTGTGATCGTGATTTCCTGTATGAAGGGGGAGTGGTTGATCGACTCACTAATCCTATAGCCCGAGGTCTTCTTAACTAAAGTTAATAACCCCGCCATCGGGCATCCTTTTTCTAACTTCATAGCTGGATTAAGTGCCACTTAATAATCACTTGCAAGGGGACTCTCGCTTAACCATGTCTCTTGCAGACACACAATAGATAATCCTTCTAACCAATTCGTGTTGAAAAGTTGCATGAAACCTCGGGTGTTCCACGAGGCCATTAAGCACTCACCTGAGCCCGGAACTTCCTGGCATTTTTGTTGGATTTTTGTGTTGATCGTTGTTGCTACCCAACCCCACTCGCAGTTGGTGATCTTGGGACTCAGGCCCCTGATATCATTGGCTGGTATTTGTCTGCAGTTTTGACCTCCACTTATCGTGATTCTTATGCTCTAGAGTGCTCGCATTTCTAAAAGTAGGATCCTGTTTTTCAGCCTGTTTTATCTCAACACCCGTTGTTCTGGTATCGAGGCTGTTGGCTTTCTTCCAGCCTTGTTGTTCTCCAAACAGATCTCTGCTGCCTTGTTATGTCATCGTAGTATAGTGGTTTGTTGTAAGCATTTTGAGATGTCGCCATTACTTCTTTCAAAACTTTCTGGGTGATTCGCCCTCTGTGCTGCCAGCTCGTAAACTTCGAAACCCAGTGAGAACAGAGCAACATTCGCTTCCATGATAGGTTTGGCTATTAACGATGAGGTCACATGGAGAATTACCTTATCGTTCCGATTTTCATTTGGAAATTCAACTATCTTAACATCACTTGACTTAATAGCACGTAGACTTGGGATCAAGTCAAATAAGTGAATGATGTTAGCACGGTTTAAAATCAGCTTATCCACAGAATCCAGCCTCTCAATCAATAATTTAAAGACCAGCGTTGCTCCTTTAGCTTTTATCATTTGCTCTTTGTTCCTTTCTCGACCAATCTCGCTAGAATAGGCTTTTACATGAGATGGTTTATCGATCTCATCGAATTTTAAGGTCTCTCCAGCTCGCTCTTTGAATCCCGGGGCGTAGCCGACCTCCAAGTTGACTTTTCCCAGTGTGTCCAGGCTGGATTCATTCAAAGCAGTAACATTTAAGCCTTCTTGTTTAGCGCACAATTTCAATCTTTTTTCGTACATAGTCACAAATGGTGGACTTGTCGGGACAGTTAGATCTATTGTCGAATTTTCTGGTTCGTTGACAAGACGACAAATTCTGAAAATCTTGTCTCGAGCAATTAATAGAGAGGTTTCTCGATCAGCCTTTCTTGGACTCTTGTTCAGCTGTGCTGGAGTCTCCATCGCCTTGAGCTCCTGAGCTGCCATTAACAGATTTGGTTGAGCTGCGCCGAGAGGAGCTTTAGTTCCCATGTTAATACTTTGAGGTCTTTGTGTACTTACGGTGGGAGAGGTCACAAAGACAGAGCGTTGAAGGTCTGAAGTGTCTACACATTCGTTTAGCGGCCTCTGTGTGCCAGATGGAGCCGCCTCCAGTACATCTGTCTCATCATAAGTTGACATATTTAGAAGCTCTTCTGGAATGCTCTTTAGCGCCTCTTCATTCTCATCCCGTGATTGCTGGTTGATGCCTTTTATAGGTTGTACCACTTTGGTTGTCGTTGATTCAGCTTTCTTACAGTTTTCCGTCACAATTTGAACAATTTTAATGTTCCTTAAGAATTTTCTCGCTCTTGTGTTTGTGCGACCTCTCTTAGCCGGCATGTTTTTGGTTTTTTTTGTAGAATTTGCAACTTTGAGTTTTGGTTCTGCCAGTTTTGAGCTATTTGGCGTTCCACCAAAGATGGAGAATATTTTACATTTTTCTTCTCCGTGGGTGCTCATTGGCCCCTTTTTCTCCTTATGTACGGGAGTTTCCAATGCTGATGTAGTAGGAATTTGCTCCTCGATTGCTGGTCGTTGTTTACAAGCTCTTGCTTGTTCAAAGGCTGTAATAAAGGAGATATAGGCTATTTGATCACACTCCTTAGCAGAGCTATCAATTTCCACCTGTAAGTTGGATGTTGTACCCGACCTGGCTGGATCAGTGTGGGTCACTATATCTGAACTTTTGGCGCTCGAGAGATCAATAATATTATCCTGTGGTAAACGTTGCACCTCTTCAGGAATATAGGCCACATTTGCTGTTCCACCAGGGTCACCGCCTAGTGGAACTGTCACCATTTTTGGCGTAGGTTCTAAGGACCCAACCAAGATGTTAGTGTTTTGAAATATGGCCAACGCTTCACGCGCAACATCTTCAAGCAATTTTTTATCAGTTGCATCGTTTCTCTTTTGCTCACGTGATGATTGCAGTGAAGTGTCCAGAGTTTTCAATACCTCAAGCACCTTTCCTAAGGACTGGCCACATATTTGTTCCACATGAGTCACTTTTGAATACAGTAAAGCGGTCAATGTTGTAAGATCTGTCAAAGAATCATTCAGATTTTCATTGAGTTTCATGTCGGTGGCCAGAGAAATTGCTATTGATGAGATTAAGGCAGAGTGCAACTCAGAGGATAACCCCAGATTCTTGGACTCCAGAGAGTTAGCATCAGAGGCACGCTTCGTTGGTTTGACAGACCTATGGACTCTTCGCCTCCTTATTTTGGGAAAGGGGCGCTCAATAAATGAAGAGTCAGACAGATCACATGACCCTGATATAATAGAGCTGAGGTGCAGTACAGATCGAGTGCTCAGATGTGTTGAGTTCAACTGCGCCTGTTTGAGGTTAGTTGCTCTTTTTTGAGAATGTATCTGGTTAAAAGACATGTCATTCAAAGAAGTTGGGCTTCTGCTCTCCTTTGGGTCGCTCACCGCAATTTCCTCCGTTTATATGAAACGTCTTTATTTGAGCCAATAAGCTGCTCATTATGCCGTTTATGAGTAGACTTTTGCAATTGGCCACCCTGGACGGACAAGTCCTTCCCTACAGTGCTATGAGCCTTGTTCATTAAAATAAGATTGGCTAGGATGTTATTTGCTACGCCCATCGAGTCGCGACGTCTCTCGTATTCATGAGGGGCTTGCCCATTCCCTGAGCCTCCACCCACCTCCGAGACTGGAATGACGAGGACTTTTAATTTCCTGTGCGTGGCCGCGAAAACTTCATCATCATGAGCCTCGCACATCCGCACGTTGCTCAGCCCCTCATTTATTGTAAACATAGTCTCACCTGATTTTGGGGGGTCTCCTGGCACGCCTACAGGAACTGCACACTGTCTCATGCCCAAACCCCCGACCTCCAATGTCACGATCAGAGAAGCCGGGGTGGACCCAGAATGCTGCACCATAGCATGAGCGCCGGCGCGGGCCTCGACAGCCACCCACTGCACAGCTCCGCCCCCAAGCTCCGAGCCGTCACCTGGCCGTGACAGTGACGCGGCCTTTCCTTCGCCAACGCCATCACGCCAGCCGGCATCAGGGTTACACGCAGACTCATCCGCGCGATCGGCGAGATCAGCAAGACAAGCCCCACCCACCGTGCACGGATCTCCCTCCACGGCATCACCGGGGGCCACGAAGACCGAAGACTGCGCATTTGCCACGGGTAAGTGTACCTTGAGAGATCCGTCTTGCATGTGGCTCACACTAGAGCCCACTTTAGGTTGTTGTGTTGAGCATGTTGAGACACATGTGGACACTGTTGCAATGTTGTGTTTAGGGTTTTCGGGATGACTGCTACTGTCAGTCCCCAAACCCTGATGGACGCATTGCAGGTTGCACTCACTCTCAAACACGTGATCATCGTCCGAAATATTTGTATAGCTGATGTTTTCCTCGTTAATAGCAATATTGACATCATCGCATGTTGAAACACATGTAAAAAAAACTACTAGTTTTCTTTGTAGTAGTGGAAGATTTGTTTGGGGTTACATCACACCCACCTGTTCTCTCATGTCTTCTTTGGGCTCGCGTTCTGAGTGCTTGCGTGCAATTGTCCGCCATCCCTGCCAGTACTCGCCAAACAGCCTAACAGGCAGTAAAGTCCAGCCCTTTCTCCACAGGGCTTACTGGTCCGGTGGTATTAACGCTGGATCATGGGTTGGGCGTTAATTGTAAATCCCCATTCCCTATTTCAGTGCTAATAATGTGCGCTAATACAGCCGGCAGTAAAACAGGGCACTAAATGGGATTTTCACCTCCGGAAAAAATCTGGATGTAAAACAGCCCATTTATCGCCCAACTCGTGATAGCGCCAGCCCTTAAAAGTGGTGGTAATACCGTTACCACCACATTTAAGGGTTACAGCCCAACTCATGATGAGGCCCGAGCGTCATGAGCCCCTGTATCTACCTGTTCACTAGAACAGTCGGGTATATTCCACCCTTTTTGTGGTAAGTGCTTCCACCTGTCCCTTGTTTAGTGGCACCTTCCAGTCATTGCTTAGCGTAGTTGATTGTTGCATTGTGTATGTTTTAATTCCCTTTCTGAAGCACGCATTAAAATTGTTATATGCTATGCAGTAGCTAAGAGGTGTCCCATTGGACATTTTATTGTCCATCACATTTTGCCTCAACACTAGCGATAACTACCATGCTTTGCATCAAATTAAGTTTTGTATTTTAATGTGTAATACTGCTGTGTTGAACCACTACCACAAAACCCACAGTAAGCAGGGGAAGACTGGGAACCAAAAAAAAAAGACCCTGGAAATGATTTTCAAAGTGGCCCCATATTACACATTTTCAGTAAGCCCAACAATTTTCCTATGGGGATATTTGGAAATACCACACAAAAGAGGCCCAGGGTGCAGAGGCCTACCAGGAAATCTCCAGAGTTCCCT
This sequence comes from Ambystoma mexicanum, assembly GCF_040938575.1. NCBI lineage: Eukaryota > Metazoa > Chordata > Amphibia > Caudata > Ambystomatidae > Ambystoma > Ambystoma mexicanum. Next base: position 767,548,461 of record NC_090941.1, read on the forward strand.
AAAGGCCAGTCCACCCCTCACAGTAAGTGGCTAACTCTAGTTCCATTTTGCACAGATAGTCTCACTGGAGGCAGCAGCAGACATTCGACTACTGTCTGTTCAGAGGGAATTACAGATTTAATGTTAACATTGCCTTACATATAACATGCCCAGTCACTGTATACATAAATATATATTTTATACACCCTGCCCACCCCTCCATGGGCCAACTTCAGACATGTGTATACGAAAACTGCAACGCAAGTTTCATTTTGGACGTCGAGTGAGAAGCAGATGTGCCACCATAAAAATACATTTTCAATGTAGAATTGTTCTGACAAATCTTTTTAATCAGGTCTTCTTAATTTTACAGAACATCTGGCTCCAGCCCTTTGTTGCAGCCTGAGGAATTTTGATAAGACATTGGCAAAACATAACACAAACAAACAGCAGACGGCAAAGTTCTTCGTCTCAGCAAACAGCCAACTACTTGAGAAGGCATAGCAATTGGTATTGGAGGGAGGCAGCCTAGTTTACCTCGAGTTCCAATAAACACTGGATCTTCACTGCCAACAACCTGGAAACAATATGACTCAACAGGAAAGTAGCAGAATAAAGTTAATATTATGGTGATGAGACATAGAGAGAGGAACGAGATAGAGAGGGCGGGGGGATGATCTGGCATTCCTGGGTTAATACTAATTCACATTGAATCAAAGTGTATGATTATGAATAGATTTGTAATGGATCATGTAATCTAGTGGTTGAGAGGTGTATTTCTGAGACAGGAAAATAGGACGCAATTTATGGCCCGAGTGTCTCAAGTAGAGGATCAAGGCCCTAGAACTCCAGGGGCTAGATTACAGAAACGTTGCACCCGTGCAAGTGCAATTTTGTATAGTAATAGCATTAGGGTAAAGTTTGCACAAGTGCAAAAAACTTTAGAAGCACAGTAGAAGACCTGTGCATTTTGGCAAGTGTTATTGTGCATGATATGAGCACTAAGGAAACAACACTCTCAATTTTTGCACCAGGATAAAGTGTGCTCTAGTGCATATACCATGCCGTATTGGCACAGGGGCACATTTTTCCCTAGTGCCAATATCATGCATAATTGCACTTTTAATAGAAAATGTCATTATTCTGGCAACAGCTCTAAATATACTCAAACTACCTAAACGAGGCCAGCAGTCACCATTGATCTTTTCTGGGAAGTTCGGGCAGTCTCAAGAGACTGCTACGAGTTTTCGCGGAACACAGGTTTGTGCTCGAATTTTGCGGCTGACTTGAGGTCTCTCAGTAATTTCAAACTAAAATCAGGATGCGCAAATTGAGGGAATAGTGGTTGAGCCATCTATCAGAAGCCTTGCATTTTGAAAAAGAAGATTTGAGGCTTTAACAAGCCCTTGCCTGGGTTTTGTCAGTCTTGTTCAGGATGGTTTAACGGCGTGTGCCCAGAATTGTAGGTAGGAAAGAGGGCTTGGTATTGTTTTAGGGATTTTTGTTTTCATACCCATTTTGTGCATCCCATTTAACTGTTTTATGTGTTTGTAGTGGTCCTTTTGTCTTTGTTCCATTTTTAGCATTAGCTTTTCCCTGAAAGCTCCCTAATTGTGTGACCCCTTTACCACACCATTGCCTTTGTCATTGCATGTTTACTTGTGTTGTTTTAATTTACTTTAAATATTGGGTAAAACACCACCCCCACAGGACAGACAGACAGAAGCTTTGTTTAACTTTGGAGAGTCCAGAACGTTTGCCAGAGGACAAGGAACAGAAGATGCCCCTACTTGTATTAGGAATATGATGTGAAGTTGCTCATGGTGGCAATTGGTGGGCCGCTTCTGCGTCAGGGGGCAGGTTTATAATCACAATGTCCAGGGAAACAGCCGGTGTCAGACAATGCAGGTACATTGGGGTTTGGGCTCAGAGTCAGCACAGATGGTGGAAGCAGGTCTATTAGGGAGGGCCTGTCAGAGGAGGAGCTTATGACAGTCTACTTACCAGAGGAAAAGACAGGACGTGTGGATGAGGGAAAGTCAGAAGGTGTTGAGGCACATCCAGAGGAGCAGGAATTGATGTTGATGTCTTGTGTGAATGTTGCAAAATCTGTCATTCATGAGAAAGCAGCAGTTGCTCTATATACCATGGCTCAGAACCTTCACAATGTCAAGGTCTGGGCTCACACTAATGCTGAGGTGAATGCAGTGACTGCTCAGTATGTGGCTCTGGATTAGATAGGTGGACATGTCAAGGTGAGGTATTCCCAGCGGGGTTAGCTGAAAGATGAGGTAGTGGCATACCTGCGTGCATTGATTCAGGGAGTAAGTGGAGTCTCATCCTATGTTTGCTATTGTAGAGGGGGCAAGGCAGGTACAAGTGACCCAGAAAAAAAAAGTAAACAGCTGGATCAATAGAAAACCTTAACATTATACAACACACATGGCTGTAGGTATGACAGTACTATAACCTGCCATGGGAATAACTGCCCAGGGCAAGGTGAGTAGTGTGGTATTCCCTCTGTGCCAGAAGGAAATCCAGAGGAGATTGAGAAGTAAGGGTTGCACATTGCACATAACGGCTATGAGCAACCTTGTTCTCTGGTGGCACCTTGCAACTTACAATGAGCATGTCTCCCCCAGCAGCATGAACCCAACCACTGGCCCACCATCACAGCACCATCCAGTGTTGCTGACAAAGGGGTGCTAGTCTAGGTGCAGCCCCATCTTCCCAGGCATGCTGCAGGAGGCACTTCTTAGTACCCCAACCATCTGACCCTGCCCATGCACAACCCATGCCAGAAATGGCATTGAGCACTAGCAGGCATTTGGCACGGGTCCAGCCCTCTGCATGTAACATGATTGCTGTGCCTGCTTATGGACATGTCTTGCCCAACAAGTTGGATCACATATTTCTTGCACTACTTTCCTAAAATGCTGTGGTAGGCCCATTGTAGAGCTTGGTTGTATTCCCCAATGCATTGAGCGTGCCAGACTGGTGGGAAATGTTTGTCAAAAGTTTTATGTAGCTCGTCCTTTGATCCTGAATTAGTTTTGTTTGGGAAGGGGCAGGTACAGCCTGATGTTGCTAGCTAAGTTTTCGAGTGCTGGACATGGTGCCTTGTGAGATCTTTCTCACTTCACTACAGTCATTCTTCCAAATGTCTCAATACAGTATCCTTGCACATGGTGAGCATGTCTTGATCTACGTCATCCTAGTCCTCCTCACCCATACGCTGCTGGAAATTTGCCAACTGAACTTAAAAGCATTGTTAGAGGAATTTCACCAGGATGCAGTTAATATTGATTTGTATTGCACCAATACACAGAACCTCTACAAAGCTGGCAGCAGTATCCTTGCCAGTTGGGTCATTTCTGCCCAGCCATACAAGCTCTAATTCTAACAGGTAGTCCAGACTCTGGTTTATTGACCCCAATAGTTGGACCACCTGTAAATTTTGTAATACTGTGGGTCGACAACGGAGCAGCCCCTAAGACAATTATAACTACATATCCATAGCCCTTGCACTTGGATGAGAAATCTGTCAACTCCAAAGTCAATTTTGACACGACATTTCTCTTTACTGTGTAGTGACAAACTAAGAGAGGATAGCTTTGCGGCAACGTGCTCAACTTGGAAACAAGGCGACATGAAACAACACAGGTTTTATCCCCGCGTCAGCGCGTTATAAATACGCAACTAAGACATATTCCTGTAACAGTGCTTCGAAGGCCCCCGGGCTCTGTGAGCGCTTTAAAAATGCAAATAAATAAATAAGGAGGTTGATTGCTTTTCTCTGCATGATGTATCAGTAAGGTGCAAGGGGAAGTAGAAGTGGAAGGGGAAGAAAATACACATATTATGAATCTACTTTGCTTTCATTTTTGCCATATTACTTAATAATACAAACTTGATGAAACAAGGTCCACAGATTAAGTCAGAACCAATGCATTAATAAGTCCCGCAGAGATAGTCAAATTCTCTGCTGACCAACAATTGTCTCAATACAAGGGGTTCTGAACTGCTCGGGCAATTACAGCAATGTTCTCCCAAATAGTTGATATGCTTCCAATCACAAGATCATACCACCAGAATTCCCAAGCAAGGTTTCAGAAATTCAAATTCTGAATCATAGAAATTCAGAAGCAAAGCCCTCAATAGAATGTTCAGGTACCACAATGTTCACTTTCAAAGATCAATGAGTGAGGATTGCAAATTCCTACCTGTTAGTGGATACCACTCAATGAATTGTCATAGGATGCCCATGCAGCGAACATGCAAACATTTCTAACTTCCAAGTTACAGTTTGTAGGTCCTTATTCTCACATGGTGGTTCCAAGCTCAACAATCAGTCAGCATGCATTTAGACAACTTAATATTGAACATATCACACATAGGAAATCATTTACAAAATGTTTGGTGTGGCGCAAAGTGACATTGCGTCATAAAAGTGCACTTACTGCTACGCTAAAAAACTATTTCCGATTTAGAGATCAGACTTTGCACTGTCCCTTCTCACTTAGCATTCGTGCAAGTGCTTTGAGCAAGAAGGGCCAATGCAAGCAAAAGAAAGGGGGAAGAACATGCTAAATTCTAATTAAATAAGGGAAAATGAGGAAGAACACAGGGGTGGGGAGGAAGGCACTGAGCAAACAATAAACACGCTGCATCAAGCGCTAGGTAAACCCTACTCACAGAAGCTATCGTGCAATCGTTTTCACTCCAAAAGAGAACGATCATCCCATGATCTTTCAGCCACCAGTTACCCATCGCAAAGCACGAAGTGCAATGAAATCTCACACATAAAAATGCATTGCAACCCCAATGAACATTTGATTGCCACAATGATGGATCATGCATTGCTATCACTGATATTACTACATTGAAGGATGAGGATGAGGAGGAGGGCCAACATATTTAATCTAAGGATAACATTATTTGGTATGCCAGATGAAGAGTTGCATGAACTATGCTGTTTCCCTCCCCATGTCATCCTAGACCTGGTCAGAGAGTGGGAGAATGACATGGTATCATGGTTCCAGGAGGATCCAGTTTCCCAGTCAAGGCAGCTCAATTGTGGATCGCCCTACCTCATGCACTTAGATCTGACCAAACGTTCAACAACTTCAGAAAGAACACAATAAAATGGCTCACTGAGAATACTATATAAACCAGTACTCTCCCTACGTACTTCCACATACATTGCACCTGATATAGACTGACCTGTAATTATGTATACGCTAGTCATATGTTGACTGCTTGTCTGCGCATTGTCTGCACTTGTACTTGTCTCACCCTGTGTGTAGCCAAGTATTTGATGCTTTTCTTCCATGTTCTGTAACTTGTAACTTCTGTAACCAAGCTGTAAATCTCCTTGTCTCATCCGCCCTACTACCTCAGGGTCCGGCGCGCACAATAAATAAACAAACAAACAAACAAACATCTGATGCTCACAGGCTGGGCTACCTCTGGTCAAAGAGCAACCATACTTACACTTCCGGGCCACTGGATCATTCCAGCGTACCATAGCCATTGTGAGAGGAATATCACAGTCCACACAATCAATGTGCCTCCACCAGGTCTTGTGCTGCATCCTAGAACGTGTGCGTAGGCACATTCACCTGCCACACACACTGCAGACAAGGCAGAGAGTGTTCCAGGAATGGTATGCATTTGCATACTTTTCCCAAGTCCTGGGAGCAACCGGCAGCACCCATGTAATTCTGCACCCCCCCAAAGATACAGAGCACATGTATTGCAACAGGAAACATTGGCATTCCAAGAATGTGCAGGTGGTCTGTGATGCCAAGGTAAACATCATGCATTTGAATACCAATTACCCAAAATGCACTTATGATAGCTACATCTTCCTGCATTCCACCATATACCAGGCCCTTGCGTCAGGAACCTTTGGGAACAGCTGGCTCGTGTGTGAGTATCAACTGTCTCTCTCACACACACACACACACACACACACACACACCAGTCACATGACACACAGAAACACAAGAAATTACAATACATGCAATAGATAACTATGTACTCCTTTGCAGGGGACAGTGCCTACCCGCTATCACCATTCCTGTTGACACCTATAGGCAATCCAGTCACCCCAGGTGAGGTACACTACAACACAACACACATAGCAACTACGGCCATAGTGGAGCGCACATTCAGAGTGCTTAAGTCATGCTTCCACTCCCTTGACCACTCTGGTGGCGTATTGCTATATGTACCCCCTGAAGTATGCAAAATCATTGTGGCATGTCGTGTCCTGCACAATATTGCCACACGTCGTGGCATAGCAGTTGAGTGCAGGAGGACTACCGTCCTCATCCACAGTGACCACCCATTACCTTATCAGGCCAAAGGGCACAGGGACAGGACACACACAACCAGGTAGTGCACACCTACTTCACATGAATTATAACCCCTCTGCAACACAGACAGTAAAGTTACATCACTGATGGCCTAATCCATCTTGCCCATAACAAGACCCTGCAAATGTACCGTTTGAATTGGCAAATTGTGTTTGCCCTTAATATTAAATATACACTGCAACCTCACTTATCTCCTTGAAATGAAGTACGCAAACCATATGATACGATATGATACAGCATTTATAATGCACCTGCACACATTTGTTTCTAGGCACCACAAGACAATGGAGGAAAGACAGAGGGAAGACAAGACAAGCGATCCTACTAGGTCTTGGGTCACATGGACCGTGCAAGTGCGACAACACGAAGTGCATGGGGTAGGCATGGGGAAGTGCAAGGTAGAGGGAAAGGCAAGGAGTGGTCAGGGCAGTAAGCTCTGAGTAAGTGCAGCCCGGATAGGGCGGCTCTGGGCAAGGGCAAGGAGGAAGGGATGCTGTTGGAGTTGCAGGTACAGCATCTAAGTATGCTGTGGGACCGGAGTCAGTGCAAGGAAGACTACTCATGGCAGAGCCTGGTACCGAATGAGACTTTGAGGGTAGCAAGCAACCTGTCGGCACAGCAGACAGGTGAGTTAACCAGGAAGTGAGAGCGAGAAGGCAGAGTAGAAAAGAAAATTCTTGATCCTTGCAGCCACCAGGAGCCAGTTGAGAGATTTCAGAGCTGGAGAAATGAGGTCCCTGGACTTGAGGCCCAGGGGACTATGTCAACCATCCACACTCATGTCAAGTTGGAAGAGAATTGTCCATGTCACATGCCCAAAATACCAGATTTTGTAAAGCCAGCCCCTGGCATGATGGCTCCATCACATGTGTTCCCCTGAGTCCCATGCAGCAAGTGAAAAGAAAATGTCTCACCTGACTGCCATCCTGAAGCTGGGTCCCTATGCACCATTGCAGCTGGTCCTGTGCACCACCACTCACCACTGCCATGTTCATGCTCCTGTAATGGGGAAAACCAACAGCTGTCCACCCACCCCCTCTACATGCATGTTTTGATACCCTCGACATGTCCCTTGTTCCATCATTAAGATGCACAAATCCCCTCAAAATATATCTAGCCACTCAAAGGATACATAAACATAAAAATATGATGCAATGTTACACAGCCCTCACTATCAAAAGTCCTTGATCATATCAATGGGAAGACAGCAGCAATATTACACATGACAGATGTGGAAGTCATCTAGGCCCCCGACACCCGCACCTCACCAACAATGCACTGCATACTTCACACATCACCCGTATGCATACTTGTCAAATGGATTGTGTGAGACAGATGTTTTGCAAGCCCATGCATTATGGACCGGGGTGCACCGGGAACCAAAAGAAACCCTGAAAGTAATTCTCAAAGTGGCCCCATATCATACTTTTACAGCACATCCATCCCTTTTCCCACTACAAAATGTGCAAATACCACACTAAGATGACCAAGGGTGCAAAGGACTACCAGTTAACTACCAGACCTCCCTATAGGCCAGTCCATACCTGTTAATGGAGTGGCTACTTGACATGACATATGTCAGGAGACGGCATGCAAGACTAACATGACAGGAGTGCAAATGTAATGACACACAACAAAGAAGCTACTGCATCAGTCCTCACCAGAAATATGTGCACAGGAACATCCTGAGGAGAATGACTACAAGCAGCAAGTCATAGAGGTGTAATGTGATGAATTCTACGGACTCCTCACTAAATCCTTGCCAAAAGTCTCCTATCAGGTGACCAGGGAAAGGCAGACACTTACTGATCCTTACCTTGAGGGCGGTGTTCTGCGGGAGGATCATCTGGGAGGAGAAAGGGACGAGGGTAATGAGAGGACACCGTGGGGGTGAGACACAGTATTTGTCTTCCTCTAGGGAGGATGTCTCCTCAGTGCCAAAGTATACAATGGCTTGCTGTAATACCCATATTTTTGTTCCACAAACTAAGCCTATAAATATGGGTGAGAACAATCATAAAGTTCTAGGCATCGGGAGAAAAAAACCTTCCAAAATCCTTAAGACTTATAAAGCTAAAAACCTCACTAACACCCAAAGGTATAGTGAAAGGACATCTGTGAATTATAATGGCTTAAAATGACTGCCTTTCTATTTTCAATTAAGTCTGGTAACTGATCCTTATGATATTCCCTTAAAGAATATTATGGGGAACAGGTATGAGTTGAAAGGTAAAAACCAAACCCGAAAAACACAGATATTTACTAGGGACTTCAAGACTCATCATTCCCTAGGTTCTGGGATGAACAAGATGGCTAAAAAGGTACAATGCTGCAGGAGTAGTCAGATCATTAATTCAGATGAGCCACACCTGAGGTAGACTGAGCGGCTTATAAGGCCCCCTCAGGTGCACGCCATAGGGAAGAGCGAGAAGCAGAAGCAGTTTGATTCGTGCAGGCAGCCGATGATGATGCTGGAGGAGGGAGAAGACGCCGGAACCACTGTTCGGCAGAAATCCACTGCCGGTCCTGAGAGGGTCTGTAACTTCAGAAGCCTGAAGTGCAGTGGTTGCACAGCGGGAAGCATGGAAGAGGGAAGCTTGCCCTCTTATGACCTGTTCTGCAGAGGCAGCGCAGCAGGAAGTGAAAGTGATGGAAGCTTTTCTTCACAGGAGGCTGTCTCCGGTGGCTGGCATGCACCATAGGGCCTCGGAGCAAAGGGAACTCCGGTTTCAGGTGGCGTGGACGATGGTAGACAAGGAAAAGCAGTGACTGGTCGCAAGGAGCCACAGTAGCAGATGGCCTGCAGCAGCGAAAGGATTGAATGTGCATGCCTTACCCGACGAGTTCACAACCTGATAGTGTCCCCGTAGCGCTCTGCATCCACTTGCATATCCAAGGCAGGCATTCACGAAGTAAGCAGCACTCGTGTATGAGTGAAAGTGATTCCAAAACTGATTTTAAATACCAAACAATTAAAAAGCAGAGAAAGACACATTTAAAAAAAACAAATTACTATAACCTTAAACGTGTGAATTTGTGGAATACTCAGCAACCGAATGGGGCCATATTATTAAGAACTAATACATATAACCACCGGGCAAGCCAAGAGGGAGGAAAATAAAGGCAATTCAAATCCAAGAGACATGGCCAAAGACTAAAGGGGGGTAATGAAAAATCCTTAAATTGTGCAAATTGTTGCCCATACTTTTTATAGCATATAGCAAAAGCTGGTATACACTAACATTGCCAAAGGCAAGTGAGAAACATAATCAGATTCTATCCTTGCCAGTATTTGGTTACTTGTGCAGTGGAGAAACAAGAGTGGAAAAAAGGCTACCCTCCTGAAGAAGGTTATCCAGAAGGAGAGGAGCATTAATTTCAGAGGAGTAGTACAGAGCATGCAAATATTGTTTTACTTGAAGAGTTGTTAAAAGTATGAAGCTGCAAAATGATCAATAATGTGAAGCTGCTGTGAACCTCTTGTCAGTTGATCTGTACTACAAAAGCACATGTTGTGAAAATGTGTTTGGGTAGAGGAGTATACCCGGATGGCAACCCATTGAACGAGTAGGCCTGGCATGGGAGTAAATCAGGTTTGATCTGTGATAGTAGGCCTGGCATGGAAATAACGAAGTGCAATAAAGTTATCCTGACAAAGACAATTTATGTTGCTTGTGGTGCTAAGGAAAGAACTGTGTAAAACTGCTGTAAAGTAGTTATATTTCTTTAGAATTTCTCAATTGTTGCAAAACATCCTTACCAAGACAATTATTATTGCTATTAATAATTAATTATTTTTCAAGGAAGAGAAAGAACCTTCTATTTTCTTTGTTTAATCCCTGAAGTGTTGGAACTTTCTGTTGACAAGTTGAGGTTGCAAAGAACTGTGTTGGAACTTTGATGCAAACCAGGATTTCCTTACGTCATTTTAGAACTGTGGAACATAATCCTGTTTAAACCTGGGGAAGGGGAATTCATCCAGGTTATAAGGAGAGACTTTATTACATTACAAACACAATCTGTATACTGCCATATGCCATAAAACAGGGAAATCCTCATCAGGGTAAAGATAGTGAGGGGTTTATCCAATCTTTTAATTTAATAAAAAGGCTTTTGCTGAAAAAACCTTCACAAAGTTGCATGCCTCACATTTCTGACCCCTCACAGTAACCAGTAACACAAAGCACATGTATAGCTGACCAAGGAGACATGCAAACTCACATCTTCAGTGACAGTGACCATCACCCAAACAATACCATATTACATTATTCATGCAAAGGCTACGTGTGCCACATCATGTCTCTATTGGGATGCATATGTCACCAGCCATGAAAATGAATGACAATGCACAACCTTATCTTGTTGTACAGCTGTTGTGCTGTGAATCCCTCACCACCTCCACCCAACACTAGGCCTCCACATTGGTGCTAGGAGGGTCAGTGTCCTTCAGATGGAATGGGGACTTGGGTGAAAGTAGGGTGCTGGGGGGGGTGGGGTCCTCACAAGGAGTGTGAGCACCGAATGAGGCAAGATACCTGAAATGACAGTGGACATTTGTTTGGAAAAGCTAAAGGAGTCTGTTTGGCAGACTGAATATATGCGCATTAATGTTGAATGAAATGTTCACATGTATGTGGGAGGCTGTAGCAGTCCACAAGATCACGTCAATTGACTCCACTGAGCATGGTTCTCCAGCTCGAAAATGTGCCAAGTACCAAGAGCAATTGACTCACTGCCCTAGAGAGCACAATGGCCCTGACATGAGGACTTAACAAAAATAAAATGCTCCACCTTAGACATGGGTAAAAATGAAATACAGTCCATCTTGAACAGGGAAAAATCGTTTTTAAAGACAAGTCCACCCTGGTGGGGGGCACAAGGGAGGTCGAAAAAGAAAAAGGAAGAAACATCAATGTCCCATCCATGGGCTCAGCTCATGGACACAGGGTGCCTGAAGAAGGTGTGGTGTCAGCAAGAGGAGAGGGATTTGTGGGGCCAACGGCATCAACTGCAAGGTTCAGTTGGTACTCCCATCCTGTGGTGGGTCCTGGGATGCTACAATCTTACCAAACAATGACAAAGCCTGGTAATCATTGGCTATGGCCACTCGTGAGAGGGATATGTGCAGGAGGGCCCCAATTGCTATGAGAGCCTGATGATGGATGCCATGAGTGGCCAACGAGTCGTTATGCATGCTGAACCTAGATGTCTCCAACTGCATGGTGAGAGATGGTCAGGCTTGAGGCACTAGAATGTGACAATGTATGTGTGGCCCCACTGTCTAACCATACTGGTCGCCTTCCCCCTCTGAATGATCTTACGATTCAATGCAGTGATCAAACCACATTAAATATGGATTGACTGGCTGACCTGTTTGCTAGAGCCAGCACATGTTTGGAGGCCATGAGTTAAGTGACTACTGACCTCCCTGCACCCGTATGTATGCTGAGACCAGCGCATACTTTTGGTGCCGTTAAACTGAAGGAGTGCCACAAGAAGCCTTGTTTGGTGTAAATGGAAGCGTCCATATACATCCGTGTTGTATATGGACACTTTCATGTACACCAAAGCAAGCAGCTTCAACGTTGCTGCAACGTTGAAGCTGCTTGCTTTGGTGTACATGAAAGTGTTCATATATAACACACGGGTGTATATGAACACTTTCATTTACACCAAAGCGAGCAGCTTCCACGTTGCATCTTGCAATGTTGAAGCTGCTCGCTTTGGTGTAAATGAAAGTGTTCATATACAACACACAGGTGTATATGAACACTTTCATTTACACTAAAGCGAGCAACTTCAACGTTGCAGGATACAATATTGAAGCTTCTCGCTTTAAATGAAAGTGTTCATATATATATATACATATACACCGCACCGTATAGGAACACTTTTATTTAAACCAATGTGAGCAGCTTCAACGTTACATTCTGCAACGTTGAAGCTGCTGGCTTTGGTGTAAATGAAAGTGTTCATATACACCGCACGGGTGTATATGAACACTTTCATTCACACCAAAGCCAGCAGCTTCAACGTTGCAGGATGCAACATTGAAGCTGCTTGCTTTAAATGAAAGTGTTCATATACACCACACAGGTGTATATGAATACTTTCCTACACACCAAAGTAAGCAGCTACAACATCCTGCAATGTTGAAGCTGCCCACTTTGTTGTATCGGCAGCATTTTCGTTAAATAACGATTCCCTCGTTATTTAACGAAAATGCTGCTGAGATTCTGCAATCTGCCTGTTTCCATTAGAAACAGGCGGATTACAGCGGTAGCACTGTCGTGCTTTGCGAAGACGCCCAGGCCCTCATGAGAATATCAGTGGTACCTGGGCGTCAAGAAATGGCACAGTGAGTTGTGCTATTTAGCATGCTTACTGCGCCAAGATGAGAATCGGGGCCTGAGAGTCTTATAGTAAAATTGAAAATGTCAGACAATGTGGCAATAACCATAGACATTATTTATAGACCTCCAAGGGTACTTCCTCTAATCGAGGAGCAGTTAATAAGCCTCTTAAATGAAAACACACCTGTTTTAGTGATGGGAAATGTTAACCATTGGGCTGAGTCACCCTCAGATAATGTCAATCTGTCCTTATTGGTTGCTATTGATGCCACAGGGTTTTCACAGTGGGTGACTGGACCAACTCATATCGTCGGGCATACCCTCGACTGGGTTCTTTCGCACCATCTCTTGGTGTCTAATCTCAATGTTAATCCCTGTATTTGGTCCGATCACCATTTGCTTATATTTTGTGTGAACATTCCTGTGTCACCAGCAAGACTAGATACTAATCCTAGATTAGCCTTTGAAACCAGAATTTGGAAGAACATCACCCAGGCAAAGCTGTCACTCTTGCATCTAAGCTTGGTTCTTTGGACAATTATAATAAGGATGAGGAGGGGGCTACTAATTCCCTAGCACCCATGGTAAACATTTGTGTGAAGCCCGAGACATTGAACAAGTGCTGCTTCAATTACACTATTCTTCAGCTTAGGCACCAGAAGAGATCAGCAGAACGTGACTGGTGTAAAACTCCCTTGCCCTTAACCCTGGCTGCCTATAGATTATTGGTTAAACAGTTGAAGGATGCTATCACACAAGCAAAATCTTCTCTTTAAAACTCCAGGATCACACAACCTAAATCTAACTCGAAGGAGCTGATTGCCATCCTGAAAGAATTTAAAGGGAAGCCTTTTAGCATGGCTGGACCTGTGACTGGTGTCAGAAACTTCTAAATGTCTCTGCTGATAAAGTTGCAGCCCATCAAATTTCCATCAAGAATACTAAGAATTCATGCAACATGGTGAGGGATTCTTTGACTGACTCTCTTAAATCTGAATCCACACTAGTCTCTAATAAACCCATATTCCAGTTTACACCTAGCACTGAGACCGACATCTCCCAGATTGCCACCAATATGAAACCTAACTCATGCCGGGGGTATGTTTGTCCATCTGGACTTTTTATTGGTTGTATGGATGTGCTGTGTCCTTGGGTGATACATACAAATGGGTCAACCTCTCATTTACTGAGGATTCTGTAGCTCTCTTTCTCAAGGAGGCATGGATCACCCCGCTTTTGAAGAAAGATAACCTTGATCTTATGGCTAAGGACAACTATCACCCTATAACCAATGTCCTGTTTCTTCTTTAGATTCAGGACAAGGTTGCATATCTACAATTCCAGAGTTTCATTGAACAGAACAATATGCTTGGAATTCATCAGTTAGGCTTTAGAGCCAGACACGGCAATCTTCTTGATTTATTGGTTGACAGGTTACAATCCATACTGGGCTGTTATAGCCTGGCTTCACAATGGGCTGCCTCTTTTCTTGGCCCTCGCAATGCCATAATGGCTACTACCGATGCCTGATCCACATCAGCACCCATTACATGTAGTGTCCCTCAGGGGTTGTGCATCTCACCCTCTTTGTTTAATGTTTATAATATTACCTTCTTCAGACTCCTAGATGGCCTGGGTCTATACTAATTATGCTGTTGACACTCAGGTCGTCATGAAGCTCTCAGGCCTGTATGCACAAGACTCACTGAATCTCAATACCATCTGTTCTGGTATACACGATCAGATGGCAGCCAACTCCTTGGTGCTTAACACCAAAAAGACTGAATTGCTGATTGCGGCCTCTGGCCCCAAACTTAAAACCTTGCCTTTGGAGTATAAAACTCTCAGCATTTCCAATACTATCATCCCAGTGGCCAAGAAGGTGAAGACCCTTGGTAACACATTGGATGCCGAATTGACAATGAACCATCATGCCTCCCAGATCCAGTCCTCCTGTGGCCTGATCAACAAGCTTCTCCACCATATCTGGCTGCTTGTGTTGCTTAATAATGCACCAGTTCTGGCCTCCACCCTCGTCAATTTCAACCTTTACTATTGCAACAGCCTCTTGAGCAGATGATCCCAGTCCAACTTATCCGCATTGCAGATTGCTCAGAATGGAGCTGTTCACACCAGCTCTGGCTTATCCAAACATGCCCATATAACAGCTTCTAGGCGGGACCTTCCCTTGTTCCCCATGAAACACTGCGTCACACATAAGATTCTTACACTCACTCATAAGTATGTGAGCAATACAGCTCAGAAATATCTCAGGGATGGCCTAAAGGCTTTTGTACCTTCTCACACTCTTAGTTCTAAGGATCAATCCAGACTTATGCAGCCTAGGTTTAGGCTGGTAAAGGCCAAGGGCTGCAGCTTTGATGTACAAGGCCCTATGGCCTGGAATGCCATCCCTAAGGCTCTCAGATCATTTGAAATGGCCACCAAGTTTAAGAAGAGGTTGAAGTCCCACCTTTTCAATCTCCCCCTTGACTGAGTCCTCTGATCAATCAATCCTTTATCCCCCCCTTGACTGACTCCTCACTTCAAAGCCCTCATTTAACCAGTTCTCTTATGTGTCTGTTATGTCTGTCTTTTATGTGCACCCTGAGGCCCTCGGGCATGTGGCATGTTACAAAAGTTTAAATAAATAAATTGTCTCAAGGAATCCATCTCTTGCTGGTTGATGTTCCTTGTGGGAAACATTTCATCACACAGAGATTGCCTTCAGGAATCTGTGTCTTTACCTTGGTATTCCCTTAAGGCCAACATCTCCTCATGCAGGGATCAATCCCTGAAGGTGTCCATCACTTGCCGCTAGTAGTACCCTGAGTCCAATAACTCATCATGCAGGGATAGTCTCAAAGCCGAACCGTCATTGTGAATTGCCTTCCTCAATTGTTGCATTTCCTCTTTCCCCTCCTGCCACAATAGGCGGAGTTCGGTGTGTACAGTATTTTTTATTTTTATTTATTTAGCCATATACTTTAGTAAATCAAACTTTTGCCAAATACGCAATGAGCCTTACTGACTATACACAAAATTAATTAACCAAAACGCATTTACAAAACAATTATTCATGCATCAGATATAGAAAGAAAAAAAAAGAAGAAAATGAAAGAAAAAAAGAAAAAGGAAATGAGAGAAACAAGAAAGCAGAGAAAAGTGAGAAAACTAAGGAAACAAAATAGAAAGGAAATTAAAATTGTCCTTCTCATGGTCATGTTCAGTTATAACTGGCTATCCTCATAAGAATCTCTCCACTGCCACCGCCCAATGTTCGATTATATCATCCATCATTTAAATGTTTATTCCTTTGATACTTTCTAGAACTATTTTTAAGAAAGCAAGTAAGGCCAATGTCAGTGATAATCTCGCCCCTGTATTTCTCATTCTTCACCATTCATCAGCATTCATTGTTGTATTTTCTAGAATTTATTTTCCCAGTAAGCAGGTACGATGGTCTTTCAGAATAGGACAAATTAGGGTAATATGGCAAAGTGTTTAATTGCCTCCTCCACACAATCTGCACTTCAGGTTCCTCTTCTGCTGATGCTTCCTGACCTCTGTAACTACCCTGATGGGGAGTAGATTCGTCCTGAAGCACATTATCTGTTGACGAAGGTAAGCACAAGGATATGTAATCAAGTAAATTGGTATGTTACCACTTGCCCTTGCTTCCGGAAAAGACCTTCCGTACACTTTGCAGTTCTCCTTAGCTTCGAGTGACATGATCCAGTCTGTGTCCATCAGTTTTGTTTGACCTAGGTGGGATTATTCAACAAATCCTCAACAGTTGTTTTTATGCTCTCAAATTGGGTGATACAGGCCCCAGACCAGATCTTTAAAGGCCTTTCTTAACACTGCGAGTCCTCCTTTCCCTTCAACACTCAGATACTTTCCGAAGAAGTTAAGCACTTCCACAACACAGCCACTTTTAATGAGTTCAAACCAAGCTCTACTCTTATTGCTTGAACTGGAATTGCATTAGGCAGGCTAAGGACATGTCTCCAAAAAAGCCCTTCAAGGATAGGCCAAAGAGTAAATGGTAAAGCCAGCATCGCTTCTGAGCTGTATGTCAAAACTGGCAATACTTTTTTCTGGTAGAATTCGATTACTGGCAGTAATGTGAATTTGCAGTACCTCCTCGTGATGATTTTTGACTGCGTCACCATTATCTTCACCTTGCTTCTCAGTGATTTCTAATGGAACACATCCACCTCACTGTTGCTTATGTCTACTCCCAAGTATTTCAAGGATGAACTCTCCAAGTTTTTTTGATCTTTCAGGAACCAGATGTAGGGTTTTCATTTCCTACCAGATCTTCCACCTATGGTCAGTTTCCTAGACTTGTTTACATTGATTTTTAAAGCATTAGCTTTGATTCAGTGCTCCAGGTCATTTAGTTGGCATTGAAGACCTATCTCAGTCTGATCCATCAGGATAAGGTCATCTGCATAAAGTTATCGATTCAAAGAGGCTCCTGATAAGGTTGGTAGGAATCACCTTGTTGTTTCAAAGGCTGATTCAATATCGTATATAAACAGATTGAAGATGGCAGAGGCCAATCTAAAACCCTGCTTTTGGACATTCTCTGTTTCAATAGGCAATGACAGGCTCCCCCCGGTGTTCAATCGAACTGCAATAGTTGTTTTCGAGTGCAGTGCCTGTATTGGGTCTAAGATCTTCTTCGGGCATTCCCAGAGAGTCAGCGTTGACCATAGGATATCTCTGTCCACTAGGTGGAAAGTTTTCACAAGGTTGATCGAAGCCAGGTATTAATGGTTTCTTTACCGCACTTCGCCCCCTCATTTTTAGCAGGATAATCAAAAACAAAATGAGGGAAGTGCCTATACCTTTTACGAACCCTGCTTTCCAGTTATCACAGTGATTTGTAGAGCTGCACCAGTGTGTCCGATTTTTCAAGATCGTAGATGCAAATAATTTTCCAATTACATCCAACATGGCGCTAAACCTGTAATTTCCTGGATCAGACCTATCGCCTTTTTTGAAGATTGGAACAATTATTGAATGGGTCAGTGATTTAGGTATCTTCCTTCTTATTCTAATGTGATGGAAAAGTTCCTCTATAAAGGAAGTACACTCCTCTGGGGTCATCCTTTAACATTTTGTTAGTGATACCATCTGGTCCAGACGCTCCTGAAGTGCTAGACGTGCTTATCAGGTTCTGGATCTCGTCTCTGCCGATGTCGAAGCACCATTTGTCGGTGCGATTTGGTGTATATTGCTGAACCTCTTTTACCGGGTTTAGCGTACAGCGCTTTAAAGTGCTTGGCCCAAACTTCCAGAGGAACCACATTACACAGGGCCGACAACTGCAAGTTGTTTTGCTGTTAAAGGTTCTCCATATCTCAAAAGTATTTTTAGCGGCAATCAGATTCAACATTTTCTCTGAATCATTTTGGATCATGAGATATTGGTGGGCCTTCAATCAGTTTTTGTAAGATTGTTTCAGATTTTTAACCATTTCTAGGGATTCAAGAGATCCTATGTTCACCAACTTCTTCACTTGTCATCAGAGATTTGGTTTCCTACTTGCCACTTCTTGATCAAAACAGTGACGTCTAACAAATGAAGGTGTCATGCCACAAAATGTTTTTTCACAAACATAGTAAGGACTGCAGTATAATCTTTTAGAGTCCTTGTATCTGTCTGCACATAAGCTTGGTTATTCTGCATTTCTTGTGTCATTCCTTTGTTGTTTTCTGAAGTGAGTCTCAACCTGGTAAGGCATGTGTTTATTTTGAGTTCCTGACTCAGTTTAGTTAAATCGTTCATAGCCCAATGGTCTTGTGTAACCCAGTTTATGTTGTGCTCACTGTTGTTGGTTTGCATGACTTTCAAAGACTTGAGCCTATGGTAGATAAAGTCTGAGGCGAAGAAGTAATTCAAGATCTTTGCTTCTTCACCCGTCTTCCAAGTCATTGTTGCAGAAACGTCTCCTAGGAGATGCCCATTCACTATGCTTACGTTGCGATCTGACAAAGCTTCTTTCCATCTCAAGCCTTTCACCATAGCTACAGAGTCATTCAGTGGGAGGTCAGTGAAGAGCTCTTCTGTAGTGTGGAAGCATTGTATGTTTAAATCACCACAGACTATGAGTGCCAGATTAGGGTATTTACCCAATGAGTCATCAATAAATTGTAGGACTTGGCTTTCAAATGATATCGCCAAAACCGAACCAAAGTTCCAATAAAGTTTCAAAGCCATAACAGTTCCACAGGTCTTACTTACCTTTTGAGTCTGTCATCCGGAATAGCAGAGCCTGTATTAGTGGTGTTGGTTGCAGGACCTCCAAGACTTTCAAACCTCCAATGTACTTATTATTATTATTATTTATTAATGTGATACAGTTTTAAACAAATGTAAAAAACTTTACACATAAATTAACATCAAATATCTAAAATACAAAATACAATACAGTAAAATACAATACGATTCCGAATCTTAATAAAATCCCTGGTACAATTTCTGGATAGTTAATTTAT
The DNA here is from genome assembly GCF_040938575.1 of Ambystoma mexicanum. Classification (NCBI taxonomy): domain Eukaryota; kingdom Metazoa; phylum Chordata; class Amphibia; order Caudata; family Ambystomatidae; genus Ambystoma; species Ambystoma mexicanum. The sequence goes on from NC_090941.1 coordinate 767,567,682, forward strand.
AAGGATTTGAGTCTAGATCTAAAAGAAATGAGAAAACATCTTAAACTAAATCATACTTAAAATACAATATTTCATATTTACACTACGAAACACAATGTCATTTACTTATCGGGGAAAGACCCCCTTGGGTTTAATTTCATGAAAGCGACTGCTATTCGCCAGACCTGATAAAGTGCTAAATGCAGTTTAGGGTTATTTGTGTTAACACATTGCTTCCAAAAGTCTGCTTGGCCCATATAGTCTGTATTGTGGACGAATTCGCCCAGATACTTATTGTATTCTATTCTCATCCTACCACAGCTCGTCAGCACGTGTTGAGCCATCTCAGGTTCAGTAGGAAGGTCACAGATCCTGCAGTATCTTTCTGCCAGGTCTAACCCCTGTGCAGGGCCCTGGGTAGATAGAATTGGCAGGTAATTAAGGCGTATTAATAGGATAAACCGCCTCAGATGCTCTGATGGGCACTGATTTAGATAAAGTTGCGCTTTTCCATAGGTATAAAGTCTGAATAAAATAAAGCTATAGCTTTTCAGGCTATTAAGGTGTTTAAAATTGTTCTGCCAGTCCCACAGATTAAGGCGATTGCGCATGCTGGTAATCAGGTCTTCATTTTCCCGGCCCCATTCGGGTGACCAACTTATTTCTTCAGTTAGGGACCGAATCTGATTTTCAAATTTAGCCTGTCTACCAGCCGCACAGTCTTCCCTGATCGTCTGAAATAGTTTGTTTGTTGGTTTGTTGTTGAGCTTAATATGGAATTCCATCCTCTTTCTTATTACCGTGGCTCTGAGGGAAAGAATTCCCATCTCAAGCCTAATAATAGCCATGGGAATACATTGCGGAAGGCCGAGGATTTTCCTCCAGAACTTACCCTCTATCAGTTGTAACCATCCTAAATTCTTATTTACCAGTGGGTCTAAACCATACATCACCATAGGAGCCAGACATTGAATATATAGCTGACGTGCTGCCCATATTGAGAATCCACATTGCTCACGTGTGAATTTATAAACTAAGGCTGTAAGTTGAGCAGCTTTTGTTTTGCGCTCCTGGATGCAGGTGAAGTAGTTTCCTTTGTTATCGAATTCCACCCCCAGATATCTATACATGTGCGTGTATTCAATTTCGTTCGCTCCCAGCATCATTCTTGGTCTAGCCACTCTGCCAGCCGTATATAGCAACAACTTGGTCTTACTGTTATTGATAACTAGTTCATTGCTTTCAGCATAGTGCCATAACTGTTTGGCTGATCTCAGGATACCACTAAAAGTGTGATCCATGATCACCAAGTCGTCTGCATAAGCTAGAAGTGGACAGTGATAGGAACCTATCTTAGGGGGGCAATTATTAGTCTCTAGGAGGCATTTGGGTATATCTGAAATAAACAAATTATACAATGTTGGAGCGGTAACACAGCCTTGCTTTACTCCTCGCCTCTGAGGAATGGGTTTGGTCACCGAACCCAGATTATCCAGCCTAACTTGAACTGTGTTATTTGAGTGTAATAGCTCCAAATAGTACAATAGAGGTTCAGGGCAGCCTAGGGTCCTCAGTTTGTTCCATAGAAGGGAGCGATTGACCGAGTCGAAGGCCGCCTTAAAATCAATATATAGTGCATATAGAGGGGGATTAGAGCCAGATAGCGCCTTGTTTCTCAAAGTATCCATAATAAATATGTTATTGGAAGTGGAAAAGCCTGCTCTAAAGCCACTTTGGAATTGATCAAAGATCCCAGCTTTCTCTACCCATAATAGTAATTCTTTCAGAATAAGTGCTGCAAACAGTTTCCCAGAGCAGTCCAGCATAGATAAGAGCCGATAATTCGTAGGATCGGCCCTGCTACCTTTCTTGAAGACAGGTATGATGATGGCTGCCTGCCATGATGTCGGTATATTACCTTCATGTAGTATTTTATCAAACAATATTTTCAAGAGGTTTGCCCAAAAGGGGGGGTTACTCCTCAACACCATATTAGAGAGGCCATTAGGGCCTGGAGCACGAGAGGTGTTTAAAGCCTTGATTCTTATCAGCAAGTCCTCCACAGAGATAGAGAATGGGGGAGTAGGGGGTTTGCTAGCCCTGGGGATGTAGGTCACATGGTTGCTCCCCGTATTTCTCGTTTCTAGAAAGGAGATCCATTTATCTTCTCCTATAGGATTAACCATACTAGGTAAAGTTTTCCCCTTCGCCTTCCCCAATATGGACCAAATTTTGCGAGTGTTCTTACTACATAGTGTCCTGACTGTATGTTGCCACCTTTCTAACTTCCTTGTGTTTTTATGCATTTTTAGCCATATTCGGTAGGTGGCCTTCAGCTTTCTTATTTTAAGAGCAATCACCTTCTTGGGATCAGGGCCATTTCTTATATACCTCTTATCTCTTCTGAGCTTACGTTTCCTATCTCTGATCGCACGGTCAAATTCGTTAGAGGCCTTGCCCACCATCAGGCCCATTTTACGAGAACCATGTAGCGCAGAGAACTTACTTATCCACCTTTCTATTTGTTCCGGTGACTTTTGCATAAACATATTTAATTGTTTACTACCCCACTCTTCAGACGCCCTTGTGGCTTTTAGAATATTATTCGTTGACCAGGAGATGCGATTTAGGGAATGGTTAATTACAAGATCTCCCAGATTTACCAATGCGGCATCCGGGTGGCTAAGTCCCAGTGATAATATCAGTGGGTCATGATCACTCCATTTGTATTCGCTCACCTTCATATCTTTGACAATTAATGCGATCTCTACACTAGTATAGATGTAGTCTAAAGTGCTCATACTGCTCCCGTTCTTCCATGTAAATTTACCCGGGCTATCGTTTCTAGTACGACCATTAATTATTAAAAGGTCCCAGCAGTCAAAGAAACCCTTCCAGCACATCCCTTCTATGTCCGTAAAAGCCTGATTCCATATACTGTGACTTGTTAGAAGCTGATTATTACTAGTGCCACCACCGCTATTGATTCTACAGTTCAAGTACCCAGCCAAAATAATAAAATCTCTACCGTTGGTTACATTCCAATCACTTAGGAGATTATGCAGGTTATCCTGTATACATTCTCTGTGTTTTGCACCCGGGGGATTATATATATTAATTAATAATATTTCTTCCCATCTTGCTTTAATCCTAAGGGTCAGAGCGGCAGCACATAGATAGTCACTATCCACTGGGACCATTCTACTTTTCAGCTTATTTGAGATCCCTATCACTAGACCTCCATATGGTCGTCCACGTATGCCTTTCTTCGCAAGGGTATGATAAATAGTATAGCCATCCATGGCTGTCTGCTGTAGCAGCCATGTTTCTTGTAATAGAAAGATGGGGAATTTACTTATCAATGATAGAGAGCCCTTGTTAGTAAGGGAATGCTGATGACCATGTGTGTTCCAGCTTAGGAGGGTTTGATCTCATGATTGTTGTAAGACTAGGGGCAGCGACTCTGCCAGCCATTTCAGAGTATTTTGGATGTCTGTCATCTGCACGTTCTTTCCCGTTTTTTGTGAGGGTATATCATTCTTATTTGTGGCTGCCGTTGGTTCATCACTTGGAAGTAGAGGATCTTCCTTCTCTTTACAAGCATCTACTTCCACCCCTACCTGTAGTAGACATTGTTTGTGGGATCGAATCAATTGGGCAGATGCCAAGACACAACAATGGAGGGCTGACACATTGGGGTTGCGAACAGAGAGCGGTTCTACAAAAGAGAAATCCTCTGAGCGGATTACCCGCAATTGTGGGATCAGATGCAGTTTATTTAAAACCTCCGTTCTTGTCAACCACTTATCTCTCTTCTTTTGATTTAAGTTTTTGATGATACATATTTTACTTGTATTAGGGATATCGGTTTCAATTGTTTCCAGTGGTGTAGGAGGTCCCTTGTTGTCCACCTTATGCTGCTCGTCTTGGTGTGCATATATAGAGTCTACTTCAGCGGAGTAAGTTGAAAGGTCAGGATTGGAATCTTCTATAATCGTGCTGGTGATTTCCTGTGTTATATCCGGGATAATCCAACTTGTTAGGGTCCCCATCCCTTTCTTAACATTATTCTTAGTTTTCCGCTTCTTACGTTTAGATTTTTTTGTACGTATTGTTGGAACGTTAGTGGCAGGTAAAGGGGAGGCTATTTCCGCCACCAAGTTTTTTGCACCTAGGCGTCTTTGTTGACGTCGCTGTTTTTTTGTCAGAGGTATTACCAAGGCTTTCACTGTAGATTTTTCCAAATTGTCAGGTATCTTCTGTGGGTCCTGTCCCTCATCTCCCTTAGGGGGATGCTGGTTGGGTGGATCTTGCCCATAGGAATGAGGGGATTGGAAAGCCCCAGCTGTATTATTGAGTTTGCATGGATCCTCCCGCATAGTTTTAGCAGAATTTTCATAGCAAATTGGAGGGAAGCTACTGAGGCTTGCAGATCTATAATGGCTAAATTGTTGCAGACTTCAGAGTTTCCATTATCTCCTTTGTCCATATGTTCCGGGTCATCAGAGCTTATATATAGATTTGGGGAAGTTGATAACCGTTCCTCTGACAGAACTACTGGGGAGGTAGGGGAGGGGCGCATGGGGAAAGAGCCCGATAAATTTGATGTTGAATTACCAGGTTGCCTAGGGCTAATGGGTCCTCCAGGCTTTTGCTGCCCCCCTGAGCTGTATTTAGAACCTGTGCCTCAATCACAAGTGGATAATCATTAAAAACTGTAAGAGGACTGTTTAGTGGGGCCATTGATTTTTGAATTGATAGGCATAGATCTAAGAGAGAATTGTTATCAATGTCATTGAAGTTAGTATTATCCAAAGAAATACTGTTGTTATGTAGGACTGGTGGTTGAGGGTTACTGGCTTCTGTTCCTAATTTATCCCCAGTGATGGTAGCTTTGGTGTGGATTTTCCCAAACATAGCTGGGATAGTTCCTTTAATCGATCTGCCCTCCTCCTCAGTAGTATTGATGTTCTTATTAGTTTTCTGTAAAGGAAGGTCCCTAGGTCCTTCTTGGCCCTTACGCAGGTTATAGCAAGTTTTGTTCTGCCTGGTTTTGGCCATGGGTTTTGATGTTTTTAGTCACCCTTCTCCTGGTAAGAGGTAGTAGGTGAATAGGTACAATCGGGTAAATATTGTCACGCTTCAGTTGTGTCAGGTTCCACCATATATGTGCGCAGGAGTACACTGAGGCACTACTTTATGGATTTATAGTATAAATAGCTCACCTTTGCAAGTTCCAAGCTGTAAGTGGCGCCACAGCACCAAACAGTCGCAAAACAGTCAGCGCCCTTCACCCCTGTCGGGCTTAACGCCGCAAGGGTGGTAGCCTGAGTCTTTTGGCTGCTCCCGAAGTAACGTGATGGATCACGTGCCGTGCGTAGCTCCGCCCCCTCCAGGAAGCATGTGGCACGGCTGACGGCGGCAAGAGTCGAGGAGCGACTCGCAGTGCCGGTCAGTAAGGCAGTGCTCCAATTAGCTAGAATTCAGGTTCTCCAGGAAAGGTACAATTCACAGGACGGGCGGAAGCCTGAGTCTTTTGGCTGCTCCCGAAGTCACGTGATGGATCACGTGCCGTGCGTAGCTCCGCCGCCTCCAGGAAGCGTGTGGCACGGCTGACGGCGGCAAGAGTCAAGGAGCGACTCGCAGTGCCGGTCAGTAAGGCAGAGCTCCAATTAGCTAGAATTCAGGTTCTCCAGGAAAGGCACAATTCACAGGACGGGCGGCAGCCTGAGTCTTTTGGCTGCTCCCGAAGTCACGTGATGGATCACGTGCCGTGCGTAGCTCCGCCCCCTCCAGGAAGCGTGTGGCACGGCTGACGGCGGCAAGAGTCGAGGAGCGACTTGCAGTGCCAGTCAGTAAGGCAGAGCTCCAATTAGCTAGAATTCAGGTTCTCCAGGAAAAGCACAATTCCTTATTACTGTTAAGAGGAGTGCCATGGGCCTACCGTTAGGGCCCTTAATCGCAGGGTTCAAGTATGACGCAAAGCCTTCCAATGTAGGTAGCTCTCACAACCAGGTCTCCTGCAAGAATACCATGTCTCCCTGCCCAAATAGGTGCCGGAACACTCTAGTGTTCCAGCATCCTAAAGTAAATACGCATTGTTTTCTGAGCAAGGAGCACTTTCGACGTTATGATCTAAATGACTTTGGGGCAAAAACTCCTGCCACCCATCCCCAGTCATCTCCTTTTATGCCTCTTGTCTTTGATACTGTTTATTCCATTTATGTTTAACAGAGTTATATCCTGCCAATGTAATATTCAACTCTGGTTGCATTCTTTCAGATTGCTTATTGTCTTTTCTTCTTGCTAATACTACTGTTCTCGCAACAGATTTCAAGGGGTAGTTCTTGGGTATTGGAGTCACATTCTTAATTGTGAACCTGCTCTTTGGTCGCATAGGAGAGCACTGCACCGATTTGGGTACATTGTACTTACATAACGAAAATCCCATTGACAGCATCTTGTGTGCTTCCTGCAGGAGGAGATTTTTTGACAGAGGATGAAGAGAGAACCACCTTATCAAAGCAATCCTCTTCCAGGAACTCGACCAGGTGTAACTCTCCCGTGGCAATTCCTTTTAAGGTTGGAATAGAATGGAAGAGTCTCAGGACATTAGCCCTGTTCAGGATAAGATTGTCATTCATTCTTAAGACTCTCTGTAGGAGGAGCCTAAAGGTTTCATCCATTTCCCTCGGTTCCTTATTTATCGAGTTAGCATTCAGTTTGCTTATTTTCAAAGGTCTATGTATATTTGTGCCTCATCCACCTCCTCCACCTCCTCCTCCTCTTCATCTGCTAAGTCCTCATCTGTACATAGTCAGACAACAATATTCAGAGGCCTAACTGGCTAAAAATGCATATGTGAATTCTAATGCTTACAGACAAAATAGGACCAGCCTACATGCATCACGTATTGAAACTGTATGCGAGTGGGAGGTCTAACAGTAGATGGATGGAGGTCCATGCTCCATTGCTGGGCCCTTTCTCTACTTAATCCCTGCCTACTTGCAACATGTGGAAGTATCACATTTTCTCTTGCTGACCAAACATGCATGCAAGCATTTGTGTTGCCAAAATCCACACCACTCCTTCGCCATATTGGCCAAGACCAGATTTGTATTTATCCATGCTTACCCATGCTCACATGCATCTGAACTATGTGTGAGGAGAGTGCAACATAGACATGACCAGTGCGCATACCACTGAATAATTGACACTCCAAATGTGGAATGAACATCACTGAAACATCCTTTGGCCAACCAGCGCAACTCCAGTCTGGTACACACCCTCATGTGACTTCTCAATGACATTGTCACTCATCCATGTCCCATGGCCGCCTGGGCCAGTGAATGGATAACTCTGACATTGTCCACTGCTTGGTGTTATTCCATGTGAGTCCAAATTTGTGTTTACAATGTGCTATCCACAGCAGCATGACACTTTGAGTGTTCCAATGACGTGTCTTACAGCCCATTGTCACAAATAGGCAAATTGGAGTCACTAAAGAATTCTGTATACACTAATGTGTGCTGTAAGATCAATGTCAACTGCAAACAGAGCTCAAGCATCCACCTTCTAAGATGCACAACATGTAATGGAACTGACCATGGAAGTAGTACTCATGAAAGGGTGAGAAGGAGCCCAAACAACTGTACCATAATATTTGACAGCATATCATGTGTCGATGAAAGCATATATAACATGAAGATATGACATCCGCTGATGAGGCTGCATAGGTGTCCATGCCTCCCGTGCAAAACTACTGGATCACTGCTATTTAGCCCACTGGTGACATATTTAAATGGAGTGAGCTCATCCACATTTATTGATTCACATCCAGTAGCCTGGGCAGAGGTCATACTGCTGATGATCTTCTCCTTGATCCATCACATGAGTTCCACCATCCTCTTGGTGAACTCTTCCGCACAGCGCCTCTCTACCCCACTGACATTGGTGTGATCTGTGACTTCCTGCCACATCAACCCCCTCTGCGTCACAGCCCAAGATTAAAGGTCAACCTGGTGTTTGTGGACGTAAGCAATGAGGATTGTTAGTGCCTCATCTGTAAAGCACCTCTTCCTTGGTGGCCCTTTCTCACTGACCTGTGCCTCCCAGTGGGGTACTGCCAGTTCCTGCTCTGGAGGCTGGCCCCTCTTGGCCCTAGTGGGCCTTGGTGGTACAGGTGTACCTATAAGCTCACTACTATGTTCAGCAAGTGGACCCTTCTTTTGCCCAATTTGCCATGCTTGTCCTCTCGCCAGAGCCCTCCCACTCATGATGCTAGCAGCATTCACAGCAAGGTACACGCAAATCTTGCAGCCCCCAAATCTATGTGCCATTTCCTATTCTTGTATGACATTTGGTATTGGGCATCTTTTGTAAAGCAGGCATGATAAGTGGTATTAAGAAGTAAGACCGGCATTTTTATGCAGCCAGTGTAGCCATTTATTACTGTGGCATGACATTTTTTATTGGGAATCTTGGATAAAGCAAACATGATCAGTGGCATTAGTCTTACTGCGGCATGACATTTTGTATTGGGCCTCTTTGATAAACCAAGCATGCTAAGTATTATTATGCAGCTATGCTGGCATTTCAATTCAGCAAGTGTAGCTATGTTTTATTGTGGTATGACATATTGTATTGGGCATCTGTGTTAAAGAAAGCATAATAAGTGTTATTATGATGCAAGACTTACATTTGTATGCAACCAGTCTAGTCATTTCTTACTGTGGCATGGCATTTTGTATTAGCCATCTTTGATAAAACAAGCATGGAAACCTTTCTTATAGTATCATTACTGACATTATGCGCAAAGCAAACATTAGTGTGTTCTTATATGGGAGTACTAGGGTATAATAGTGCATTCAGCTTGTAAATGAATGGGCACAGCCAGCGTAAAAATGTTTTATACTGGGCACATATTTTGGGCAAAGGCATCATGAAAATGTGTTGGAGAAATGATCCTGTGCACTGTTAGTGACTTGCATTTGTGGATTTTGTCATGAGTTACCCTACAAAACCAACTGCAAACTGTTTGGCTTTTTACCCAATTCTTCTATAAAGTGTGCTCTAAAATGTAACATTTTAACCCACTATAATTTTTAGAAAATGATAAGAGGGAAATCGCCACACCCCCTCCTGAACCAACCTTGATTGGTTTGGGCTCCCTCGCTACGCTCGATCGCTATTGCATATCTCAGAGAAATATTTAATCCCCTCCACTTAATTCACCAGCCGCCACTGCAACTACAGCTACCGGCAGCTGTTTGGTACAATTTCCGATAAGCTAAAGGAAGATATTTCATGGGCTGGAGCAGTGAACCCCATATGTGGAAGTTAGGTGGTTACCCATATAAGGGCGAACGCGGAGGAGCTAGGCTGAGCACTATCCGATGACCAATGTCTCATGTATGTATGTATGAGCAGAGCTACATTAGAGGCCCCTGGTGTGTGATGACAGTTAGATTTCCGATCTACGCATACGATGTGAATAGGTGTGTTCTGTGTACTTGAGATGTTAAGAAAAATAATTGTGTAGTGATGCACCTACCAACCCCTGTCAACCAAAAATATGTCTGTATGGTATATATTTTCGGGATTTCTTTGGGAATGGAAGTGATAATATATGTATTTTGTAAAAAATAAAATGTATTTAATGAGCAGACCCCGATGTGTATAAAGAGGAGCAAACCTTCTTGGACTGCCCCTCTAAGGTGCACAGTATCCGTGATGACAGAATCCCCGGCCTGGAGGAGCAGCATTTCCGGATCCGCTTGTTTTGGAGACTTTAATTCATGTGTCCATGGGAATTCATTTGGCAGTTTTACGATCACTATTTATTGTGATTGATGTCACAAAAACGGACAAAACTGACCTCATCATACCTAGGGACGATTTAGAATCCTAACTGTGAGGGCCCATAGTGCAGGTGTGAGTGCAGATAACTGCAAGTGTTTGCTGTAAAGTGTCCCTTTAAACTGCCTTTAAATTGCCTCACATTGTCAAATGGCCAGCATGCTACCTTTACTTTCCTACTAGGTTAAATGATTCTGTGTTCGCTAAAAATGCTCTATGTTCAAGACAGCCGCACATATAGTGCCATAGTTTAGTTAAACATGCTCTCATGAAACAGGGCTTCAAAACTCGCCAAATGATAAATCGGGGGTGACTCCTTTCTAACACATGTATTTATGTACCCGTGTTTAAGGGTCCATGGCTAATCTGCCCTTGATTGATTTCGAAATGTTTGAGGTACGCATGAGCGAAATCTCATCCCGACCCAATGGAGCATTTGAAACCCTTCCTTTTTGCTGAGCGTTATCTCTAAAAATGAATGGACAGCTGTTGCACAAACCAAGAAGCAATATTTAGGTTTCTAAATTAAAATAAAATAAAACATGTCAGGGGCAGCACAATCTTTCGAAAAGTCAAGGGCAGTTAGATAAGCTGAATTTTAGTACGTCTGAATTCAACCATATACTATGTCGCTGTGATGAGTTTTATTCACTTTGTACTATATAATGCAACATGGAAACATTTTCAAACCTAATGAGAGGACTTTGATGTTCCTGGGATGAGAACTATAGGGTCACTATTCCATAATGTCCCGATTACCCTTCCCTTTTTATTCCGGTGTGTGACATTGGAGGCCATTTTGTCCAATTCCATTCCAGACGCCTCATATGCTTGTTGCATAAAAGGCCAGTGCAGATTGCAGCCGATGCCACCATGCCAATTACAGTAGAGAGGGATCGCTCGGCTTAAATCTCTCGTGAAATGAAAACTAAATATAATAGCTCATCGTTCTATATAAAATGTACTTGGTGGACATGATTAGACACGCTCTTGCAAACAACAATAAAAAGAGCAACAGGTACCAAGGTCCCTTTTCTGATCAAAAGCAGACATTTTGCCTACATTTCACATGCATCCAGTTTGTTTTTATAATGTATTGATGTATTGGTAAAACGTTCCGGTATGAAATAATAGAATAAACGTGATATGCATTTGTGGGTCCATTATGTACTAAGACATAAAAAACAAGTCTCTCTACATCTGGGGTCTGCAATCTTTGGCTCTCCAGATGTTTTGGACTACAAATCCCATCCGTCCTAGCCAGCATAGACAAATGTAAGGAATCATGGGAGTCAAAGTCCAAAACATCTGGGGAGCTGCAGGTTGCAGGCCCCTGCACTACCTAGTGCTGTCAGCTGCCTCTGGTTGACATTTGTGAAGTCTGGACAATGTATATGATTCTCAAAGACTTAGCTTGAGCAAACCAGGGGATGACAGTGAGCATCTGAGATTTGCACTAGCCACCTTACATCTGATTTACAAAGTCAAAACCTGGAACACATCTTGAGATGTCTGGATTATCTCTGAGGTGCCCTTAAACAAATGTTTGCGAACATTATTTGCACATTAGCCCCTGAAAGATGCCCTAAGCACTTCCAGATGGCTGCACGTTTTAACCTTTGGGAATCTGGTATAAGGCAGCAGGTGCAAATCAGAGATACTCACAGGTGGCTTGTCATTTGCCCCAGTGCAAATCTTTGAGAATTGGGCACCATGACTCATCAGTATATTGGACGATCTGTCTTTTAAATGACAGTTCTGACGCAGACTTCACCAATTTATTCCGAAGCTATGAAAACCTTATTTTGTCCTTAAGCAGATTTTAAATACATCGGGATCACACATCGTGAAGGTCTACTGTTGGGTGGTATTCCAGATTCTATGCACCAACTGTGATACAGGTTGCATCCCATTTGGGAATTGCTTGTGCAATGACGCATGTCTCTTTACATTTTGCAACTTGTAATCCCGGATTTATAATGCCTAGAACAGACCTACAAGTCTCAAAATGTAAAGAAAATAACTGGACTGGACAATCATCTGTCGAATGGTATGAGGCATGTTGGCATGCATGCCTACTTACACCCTATTTTATACTTGTCAAGTGCATTCTCATGCTTATTTCATACTGAATAAATATGTCTTGCATGCCTACCCTGTTTGTTGATGCCTAGATGTCTGCAAGTAATATTCCCACTTGAAGTTAGAGATTTTTAGTTCTTGTTTTATAGTCCAACCATCAAGGCATAATTATGAAAGAGTTCTAGTTTATCTGACTATGTACATATCATATATTGCAAAGGAAGTTAATGCTAAGGAATCACACAGATACTGCCTTACACAGATACTGCCTCTCTTCGTACTTCCCCTGTCATTCATGATTGCCTGTCTGCTATACACTTGGTGCACCTCTAATGATCTCTGTCTCAATGCCAGAAAGAATGACATCCTTCCTATCGGGACTCCTGTTGCCTCTTTCCTCCCTTCACTTTGGCCACCCTCTATGGACTCTCCACCCTCTCCTTCCTCAGAAGCCAGGTTCTTTGGAGTCATATTTGACTCCTCTCTCTCCTTCATGCCTCACATCTTGGACCTTGCCAAGAAGGCCCATTTCCAACTTCACCTCCTCAGAGGCATTCTCTCTTTGCTCACCTTTCCCCAGAAGCTCAATGTCTCCTGAGCTCTGGTACTCTCCAAGCTGGACTATTGCAAGAGCATCGTCCTTAATCTACCATGCTCTTCTCTTCACCCCCTCCAACTAATCCAGAATAGGGCTGCAAGACTTATCCTTGGCCTCAAGCCCAGGGACAGCATCTCTCCAGTCCTAATGTCTCTCCACTGGCTCCCGGTTGTTGCAAGGATCAAATTTAAATCCTTCATCCTCCATAAGGCTGTCTGGGGCACTGCACCACGCTATCATCAACTTGCTCTCACTAAATACTCTCCTTCCAGATCCCTCCGATGCTCTGGCCCCAACTCTCTGCTTGTCAAGCATTTCTCCAAGCAGAGAGTGGGTGGCCATTCTCTTTCCTCGGCTGGCCCCCACCTCTGGAACAGCCTCCATCTTCCTCTCCATCTTGAGCTGCAGCTCCTCAAGTTCCACAATCATCTCAAGACTCGCCTTTTCTCCTCCTCCTTCCTTCTTTCCCTCCCATGCCAACCCCTCAGTCGCTGATATTGGCAGTCTGGGCCCTTAAGAGGCCTACTGTGTCCTGGCCTTCTGTCCAATAGGCCACAGCATCCTCCCTCCACCCTGCACCTGCCTTGGCCTGTGGTGTCCTCTGGTCTGCACTTATTGTATTGGTGGGCAACATCCCTCCTCAGGTGGTTACTGTTCCGCACTTACCTGTTGCATTTGCAACTGGCTTTCTGGCACTTCCACCTTCTGCGGGACCCTCTAGCACTTACCCCATCCCTTATCCCCTCTCTCTCTGAAGTTGCACACTCCAAATGTCATGAGGCCAAGTAGGACCGCAGTTGGCATTTGCTTTTCATTGTCATTTATTATTCCATTGTCTTGTATTGTTCCCTTGTTTACTCTCCCTTTTTGCCTTGTGAGCGCTTTGAAACACAATTATCACAGTATAAGTGCCTTACCAATGCCCAATATATAAATAAATAAAAAATAAATATATCCCAATATTTTGATTGATGTAGATAATGACATGGAGGTTGTAAGCAATACAGTAGTCTAGCCTGCAGTGGCGTTGTCTATTCTTAAGTTGTTTCGTAGTCTTGCTCACAATGGCTTGAGCTGACTGTAAACAGTATAGTAGGCGTGATCTCAGTGCTTTGTACTGCTTAAAAGCAATATAGTACTGTTTCTGGCATTAGCTTGAGATGCATGTAAGAAGTATAGTAGTCTTGATTGCAATGGCTTGAGCTACATGTAAACACTACAATAGTCATGCTCACAACTACCTGAGCTGCTTCTAAGCAGTATAGTAGTCTTGCAAGCTGTGCCTAAACTGCTTATAATCAGTATAGTAGTCTTGCTGGCCATGACCTGAACATCTTGCATTAATTACAGTAGATGTACTTGCTATTTGTTAAGCTGCGTATAATCAGTATGATGGTCTTGCTTGTGATTGAACTGCTTGTACGCAGTGGAATATCCTTTCTCTCAATGATGCATTCACATTTTCACTAACTCGAATGCCATGTGATGAAAACTTTGCCAAATTATAGAACATTTTCAGTGATTAGGCATTACCATTTTATCAGAGTTGCCTATAGATGAGGGTTGTTTCCTACTGAGGGATCATTTCTGCTCAATCCTGCTCAAAGTAAATATGCAACCTTACATCTGCCTCTTTTCTGCTGGAATATATAACATGTGTATACATATAAATATTCACTGAAAAATCTTTATTAAAGGGACATTATGGTTAAGTTGCACTAATAAAAAACTATGAAATTCAATGAAAAAACGTTGTTAAAGTGACGTTATGGTCACAAGTAAAACCAAAAAAACACAGAAATTCACCAGTTATGGTAAGCTAAGCAACACTAACTTGAACCACCACTGTGCACTGCTAAGACTCACACCCAGGACATCAAAGGTGACATCACAAATGCCGTTGATGACATCACTGATGACATCACATGTGAAATTAATTTTGATGAAAGTCCCTACAAGGGGTTGTGTTTATAATGTTGCTAACAATATTTCAGCGGTGATCAGGAGATCTATCATGAACTGCTTAATCTACAAAATCCCAAAAGCTACCTTGCAAGCAATAAAAGAGGCTGTTGATCCATATCTTTCGAAGACAACGGCCCTCTGTATATACTGCAACAAACCACTCTGCAGCAGTGTTAGGCAGAATCATATGCAGTACCCTTTGGGAACACTACACACAATTAAGACTACAAGTGCAAGTAAAAATTCACCTTTGATACAAGCCTGTACTACACAGACATTTGGTAGTGGTGGCTGAGCAGCCAGACTTATCTCAAGAGTAAAGTGAGCAGTATCAGAAGTTACACAAAGGACAGTAATTACTATGGTTCAAACAAACACTGATTCAAGGTTTCTTTGTAAAAGAATTTCTATGTATTTATACCATCAGTTATAAAACAGCTCACTAATATAAAGCAGCAGAAAATCACAATCTTAATACACTACAATGACCCCCAATAATTTCTGGACAAGTTACGCTGAAAATGAAGTGTGAGCAAAATGGCACTCCAGCAATTTAAAAGGGAGGAAAAGACAAGGTTATCCAAAATCAACAACACCAACCAGTGATAGGCAGGGCAATCTTGAAAAGGCTTAATACAACTAGGATTCAAATCAATAGGCCTGGGCCAATATTAATGGTTCAGAGTCTTTGCAGAGGATCACACAGTTCTGTGGGATGTTTTTACCCATGCATCCGAGCCCTACCACAAAAACTGTGCATTACTGGCATTGAAAACATCATGATGGCCAGAACTTCCCAGAAAATTCACAGGGACATGCATGAAGAATAGGCTGCCACCCATGTTTGCCTTTGTTGTGGGCACAGAAGGGCACTGCCTAAAACCACCATTGGGCTACACACAGTAGCCTGAAACCATTGCAAAAGGGGCAATGCTGATTGCCAAAAGCAACCCATAACTATTGGGAATTCATTTTCTTCAGGTCAAATATGGCTAAATTATGGGCACAAAATTATTGTACTGCAGAACCACACCAGTGCCATGTGTTGAACCTGGATAATATACTTCCATGTAAAATCTCTTGTTTGAAATGCATTAATTCAAGACTGATCAAAAAACAAAAGCATGCTGTACCCGCTTTGGACTCAAGGCGGCGCTAGCGGTCTAAACTCTGACAGGAGAACTGCTACTTCAGAGGCTAATCAGCCTTCTGTGACAATTGGGACTTCAAAAGACTGTGGGTTAATTGAAAATCTAACCACCTGCTGTTCCCAGAGACAATCTGATTTGATTAACAGGCCAAAAGGCTGGGAAACCTTCTCACCTCAGAAAGCCCAGGATATCACATGGTCATGCTAACCAAATGCAAAGTGGCCCCCTGGTCTGTTGACCTCAGCTTGCTGGAGCCCACACAAAAGACCTTTTCCCTTGAATAGGATATGGTGATTTTGACGGTTTCCTGTCAACAAAGATCTGCCAGCCAGGAGAGACATGTGATCACTGTCATCCCCAAACTTTGGGGGCGGACTCAAACACTGAAGTACTTTGAATTGAAAGCAAATATATATTTTACAGAAACACTGATAACTCTTGGTAACCAGATGACAGAAATGTGAAATTTGGGGATCCTTAAAATGAAAACTTTGCCCACAATTCAAGCCCAAACTCCAATTTGTGTGATGTTCTGGGGCAAAACCCCGCTATTTATTGATACTACAGACTCTGTGTTTAAGCTAGAGACATGGGAATTTACTGGAGTATGTATGGACAGGCCGTGTATATGTGTATAATTTTTAATGAAAAACCAATGTTGCATAACCCACTAAAATCGAAAATAAGTTGCCATTTCTTTACCCAAGCTCCTAGAAACGCCAGAGTCGGAACAGTGCCTACCTCATGTGATATATGATGTGTGTAGGTGATGTAAAAACAACTGTGTATTTGGGAAATATGTATTTGGATCAAATATAGATTTGTGTGTAAACTGACCAGGGGAGGATCCTCTGACCCATAAACAGACCTCATCATGATGACAGTCCATTTCCTTCCCCCAATCATGGGAGAGGGGAGAATTGGGCCAATGACAAGTAGAGAGGGGCAGGCTTAGCTAGGCCCAGGCACACACCCATTTTCAAAACACATAAAAAGAGACTGCTGGGACAGGTAGAGACATTAAATTCCATTTGCTGCGGAGCATGCTGACTGACGACTTCACATCCAGAGATCCAGACTTCAAATCCATCAATCTCCAGAACCTGTAGCAGAAATTAACTCCAGAATTTGTAGCAGAGAGGCATGAATCCACCAGCTGAATCCTCTTCAGCAGGCCTCAAAACTAACCAAACTATTCAACAGCCGGGCGAGCTGTTTGAAGTTTTGCCGAGAATTTTTGCAAGAACCTGTAGCAGTACCCAGAAAGCAGTGTTACATCCAGAATCCAGAGAGGCTAGACCAGCAGAGCAGAGCTGACCCAGATCGCTGTGAGCAGAACCGGTGCCTGATTGACCCGCCGAGCAGACAGAACCGCAGCCGGACATGTTGACCAGATCCGTGACGAGGCCTAGTTCAAATCTATATTGTGAGTACCTAGCAGAACTGTGCAGAACCAATCTCTTAGTTAACTGTGCAGAACCAATCTCTTAGTTAAAATAATCTAATCCAAACTATTTTAACATAAGTAGAACTGCCTCCTAGAAATCGTGTCATCTGTCATTTTTAAAGCTGCACAACTGTCACCTGTCAATTCTGCAGCTGCAAGCTGTCACCTGTCATTTTGAGTTTACTTTAAATCCGAAAAACTACCTTTATTTAATCGTCCGTATCTCTGGAACCGTTTGGGCTAGGAACAAAATGTAACTTTCATCTGAAAGCATAGAATCTAGGCTTTCCAACGAACTTCCTACTCCCTATACTTTTCCCGTCATTGCGAGAAACGCACTCGCGAAATTTACCGCGATTTGCAATTTGGCCCGATTTCTTCATCTGTAGAAATCAGCAGCTTTTTGCTTCTCTTTGCTAAAAATCGTTTGCAATCTGCTAATCATTCATAGAGTATTGTTAAAGTGAGCCTGAACTAATATAAAGTAGCCATCACTTACCCTGAACCTCTAGAGGGAATTAAAAGCAGTTTTAGCACCTTTTCACTTCCTTGCAAACCACATTAAAGTAATTTGCCTGTTTTTAAAACTCATCCCTGTTTTCCCTAACCTTGCTGGGAGAACTGGAACTGTGTATTGCATTATAACGTGTGAGTTGTTGGGATTCTTGAAGACTGTGTGCTCTCCTTCCATTTCTTGTATTACATAGGGGGGAGTGAATTGTCAAAAGAAAAAGTGATCATATTACCTTTTGCTAAAATCATAACAAGTTATTTCTGTACTGCATTTTATTCCACCTTGCATTTCCTTGAAACCATCAAGCATTTTCAGCTACCTCATCCTCTACACTACTCCTAAGTAACCAAATCAGTGTACCCCTGTAACATTATCCATTGTTGATCACGGTCATATTCTGAAGTGTGATATCAGTTATCAATGTATTTATAAAGTGTGATAAATATATATTGTTGAATTGTCCAAATAAACCTTTTAATTTGCAGAACAAACCTACTTCTTGGCTCAGTGGGGTCAGGGGGATTCTAAGAGGGGGGTGTTATACAAGGGTTGTCATCCAGAGTACTGAACTGGATATAAAAATACATCAATAAGGGTTTTCCTCAGCATCCCAGACGAGGCATTGACTTAGCTGTATTGTTGATCGAATATCGCTTACAGTTCAAAGTAGTTTGCGGTTAAGTCTTTGCCAAGAGTTCAAAACAAAGTTGGTCGAAGGAATAGTTATTCAAAGTAGTAGAGAAGGACAAGCCTTCGGAGAGACGAAGGATTTCAAACACTTTCTCCACAGTCAGACAGAATGAACGACCGGATTTGCACAGTACCTTAAATGAAGAAGAATGCTTTAGCTGAGGTGGTTGTTCCTGGCAGGTCCTGCAGGCTCACGGTTCCTAAAGTGACTGTCGTGGTGACAAGAAGGAGGAAGACTGGAGGGTCCTGCACTGCCCAGGGAGGAATCCAGCAGCAGAGCAAAGCGTTGAATAAAAGGTGCGCTCCTTACAACCCAAACAGGTTCTGTTCCACCTGGCTATCCGGTTCACTGCAGCGATGCACAGCAAATTTCACCAGGAGAGGGAGGCCGGTGTTTGGTGTTTGGCGAGCTGGTGGGTCCCACCAAGCTCAAGGGAAGAGGATTCCTTGCAGATCTTCTCTGTCATCTGAGTTTGTGTGGGTCGGACCTGCAGCAGGGCTTTACCGGGATGTCCAGTAGTTGCAGCAGTCCTCTTCCTTCACCTCCTCGTTGGTTCCCTCGTTCCAGTGGCAAGTCTGCCTTCCAAGTCCCAGAGACCTGCTTTTAAGCAGTTTTCCCCCCATTCACACAGCATGGCGCTCAAATACACAGCAGAGTGGCTGTCCCGGCAGGACAGCCACCTAGCCAATCAAACTAGAGTGTGACTTGGGTCTCCAAGGAGACCCTGCGCAGGGGGCCTAACAACCTTCTATCAAATCCGTCACCCAGACACTCAGGCACCTAAGGAGGGCTTCTGTGCAGAAGCCCACCAAAGGACGGCAAACAAAGGAACCAAACCTGGTTTGGCGCACTGAGTAAAACAAGAGAAAGACATTTCTACTAAGAAATGGTGAATAAACCCAACCAGAACCAAACAAAAATAAAAGGGGTCCAGCAGGCTACAATTTGGGGCTACCACCATAGCCTCTAACAGTACCAAGGCTATTTTCACAGTCTGCAGTAAAATAAAATGGTAGATACCACTGCCACCAGCCAAATCCTATTGAAAGGGGAACAAAATAATGTTCCATGAGAATCAGACAAAAAGGGATAACTATTAACTCTTCCAGTACTCTATGGGAAGATAGGTTGTACTGGGTCTGTAGATTTAAAAAGTCTAGTAAAGTCAATGGCAACTTTACATGTTCTGGGAGACAGTAGTCAGCCCCAGAAAATGGAGTTTAAAGTGGGAAGTCTAAAAAGACAATGGAGAAGAAGACTAAGTATGGCCAACTTAGTCACACAGCCCCTCTCCGTTGTACCCAAAAATGGGTTATGGGATTAGTAAAACCTTCTTCAAAATTGTTCCTGTATACAAACAGAACTACATGTATCCAATTTCGAAATGGTAGTCAGAAAAAAGTCCAAGTTATAGATGAATTAGATAATGGTTTATCAAAACACTATTGATGAGTGCAAGACACTAATACAATCTTAGTGAGGATGCAGCTACACATCACATGGAATTGACTTAATATGCCAATGCATTTCGGAGTATACAGACTCCTTCATCAGGGCAAATCTTAATTGTAACAATGTGGACACATAACGCAAATATACATGTGTGAGTCAATAAAAGAAAAGTAGTTGCAACACATACCAGAATGTAGAATGTTCAAATTAGCGTTGAAATGAAAATTGGGCAATAAACAACAAAAAACTGCAGTAAGTGAAAAAGCAAATGGTAAAACATTGTGGAACTATGGAGATTGAGAGACAAATGGTACCTCTATTATGGTGTGTAGCCAGTGTAACTTTTTAAGATGTCAGGCGTGTTGCTGAAAGTAACCCACGCAGTCCAATGAAGGACAGTAGTCAAAAACGGCTTTCTAAAAGCATAAAAGTTACAATAATCAGAGGCTGAATGGATTAAGGTGAGGCAAGTAGCCTACAGTAATCTAAATGTAATGTGGAAGTACCTGAATGTGCAGCGCGGCCGTGAAGTAAGCCGTCCGAACGCTGCAAAGCATTGTCGTGTTGTGGCGTTCCTTAGAAACAGGTTATTTAAATAACCACGTGACCACATCGAGTCTGGAAGAAGGCGCGATGCAGGTGTTTTACAAATGGCTCTGCATACGCGATTTGTGGGCCCTTATCAGGCAAACCAAGCAAATGTGTAATCTAATGGGGGAAAATAAGGAATTCTAGAGTGTATGATATCAAAAAAAAAAAATTGAATAAGCATGGAACTAGAAGAAATACTACGAGAAAAATGCTAGGTCAATGTAAAATAGCAAGCATGGAGAAAAAAATATAACATTCAAATTATATAATCTAATGAGGTTAAATCAGGAATTCTAGAGTGTATGATATTAAATAATGAAAATATCGAATAAGCATGGAAATAGAAAAAATCCTGCGAGAAACATGCTAGATAAATGCGAAATAGCAAACATTGAGAAATAAATAAAAGTCGCTGAGGGTGACATTGAAGCAATGCCACCTTGGGTCCCAGACCAGATGTCCGGGAAGTGCGACAGCAAAGTTTACACGAATGTGTATACATGTAACACAATGTGAAAAGGTAGAAAGCCAAATAACATAGTCGGCATGCGAGTTTTACAATGAAGGTGGCATAGGTTAGATGTTTCATAGGGACACAGGCAGCAGTTACAGAAAAAAACAACTTGTAAAGCAGCTGGAGTGACAAAAGGCATTGGAATGTTGTCATACGTAAAATGTGAAATCCATGTACATAAGGTCTCAAGATCAAGGTATAGCCAAAGTACAAGTGCTTACTGTAACACTGTCAATATACCATAAGCAGATATAGCAATGATGAAAAAACAGCTTGTAAAGCAACTGGAGTGGCAAAAGACAGTGGAATGTATTCATACGGAAAGTATGATGTCAATGTGTATAAGGTCTCAAGTTCAAACTAGAGCCACAGTAAAAGTGCTTGTTGCAACAATGTCAATATATCATCATCAAATATAACAATGATAGTTAATCTCTTCATTGAGCCCATTAGGAGATAAACTCACAAGTTGACCTGACCAGGGGAGGATCCTCTGACCCATAAACAGACCTCATCATGATGACAGTCCATTTCCTTCCCCCAATCATGGGAGAGGGGAGAATTGGGCCAATGACAAGTAGAGAGGGGCAGGCTTAGCTAGGCCCAGGCACACACCCATTTTCAAAACACATAAAAAGAGACTGCTGGGACAGGTAGAGACATTAAATTCCATTTGCTGCGGAGCATGCTGACCGACGACTTCACATCCAGAGATCCAGACTTCAAATCCATCAATCTCCAGAACCTGTAGCAGAAATTAACTCCAGAATTTGTAGCAGAGAGGCATGAATCCACCTGCTGAATCCTCTTCAGCAGGCCTCAAAACTAACCAAACTATTCAACAGCCGGGCGAGCTGTTTGAAGTTTTGCCGAGAATTTTTGCAAGAACCTGTAGCAGTACCCAGAAAGCAGTGTTACATCCAGAATCCAGAGAGGCTAGACCAGCAGAGCAGAGCTGACCCAGATCGCTGTGAGCAGAACCGGTGCCTGATTGACCCGCCGAGCAGACAGAACCGCAGCCGGACATGTTGACCAGATCCGTGACGAGGCCTAGTTCAAATCTATATTGTGAGTACCTAGCAGAACTGTGCAGAACCAATCTCTTAGTTAAAATAATCTAATCCAAACTATTTTAACATAAGTAGAACTGCCTCCTAGAAATCGTGTCATCTGTCATTTTTAAAGCTGCACAACTGTCGCCTGTCAATTCTGCAGCTGCAAGCTGTCACCTGTCATTTTGAGTTTACTTTAAATCCGAAAAACTACCTTTATTTAATCGTCCGTATCTCTGGAACCGTTTGGGCTAGGAACAAAATTTAACTTTCATCTGAAATCATAGAATCTAGGCTTTCCAACGAACTTCCTACTCCCTATACTTTTCCCGTCATTGCGAGACACGCACTCGCGAAATTTACCGCGATTTGCAATTTGGCCCGATTTCTTCATCTGTAGAAATCAGCAGCTTTTTGCTTCTCTTTGCTAAAAATCGTTTGCAATCTGCTAATCATTCATAGAGTATTGTTAAAGTGAGCCTGAACTAATATAAAGTAGCCATCACTTACCCTGAACCTCTAGAGGGAATTAAAAGCAGTTTTAGCACCTTTTCACTTCCTTGCAAACCACATTAAAGTAATTTGCCTGTGTTTAAAACTCATCCCTGTTTTCCCTAACCTTGCTGGGAGAACTGGAACTGTGTATTGCATTATAACGTGTGAGTTGTTGGGATTCTTGAAGACTGTGTGCTCTCCTTCCATTTCTTGTATTGCATAGGGGGGAGTGAATTGTCAAAAGAAAAAGTGATCATATTACCTTTTGCTAAAATCATAACAAGTTATTTCTGTACTGCATTTTATTCCACCTTGCATTTCCTTGAAACCATCAAGCATTTTCAGCTACCTCATCCTCTACACTACTCCTAAGTAACCAAATCAGTGTACCCCTGTAACATTATCCATTGTTGATCACGGTCATATTCTGAAGTGTGATATCAGTTATCAATTTATTTATAAAGTGTGATAGATATATATTGTTGAATTGTCCAAATAAACCTTTTAATTTGCAGAACAAACCTACTTCTTGGCTCAGTGGGGTCAGGGGGATTCTAAGAGGGGGGTGTTATACAAAGGTTGTCATCCAGAGTACTGAACTGGATATAAAAATACATCAATAAGGGTTTTCCTCAGCATCCCAGACGAGGCATTGACTTAGCTGTATTGTTGATTGAATATCGCTTACAGTTCAAAGTAGTTTGCGGTTAAGTCTTTGCCAAGAGTTCAAAACAAAGTTGGTCGAAGGAATAGTTATTCAAAGTAGTAGAGAAGGACAAGCCTTCGGAGAGACGAAGGATTTCAAACACTTTCTCCACAGTCGGACAGAATGAACGACCGGATTTGCACAGTACCTTAAATGAACAAGAATGCTTTAGCTGAGGTGGTTGTTCCTGGCAGGTCCTGCAGGCTCACGGTTCCTAAAGTGACTGTCGTGGTGACAAGAAGGAGGAAGACTGGAGGGTCCTGCACTGCCCAGGGAGGAATCCAGCAGCAGAGCAAAGCGTTGAATAAAAGGTGCGCTCCTTACAACCCAAACAGGTTCTGTTCCACCTGGCTATCCGGTTCACTGCAGCGATGCACAGCAAATTTCACCAGGAGAGGGAGGCCGGTGTTTGGTGTTTGGCGAGCTGGTGGGTCCCACCAAGCTCAAGGGAAGAAGATTCCTTGCAGATCTTCTCTGTCATCTGAGTTTGTGTGGGTCGGACCTGCAGCAGGGCTTTACCGGGATGTCCAGTAGTTGCAGCAGTCCTCTTCCTTCACCTCCTCGTTGGTTCCCTCGTTCCAGTGGCAAGTCTGCCTTCCAAGTCCCAGAGACCTGCTTTTAAGCAGTTTTCCCCCCATTCACACAGCATGGCGCTCAAATACACAGCAGAGTGGCTGTCCCGGCAGGACAGCCACCTAGCCAATCAAACTAGAGTGTGACTTGGGTCTCCAAGGAGACCCTGCGCAGGGGGCCTAACACCCTTCTATCAAATCCGTCACCCAGACACTCAGGCACCTAAGGAGGGCTTCTGTGCAGAAGTCCACCAAAGGACGGCAAACAAAGGAACCAAACCTGGTTTGGCGCACTGAGTAAAACAAGAGAAAGACATTTCTACTATGAAATGGTGAATAAACCCAACCAGAATCAAACAAAAATAAAAGGGGTCCAGCAGGCTACAATTTGGGGCTACCACCATAGCCTCTAACAGTACCAAGGCTATTTTCACAGTCTGCAGTAAAATAAAATGGTAGATACCACTGCCACCAGCCAAATCCTAGTGAAAGGGGAACAAAATAATGTTCCATGAGAATCAGACAAAAAGGGATAACTATTAACTCTTCCAGTACTCTATGGGAAGATAGGTTGTACTGGGTCTATAGATTTAAAAAGTCTAGTAAAGTCAATGGCAACTTTACATGTTCTGGGAGACAGTAGTCAGCCCCAGAAAATGGAGTTTAAAGTGGGAAGTCTAAAAAGACAATGGAGAAGAAGACTAAGTATGGCCAACTTAGTCACACAGCCCCTCTCCGTTGTACCCAAAAATGGGTTATGGGATTAGTAAAACCTTCTTCAAAATTGTTCCTGTATACAAACAGAACTACATGTATCCAATTTCGAAATGGTAGTCAGAAAAAAGTCCAAGTTATAGATGAATTAGATAATGGTTTATCAAAACACTATTGATGAGTGCAAGACACTAATACAATCTTAGTGAGGATGCAGCTACACATCACATGGAATTGACTTAATATGCCAATGCATTTCGGAGTATACAGACTCCTTCATCAGGGCAAATCTTAATTGTAACAATGTGGACACATAACGCAAATATACATGTGTGAGTCAATAAAAGAAAAGTAGTTGCAACACATACCAGAATGTAGAATGTTCAAATTAGCGTTGAAATGAAAATTGGGGAATAAACAACAAAAAAACTGCAGTAAGTGAAAAAGCAAATGGTAAAACATTGTGGAACTATGGAGATTGAGAGACAAATGGTACCTCTATTATTGTGTGTAGCCAGTGTAACTTTTTAAGATGTCAGGCGTGATGCTGAAAGTAACCCACGCAGTCCAATGAAGGACAGTAGTCAAAAACGGCTTTCTAAAAGCATAAAAGTTCCAATAATCAGAGGCTGAATGGATTAAGGTGAGGCAAGTAGCCTACAGTAATCTAAATGTAATGTGGAAGTACCTGAATGTGCAGCGCGGCCGTGAAGTAAGCCGTCCGAACGCTGCAAAGCATTGCCGTGTTGTGGCGTTCTTTAGAAACAGGTTATTTAAATAACCACTTGACCACATCAAGTCTGGAAGAAGGCGCGATGCAGGTGTTTTACAAATGGCTCTGCATACGCGATTTGTGGGCCCTTATCAGGCAAACCAAGCAAATGTGTAATCTAATGGGGGAAAATAAGGAATTCTAGAGTGTATGATATCAAAAAAAAAAAAATTGAATAAGCATGGAACTAGAAGAAATACTACGAGAAAAATGCTAGGTCAATGTAAAATAGCAAGCATGGAGAAAAAAATATAACATTCAAATTATATAATCTAATGAGGTTAAATCAGGAATTCTAGAGTGCATGATATTAAATAATGAAAATATCGAATAAGCATGGAAATAGAAAAAATCCTGCAAGAAACATGCTAGATAAATGCGAAATAGCAAACATTGAGAAATAAATAAAAGTCGCTGAGGGTGACATTGAAGCAATGCCACCTTGGGTCCCAGACCAGATGTCCGGGAAGTGCGACAGCAAAGTTTACACAAATGTGTATGCATGTAACATAATGTGAAAAGGTAGAAAGCCAAATAACATAGTCGGCATGCGAGTTTTACAATGAAGGTGGCATAGGTTAGATGTTTCATAGGGACACAGGCAGCAGTTACAGAAAAAAACAACTTGTAAAGCAGCTGGAGTGACAAAAGGCATTGGAATGTTGTCATACGTAAAATGTGAAATCCATGTACATAAGGTCTCAAGATCAAGGTATAGCCAAAGTACAAGTGCTTACTGTAACACTGTCAATATACCATAAGCAGATATAGCAATGATGAAAAAACAGCTTGTAAAGCAACTGGAGTGGCAAAAGACAGTGGAATGTATTCATACGGAAAGTATGATGTCAATGTGTATAAGGTCTCAAGTTCAAACTAGAGCCACAGTAAAAGTGCTTGTTGCAACAATGTCAATATATCATCATCAAATATAACAATGATAGTTAATCTCTTCATTGAGCCCATTAGGAGATAAACTCACAAGTTTGTCTATCCAAAAGGTTTCTCTCCTATTAAGCCACAGTCCAAAATCCTCATGTGGATGGACCTTGTTCAATACCTCAAGGATCAGGAACTTGATTTGGGTTAAGTTGTGTTTATTCAATCCAGTGGCGAGCCACCGCAGAATTAGGATTGGAGTTCCGGATACAAGAACGATGTTCATTCCAGCGTACTTTTGCTGCTCTCGTGGACTGGCCCGCATAGTACTTCCCACAGGGACACTTAATGCCATATATAATGTTGGTACTGTCTCAAGTTCCAAATGTTCTCAATAAAATGTTTTGGCCTGTGCGAGGATGGTGTATTATGTTCCCCTTAAGTATCAGGTTACAGTTGGCACAGTGAAGACAGGGATATGTCCCAGTTCATTGGGTAACAGGTTCTCTCAAACCGGGTCGTGTGTGAACCAGTTCGTCTCTCAGATTTCTACTTCTCTGGTACGCGAAAACTGGGAGTTGGTCGAACAAATTCTGTACTCTTATGTCGTTTTTGAAGATGTTCCAGTGTTTCTTGATGGAATTTTTAATTTTGTTACTCTGTACAGAAAATTTCGAGACATATACTGGTGATTTCAGTTCTCTTGGGGATTTGACAGTGTTGGATAACAAGGTACTGCGGTCACATGTACCCACTCTCTGTGATGCTGAATCCAATTCAGATTTTTTGTAACCATGAGATAGAAATTTTTCTTTCATTATCAATTGTTGGGCTAGACAAACTTCGGAATCGCTCACAATTCTTTTTACACGCAGTAATTGACTGTATGGCAAGTTTCTCAGAAGACTGGGTTGGTGGAAACTCAATCCGTGCAATAAATTATTGCAATCGGTGGGTTTCCGGAAAAGTGTAGTATTGTAACCAGTATTACTCTTGGTTATTTGTACATCCAAAAATGTGATCTTGTCTTTGGATATTTTACTGGTAAACTGTATCCGATGGTCAATGCTATTCAAGTAATTAAAAAAAGTATCAAAAGTAGCTTCTGTGTCTGTCCAAATTCCAAAAACATCATCTATGTAACGTGCCCATAGATGTATATGCCTGTTCCAATCTGGCTTTTGGAGTATGTTGTCCATTTCAAATTTGTACATAAAGCAATTTGCATAGGACGGTGCCATGGTGGCACCCATAGATGTTCCAGAGACCTGTAGAGAAAATGTATTGTGAAATTGGAAATATGAATTTTCCGCTACAAACTGGAGGAGAGCCATTATGAATTCTTTTTGTGCACGGATCTCAGGTGTTTCCAACAAAAGCCATTCTACTCATTCCATGCCCAAATCATGGGGTATCGATGTATATTGACTTTTGACATCAATCGTAAATAACAAGTGGTCCGGTTGAAAAGTGGCAGTATTCAGCTTCTGTAGAAAGTGTGTAGTATCTCTGATATAAGTAGAGGTTTTTTGAATCAAAGGTTGGAGAAAAAAGTCAATATACACACCTAGCGGTTGATTTATGCTGGCCATACTTGCAACAATAGGTCTTCCCGGTGGTTTGGTTACATCTTTGTGAATCTTAGGGAGTGTGTAAAAGTTAGGGATTCTCAACAAAAATGCACTTAATTTCATCAAAGTGGCTACAATTGCATGATATGTATGACAATGTTGCTCTATTATTTAGCTAACAGCTTTTATTTTAATATTGTATCTATAGGTGATTATTGTTTCAACAATCGTGACTTACATTAGTAATATTTGTGCTTATTAATATGCCCATTTTCCGATAAACACTCCTTAATGTTCTTGATTTGACAGTCCACAAATAGTATGCAATAGCCGGATAATGCACCAATCAGTGAGTATACACCTTTAAGGTACTTGCCATAACAAGGATTCCATGAGCATATACAAACGCACAATACTTTTCAAAACTAGCTTGAGGAATGACACTTGACAACTCTGAACGTTACATTCCGTACTGTGACCCATAATGGGGGCAATCGAGAAATAACGAACGACAATTATCTCGTTTGGAATAGTAACCCGTGCCTAAGTTGCTAGGCAACTGGGCGTAGAGGTGGATTAGGTGTCACATCAGCATGGGAACAGATAAAATAGTCCCAAGATGGCGCCCATTTCAATTTGTGAAGCCAACCCGAGTGACTACATTTCTTGTTAAGTAAGTGGCGCTATCTGCTCTTGTATACTGGCAATTTATATAATTTCGGTTTCTGATCTACATTCACTAAAAGGCTTTAGAATATAACATGAATAGCTTATGCAAGATCACAATTAGAATAAATACAGACATTGTAAAATGGAGGGAGTCACGCTGCGCTTGCACTTCTGTGCTTGAGTTAACTACGGTGCCGGACTTTTCAATAAGATCATTTCTGGATATTAGTTTATGCATGGTGCTATTTAAACGGGATTTAATATGTAGATATCTGGATACTACACTCTCTTAATGTATATGAGACTTTAGTGTCCCGAAGCCTCGAGCGCACATTTGACACGTAATGACACAGAACCCAAATAGATTGTTTATATTTGTGTCTTGGTAACAGATTATATAACAATGGGATTTGACCCAATATACCTTTGTTGAATGAGAAGCTAATGATCCCCGGTGTGGGTAAGTGATGACATGTAGTAGCCGTGGCTTATATTGCACACCTTAAACAGAGATAAACCGTGACTAATGCAATATCCGTCTTTTGTCTCCTGTCTGTTTGTATGTTTCTCACATCCGCTTTTCCTCGCCCAACATTTCCTTAAAATTTACTATTTAATGTTTTTCTGTTTGTCACTATACAATTGTGTTGATGCTTTAATAACATCTCTCTTTGGCGGCATATAATGTTCTTTTAATTTTTTATGCGGAACTACTTTTGCTTTGAATATGTATGGTATAATACATTGTTCTGTATATTTAATTTGCCAGATTTGCATCTTTAAAATATGATTTTCTATTTTTTGTGCATCATTTATATTTTAATGTTCATTTTCATTAGTATGATTACTCCAGCCCTGATTTGAAAAAGGCTGGTAGGGGCCGAAACACGTGTAATTAGAAGGACAAATTTACCATTACAGAGGATAATAAAATACATCTGCATTTACCTTTAAAAGGCGCAATGTCCAGGATCTTTTTGGATGCTTTTGCATATCTTTATTAATATCTCAGATATAGACTAAATGTTCATGACCATGGCCATGAGAAGCTGGGTAGCTACATTCAAAATAGCCCCAACCAGATTTAGTGATCATAAGATGCTGCAACGAACACTACATACAGCGGCCCAGGGTATAACTCTGACCTATTATGATAATCCTTTGACTGTGAATTCTAGAAGACCGAGAGTGAGTAGGCATGAGGGTAATATCAGTAAATTGAACACTCTGCTCTTCAATGACTTCAGGAGCTCCACCTTGGACTGTAAGATATCAGTCTTTACTCATAGTTCCTTTGGACCATATTTATACGGTCTAATCACAAGAGTTGTTAATGTGAGCGGTACTAACCTGAATGATAAAGCACATAAGCATAGCTTTGATTATATGGTGCAGAATATGAAAAAAATGGTTGTAGAAAGATTCAGCATATCTCCAAAACTCAGGGTTCAAACAAAAGGTAATACGTAGGGAGAAACAAAAACTAAAACATTGGATTAAAGCACAACGAATTAGCATGTATCAATGGGATGCTGAAAAAATGCATGCAGCATTGAAGGATGGAAGTACATAAAATGTTGGCTCCTTGTGAACACTCTGGAAAATCCCCAGGCCCCAGTTCAATATAACTCTATAACAGAAGGTGATTGGGCAGGACACTTTGGAAACCTCTATAGGAGAGAGGGTGGCAACTCTCTTGATGGAATGGTCTCCAAATCTGATATCTGGGACCTGAAATGTACCATTCAGGATATTAGGGAGTTAATTGGGAAGGCCAGCACATCGCGAGCTGTGGGGCCTAATCAATTGACAAACTCGACTTTTAAAAAATAATGCTGATTTATGGTCCAAAGCTCGTTATCTTTTATTTAAGGACATATTTATTACTAGATCAATGCCTCTGTCTTGGAAACTATTCTTATTTCGTTCCAGTATATAAGAAGGGTGACCGGGGTTCCCCGCTAAACTATCGTCTGATAGCCCTGTTGGATGCGGATTTCAAAAATCTTTGCACCATTGGTACTAAAGCAAATGGGCACTCATTGTGGAGGACTCTTGATATGTGTCCTACAACACTTAGCCTGGAAGGATAAATCAGTGGCATTGATGGACCTATCACTTTATTTCGACCTTGCGGATAGGAACACATTATGGGGAAAACTAATTAAGATGTCCTACCTCTGGGACTCTTATCCATACTAGTTAATTTGCATGAGGAATCAAAAATACAGGTAGGCTTGAACAAGGAGAGCTTATTATCCAAGCCTATTTGTACACATAATGGACTACGACAAGGCTGAATATTCACCTCTGCACTATTTAACCTATATGTTGCAGATGTGGGTGAGGTATTAGATGAGGCCTCGTTTTCACCACCTAGGATTGAGGGACGTGATATCTATTGGTCATCATATGCAGATGATTTTATACTAGCTGATCGTACCCAGATTAAACTACAGAGACTCATTTTTGCCTCCAATGGTTATATTGTGACAAATCATCTTGAAGTAAATATGCAAAAGATGGTAGTGATGACACTGAGTAGAGGTAAACACCCAATTGGTTTTAACTGGGTCTTGAATAGTATAAGACTGAGGGGGTAATTCATAGAATTTGGCGCACAAGTGGCGCACGCGGCTGGCGCACAGAGTGCAAGTGCAGCAGTCTGCGCCAGCTGCGTGCGCCAAAACCCATATCAGCATTCATTTCCACATCCATAACCAGCCGTGGCGCAGAGCGGCTCAGCGACCCTGCAGCAGCGCCAGTTACGCCTGCAACCCCACCCCGTGCACCAAAAACATTGCACAAATCCCCTACATGGCGCAAAGGCCAGTGGACCAACATACAGCCCCCCAACCACAAAAACGCATGGAAGACTCCCCACGCACCCCTCGGAATATGCGTACCCCGCTTGCGCTAGCAAAAATGCATGTAAAAGTCCACGCACAGCCCCGGAATACACGTACCCCGCTCATGCTAGCGGAAACGCATATAAAAGTCAACGCGCATCCCCGGAATACACGTACCTCGCTCGTGCTTGCGAAAACGCATGTAAAAGTCCAAGTGCACCCCCAGAATACATGTACCCCACGAGCGCTAGCGAAAAGGCAAGTAAAAGTCCATGCACACCCACGGAATACAAGTACCCCCCGCGCACTAGCGAAAACACGTGTAAAAGTCCACACGCACCCCGGGAATACACGTACCCCACTCGTGCTAATGAAAATGCATGTAAACGTCAACGCGCACCACCGGAATACACGTACCCTGCCCACGCTCGCTAAAACGCATGTGAAAGTCCACGCGCACCCCCGGAATACATGTACCACTTTACACGAAGAGCACTTACAGAGCGATGGAAACCCACGTGGGACCATCAACCCGTGGCGAGGGAAACGCCCATGCTCACGTTACGTCACCTACATGCTTACGCGCTAAGGGCCTTTCCTCGGAATTTACGCAAACGTGTTGTTTTAAACATGCCAAATCACTCCGTATCAAGCTGGCCACGCGACAACACACGGAAGACCACGCTCCTGCCCAGAAGGTGGAATTACTGCCCCTCAGAGCCCCGATAGCCTCCCACGAGCCATCTGCTGCTGCCGGCCTGCCTGCCTCCACCGTGCCCTGCCATTTGGTGCCTGCACATCTGCCATCTGCAGGGGTCCAGTTGCTGTGACCACCCCTGCTGGAACAGAAGACTCCAGACTGAAGTTCCATCACTCCACAGCCCAGCCCCTTGACCCAGTTGCCCACACTCACCTGCCTCAGGGGTTGCCATGTCCGACACAACACCTTCCGGCACCAGTGGCAACCCCCCCAGCAGAGAGGCAGAGGGCTACCAGCTTCAGTGAAAATGAAGTTGGTATCCTGGTGGAGCAAGTTCTGGGGCATTATGAAGCCCTCTTCACACCATCGCGTGCCGACAAGGAAGGATGGAAGAGGATCTGGAAGGACATAGTGGTGCCATCAACGCAGAGGGGGTGGCACCCATTAACATCAAACACGTCCAGAAGCACTGGGAGGACTACAAGTCCAGGACCTTCAAGAAGGCCTGGTGCCTCTTGGAAGCAGCGGATGCAATGGGGTGCCGGGTCCAGTTTACCACCCAGCAGATGAGGATCCTGGAGCGCATTCGCCCAGTGCTTCACCACCTGATCCTCAGGATGCAGGCCCACCTGGAGTCGAGCGGTAAGTGGCCATGCATTCACGTTTAAAAAAGGGCATGTTGCAGTGTGCTGGTAGTTAGCTACTTGGCTGCATGTGTGACATGGGTCATGTTTGGATGTGTGTGTGCAGGGACATGATTGTGCTGCATGTGAGTCCATTCAGGCATAACCCACATGGATGTATGTGCTACAATGCATCATGCAGAGCAGCATGCGGAACGCACACATGTATGCATGCCTGTGTCTGTACTTTAACATGTTTGGGGTGTGAGAGATGTGTGCTGCTGTCATGGACATGCATGATGTACATGTCTGTGTGTCTGAGTAGTGTGTGCGCCATGGATGCATGACACATGTCCGTGACGAAGTGTTGATTCACTGATACAGCCTAGTCCTCCCTGTATCCACTATGTCTGGGGGTATACCGGGCCAGATGCATGATCCTCCGATGATGTGTGTGCGTGTGACCAGTATGTCCCATGATGCATGTGAGTATCAGCCCACCATTGGATGCAACTACAGTGCCTTGGACATGGATGCTAATGTATGTTGGATGTGCCATGCCTGTTCCTGCATGTGTGTTGCCAGCAGTGACCCATGTGTTGTGGAGGGACATGATTGAAGCGACGTTTGACAGTGCCACTCATGTGCTATTTCTTTGTGTCTAGGAGACTTTAGTTTAGTACCCTGATGCTTGTATTCAATGTCTCCCTTTACAGTTAGGTTTCCTTTGTTTAATATTTTTATTTGGAGTTCATGGACATTGCTCCACTTTATGTATATAGTTTTTTTTATTCATAGGACTTTTTGTAGGTTTCCTTTTGTTTGTGGATCATGGACCAATTGAACTTCCATTGTATATAGTTGCAGACTTGTACATGCTTTCTTTCTTTGGACATTCCATGGAGCAATGGTTTTTATTTTTTTTAATGTACTTTATATGGACAATGGCAATGGACCACTTTTCTAGTTTCCTGTTGTGGATTTTTGTTTTACATTGGAATTCTTTCATTTCATTTTTTTCCTTTCATTATTACTTAATTTGCACATTTGATTTTTCATTTTGTTATTTCATTACGTTTTTCAATACATTTCATATTCCTTCATTATTGGTATGGTGTACTCTCATTGGTTTTGTGCATGTCTCTATGAGCATTGCCTCAGTCATGTGTTGCCACTGTGTGGCTCTGTTGTACACTCATGCATAGCCATGCTGGTTCTTTTGAGACTCTCATGGCATGGCTAATTTGGAGTGGGTGCAGTGGATGGTTGTGTGTTTGTACTGGGGCGCAGGGGAGATTTGGGTTGGCATTAGGGCCATGAGTCTGTTTTGTTATGACATGTTGTTTGGTGGGCCATGTGTCGGCGCCTGCTGGCAGGTGCCCGTCACTGGTGGGTGAGTGAGTGAGGGACATGAATCGGGGCCTGCTGGCAGGTGCCCGTCACTTCGGGGGACATGAGTCGGGGCCTGCTGGCAGGTGCCCGTCACTGGTGGGTGGGGGACATGAGTCGGGGCCTGCTGGCAGGTGCCCGTCACTGGTGGACATGAGTTGGGGCCTGCTGGCCGGTGCCTATCACTGGTGGGTGAGTGGGTGGGGGACATGAGTCGGGGCCTGCTGGCATGTGCCTGTCATTGGGGGACATGAGTCGGGGTCTGCTGGCAGGTGCCCATCACTGGTGGGTGGGTAGGGGACATGAGTCGGGGCCTGCTGGCAGGTGCCTGTCACTGGTGGGTAGGTGGGGGACATGAGTCGGGGCCTGCTGGCAGGTGCCCATCAATGGTGGGTGGGGGACATGAGTCGGGGCCTGCTGGCAGGTGCCTGTCAGTGGGGGACATGAGTCGGGGCCTGCTGGCAGGTGCCTGTCACTGGTGGGTGAGTGGGTGGGGGACATGAGTTGGGGCCTGCTTGCAGGTGCCTGTCATTGGGGGACATGAGTCGGGGCCTGCTGGCAGGTGCCCATCACTGGTGGGTGTGTGCCTGACATGTGTCGGGGCCTGCTGGCAGGTGCCCGTCACTGGTGGGTGGGTGTAGGACATGCATCAGG
The DNA here is from genome assembly GCF_040938575.1 of Ambystoma mexicanum. Classification (NCBI taxonomy): domain Eukaryota; kingdom Metazoa; phylum Chordata; class Amphibia; order Caudata; family Ambystomatidae; genus Ambystoma; species Ambystoma mexicanum. Next base: position 767,602,169 of record NC_090941.1, read on the forward strand.
GCCTGCTGGCAGGTGCCCGTCAATGGTGGGTGGAGGACATGAGTTGGGGCCTGCTGGCAGGTGCCCGTCAATGGTGGGGGGATGTGCATGGTGCCTTGTGGGCTGCCTGAAGGGCATGGTCAGGGGTGTAGGGTAGTCCCCTGTGGTGTGGGCTACCTGTGTGGCATGCCCAGGGTGGATGGGCTGCCTGGAGGGCATGGTCAGGGGTATAGGGTAGTCCCTTGTGTTGTGGGCTGCCTGCAGGGCATGGGGAGGGGGGAAAGGGCAAACCAGGGAGGGCCCACACTGCCAAATCGCGTGTAAAATTCCCTGCACACCCCTGGAATACACGTACCCTAATTGCTCTAGTGAAAATGCATGTAAAAGTCCATGCGCACGCCCAGAATACACGTACCCCACCCGCGCTAGCAAAAACGCATGTAAAAGTCCACGTGCACCCCTGGAATACACGTACCCTGCCCGCGCTACTGAAAACACTTGTAAAAGACAAGCGCACCCCCGGAATACACGTAAGCCTCTCGCGCTACCGAAAAAACATGTGTAAAAGTCCACGCACAACCCTGAAATATACGCAGGCAGCCCATCCACCCTCCCCATGCCCCACAGGCAGCCCACACCACAGGGTGGACTTTTTCCACGCATTTTACCTGATGCGAGCGGGGTACGTGTATTCCGGGGTGTGCGTGGACTTTCACACGTCTTTTTGCTAGCGCGGGCAGGGTACGTGTATTCCAGGGGTGCGCATGGACTTTCACATGTGTTTTCGCTAGCATGGGTGGGGTACGTGTATTCAGGGGTTGTGCATGGACTTTTACGCTCGATTTGGTAGGGTGTGCCCTCGTCAGTGTGCCCCCCTCCCCATGTCCTGCAGGCAGCCCATCAGCCCACACCATGTCCCACAGGCAGCCCATCACCCCACACCATGCCCCACAGGCAGCCCACATGGCACCATGCACTCGGGAGCACCGACTCATGTTCCCCACACACCCCCATTGACGGGCACCTGCCAACAAGCCCCGACTCATGTCCCCCATACACCCACCCACCATTGACGGGCACCTGCCTGCAGGCCCCGACTCATGTCCCCCGCCCATCCACCCACCATTGATGGGCACCTGCCAGCAGGCCCCGACTCATGTCCCCCACCCAACAACCCACCAGTGACAGGCACCTGCCAGCAGGCGCCGACTCATGTCCCCCAAAGTGACACACCCACCAGTGATGGGCACCTGCTAGCAGGCCCTTACTCATGTTCCCCACCCACCCACCATTGACGGGCACCTGCTAGCAGGCTCTGACTCATTTCCCCAATCCAACAACCCACCATTGACGGGCACCTGCAAGCAGACCCCGACTCATGTCCAAACCATCCCCCCACCCACCATTGACGTGGCCCACCAAACAACATGTCCTAACAAAACAGACCCATGGCCCTTATGCTAACCCAAATTCCCCTTGCCCCCCAGTACAAGCATGCAACCACCCACAGCACCCACTCCCAAATTATCCATGCCATGACAGTCTTAAAAGAACCACCATGCCCATGCATACATTCACAACAGAGCCACACAGTGGCAACGCATGACTGAGGCAATGTTCATTGAGACATGCACAAAACCAATGATAGTACACAACACCAATCACGAAGTTAGAAAAAATGTATTCAAAACATAATGAAGTAACATAGAGGAAATCAAACTTGAAAATCAATATGCAAGGACAGATATAACCAAAAAAAGAGGTAATCCAATGAAAAAATAAATAAACGTCAAGTTGAAAAAAAAGTGGTCCTTTGCCAATGTCAATAAGAAATAAATTATCAAAATAAAAGAAAACCATTGATCCATGGGAACATTGAAAAAAAAAGTATGTACACATCCTCAACTATCTACAATCCAAGTCCAAAGGGTCCATGATCCCCAAAACAAATGTAACCTACAAAAAAGTCCTATGAATAAAAAACTATATACAGGAAGTGGACCAAAATACATTAACTCCAAAATAAAAGAAAAACAAAGGAAACCTAACACTAATGAACTATGTAAAATAGCGGCGGGCAAGTCATACGGCTCACTTATTGATGTTCCGGGCCAGTGCATCATCAAACTGCATATCAATGTCCCAGAGGTGGGTCTCTTCCCTGGCCTCGAGGTCTCGCAGGGATGCAGTCATGGTGTCCTCCAACTCCTTGTGAGTTGCCTCGAGGTATTCAGCCCGCCTCAATGCCCTGCGCATGGAGTTCTCTGCCCTGGCCATAGTGAGCCATGCCTCCTCTGCCCGCCGCCGCTCCGCATCGGTCCACTGGCCCAACCGCTGCACCGCGGAAGACACTCCCAATCCAGGGTCCTCCTGCCCTCTGGCCGATTCCTGCCCATGTGATGTTGAAGGCCACGAGCCACCATGGCTCCCACCCTGAGCCTGCTGCTGCCGTACATGTGCCCTGCTGGTAGATGCCTACACGTCCTCCTCTTTCTGGGGTCCAGTTGTTGTGGTGGCCACCCCTGCTGGACCTCTGACTTCCGACTATGGCAGGGATATGTCCTCCACCAGCCTGGCCGCTGGGTCAGGGGAAGCTCCCCAGGGTGCCCAGGTGATACTTGGGCAGGAAGATGGCACGGTGGACTACTGGCACATAGGGGGTTCAGTTGAGGAGGCGGTCGCTAGAAGATCCAGCACACAGAGGAACCCAGCCTGGGTGACCTGTCCTAGTAGGCCGACGTGGTCAATGAAGTATTCGAAATGACGTGCATTGTCCTCACGAGAACCCTGCACTTCATCCCGAATACCACGTTGACGTAATGCCACCCCAGCTAGGACAGGCTCAACCCAGTCCTGGATTGCCATGTCCGCAGGGAGAGGAAGGCAAGGTGTTGTTCGTGCATCCCCTCCCTGAAAACGGGTCTGGACGAAGGCATCCCTGCTGGTGCGGGATGATGCAGTCACAGGATCGGGGACAGGATTACACACAGGCACCTCCGCGGCAGCCTGTGCAGCCTCCTGTCCCTGCCCCTGGACTGCACCACTAACACGAGTGGAATGCCCCCCTCCAGGCCCCGTGCGTGGGCCTTCCACAGCCTCCTCCTCAACCAAACTCCCCACTAACGTGGATGACTCCATGCCATCTTCCTCCATAGGCCCCTGTGGGGGCTCAGCTGCCCCTACTGCTGCCGAGGAGTCCACCTCCAACCTCCGCCTCTTGGACCTTCCCTCAGCAGCTGCGGCCATGGACGCGGCACCAGATTCCTCACTCCCAGAAGAGATGACAATGTGGGAGGAGAGCTGGGCCTTACATCTCCGGATGGCGGTGGGATCCCTGCCGCTGTGCTCCACAGCATCGTCTCCGTCCTCTTCATCAGTCGATGCTGCAGACAGGGAGTGACAGAACACAGGCATCAGGGCACTGTATAATGGTCAGATACACATGTCAAAGTTGCACATGAGTGGCAGTGTCAAACTTCACAGATGCCATCACACTCCCCAACACTCATATCATTTGAGCCCACACACATGCAGAATTTGACAGGAATCATGCAGCAGGCAGCAGCATCCATACGCACACAACAGCATGAACAACCGAAGGTTGGCATGACGTCACAAGCAACATTGGGAGTGCCAAACACATGCACACGCGCCAACAGACAGACATGCATCTGTACATCTCCACTACCTGTCACAGTGCAATCATCGGCAACTATGTCACAGCTGCCAATCAGGTTCATACATGTCCATGTCACATGCATCCATGTTGTACCACTGTCGCACACATGCAACCCACACATTCACATGTATGCCATGCACATACATGAAGGTGTAACCAGCATCCATGTGTCACACCCCAGCCATGCCATAGTACATACACATAAATACCAACATGTGTGCATCTCCACATGCAGTTGTCCATCATGCTTTGGAACACATACACCATTGATGTGCATCACTCATGTCAGGACTCACATGCAGCACGGTCATGTCCCTGCACATACACATCCATACATGGGCCTTTTCAGACATATGTCCAAGCTGCACACTCCTTGCACACCTCAACATGCACTGCGTCCAATAAGTACGCATGGACACTTACCGCTCGACTCCGGACAGAGACTCCCTCTCGAAGACCTGGCAGTGAAGCACTGGGTTAATACGTTCCAGGACCCTCATGTCGTTGGTGGTAAGTTGGACCCAGCGCCTCACTGCATGCGCTGCTCCCAAGAGGCACCGGGCCTTCCGGAGGGTCCTGGACCTGAAGTCCTCCCAGCGCTTACAGACGTGTTGTATGTCGCGGGTTGCCACCCCCTCCGCATTGATGGAAACCATGATGTCCAGCCAGATCCTCTCCCATCCATCCTTGTCAGCGCGTCTTCTTCCGTAGAGGCCATCATAATGCCCCAGGACTTGCTCCACCAGGATGCCAACCTCTCCTGCTGAGAAGCTGGCAGCTCTCTGCCTCTCTGACTGAGGGTTGCCAGTGGTGTCTGATGGTGTTTCCCCCAACATGGCAACCCCCGAGGCAGGTGTGGGTGGGCAACTGGGTCCTGGGGCTGGGCTGTGGAGCGATGGAACTTCAGTCGGGGGTCTTCTGTTCCAGTAGGGGTGGTCACAGCAACTGGACCCCTGCAGATGGCTGACGTGCAGGCACCAAATGGCAGGCATGTGGCCAGCAGGCAGCCAGGCAGCAGCAGATGGCAGGTGGGAGTCTACTCGGGGCTCTGGGGGGCAAGACAATGGCCTTCTGGGCAGGAGCATGGTCTTCCATGTGTTGTCGCGTGGCCAGCTTGATACGGAGTGATTTGGCACGTGAAAAAACAGCACGTCAGCGTGTAATTTGAGGAAAGGCCCTTAGCGTGTAAGCTAAGCGTGTATGTACGTGATATGCGTGGGCGTTTACCTCGTCACGGGTGCATAGTGATTCTGCACATGAAAAAACAGCACATCCACGTGTTAATGCGTGTAATTCGAGGAAAGGGTCTAAGCACATAAGTGACGTGATGCGCACAGGCATTTCCCTCAGCACGGGTTAAAAGTGAGCGGGGCCAGCAGTTAACAGTACATGCCTTTCGTGGTGACCAACGTGTGTTGGTACTTCTGGTTGTTTCGTGCGCCATCACAACTTCACAGCGGATCAAGGACGTATCTCTTCTTTTGGCGGGGATATTGGCTATGCGTGTTTTTCATTTTCACGCTAGTCAGATGGTATTTTTCCCACTGCGGGTCCCCCTGTGTATTGTGTACCCATTTTCAAAGTCATTTTAGCCTGCGTGTCCCACGTGTATGTGTTTTTCGTGTCCCTGGGTGCCCCTGCATACTGCAGGAGGTTAATTCCACACATGTGGGCAACCGGAGATTGCGTGCATGGTTTTACTGCAGTTTTGGTGTGCCTGAGCATTGCGTGACCCATCACATTATCACCAGGGTCACATGCAGCCTTGCAGGTGCACAGGGGTGCTGTTAACATCTTGTATCCCACCCCCTTCACCCCAGTTGCCCAGGACAATTGTTTTGTACACCTCCGATTGGCACTACTACATCTGTGCCGCACTACTACATCTGTGCCATGGTTGGGAAGCCACGAAAGGTGAGGGGCGCCTCAGCTGGGCGTACTCCACATGGTGGGCATGGTCAGAGACGTGGCTGGGTTGACCAGGGAGTAGGGGGACTCCAGGGTCTCCAGGGTGGCTGCAGAGGGGGAAGAGGCAGGGGTGTGCCACTTCGGCACGATGTTGTGCCATGTGTTGGTGCAGTCATGCCACCCCCCCTGTGGTTCCGGGAGATGCAGCTCTTGCATCTGGCACTGGTGTCCATGTGACCCGGCAGTCCGTTTCATCGACTGCCACGGGCCCAAGGGTAGTGGTAGCTGCAGGTGCGTTGGCACCTGAACAGTCCCAGGATGATTTCCAGGAGGTCAGGAAGCACATGGTAAGTGCACGCAGGGCTGCCCTGATCGAGGCACATGTCCCTGGGGCAGTATTGTCATCTGCTGCCTCGAGCAGCCGAGTGTTGGCAAGTGCATGGGCAGTTGCAGCCGACACCACCACGGCTGTGAGTCTACCATCCAGAACAGTCCCGGTCAATGACCTTGGCACAGCAGAAGTTGCTGCGCAGGGTCAAGTCAAGGGCACCCAGCAGCCACTGACGCAAGTCAGGGCTTCCGTCCTTGTTCCACCTGCCACTCCTTCAGTTCAATCCACCAACGCCACTGCCCATACTGATCAAGGCGGCATTTGCCAGTCAGGGTCCAGACCGCTGTCCAAGAGGAGGAAGGTTGCATTTACAGCATAGGCTGGGACCCCAGGCATGGCTCCGGCCTCCGGCACGTCGAGGAAAAAGCCTTTCTGCAAGTAGGAACTGGACTTCCTTGTGGACTACGGGACACGACCATGATATGCTAGTGGGCCCGAATTGTCACACTATGGCTGCTCAGCGTTTGTCCCACTGGAAGCATGTTGTGAAGGGTGTCATTGCAATCGGCCATGAGGTGCACACAGCTCAGGAGTGCAAAAAGCGTTGGGATGACCTCTGACGCTCTGCTAAGCTAAAGCGTGCCTCTAATTACAACATAACTCTGGTGACTGGCAGTGGGCCACCACCTAAGGAGGAAGATCTCACTTTGCACGAGTCAGTCTCTGTGGATTTCATACCGCCAGAATTGTACGAGGGAGTGGGAGAAATGCTGGACTTTGATGCCCCGTCCAGTGAGTGTTGTTGCATGTTTGTCCAGACATTGTGTGGTTTGCTTGTGTGATGTGTTGTGCTTGACTGCCACTACATGCTATGTGTACATGGTTCTCATGTGCGAGTCATGCAATGCTTCACTGACGCGTGCCTGCTGTGCAGCATGCTGGACATGTAGAGCAGACGGGGACTGTCCTCATCACCACACCTGCACCCTGCTCACATGCTAGTCACCCGGCAGCCCCTCCGGTCCATGTTACAGTTCAGTGGCCCTTCTGCATGTAGCCTGGGTGTCTTTCCACTCAGCACTGGGACTATGTCTTCACATGACTGACATGCATGTGGGTTCTGCCTGCATGCGGGTACTCCAAGTAGGCATGCTCCCTTGCCCCTGCACCCCCCTGCACCCCAATTTCACCATGGCACTGGTGGGTATAATGTTGGAGTACTGCAATGGCCTGTTCAAGCTCCTGTGTACATACACACTTCCCCCTGCCAACCTGCCAGACACATACAATGGGATACATCCTTTGTCCTTGATGCAGGGTGTCTCACTCGAACTGTGCAGATGGCAGATGCTCCGCAGGGACATGAGTGCCCATGCATGCCCCTATGTGTCCTTGCCCGGATGATCATTGTAGTACGTGTACAATATGACATACATTTAATAGCATTTGATCATCCATTTCATGCCCACTCTGGCTCAGTCCTGCATCACGCACATGTTTAGGGTGTCACAGTCTGTGTGGGGCACAGGCTTCCCCCTGTTTCAGGACCCCTGACTCTGTTCAACTGGTGTAGTGGCTTCTGCACACATGGGTGTATTACTGAGGGTTCATCATGTGTCCTGCTTACTGTCCCATTCTCATCTGCTGTGTTGTCAATTGACTCAGATGATGCAATTGACGCTAGTCAACACTGTCTGCCAATACACAGTTCTCTGGTCACCCTTTCGCTGCCATGCAATGCCTCCATGCATTTTCACTAAGGGGGGAGGCTGACTGTAGCCATGCAGCCCATTGCATGCACATTGCATATGATGCCTGAACTGGCCCTTACATTGCCTTCATGTTTATTGATTGACATCATGATGTACTTGTTCATGTAGAAAGTGGGTGATGTACACATGTTCTGCACTGCATCAACCCACTTCTGAGCCGTGTTACACCGTTCTACATGCCTACTAACTGCTGCAATGTCAAAGTGACCTGGCATGTATGGTCGGATTTTCATCCCTTCACTGTCAGGTATGCCACGGGCACAGGTGCATCCTGTGACACATGTACTCAGTATTGGAACACCCTAGTGAGTGTTTAACAAAGTTGATTGGTCAATCTGAGGCCTATACCAACGGGTTTAGGGCGCATATTGATTGTCGCCTGCCATTTGGGATGTAATGACTGTGGAGCTGCCTTCATGTGTGTATGTGTACACTTTCAGATACATCAAAGCAAGCAGCGTTGTAGCTGCTTGCTTTGCTGTATTGGATGATGTTCAGGTTCACAATAAAGGTGTATAGGGAAAGGGGTGTTTTTGCACACTTTCACATGTACATATGCAAGCAGCTTTAACGTTGCGTAGTGCAACATTGCGGCTTCTCACTTATGTGTGTGTGAAAGTGTTCCTTACACATGTGTCTTCCGAAGCTTTTTGGTTGACTGACTAATATGTAGTTGATTGACGTTAATGCTGGTGAGATTTCAGCATTGCTCCTGTTATTTTCAACTGGCATAATCCTGAAGGTGCACTGTTGTGCAGTATGTGTATGCCCAGGCCAACTTAGCTAATATACTGGGGCCTGGCCGTGATGAATTTACACACGGAATAATGGAATAGGGCACATTCATAGCACAATGTGCTCAATCAGGCCCTGAGGGGTGTTCTGGAGGCCTCATGCCCTGCAGCTCGGACCGTACTGGGTGTTATGGTCCCTCATGCCTGGTTGCAGGCCCTCACTTTGCTCGTGAAATTCACTATGTCTACATGGCCCATGATGCCCGGTACGGGCTGAGCTGCAGATGCATGAAGCAATATTGGTGATGATGGTTTAGTTGCCAACTGTCATTTCTGCCTGTGGCATGTGACTGACAGAGGTAGTGTGTGATGGAGGTGAAATACTACATTTTGTACTTGTGTAGGCTTTGCTATTCAGCCACATCCATTTCTGCTTTTGGGATGTGTTTGCATATCAATGCCACTGGATGCATGCAAGATTCTCATTTGTGTGTGACATGTCTGCTTCATGTGTTGACTGTCGATGTGACGTCTTTGTGTGTGTGGGTTATATGCTTCTGACATGTGTACTCACGTTTGTTTTTTCCACTTTTCAGATGATGACCCAATGGAGGCAGAGGATGGTGATGGCATTCCAGACACAGGGTTGCTATCACACCAGCAACCCGGCACAAGTGGGGGTCGTGGGGTGGTAGGCCACGAGAACCCACTTGTGCTCCAGACCATCGTGTCTAGGGCTGACAATGAGTCTAGCCTGGATGATCACTCTGAAAACAATGTTGAGTTGGATGCGCGTCATGTCCATTCGTCAACGGTGAGTGATGCTGATGTGGACGATCCTCTGTCCGCAACACCTGCAATGAGGGGCCAGACAGTGGTGGGACCTCCACCTGTGGTGGATCGGGATGCACGGTCACACTCCACACCAGTTGTTGATGTGCCTGGGGCATCACGTCAATGGAGGAATGTAGTCCTGCAGCCGCGGGCGGTGCCAACCCAACAAGGACCGCGGCTCCTTGGGCCCTGCGGGTGTCAAGCCCAGCAACGCGGTGGCCATGCGCCACTGGGGTATACTGAGTGGGAGCAAGCCATGGTTGCCAATTCCGAACAACAGGGGGCAGCAATTGATAATATCGCTCAGAGCATGGAACATGTGGCCCAATCCGTGCTCCCCCCTGCCGGGCAGGTTGATCTCCAGCAGCGGGCAGCACAGTCCATGGCCCGGTCGCTCAGGCTGGGCATGGCAGCCTGAGACAGGGCACGCCAGGCTGAAATGGTGTCTCTGCATCAAGCACTTGCTGCTCACGCAGAGGCACACAGGGAGGCCCTGAGGGAAGAATATACTTCCCTCCGATCTACTCTGGGTGTGCTCTTGATGTCCAGAGGCAGCGGACAGAAGAGAGGTTGGAGCAGCTTGAGAATATCATCTCGGCTGAGCTACGTGCTTGCCGGGAGGTGCTCCAGATGTCATACCAGGCCATGCAGGAAGAACTCCGTGTTACACATGTTATCTTGCAAGAGGAAACAAGCGCATCACGTGAGGTTCTGCATGCTGACCTACGTGTCATCACCGCACAGTACCAGACTCACCGGTCCTGCAGACTTGCTGCCAATGAGGGGCAAGCTGCACATAGGCGTGGTCAGGATACTGTGCCACATCCACCCTTTGAGTCAGAGGGTGAGGAGGATGAAAACGTATCTCCCACATAGGTTGGTCCGTGCAGGTGTTGAGCCCATGGAGTTTTTTTTTTATCTCCACATCATTGCATGTGGGTGTTGAGGTGCACCCTGTACCTCCCCCCTCCTGGGTGCCTTCCCCCCGAGGTTGTATGTGGCCATTTTTGATTTTTATACTTAGTTTAATTAGTTGATATAGTTAAACATTGTTTGTCTATTGTGCATTCATGTGACGGTGTGGTGCTTTGTGGCTTTTGAAAGCATCCACTGTCTGTTCCAGCTGGGCCCTTCAAGCTTGTCTCGTGTATGTGTTTGCAGCTTGGGGTCCTGACTCACATATGCCACTGCTGCTTCCCCAATCCATGGGCTCGCAAGGATGGTTCGGTGTTACAACCATTTACACAAGGGCATTAGACAATCGTCATATCTGTGGCCTGTCTGCTGCTGTACTACTTGTGTTAACACCCCTAGTGGGGATTAAGGATGTTTTCTCCACGTCATGTCTGCAATCAATTTTTGTGAGTACATTATTGAAATGTCCATTTATTGATGTGGATTGTGGTGTATGTTCTTTTCTTGCCAGTAGATGTGCTTGATGCACTTCATTCTGTAGACAGTAGCCTGCACCCTTTGCCTGTCAGAGTCACACTGATGGTGGGAGGGGGCCGGATGTTGCCAGTGTCAAGTTGGTACATGTTGAGTTCAGCCCCTGGGGATTGTGGCAAAGGAGGATGCATTAGGAATGTGACCCAAGAGGCACAAGTCACAGTCCAGTCCGCACCTGAGATGTCCGCCTATACTACTACACTCTGTTCCCTTAGGATGGCACGTTGTGTCTGTCTTCCCTCTTGGACTTTGATGCTGCCTGAGGGCACAGTTTTCCTACTGGACTACTGCTTTTTAACTTTCACACTCTGGTGCCTTTAGTCCCTGTTCTTCTTCCTGCTACTGTCCTTGATGCAGATCTGTCCGCCTGTCTGTCGGCCTGTTATTTCCACATACTCTTACACTGCCTAGGTTTGCCTCTGTAGAATTCTGTTCAACAGCATCTTCCTGTCACTCCTCTTGTCTTTCATCTATTACAAAGGACCAGCTTTGCTAACTGGGCTTTCCAAATCGTCTCTAGTGCACTGTGTAGTTCTAAAAAGCACATGCTGAACAACCTTGGTCTTCACATGTGTCTGCTGCCTTGCAGATGAAGGACATTGTTCTCTTTAATAGGTTTACTCTGTTTTAGGCAGGTGCAAGTTTTCGTTAAAAACAAGGAAGATAGCGATCTTCAGTAGGTTCCTCTCTGGAGGTTTCCTTCTGAAATTGGACCCCTGATTTATTTCTAAGGGGGTCCTTTCTGGGAATGAGCTGTGCCTGTGCAGATAGATATTAACACTAGGTCAGGTCATTCTAAAGCCGACCGGTTTCTGTGGTTCTGGGTAGGTGGGCCACATTCATCAGGGCTGGAATAGGGGCACATTGTACTGGAATTATACCGACGGCAGATCATGATCCATTTCAGACCCGGATAGAAATAGCTCAACTAATAAGAACAATCAGACTTAAACAATACTTTGGGCAGATCACCATGTCAGGAGAAAAGAGTGCCACCAACCTCAGGTGCATCCTGTGACACATGTACTCAGTATTGGAACACCCTAGTGAGTGTTTAACAAAGTTGATTGGTCAATCTGAGGCCTATACCAACGGGTTTAGGGCGCATATTTATTGTAGCGTGCCATTTGGGTTGTAATGACTGTGGAGCTGCCTTCATGTGTGTATGTGTACACTTTCAGATACATCAAAGCAAGCAGCGTTGTAGCTGCTTGCTTTGCTGTATTGGATGATGTTCAGGTTCACAATAAAGGTGTATAGGGAAAGGGGTGTTTTTGCACACTTTCACATGTACATATGCAAGCAGCTTTAACGTTGCGTAGTGCAACATTGCGGCTACTCACTTATGTGTGTGTGAAAGTGTTCCTTACACATGTGTCTTCCGCAGCTTTTTGGTTGACTGACTAATATGTAGTTGATTGACGTTAATGCTGGTGAGATTTCAGCATTGCTCCTGTTATTTTCAACTGGCATAATCCTGAAGGTGCACTGTTGTGCAGTATGTGTATGCCCAGGCCCACTTAGCTAATGTACTGGGGCCTGGCCGTGATGAATTTACACACGGAATAATGGAATAGGGCACATTCATAGCACAATGTGCTCAATCAGGCCCTGAGGGGTGTTCTGGAGGCCTCATGCCCTGCAGCTCGGACCGTACTGGGCGTTATGGTCCCTCATGCCTGGTTGCAGGCCCTTACTTTGCTCGTGAAATTCACTATTTCTACATGGCCCAAGATGCCCGGTACGGGCTGAGCTGCAGATGCATGAAGCAATATTGGTGATGATGGTTTAGTGATGCATGTGTACATGCATATTACGTGCATCATTGTGTATTTGGATTCACTTGCAGATGTGGGCATTTAGCAGTTCAGACATGCTTATGGTATGTGCCATCTCTTTGTTGCCAACTGTCATTTATGTCTGTGGCATGTGACTGACAGAGGTGGTGTGTGATGGAGGTGAAATACTACATTTTGTACTTGTGTAGGCTTTGCTATTCAGACACATCCATTTCTGCTTTTGGGATGTGTTTGCATATCAATGCCACTGGTTGCATGCAAGATTCTCATTTGTGTGTGACATGTCTGCTTCATGTGTTGACTGTCGATGTGACGTCTTTGTGTGTGTGGGTTATATGCTTCTGACATGTGTACTCACGTTTGTTTTTTCCACTTTTCAGATGATGACCCAATGGAGGCAGAGGATGGTGATGGCATTCCAGACACAGGGTTGCTATCACACCAGCAACCCGGCACAAGTGGGGGTCGTGGGGTGGTAGGCCACGAGAACCCACTTGTGCTCCAGACCATCGTGTCTAGGGCTGACAATGAGTCTAGCCTGGATGATCACTCTGAAAACAATGTTGAGTTGGATGCGCGTCATGTCCATTCGTCAACGGTGAGTGATGCTGATGTGGACGATCCTCTGTCCGCAACACCTGCAATGAGGGGCCAGACAGTGGTGGGACCTCCACCTGTGGTGGATCGGGATGCACGGTCACACTCCACACCAGTTGTTGATGTGCCTGGGGCATCACGTCAATGGAGGAATGTAGTCCTGCAGCCGCGGGCGGTGCCAACCCAACAAGGACCGCGGCTCCTTGGGCCCTGCGGGTGTCAAGCCCAGCAACGCGGTGGCCATGCGCCACTGGGGTATACTGAGTGGGAGCAAGCCATGGTTGCCAATTCCGAACAACAGGGGGCAGCAATTGATAATATCGCTCAGAGCATGGAACATGTGGCCCAATCCGTGCTCCCCCCTGCCGGGCAGGTTGATCTCCAGCAGCGGGCAGCACAGTCCATGGCCCGGTCGCTCAGGCTGGGCATGGCAGCCTCAGACAGGGCACGCCAGGCTGAAATGGTGTCTCTGCATCAAGCACTTGCTGCTCACGCAGAGGCACACAGGGAGGCCCTGAGGGAAGAATATACTTCCCTCCGATCTACTCTGGGTGTGCTCTTGATGTCCCAGAGGCAGCGGACAGAAGAGAGGTTGGAGCAGCTTGAGAATATCATCTCGGCTGAGCTACGTGCTTGCCGGGAGGTGCTCCAGATGTCATACCAGGCCATGCAGGAAGAACTCCGTGTTACACATGTTATCTTGCAAGAGGAAACAAGCGTATCACGTGAGGTTCTGCATGCTGACCTACGTGTCATCACCGCACAGTACCAGACTCACCGGTCCTGCAGACTTGCTGCCAATGAGGGGCAAGCTGCACATAGGCGTGGTCAGGATACTGTGCCACATCCACCCTTTGAGTCAGAGGGTGAGGAGGATGAAAACGTATCTCCCACATAGGTTGGTCCGTGCAGGTGTTGAGCCCATGGAGTTTTTTTTTATCTCCACATCATTGCATGTGGGTGTTGAGGTGCACCCTGTACCTCCCCCCTCCTGGGTGCCTTCCCCCCCAGGTTGTATGTGGCCATTTTTGATTTTTATACTTAGTTTAATTAGTTGATATAGTTAAACATTGTTTGTCTATTGTGCATTCATGTGACGGTGTGGTGCTTTGTGGCTTTTGAAAGCATCCACTGTCTGTTCCAGCTGGGCCCTTCAAGCTTGTCTCGTGTATGTGTTTGCAGCTTGGGGTCCTGACTCACATATGCCACTGCTGCTTCCCCAATCCATGGGCTCGCAAGGATGGTTCGGTGTTACAACCATTTACACAAGGGCATTAGACAATCGTCATATCTGTGGCCTGTCTGCTGCTGTACTACTTGTGTTAACACCCCTAGTGGGGATTAAGGATGTTTTCTCCACGTCATGTCTGCAATCAATTTTTGTGAGTACATTATTGAAATGTCCATTTATTGATGTGGATTGTGGTGTATGTTCTTTTCTTGCCAGTAGATGTGCTTGATGCACTTCATTCTGTAGACAGTAGCCTGCACCCTTTGCCTGTCAGAGTCACACTGATGGTGGGAGGGGGCCGGATGTTGCCAGTGTCAAGTTGGTACATGTTGAGTTCAGCCCCTGGGGATTGTGGCAAAGGAGGATGCATTAGGAATGTGACCCAAGAGGCACAAGTCACAGTCCAGTCCGCACCTGAGATGTCCGCCTATACTACTACACTCTGTTCCCTTAGGATGGCACGTTGTGTCTGTCTTCCCTCTTGGACTTTGATGCTGCCTGAGGGCACAGTTTTCCTACTGGACTACTGCTTTTTAACTTTCACACTCTGGTGCCTTTAGTCCCTGTTCTTCTTCCTGCTACTGTCCTTGATGCAGATCTGTCCGCCTGTCTGTCGGCCTGTTATTTCCACATACTCTTACACTGCCTAGGTTTGCCTCTGTAGAATTCTGTTCAACAGCATCTTCCTGTCACTCCTCTTGTCTTTCATCTATTACAAAGGACCAGCTTTGCTAACTGGGCTTTCCAAATCGTCTCTAGTGCACTGTGTAGTTCTAAAAAGCACATGCTGAACAACCTTGGTCTTCACATGTGTCTGCTGCCTTGCAGATGAAGGACATTGTTCTCTTTAATAGGTTTACTCTGTTTTAGGCAGGTGCAAGTTTTCGTTAAAAACAAGGAAGATAGCGATCTTCAGTAGGTTCCTCTCTGGAGGTTTCCTTCTGAAATTGGACCCCTGATTTATTTCTAAGGGGGTCCTTTCTGGGAATGAGCTGTGCCTGTGCAGATAGATATTAACACTAGGTCAGGTCATTCTAAAGCCGACCGGTTTCTGTGGTTCTGGGTAGGTGGGCCACATTCATCAGGGCTGGAATAGGGGCACATTGTACTGGAATTATACCGACGGCAGATCATGATCCATTTCAGACCCGGATAGAAATAGCTCAACTAATAAGAACAATCAGACTTAAACAATACTTTGGGCAGATCACCATGTCAGGAGAAAAGAGTGCCACCAACCTCAGGTGCATCCTGTGACACATGTACTCAGTATTGGAACACCCTAGTGAGTGTTTAACAAAGTTGATTGGTCAATCTGAGGCCTATACCAACGGGTTTAGGGCGCATATTTATTGTAGCGTGCCATTTGGGTTGTAATGACTGTGGAGCTGCCTTCATGTGTGTATGTGTACACTTTCAGATACATCAAAGCAAGCAGCGTTGTAGCTGCTTGCTTTGCTGTATTGGATGATGTTCAGGTTCACAATAAAGGTGTATAGGGAAAGGGGTGTTTTTGCACACTTTCACATGTACATATGCAAGCAGCTTTAACGTTGCGTAGTGCAACATTGCGGCTACTCACTTATGTGTGTGTGAAAGTGTTCCTTACACATGTGTCTTCCGCAGCTTTTTGGTTGACTGACTAATATGTAGTTGATTGACGTTAATGCTGGTGAGATTTCAGCATTGCTCCTGTTATTTTCAACTGGCATAATCCTGAAGGTGCACTGTTGTGCAGTATGTGTATGCCCAGGCCCACTTAGCTAATGTACTGGGGCCTGGCCGTGATGAATTTACACACGGAATAATGGAATAGGGCACATTCATAGCACAATGTGCTCAATCAGGCCCTGAGGGGTGTTCTGGAGGCCTCATGCCCTGCAGCTCGGACCGTACTGGGCGTTATGGTCCCTCATGCCTGGTTGCAGGCCCTTACTTTGCTCGTGAAATTCACTATTTCTACATGGCCCAAGATGCCCGGTACGGGCTGAGCTGCAGATGCATGAAGCAATATTGGTGATGATGGTTTAGTGATGCATGTGTACATGCATATTACGTGCATCATTGTGTGTTTGGATTCACTTGCAGATGTGGGCATTTAGCAGTTCAGACATGCTTATGGTATGTGCCATCTCTTTGTTGCCAACTGTCATTTATGTCTGTGGCATGTGACTGACAGAGGTGGTGTGTGATGGAGGTGAAATACTACATTTTGTACTTGTGGAGGCTTTGCTATTCAGACACATCCATTTCTGCTTTTGGGATGTGTTTGCATATCAATGCCACTGGTTGCATGCAAGATTCTCATTTGTGTGTGACATGTCTGCTTCATGTGTTGACTGTCGATGTGACGTCTTTGTGTGTGTGGGTTATATGCTTCTGACATGTGTACTCACGTTTGTTTTTTCCACTTTTCAGATGATGACCCAATGGAGGCAGAGGATGGTGATGTCATTCCAGACACAGGGTTGCTATCACACCAGCAACCCGGCACAAGTGGGGGTCGTGGGGTGGTAGGCCACGAGAACCCACTTGTGCTCCAGACCATCGTGTCTAGGGCTGACAATGAGTCTAGCCTGGATGATCACTCTGAAAACAATGTTGAGTTGGATGCGCGTCATGTCCATTCTTCAACGGTGAGTGATGCTGATGTGGACGATCCTCTGTCCGCGACACCTGCAATGAGGGGCCAGACAGTGGTGGGACCTCCACCTGTGGTGGATCGGGATGCACGGTCACACTCCACACCAGTTGTTGATGTGCCTGGGGCATCACGTCAATGGAGGAATGTAGTCCTGCTGCCGCGGGCGGTGCCAACCCAACAAGGACCGCGGCTCCTTGGGCCCTGCGGGTGTCAAGCCCAGCAACGCGGGGGCCATGCGCCACTGGGGTATACTGAGTGGGAGCAAGCCATGGTTGCCAATTCCGAACAACAGGGGGCAGCAATTGATAATATCGCTCAGAGCATGGAACATGTGGCCCAATCCGTTCTCCCCCTGCCGGGCAGGTTGATCTCCAGCAGCGGGCAGCACAGTCCATGGCCCGGTCGCTCAGGCTGGGCATGGCAGCCTCAGACAGGGCACGCCAGGCTGAAATGGTGTCTCTGCATCAAGCACTTGCTGCTCACGCAGAGGCACACAGGGAGGCCCTGAGGGAAGACCATACTTCCCTCCGATCTACTCTGGGTGTGCTCTTGATGTCCCAGAGGCAGCGGACAGAAGAGAGGTTGGAGCAGCTTGAGAATATCATCTCGGCTGAGCTACGTGCTTGCCGGGAGGTGCTCCAGATGTCATACCAGGCCATGCAGGAAGAACTCCGTGTTACACGTGTTATCTTGCAAGAGGAAACAAGCGTATCACGTGAGGTTCTGCATGCTGACCTACGTGTCATCACCGCACAGTACCAGGCTCAACTGTCCCGCAGACTTGCTGCCGATGAGGGGCAAGCTGCGCATAGGCGTGGTCAGGATACTGTGCCACATCCACCCTTTGAGTCAGATGGTGAGGAGGATGAAAACGTATCTCCCACATAGGTTGGGCCGTGCAGGTGTTGAGCCCATGGAGTTTTTTTTTTATCTCCACATCATTGCATGTGGGTGTTGAGGTGCACCCTGTACCTCCCCACTCCTGGGTGCCTTCCCCCCCCCAGGTTGTATGTGGCCATTTTTGATTTTTACACTTAGTTTAATTAGTTGATATAGTTAAAAATTGTTTGTCTATTGTGCATTCATGTGACGGTGTGGTGCTTTGTGGCTTTTGAAAGCATCCACTGTCTGTTCCAGCTGGGCCCTTCAAGCTTGTCTCGTGTATGTGTTTGCAGCTTGGGGTCCTGACTCACATATGCCACTCCTGCTTCCCCTATCCAGGGGCTCGCAAGGATGGTTCGGTGTTACAACCATTTACACAAGGGCATTAGACAATCGTCATATCTGTGGCCTGTCTGCTGCTGTACTACTTGCGTTAACACCCCTAGTGGGGATTAAGGATGTTTTCTCCACGTCATGTCTGCAATCAATTTTTGTGAGTACATTACTGAAATGTCCATTTATTGATGTTGATTGTGGTGTATGTTCTTTTCTTGCCAGTAGATGTGCTTGATGCACTTCATTCTGTAGACAGTAGCCTGCACCCTTTGCCTGTCAGAGTCACACTGATGGTGGGAGGGGGCCGGATGTTGCCAGTGTCAAGTTGGTACATGTTGAGTTCAGCCCCTGGGGATTGTGGCAAAGGAGGATGCATTAGGAATGTGACCCAAGAGGCACAAGTCACAGTCCAGTCCGCACCTGAGATGTCCGCCTATACTACTACTACACTCTGATCCCTTAGGATGGCACGTTGTGTCTGTCTTCCCTCTTGGACTTTGATGCTGCCTGAGGGCACAGTTTTCCTACTGGACTACTGCTTTTTAACTTGTTTTTCACACTCTGGTGCCTTTAGTCCCTGTTCTTCTTCCTGCTACTGTCCTTGATGCAGATCTGTCCGCCTGTCTGTCGGGCTGTTATTTCCACATACTCTTACACTGCCTAGGTTTGCCTCTGTAGAATTCTGTTCAACAGCATCTTCCTGTCACTCCTCTTGTCTTTCATCTATTACAAAGGACCAGCTTTGCTAACTGGGCTTTCCAAATCCTCTCTAGTGCACTGTGTAGTGCTAAAAGGCACATGCTGAACAACCTTGGTCTTCACATGTGTCTGCTGCCTTGCAGATGAAGGACATTGTTCTCTTTAATAGGTTTTCTCTGTTTTAGGCAGGTGCAAGTTTTCGTTAAAAACAAGGAAGATAGCGTTCTTCAGTAGGTTCCTCTCTGGAGGTTTCCTTCTGAAATTGGACCCCTGATTTATTTCTAAGTGGGTCCTTTCTGGGAATGAGCTGTGCCTGTGCAGATAGATATTAACACTAGGTCAGGTCATTCTAAAGCCGACCGGTTTCTGTGGTTGTGGGTAGGTGGGCCACATTCATCAGGACTGGAATAGGGGCACATTGTACTGGAATTATACCGACGGCAGATCATGATCCATTTCAGACCCGGATAGAAATAGCTCAACTAATAAGAAAAATCAGACTTAAACAATACTTTGGGCAGATCACCATGTCAGGAGAAATGAGTGCCACCAACCTCAGAGGAAAATCCTCCTTCTACCCCCCACCTAACGGTATCACACCAGAATCCATCACGTTCGAGAAAGCACTATTGAAAAAGCTCGAAGAACTTGAATCTGAGACACTCCCGGGATACAAAAACTTCTCCAGGAAAAACAGACAGGCACTTCAGACCTTAGCCAACAATGAAGCAATCACCATAAAGCCTGCTGATAAAGGGGGAGCGACTGTCATAATGGACACAACAGCATACCACCAAATGGTCATGGACCTCCTATGTGACCATTCCAGCTACAGACAGCTGGGGACGGACCCCACAGAATCTATCAGACAATTGATAGTGCCTATTCTAGAAGAGGCCATCGCCGACGAGCTCATCAGTAACAAGGAATACGAGTTCCTTAACCCCAAAACCCCGATAAAGCCGGCCTTCTATGCACTCCCCAAAGTGCACAAAGGGAGAAACCCTCCTCCCGGTAGACAAATAGTCTCAGGGATAGGCTCGATCCTGGAACCACTCTCACAATTCGTGGATTTTTTCCTGAAACCAGAAGTCACCAAGATGCGTTCCTATCTCAAAGACACGACTGCAGTCCTGGAACTCACCAGGGACCGTCCGTTTGACTCCTCTCTGAATCTTCTAGTGACACTAGACATTGAATCTCTGTACACAAAAATTCCACAGATGGCCAGACTGAGAGTCATTGATAAGATACTATGGGAGAGAGATCCACCTATGAAAACCCTGGTTACGCTGGTCATGCAACTGGCAGAAATCGCCTTGACCAAGAATTACTTCATCTACAATAACACCTTCTATGAGCAAGTGTCCGGGACGGCCATGGGGGCGACATTTGCCCCAAGCCTCGCAAATCTCTACGTCGCCAACTTTGAAGAAGAGAAGATCTTCAGCCCAGACAACCCATGGCTTGAAAAAATGGAACTGTGGTCAAGGTACATTGACGACGTCCTGCTGATATTTAGAGGTGACGAACCAGATCTCGTCCTTTTCATGGAGTGGCTTAACCAGCAGAATCCATTCCTTAAATTCTCAGAGACACACAGTAGAAGTTCAGTTCACTTTCTAGATCTCACACTTGAGATAAGAAATGAAACAATCGTCAGCACAGTATTCAACAAACCTACAGATAGAAACTCATTACTCACCTATGAGAGTTTCCACCCAACAAGCCTGAGAAGAAACCTCCCTTTCGGTCAGTTCCTCCGGTATCGCAGAAACTGTACAACGCTGCCTAACTACAACCTCCAGTCAGCACGCAAGCAAGCCAGGAACATCCCGCGAGAGGTTACCCTGGAACATCATGCCAAACAGAAGGAACCTCCCGACAAAATAACTGCGGTCTTGAGTTTCTCGCCATTAACCAACAGAATTAAGAAAGAGGTCCTGAAGTTATGGCCCATCCTAAATGTTGGTACCCAGAACCTGGACATACCGAGGTTTGCCATCAAAAGAAGAAATAATCTACGCGATTCCCTTGTGCATTCCTACAAAGATACAGAGCCAAAGTTGAACACCCTGTGGGGACAAAACCAAGCAACAGGCCATACATCCTGCGGGCCATGCAGCGCATGTCCCAGCACCAAGAGATCCACCTCTATTGACATAGGCTGGCACTTCCTGTGGACCCAAAGGACCCTAACCAATTGCAACAGCTGCAATGTGATTTATATCATTACATGCCCATGCAACAAGCGCTATGTAGGGATGACGACACGCCCAATAAAAACACGCCTTGCTGAGCACAGATCCTGCATCCGCACAAAGAAAATCACAGCACCCATGGTGGAACACTTTGTGGCACAGAAATACACGCCAGCAGATTTCACATGGACAATCATTGAGAAGATGGCCGCACCAACGAGGGGAGGCAACATCCACAATCTGCTTTTCAGACGAGAACAATGGGAGTCGACTTAGAGGCGACACGATGGCGCCACATGTATTGGGGCCCCTGAATTGATATCCAGTTCCCGGGGGGAATAGCAGTCAAATTTAAATTCATTTTTAAATTTGAATTCAAATTTGGACTTAATTTATATTTAAATTAAGTTGAAATTTAATTTAATTGGCTTTTGCTGGTACAGTTCGTTTTCCGACTTCTGGGCCTGACCCTGTGATGGTCGCCAGCACCCCTGAATGGGGCGGCCATTTTGGATTCACGATCACGTGACCATTGGCGCCATGGTAACTATATACACAGTGGGACTGTGAGCCGCGGCGAAGAAACGTCTCACGCGCGGCTCACAGGACCACTACAGACACTTCGCTGAAGGTAAGCGCACCCCCGAGGTTTGGCACGCGGCTAGTCACTCCCCCACACGTGGGGTCGAGAGACACGCACGCCACCCTCCGTGCGAATGAAGGAATTAATCGAGTTAGCATACTTGCAGAGTTTACAAGCTGCCACGCTTCGCGCGCAGCTCTAACAGTGATTATTGCTCATTCTGGTTTAAGTGAATAGATGATAGACAGCATTTGCTTTCCTCACTCAATGTATCTGTGATTGGAGGTGACATAATATTTTTCTGTCTGGCCCCTAGGTCTCAGGCCGCCCCACTCTCCGTGTAGGAAGCCAGTCTACCACCGCAGAGGGTAAGCAGTTACCCTTCTCATTGCTGAAACCGACATTACAGTATTTTACATGTTGCACACAAATATAGTTTGCAGTGTGTATATTGATGACTGTTCCATCTCTCACCCCTGCCTCCTGTCATCCCTTCAGGGAGAGGAACAGAACTGATACAGACAACGCTGTTTAATGTGAATCATAATAGGCGCACACTCCTGTGCCCCTATTCCAGCCCTGATGAATGTCGCCCACCTACCCAGAACCACAGAAAGCGATCGGCTTTAGAATGACCTGACCTAGTGTTAATATCTATCTGCAAAGGCACAGCTCATTCCCAGAAAGGACCCCCTTAGAAATAAATCATGGGTCCAATTTCAGAAGGAAACCTCAGGAGAGGAACCTACCGAAGAACGCTATCTTCCTTGTTTTTAACGAAAACTTGCACCTGCCTAAAACAGAGAAAACCTATAAAAGAGAACAATGTCCTTCATCTGCAAGGCAGCAGACACATGTGAAGACCAAGGTGGCCCAGCATGTGCCTTTTAGCACTACACAGTGCACTCAAGACGATTTGGAAAGCCCAGTTAGCGAAGCTGGTCCCTTGTAACCTTTTCCACTCGACAAACTGTGATTTTTCAGTGTGACAACGCTTTTGGGCAACTCACAGTTGGCAACCCGATAAACAGTCCCTTGTGTTTTGTTTTTTTTCATCTATTACATCCATGCCTTTATGTTGGCTGTTGGCTTTTACCAATGCTATTCAACTGTTGTGGCTCTTGACTTGCTGTCAGCTGTTTCCGGCTATCTCACATTCTCTGTGCCTTTCAAGACGCCTGCTGTCTCTGCCTTTCTTTGTTCACACTATCTATGAATGATTGGGTTTCAGGTCAACCATCCTGTTGTGCCAGCCTCCTTGGTTATTTTCGACCCAAGTTCCAGCTCTACCTGCCAGAGTACAGAACATGGGGTTGTGTGGGAGGAAGTGGGATGTAGGTCTCAGACATGGCCCATTAAGAACCAGCATGAAGACACACACAGTAAACTTTCAATAAGTATTGATGCCTCTTATGCCCTTTCTGCAGGAAAAGGAGCATCCAGACTACTTTTGCGATCAGACACCGGTCCAAGAACTACTAAACCCTTGCCACGTTGGGTGGGGCACACGTGCGCATGCGCGCACAAGCAGAAGCACAGAGCTTGTGCTCAGACGTCCGACACAAGCAGATATGTTTCCAGGAGCTCCAAGCAAGGGGAGCAGCACGAGGGGCCATGCACCAGCCGACCTTCCTCCAAGCCCTTCACTCATGCAAGCTAAGTTGCGCCACTGCTGGGGAGGTTGGCCAGGCATTGGGGAAGATGCGCACAGTACAGCTTAGCTGCTCTGGGGACAAAATGCCAAGAAGCTTTCCCAGTTGTCAGGGGCACACGCAGGGGGCATCAGCCATATCCTAGAGTCCACCCTGCTCCATAGAAGCTAAGTTATTGGCACAGTAGCATTCCTAGACACAAACTAATACAGCACAATGGGGGGCACCCAGCACTGCACAAACTAGAGTGCAGTGCATATCATTAGCATATGCAAATTGCCACGTGCGCTACCTATAGAAATCCATGGCTGGCAGAACGCAACTTGTACTGAAGTTGCACCTCGCCACACGCGTCTAGCAGCTCACCCAAGGACCATTCTATCATGTGTGATTCTTACCACATGGTCTTCCATTTACCGCGGGGCCACGTGTGGCTGCCGTAATGCATTAACAGTGTATGAACCATCACGGGGCCGCAAGCAAGAGGATATGAATGAAGCAGCAGACAAGAGTGCTTGTTTGGGGAGGAGTCACTAAGTTTCAGGCATGAATGGTGTTATGTGTGTGGGGAAAACACACAGAATAGTAACTCACGCTCTCTTTGCAGCGTTTGTTTGTTTGTTTGTTTGTTTATTCATTTGTTAAGCGCACCAGACTCGTAAGTAAAAGGGCGCAATGACAAGGAAATGCAAGGCTTACATGATTACACAGGTTACAGACAGGATATATACAATATGAACAATAGGACTGTGGCTAGTTTGCATGAATGCGGGAAATATACAATATGAACAATAGGGCTGTGGCATTATAGTATGATTACAGGATATATACAATATGAACAATAGGGCTGGATCAAAGGTGCGTGCACTAGGATATAAAACTTATATGAGTACACATGCATGGGCAGCAGTATTTACATAAAGAGAGAGTATAGCAAGGTATACTGTTTCTTGATTGCAGGATAGTGTCCTCAGGGAAGGGTGATGGGTAACTAAGGATTGGTGGCAGTGATATGCTTTATTAAGTTTTTCCTGAAGAGTGGATATGGTTGGTCAGCTCTTAACTCCTGGGGCAGTGAGTTCCAGCTTCTGGCTGCCTTAACAGTGAAGCTGTTGCCCCCGATGGTAGTCAGTTTGTATTTGGGGATATTTAGGCAGTTAGTGTTCCCCATTCTAGTGGGTCTGAGAGAAGTTCTTCTCTGAAGTTTGTCTATGAGGTAACTAGGGGCCGCGTTGTTCAAAGCTTTGTGTGTCAGAGAGAGTGTTTTTAGAAGTATTTTATTGGATGTGGAGAGCCATTTGTGTTGATGTCTCAAGGCAGAGATGTGGGTTTTCTTATTTATGCCAAGGGCTGCTCTTAAGGCATTATTCTGTAGCGTTTGGAGTTTATTAGTGGTGGATTTGTTAGCCCCAATGTAAAGGGCATTGCAATAGTCGATTCTAGAGAGTATAAGAGCTCTAGCCAGGATCAGACAGCTATAGTCAGAGAGGAATGGTTTACCAGCTCTAAGAAGTTTGCATGTGTAAGCCGTAGACGAGGTAAGGGATTTGACCTGTTTGTCAAAGGATAGTGTGGAGTCCAAGTAGAATCCCAGGGTTTTTACTTCCTTGGAGACAGCGTTGAACTGCTCCTTTTACCAGACCTGAGAGTGCGCAGGCAGGAGGCCAGCACTCACCCCAGAGATAAGTCTCTCTTTGTCTCGGCTTTGAGCCATTTTGTACAATGTGCATGAGGAACAAGGTTTCTCTGATTGAGTATGTGTAATTGTCAATAGTAGGATTTTGTCTTTTGCCTACTTTCCCTTGCCCATCCACCTCCCCTCTCCTGACCCTCTTTCCGGTTATCCTGAATACATATGCCTATCCAAACAATGTATCCCTGACCCTCTTTCTCCGCCGGGGTCTCTGAGACCTGTGTAAGTTTGACCTTGCAGGCGCCCAGACCGCGGAGGGGGTGGTTGGTTTGTGCCACTCCTGCGCCTGGAGACCCGAGCTGTGACACTACCCATCAGTTGTTGTATCCTCATTGATTATTGTGTACTGAAAATGCTACCCATCCTGTTGATCCATTGTTCAACTGTGCTACCTTGGTAGTTCTTCTGTCATTCTGCTTGGACATGTGCTTGGCCATATTCAGCAACTTCTAGTTATCTACTGGAGACTCTTCCAGGGTTTATTGTGGGCTACAGGCTTTTTCTCAGGTTTGGGGGTTTGGCTTCTTGGAGTTCCGTGCGATTTGGTATTTTACCCAATCAAGGTGGCCTCTGAGGGAGCTGGACCCTATTTCCAAGCAGGGTAGAACAAGGAAACCAAGGGGTAGGGGGATCCTGAAGCCAGGTAGACTAGAAAAAAAAGCCAATGGACCCCAGACATAGTTCTTCTGAAGGTCATGGTGATGGGTAAATGAGGGAGGGGCTTTTGTTGTCAGGCAGTACACTTGGGCTACAGTGTTTGGGCACTCTCTGACATTGTCATTGTGGGGTACTATGTATATGATGTGTTCTGCTGGTCAATGGATGTTCCTGTGTTGGCTTTACTTTTCAGGTGTCAGGGGATTGTTGTGGTTTGACATACTGGGTTGTACACATGGGCAATGTTCACATGTGATATGTACAGGACAATGAAGGTCACTTGATTTTACATGCATGTGTTAAATGTATGTCCCCACTGACACACACACTTACACAATGCTCCACCACACATACAACCACCCTTCCATGCCCACACGTGCACACAGATTGCCTTCTCTGTTATGCTGTGTCCCTGCAGCGCATGATCACTTACCATTTGGGGATCGTGTACATGCGTCAATGGGTTATTTTTGTTGCTTGTCCTTTTTATATGATGCTCAAGGTGTACCCCCAACTGAATGGCTGCTCACTGTGCTGTGTGCTGAGCGGTGTGTTGCAGGAGACACACACAGCACACGGGTTAGGGATTTGCGGATTTGGCTTGGACAATGTGCATGCCAACAGGCATTCTGCCTTTTGTTGATGGTACCGCTGGTGGCATGCATTTGTGTATGACTTTGTATGTGGGGGGGGGGTTGTTGGTCAGTCATTTTGCCTGATTTCATGTCAGGTGTGATTGTCTCAGGCCTGTTTCCATTTATCACATGTCACTTCGTATCTAATTGGTCATGTGTTGGGCTTTTGGTTTGCTCTTTTGCTGTTGCATGCCATGTCATGGTGTGGCAGACAAGGGTGATGTGGGTTGGGAGGGTTTGGGTGACATACCAGTGATTGTCATGGCCTGTTTTGCAGGGGGGGGTGTTTTGTACACCTTGCATGTGTTCCTTTTGGTCACGCAGGATTGGGTATGTTTAAGTAGCTAGGGATGCACACAATGTGGCACTTCCGTGGCAACATTCTCAGGTGGTAGGTTTGTGACAGTTGACTGTCTCTGTCATCATCGATTGTCACCTGGTATGCGCTAGGTCTGTGTGCACTCTGCAGGGCTGGGAGTTTAGGTGAAAAATGTGGCCACAAGCTGGATCTGGGCTGCCTCGCCATGTGCCCTTTCCCCTCCCCTGGGCAGCGCCTGTGCCTGTGGTTGGGGATGTGGGGGCACCACCATATCCACCGGCACGCCCTGCCATTTTGCAACATGGTGCAGGACACATGCTGCCACAATGATCCTGCACACTACTGGGGTGCATATAGTAGCTGCCCGCCAGAGCAGTCAAGGGAGCGGAAGCGTGACTTGAGCACTCCGAATGTGCACTCTACTATGCCCCTGGTTGCAATATGGGCAGCATTGTATCTTACCTGGGGTGGTGTGGTGGGGTTTCGTATTGGCATCATCATGTGGTTGCTCAGAGGGTAGGCACTGTCCCCTGGGGAGGGGATAATGGTTGTGATTAGTTGGGTTTGTGTATTTGTCTGTGTGTGACATGCATGCATGTGCACAGGAATTTGTACTCACCTAGGAGCCATGTGTCACCATGCTTCCCAGCTTCTAGGGCCCGGTTCAGGGTGAACATTCTGTATATGAAACTGTCATGGGTAGACCCAGGATAGTTTTCATAGACAGAGGTGATGATTCCCTTGGCATCACATACAACCTGTACGTTGATGGAATGCCAGTACTTGCAGTTTCGATACATGTGCTCAGTGGCCATAGGTGGACGTAGAGCTACATGGGTGCAATCTATGGCACGAGCACTTTGGGGAAGTGTGCCATCCTGTAAAAGTCCAGGACCATGGCCTGCCTTTCTGCTTGTGTTCTGAGCATGTATATGTGCCTACAGACTGAGGGGCGCGCAGTCATGATTGCCAACACCTGAAATGACCCAGTGGCCAAAAAATGCAGGACATTGAGCACCTTTTCCAAGGAGCTCAGTGCTTGGGAGCACAAGGTGAGTGATGTGAGGTCATCCTCCCACTCAGTGACCAGGTCTAGGATCATGCAAGGTGGAAACCTATACCTGGTCATCGGCCATCCCAAAAAGGCTGGACCTGGGCAAAAAAATGTGGGGCCTGGCTATTCTCCTCCTCCTGCGGTGTACGATCAGTGCTGCGACAAATGGGGCATTCATTGTAGCTATATATACGTGTTTGTTGTTTGTGCGCACTTTTATGCTGCACTGGGACGCTTCCGCCTGCCTTTGTGTGGCGAACGTGTTTACGCCTGTGCGCGTCTTTTGGCATGTGCAGGTTTCCCGTATTCGATTCCATGAATACGTGTAGTTCGCGTGCGTGTGGGCGTTCCGTGTATTTCCCAGCAGTACTTCCCCAGTTATGCCCTTATTTTCACGCGTTGTTTCCCATTCCGTGTGTTCCGCCCTGTGTTCCGCCCCCTTTTTGGTGTGTGCGCTACACATTGTGCGCAGCATTCGGAATGTCGCAGTGACGTGTGCGCCTGTGTGTGCCACGTGCGAATTTGACGCACATCCTGGGAAAAACACACGCAGGGCCTTCCATGAATCGCACGCTTCCGCATGCTTGCGCCACATTTGTTCCATGAATCGGTCCCTATCTCTCAAGCTGTCCCAATACTGTTATTTTCCATTTTGGGGCTGAGGTGGCTGATTCAGAGTGAAGTTTGGGACATTGTGGTTCAAGAAAGTAACCTGTTCTGATGGAGGGAGTGGATTGTTCCTTTTTGTCCTGTATTCATATTTTTTTATTGTGCTATTGGCACTACATACTTAACATTGCACATTAAAAGAAAATAAAGGGATACAAATGTTCTTAAATAATCAACATGCCTTTAAAAAAAAAAAAAAACAGCAAAAGAAGCACCAATTTATAAAGCCAAACGATTACTTTTGCAAGCAATCACCATATAACCACATCATCTCTTGGAGAGAATGTAGACTCCCTCTCAGTCAAGATCTCCATCTCTCCCAACACCACCATTGCTATACATGTAGCATACCGCCCTTCAGGCCCTCTATCTGACTTCCATGACAATTTAATTCACTTGTCTGGGAAAATCTAAAAAACAGCTCTAAATCCATTTTCCTGGGGAACCCGAATCTGGGCTTCAAGGGTAACAAGGATAAACAAGCCAAGGCCCTAGCCAAAGCTCTACAGGACCTTGGCTTGCAGCGAAAAGTCCTCAATCCCACGCACTGCAAAGGTTTTATCTTAGACTGGGTAGTAGACCACAACTGTGATGTGGACATGAGCTACAATACTCCATCCCCGTGGACAGACCACCGCCTTATCCATTTCTACATCCCTAGCAGCTCTATAAGGCCTACATCATTCATTCCTGTCCCACCTGCTTTAGCTAGATGTTCACGAAAGGTTACCAAAGACAGGATCAGCCCTTACTGAGACATTCCAGCTCTCAAACACCCTCTCTAGTCAGACCCTTCTGTGCTTGCTGAGCTCTACAACATCACGCTGAAAACTGGAGTTGACCCCATTTCCCCGTTAGAGAACAAGAAAGCAAAAAAAAGAAACATGCTAACTCTTGGTTCTCCACTGAGCTCAAAGAACTACGCGCCCTTAAGCGCAAAGCACTGAGCAAATGGCAAGGTACCCCACAGGAATCCACCCGTACGGCCTACAAAACTCTGCCAGCTCAATCCAAAAAAGCTATCGTTCTAGCTAAATCTTCAGCATATAACGATAGGATCACCAACGCTACATCGGAATCAAAAGAGCTGTTTGCCATCTTTAAAGGATTGGCCACTCCTGTCACGAACACACAGGATGCCATGATCAATAAAATTGAACTTCTACAGAAAAAGATCAACGCCCACCACAAGGCCCTATCCAAAGATTATGTGCCTGTGTTCCATAGGACCAGTACAGGGCCCAAAGAGAAAATGCTTTTCTTATTCAGGGAAGTAACTGAGAAGGAAGTGCTTGACATCATTCGGAAAATCAAACCCTCCAAATGCAAGGGAGATGTGTGTCCAGCTAATCTTGTCAAAGAGTGTGCGGACACCTTAGCCCCATTGTTTACAGCTTTCATGAATGCCTTCTTCAATTCCAACACCATCCCTGCTTGTCTTAAAAAGGTGTGGGTTTGCCCATTACTAAAAAGAACTCCCTAGACCCTGAGACACCAAACAATTACAGACCCATCACCACGGTCCCTTTCCTTCTGAAAATACTCGACAAAATTTCCTATATGCAAATCCAGCAGTTTCTGTAAACTAACAACATCCTGGGCAAAAGTTAATCTGGTTTACTCCCGGGCTATGGGACAGAGTCTGCCCTACTTGATCGCAAGATGCAACTAGGCGACATTATGGACAAAGACAAGCCAGCACTTCTCCTCCTACTAGATTTGTCGGCTGCATTTGATCTCGTTGACCACAATACCCTATGTAAATAACTCAAAAACGCTGCCTACTTCTCCCCTGAAGCTACATCATGGATCTCTTCCTTCTTGAAGGGGAGACTTATGAGAGTCTTCTCAGACCATACATGTGCAGCACCCACCACCATTCAATGTGGGGTCCCAAAAGGGTCTTGTACCGCACCTACCCTATACAATATATTCACCTTACCTCTCTTCAATGACCTGGACAATTGTGGCATAGCCTATACAAACTATGCTGACGACACTCAAGTCCTACTCCCTCTCACAGGCTCTTATGAACAGGACTCAGCTGCTCTAGTCAACAATCACACCGCCGTTCAGGCTTGGATGGCAGCCAATGGGCTATGTCTCAATGGAGATAAAACATAGATCCTCTTAGTAGGCAACAAAGACCTGCTCAACAAACTAGACCCTCTATATTGGACTTTTAACATGCATAATACTCCCATCACTGTGTTATCAGCTGTCAAAACACTAGGGGTCTTCATTGACTCTTCGCTGTCCATGACGCGCCAAGTCAGTTCTATCGCATCCTCTGCAGCACTCACCACCAAAATGATCAATGCGGTCAAACCCTACTTGTCAACAACAAACTGCCTCACAATAGCCAGGGCTACCATTGGGGCCAAACTGGACTATTGTAATGCCCTTTTCCTGGGAACTTCTACTAAAAATCTCAACAGGTTACAAGTCACCCAAAACTTTGCCCTCAGCGCTCCGCTGAGCATCCCTAAAAGGGAACATCTCTCACAAGCTAAAATAGAGGTATACTGGCTGCCAGTCAAAGATTGCATTCTATTTAAAACCATGGCCATCACACACAAATGCCTCTCTCGCACTGCCCCTCTCTACTTATCCCAAAAAAGAATACAAGTCACCTCCTCCAGACCCATTCAAGCTCACCACTCCAATCAGATATATGTCGCCGTTTTCAAAAGAGTCAAAGCGGGAGGCTCCAGCTTCCAACATCTAGCACCAAAAAACTAGAATGCCTTGCCCACTTCACTTAGAAATGAATCCTCCTACACAGTCTTCCATAAAGCTCTTAAGACCACACTCTTTAACTAACTCATGTGCACCAGACAGCACTCACTTTGAACGGTAGGGTGCATATTTCTTAGAACTGTCTGTGCTTCTGAGTTGGTTCCTCTGTAACGAAGGATCCATCATGCCATACACATTAGTACTGTAATTGTAATTTTGTTTTTTTAACGCTTTCTCTTACATTGACATTTTCCCCACTGCACAAGCCACCACGTTCTGTTCCACTGTAACCAAGGAACAACTGGATAACCCCACTATGTAACCTGTAACCTTCCCTTTATAACTGTAAACATGATTGTTTGTCTCCATTGTCATTATTATGTACAACATGTTCCACTGTAACCAAGGAACAAATGGCTAACCCCGCCATGTAAACAGTAACTCTCTCTGTAGTTCTCTAACCATGATTGTCTGTCATCACTGTCTTTACTCTGTACTCCACTCACAACTAAGTATGCCTACTGTAACAGCGCCACAATGCCTAAAAGCCGCTTGTGCACTTTATAAATCTAAAAAACTAAAATACAATATAAGCATTAAGAAAGTTAAAATCTTTGTTCTTTGCTTGTCAAAAAATATACTTCCTAAAATCTTCCCAGTAAGCAAGTTAACATGCGAGCAACTCCAGATACATTTGGTCAAGTACGATTTAATATACAATACAAATCACCATCTTTACTTAAAGAGACCAG
Organism: Ambystoma mexicanum; assembly: GCF_040938575.1. NCBI lineage: Eukaryota > Metazoa > Chordata > Amphibia > Caudata > Ambystomatidae > Ambystoma > Ambystoma mexicanum. The sequence continues at coordinate 767,633,997 of NC_090941.1, forward strand.
TGTGATGCAGTATATTTACTACACCAATTGTTACAATAGATTCCTCCCCACTTGAGATACAGTAAACAATTTTCTCTCATCCAGCATCACTGTGTTTTGCACAAATCTTCCCAACCATCGAGATCTACAATCTTTCAGTGCTGGGCATTCCAGAAGGATGTGTTCCCTATTCTGTGTTATAATCAAGCTCTTCGGTCCTCCACCTCCAACTCCCTCAGGGTCAGTCGTTTCTCCAAGCAATGAGTTGGGGGTAGATCTCTTTCCTCGGCTGGGGTCTACCTCTGGAACAGCGTACCTGCCACTTTAAAACTTGAGGAGAACCATATCTGACTCCGGAAGCACCTCAAGACCTTCCTCTTTGCTTGTGCCTTCGCTCTTCCTCTCCCCTGCAATCTGTCAGCTTTGGTTCCATGCAACTGGTAACCCTCTGTTTTAGGTCCCAGGTCCCTGCCCACTCAGCCACACACCCACACTGCCTCCTGGCAACCCTTGCACTTGGGTCTGTATCTGTAACCCTACAGTCCCCTTACCTGCACTTATCTGAAACCCCTTGTCTGCGCTTTAAACCTTGCACTTGCCACCTTGTTGGCTGCGCTACCAGTTGTTGTTTTGTCCCTTGATCAGCACTTTTCACTTCTCCCCTACACCTTGCACTTTCCTCCTTCCCTCTCCCCTGCACTTGCGACTTCTCAATGTCACTGGGCAAATTAAGATTATTGTTTTGTCCTCCCTTGTACCCCTCCCTTGCCTTATCGAGCTCTGCAGCACTTGTGTATGAGCACAATACAAATAAAGGGGGTAATTCATAGAATTCAGCGCACAAGTGGCGAAGGCGGCTGGCGCACAGTGTGCGCGTGCGAATCCCTGTGCCAGCCGCGTGCGCTAAAATCCATTTCCGCGCACAGCGTATTCATGGATCCCAGCTACCAAAACCAGCCGTGGCGCACAGTGGTGCAGCGACCCTGCAGCAGCGCCAGTTACGCCCCCAAGAACGCCTCTCGCGCAGGGAAAAGCCATCAAAATCCCCAATCCAGCGCAAAGGGCTGCGCCAACCCTGTACCAGCACGGCAAGCGGGCTATGTGTATCACTGGGGTACGCGGGAAGTACCTCACGTCATTTCAGCTGGGTACGTGTATTTCAGGGGTGCGCTTGAAGTTCCACACGCGATTCCATCAGGGTACGTGTACATCAGGGGTGCGTGGGAATTTTCACACGTGAATTCAGCAGGGTACGTGTATATCAGGGGTGCGCGGGAAGTTCCACACGCGAATGTCCTGGCTATGTGTATTTCGGGGTGCGCGGGAAGTTCCACACGCGAATCTCCTGGCTACGTGTATTTCGGGGTGCGCGGGAAGTTACACACACAAATGTCCTGGCTACGTGTATGTCAGGGTGCGCAGGAAGTTTCACACGCAAAGTCAGCAGGATACATGTATATCAGGGGTGCGCGGGAAGTTCCACATGCAAATGTCCTGGCTACGTGTATTTCGGGGTGCGCGGGAAGTTTCACACGTGATATCAGCAGGGTACGTGTATTACTGGGGTGCGCGGGAAGTTCCACACGCGAATGTCCTGGCTACGTGTAACTTGGGGTGCGCGGGAAGTTTCACACGCGAAGTCAGCAGGGTACATGTATATCAGGGGTGCGCGGGAAGTTACACACACAAATGTCCTGGCTATGTGTATTTCGGGGTGCGCGGGAAGTTTCACACGCGAAGTCAGCAGGGTAGATGTATATCAGGGGTGCGCGGGAAGTTCCACACGCGAATGTCCTGGCTACGTGTATTTCGGGGTGCGCGGGAAGTCTCACACGCGATATCAGTAGGGTACGTGTATTACTGGGGTGTGCGGGAAGTTCCACACGCGAATGTCCTGGCTACGTGTATCTTGGGGTGCGCGGGAAGTTTCACACGCAAAGTCAGCAGGGTACATGTATATCAGGGGTGCGCGGGAAGTTCCACACGCGAATGTCCTGGCTACGTGTATTTCAGGGTGCGCGGGAAGTCTCACACGCAAAGTCAGCAGGGTACGTGTATTTCAGGGGTGCGCGGAAAGTATCACACGCGATTCCATCAGGGTACGTGTATTCCAGGGGTGCGCGGGGAGCACCACACGTGAATTGCATGTGTGGGTCCTCCCAGGTGTTCCCTCTACACCCTCCACGGCCCCTGCAGGTGGCTCACACCACAGGGGCCTACCCTGCACATGTCCTGCAGGCACCACATCCACCATGGCCATGCCCCCCAGCCAACCCACATGTCAACTTGCACTACTGCCCACCAACGCATGTCCCCCTGCACCCCCAGCCACCAGGGGCAGCCTCCACCAGGCCCCCACCCATGTCCAACTCATGTTCCCCACCACCCCCAGCACTGTGGGGCACCTGCCAGCAGGCCCCCACCCATGTCCAACTCGTGTTCCCCACCACCCCCACCCCCCAGCACTGTGGGGCACCTGCCAGCAGGCCCCCACCCATGTCCAACTCATGTTCACCACCACCCCCACCCCCCAGCACTGTGGGGCACCTGCCAGCAGGCCCCCACCCATGTCCAACTCATGTTCTCCACCACCCCCACCCCCCAGCACTGAGGGGCACCTGCCAGCAGGACCCCAACCATGTCTCCCACCACCCCCACCCCCCATCAGTGCAGGAGCAGCCTCCACCAAGCCCCCACCCATGTCTCCCATCACCCCCACCCCCCAGCAGTGCAGGGGCAGCCTCCACCAGGCCCCCACCCATGTCCAACTCATGTTCCCCACCACCCCCACCCCCAAGCAGTGCAGGGGCAGCCTCCACCAGGCCCCCACCCATGTCTCCCATCACCCCCACCCCCCAGCAGTGCAGGGGCAGCCTCCACCAGGCCCCCACCCATGTCTCCCATCACCCCCACCCCCCAGCAGTGCAGGGGCAGCCTCCACCAGGCCCCCACCCATGTCCAACTCATGTTCCCCACCACCCCCACCCTGCAGCACTGTGGGACACCTGCCAGAAGGCCCCCACCCATGTCTCCCACCACCCCCATGCCCCAGCAGTGCAGGGGCAGCCTCCACCAGGCCCCCACCCATGTCCAACTCATGTTTCCCACCACCCCCACCCCCCAGCACTGTGGGGCACCTGCCAGCAGGCCCCCACCCATGTCTCCCACCATCCCCACCCCCCAGCAGTGCAGGGGCAGCCTCCACCAGGCCCCCACCCATGTCCAACTCATGTTCCCCACCACCCCCACCCCCCAGCAGTGCAGGGGCAGCCTCCACCAGGCTCCCACCCATGTCCAACTCATGTTCTCCACCACCCCCACCCCCCAGCACTGTGGGGCACCTGCCAGCAGGCCCCCACCCATGTCCAACTCATGTTCCCCACCACCCCCACCCCCCAGCAGTGCAGGGCAGCCTCCACCAGGCCCCCACCCATGTCCAACTCATGTTCTCCACCACCCCCACCCCCCCAGCACTGTGGGGCACCTGCCAGCAGGCCCCCATCCATGTCTCTCACCACCCCCACCCCCCAGCAGTGCAGGGGCAGCCTCCACCAGGCCCCCACCCATGTCTCCCATCACCCCCAACCCCCAGCAGTGCAGGGGCAGCCTCCACCAGGCCCCCACCCATGTCCTACTCATGTTCCCCACCACCCTCAGCCCCCAGCACTGTGGGGCACCTGCCAGCAGGCCCCCACCCATGTCCAACTCATGTTCCCCACCACCCCCACCCCCCAGCACTGTGGGGCACCTGCCAGCAGGCCCCCACCCATGTCCAACTCATGTTCCCCACCCCCCCACCCCCCAGCACTGTGGGGCACCTGCCAGCAGGCCCCCACCCATGTCCAACTCATGTTCCCCACCACCCCCACCCCCAGCACTGTGGGGCACCTGCCAGCAGGCCCCCACCCATGTCCAACTCATGTTCCCCACCACCCCCACCCCCCAGCACTGTGGGGCACCTGCCAGCTCATGTTCCCCAGCCAACATGCCATCACAATCTAGATCCCTGGTCCCTATGGTCAGCCTCCAAATGTAAAACACCCACCCGAGTATTGTATCCACCCACTCAGAAATGGCAATTACATGACAGAACACCAATTGCAAGTTTCGAAACAAACACATGTCCCTCACATACACCCAATGGGTGTCAGTGAATCTCAAAACCCATATCATGATATGCATGAAAACAATGAGATGATACTACACATTGAAGTTCGATCAAAAAATATGTATTAAAGGAAACATAAATAGATTCAAAAATAAAGAAACAGAAATGGGAATGTACAAAAATGAAAAGAAGCATGTCCGTGAAAAAAGCAAAACCAAAAATCATAATCCAAAGGAATGGTGTCCAAAGTCACAGTACACAAAAGAAAATCCAATGGAAAAAATAATTGAAAGCCATTGCTCCATGGGTAAATTGTGAAAGAAAAAGAAAATCCAACAGTGAACTATATACAGACGAACAAGCCAGGGTCCATTATCCCAACAAAAGAAATGAAACCTATCTAACAACACTAACTAATAAAAGAAACTATATACAAAAATGTGGCCCATTGTCCAAAAGGTCCAAAATAAATTCAAAAACAAAGGAAACCTAACACTAACTACATAACTATGGACAAGGGCAGCAGGCTAGTCTGACGGCTCACTTTTGGATGTCCCGGGCCAGGGCATCATCGAACTCCTGCTCAATGTCCTGGAGGCGGTCCTCCTCCATGGCCCCGAGGGACCGCAGGGCCGTCGACGTGTCCACCTCCAACACCCTGCGGATTGCCTCGAAGCACTCGGCCCACCTCAGGGCCCTCCGCATGGAGTTCTCCGCCCTGACCATTGTGAGCCGTGCCTCTTCCGCCCGCTGCCGCTCCGCATCTATGGCGTGGCTGAACCGCTGCCACATGGAAGACACTCTCTGTCCTGGGTCCTCCTGCCCTCCGGCCGATGCCTGCCCCTCCGATGTTGAAGGCCCCGAGCCTTCATGGCTCCCACCACGTTGCTGCTGCTGCTGTGCCTCTGCCCGTGCACTGCATCCTGCTGCCTGCACATCCTCCGCTGGCTGGGATGCAGTCGTTGATGTGGCCACCCCTGCTGGAAGTCCGACTCCCGACTGTGGCAGGGATGCCTCCTCCACCAGCCTGGCCGCACCATCAGAGGCAGCTCCACAGGGCACCCAGGTGACTGATGGGTGGGAAGATGGCACGGAGGACGACTGGCGCGTAGGGGGTTCAGTTGAGGAGGGGGTCGTAGCAAGCCCCATCAAACGGAGGAATCCGGCCTGGGTGACCTGTCCCAGTAGGCTGACGTGGTCAACGAGCCATTCGAGATGACATGCAGTCTCCTCATGAAAAGACTGCAGGTCACCTCGCATGGCCCGTTGACGCAACGCCACACCAGTCAGGACAGGCTCAACCCGGACCCGGATAGCCACGTCCGCAGGCAGAGGAAGGCCAGTTGTCGTTCGCTCATCCCCTGCTTGAAAACGGGTCTGGACGTAGGCATCCCTGCTGGTGCAAGATGATGCAGGGACAGGATCAGGGACAGGATTGCACACAGGCACCTCCGCGGTGGCCTGTGCTGCTTCCTGTCCCTGGTCCTGCACTGCACCACTAGCACCAGTGGGATCCCCACCTCCAGACCCCGTCTCTGTTGCTTGCACGGCCTCCTCCTCCACCAAACCCCCCACCAACCTGGATGACTACGTGCCATCTTCCCCCGTTGGGCCCTGTGGGGTCCCAGCTGCCCCTTCTGCTGCAGAGGAGTCCAACTCCAACCTCCGCCTCTTGGACCTCCCCCCGGCAGCTGTGGCCTGGGACGTGGCACCAGACTCCTCACTCCCCGACGAGATGACAACATGGGAGTGGAGCCGGGCCTTGCGTCTCCGGCTGGCGGTGGGATCCCCGCCGCTGTGCTCCACAGCACCTTCTCCGCCCTCTTCATCAGTTGACGCTGCAGCCAGGGAGAAATAAAACACAGGCATCAGGGCACTGTACAATGGACACATACACACATTACAGTTGTACATGAGTGGCATTGGCAAACCTCAGACATGCCATCACAATCCCCAACACACATGTCATTTCAACTCGCACACATGAGCCATACCACAGCCATATTGCAACTGCCAGCGGCATCCATACACATACAACAGCATGAGCCAGACATCACATGCAACACAGGAAGTGCACTACACATGTACACACACCACCACACTTGCATGCATGTGTACACCTCTGCCAAGTGTCGCAGCGTTCAGATGGGCATCCATGTCACAACTGCCAATCAGGCTTCCACATCCCGCTGTCACATGCATCCATGTTGCGTCACTGTTGCACCCTTGTCAAATACACACAAATGCACATGTACACAGTGCTGATACATGCAGCTGAAAACAACATACATGCGTGACATCACGAACATGTCAACTTACATACACATTCATCCAAACATGTGTGCCCACACAACTGCATTTGGCATGCAAGCCTACACACACAAGCACCATCCATGTCTCACACATTACAGCCCTCGCATGTGTTAGCCTCACAGCCCTGTACACCCCCACCCATACTCGACCCCATACAAACAGATGTGCAACCTGCACACTACTGAAACATCACCACACGCACAGCTCAAAATCAGGATGCATGTACACTTAACGCTCGACTCCAGACGGGTCTGCCTCTCAAGAACCTGGACGTGGAGCGCTGGGGATATGCGTTCCAGGACCCTCATCTGGTCTTCCGACAAGTGGCCCCGGCACCCCTTGGCATCCGCTGCCTTCAAGAGGCGCCGGGCCTTGTTCAGGGTCCTGGACCTGAAGTCCTCCCAGCGCTTCTTGACATGTTGGAAGTCGCGGACTGCCACCCCCTCCGCGTTGATGGCAGTCACGATGTCAGTCCAGATCTGAGTCCGTCCTTCCTTGTCGGCGCGGGAACCTCCGAAGAGGGCATCATACTGCCCCAGGACTTGCTCCACCAGGACACCAACTTCCCTGCCACTGAAGCTGATGCCCCTCTGCCTCTCCGGCCGGGGGTTGTCAGTGGTGCCAGATGTTGCAGTGCCCGACATGACAACCCCAGAGGCAGGAGTGGGTGGGCAACTGGGTCCTGGGGCTGGGCTGTGGAGCGATGGAATCACAGTCGGGAGTCTTCGGTTCCAGCAGGGGTGGTCACAGCAACAGCACCCCTGGCTGATGTGCAGGCAGCAAATGGCAGGGCACGTGGGCAGCAGGCAGTCAGGCAGCAGCAGATGGCAGGTGGGAGTGTGCTCGGGGCTCTGGGGGGCAGTAGTTTGGCCTTCTGGGCAGGAGCGTGGTCTTCCGTGTGCTTACACGTGGCCAGCTTGATACGGAGTGATTTGGCACGTGAAAATTCGGCACGTCAGCGTGTAATTCGAGGAAAGGCCCTTAGCGGGTAAGCGCGTCTGCACACATACGCAATTTCATTGGACAGAAGGCCCCTCAAGCGCAAGCGCCCCTGTGACGTGACGCGCACAGGCGTGCATGGGCATTTCAGCGCGCGTGAAAAACTGCATGTCCGCGTGTAATACGAGGAAAGGGCCCATGCGCGTAAGTGACGTGATGCGCACGTGCGTTTCCCTTAGCACGGGTTAAAGGTGAGCGGGCCCAGCAGTTCGCTGTACGTGCCTTTCGTGGAGACCGACGTGTGTTGCTGCTTCCTGTTGTTTCGTGCGCCATCACAACTTCACAGCTATCAAGGACGTATCTCTTCTTTTGGCGGGGGTATTGGCTACGCGTGTTTTTCTGCATTGTACTAGTCAGACGGTGAGTCGCACACGCTCTTTTTCCCACTGCGGGAGCCCCTGTGTCTCGCACCCATTTTCGATGTCATAGTAGCCTGCGTGTCCCACGCGTACGTGTTATTCGTGTTACTGGGTGCCACCGCGTACTGCGGGAGGTTGAATCCACGCACGTAGGCTGCAGGGTTGCGTGCACGGTTTTACTGCAGTTTTGGGGTGCCTGAGCGTTGCGTGACCCGTCACTACATCACCGGGGTCACATACAGCCTTGCAGGTGCAGGGGGGCTGTTAACATCTTGCTTCCCACCCGCTTCACCCCAATTGCCCAGGTCAATTGTGGTGTACACCTCCCATTGGCACCACTCCATCTGTGCCGGCACTACTACATCTGTGCCATGGTTGGGAGGCCACCAAAGGTGAGGGGCGCCTCAGCTGGGCATACTCCTCGTGGCGGGCGTGGTCGGGGACGTGGCCGTGGTGACCAGGGAGTAGGGGGACTCCAGGGTGTCCAGGACGGCCACAGAGGGGGAAGAGGCAGGGGTGCGCCACTTGAGCACAATGTTGTGCCATGTGTCGGTGCAGTCATGCCACCACCCCCTGTGGTTCCGGGGGATGCAGATTCTGCATCTGGCACTGGCGCCCGTGTGACCCGGCAGTCCGTTCCATCGACTGCCACGGGCCCAAGGGTAGTGGTAGCTGTAGCTGCTGGTGCAGCTGTGGACACCGCCACCCAGGCTCGGGGTCTGCCAGCGGAGGCTGCGTTGGCACTTGAGGAGCCCTTGGTAGATCTCCAACAGGCCAGGGGGGATACCATAGGGGCAGGCCGGGCTGCTCAGACCAAGACACGTGTCCCTGGGGCAGTCATGTCATCTGCTGCCCCGAAAAGCCGGGTATTGGTAAGTGCAGCGGCAGATGCACCCAACAGCACCCCGGTTGTGAGTCTGCCAACCAGGACCGTTGCGGTCAATGACCCTGCCACAGCTGATGTTGCTGCGCAGGGTCCATAAGTGGGCACCCAGCTGCCACTGACACAAGTCAGGCCTTTGGTCATCCCTCCAACTGCCACTCCCTTGGCTCAATCCACCAAACCCACTGGCCATACTGGTCAGGGCGGCATTAGCCAGCCAGGGTCTGTGCCACAGTCCTAGAGGAGGAAGGTTGCACCTGCAGCACAGGCTGGGACCCCACACACAGCCACGACCTCCTGCACATCGAGGAAGAAGCCTTTCTGTAAGCAGGAACTGGACTTCCTCATGGACTACGTGCAGGGCCACAGCCGTGACATGCTAGTGGGTGCCAATAGTCAGACTACGGCTGCCCAACGTGACACCCACTGGAAGCATGTTGCGGAACATGTCAGTTTAATTCGGCCATGAGGTGCGCACGGCGCAAGAGTGCAAAAAGCGTTGGAATGACATCAAACGCAGCACTAAGGCTAGGTGTGCCTCCAATTACAACTTGACTCTGGTGACAGGCGGTGGGCCTGCACCAGAGGAGGAAGAGCTCACTCCGCATGAGGCACTCGTTGCGGAGTTCATACCACCTGAATTGGTCGAAGGAGTGGGAGAGATGCTGGACTTTGATGCCCAGTCCAGTTGTTGTTGATGCGTGTTTGTTGAGGATGTGTGTGTTTCACTTGTGGGATGTGTTGTGCATGATTGCCGCTACATGTGACGTGTACATTGTTCTGATGTGTAAGTAATGCAATGCTTCCGTCATGCATGTCTCCTCTGCCTTTATGCGGGGACTCCATGTAGGCATGCTCCCTTGCCCCTCCTCCGCCACTCTGCACCCCAGTTCCACCTTTGCACTGGTGTTCTTCAATCTTGCCAATGTGTACTTTCTTGTTCATGCGTCCTGTGTAGATGCTCACTTCCAGCGTAGAATCTGCCAAACATATGCCGTGTGGTACAGCCTTAGTACTTGATGCAGGGTATCTCACTTGTACTGTGCATAGGTCAGATGTCCCCCATTCATGCTCCATGTGCATTGCACGCATGCCCCTATGTGTCCTTGACTGGATGATCACTGTAATACAAGTCCTTGGTTACATACATTGCCTGCCATCTCATCAGCCTTCCCATGTCAACTGTGGCTCAGTCCTGCGTTGCACACATGTTTAGGGTCTGACAATCTGTGTGGCTCACAGGCCTCAGCCTGTTCAATGGCCAATGACTCTGTCCAACTGTTGTTGTGTCTTCTTCACACATGGGCGGAATCCAGAGTTTTCATCTTGTGTCCTGCTTACTGTCCCAGCATCATTTGCAGTGTTGTCACTTGAATCACATTAAGCTGTTGATGCCAGTCAACACTGCCTGTCAATACACAGGTGTATGGTCAGCCTTTTGATACCATGCTAGGCATCCCTGCTTTGGTACTGGGGTGGAGGGGTGCTTGGCTTCTAGATATGGTACACATTGAATGCACAATGCACGTGATGTCTGAATTTGACATTGCACTGCCTTCACATTTCCTGGCACACACCATGGAGTCCTTGTACATGTAGGTAGTGAGTGGCATACACATTTTCTGCACTGCATAGACCCACTTCCATGGAAACTGCCACTTTTCAACAGGTCTGATCACAGAAGCAATTCAAAGTTGACCCAGCATGCATGCCAGGTTATATGTTGTGTGTCACATGTCTGCCTGATGAGTTTGCTGTCGGTGTATGTGTGTGTTGTGTGCTTCTGACATGTGTATTGACCTTTTTTCTCTCTATTTTTCAGGTTATGACGCAATGGAGGCGGAGGATGGTGTTGTCATGCCAGACACAGGGTTGTTACCACTACATCAACCCGGCACTAGTGGGGGTCGTGGGGTGGTAGGCCACGAAAACCCCCAAGTGGTACAGTCCATCTTGTCTCTGTCTCTGTCCAGCCTTGATGACGACTCTGACGTCCATGTTGAGTTGGATGAGCATCAAGTCCATGTGTCAGGGGTGAGTGATTCTGATGTGCACACTCCTCTGTCTGCGACACCTGCACTGAGGGATCAGACAGTCTTGGTTCCTCCGCCCGTGGTGGATCGGGACGCAGGGTCAACCTCCACACCAGTCACTGATGTGCCTGGGACATCACGTCGACGGGGGCATGTAGTCGTGCAGCCTCGGGCGGTGCCAACACAACGAGGACCCCCGGTCCTTGGGTCCCGCATGGGTCAAGCCCGGCAATTAGGTCGCCGTGCGCAACCGCAGTATACTGAGTGGGAGCAAGACATGACTGCCAATTCAGAACGGCAGGGGGCAGCAATGGAGAACATCGCTGAGACCATGGAGCATGTGGCCCGATCAGTGCTCCCCACTGATAGCCAGGTGCTTCTCCAGCAGGCGGCACGGTCCACGGCCCGATCGCTCAGGCTGGACATGCCAGGCTGAAATGTCGTCTCTGCGTCAAGCAATTGCTGCTCACGCAGAGGCGCACATGGATGCCCTGAGGGAGGAGTATGCTTCCCTCAGATCCACTCTGGGTGTCCTTATGATGTCCCAGAGGCAGCAGGCAGAGGAGAGGTTTGCACAGCTTGAGCGTACCATTTCGGCTGAGCTACAGGCTTGCCGGGAGGTGCAGAGGTTGTCCAGCCAGGCCTTGCAGGAGGGAACTCTGTGTTACACGTGCTACCTTGCAAGAGGAAGCACGTGTATCACGTGAGGTTCTGCATGCAGAACTACGTCACATCACCACACAGAACCAGGCTCACCCGTCCGGCAGACTTGCTGCCGATGAGGGGCAAGCTGCGGCTAGGCATGGCCAGGCTACTGTGCCACGTCCTCCTTTCCAAGATGAGCTAGACCCGGACGACCATCTATCTCCCACATAGGTCGGGCTGTGCAGGCGTTGAGCCCATGGAGGTTTTTTTTTTGGCTCAGCATCATCGCATGTGGATGTTGAGCAGCATCCTGTACCTCCCCCCTCCTGGCTGCCTCCCCTCCCCCCCGGGTTGTATGTGGGCATTTTTGATTTTTCTTTTAGCTTAGTTAGTTAAGTTTCTGTTTGATAGTTAGTTTAATTAGGTAATGTAGGTTTTCCATAGTTAGTGTAATTAGTTGATATAGTTTAAAATTGCTTGTCTATTGTGCTTTCATGTGACGGTGCGGTGCTTTGTGGCTTTTGAAGGCATCCACTGTCTGTTCCAGCTGGGCCCTTCAGGCTTGTCTTGTGTATGTGTTTGGTGCTTGGGGTCCTTGACTCACATATGCCACTCCTGCCTCCCTTATCCATGGGCTTGCAAGGATGGTTCGGTTTCACAAACTTTTACACAAGGGCTTTGGACTGTCATATCTGTGGCATGTCTGGTGCTGTGTGACTTGTGTTTACACCCCTAGTGGGGATGATTTTGGTGTTATTGTCCACTGTTAAGCTTTTGCTAGATGGGGTGTTTCATGATTAATGTGTACATTAATTTCTATGCATTGTGTAGTATGTTTCTTATCTTTACTGTACACGTGCTTGTTGCAATTCATGCTGTAGATAGTGTTCCACACTTTGGATGTGAAAGACGGACTGATGGTGTGATTTATGCTGTGACTCTCTGACATGGTCAAGTAATGAGATGACTGAAGAGACACACACAGATGACTTTGAAGCATTAATCATGTGTTTCATGCCCTTTCTGCAGGGGGATGAGCCTCCAGAGCACCTTTGCCAGCAGACATGGCCCATTGGACGACGGAATTCTAGACACGTTTGTTGGTGCCCACATGCAAATGTGTGCACAAGCAGAGACACAGGGATTGCAGACCTACATCCTAGAACTGCTGACGTGTTCCAAGGAACTCCAGGCAAGGTGAGAAGCACAGGGGGGCCACAACACAGCAAAGCTTGCACCAGGCGAGTTGCACATGCAGGCTTAGTCACAGCACTGAGGGTGAGCTTGGACGGATATTGGTGTTGAAGCACACAATGCAGCTCAGATGTGTTGGTGGACTGATGGCTGTTGATTGTAAGGTTGTCTGGGACACCTGCAGGGGCAGTGGCACATACCCTCCGGTACACCAAGGTCCATCGAGGCACTTGTATCAACCATGTAGCCTTCCGAGACATGGAAAGGGGCAGCTCACAGGGACATACAGCAAGGGACATACTCGGGTGCAGTGCATTTCATTTCCATGTACTTTATGATGAATGCACTGCCAACTTTCTTTCGGTCATGGTGGTATGCAACTTGCTCTGAAGTCATGGCTTGCTATATGGGTCTGTCTGCTTACCCAGGGAACATTGCATGTTGTGTGAATTGTGACACATTGGTGTTCCATTTGCCACGCACCCACCGGTGGCTGACTTACTGCATTGACTGTGTATGACCCGTCACAGGGGTAATGTTATATATGGGTACAAAGCATCTACACCAGATTGTCTGTTTGTAGAGTAGTTTGTTGCTATGGGGCATGTTTGGTGGTGTGTTTTTGTGTAATTGGCACGTACAGGTTGTTGACTGTGGCTCTCTTTGCAGCATTGCAGTGCTCCTGTAACCGGACCTGAGAGTGTGCAGGCAGGAGGCCAGCACTCAAAACCAGAGCTAAGTGTCTTGTTGTTTTTCTTTCAAACTGCTCTGCATAGGCTTGCTGGGGGGTGCACTAATGCATGGATGTATGTGTGATTCAATTTGGTATGTTTTTTCCCCCCTAATCAGCCAGAATCCTATGCAATTTTGAACCCTGTACCCTCTACCCGGTGTTCCTGCTTCCCGTACCTATCCGAGCAACGTTCCCTAACCCTCTTTCCCCGCTGGGGTTGCGGATGCCTGTGTAAGCCCCGAACTTGCAGGCGCCAAAACCCTAGAGGGGGTGGTTGGTTCGTACCACTCCTAAGCCTGGACTACAGAAGGCCATGACAATGATGTCCAAGTTTGTTTGGATTGTGTATGTGTTCATGCAGGTAGTACATTTTCGTGCATTCCCTACTTTCATGTGTCATTCCTCCTCCCCTCTCCTGCCACTCATTCCAGTTATCCAGTGTGCCAACACCTGTCCCGACTGCATATCCCTGACCCTCCTTCCCCACCAGGGTCTCAGGGGCCTGTGTGAGTTTGACCTTGCAGGCACCCGGGACACAGTGGGGGTGGTTGTTTCGTGACACTCCTGCACAAGTTCATGGGACCTGTGACAGTACACATCCGTTCATGGTGCATCATCCTATGTTATGTACCACACATGGTTCACATCCTGTTGTGACATTGTTTTACTGTGCTACCTTGGTTGTGGAATCTTTGTGGTAGTACTTGGTCTTTGTGAGGTACTGCTACGTCAAGTCATCTACTGGAGGGTATTCTGGTTTGTTTTTATGCCTTGGATTTTGTGATTTTGGAAATGAGTGTGGATTCTGATGGTGCAGGCACCTTTTTACACACAAGGTGGGAGATGGTGACGAAGGATAAAGGTGATCCTGTGGCCAGGTGGAATTGAGGGTTGAAGGCTCCATGACCCAGGAGCAGTTGTTCAGTGGGTCATGGTCATTTGTGAGGGAGGGGGGGTTGTTGTTGATAGTTGCCTTGCCCTGCAGTGTGATGGGAACTCTGACATTGTAATGGTGGTATCCTATGTACATGTTGTGTTCTGCTGATCAATGCCTGTTCATGTGTTGTGTTTACCTTTCAGGTGCGAGGGGATAGTTGTGGTTTGACATGCTGGGGTGTACACATGGTGAATGTTCACATGTGATGTGTAGAGAACACTGATGGTCACTTGATTGCACATGCATATGTTGAGTGCATGTCCTTGCAGACCCACACACTTGCACTCTGATGCACTACATGTACTCCCACCCTTGCATATCCACGTGTACACTGTTTGCCTTCTGGTACCCACTGTGTCCCTGCAGCACATGTTCTGTGACCAATTATGGATCCTGTATATGCCTAATTTGCTTTTTGATGTGGTCTGTCGCTTAGATGTAATGCTCAGGGTGTGCATCAGACACAATGGCTGTTCACTGTGCTGTGCGCTGTGTGCTGTGTGCTGTGCGCTGAGCAGTGTGTTGCAGGAGTAGGACACAGCACACAGAAGCTGCAGTGTTGATTTTGCAATGCACAATGTGCATGTAGACAGGCATTCATTGTTATGTTACGTCTACAACTCTTGTAATGCATTTGGAAATGACTTATTTTGGGTGGCAGGTTGTTGGTCTGTCATTTCATCTGATTCCAGGTCAGGCATCATTGTCTGATGCCACTGTACATTTTGGACATGGCAATGTGTACCTTATTGTTACTGTGTTGGTGTAAGGGTATTGCTTGCCATGTCATGTTGTGGTTTGGGAGGGTTTGAGTGACATAACTGTGATGGCCATGGCCTGTTTTGCAGGTGTGTGTGATGCA
This sequence comes from Ambystoma mexicanum, assembly GCF_040938575.1. Lineage (NCBI taxonomy): Eukaryota > Metazoa > Chordata > Amphibia > Caudata > Ambystomatidae > Ambystoma > Ambystoma mexicanum. The sequence goes on from NC_090941.1 coordinate 767,649,042, forward strand.
CACCTTGCATGTCAGGGTCATCCGCTTCTCAGAGCAACTAGCTGGGGGTAGATCTCTCTCTGCGGCAGCGCCCTCCCTCTGGAACAGCCTTCCTGCCTCACTTGAACTTGAGGGGAACCATCTCCGGTTTGGGAAGCACCTCAAGACCTTCCTCTTTGCTTCTGCTTTCTCTCTGCCTCTCCCTTGCGGAATTCTTCACTGGAACTGCACTGGATCTGCAACTGGGCCACTCTCACCGATCTCGGTCCCTGGCCCAGCCACTCTCCACTTGCACTGCCTCCCTGGCAACCCCTGCACTGCGGTACTGTCTCTCTATCCCTACAGCCCCCCCTTCCCAGCACTTGTCTGCACTTACCTTTGCAGTTGCCACCAGCTGACCTATGTATTTGTTTTTTGGTCTACTTCCCCTGTACTGCACTCCTCCCCTCCCCTTCCCCTTGCACTTTTGCCTTCCCCCTACCCCTGCACTTGCACAATCTAAATGACACCTGGCCTAGTAGTACCGTTGTCTGTCTTCCCTTGTTCCCCCCTCCCTGCCTCATCGCACCTTGAAATACTTGTGTTTAGGCCATATCATGTCATATGTCATATGTGTGCCTTTTGGTCACACAGGATAGCTTGTGTTTAAGTAGCTAGGGATGCAGACAATGTGGCACTTCCATGGCAACTATCTCAGGGTGGTAGGGTTGTGAGAGTTGACTGTCTCTTTGTCATCATCGATTGTTACCTGGTATGTGCCAGGCCTGTGTGCACTCTGCAGGGGTGGGAGTTTAGGTGAAAAATGTGGCCACAAGCTGGGTCCGGGCTTCCTCGCCACGTGCCCTGTCCCCTCCCATGGGCAGCGCCTGTGCATGTGGTTGGGGATGTGCAACATTGTGCAGGACACATGCTGCCACAATGATCCTGCACAATACTGGTGGTGCATAGAGTAGCTGCCCGCCAGAGCGGTCAAGGGAGCGGAAACGTGACTTGAGCACTCCGAATGTGCGCTCCACTATGGCCCTGGTTGCAATATGGGCGGCGTTGTACCGTACCTGGGGTGGTGTGGTGGGGTTCCGGATTGGCGTCATCATGTGGTTGCTCAGAGGGTAGGCACTGTCCCCTGGGGAGCTGATAATAGTTGAGATTATTAGGGTTTGGGTATTTGTCTGTGTGTGACATGCATGCATGTGCAAGGGCATTTGTACTCACCTAGGAGCCAGGTGTCGCCATGCTGCCCAGCTTCCAGGGCCCGGCTCAGGGCGGACATTCTGTATATGAAACTGTCATAGGTGGAGCCAGGGTAGTTTGCATAGACAGAGGTGATGATTCCCTTTGCATCGCATACCACCTGTACATTGATGGAATGCCAGTGCTTGCGGTTTCGGTAGATGTGCTCAGTGGCCCTAGGTGGACGTAGGGCCACATGGGTGCAATCTATGGCACCAAACACTTTGGGGAAGTGTGCCACCCTGAAAAAATCCAGGACAACGGCCTGCCTTTCTGCGGGTGTTCTGGGCATGTATATGTGCCTGCGGACTGAGGGGCGCGCTGTCATGATTGCCAGTACCTTGTGTAGGCAGCGTGACTGCGTGGCCTGTGAGACCCCCCCACTATGGCAGTAGTCCGCTGAAATGACCCAGTGGCCAAAAAATGCAGGACATTGAGCACCTTCTCCAAGGGGCTCAATGCTTGGGAGCAAAAGGTGGGGGATAAAGGTCATCTTCCCACTCCCTGACCAGGTCTAGGATGATGTGGGGTGGAAACCTATACCTGCCATAGACCTGGTCGTCAGGCATCCCAAAAAGGCTTGTCCGTGGTGCGAAAATGCGTGCCCGGGCTATTCTCCTCCTCCTGCGGTGTCCCACGATCAGTGCTGCGACAAATGGGGCATTCATCGTAGCTGTATATACGTGTTTGTTGTTTGCGCGCACTTTGTAATGTGCGCGGGGACGCTTCCGCCTGCCTTCGTGTGGCGGACGCGTTGACGCCTGTGTGCGTCTTTTGCCGTGCACGGGTTTCCCGTATTTGGATCCATGAATACGGGTTGTTCGCGTGCGTGTGGGCGTTCCGTGTAGTTCCCTGCAGTACTTCCCCAGTTACGCCTTCTTTTTCACACGTTATTCCCCATTCCGCGTGTTACGCCCACTGTTCCGCCCACTTTGGTTGTGTGCGCCGCGCTATGTGCGCTTTTGCTGTGCACGTAGCGCACGCCGTGTATGCCTGCGTGCGCCATGGCTGGATTGGGCGCACGGACAGCGGGAAACACGCGCAGCATCTTCCTTGAATCGCACACGTGCGCGTGCGCTGCGTTTCTCGCGCTTGCGCTCCATTGCGCCTGCTTGCGCATGGATTTTCGGCGCATGTTTGTTCCATGAATCGGCCCCAAAATATCATCATATCATATCATACCTAAATTTTGTATACAATGCATCACCTTATGGCATCCGCCTCCAGGGACCTAATCTGGTGATTTTCTCCTGTTGGCAAAAGGTTTAGTCTGAATCACAGGAATTGTGAGGCCCAATAGCCATTCAGGAATGTTCTCAAATATTTTGGAATCATTCCCAAAAGCTTGTTCAGGATCGAGAGGCTCCTACATAGTCTGCACTCTTTCATCCCAGACATGGTTTTTATCCTGTCTTGTCTTGTTAAGGTGTTTTAAACCTCATTCAGTTGGTCAATTAGGTCTTTTGGGCACCTTTCTATCCCGGTCAACAGCCAATATGCTCTTTGCCTAAACCACATAACTGCATCCATTGAAGTAGACTTCAGGACAGCAACAAGATCTTCGTACAATGTGCCCACCATTGGAACCAGCATTCTTCTACATAAAGACAGAATTCTCTAGTCCAGCTGTAAATTTATTGACAATTGACCTAGTTCAAATCTTAAAGCTGAAATATCTATAGAATCTGGCAGACCCAAAGCATGCTTCCATACCTTAGACTCGACTTTGTCATAAGGTAGGGTTCTCAGACAAGCTGCTGATTTGCCTTTGCCATAATGCGAACCAAGAGCAATTTGTTATTATCCTTCTCATCTAATCTAAGGCCCAGGTATGTAAGGGATTCTACATGTGTTGATACCTGATTGCTCACTATCCAAGTGAAGTCCATTCTTTTTCTGGAATTTGTTTTCATGAAGGCAGAGCTCATTCAATAAGGAGTATTCTAATATAGCATTTAATTTCCTTTGCAATTTGACCTGGGCCCCATCTAGAAGGCGAAAACCATCTGCATATGTAAGGTTTGGGACGGCTGCAGATGAGATCCTTGCTGGAGCGAAATTCAAATGGGACAGGACATCCCCCAGGTCGGACAGGTACAGACTGAAGAGTCAGGGAGCCAAGACGCAGCCCTGACGGAAACCCCTCTCAACCCAAAAGCTCTCTGTCACAGCTACATGCCTGTTCAATCTAACCTGCAAGAAAGTGTGTTTGTGTAAAGCAACCAGGATATCCAGCAAATGTCCTTGTATCTGCCAGTCCCTTAATTTGCAGTATAGTACATCATAATTGATGCAGTCAAAGGCCTGTGCATAGTCTATAGCTGCTATTAACATTGGGGGGCCTCCGATTCTTCCCGATTTCCTCTCTCAAACAGCCTACAACAATTCCATTCAGTTCTTGCCCAATCCTTTGCGGAAACATGTCTGAAGTTTCTGAAGACTGCCAATTTTAGTGGCTCAGTTATACAATTCTCCCAAGTCTAGTCCCGCAAAGATCTTGCTTTCACTATCTAGAAGTGACCTATCTCCGGTCTTACAAATGGGGAAAACAATCACTTTGGACCAGGAGGTTGGAATTTCATGGTTCTTCAAGTAAGCTTTGAACAGAATAAACAGAATTAGCAACCACAACTCCGGATCCTACTTTGATACTGCATTAGATAGGGCATTTGGGCCGGCCACCCCTCGAATTCGATGACTTCCAAATAAAGTCCTCTATAGATTCTATAGCTAGTTGCAGGTGCCAAGTGGTGTCTACCAGTTCAAATTTGATTGTATGCCTAGACTTTCTGTAAACAACTTGCAAATGAGCTACCCACATGCCTTCAGATATGGCATCACTTTGGAGCTGTCTTGCAATGAGTTCATACCATTTATTAGATCCCTAGATCCCAGAAATATTGGGTGTTACATTTCCCAGTGCCCTACCTGCTTGCAGTAGGTGCCAGCCATAAAGTATATAAACACCCCAGGCTACTCCGTGATCATTACCATCTGGCATTCATCTACCTCTACCCCTTATCCTACTACCATACCCTCTTCAGAACCCACCCCTCCCAGCTAGTAGCCCCCACCCCTGTAGGTTCCACAACTGCAATTGCATAAGCTTATTTTAAATATTCTCTTTCTTCTACTCCTGACACACGACACAGTGGTTTCACACTGTAACTAATTCAGATAGTGGTTTATTCTGCCACCTTATGCAGATATCCTGCATTTTTGACTTGAGACCAGTGATGAAACAGTTAGAAATTGCCCAAAATCAGGTTTGGTAATACCTAAATGTTGGGCGAACACTGTGTTCAAACAATCCAAATAATCTGCTCTTGATTCTCCCTTCTGCCTGTAATTGTCTATCATGTCCCAATCAGTCTTTCTGGGTCATAACTCTGGAAAGGCAGCTATAATCATATCCCAAGCTGGCTCCAATCAATTTTGTATACTTACACCAACAGCAGGCCAATTGGCATGCTTTGCAAGTCGTTGTCTAGCCTTTGGAGGCATAATCAGTCACATGAGTTCATTCATTTCACCTAGGCAGGATTGTAGCATTGGATGATGGTCTGGAGATATTTGCTAAAATGTGTATATTTGTAAATTCTTTGTCTACATTTCTTAAATCTGTAGGAGTCCATGGGCGCTGACTAGTTGATGGGTATCTACCTCACCACTGGCTGACCCCGAAACCTGCCTAAATGGCACTTGAAATTCAGAAATATCTTGTCCATTTTTAGTGCCACCCCTCATCGCAGACAGACAATAAGAGGGAGGTAAACTAGATATCTGTATGAATCTAGGACCTGCAGCCTGTTACATTGGAATGCTGGCCGCAGGTTGAAATGTCTACTGGACCAAGCATTTGCTGGAGCCAGGTTGATTCTGCTCCCTGGCTGGAGTGCGTACATTAGTGAAAACATGTATGAATGCTTCTGCTGTCACATTATCCTGCTTGCCATCTAAAATCTGATGACAGGTCGGTGAGGAGGTCATAGTAGTGTTAGTCATTTGCCCACTTCGCAAATAGTTAAATTAACCCTATAACTGCTCATTCTAGTAATTCATCGCAAGTTTCAAAACATTCTGTTTGTCTGTAGTCTACTCAAACCATGTAGAATATACCACCCATGTCTTTTATTTTTTTTTTAAAACTATTTATTGAGTGAAAGCGTAAACAACGAAACAGCAGAACCAAATACTATGACACTCTGCACCAAGTTTACACTTATTACTGCCCAAACTTACACAGCTGTCTCACTGCCCCCCAACTGCCCCACCCCAAAAGTCCTGATATACAGTTTCATCCATCCCAACACATCACCCCAAAGCGTCTCATTTCCCCCAGATCTTATGAAATTTCCCAGGATCACCTCTGTGCCTGTACACTATCTATTCCAGGGATCTGCAGCAGTCCATACCCTCCTTCCAATGAACAACCATTGGCATTTCACCTGACCCCCACTTGGTAGCCTTGTCCCTCCTTGCCAGGACCCGACCTATGCTAATCCATTCTTTTGTCGCTGCGTTGCTCACTGCGTTTTCCAATATGTCTAATGCAATGCTTTAGGGCATCCTGGTACCTCACTCCTCTCCAGTTTGGACTGTATGATAGGATCTTTTCCAACTACACCCTAACTCTAGGGCAGGCCCATATCATATGGAAAAAGGCCCCTGCCTCCCCCTTCACTTCATGCAGTTGTCACTCTACGCCCTGCCCATCTCATACAGGCTGGTCCTGGAGTAATAAACTCGATGTAGGACCTGCATCTCCACCAAGCAGAGTCTGGTGGACATGTTGACTTCCCGACAGCCCTCTGTGGCTCCACCCACTCTTCCTCTTCCAATTCCCCTACTTCTTGCTCCCATTTGGCTTAGACTCTATCCGGCTGTTGTGCTGTAAAATTATGGATTGCCTGGTATGGTGTCATGATCGTCTTCTTGTTTATGCATCCTGAGAGCAGGTTAATCTCCTGGGAAGTATGGTCAGAACGTTAATATTCCCTCCCATTTGACTGTGTAAAGCATGTAGTAAGCATTTGTAAGTGTAGTGATCCTTGGCCTCCAATCCATAGTTTGCACAGAGGTCATGGAATGGTACCATCCCATTCCCCTTAATGATGTCCCCTACTGTGACAATTCCCCTATCAACCCATCTGATGTGCTTACCCAATTTGTGTACCGCCAGTATGTGTGAGTTTCCCAGAGTGGTGGGAAATCTCAGGATTCCTACTTTGTACCCCATGGCTTTGTAACGGTTTTTCTGGCTTCTATAACTTTAAACATTTCCAACGGGAGGTCCCGGCTTTTCAGGCTGCCATACAGTGCTTGCAGCAGAGTTTTAACCCCCCAGAGCTTCAATCTCCAATCTTCTGTAGTCCAGATCGGTGCCCACATGTCCATTTATTGGCTACCACCGTCTGAGATGCCCAGTATTATTTGTGCATGTCAGGCATTACCAGACCACCTTCCCACACTGACTTGGTTAAGAATATGACACGATTTGAGGGTTTCCCCACCCCCATTTTATTCCTCTGAGCATTGCATTCATTCTATTGAAGGTGTGCTTGGGTACGTTCAACTGTTTTTTTTTCTCAATTTGTACAGCAGCTCCCTCCACCATGGTCAGTGGCAGAGTTGCCCAATTTTTCGCATCCTCCTGTAACCTGGCCAGGGCCAGGTCTAAATAATTGTGGAGAAACTGTCATTCGTTGATGTGTATATTCTGATTCCTAAATAAGTGAAGGGACCCTCTGTCGTTCGTAGGGGGCATCCTTCTGGGATCGCCTCCCCTGCCCCCTGTACTGGGACCATCACTGATTTACTCCAGTTGATCTTGAAACCACAGTGGTCCCCAAATAGTTCAGGCCAGCAGTTCAATAGCAAGTAAGAATAACTGACTCATTCCCTGTTGAAGCGAGAAGTTCTCTAACATGTACCCATCAATGGTGGCCCTGGCTCAGGGGGTCCACATATAGTAGTTTGATCCATCCCATAAATCTATCCCCAAAGCCCATTCTGCCCATGACTTCCTAAAAACCCCACCTGACCGAGCCAAAGGCTTTTTCAGTTGAGAGCCATAATAGCATGCATGCCCTCCTGCTATTGTGTCTTGGCCAATCCATTGTGTACCCTCCTGAAATTCATCCTAGTGACCCTACCGGGGCTACATCTGCACTTATCTGACTTGATCATCCTGCCAAATACTCTATGACTTTGTTTGGTAGCACCTTCGCTAAAATCTTCATCTCTCCATTCAGGAGAGAGATCGTCTGGTACGAGGTGTACCTTTCCATTGGCATTCCCTTCTTATGCAGCCGCACAATAGTGGCTAGCCTCAGGTCCTCATAGAGTGCCCTGTTGTCCTGGCTCTCTTTGAGCATATTTAGCATGGGTTGGGCTACTTTATCACTAGACCTGTTCCATTATTCTAGGGGGAGGCTGTTGGTCCCTGGGGTTTTCCCAGATTGCAGCTGCCCAATCACCCCCTGCACCTCCGTGACTGAGATCACCATATCCATTTCTTCTCTTTCCCACTGCATCAACTGGGTTAGGGGGATCTTTCCTAGGTATTCCCTTATCTCAACCGTATCTGCCCCCTCTACCCCATATACTTCTTGATAATAGCCCGCAAACTCTTTGACTATATGCTGCTCCACTTTATAACGCTCTCCTGCCTCCACCTCTATCTACCTTATCCACCTCGACCCTTCCTTTAGTTTCTCCAGACACTCTAATAATCTTTCACATTCATCCCCCATCTCATATACCTGAGCTTTACCCGCCCAGTGTGCTTGCTTCACTTTGTTAGCCACCACCTCTTGGAGCTGTCCATTTTATCTCTGCCATCGCTATCTTCCTTTTCCTTAATGGCCTTTTTAGGTCTACCAACGTTGCAGACCTGTCTGTACATTGTTTTCCAATCTCGCGCATGGCTCGACCCTTCAGTACAGTTTTGTACTTGTGGCATAGAGTTCACCTGGGCAAAGAATTCTTCCGTTCCCTCATGCATCCTCCCATTATGTCCTAATTTCTCAGTTAGTAGGTGGTCAGCAGTCATTCCCACTGACCCTTAGGTTCCTACCATGCCCTGTTTATGGGTAACAGGGCATGGACAGAGATACCCTGCTTCAGATACTCTTCTTTGGTGACACTCCCAGTCCCCATGTTGGGGAGAAAGAAATACTCTAGGCAAGATAGTTTGCCGTGTGCTCCAGAGTAGAAAGAGAAACCACTGTCACTCGGGTGCCTTTCATTCCATATATCCACCAAGCCATTCACCGAAGCGAATGCTGCTAACATTGTACATGATGCTGGTTTCAGAGTATCCCTCCATCCAGATATATCCTTCTCCCTGCACATACCATTTTTCAAATCTCCCCCTAGTAGTGTCATATCTGCCCCATAGCTGCCCCAGTGCCTAGATGCCTACGGGCCATAGTTTGTGCTTAATTAAATTTCAATAATAATGTTGTGTCAGTAAGCCATGTACTTCCTCCAGGAAGTCCGCTTTCGGGGGTGTTAGTGCATACATGCATAGGATCGCCAGGCTTTCCCCCCACAGCTTCCCCTGTAGGGAAGGCATGGTATCAAACAGTGAAGACAGACACAAGTGATTACAATTCAAGGGTGTTTATTGAACTTTTGTGGGTTGGTTGAACGCCTATCTAACCCTAAATCTAAGGATGGGAGCAAGGTACGACCATCAAATAATAATAAAACAGTCCTAGTGGAGTCTCTGTCAAAATAAAAGGGCCTATACTAATAAACCTATTGCCAATCCATACTTCTAAATAAAAATGTAGTGGGGTAGCAATGAATGCAAAAAGAAAAGTGTTGTTCAAGAAATTATATGTCAGGATAGTTAAGCAGTTGGCTTCCCTTCCCCACGTTTTCAGCACGGGAAAAGGTGGCACACTCGAGCTTCGCACACGCTGGTTTCTCTGCCACGAGGATATAGTTCAAAGCATCGGTATCAGGGCCTTCTGCACCAAAGTCTCTTATTTCAGAGGGCCTGACATAACAATTAAGCACCAAAGTTCCTTTCTCATAAGGTTTTTTACTTTCACAAGTTTTTGGGTCCACTGTTCACCACGGGTCTCCCTCCATCAGGCTCGGACCCCCTTTTAACACAGTGTTCACAATTGGTCTCTCTCGATCAGGCTCAGACCACGTAACTCCCTCATTCGGGCTTGGACCCCTTAAGCACAATGTTCACAATTGGTCTCCTTGTTCGGCTCAGACCATGAAATCTCACTTTCTAAATGTTCCTATTTGTATCAAAGAAATCTAATACTTTCGATTGTGCCATGGATTTAGCTTAAAGCATCACAGGACTACTTTGATGCACTTCTTTTCTCATTCTCATCTTTTACTTTTGCTTCTGACACTTCTTGGTTGGATACATCACAGAGACATTTGATTGAGCACACCCGCAGTACCAGACCACTCTGTCACTAGAATTGTTTCTTCTTCTGTTAAAGTTCAGACATTCATCAGCAATTAAGCTTTCCTCGTGTCTTTCATCACACACGTTACATATATTCGTTCTTGCACTCTTTATACAATTTTTCCACTTGCAACCTTGACTTCAACACAGACTGGCCTTACTCACTGGCTGTGTTGATTTCTCTGACACTGCTTTGATTCTGGAGCCAAGGCCGGTACCACAGCGGCTGCTGCTCCTCCTCAACTCGCTCAGTCCTGCAGGAGGGCCCCAGGTATATCTAACACACAATGCAGGATTCTTCAGTCTAGTTACCTGGCCTTATGCTTTTTAATCTAAAGGATTCTAGAAAGTATTGTTTTTTCACCAGAAAGATCAAGGGTATCTCCCTCCTTGCACCCCCTTCTTGGTTTGCCGTCTTTCTCCCCTCGTTCAGCTGCTGTCTGGAAAAAAGATGTTCCTTCGTGTGCTTTGCATCACTCAGAGTATGCTCTCAAGATCATCCTTTTATCTGTGTGGGGAAGCTTAATGGAAGTCAGGTGTGAGTGGTTACCAGTAATTCCCTCACCTTGCCTGACCACAGTAGTTTGACAAGTAAGGTACAATGCTCGGGTGTTAGCCTGTTTTCTCCCAGAGCGGGCTGTCTGTGTGAAAGCATTTGTGAAGGAAAAGTGGGGTGAGGGTTAGAGTTCCTATATATCCTACTGGGTAGGATGGGGTAAATGTGTTACAGGGAGGGGGAAACCACGTCTCACTATCAGGTGTCCCACTCCCACTCCCCAAAGACCCCTCACCCAGGTGATCCTCCCGCACTGATTCACCCCAAGTGCCTGGATCCAAAGGCGATGGCAGTTCCCTGGCAGCATGAGGGTGAGAACCCTGGGGACTAGCAGGTTAGATACCTTCTGGTTTCTCATACCTGCCAACCAGCATGTAGAGCCAGCCCTCATCCCTTTTAACTACCTTCACTTCAAGGGGTATTGAGCGTCGTACCAGAATAGTCACCTCTCTGGACCCTGTGTAATATCTTGCATGTTAAACTATTGTGTATTGCTCCCCTTCCCAAAAAATCACAAGAAGTGCCCATTAGATGTGTCTCCTGCAGCAGGGTGATGTCTATTTTGTGGCTGCCTAGATATATTTGTATTAGCCCTCTCTTAATTGTATCCACCAGTCCATTGACATTTCATGTCAGGCCTTTGAGTGCTCTTTTCTGTTCACCCCAATTACCCTTCTGCCATCCCATTTTCGGGTCCCTAGGGACCCACCTATGCTCTGTTAGTTGCTGCTTAATTTCACTCTGTGCAATGGTTTCCAATCGTGTTTTAAGACCAAACTACCCAACCTTGAAACTACAACACCCTCTACCTTGAACTCCCTCCACCCTATAATTTCCCCTCTACTTGAAGCATCTTTCAAACCTTAACCTAAAGATTCCAGCAACCAATGCTTGGAGGGCGTGTGCAAGACGTATCGAGGGTATCAATCCATCAGCTGCCCCACTCCCACACAGCGTGGCATCTTTCTGCCTTTCACCTCCGTTCCATTGTCCTTCCCGAGAAATCGTTCATGTTGATCGTGAATGGTGGTGTCTATTTATGGCTCTGCTATGCATAATACAACTCTACTATCCGGTTGTTCGACAGTCTTTAGTGGGAGGTGGGTTCTGCCTTTGGGTCCAGGTTTTCGGCCTCTTCCACTCCTCCATTCTTTCATTTCTGTGAGTCTTTCGGTTCTTTGTCGCCAGATAGGCGTATGATCTCAGACCAGTCCTAGGCCTCAGTGGGGCTTTGGAGGAAACACACCCCTTGCGGGCCGATCACCCCAAGTGTAGCAGGCAATACCCTAGAGAATTTGACCCAGTTTGCGCTCAACTGCTTTCTTACCGCATCAAATTATTGCCTGGCACTCTGGACAGTTCTAGTAATATTTGGGAAGATTGCTACCCTTGCACCGTTCACCTCCATCCGCTCTTCCTTACTGACTACTTGCAAGTTGAAATACCAGTCTCTATAGTTCAGAAGCCTTGCTATAACCTCTCTGGGGGACTCCCTGAAGGTGGAGCCCTGTCCAGCACCCTATGTGCCCTTTCAATGGAGAATAAATTAGAGAGTCCAGTTCGGCCGGCCCATTCTTTAATCCAGCCTTCCAGGTATAGTTCCACGGAGAGACCTTAGATCTTCTCCAGTAGCCCATTGATGCAAATATTGTTCTTTCTCATCTTCTGCGTCGTCCATCCGCTCTTCCAGTTGTTGTATTTTTCAGAGCTTGTACTTTCACTTGTAATGGGGTTGTGGCATCCTCCAGGTCCGAGATCTGTCTTTCAGCTTGCCTCACCCTGCCAGAAATCTTTTGGAGATCAGTTCTCAACAGGCCCACATACAGGACTACTGTGTCAATTTGCCTTTCTAGCACTTCTGTTGCTTCCCTAATGGCCGACATTATTTCCTGCACAGTGCAGCTGCCTACTGGCAGATCCGCCACCTCTGATGCAGATTTGGCCATCTTTGTTGCCCTTTGACATGCGGGCCTACTTACCGTGAAGGTGTCAATTCAGGGCTGAGAGTTATTCCCCCCATGCCTCTCTTGGTCCTTCTTCATGGCCACTGCGGCCAGCAGGCCTGTGCACCCAACTACCACGCTGCTAAGCTGCTTGCTCTTCCTTTCTCCACAGTCTGGCTTCCACCTCTTGTTTTCCGCTAGACTCCCGGGCACTCCCCGCTAGGCCTGTTTTCTCCTGCATTCTCTTTATGGCTCAATGCAGGGTACGGGTCAATCTGTATATCTCACCCCCAATTGCGCTGCTTCAACCCGGTATTCGGTGCCCCTGCGGGGCAGTCACTGGCCTCCACTGCTCCACTGCAGCCTGCCAATGAGACTCACAGGCTGGGTCACCCCTGGTCAGCCTGTTCTCCACACCTGTTCCCATGGGTGAGAAACAATACTCTGGTCTTTCTGAGTATGAGATCTCACCTCCTGAATTGCCTCTGGAGTCTAGGGCTCTATTGCAGTGTCGCTGTACTGTTGGTCCGTTCCTCTTCCAAAAGGGGTCTTCCCCCAGTGACACTGTGTGCTCAGTCTACTCTGCAATGTTTCAGATGCTGTAGGGGACCTCTGAGTGAGCTACCTCAGCATATTTGTCGACCGCAAGCACCCCGGGCATAGGCGGGGCAGACCTGCTGGGTCTCAGAGCCCGCCTCATCTGCCACCTCTCCTGCTGCCAAACTGTTTTTCCTATCAAAGTGTCCCTGTGCGTTGGCTATCTTGGCCCTGTCCTTCTCTTCTCACTAAGGCAACTCTTATATTCTGTGTTTGGGGCTGCAAATAACTATTTGCAGTTTGCCACCAATCTTTCCATGCTTACTCACGCTTTTGTGGGGACCGATTTTGCCTTGGGATGGCTCTTATTTCACCAACACCTGCCCCGTCGGAGTGGAGCGACCCTGACGTCCGTCCAGCTAATGCCATCGCACAACAGTGCCCCGCCTCCCCTTGTTCTGGACCAACTTTGCCTTTTCCTGCTTCTGAGGTGTATTTCAAAGCTGCAAATCAACCCACATGGCAAGTCCCTTTTAAAAGTCAGTGGGGGTCATTACGAGGTTGGAGGTAAGGGAAAAACAATGCCGGTAACCGTTACAGGCTGTTCCGACCAACCAGACTGCTATTTACGGTACCGTAAAGTACGATGCAGTAAATAGCGGTCTTGGGTCGCGCGCGCGACACACCGTGCCGATATTAGCGGCATGGCGTAAACTGGAGCTGATCACAAGTAACGTACACATGTAAATAACGGCCTCCTTAAGGCCGTAAAGTACCTTACCGGCATGGAGTACATACAGGCATCTCAGAGAAGGTGTAAAGAACCCTGAGCAGTGGTTCCCAGAGCCACAGGTCCACACAATCAGCACAGGTGTAGGCAATGGAGTCTGCCACAGCAGAAAAGGATCACACCCACACACCACACCCCCTCCCACACCAAGATGATACCAATAGTGGTAGCAGTACATGAAGCAGGAGGCCCTGCTTGCAAGGCCACAACTACAAAAACAACACCAACAACACCAGGCCCCACCACAGAGGAGACACAGGAGGAGAAGGAGGGTGAGACAGGCCGAGCATGCAGCACCAGTGCAGCCACCGTCACCACCCCAGTAGCCCCCACTCCCATGCATCAGGTCTGGTCCCTCAAGCGAACTCCTGAGCAAATACTCACCCTCTACCAGCTTGACTGTGCCACCATCACCACCATAGTTGCCCTGATTAATTACGAGAGATAAGTGAGCATTGTACAAATACACACCGCTATACCTGCTCAACTGAAGGTGGTGTCTGTGCCCCACATCCATGCCACAGGCACCTAACAGCACACAATGGGGCCCATGCATGGCATATCACAACCGTCCATTTCACGGACGCAGAACCAAGTGCTGGATCACCTCCACAAGCGCACAAGGGACTACAAATCCCTACCATGGACTACCCAGGAGATATATGACACAAATGTTTCACCCCATGCATTGGCAGGCATGCCAAATTACATGGGTGCCCCTGACTGCACCCACGTGGATTTGCCAGACCCGCATGGCATGCAGGTGGCGTATCGTAACCGCAAGCAATACCAACCACCAACGTGCAGATGGAATGCAACACAAGCAACACCATCACACATGGGTGGGCCCGACATCCAGGACCAACTCATGACTCAATAGGCCAGATGAACCCCATGCTACCCTGCCACATGGGGCAACATGCAGGACGACGTGCCTGTCTGCTTGTTGAGTCGTCTGACTGTGTCACCATAGCACGGATAAGAGCAGTATGATGGATATGCCACTGACTACAGCCAACACACCCAACTACGGAATCACACAGTACACTGCAATTCATGGATCTAACCTCAAGACTGCTGCATGCATTAATGAAGCACGTACCACAAGATGTGTGGGCCACTGTTCATAGACCATCTCGAAGACGCTCCCCCCTACAGCATCCAATTGCACAGGACACATATTGGGGCCATGAATGGGATAAATGCATCCATGGACATGTGCGTATGGGAATCGATGACCTGCTACCATGTAAGACAAGTTCAGTACTCCACCATGACAGTCAAGACATTCACCTTCATTGGCTAGACATGCAGGTGTTGGTGGCTGTCCCTTGACACCATGGTACAGGACCCCTATCACAAACCCACAGAACAGGCCCAAGGAGGCCTACAATACTGCCCATACCCGTGCATGCGTGCAGATGAAGCAGCCACTTGGCTTGTACAGTGCACATATTAGTTGCCTAAGCTGGTCCGGTGGGGGACCCAGCTACTGCAATGAGTAGGTGTCCAAGAGCCCCATGTCATGTGTGATGCTGTACGCAATTGTGCATCCCTTGGGACGTGGCCCTGTCCACTAACATGGGACTGCCAACACCAGATGAAGTTGGAGTGAAGGAGGAGGAAGGGGCAAGACAGCATCATTGAGCTGGTGCACAGGAGGGACATGTCGTCTGGCAAACATTGATTGGACAACAAAACTGAAACACAAGTCAGCAGAGGGTGCCATGACATGGGCACACAGGGCACTGGGTGTGTGGATACTTGTAGACCATGCACTGTCATACATCATAATACGCATGCACAATGATGAATGTCCACACATGTTTAACTTTGCAACTCCAACGGTGTATTGTCGATTCAAAAGCATAAGTGTGAACATTCCCTCCACCACCCCCCACACCCCTCCCACCAACTCCACAACAAACCCTCACCCCCCATCCTCCTCCCCCCAACTCTACAACAAACCCTCAACCCCCACCCCCTCCCCCCCAACTCCACAACAAACCCTCACCCCTCCACAACAGTAGTCCCATGTTGTCCATCAAGGCCACATGTGGCAGCAATGCCGACTACTCCATGCTCCCGTGGCCCGGGGGCGGCATGTCCCGGTGCCTCTGAGAACGCAGGGTGCATCGCGGTGGGCTTGCCGGGGTGGAGTGACTGGATGAGGGGGTGTCCTCCTGCTGAGACGGCTGATTGGAATGCGTAGCCTCAAGGGCATCTGCAATGCGTCCAAGGACGTCGCATAACCGGTTTGTGCTCTCCGTGACCACCTGATGCATTGCCCTGAGTTCGTCTAGACACTCCACCCTGCCCTGGCGGTTGTCTTCCATCACCTCAGTGATGAGGGCAGTGAGCTGTGCAACACGAAGTGCATCCAGTGGTGGTCTTTCATCCCTGCAGGGGATTGTGCCTACATGCCCTGACAGGGCCTCGACTGGGGAACTGGGCCCAGGATCGGCATCTTGCTGTGCATCGCCACGTGCACTTCGGCCAGGTATGTCAGGCTCCCCTGAGTCACTGCACGACACCTGGGGGACATTGCTGGGCTCTGGGGTGTGGACGGTGGGGTAGAAGTCCTCCTCTCATGCCCCACAGATGGACAAGGGGCTGTCCACATTTTCCAGGGGGGCCGTGGCTGCCACCTCCCCAGCAATGGTCGACTCCTCTGACCTTGGGGTGGGCATTGTGGCAACCGCCAATACAGGGAGAAATGGGGGTGGTGCATCCTCCATGGACCTTTGGGTAGCCGGGGTGGGTGTTTTTGTCTGGGCTGGTATGGGGCGGACCCTGCCTTTGCCCGTGGAGGTGGTGGGATGGCTCGTCTCGGCCTCCTCGCTCTCATGCTCAGTGCTTGTGGGGGTAGAAGAGAGGGACGGCATGAGTGATTGAGACGCTAATTACATTAATGGCTGCATTCACATTTCAGTCATTTGGGGTTTGTGGCCTTTTGGGCATTGCAACATGTGTCAGATATGTACGCAGGTGTCGGAGTCACTCATCCAGGCCTGGTACTGTGCAGTCTGACTCGCACACTGCCAACCCATCTGCACGGTGTGCATTATGTCATGGGATGTGCCAGTTTGTGCACTATGTGTGATGTGTTTTATGTACTTGCACTTGGCACTTGCTTGGGTGGCAGTTGGCTCAGCATGATTTGGATGGGGGGAGGGCACCATGACAAGGTGCTTTGGACGGCCCTTGGGTGTGTATTTATCATGTAATTGCCATTGGCGGTGGACAATCACCTCCATCAGCAGACGACGGTGCCCCACACTCCATTTCGCTGACGCCCTCTATGGATGCAGTCCCAATCAGTGCAGCGCATGTCTCCTCCCATGGCTCATTTCTCATTGGGGAACTTGGGCCCCCTCCGGTCTGCTGTGCCTGACTCCGGTTGGCGGAGAGGAGGTTCTGCACCCTCATCCGCAAGTCATCCCACCGCTTGCGGCAGTCAGATGGGGTGCGGGGGGTGGTGCCTCCTGCGCTCACCCTTTGGACAAGTTGTGCCCAGATATTATTTTTGCGGAGCACCGCCTCCCGGCGCATGTTGCAGCTGAACATGACGTCAGCGTGCTCCTCCAGGGTGTCGATCATGGCCTGCAGCACTTCGGGGCTAAATCGCTGCTTGCAGAGCCGGTTGCTGACTTCTTTGGGGCTTTTGGCATTGCTACCGGGTATGTAAGCCTTTTCCAAACATCATATTGCTCCCAAGGGTGCTGCCTGATGAGGTTGACAATGGATTGTGTTTTTAAAGATGGCTGCCGCGCTCCTTCCCGTTCCTGTGCAATGACGATATTTCCGGTTCCGTTATTTTGCGGTGGCCGTAATTTACAGCATCCGTAAATTACGGTCACTGTTATTTACTGACGTCGCTGCTTCCGTGGCGGTGTTGTTAAGTACATCTCGCAGCATGCCGGTAGGGGGTTTTACGGGCCATTTAGCG
This sequence comes from Ambystoma mexicanum, assembly GCF_040938575.1. Classification (NCBI taxonomy): domain Eukaryota; kingdom Metazoa; phylum Chordata; class Amphibia; order Caudata; family Ambystomatidae; genus Ambystoma; species Ambystoma mexicanum. The sequence goes on from NC_090941.1 coordinate 767,666,469, forward strand.
GCATGCCGCTAGGTGCTTTACCGGCATGGCGGAAAGCTCGTGCCCGCGAGGTCGTAATAGGCTGCAATTAGCGGTCTGTGACCAGATCAGTCTTGTTCTTTCCGCCATGCCGGTAAGTACTGGAACTTACCTCCAAACTCAGAATGAGGGCCAGTGAGTGTGTTTATTCCCCCACATTAGATAGTGCAGGGATCTTGAGAAATTCACACTTGGCACTATTGTAGTTAGTAAACCGGAAATGAGCAGGTGTACCCTTAAGTGGTATGGCACCTGCTTCGACTGCCCCTTGCCCTGTATAAACTCTGAACTCACCCCACCTGCCCCTATTTAAATGGGATGAACCAAATCACCCTATTCTCTATATATTATTCCATTTATATGTTTTTCCTCCTGTTTTCTAAACACCAGAAGGTCATTTAGCTGTGGCCAGACCAGAGTTACCAGAGAGTCAATGGGCCTCATTACGAGGTGGGCGGTAAGTACCGGTCATTACCGGCATGGAGCAACTACCGTATCCGTGCTGGTAATAGACCGCTAAAAGCGGCCTATTATGACTTCGCAGGCACGAGCTTTGTGCCATGCTGGTAATGACCCCACCGCCTTGGCGTAAAAGGTGAAAAATCTCCCTTACCGGCATAGCACTAAGCGCAAATAGCTCCACCGCCATCCAAGCCATCGGCATTAGCGGCCACCGCTATTAGCGGTCACCGTTATTAGCGGTCACCGCTAATTAGTGGAACTGGAAGTAGCGTCATCGCACAGGAACGCGAAAGAGCACGGCGGCCATCTTCAAAAACACAATCCATTGCCATCCTCTATAACCAGGACCACACCTCCACCACACCTCTACATCTGCCTGCAGCACATCAAAATGCCCAAGGCACTCAAAAAAACTGGAGAGCGCTTGCGCAAGGAGCGCTTCTCACAAGAGGAGTTGAGGGGGGAGAGGGAGTGTTGGGTGGAGGGCTTTTGCGCTTGCTAGATACATATTCTGAATACACCTGTTATGCAATCTGACTTCACATGTGAGGACATTGCTTATTGTGTACGTGTGCTTTATTGGTGAACAGTCTACAGTGTCCATGTCCCTGACACACCCAGTGCCCTGAGTTCCACCTCCATGTCACACTCCCCATCCATGTGTGCTAGAAACATTGGTCAATCAGAGTCTGACGCATGGCATGTCCCTCCTGTCCATCGCTGCCTCCCTGAAGTGCAGCCCCATCTCCACCCTCCTCATCCTCATCGTCAGTTGGTTGCAGTTCAGCATCAGGGGGCAAGGGCACATTCCGTCTGATGCACATATTGTGTAGCATGACACATGCCATGATGATCTTGCCCACCTTCTCATGGCCGTACAGGAGTGCACCACCAGACCTGCTGAGGCAGCGAAACCGTGCCTTCAAGAGGCCAAAGGTCTGCTCAATCACCACACGGGTACATGTATGCGCACGATTGTAGTCCCGCTCGTGCCTATTCTGCGGGTTCCGGACTGGGGTAAGGAGCCACCTCTTCAAGGGATAGCATGCATCACCTGCATGTGGGCAACAATGATTATGTGTAAGTCCTCACATCACATGGGACCTGTATCAATGACACCATAGCAAACATTCATTTCCTGTATGCACCCACAGATCCATGCATGAATAGAGACACATGAAGTGATTGCTTTGTGTGTATTCCAATTATAGGCAGTTGTGCATGCCATCATTAATTGGGCGCAGGGGGGGCCAATTCCTTGTGGTTGCTCATACACTGTTGTAGTCCATGATGGTTGTTCCCATGATCTGGGTGATGTGCAGTGATATGTATGCTACCATCCTCCTGTCAACGTTGATGGCAGTGTCATGATGATCTCAATTTGCACGACAAATGGTGACATGCTGTTTTGGTGGACCTCTGTGTTGGTGTAGGGGTGCGTTCTTGTATCTTGCCCTCATGTGGCTCCTTTGTACGCAGTAATGGATACCTGTACTTTTAGATGATGGTATTTGGCGCTGTGCATTGGCCATCCTCATTGCTTGTTGCTGCATTGTGCTGTGGGGTCTACGGTCTGATTATGTGCAGTGTACATGTTGATGGCTATGTAATGGTTGTTGCACTGCATCATTTTTGTGGTAGTGAAGCTTACGTCTTGTATTTGTGGTCAGGTGTCGGGTCAAGTCTGGCCTGCTTTGGGGTATGATCATGGTACATCCTCTCAGGTACTCTCAGCCAGGTGAAGTATGCATCTCTCCCCCCATCTCAGCCAGGTGAAGTATGAATCTCCTCCCCCATCTCAGCCAGGTGAAGTATGCATCTCTCCCCCCCATCTCAGCCAGGTGAAGTATGCATCTCTCCCCCCCATCTCAGCCAGGTGAAATATGCATCTCTCCCCCCCGGCATCTCAGCCAGGTGAAGTATGCATCCCCCCCCCATCTCAGCCATGTGAAGTATGCATCACCCCCCCATCTCAGCCAGATGAAGTATGCATCTCCCCCCAATTCAGCCAGGTGAAGTATGCATCTCTCCCCCCCCCATCTCAGTCAGGTGAAGTATGCACCCCCCCCATCTCAGCCAGGTGAAGTATGCATCTCTCCCCTCCATCTCAGCCAGGTGAAGTATGCACTCTCCCCCCAATCACCTACCCATATTGCATTTCCATGAGCCTGACATGCAACTCATCGAGAAGCCAGGATCTCTGCCCTGCATGTCGCTCCATGTAGCATGGGATCGTGGAGTTCCACATGACCATTGAATCATGGGTTGATCCAGGAAATCGGGCACAACAATGTGTGATGATCTTGTTTGAGTCACATACCATTTACACGTTGATGGAGTGGTATAATTTACGGTTGCGGTACACTACCTCCATGGCATGTGGGACCACCAATTCAACAAGGGTGCAGTCGATGGTGCCAATGCAACCAGGGATGCCGGCCAGTGAATGGAAACCAACTTTGGTGTTGATCTCCTGGGCTGTCCGTGGTAGGAAAATGTGGTTGCCTGTGTGCGTCAGGAGGGCATTAAGCACTTGGTTCAGCGTACGTGAGAATAATGGTTGTGATATGCCATGCATGTGCCCCACTGTGGGCTGGTAGGTGCCTGTGGCCAGGAAGGGGAGCACAGACACTACCTTCAGTAGAGGTGGGATGGCGGTGCGTATTTCAATCAGGCTGACAATGTCGTAATGTATCATGTCCACAATGGTGGTGATGGTGTCCCGGTCCAGACAGTACAGGGTGTGGATCTGCTCAGGGGTTAGGTTGAATGGACTGGCTCTGATGCAAGGGATTGGGGGCTGCCTGCGTGGTACCACTGGCAGCACTAGTGGAACATGCTGGGCCTGCCTCACCCTCCTTCTCCTCCTGCGTCTCCTCTGTTCTGCCTGTTGTTGTTGTTGTTGTTGTTGTTGCTGGAGTTCCACTGCAATCATGTCCTCCAGCCCCAGCATTGCTAGTAATATTGGAATCATTTTGGTGTGCGACTGGGTGTGGGAAGGGGTGGGGTGTGCTCCTTTTGTGCTGGCCCAGTCTATATTGCCTCCACCTGTGCTGATTGTGTGCACCTGTGGCAGTTGGGAACACTGCACATGGCCGTTTACGGGTGGTCCGCGATGCCAGTATTTACTCCATGCCGGTAAGGTACTTTTCGGGCTTCAGTAGGCCGTTCTCTTCATGTCCGCCTGACTTGTGATGTCCTCCTGTTTACGCCATGCCGGTATTGCCAGCATGAAGGGTCGCGTGCCCGAGCCCATGCCGCTATTAGAGGCACCGTTATTTACGGTGCCGCTAATAGCGGGTTGGCGGGTCATATTAGCCCGGAGCGGTAAGCAATGCTGGCAATCCTTTACCGCCATCGTTCTTCCCTTACCTCCAACCTCGTAATGACCCCCAATATATTCTTACCAGACCACACATTATATAATCAAAACTGCCAGTCCTCTGCTACTCTGCTACACCAAATATATCACTCCAAGGCTCATGATAATTAGCAAGGCAGAGATGAATATCACAACTGAATATATATCTAGAATCTCTACCCACATTAGCATAATCTTGAAACAAACTAGCATCTTGTTTAGTAATCCTGAAAACCCTTGGCCCCCTGTTTGGACCCTGCAAGCCCACCACTCACGGTCAGGCACCCCTGAAGTGTTTAAACTGGAAAATGTGCCTTTCAATTTGGTGTGCACTAGGGTGTTTCTGAGGTCTTGGTCTGCACGTTTGGCAATGCTACTGTGTTGCGTGACAGGTCGGAGTCCACAGAATCAAAATTGTCTCAGAAACCAGACTAACACATTCATTTTGGCTAATAACAAAAAGTAACATCTCTTTTCTGTTGTCTGCAAGCCAAGAGAAAAAGTGACCTACGTCTAATATGAACTCTGCACATTAACAGGGCCCTCCCTGCACATCCCTTACCTTAATAGCTCACTAGTCACATGACCAAACCGAAACCTAGGAACTTTCCAGAACATATTACTAAGCCTTTAGGCATACTTATTCTGACACACGCTGAAACAAAATAACACATTCGTCCCCATTTTGTCCTTTGTTAGTATTCCTTTCTGCTATGATTTTGTATTATGAATTTCAGTCTGCCGACTCCCGCTGAGGGCATTGGCCCTCCACCCTCATGATAACTTCTTGTTGCTTATGATATGGCATGATATGGCATTTTCAACGTGCCTGTACACAAGTGTTTATGAGTATTTCCATTGTTTATTTCATTCTACGCCGGTTTAATACATAATGTGGGTGCCATTGTCCTTGGCACAGTAGCCCTGCTGACCAGCGTTTTTCATATGAGTTCACAGCATGCATGCTCAAGCAAGTCAATAGAAAAGCAAGCAAAAGCAAAGCCAAATTGGATCAGGAGATATGTATTTTTAAAAGGTCGACTAAAGTAAAAACTGGGTTGGGTATTGACATAGTATGCGTTTAGCCAACTTTATACAGTTTGTAGACATTGGGACTCATTGCAAGTGTGGCAGTCTGGAAATAAGGTTACCAGTAGGAACGTATCGCCACCCTTTCCAGACCAATACACTGAAAGTCTGCTTGCAGGGACTCGTCACGGAATCACTAGCACTGTTAGCAAAGGTGCCGGTGCTTCCGTCCAACCACTCCCATAGAGACCTATGGGACTCCACAGGAATGGGGAACAATATTTTCCGGCGCCTAACTTCCCCATCCGCTGGCACTTCGAATGTCCCGCTGGCACCGGGATATCAGGCACCGGAATAGTGTTAGCAGTCTGGCGGCAACCCGCTGGTAGCACCGGCGGGTTTCCGCCGGACTCGTTATGAAGCCCATTGTCCATCTGCAACTTAATTTGCTTCAATTAATGTATTTATTTATCTATCACCAATTATTCACAGTCATGTGTAGCTTATTGTATTTTGTCATCAGCAGCAGCGATTGGTGTGTGCACTGGAGATGCCAGACTGGTATGTGGTCAATGGAAGGTATCATCTAACTGACTGTCACGACTCAGTGTTGCCCCAAGACAACACTAGGGGTCATGGCACGACATCAGGAACATGGCCAGGGTATAAGCCCCTTTAGGAATGGAAAAGGGCCCACCTGGACCCAGTCCTGGCACCTTTGGTGCCAGGCTCATAAGAAATACTCAGGTGTTTCAGCACTACACTCTTGGTAATCCAACATGGCAGGTAGAGAGCTGCATAAACTCCTTCATGCGGCCCAGTGTTCAGGGTGTGGCTGCATCCTTGGGCGGGGCCGTCTATATAAGCCACACCCTTCCAGCAATCTGTGCTTTGCGTTGTTCTGCTTCCAAGCAGCTGCACGCGCTCACCACAGCTCAGCATCCAAGATCCAGAAACTCCGGACCAGCTTACCTTGATCAGGAATGCCCGCTGCAACGCCATCATCTCTTCATCAACCCAGACCAGCTTACCTTGATCACGAACGCCCGCTGCAACAACCATCATGTGTTCACCAACTCGGACCATCTTACCTTGATCAGGAACGCCCGCTGCAACGACCGCCATCTCTGCATCTACCTGGACCAGCTTACCTTGATCAGGATCAATGCTGCACAACCGCAACATCTTCACAATCCGGATCAACTTACCAGTGCCGCGCGATACAGTGGCCGCTCCAATTTGCACACACTTACCTGTCCGCATCCTTGCTCATCTGCAATCCGGTCCGGAACGCGGCTCCGTACCTGGTGCCTGAAAGACAAAAGAACAAGGTTAGTGAACATGGAAAATACTCTCTAACGCTTGTAACGAAAAGCTATACTTACCACATATTGAAGTCTCTATCCCACCAAGTGCTTCACACGTGTTGGTACTGCAGCAACAGTTGTCACACAGGTTGGTATCACAGCAACAGCAGTCATACATGTCGGTACCGCAGCAACAACTGTCAAAGGAAAGGAGAAAGACATTAGTACAATAAAGACTGGCAGAGAAAAGACTCATAAAACACAACATGCGAGAGGAGCGTGGAAGTGAGAAAGACAATACAAGAAAGACTTTACAAGATCAAAAACTAATACCTGAGAGGAGTCACAGCAAGTCTGGGCACCTTACACCGCATGAAGCTCCAGTGACGTAACTGGACAAACGCGCCCCTGCTGAATTGAGCAGGATGGAGAGCTCGCCTTCACTATAAAGAAGGTAAGAAGAAGTATTCCGAGCAATAAAGTCACGTACAAGGGCACAAGGGAGGCGGGCCCAAGGTTACAACAGTGACTTGAACTGATCAGGAACCATGTCATTGCAGGTACACCTTCCACTGCTAGGGGAACCATAGTAGCAGGGAAATCCAGACGCCTCAGCAGAAGTAGCCCTCCTGACGGATAAGCGCCCCTGCGGAAACAAGGTTATCATTACACTGAAACACTCACACTGTAACACCTATCAACACCATCCATCCCAGTCCTAAAGGAGCTCTTCTAAATGTCCGTTCATTAGTCGCCCATTCCACAGAAGTCGCAGACATTATTCTAACAAACAACCTGGACTTCCTTGCGGTAACCGAAACTTGGCTGCACGATGCTGCAGGTCCATCTCTCGCCCTAGCCATACCTGATAACTACACCATCCTTAGAGCAGATAGACCGAATGCTCGAGGAGGTGGCGTAGCTATTATCTTTAAGTCCACGCTTGACATCAGACTATCCTCTGCTCCCCCACTCAAATCCTGCGAACACATTACAGTCAAATTTCAAACTTCCCCTAAAAATACCATCACACTGCACTTAATTTACCGACCGCCGGGCCCACCTGGCTCTTTTGAGGAAGACATCACCTCACTAGTTGCTGAAAGTTCCAAACCATCAGCACAAATGATTATACTTGGAGACTTTAATCTTGGGTTTAACGACCCCCTAGACACCCCTGCCACTGCCCTGGCCATGGCACTAGAGGAGCATGGCCTCCAACAATTCTGCTCCAAACCCACCCATTCGAAAGGTAGAATCCTCGAGTGGATAACTACCCTTAACTGCAACATTACTATGAAAAATCCCACACAACTTATTTGGACTGACCACTACCTCCTCCCCTTTGACATCCTCACCAGTAATTCAGCTCATAAAAGGCCTATCATGGCACCTGCTTGCCCTACCAGGAAAAAGAGCAATATCACAGCAGAAGCCCTAATACCCCTAGTGATCCCCACTTTGAACGCACTACCTGCTACAACGGACTTGAACCAATTGGTCAACGTTTACAATGAGTCCATGGCCAATGCCATCGACATCATTGCCCCACTGAAACTGCGTAAAGCGATACCCAAAGCGCACCTTAACACATGGTACACCCCGGAGCTCAAAACCCTCCGTCAACAAAAAAATAAACTCGAAGCACTATGGAAATCAGTGCCCTCTGTAAATAACAGAACTAATCTCACTAACATCTCCACCCTCTACAAAAATGAGATTATACGTGCCAAGAAAGAATCTCTCAATACTAGGATCTCCCAGGCAAGCTCTAGTACTAAGGAGCTCTTTAACATACTAAAGGAACTAGAAAACCCCATTACTCCTACCGACTCCTGCACTAAGGATAAACTTTGGTGCACAGGGATCCAGAATGCCCTAGCTAACAAAATCTCAGGGCTCCAAACCAAAATTAACAACAAACGACAACAACTCACTCTTGATCCTACTTCCACCCCCACTCCCCCTCCACTTACTGCCATTAGTTCTGGCTTCACTTTCAAAAAAGTATCCATATTGGAGGTTCAGAAAATTATAACATCCCTGAAACCATCGAACTGCAAGGGGGACAGCTGCCCCGCACAGATTATAAAAGATGCAGCTAGGGATCTCTCCCCTTTTATCACTAAATTAATAAACCTGTCCTTCGCCAATAACATGGTCCCCAGCAATCTGAAACAGTCATGGGTCCTACCTCTACTAAAAAAAACTACTCTCAACCCCGACATTCCCACGAATTATAGACCTATTACCACCGTCCCATTCCTACTAAAAATTTTGGATAAAGTGGCTTATCTACAAATCCAGGACTACCTCGAGACTAATCATCTACTAGGAACTCGCCAATCCGGCTTTCGACCACAACATGGGACAGAGACAGCCCTTGTTGATCTCAAATGCCAGATAGACGAACTCAAAGACAAAGGCAAGGCTGCCATCCTTCTACTCCTTGACCTCTCCGCCGCCTTTGACCTGGTCGACCATAAAATCCTGTGCAACCATCTGTCTCTGGCAGCACACTTCTCTCACTCTGCGGTCACATGGATCCAATCTTTCCTGGACAATAGAACCATGCGGGTCTTCTCTCCCCTAGCAGCGGCTGACCCTATCCCCATCACCTGTGGTGTCCCACAAGGATCCTGTGTCTCACCTACCCTATACAATATATTCACTAAGCCCCTATTCGATAAGCTGGACAATCTGGGTGTCACCTACACAAACTACGCAGATGACACCCAGATACTCCTCACCTTATCAGGTAACTACAACAAGGACGCCAAATGGATCAATGAAGTCTTTTCCATCATTCAGGCATGGATGGCCACACATGGCCTGTGCCTGAATGATGACAAGACCGAACTGCTTCTGGTCGGCTCACCTAACACTATCCGAAAACTCTGTCCCGGCTACACTAGCTTCAATATTGACGGTAACACCATACCCATCGCCAAGAGCGTAAAAACCCTCGGCTTCCACCTAGACACGAACACTAACCTAGCTAAACAAATCAACATGACCGCCTCGGCCACTGCCTACACTGGCAAACTTATCAGGGCCTGCAGACCATTGATCTCCCCTAGCAATTGCCTCATCCTAGCCAGAGCACTCATTCAATCTAAACTGGACTACTGTAATAGCCTCTATGTAGGTGCCAACAAAACAGTAATCAATAAATTGCAAGTCCTACAAAACAATGCACTCCGTGCCGCCCTCAATATTCCCAGAAGGGAACACATCTCCGCCACCAGAACTGCCTGTAAATGGTTGTCCATACAACAAAAAATAGACCTGAAAACTATTTGCCTTACTTACAAAGCCCTTAATCATCTTGCCCCGCCCTACCTCTCTAACAAATTTACACTAAGACAGAACACCAGAACCACCAGATCGTCCAACACACTACAACTAACTGTTCCCAAATACTCCCTCAAAAGAGCCGGCGGATCCAGCTTCCCAGCTCTGGCATCACAACTTTGGAACTCCATCCCACTGGATATTAAATCTACACCCACCTTCCAACCCTTCAGAACTAAGGTCATCTCCTGGCTAATCAACAAATAACTGTCCTACCACATATGTATGCACACCCAATCTCCAATTTTACTTATGTTGTTTGACCACTATTATCTATGCATTTCTGCCTTCTTGTTCAGCTCTCCTATGACTTATTACTACTGTACCATTGTCTGTTATTTGTAACCTGATGTTCAAAGCGCACATATACCTCTGGGTCAAGAGCGCTATATAAATAAATAAACAAACAAACAAACAAACAAACTGACCTTCCACCCCATCACCAATTGCACTGGGGACTATGAGCCAGTACAAGTACATGTATGCGTATACAAATGCATATTGCAACAGGACAATTCAGACACACCAAGACCAACAGAGTTGCAATTTCAATTTTCTTCATCAACTCAGGGAGATGGGCAAATAATGTACGCACTGAGGATCAGGAAAAACATGGTGTAGTTGAACTGCAGATGGCATTGAAAATACAATCCAAAACATTAAGCCACAATGAAAGTCTAAAGTGTGGCAGTACTTCACACAGACTAAACAGCAACTGTGAAGAAGGACGGCATGAACCAACTTGGGTACCTCATCTAGACAGTCCCATTTGTGGCATAAATGCACAGACATGGGAAGAAGTCAAAAGATCTGAAGTGCAACTCTTCCCATACCAATAAACGGGCTTCATACCTCCACCAGGTTGCACAATTACCCCTGGATATACTACTGCTGTGTCAGTAGCTGTTACTGTGACAGCAAACTCTACCCCTTCTGACAAATCTAGGAAATGTGTCCCTTTTCCTCAAGGGATAGCCACCCACCTTTGAACTAGGGAGTTGAATCCACCTACGGGACAGGCCTACTGGATTATCACTGGGAGTGACACCGCCTTTAGGGGACAAGGTTACAAGATGATTGTGACTACACATTCCTTTCAGTCAGAATCTCTGCTGTTATGGGCTATATTGGCATTGAACCATGTTATAATGTAGAGGGTCCTTCAATTGGTTTGGCTGCTGAGCCCACTCTTATGACCACAGTACAGGAGATGCAGAACCAGTTCTGTTTCTTCTCTTGTTTGAAGGAGAACTTAAAAGGACTAAAGACCATATCTGTGAGGGAAGAGTTAGCCTGAGCCAGACTGTGGACAGTGGAAGCCTGTGCAGTAACTCTGGGTGGATGGATCCTGGAGACAGGACCACATTAGATATGTGGTGGATGGCAGAATCCCAGTGCCCACGCAACACTGTCGATCCCAGGAGGGAAAACCACCTGATGATCCCAGGTCCCCTGAAGCATGAGACTGTGCCGCTGTAGACACCACCAGCAGAAGACAATGCTGGTGCATCTCCACAGCCACCGGAAACACTGCCTTCTCCGATCAAAAATGCAGCCAGAACCCAGGTACCTGGCCAATACAGAGGAGAGTGGTGAAAACCAGAGCCACACAAGAAGGGGTGAGGGCATTATATCACACATGCTGCCAGCGAGCCTGAATAGCTCACGACAGACTGAGAGACCCAGTAACCCTAGAGGGGATGAGGACATTGTACTACCTATAACCAGTTAGGCCAGATAGACGCAGGGCTAACAAAGAGAAATACTGTGGGGGTGAAGCAAGAGACATTATGGAACACAATGTTAAAATCCTCTTTTGACACACAAGTGACTGAACTACAAGAACAAATATCTTTTTTTTAATTGTTTTAGCTAAGACTAGTCAATTTTACAATTTTCATACAATTCTAATAAAAAATGAAAGGAACAAAACACAAGGAAAACAAAAATAATCATACAATTCAACATTAATAATTATACATAATATTACACTTATTATCAGATTTACATTAAAATAAAAGTTTGTACAGCATCACAATTCATTTCATTTTCTTTCATATGGATAGTTAGCTCTGGTATATTTTTTAAGAATCGAATAGTGCCAATTCTCAGAGGTAAGGATAACCCAGACATAATCTTTAACCACAGAGTGTCCATAATTACATCGCTATGTTCTTTCATTGGAGGTTTTAAGTATAGTAGTCCTTCGTTACATAAAGCTTGACATTCTACTAATATGTGTATTAGAGTTTCCACTTGTCTTTCATTTTTACATACTCGGCAGAATTTTTCTTGCAATGGAATGATTTTACGTTTTGCAAGGACCTCTTGTGTTGGCCATAGATTTAGTCTTATTCTTAAGAAGTCTGATCTGTGTTGCATGGATGGAGATTTAGGGGGTAATTCATAGAATTTAGCGCACAAGTGGTGCACGCGGCTGGCGCACAGTGTGCGCGTGCGAATCTCTGCGTCAGCCGCGTGCGCTATAATCCATTTCCGCGCACATCGTATTCATGGATTTTAGCTACCAAAACCAGCCGTGGTGCACAGTGGCGCAGCGACCCTGCAGCAGCGCCAGTTAGGCCCCCAAGATCGCCCCTCGCGCAGGGAAAAGCCATCAAAATCCCCAATCCAGCGCAAAGGGCTGCGCTAACCCTGTACCAGCACGGCAAGCGGGGTACGTGTATTACTGGGGTTTGTGGGAAGTTTTACATGCGATTGGCCCTGTGCGAGCTGGGTACGTGTATTTCAGGGGTGTGCGAGAAGTTTCACACGCGATTTCAGCAGGGTACGTGTATTACATGGGTGCGCGGGAAGTTTCACACGCGATTTCAGCAGGGTACGTGTATTTCAGGGGTGCGCGGGAAGTTTCACACGCGATTTCAGCAGGGTACGTGTATTTCAGGGGTGCGCCGGAAGTTTCACACGCGATTTCAGCAGGGTACGTGTATTTCAGGGGTGCGCCGGAAGTTTCACACGCGATTTCAGCAGGGTACGTGTATTACAGGGGTGCGCGGGAAGTTTCACACGCAATTTCAGCAGGGTACGTGTATTTCAGGGGTGCGCGGGAAGTTTCACACGCGATTTCAGCAGGGTACGTGTATTTCAGGGGTGCGCGGGAAGTTTCACACGTGATTTCAGCAGGGTACGTGTATTTCAGGGGTGCGCCGGAAGTTTCACACGCAATTTCAGCAGGGTACGTGTATTTCAGGGGTGCGCGGGAAGTTTCACACGTGATTTCAGCAGGGTACGTGTATTACAGGGGTGCGCGGGAAGTTTTACACGCGATTGGGCTGGGTACGTGTATTTCAGAGGTGCGCGTGAAGTGTTACACGCGATTTCAGCAGGGTACGTGTAGTTCAGGGGTGCGTGGGAAGTTTCACACGCGATAGGCCCTGTGCGAGTGGGGTACGTGTATTAGTGGGGTGCGCGGGAAGTTTCACCCGCGATCTCAGCAGGGTACGTGTATAACTGGGGTTCGCGTGAAGTTTCATACGTGATTGGAGCAGGGTACGTGTATTTCAGGGGTGCACGGGAAGTTTCACACGCGATTTCAGCAGGGTACGTGTATTTCAGGGGTGCGCCGGAAGTTTCACACGCAATTTCAGCAGGGTACGTGTATTACAGGGGTGCGCGGGAAGTTTTACACGCGATTGGGCTGGGTACGTGTATTTCAGGGGTGCGCGTGAAGTGTTACACGCGATTTCAGCATGGTACGTGTATTCCAGGGGTGCGCGGGAAGTTTCACACGCGATTTCAGCAGGGTACATGTATTACATGGGTGCGCGGGAAGTTTCACACGCGATTTCAGCAGGGTACGTGTATTTCAGGGGTGCGCCGGAAGTTTCACACGCGATTTCAGCAGGGTACGTGTATTACAGGGGTGCGCGGGAAGTTTCACACGCGATTTCAGCAGGGTACGTGTATTTCAGGGGTGCGCGGGAAGTTTCACACGCGATTTCAGCAGGGTACATGTATTTCAGGGGTGCGCGGGAAGTTTCACACGCGATTTCAGCAGGGTACGTGTATTTCAGGGGTGCGCCGGAAGTTTCACATGCAATTTCAGCAGGGTACGTGTATTTCAGGGGTGCGCGGGAAGTTTCACACGTGATTTCAGCAGGGTACGTGTATTACAGGGGTGCGCAGGAAGTTTTACACGCAATTGGGCTGGGTACGTGTATTTCAGAGGTGCGCGTGAAGTGTTACACGCGATTTCAGCAGGGTACGTGTAGTTCAGGGGTGCGCGGGAAGTTTCACACGCGATAGGCCCTGTGCGAGTGGGGTACGTGTATTAGTGGGGTGCTCTGGAAGTTTCACCCGCGATCTCAGCAGGGTACATGTATAACTGGGGTTCGCGTGAAGTTTCATACGTGATTGGAGCAGGGTACGTGTATTTCAGGGGTGCGCCAGAAGTTTCACACGCAATTTCAGCAGGGTACGTGTATTACAGGGGTGCGCGGGAAGTTTTACACGCGATTGGGCTGGGTACGTGTATTTCAGGGGTGCGCGTGAAGTTTCACACGCAATTTCAGCAGGGTATGTGTATTACATGGGTGCGCGGGAAGTTTCACATGCGATTTCAGCAGGGTACGTGTATTTCAGAGGTGCGTGGGAAGTTTTACACACAATTGGGCGGGGTACGTGTATTTCAGGGGTGCGCGTGAAGTGTTACACGCGATTTCAGCAGGGTACGTGTATTTCAGGGGTGCGCGGGAAGTTTCATACGCGATCTCAGCAGGGTACGTGTATAACTGGGGTTCGCGTGAAGTTTCACACGTGATTGGAGAAGGGTACGTGTATTACGGGGATCGCGGAAAGTTTCACACGCGATTTCCGCAGGGTACATGTATTTTGGGGGTGCCGGGGAGTCCTACACGTGATTTGGCAGTGTGGGTCCTCCCAGGTGTTCCCTGTACACCCTCCACGGCCCCTGCAGGCAGCCCACACCACAGGGGACTACCCTGCACCCCTGGTCATGTCCTGCAGGAAGCCCACCCAACATGCCACATGTCTCCTTGCACTACTGATCATCAACTCATGTCCCCTTGCACCCCCACCCCCCAGCAGTGCAGGGCACCTGCTAGTAGGCCCCCACTCATGTCCCACTCATGTCCCCCTGCACCCCCACCCCCCAGCAGTGCAGGGCACCTGCCAGCAGGCTGCCACTCATGTCCCCTTGCACCCCCACCCCCCAGCAGGCAGGGCACCTGCCAGCAGGCCCCCACTCATGTCCCACTCATGTCCCCCTGCACCCCCACCCCCCAGCAGTGCAGGGCACCTGCCAGCAGGCCCCCACTTATGTCCCCTTGCACCCCCACCCCCCAGCTGTGTGGGGCACCTGCCAGCAGGCCCCCACTCATGTCCCACTCATGTCGTCCCCTTGCACCCCCATCCCACAGTAGTGTGTGGCACCTGTCAGCAGGCCCCCGCTCATGTCCCACTCATGTCTCCTTGCACCCCCACCCCCAGCAGTGTGGGGCACCTGCCAGCAGGCCCCCACTCATGTCCCACTCATGTCCCCCTGCACCCCACCCCCCAGCAGTGCAAGGCACCTGCCAGCAGGCCCCCACTCATGTCCCCTTGCACCCCCACCCCCGAGCAGTGCAGGGCACCTGCCAGCAGGCCCCCACTCATGTCCCCTTGCACCCCCACCCCCCAGCAGTGCGTGGCACCCACCAGCAGGCCCCCACTCATGTCCCCCACAACATGTCATCACGATCCACAATCATGGGCCTAATGGCCACCCAAATCCCACCCCACGCCACCCCAGTCGAAACAAACAACCAAGTATTACATACACCCCACATTGAAATTCCCATCACATGAAACATCCCAAATGGCAAGTATGCACATCAATACATGTCCATCACACACACACAATGGGTGCAAGTGAATGAGAAAACATGCATCGTGACATGCAGGAAACCAAGGAAAGCATACCACACAATGAAGTATCAAATAAAAAATGTATTAGACACAAAAGCAAGGGAATGACATGAAATCACACAATAATGTAAATAATAAATTAAAAGCTGCATGTCCAAAATATGAAAAAGAAGATGTGTAAAACCAGAATAAAAATCAATCCAAAAGCAAATGGGTCCAAAGAGTCTGTCCGTCAAATCAAATCCAAAGTGAAAAAAAAGAAAAATCCATTGATCCATGGTTAAGAAAAGAGGCAAATGAAGTGAAATCCATTGTGGAACTATATACAAAGTACAAATCCAGGGTCCATGAGCCCAACCATTGAAAGGAAACCTACAAAAAACCCTTCATTATGAACAACTATATACAAAAAGGTGGGGCATTGTCCAAGCGCCCCAAATGAAAAGAAAAACAAAAGGAAACCTAACACTATATAACTATTTTCAATGGCAGCGGGCTAGTCCAACGGCTCACTTTCTGATTTCCCGGGCCAGGGCATCATCGAACTCCTGCTCGATGTCCCGGAGGCGGTCCTCTTCCATGGCCCCGAAGGTTCGCTGGGACGATGACATCTGGACCTCGAGGTCCCTGCGAATGGCCTCGAGGCACTCGGCCTGCCTCAGGGCCCTATGCATGGAGTTCTCCGCCCTGACCATCGTGAGCCGTGCCTCTTCCACCTGCTGCCGCTCCGCATCTATAGCATGGCCCAACCGCTGCCACAAGGACGACACTTCCCGTCTTGGGTCCTCCTGCCCTCTGGCCAATGCCTGCCCCTCCGATGTTGAAGGCCCCGAGCCATCATGGCTCCCACCTTGTTGCTGCTGCTGCTGTGCCTCTGCCTGTGGCCTGGCTCCTGCTGCCTGCACATCCTCCTCCGGTTGGGGTGCAGTTGTTGATGTGGCCACCCCTGCTGGACGTCCGACTCCTGACTGTGGCAGGGATGTGTCCTCCACCAGCCTGGCCGCAGGGTCAGAGGCAGCTCCACAGGGCATCCAGGTGACACATGGGTGGGAAGATGGCACAGAGGATGACTGGCGCGTAGGGGGTTCAGTTGAGGAGGGGGTCGGAACAAGGTCCAGAAAACAGAGCAATCCGGCCCTGGTGGGGTGTCCCAGTGGGTCAACGCGGTCAACGAGTCATGCGAGAAGACGTGCAGTCTCCTCATGAAAAGACTGCAGGTCAGCTCACATGGCACGTTGACGCAACGCCACCCCACCCAGGACAGGCTGAACCCGGTGCCCGATAGCCAAATCCGCAGGGAGAGGAAGGCCAGTTGGTGTAAGCCGATCCCCTCCCTGAGAACGGGTCTGGACGTAGGCATCCCTGCTAGTGCGGGATGATGCAGTGACAGGATCGGGGACAGGATTACACACAGGCACCTCCGCGGTGGCCTGTGCTGCCTCCTGTCCCTGCTCCTGCCCTGCACCACTAGCACCAGTGGAATCCCCACCTCCAGACCCTGTCTCTGTCCGTAGCCTGGCCTCCTCCTCCACCAAACCCCCCCACCAACCTGGATGACTCCATGCCATCTTCCTCCGTCGGACCCTGTGGAGTCTCAGCTGCCCCTTCTGCTGCCGAGGAGTCCAACTCCGACCTCCACCTCTTGGACCTACCCTCGGCAGCTGCGGCCTGGGACGCGGCACCGGACTCCTCACTCCCTGACGAGATCACAACCTGGGAGGGGAGCCGGGCCTTGCATCTCCGGCTGGCGGTGCGATCCCTGCCGCTGGGCTCCACAGCACCCTCTCCGCCCTCTTCATCAGTTGATGCTGCAGACAAGGAGAGATAGGAGACAGGCATCAGGGCACTGTACAATGGATTGATACACACATGACAGTTCCACATGAGTGGCAGTGTCAAACTTCAGACATGGCATCACAATCCCCAACACACATGTCATTTGAAATCACACACATGAGCTATTCCACAGCCATATCCCAACGGCCAGCACCATCCATACACATACAACAGCATGAGCAGCCAAAGATGAGCCAGACATCACATGAAACACAGGGAGTGCACTAGACATGCACACACGCCACCACACTTACATGCATGTGTACACCTCCGCCAACTGTCACAGTGATGAGATTGGCATCCATGTCACATCTGGCAATCAGCCTTCTACATATCAGTGTCACATGCATCCATGTTGCATCACTGTTGCACCATTGTCAAATACACACACATGCACATGTACACGGTGCAGATACATGCAGCTGGAACCAACATCCATGTGTGACACCACTACCATGCCAACTTACATACACAGTCATTCAAACATGTGTGCTCAAACATATGCATTTGGCCTGCATGCTTACCCACACATACTACAACCATCCATGTGTCTCACACATGAGAGGACTCACATGTGTTAGCCTCACGGCCCTATACATACACATCCATACATGGCCCTACAAAACCACATGTGCAACCTGCACACTACTGGCACACCACCACACGCACAGCTTCCAATCAGTATGCATGTACACTTACCGCTCGACTCCAGATGGGTCTGCCTCTCAAGGACCTGGACGTGGAGCGCTGGGCATATGCGTTCCAGGACCCTCATCTGGTGTTCCGACAGGTGGCCCCGGCGCCCCTTAGCATCCGCTGCCTTCAAGAAGCGCAGGGCCTTGTTGAGGGTCCTGGACCTGAAGTCCTCCCAGCGCTTCTTGACATGAGGGAATTCGTGGACTGCCACCCACTCCGCATTGATGGGAGTCACGATGTCCTTCCAGATCCTGGTCCGTCCTTCCTTGTCGGCGCGCGAACTTCCGAAGAGGGCATCATACTGCCCCAGGACTTGCTCCACCAGGACACCAACTTCAGTGGCAGTGAAGCTGTTGGCCCTCTGCCTCTCTGGATGGGGGTTGCCAGTGGTCTCAGATGGTGGTGTGCCCGACATGGCAACCCCAGAGGCAGGTGTGGGTGGGCAACTGGGTCCTGGGGCTGGGCTGTGGAGCGATGGTATCCCAGTCGGGAGTCTTCAGTTCCAGTACGGGTGGTCACAGCAACTGCACCCCTGGCTGATGTGCAGGCAGCAAATAGCAGGGCACGTGGGCAGCAGGCAGGCAGGCAGCAGCAGATGGCAGGTGGGAGCATGCTCGGGGATCTGGGGGGCAGGAAAATGGCCTTCAGGGCAGGAGCGTGGTCTTCCGTGTGTTTTTGCGTGGCCAGCTTGATAAGGAGTGATTTGGCACGTGAAAAAATTGCACGTCAGCGTGTAATTCGAGGAAAGGCCCTTAGCGCGTAAGCGCATCAGCACACGTACGCGATTTAATTGGACCAAAGGCCCTTAGCGCATAAGTGCGTCTGTGACGTATCGCGCATGGGCATTGCCCTTTCGCGTGTAAAACTTCCCACAAACTCCTGAAATACACGTACCCTGCTGAAATCGCGTGTAAAACTTCCCGCGAACCCCAGGAATACACGTACCCAGGCCAATCGCGTGTGAAACTTCCCACGCACCCCTGAAATACATGTACCCTGCTGAAATCGCATGTAAAACTTCCAGCGAACCCCAGGAATACACGTACCCAGGCCAATCGCGTGCGAAACTTCCCGCGCATCCCTGAAATACATGTACCCCACTCAGTATATGCGTGCTTTTTATTTGTGCACACTTTTGTAATGCGCAGGGATGCTACCGCCTGCCTTCGTGTGGCAGACGTGTTTAGGCCTGTGCGTGTCTTTGCCTGTGCGCGGGTTTGCCCTATTCGATTCCATGAATACATGTGGTTCGCGTGCGTGTGGCCGTTCCGTGTACTTCCCAGCAGTACTTCCCCCATTACGCCTTCTTTTTCATGTGTTATTCCCCATTCCGCGTGTTACGCCCCTGTTCCGCCTACTTTTGTTGTGTGCGCTGCGCTATGTGCGCTTTCGCTGTGCGCTTAGCGCACGCTGTTTGTAGACGTGTGCACCAGCGTGCGCCATGCACAGATTTTGCGCATAACCAGTGGGAAAGTAGCGCAGCGCCTTCCTTGAATCGCGTGCGTGCGCGTGCACTTGCTTTCTCACGCTTGCGCCTCCTTACGCCTGCTTGCGCTGGGATTTTCAGCGCACGTTTGTTCCATGAATCAACCCCTTAATCATATAGGATTCTGGTGAACTATATTTCTTATGTATAAAGACGTTGCCATCAAAATCTTGGTACCGAAGACAAATAGATCTATTTCTTGCCCAATCCCATTGAAGTAACTTTGTTTTAACACGTGTGGGATTCTGTGTTAATACTTCATTTGACGTATCTGCATAGGCCAGAGCATTTATTACTTCTTGATGCCAGTTTTCCCTCAAAATTATCTTTAACGAGCTAAGGACCCTAACATCATGTCTGAATCATTTGCTAGAAGGCACTTTCGAAACAAGTTTATTATTTTCCATAGGTATCGGGCATTTAGCAATGTTAGTCTGAGTTCATTACGAATACGCGCAATACTTGTACAACCTGGGAGGCCAAGGATACGTCTCCAGAATTTGGCTTCGAATTTTTACCATACAGATTCCGGTAAAACTGGTAAGGTTTCTGATCCATACAGTAGATTTGGGGTGATTTTTTGTCTAAAGTATGTTAAAGCTGGAATAATGAAACATTTTCCAACTTTGGCCTGAATGATAAGTGATTGGGAGATCATTGTATCTAATTATGTCTTCCAGTTTGTCATCTCTGCTATATTGGTAGTACCAGAGATAGCAACACCCAAATATATGTATTTTCTGACACATTCTAGCTGCTTCCCTTGTATAGTCCATTTAACATTTCTGCAGTTAGATTTTTTTGGTCGAGTTACATATCATTACTTTTGTTTTTTCTAAGTTGATTGTTAATAGATTTCTATCAACATGATCAGAGAGTGCATCTAAGAGTCTTTGTAGCCCAGCCGCAGTCTTCGATATCAGTACCAAATCATCTGCATAAATAAGTGCATGTGTTTTTTTATGCTCCAACTTTGGTGCGTCTGATTGTATTTCGCTGAAATGTTTGCACATATCTGCTATGAAAAAAATAAAATAGTGCTGCAGCTAAAATGCAACCTTGTCGCAACTCTCTATGGGTGCTAACTGATGATGGTAGGAGACCTTCCAGATTTAATCTCACTCGAATACTTGTATTGGTATGAAGGGCATAAATAAATGTAATGATGTGGGTCGGGCAGTTCTCTTGTGCCAATTTCCTTAACAGCAATTTACGCGTCAACGAGTTGAACACTGCTCGTAGGTCAACAAATACAATATATAATGATTGTTTGCTAGCCTGATGATGTTTTATAATAGATGTCAAGGTTAATAAATTAACTGAGGTTCCCAATCCAGTAATAAATCCAGTCTGACAGGGGTCACGTAATGAGTGGATATGAATCCATTCATTAAGGTCCTGCAGTATAAAGCAGGCGAAAATCTTGCCTGGAACATCCAAAAGGGCGACCGGCCTGTACTTGGATGGACCGGCTCGATCGCCCTTTTTAAAACTGGGTACTACTACCGATCTTTGCCAGGAATCGGGAATGATGTTAGTTTCAAGTACTTGAATAAAAATATTATGCAAGATCGTAGCCCATGACTGAGGGTGGTTGTTTAAGGTTGTAATTACAGATTCCATTAGGCCCAGCAGCCCTGGAGTTACTCGATTGGTTAATAAACTATAATACGTCTTGTTCTAATATCTGCATTTGATCTAAGCTCTGTACTGAGTTTTGAATTTCAAACTCTTCCAGTTCAGTATTGGAGTACAGATTTGTGTAATGCAGTATCCAATCAGCTTCCAGGACTCTGTTTATTTGGACTGGGTCCTGGGTTAGATGGTTTGCAGTATTCAAAAGACTCCATATTTAAGCTGGTTTTTTGGAACTTACTGCTGCCAGCATAGTTTCTCTGTCATTTTGATACAGCCAGGTCTTGTAGGCTCTAGTCCAATTTCTGTATGTATTCTTTATAGCTCTAAGAGTTTCAAATCTTACAGAATCAGGTAGTTGTAGGACTAGTCTTCTCTTTTCGGAATTCTGTTTTTCGATGTTGCATTTCTTTGTTAAAGCTATGTCTCGAAGTATACTTCTTCTGAGTGGTTTGGCAGGGATTCAGTTTATATAGATGTTAAGCTGAGATGTATGTTTTGTCCTCCCAGTTGGATCCTGCTTTTATTCTCAGAAGATCTCTGTTGAAACTATCTAACAACTTTTCGTTCCATTGGAATCTAACTGGTGAGTTGTTTACACTAAGTTTTGGTCTATATCTAGTGATGTGAGAGCCCAATGTTGCACTGTTGGGATACCAGTGTGCGGTGAGCATTTCAGGGTCACTGTTAGAACAGTGCACCACTTCAAATTTAGTCACTAAATTAAATGTGGTACTATTGATGTACACGTAATCAATTATGGAAGTATTTGTGCTTCTCTGCCAAGTATAATGGGCTGGGATGACGCTCTTGATAGAACTATTGAGCATCAGTAAGTTACGATTTTCCATAATTTCTTCCCATTTGACACATGAATTATTTTTCTTGTTAGATGTTTTCGCCAAACAATGTAGGTTCAAATCTCCAACAATGAAAATATTTGTCACCTCAGATGTTTGGGAGATTGAGCAGTTTCTGTAACTCTGTGAAGAATATCTTATCTGCCAATCCCATAGGGTTCCGATATACGTTTATTAGGGCCATTGTGCCACTATCAAAGGTTATCTTAACCATTTGTGAAAATGGGTTTGGTTGGGCGCATGGGAAAATTCTGAATCCAGACTCAAGGCTGTCAGCTACCATTAACTCAGAGGCTAGGCTACCTTTGATTCCCTTAATTGCAGGTGAAAGTAGGATTTAGTAGCCATTCCATACAGGCACTGTGGTAAACCAAGTTTCTTGAAGGGCTATGATGTTATAAGGTAGTAAATGCGAACAGATGACAAAGGCCACAGGTATTCCAGCTTATAATCGAGAATTCTATGGACTTTTTCTCTAAAGGTAGTTATGAAGTATTACGAGTGTTTGTTGAGTCATGGTGGCTTGTTTGTGAGTTTCCTTGAAGTGATTTATCGCAGTCACGTTTGTCATTAGCATTTTATAATTTCAACTCTCGCATTGGTGCTGAAGAAGGGACCTCATCACATTGATCTTTTTCATTCTCATAAGTTGTGGGGTCAATCGCCAGAATGAAACCTGTTGCAAATAGGCCCATTCTCGCTTGCCATATGATGTTACGCACCACATTTGAACTTAACCAAAGTATAACCACGGATAAGTTTGAATCATTTAGAAATTTGACCTAAGTAATGTCATTAGAAGTGATGTCACTCAGATCTGGTAGGTGTTCAAAAATTGCCAAGACGCTAGCTCAACACAAGTCATTTGTTTCGAATGGAGCAGCACGACATTTCAATATAAATCGGTGATTGTTGTTTTGGTTGAGCATGTGTCTGGACAGTTCATTAGTTGATATTTGATGTTTCTGTTGCAACAACTTCTTCTGTTCAGGTAAATATATAGGTGAGCTGTTATTTGAATTTTTCTTTGGCTGTATATTCTCAACCGCAATCTTTGTGTCGGTCGCATTAGCGGCCAGATCTTTCTTTTTAAAGTACTCATCCATTGCACGATAAATTCCGGCCTTAATATTCATAGATTAATGTCCTATGGTGTTGCATATCATATCATCTCTCTTGGTAGGTTGAAAGGTCATCGCTACTGTTGAAGAATTTATATGAGAGGAAGGTTGTATTGTACATTCTGAGTTTCCTAGGGGTTCATTTACTAAGGTTGTTATTACTTCAGTTTGTCTATCCTGATGGAGGGACAAGGCAGGTTTCGAAGAATTAGGAGTCAATTTGAGCTGTTTGAATTGTTCATATTCTTCTAAAGATCTTCGAATTTCTGCTTGAACGTCTCTCAGGATTTCATCAGAAAGAAAAGATTTATTCTTAAACACATGTATATCACTCAAAGTAATAGATTTAGGGGGTAATTCATAGAATTCGGCGCACAAGTGGCGCACGCGGCTTGCGCACAGTGTGCGCGTGCAACAGTCTGCTCCAGCTGTGTGCGCCAAAATCCATTTCCATGCACAGCGTATTCATGAATTTTAACATCCATTACCAACCATGGCACAGAGTGGCGCAGCGCCCCTGCAACAGCGCCAGTTACGCCCCAACCCCTCCCCGTGCGCCATGTACAGCGCACAAATCCCGTACATGGCGCACAGGCCAGTGGACCAGCATACAGCCACACAACCACGAAAATGCCTGTAAAACTCCCTGCGCACCCCTCCGAATACACATACCCCGCTGCGTGGGGAGAATCACATGTGATTGGCCCTGTGTGAGTGGGGTACGTGTATTTCGGGGGTTCGCGTGAAGTTTCACACGCGATTGGCCCTGTGCGAGCGGGGTACGTGTATTTCAGGGGTACGCGGGGGGTTTCACATGCGATTGGCCCTGTGCGAGTGGGGTATGTGTATTTCGGGGATTTGCGGGGGGTTTCACACGTGATTGGCCCTGTGCGAGTGGGGTACGTGTATTACTGGGGTTCGCGGGGAGTTTCACATGCAATTGGACCTGTGTGAGCGGGGTACGTGTATTTTGGGGTACGCGGGGAGTTTCACACGCGATTGGCCCTGTGCGAGTGGGGGGCGTGTATTACTGGGGTTGGCAGGGAGTTTCACACGCGATTGGCCCTATGCGAGCGGGGTACGTGTATTTCGGGGGTTTGCAGGGAGTTTCACACACGGTTGGCCCTGTGCGAGCGGGCTACGTGTATTTTGGGGGTTCGCGGGGGTTTCACACGTGATTGGCCCTGTGCGAGTGGGGTACGTGTATTACTGGGGTTCGCGGGGAGTTTCACATGCAATTGGACCTGTGTGAGCGGGGTACCTGTATTTTGGGGCTTCCCGTGGAGTTTCACATGCGATTGGCCCTGTGCGAGCGGGGTACATGTATTTCGGGGGTTTGCAGGGTTTTCACACACAATTGGCCCTGTGAGAGCGGGTACGTGTATTTTGGGGGTTCGCTGGGAGTTTCACATGCGATTGGCCCTGTGCGAGCAGGGTACGTGTATTTCGGGGGTTCGCGTGGAGTTTCATATGCGATTGGCCCTGTGCGAGTGGGGTATGTGTATTTCGGGGGTTCGCGTGGAGTTTCACACGCGAGTGGCCCTGTGCGAGCGGTTTATATGTATTTCAGAGGTTTGCAGGGGGTTTCACACGCGTTTGGCCCTATGCGAGCGGGGTACGTGTATTCCGGGGTTCGCGGGGAGTTTCACATGCAATTGGACCTGTGTGAGCGGGGTACATGTATTTTGGGGCTTCCCGTGGAGTTTCACATGCGATTGGCCCTGTGCGAGCGGGGTACATGTATTTCGGGGGTTTGCAGGGAGTTTCACACACGGTTGGCCCTGTGCGAGCGGGCTACGTGTATTTTGGGGGTTCGCGGGGGGTTTCACACGTGATTGGCCCTGTGCGAGTGGGGTATGTGTATTACTGGGGTTCACGGGGAGTTTCACATGCAATTGGACCTGTGTGAGCGGGGTACGTGTATTTTGGGGCTTCCCGTGGAGTTTCACATGCGATTGGCCCTGTGCGAGCGGGGTACATGTATTTCGGGGGTTTGCAGGGTTTTCACACACAATTGGCCCTGGGAGAGCGGGTACGTGTATTTTGGGGGTTCGCTGGGAGTTTCACATGCGATTGGCCCTGTGCGAGCAGGGTACGTGTATTTCGGGGGTTCGCGTGGAGTTTCATATGCGATTGGCCCTGTGCGAGTGGGGTATGTGTATTTTCGGGGGTTCGCGTGGAGTTTCACACGCGAGTGGCCCTGTGCGAGCGTTTTATATGTATTTCAGAGGTTTGCAGGGGGTTTCACACGCGTTTGGCCCTATGTGAGCGGGGTACGTGTATTCCGGGGTTCGCGGGGAGTTTCACATGCGATTGGCCCTGTGCGAGCGGGGTACGTGTATTTAGGAGGTTTGCGGGGAGTTTCACACGCGATTGGCCCTGTGCGAGTGGGGTACGTGTATTTCGGGGGCTCGCAGGGAGTTTCACATGCGATTGGCCCTGTGCGAGCGGGGTATGTGTATTTCGGGGGTTTGCGGGGAATTTCACACACGATTGGTCCTGTGCGAGCGGGGTACGTGTATTTCGGGGGTTCACAGTGAGTTCCACAGGTGAATTGGAAGTGTGGGTCCTCCCAGGTGTGCCCTCTACCCCCTCCACGGCCCCTGCAGGCAGCCCACACCACAGGGGACTACCCAGCACCCCTGGTCATGTCCCTCAGCACCCCCACCCACCCAGCACTGACGGGCACCTGCCAGCAGGCCCCGACTCATGTCCCCGAGCACCCCCACACACCCAGCAGTGAGGGGCACCTGCCAGCAGGCCCTGACTCATGTCCCCCAGCACCCCCACCCACCCAGTAGTGAGCCGCAGGCCCTGACTCATGCTTCCAGCACTCCCACCCACCCAGCATTGACAGGCAATTGCCAGCAGGCTCCGACTCATGTCCCCCGGCACTCCCACCCCCCAGCATTGACGGGCACCTGCCAGCAGGACCCGACTCATGTCACCCAGCACCCCCACCCCCCAGCATTGACAGGCACATGCAAGCAGGCCCCGACCCATGTCCCCCAGAACCTCCACCGACCCAGCATTGACGGGCACCTGCCAGCAGGCCCCGACTCATGTCCCCCAGCACCCCCACACCCCAGCATTGACTGGCACCTGCCAGCAGGCCCCGACTCATGTCACCCAGCACCCCCACCCCCAGCATTGACGGGCACCTGCCAGCAGGCCCCGACTCATGTCCCCCAGCACCCCCACCCCAAGCATTGACAGGCACCTGCAAGCAGGCCCCGACTCATGTCCCCCCCTACATGACAAAAAGATGCACAATCATGGCCCACATCTCCACCAAAATAACACAGCATGCCACCCCAGTCTTGAGACGCAATGATTTCCCAATCCACCCCCCACTGACATGCCTATCTCAAGACACAAACCAAAAGTCAACTATGTACATCAACACATGTCGGTCACACACACACACTGGTTGGCATTGATTGTGTAAACCCACATTTTCACATGCATGAACTCAATGAGTGAATTACACACATGGAAGTAAAATATCAAAATGTATTATGGAGAAAAATAAAGCAATGAAATGAAAGCATAAAAAAATTGCAAACATGAAATGAAAAGCATGTCCAAAAGATGAGTACAGGAAAAGTATAACCAATCTAACGAAATCCAAAAGAAAAATAGTCCAAACTCCCCCTCCACCAAAGCAAATCCAAAGGAAACGTAAAAAGTAAAATCCATTAATCCATGGTGAAATCCAAAGAAAAAGTTCAAATAAATCCATTGTCCAACTATGTACAATCATTTGTCAAGGGTCCATGAGACCAACGAAAGAACAGAAACCTATGAAAAAAACTACCTAATAAAAAAACCATCTACAAATGTATGGGGCAAAGTCCAAACACCCCAAAATAAAGGAAAACGAAAATGAAACCTAACACTAAAAACTATATACAATGCGGCGGGCTAGTCCGATGGCTCACTTTCCGATTTCCCGGGCCAGGGCATCATCGAACTCCTGCTCAATGTCCTGGAGGCGGTCCTCTTACATGGCCCCGAGGGTTCGCAGGGACGATGCCATGTTGACCTCCAACTCCCTGCGAATTGTCTCGAGGCACTCGGCCCGCCTCAGTGCCCTCCGCATGGAGTTCTCCGCCCTGACCATTATGAGCCGTGCCTCTTCCGCCCGCCGCCGCTCCGCACCTATGGCCTGGTCCAACCGCTGCCGCGGAAGACACTTCCAATCCTGGGTCCTCCTGTCCTCTGGCCGATGCCTGCCCCTCGGA
The DNA here is from genome assembly GCF_040938575.1 of Ambystoma mexicanum. Lineage (NCBI taxonomy): Eukaryota > Metazoa > Chordata > Amphibia > Caudata > Ambystomatidae > Ambystoma > Ambystoma mexicanum. Next base: position 767,693,764 of record NC_090941.1, read on the forward strand.
TGTTGAAGTCCCCGAGCCATCATGGCTCCCACCTTGTTGCTGCTGCTGCTGTGCCTGTGCCTTGGCTCTTGCTGCCTGCAAGTCCTCCTCCAGCTGAGGTGCAGTTGTTGAGGTGGCCACCCCTGTTGGACGTCCAACTCCCGACTGTGGCAGGTATGTGTCCTCCACCAGCCTAGCCGCAGGGTCAGAGGCAGCTCCACAGGGTACCCAGGTGATACATGGGTGGGAAGATGGATTGGAGGATGACTGGCGCATAGGGGGTTCAGGTGAGGAGGGGGTTGGAACAAGTCCAGCATACGGAGGAATCCAGCCCTAGTGACCCGTCCCAGTAGATCAACGCGGTCAACGAGGCATCCGAGATGACCTGCAGTGTCTTCACAAAAACACTGCAGTTCACCTCACATGCCACGTTGACGCAATGCCATCCCAGACAGGACAGGCTCAACCCGGTCCCGGATTGCCACGTCCGCAGGGAGAGGAAGGCTAGTTGTTGTGCATTCATCCCCTCCCTGAAAACGGGTCTGGACGTAGGCATCCCTGCTGGTGCAGGATTATGCAGTCACAGGATCAGGGACAGGATTACACACAGGCACCTCCACGGCGGCCTGTGCTGCCTCCTGTCCCTGCCCCTGCACTGCACCACTAGCACCAGTGGAATCCACACCTCCAGACCCCGTGTGTGTCCCTTCCATGGCCTCCTCCACCACCAAACCCCCCACCAACCTGGATGACTCCATGCCATCTTCCTCCGTCGGACCCTGTGGGGTCTCGGCTGCCCCTTCTGCTGCCGAGGAGTCCACCTCCGACCTCCGCCTCTTGGACATACCCTCGGCAGCTGTGGCCTGGGACGCGGCACCAGACTCCTCACTCCCTGACGAGATGACAACCTGGGAGGGGAGCCGGGCCTTGCATCTCCGGCTGGTGGTGCGATCCCTGCCACTTTGCTCCATAGCACCCTCTCCGCCCTCTTCATCAGTTGACGCTGCAGACAGGGAGAGATAGAACACAGGCATCAGGGCACTGTACAATGGACTGATACACACATGACAGTTACACATGGGTGGCAGTGTAAAGCTACAGACATGGCATCACACTCCCCAACACACATGTCATTTAAACTCACACACATGAGCAAATCAACAGGAATATTGCACCAGGCAGCACCGTCCATACACAAACAACAGTACGAGCAGCCGAAGGTGAGCCTGACGTCACATGAAACACAGGGAGTGCACAACACATGCACACATGCCACCAGACTGACATGCATCTGTACATCTCCACCACTGCAGTGATAATGTCACCATCCATGTCACATCTGGCAATCAGCCTCCTACATGTCAGTGTCACATGCATCCATGTTGCATCACAATTGCCCACTTGTCACATACACACACATGCACATGTACACAGTGCAGATACATGCAGCAGGAACCCCCATCCATGTGTGACACCACAAACATACCACAGTACATACACATAATTTTCACATGTGCACACCCACACATGCATTTGGCCAGCATGCTTGCCAACACATACACCATTGATGTGTCTCACACATGAGAGGAATCACATGTGGTGGGTTCATGTCCTTGTACATACGCATCCATACCTGGCCCTACAAAGACATATGTTGAACCTGCACACTCCTGGCACACCACAACACGCACAGTGTCCAATCAATAGGCATGTACACTTACCGCTCGACTCCAGACGGGTCTGCCTCTCAAGGACCTGGACGTGGAGTGCTGGGCGTATGCGTTCCAGGACCCTCATTTGGTGGTCGGACAGGTGGCCCCGGCACCCCTTGGCATCCGCTGCCTTCAAAAGGCGCCGGGCCTTGTCGAGGGTCCTGGACCTGAAGTCCTCCCAGCGCTTTTGGACGTGTTGAATGTCGTGGACTACCACCCCCTCCGTGTTGATGGCAGTCACGATGTCCATCAAGATCCTCTTCCGTCCTTCATTGTCAGCGCGCAAACTTCCAAAGAGGGCATCATACTGCCCCAGGACATGCTCCCCCAGGATGCCAACTTCACTGGCACTGAAGCAGTGGCCCTCTGCCTCTCTGGCTGGGGGTTGCCAGTGGTGCCAGATGGTGTAGACATGATAACCCACAAGGCAGGTTTGGGTGGGCAACTGGGTCCTGGGGCTGGGCTGTGGAGCGATGGTATCCCAGTCGGAAGTCTTCAGTTCCAGCAGAGGTGGTCACAGCAACTGCACCCCTGGCTGACGTGCATGCACCAAATAGCAGGGCACGTGGGCAGCAGGCAGGCAGCAGCAGATGGCAGGTGGGAGCGTGCTCGGGGCTCTGGGGGGCAGGAATATGGACTTCTGGGCAGGAGCGTGGTCTTCCGTGTGTTGTTGCGTGGCCAGCTTGATACGGAGTGATTTGGCACATAAAAAAATTGCACGTCAGCGTGTAATTCAAGGAAAGGCCCTTAGCGCGTAAGCGCATCTGTGACGTTACGTGCGCAGGCGTTTCCCTCATGACATGGGCATAGTGGTTCAGCGCGTGAAAAAACTGCACGTCCGCGTGTGAATGCGTGTAATCTGAGGAAAGGGCCTATGCACGTAAGTGACGCTACGTGCGTGGGCGTTTCCCTCAGCACGGGTTAAAGGTGAGCGGGGCCAGCAGTTCGCTGTACGTGCCTTTTCGGTGAGACCGATGTGTGCTGCTACTTTGTGTTGTTTCGCGCGCCATCACAACTTCACAGCGGATCAAGGACGTATCTCTTCTTTTGGCGGGGGTATTGGCTACGCATGTTTTTCATCATCACGCTAGTCTGACGGTGAGTCGCGCACGCTATTTTTCCCACTGCGGGTGCCCCTGTGTATCGCACCCATTTTCGAGGTCATAGTAGCCTGTGTGTCCCACGCGTATGCGTTTTCCGTGCTACTGGGTGCCACCGCGTACTGCGCGAGGTTAATTCCATGCACGTAGGCTGCAGGGTTGCGTGCACGGTTTTACTGCAGTTTTGGGGTGCCTGAGCATTGCGTGACCCGTCACTACATCACTGGGGTCACATACAGCCTTGCAGGTGCAGGGGGGCTGTCAACATCTTGCATCCCACCCCCTTCAACCCAATTGCCCATGACAATTGAGGTGTACACCTCCCATTGGCACTCCTCCATCTGTGCCGGTACTACTCCATCTGTGCCATGGTTGGGAGGCCACCAAAGGTGAGGGGCTCCTCAGCTGGGCGTCCTCCTCGTGGCAGCCGTGGTCAGGGACGTGGCTGGGGTGACCAGGGAGTAGGGGGACTCCAGGGTGTCCAAGGTGGCCGCAGAGGGGGAAGAGGCAGGGGTGCGCCACTTGAGCACGATGTTGTGCCATGTGTCGGTGCAGTCATGCCACCACCCCCTGTGGTTCCGGGAGATGCAGCTTCTGCATTTGGCAATGGCGACCGTGTGACCCGGCAGTCCATTTCATCGACTGCCACGGGCCCAAGGGTAGTGGTAGCTGCAGGTGCAGCTGTGGACACCACCACCCAGGCTCAGGGTCTGCCAGCGCAGGATGTGTTGGCACTTGAAGAGTCCTTGGAATATTTCCAACAGGACAGGAGGGAAACCGTAGGTGCACGCAGGGCTGCCCTGACCGAGACACGTGTCCCTGGGGCAGTAATGTCATCTGCTACCCCGAACAGCCGGGTGTTGGCAAGTGCAGGGGCAGATGCAGCCAACAACACCCCGGTTGTGAGTCTGCCAACCAGGACAGTCACGGTCAATAACCCTGCCACAGTGCATGTTGCTGTGCAGGGTCCATTAGAGGGCACCCAGCTGCCACTGACGCAAGTCAGGCCTTTAGTTGTCCCTCCACCTGCCACTCCCTTGGCTCAATCCACCAGTGCAACTGACCATACTGATCAGGGCGGCATTTGCCAGCCAGGGTCTGCGCCACAATCCAAGAGGAGGAAGGTTGCACCTGCAGCACAGGCTGGGACCCCACACACAGCCACAACATCCTGCACGTCGAGGAAGAAGCCTTTCTGCAACTAGGAACTGGACTACCTCGTGGACTACGTACGGGACCACACCAGTGACATGCTATCAGGGCCTAATTGTCAGACTACGGCTGTCCACCGTGATACCCACTGGAAGCAAGTTGCGGAACATGTGAGTGCATTCGGCCAGGAGGTGCGCACAGCGCAAGAGTGCAAAAAGCGTTGGAATGACCTCAAACGCAGCGCTAAGGCTAAGCATGCCTCAAATTACAACTTGACTCTGGTGATTGGCAGTGGGCCTGCACCTGAGGAGGAAGACCTCACTCCGTGTGAGTCACTCGTTGCGGAGTTCATAACACCTGAATCGGTTGAAGGAGTGGGAAAGATGCCGGACTTTGATGCCCAGTCCAGTGAGTGTTGCTGCATGTTTGTTGAGGACATGTGTGTTTTACTTGTGTGATGTGTTGTGCATGACTGCCACTACATGTCACGTGTACATGGTTATGATGTGCAAGTAATGCAATGCTTCACTGATGCATGGCTGCTCTGCTGGATGGTGGACCTGTGGAGCGGACAGGGACTGTCCGCATCACCACTATTGCACCCTACACACATGCTGGTCACCAGGATGCCCCTCCGGTCCATGTTCCAGCTCACTGGCCCTTCTGCATGTAGCCTGGGGTGACCTTCCTCTCAGCCCAGGGACTAGGTCATAGCATGACTGACGTGCATGTGTCCTCTGCATGCATGCGGGTACTCCATGTAGGCATGCTCCCTTGTCCCTCCACCCCCCCTCTGCACCCCAATTCCAACTTTGCACTGGTCTGCTTCAATTTTGCCGTTGAGTACGTGCCTGTTCATGCGTCCTGTGTACATGCTAACTTCCACCGGCCAATCTGCCAGACATATGCTGTGTGGTACATCCTTTGTACTTGATGCAGGGTGTCTCACTTGGACTGTGCAGAGGTCAGATGGCCCGCAGGGACATGTCATTCATGCTCCATGTGTATTCCACGCATGCCCCTATGTGTCCTTGACTGGATGATCATTGTAGTACAAGTCTAGGGTGACCTACATTGCATGGCATTTCATCAGGCTTCCCATGGCCACTCTGGCTCAGTCCTGCGTCGCACACATGTTTAGGGTGTGACAGTCTGTGTGGGTCACAGGCCTCAGCCTGTTTAATGGCCAATGACTCTGTCCAACTGGTGTAGGGTCGTTTTCACACGTGCGTGTACTCCCGAGGTTGCATCATGTGTCCTGCTTACTGTCCCATCATCATTTGCTGTGTTGTCACTTGTCTCACATGATGCAGTTGATACTAGTCAACACTGTATATCAATACACAGGTCTATGGTCATCCTTTTGATACCATGCAAGGCATCCCTGCATTTGCACTTGGGGGGAGGGGTGGTTTGCTTGTAGCCATGCTACCCATTAAATGTACATTGCACATGAAGCCTGAAGTTGACCTTGCACTGCCTTCACATTTTCAGATACACATCATGAAGTACTTGTACATGTAGATAGTGAGTAACGTACACATTTGCTGCACTGCATTGACCCACTTCTGAGCAATATGACACAATTCTACATAACTAATCACAGAAGCAATGTCAAGTTGACGCAACATGCATGGCAGGTTCTCTTTTGTGTGTGACATGTCTGCTTGATGTGTTGTTGTCTGTGTGATGTCTGTGTGTGTGTGTGTGTGTTGTGTGCTTCTAACATATGTAGTGCCCTTTTTTCTCTCTACTTTTCAGATGATGACGCATTGGAGCCAGAGGATGGTGTTGTCATGCCAGGCACAGGGTTGTTATCACTACAGCAACCCGGCACAAGTGGGGGTAGTGGGGTGGTAGGCCACGAAAACCCGCATGTGCTACAGTCCATCTTGTCTCTGGCTGGCAAAGAGTCCAGCCCTGATGACCACGCTGACGTCCATGTTGAGTTGTATGTGCAGCAGGTCCATATGTCAGGGGTGAGTGATTCTGATGTGGGCACTCCTCTGTCCGTGACACCTGCACTGAGGGGTCAGACAGTGTTGGAACCTCTGCCTGTGGTGGATCAGGACACAGGGTCACCCTCCACACCAGTCACTGATGTGCCTGGGACATCACGTCGATGTGGGCATGTAGTCGTGCAGCCGCGGGCGGTGCCAACACAATGAGGACACCCGGTCCTTGGGTCCCGCAGGGGTCAAGCCCAGCAACGCAGTCGCTGCGCGCAACTGCAGTATACTGAGTGGGAGCAAGACATGACTGCCAATTCTGTACACCAGGGGGCAGCAATGGAGAACATTGCTGTGAGCATGGAGCGTGTGGCCCAATCCGTGCTCCCCCTGGGCTAGGCAGGTGCTTCTCCAGCAGCAGGCAGCATGGTCCACGGCCCGCTCGCTCAGGCTGAGCATGGCGGCCTCAGACAGGGCACGCCAGGCTGAAATGTTGTCTCTGCGTCAACCAATTGCTGCTCACGCAGCGGCACACATGGAGGCCCTGAGGGAGAGTATGCTTCCCTCAGATCCACTCTGGCTGTCCTTCTGATGTCCCAGAGGGAGCGGTCAGAGAAGAGGTTTGCGCAGCTTGAGCATACCATCTCGGCTAAGCTACATGCTTGCCGGGAGGTGCATCAGTTGTCCAGCCATGCCTTGCAGGAGGAACTCTGTGTTGCACGTGCTACCTTGCAAGAGGAAGCACGTGTATCACGGGAGGTTCTGCATGCAGACCTACGTGTGATCGCCACACAGGACCAGGCTGACCCGTCCAGCAGACTTGTTGTCGATGAGGGGCAAGCTGCGGCTAGGCGTGGTTAGGCTCCTGTGTCACGTCCTCCTTTCCAGGAAGAGCCAGACTTGGACAACAATGTATCTCCCACATAGGTCGGGCTGTGCAGGTGTTGAGCCCATGGAGGTTTTTTTTTTCCTCAACATCATCGCATGTGGGTGTTGAGCAGCACCCTGTACCTCCCCCCTCCTGGGTGCCCCCCCACGGGTCGTATATGGCCATTTTTGATTTTTCTTTTAGTTTAGTTAGTTTCTATTTGATAGTTTAATTAGGGAATGTAGGTTTTTCATAGTTAGTGTAATTAGTTTATATACTTTAAAATTGCTTGTCTATTGTGCTTTCATGTGACGGTGTGGTGCTTTGTGGCTTTTGAAAGCATCCACTGTCTGTTCCAGCTGGGCCCTTCAAGCTTGTCTTGTGTATGTGTTTGTGTTTGCAGCTTGGGGTCCTGACACACATATGCCACTCCTGCTTCCCTTATCCATGGGCTCGCAAGGATGGTTCGGTGTAACAGCCTATTACACAAGGGCTTTGGACTGTCATATCTGTGGCATGTCTGCTGCTGTCCTACTTGTGTTAACACCCCTAGTGGGGATAGTAGGGGTTATTGACCACTGTTCTTCTTTTGCTAGATGGGGGGTTTCATGATTCATGTGTACATTATTTGCTATACATTGTGTAGTATGTTTCTTATCTTTACTGTACATGTGCTTGTTGCAATTCATGCTGTAGATAGTGTGTACCACACTTTGCCTGTGAACGACGCACTGATGGTGTGATTTCTGATGTACGTCTATGACATGGTCCAGTCATGAAATGCCTGAAGAGACAAACACAGGTGATTTTAAAGCATTAATCATGTGATTCATGCCCTTTCTGCAGGGGGATGAGCCTCCTGACCACCTTTGCCAGCAGACATGGCCCATTGGACGTCTGGGTGCTGGACACGTTTGGTGGTGCCGACATGCGCATGTGTGCGCAAGCAGAGGCACAGGGATTGCGCTCATACAAAAAAGCTGATGTGTTTCAAGGGACTCCAGGCAAGGTGAGCAGCACAGGGGGCCCACACCGCAGCCAACCTTCCACCAGGCCAGTTGCACATTCATGCTTAGTAGCAGCACTGATGGTGAGCTTGGACAAATTTTGGTGTTGAAGTGAACAATACAGCTGAGATGCGTTGGTGGACTAATTGCTAGTTGATGGGAAAGTTGTCTGGGGCACCTGCAGAGGCAGTGGCACATACCCTCTGGTCGATCATGGTCCATTGAGGCAGTTGTATTAGCCATGTAGCGTTCCAAGACATGGAAAGAAGCAGCTCACAGGGACAGACAGCGAGGGACAGACTTGTGTGCAGTGCATTTCTTTTCAATGTAGATTTTGACACATGCACTACCTACTTTATTTCAGTTATGGTGGAACACGACTTGTTCTGAAGTTGTACCTTGCTATATGCGTCTGGCTGCTTACCCAGGGAACATTGCATGTTGCGTGAATCGTGAGACATTGGTCTTCCTTTTGCCACGCACCCACCGGCGCCAGACTTACTGCATTGATTGTGTATGAACCATCACAGGGGGAATGTTACGTATGGGTACGAAGCACCACACCAGATTGTTTGTTTGTAGAGTATTTTGTTACTTTGGGGCATATATGCTGGTGTGTTTGTGTGTTATGGGCATGCACAGATTAGTAACTGTGGCTCTCGTTGCAGCATTGAACTCCTCCTGTTACCAGACCAGAGAGTGTGCAGGCAGGAGGCCAGCACTCACCCCAGAGATAAGTTTCTCTTTGACTTCCATTTGAGTAATTTGGTACTATATTCATCATAAACAAGTTTGGTCTAATTGTGTATGTGTTAATGTGAGCAGTACAGTTTTGTGCATTCCCTACTTTTCCGTGTCAATCCTACTCCCCTCGCCTGGTCCTCATTCCGGTTATCCAGTATACCGATGCCTGTCTCGACTGCATATCCCTGTCCCTTTTTCCCCACCAGGGTCTCAGAGGCCTGTGTGAGTTTGACCTTGCAGGCACCCAGACCACGGTGGGGGTGGTTGGTTTGTGCCACTCCTGCACCTGTACACATGAGCTGTGACAGTGCACATCAGTTCGTGGTGCATCATTCTATGTTATGTACCACACATGGTACACATCCTGTTGTGACATTGTTTTACTGTGCTACCTTGGTTGTTACATCATTGTGGTAGTACTGGGGCTTTGTGAAGTACTGCTACTTCAAGTCATCTACTGGAGGCTATTCTGGTTTGTTTTGCTGCCTGCAGGATTTTTGCTTGGCTTTGAGTTGTCTTTGATTTGGTGTTTTTGCAAGTCAAGGTGGCCTCTGAGGGTGCTGGACACTTTTTACACACAAGGTGGAAGATGGTGACAAAGGGGAAGGGTGATCCTGTGGCCAGGTGAAATTCAAGGATGAAGGCTACATAACCCAGGTGCAGTTGTTAAGTGGGTCATGGTGATTTGTGAGGGAGGGGGGTATTTTGATGTTGACAGTTGTCTTGCCCTACAGTGAGATGGGCACCCTGACATTGTAATTGTGGTATCCTATGTACAGTGTTAGGGAGAATTCTCTGTTTAGGCTGAATTTCCTAACCTAGTGAGTCCCCCAGCAGCTTTGATGGATTTCTGGAGTTTGTTTTTTTCCATCCGGCCAAGAGTGAGACTCTCTTTTCTCCCACTCTTGGACATGAATGTGTGTAATTCCTTTGAATGTCGAGGTGTTCTATGGGCTATGGGGTCTTTTACTCCACAGGATCTCATTTGTTTTGCTATGTGTGTTACACCGCACCCTACGTGCCGTAACACTGGGGCGTCCTAGCGGACCTCCACCATAGACTCCATACCCGGGGACTGACTACTGTCTCCCCGGGCATGTAAAGTCACCATTGCCTTTACTAGACCTACATTTACTAACAGAACTAGTACAAACCATCCTATTGTGGACGTACTAGTAGAGGTAATTCGATTACTCCAAGGTCTGTTATTCGAGGGGGCACTGTCCCGTCCCCCCTCGTCGAGTTTTGGCTGGTGGCAGTGGAAACTACTTGTTATGTTCGACCCCGAACATAACCCTATGGGATTCTTCCCATTGTTGGAGATTGATACTTTTCCTCGTTAAAGGGATGGTCTAGTAAAAAATTTTATTTAAAAAATAGATAGTCAAGATAAAAAAAAATACTAGCATTCTCCGTTTTAAAACTTCCTATGTAAAATTTTGAACTATTCAAGCTCAAAATTCGCAAAAGCAAGCACATGGGCGCATCCATTTTGTGAAATGGAGGCCCTCCTGTGCTGGCTTTTGCTTTTGCAACACTAATGAAGGAAAAGCCAGCCAGCTGTAGTAAACAAAGGCTACCGCTGGGTGGCTTTCCCTTCATTATTTCTGTAGGCGAAGGACGGGGACCGGAGACCAGAGCAGGAAAGCTGCAGCTGAATCTCGGTAAGTGCTATTTATTTATTTTTTTAAAATAAGCACTAGCTGCGTTTTATTTTCTAAGTTTTCCGGGCTGGAGGAGCCCGGAAAACTTAGAAATAAAACCGCAGCTTTAAAAACGTTGTATTTATGTTTGCGGTCGCTTTTGAAGCGACCGCAAACATAAATACAACGTTATTGTGTTGGAAAACGCTGCGGTTTTTCTTTCCAAGTTTCTCAGGCTCCTCTGGCTTGCGTAACAGTAGGCATGTTTACTAATATGTCAGTTAAGTTTTTTCCAACATCAGAACAACATGTTGAAATGGGAGTACAATCAATTACGGGGTCAGCAGCAGGTTGATTAGCTTTGAATTCACTGTCTTGAGGAATGAGAGTAGTCTTTATCATAGTAATAAGATCATTTAGGGGAGTGTAGTCTTTGCCAGTTCTCACATTCTTATTCAGATGTTCTTGATTTGTTTAGATATTTATATGTATTCCATTTTACTTTCCTTACATTGGAGCTTGAATTTATAACCGATGTCAGATGTTATACAAACTGTTTGACATTCGAAGTACTTTTTTTCGGCAGGTTGTTCGTTGTCACATTTTTGGCAGAGTCTTTATTTTTTTTTTGAGTGAATGTCAAACAGATTGTATACCAGGCCTGATTTAACATCTGGTTTTGCAATTGGTGAAGGGACATTTCTGCATGGCAAATCATGTGGCTCCTCCTCGCAACCTCTAGGACAGATGATTTTTTCAAAGGTTGGAAGCGGGCAAATTTGGATAGAAGTATTTGGTTTAGGAGGTTGTTTATCGCATCTAGGGGTGTATTGAGCCATTTTGTCATTTTGTCCGGCAACAGCAGTATCTCGTTTGATTTTAACATTTATTTTCTCATCCCAATCATTCATCCACTTTGTAATCTTGTCTATTTTCTAGGTTTGTTGCGTAATTTTTGTATCTAAAGACTTAAATAATTTACCCAATGACATGATAATTGTTCTCATAGCATTAAGAGTAATTTCTAACAAGGAGTTTGTCTGCACATCTTTTAGCACAGAGGACAAATAAGGGGTACAAATATCACGTATTTTCCCCGGTGTAGGTCGAGCAAATGATGTGGGGCTATCTGCTAGTGTATCATGAGAATGATTAAATAAACCTGCTGACTGGTATAGCCTTATCTCAGCCGCATGTGAGGGTGTAGCAATTGGGGAGAGAGATTTTCTTAGAGATTGCAACCCTTCATCATTGCTAGGTGGTATTTCCACAATTTCTTCATTATTCGAACATACACTAACTGCTGAAATATTGTTTCCATAAAAGGAAGTATTCTTTTTATTGCTACATGATAGGCTAAAACTCATTGAAGGACTTACTTGGTCAGCATTTACATTTCTTTGCGTGATCAGGTCTACAACAGGTATAATAACCATTACATTTGAAACTACCACCATCATTTTTGTGTCTGAAATCGTTGTATCTGATGCTGGTGCTTCAGTTCTATGATCACATATATCATTAATTACAATTTGGTTGGTAGGTACATTATTGCTGCAATTTGCATCAGAAAAAGAGTCAATAGAAGTACATGGTGAATAGAACTCACGGATGTCTCCAGTAGCAGTTCTTTTTTCCGAGGCATTTGGAGGTTGGCGACAGATTTTCTTCTTAATTGCTATCGTTGAAGACAGTTTCAGGGGAGAGGCTTTGAGCTGAATGGAAGCCTGCATCACCATTAAGCAAGAGGGCATTCTGGTTTTCAGGGTGTAACTAGCACCTTTTTGTGACATTGAGGTATATAAAACACTACCTCAAAAGATTCTTTTCAATTCCTAAAGTAAATACAATAACAAAACGAATCGAGTACATGAAACGGAGGAAGTTGAATCGCGTTGCTCTGTCAGCTGGATATATTTGTTTTAAGCAGTCCAAGTGTATCAAAGTAGAGGGTATCCTTATTCTTGTACCAAGTAGCGTGCTCCAGTGTTTGCAAAATATCAGAATGTTCCAAAGAAGAGAGAGGCCGCAGCATAATAGCGACTTCCTTGAAGCACGAGTGCAGAAGCGCGCGCTCAGCCCTTTTGTTGGAATTTTGGGAAAAAGGGCAGAGTCAGCCAAGTAGCGTGCTCCAGTGTTTGCAAAATATCTGAATGTTCCAAAGAGCAGAGAGTCTGCAGTGTAACAGTGACTTCAGAAGCGACTTCCTTGAAGACAAATATCACCACTAAAGATTATTTTGTGTTTAGTAGAAACTTGGTGAGGGAGTTAGGAGTCCACTTTTACAGAGAATAACACAGAACTTGTTCTGAACTTTATATGCACACTGAGACCTAAACCACAAGGATATAACTGGAAATACAATTGGGTGAAGGTCACAAACCAGGCAGCCCAAGCTAAGAAGGGATTAGGATATTTATAAAGGCTATTTTTTTTGTATTTTTTTATTGGTTTATTCAACCTTTAAAAAGAGACAAACAAAACAAGAAAGGAATACATCACGTATGAGTTTTTTGTTTCCCTCCATCCATCCCTTCCTCCACCATTGACGTTTTACCATCTCTATTGGTACGTCCATCGTGGCGTGTTAGGAGGTAGGTCCGATGACGACTGGTATAGATTTCATGTCTTTGATTACACCCAATTTTACTTTTTGGTCGTCCAGACGTCCCTTTACTACGCGCAGAAAGTTTGTTAATGCAAATAGGACTGCTCTGTTGGACCCCTCAAATAGAGCTGTCCACCAGTCGTCTGCCGTCATACATTTTTTGTTCGTTAATCAGGGCTCCAAAGTGGGTTTCTCTTTGTTGTTGAAGAGTTTGACAAAACAATATTAGGTGTTTTAAGGTCTCCTTATTCTTACTGCAGAATCTACACATTAGATCAGTGTCATCACACTTCACCCAACTGCTCACTCGCTCTTTTGTCCTATCATGTTTAGCCTGAAGCGCATGTATAAGGATCTTGCATGTTGGTCCGGAAGTAGGGTTAAATAAGTGTGCCTCTGACCATAAGCTTTAGCTTCACCTGGGACCTCTTGCATTAGTTTAGATTTGGCTCTTAGTTCGCAAGTTTTAATCCAGTCCGCTCTCCAAATTTTGGTTTTTGCCAACTCGGGATTCTCAGTTAACATTATAATGGAAATGTCAAACTCCTTTAAAAGTGTTTGGCAGAGGAGATTCCATTGAAAAAGAACCGTGTAGTCTTTGGCAGTGTCCGGCTTATGTAAAATTTCGAATTGGATCGCTGGATTTTTTATCATTGTTTTCCTAAACATACACAGTAGGTTCTAGTTAACTCTTGCGTTTCTCGAGATAAGGCCCAGTTGGTATCGGAGACAGACCGTCGAGGAACCTTTGGGAAGCTGTAGGACTCGCGTCCAGAGTATATTTTCTAGTGAATTCCACAGATCGCTTGTGCAGCCAAATGCGTTTTCGCCGCCATAGATCAGGGCGGGTACCACTTTTTGTTGGAAAAATTCAATTATTGGTTTTAAGGAAAATTTTCCAAATTTTTTATTAATTAACAATGCTTGGCAACCCATCTGTCGACATTTGCTTTTCACCACTTCAGCCCATGGCGCGTCGTTTCTGCTAGCACTGATCTTCATACCCAGGTATGTAGAGTGTTTTATGATCTGAAGTTGCTCATTGGCAAGACACCATCTGTACTTCTTTCCTCGGGAGATACAGCCTTGTAGTTTCTCAAAAACTAGAATTTCACATTTTTGTTTGTTGATTTGAAGACCATTAGCTGTGGTATAGATGTCAAGACAATCTAGTTTACGCTGAAGGCCTATGGGAGTCAGATCGAGCAAAATAAGATCATCAGCGTAGCCCATATAGTTGATGGGCGAGCCATGTAGTTTCGGAGGAAACAATGTTGCACCAATGAATGCTGCGTTTACATCAGATATAAAAAGATTGAAAATGATGGCTGCCAATGGGCAACCTTGTTTCACCCCTTTATGTGTGCTTATAGGGGCAGATAACGTTCCTTTAGTGTCCAAACGGATCCTGATCGAAGTGTCCGTGTGTAATTCACAAATTGCTTCCACTAAGCTGGGAGGACAGTTCCATCTGATGAGTTTGTCCCACAACAACTCTCTGTCTATGCTGTCGAACGCATAAGACAGGTCTATCAGAGCCAAGTAGATCTTTTGATTGGTTCTGATTGCTTCCATCTTTATGAGGTTCAGTACCAACAGGTTTAGGCCGCATCCAGCCCCTTTCACAAACCCCGCTTGTCTGGGGTCTACGTGGTTATAGTCATTAGCCCACCTTGACAGTTTTTGTTGCAAAAGGATAGCGTAAATCTTCCCCAACACGTCGAGAAGCGCTATGGGCCTATAGTTTTTTGGGTTTGAGCGGTCTCCTTTTTTAAAAATAGGGACCACCACAGCGCTTTTCCAAGACTTTGGGGTTGATCGGCTCATAATGACTCGGTCAAACAGAATAACGCAAAAGTCTGCCCATAAATCTGGTTTTTTTTTTAGCATATAGTTTGTTAGGCCATCGGGGCCGGGCGCTCTGGAGTCATGCACATTCTTAATTGCATCCAAGATGTCACTTCTCTCAAACGCCAGGTCCCACTTGTTTGACGTCATAGGTACCCAGGGTGGTACAGGTTTGTCTCTGCAAAAGAGGTTTGTGTAGAACTTCGACCAGTCATCTTCGGTGACTGCAATGGCCTGGAGCGCATATTGTGGAGTCATGGTGTTATTTATCAATTTCCAATAGCCCGCTGAGTTTTTCCCAGCCATTTTTTGCAGCATATCTTCTGAGTCGTTTTGTAGCATGATCGCTGCATGGGATTTAAGCCAGTTTCGATATTTGGCCTTGACCGCTCTTTTGTACTCTCTCAAAGTAGCGGGGTATGGTCCTTTGCATTAGTTAATTCTTGTTTCATCGCTCTTTTTTGTTGAAGAATAGACACGTCGAATTTGTGTTTTGGACAAAACTCGACGTGTTTTAAGTTGCGTTTACGTTCCTCAAAACTGGACAAAAGATGTTGATATTCTGAAGATTTTGTAGTGTGTTGAAAGGCGTTAGAGATGGCCGCTACTTCTGTATCCGCAAGATTTAGTCGGATCCTGCCGGTCCCAGTGCACACCGCAAACGGCCAGCAGGTCTGACCACCTGAACAGGGGTGGTAGATTGACAGTTTTACCATGTCATGGTCGCTGTGTTTCATTTTAATGACTTCAGGTTTCGACGTTCTGTTATGAATGTTTTCAGTCACGAATATGTAGTCAATGACCGATTTTTGGTCAGCTCTTCTCCACGTAGGGCAGGCAGGGATGTCACCTACCGTTTGTCCGTTAAGCATGTGCAAGCCTCTGAGATCCAGTTCCAGACACCATTGGGACGCAGCTTGTTCGCGTTTGCTATCGCCTCTGTTGTTTTCACCGTTTGGAACAACATCTGGGATACAGACAATGTTTAGATCCCCACATACAATTAAGTCTAGCGGTTGCTCCTTTGTGAGTAAATCATCGATCAGAGTTGTAACATGGTCGATAAAGGGGAGCTCTTCATTGTATCTATGGTTCCAGTATAAATTGATAATATACACGCGAGCTTCCTTGTTGGTGTCTTTCTGGTAGACACCAATGGTGGAGACCTGAATTAGTGGTGATGGATTATAAGAATTCACGATCCGAAGTCCAGCACCTTTCCTCACGCCAAAAGAAGGCCAGCCATCGGCTTGCCCTTTGTTTGTTTTATAGCAGGATTGATGGCTACTTCGAATCCTTCCAACAATGGACTTCGTGTGAGCCATGTTTCTTGTAAACACAGAATGTCTAGATTTGAGGCCCATGGTGTTTCAAACAGGTGCATGAAGCCTCTAGTGTTCCATGAGCCTATAGTACATATATAAGTACTTCCCGGTTCCTGGCATTATTTCATCGATTCTGTGTTTAAGGTTTTGGCCAACCAGGACCAATCGTCGCATTTGTCTGTTGTGGTGACAGGGGTCCTCACGATGTCTCGTGTAATAGATGGACTTACCATTCCGTTAACTGTTATTCTTATCCGTTCACCCCCATGGGGAAAGTCCGCTAAGTCCCAGTTTCTGGGAGGGCTGGACATATGACTTTCCTTTGGATCTATATCTGTGCTGTTCTCGTGATCTTCAGAAGGTCTTTGATTTACTGCGTTCGTCGATCTGCTACGTGACCTCTCTTTAGGGTAGACAAGCCGAGCTCCTCCTTCGGCTTTAGTTATGTCAAACCCTAGGGACATCAACACTGGTCCAGCATCCAGTAGTGCATCTGCTATGATCTTAGAGTGTAAGTGTAGAATCACAGCGTCAGTTTTCGTTTCGTTCAAAAATTCCACTATTTTGAGGTCTTCAGAAGTTATCGCACGTAGACTGGGAATCAGCTGACACAGCCGAAGCACGTTATGGCGATTTAATATCAGATCGTCGGAAGATTCTATGCGTTCCAATATCAGACGATGAGCTGCTTGCCGCGTCGATATTTGTTGTATTCTCTCCTTTGCTATTATTTTTTTAGGCTGTTTATTTGAGCGGTTCACCCGCTCTGTTTGTTTTTTGGTTTTATCTGTAATTGACAGCGGCTTATTCCCAGTTTTGCTCTTCGTGTGGGCACCGATAGTTGCAGCCTGTAACACACATTTTGGAGCTTGCCACTCAGTGGGCACAGGCGACGATTCAATCGCGACCTGCGGACCTGGTGGAGGGTTCTTTATGCGGGTCTTGGCAGCGAGCATCCGTCTTTTGTCATCCAAAGTCACAAAACGGGGAGTCTGCAAACCATCGTCTATGTTCAACAGCGACGGTGGTTTGATCAGTTGACAGATTCTAGAAACTCCCTTAGGCAAATTCACATTAATAGACTCCTATTGACTGGACTTCAAAGGTAAGATGGGGGGGCTCTTAACGTCTTCCTGTGTTAGATTGTCAGGCACATCTGAAACAGTCTGGGCTGGCACAACAGAGCAAGACTTGGATCCGCCTGGCAGAGGTGCCACTGACATGTCTCTGACGATGAGTTCATCATCATCATACACAGATAAGTTCATTAGGTCGTCGGAACCGTCGCTAATACAGTTTGATGTCTCCTTGGTTTCTGATGGTACTGATTTTGCTGTGCTTTCATCCAGATTTTTTTCAAGGATGTTATCCTTAGTGATGGAGCCGTTGACAGTTACATTAACTGTTTTGATGTTACATAAGAATTTTCGAGAGTCGATACCTCTTCTTGCTTTCCTTGCAGGTTGATTTTTAGGTTTTTTGGGTAAGCCACCTTTGATTTGCTGTTTTGCTTAAGGGATCTTTTGTGCAGCAATAGTCTCCTTGAAGATGTCATATATTGGAGGCAAAGGATTTGTCCTCGCAGGTGGGGACCTCGATTGTGATTGGGGACAGGGCGGTTCTTGATTAGGGATCGACTTTGAGGTTGATGCCGGTTGGGGATTTTGTAGTGCAAAGTTCGTAACAGCCTGACTCTCTTTTAGTACGGCTTCAAATGGAGTACTAAGCTGACATTCGTCAACCAACATGGTAGCAACATACGGTTGTGTGGAGGATCTTCTAACTTTCTCCTTAGTCCCAGGTGTCAAGGTAAGGTCAATCGGGTTTGTGGTAGCAAGGTGGGGAACAATGGACTCTAGGGTTCCCGTGTTACTTGATGCTGGATCTTTTTGCACATGGACAGGTTCACTTGCTGTGTTAGAAGCAGCAATGATGTTACTGCTGCTAAAGTCATTCTCAGGTGGATTAGTTGAAGCGCACCTCCCAGGACTGGTTGAAGAAGCTAGTATGCCATGTGGCCGTAATGCCTGGGATGTAACATTGAGGGTAACTGCCTCTTGATGGACATGTTCCTTTTTTTGTTGTTTAAAGATACCCAGCGCTTCTTTGGCTACCTCAGCTAGATGTTTTTTGTCTAGATTTGCGTTTTTATCATGTTCTGACAGTGTTTCAAGCGCCCAGTCTGTTTTTTTGTGTAACTCTTGAAGGACTTCCTTACAATGGAAGTTTTTGTTTTCCATGGTCTCCAGTTTGTTGTTCATGGCGATCACCACCGAGGACAGCTCTTTTATATTGTCGTTAAGGTTCTCATACATTTTGATAAAAGGTGCAGTGGAAATGGCCATAGATGAAATAATAATTGCTTGTAGATCTTTGGTATACTGAACTGTTCTTGGAACTTCCAGGTTTTTAGGGTCGAGTGGTGGCACTCTCCTACCACGGAGTGTCGGGCGTCGGATCTTAGGGTAGGGGCGTTCCATTATGGACGAGTCCATTGAAGCTTGGTCAGAAGAGGAATCCGTTGTACAAGAGGTAGCTTCAGTGGTTTGCCTTGGGAATGAAGAGGTGGCTGGCGTACCCATATGGTTGCTGGGCTCTATGGTGCTCATTTTTTGTTTTTTATTCTGAGAACAGCTCAGACTGGGAGATATGCTCCCATCGATCATCCTGCGTTTGTATAGGGAGCTTCACCTTAAGGTGAGCACTGGGGGCTGCGTTGTAGAAGGGCAAGCCTCCAAGCCAGAATGGTCATTTACATGAGCATGCAGAGCCGGATCTCCATTTGATATGTTTTTAACAGCTCTTTCTTTGTTAAGACGAGTGAGGTCAAGTAACAGTTTATTGGCCACCTCAAGTGAATTTCTTCTCTCAGACCCTGATGTGAGTTTGTGAATAGAAGAGTACAGTATCAAATGGGGCGAAGCGCCACCCAGACCACCGTCCAAACGTGGGTCAGCACCCCTCTCTTCACTTTGTCGTGGTGCAGGGCACACGGGCACCTTAATACCACACGTAGGACTGCTGGAGAGTACAGCTGGATCTTCATAGGGACAAGCCTCTTTCTGGCTGCGCGCTGATGAAGTGTCAGGATTACCCGGTGAGGCCAGGGCGCTATAAAATCTGAATCGGGGTGACTCCAGGTTTGTAGTTGTGTGTCCATTAGTAGTTGTGCTAATGTATCCTGAGAGCTTTGAGCATTTGACAAGACGTAGCTGCGAACCGCTTGTGTTAAACACAGCGTCCACGTCACAACAGCCGCCCGGCTCGCAGAGGGCTCCGCACGCGCAGGCCTGCTGCACGGCGGGCGGGCTCCACCCCTCGGCCAGCTCAGCAGAATCGCCGCCACACAGCGAGATTGCCCCAGCACCAGACGACCCGGGGCGGCCAGCGAGGACAAGAACATCCAAAGCAGCGAGGGCGCTGCCACAGCCCACACCGCCGCTGACAACACAGGCGCACACAGCGGGCCTGCCTGACCCACCAGTCTCCCCAACACTCGGCCAAGCAGCAGGTGCAGACGAAGGCACACAGGTAACAGAGCTTGAAAACGCCTCGTTGCAGTTGCCAATACAGTTCTTGTGTATGTCACGGTATTTACATCGGGAGGCACTCACCTGAGGGGTAGGTGATTCACTTGCCGGTGAGGATGAGGTAGAGGGTGGTGGGGGTGGTGAGGCTGATGCCGCACAAGCCACACTAGTGCAGTTGTTTAAACTTTGAGCGACGGAAGACGGAGCATGCAAAGCAGTTACACATGCGACAGGGACGGGATCTTGATGTTTGTCTCGATGTGAGTCGCCAGATGTAGTCCTTGCTGGAGAAACCAGCTTGCATTGAGCGCGGGTTTCGCGCATTGTCATGTAAAGCTGTGACCACAGGACAGGTATCAAACCAGGGGGCCGCACGCCTCCACTCCTCCGATCCTCGTACTCCTCAGACTCTGCCCTGACTCCGCGCCCGCTCCGCGGGGGGAATGAGTCTTTGTAGATTAGGTGTAGGCAGACACACCCACAACAGGAAATGGACAGGGTAGACAGACATTCCGCTCCAACAGCTCCTCAGACTCTGCCCTGACTCCGCGCCCGCTCCGCGAGGGGAATGAATCTTTGTAGATTAGGTGTAGGCAGACACACCCACAACAGGAAATTGACAGGAAATGGACTGGGTAGACAGACTTTCCGCTCCAACAGCTCCTCAGACTCTGCCCTGACTCAGAAAGGCTATTTTATGCTTCTTTGTTATTAGTCATAGAGTCAGGTGACAGGAGAGAATAGATTTGGGACAGAGGGCAAATGTTATATTTCAAGACATCCTGAAGAGTGCTATGTTTTTTTTTTTTTTTGTAGGATAGGGAACCACCATCACAGAAGAAAGGATATGACAGTTGTTTCTTTGCTATAATAAACCTGAACTAATTGTGAACATGTCTTTGCGTCTGACTCGTCTGTCTTACTACAATCTGTACCCCGTTGATGCATAGTCCTGATCCCCAATTGTGTCAGGTAAGTGTTCTGGGAGTAGTTGATCATGGACAAAGACTTTACAAGTCAGAAGACAGAAACTGCCTGCTCCTTACTAACCAGAATATATTTTAGGTAACATATTTCTTGCCCTAGTCTTTTGTGTAAAAAAATCCTCAATTCTGGTGGCTTATGGGAAAAACCCTTTCACCACTGGGAAATGGCTGGTCCAATTTTGGTCTCTCACAAGGCATGACCAGAATTTTGCAATGTGGTTAGTTTTTCAATGGAGTACATTCTACAGGTGCCTTTTGGACAAAAGTACACTTCACCATGGACATGTACACCAGGGGTCAAATCGTTGACTACATGGCCACCACAAACAGCGCTTATTCCTTTCTCTACTATTCAAAATGGGTCCCAATGCAATGCAAGTGAGGAGAAGGTGTATGCACCTTGGCTAATAAGACAGATAACTAGACACAGTCAAAACGTGTTTGAGAAAAATTGAGAAAACACTTGAATTCTACACCATGCAAACAGCCTTGAAAGAAACACACACATTTATTTGCACAATTTAATTTCTATGAAATGTTGAAAATCTCACATAAAGAAACAACCCAAATACATATTCATACTTAATTTGCTTAGTCCGTTAAATCTCTGAATCCTCTTCAGATGAGGATGACCAATGACAAAGCTGACATCCATGGCCTACATGTTTCAATCTCTTCACAATAAATATGAGATCTTCTTCCAGTGCCAAATACACTTTAACACGAAGCAGAAAAGACAACGTACAAGATAAAAGATCAGAGGAAGTTATTTAAACTCATAAATACCCATGCACAATTAAAAAATGATTACAGGTTTGTTTGTTTGTTTATTGTTTTGTATGGCACACCAAAACCGAAGGTAACTAGGTGCAGTACAAGGAGGCTTTAGGCTTGAGGAACATAGAATTACAGTCATAGTATTACAGGTACAAAGATATTTACAGTTCACAAATGATGGTTCACAGGTTGCAGGTGAACATACAGTTACATTACAATATGTACAATTACATTACAGAGAGCAATATAGGATGTAGTTTCAGTTGCAGGATTATATGATAACAGATACTAGGCTTAGTATGTTCTTTAACACTAGTTTCTAGGGTGAGCGTCATTGGTCCTGATCCATTTCTGTATGTTGCGTCTGAAGCTGGGGTAGGTTTGATCAACCCGGAGTGAGTAGGGGAGTGAGTTCCATCTTTGGGCTGCCATAACTGGGAAGCTTCTGCTGCCGATTTGGCTAGATTGAAGCGAGGTACGCAGAGGCAGCATGAGTTGGAAGACCTAGTCTGGCGAGTAGTTGTTTTCTTGGTTATCTGATCAGAGAGGTACCATGGTGCAGCATTATTGAGGCATTTGGGGGTCAGGGAAGTTGTTTTTAGCAGGATTCTGTCTTTGATTGTCAGCCAGTGGTTTTGTCTTCTGATCACAGATATGTGATCTTTATTTGGGATATTTAGTGCCGTTTTTAAGTCGTTATTTTTTAGTGTTTGGATCTTGTTTAAGATGTACTTGTTAGCCCCCAAGTAAAGAGCATAACAATAATCCAATCTTGAAAGTATGAGGGCATTTGCTAAGGTAATGCAGCAGGTTGAGGATAGATAAGGCCTGCAGGCCCTGATTAATTTGCATGTATATGCTGATGTTGACGCTAAGGAATTGACTTGTTTACTCATTGTTAGGGTAGAGTCAAGGTAGAATCCAAGCGTTTTTACTTCCTTTACAACCTTGATAGAGTTGCCATCAATGTTGAAGGAGGAGTAATCGTTGTTATGTTTTTTGAGGTTCCTAGTATTAGAAGTTCAGTCTTGTCGTCATTCAGGCAGAGGCCATGGGTCGCATCCATGCCTGAATGAGGAGGTTGATTTTGTTCACAAGAGCCGTGTCAGTGATGTAATTGCCCGAAAGGGGTATGAGGATCTGGTAAACACTCTGTTACTGACCTACAAAATTGGAAGGATATGACAATTTATTATATCATGGTTTTCAGAAAAAAACATTCTGCCCCTAATATATCTCTAAAGTAGATATGGACCTAATGGGAGACCCACATTTACAAAACATGTAAATAAGTTGACAACACATGAACCAATGTGAACATTACCATATGCAATTTATTCAATTCATTGGTAGGACAGTATACTTAAACATTATGATGACAAGATTTGTTTCTTGCCTATGTGATCGATTAGTGTTATAAATCATACAGCAGCTCACTTAAAGAAAAAGCAACACAAAAAACAGTATTGCCAATTTATAAAAGATGGTTTGCAAAACACTATGTGATGAGGATACAGTGTTTAGTTCTGAGAAAGGATTCCCATAACTAGTGAAAATATAAACATGTATGTACAAAACACTAGTTGATGAAGTGTTAAAACAGCTTCTCTCGAGCAGAAGGGAAGTGCTGTGGCGCACCATGGAGCTTAAAAACAAAACTCCTTCATTTAGTGCACGCCTCCTTGCCTTTCTGTGTGGTGAGCCACAAAAGACTAGACTGTTATGTTTGTTGTTAAAATAGGGGAGCAGCCAACTTCCACCTTGGGGATGAAATTACCAATATTAAGCAAGTTAATAATAACTAAGTGAACTTAATACAACCTTTATTCCATACAAGCTGGGATGTTAGTACATTTCTTCTGCATGTCCCCAAGCAGAGAAATTGCACAGCGAGTGCTCGCATTTTCCAGTTGTAAAGATTGGAGAAGCCAGCTACAGTGATTTTTTAAAGTTTGCGCTGTCTGGACTGCCTGTAGGGAGGATCAAGAGCTAAGAAAAATTCGTGGGAGTACCCATATTATTTTTGATCGCTGCCCAGGCGGAGTCGAGCAGCAATGTCTTGTGGCTGCAGTACCTGCAAGACACTTTCGGTGGTGTGCAACGAGGACTCCTAGTCTCCTTTCTTTGTTTGTGCTACAAAAGGAGACATACACCGCGGAGTGGTTCGCGGAGTCGAGCAGCAGAGTCTTGTGGCTGCAGTGCCTGCAAGACACTTTGGGCGGTGTGCAACGAGGACTCCTAGTCCCCTTTCTTTCTTTGTGCTACAAAAGGAGATATACACCGCGGAACGGGCCGCCGAGTCGAGCAGCAGAGTCTTGTGGTCTTTGGGTCTGTGGGGCTGCGGCAGCGCGTACAAACCCTCATGTAACCCGAGCTATTGGAACCACACCGCTCCGCTATAACAGAAGATGAACAGTTTAATATCAGTTATCATTTTGTCTGGATAACCCCCTCGTCCAATTGCCTTGTTCCAAATTAACAGTCAGAACTTGTATACTGTGTTTGGGACACAGCAGGATCTGTAGGTCTGTCATTGGCACCACCAAACAAACATGGAGATATTATTGGCCACAATCTGATAATTCTAATAGAGAGCTTTTGCTAAAAAACGTCGGAAATGACTTCAAGAATAAACATGTCCTTTGTGGCAGTAGACCAATCATCGACAATGAAATCTGGTCCACAGACGAGGCTACGAGGAAAGCGTGATAAGAAACAACAGACAAATACTTTAAATGATTCCGTCCAACCCTCAATAAAAGAAGCATTTCGGAAACACGAAATAACAAAAAGAATGACCCCCACACTCTCATACCAGATCCCAAGTAGAGACATATATGAGGGAGCTATTCACCCTCCCTGCCCAAATCTGACATCAGACATCATACAAGAACCAGAAGTTCATATCCTGACTTCACCTCGACGCAAAGCCTTGCTATTATCAGAAAATAACCTGCAAGCAACGCTGAGATCTCTGGACCCTCAACCAACTGCAGGAGAGCCGCCCACGCCCTCCTCCCTACGAGATACTAACTCCCCCATCCTGACCTCGAAGAATCCCCTTGATCCAGCCACTGAAATCGAAGCCTCACTAGACGAGAATCCGCAACCTCAAACAAAACTTCCCCAACCTATAACACCTGTGGAACATACCCCACAGTCATTTGTGAAAGCCAGTACAGATGGACGAGAAATTATAACAGATTCAGCTTGTGTTTTCATTCAAGGAACTTGTAAAACAGATAAAGCCATTGAGACTAATATGGCCCTATTATCAAAGACAATTACAGTCCCTCCTGGCATCCCTACCCAAGAGCAGCTACAGAACCAGGAAATGCCTGAATCATCGAAAAAAGAAAAAGCTAGACAAGCCAAACTGAGATGGCTCCAATCCTACACTGCTCAGAGCCACTCAAACGCTGCACAGTCTAAAGATATTCAGCAATCCAGAGCAAAAGCAGCTCGCTTGTCCTTAGATATTACTGAATTTGAGTCACTGATAACCAATATTGAAAAAAGAAAAGAAGTCTTTGGAGCCACACGTTCTAACCGTTTAAACGACTTACCTACTACATCAACTCCAACTCTGAGGATAACATCTCGGCCAGTGATCCAGCTACCAAAAAAATCTTCAAATCAAAATGAGCTAATGTTAAAGAACCTTAAACTCGAATACAACTAAATGGATGCCTTCCCCCCCTTTGGATCTGGCACTCAGAAGAAGAGCAACAGCCCTCTCACTTATGCAGGAGGCCAAGATGTATCTAGCAAATCCCCTCCGCGGACTCCTGAAGACCAGCTACTTCAAAGGATCCCGACCACAATGCTCGATTTACAAAATAAGTTGACAGCGATCACAACGCAAGCCATGATCCCGTTCTGTAAGCTATATGAAACAATCAATGAAAGCACTAAAGACCAAGCCACGCTCTTAGTGCTAATCCATACGAAGCACTTACACCTAGAAGCTTTCATTACCAATGTAGAATAACGATTAGATAGAGAAGCGGAGCACTCCCATCAATGGCAAACAAGACTGTTCGAAATTGCTGCAGCAGATCGAGCCGAAAAAGCCATGCTATCCACCACTATGATCACCTTGTTGAAGGCACATTTGTTGCCTACTCCTAAAGCTCCCCAAGATTGTCAGACTGCACTCGCAACTACCCAGGTATCACCTGTTATTTCGCAGAATACACAGCTTCCAACTGCCCTCATGGCAATCTCTTCAGCTTGTTCACAGTCAGATAACATGAATACGACAGATAACTTAAAGCTAATGGAACCACTCGAAACCTTTCAAATATTCTCAAAAACAAATGTTCCTAAGGATTTGCCTCTGGCAAAACAAACATCAAAACCCCATACTAATCAAACCAAGGGGAAAAAACGAATGGCTCCCAAGCCTTTTTGAGGAATATTTCAAGCACACCTGAATCAAATAAACATGCCTAACATATCAGTATAAACTGTAAGAAAAATACAGCAATGAAACCAGATCAAAAGGGCGAGCCCATGCCACGACCCATACAAATGCTTTTTAACACCCCTGATGTCGAAACAGACAATCTCCTTAATCTCCCCTGATGTCGAAACAGACGATCTCCTTAATTTCACTACGCACTCAACTTGCCCTGAGGTTAACCATCATACATCAACTATCAACGAATCGATACTCTTAATATTACATGAGTATGCCATCAACTCAATCGAAGGTTGTAATGACTCACACTTGTCCTGCGAAACTATCTCAGATGCAACCACCTGTAACAATGACTCGAATCTACCTTGCAAAACCATTTCAGACGTTTCCTTGCGCAACACGGGAGACCTGGAGGATATATCAGATGCTCCATCAACCTATTCGAATGACACAAGCTATTCAACTGATAATTCAGTCTCTACAAAGGTGTCATCAACAGCCTTAGCAATTAACTCCCCAGAAACTCACCCAAAAGACACAAGGAACCCTCAAAATACTAATAGCTATACTCTTCCACAATTCACAGATCCTTGGAAGAAAAAAGAAAAATACATTATTTGAATCGCCTGCATCAACGAGTCATGCACATCAGTCACACTAAACAGGGCTAATTTATTAAGACTATTTCATGTGCTTCCACAGCTCAGATCAATCAACTCACAGGATATAAAAACGGTGAGCTTCGAAGATGACCATTATCTAGATAAAGTTCAGATCAAACTGTATACTCCTGAGACCTTGAATCGAGTACTAGACATGGCCACCCCCCTGCTCACATTAGGATTTGCACTCACGCCAATTTCGGATGAACCAAGAGATGCTGATGAATCAAAGTCCTGCAGCAAACATCAAGTGTATTCATCTCACAACTATAACAAGCAACGAAATGATAGGCAATAAAGACATACAAGTCCTCACCTTAAGCCGTCCAGAAATCTCACTCCGTTACCAGGTAATCAAACCGACACTGATAGACAATTTCAAGATAATCAACCTTTTTGGAGAGATTATGAGGAAGACGCATCACAATTGATGATAGAGTCAGAAACTCGATCATAACCACCAACCATTCCAAAGAGCAATAGATGGAAACTGTGCTCTTGGAATACGAGAGGATCATCCCATCTCTTCAACCCTTCGACCTCGCACTAGAATCTTGCCACATTATATGTCTCCAAGAGACTTGGATGACCAATACGCCGGCCTGCGACGGGTTTATCACTGTCCTCAATCTGGCTGTAAAAGGGACCAGGGGCCAGGCGGCTGCAGGCCTTTTGGCGTTGATAATGATATCTCCATTTTGGAACTTTGTCAAAACAGAAAATATAAATTCCGACTCAACTGATTATCATCAAAATAAAGAGCGAGACGATCCAGGAATTTCTACTGGAATCACAGGATTCCTTATCGGAATCACAACTTAAGCCAAGGAATATTATTGCAATCTTCAATACATACTGGAACCCAGTGGCAATCAACGATAATAACTTCTTGGATGGCGTATTTTTAACAATGGACAGAATTAGTGGCAAATACCATGATATAAATTTCATTATTTGTGGAGATCTCAATATTCACCTATATGATAAAAACGGTCTCCTTATTCTTCCAAATGACCTTTCCATCAGAGCCATGTGCTGGTCGAAGGAGATCTCTGCGAGAAACTTGAAATTATTAAATCAACCTCTGGATGATCAGAAACTGCCGATCCCGACATGGTCATGCCGTAACTCTTCTACCATTATTGATTATATATACTTATCACCAGCCATAACCAATATGCTACTGGACTTCCAAATAAAACCTACAACCGAAAGCGATCATTCGATGCTTACGATCTCTGTTGCGGGAGCTGGAGATCTTACGCCCTTAACGCCCCCCGCGCGGCTTGATATCGTTGGAGGTAACACCAGATTAAGAATTAGCAAAAACCAGCTAGCTACTATTCCACAGATTTTCCAACACACACTGCTGTCAAATGAACAGAAAATAAACTATGATTGGGTCTTACTCCCTTTTAAAAAAAACAAGCCTGCTACAGAGAAACTGATTCATCAACATTACTATAACCAGGAAATAGTTAAAAAAGGAAAACTGTTGCGGCAAAAACTGCGAAAATGGAGAAAAGATCCATCTCCAGTAAATTTGGTAAAATATCCGAAAAGCAAAACAAGGATATAGAAATTGGAACAAATCAAATGCGATGGAAGTGCAGCAAACGGATGCCGAAGCAAGCTAAACGCGCTCAGAAACAAGAACCTGAGATCTCTATGTGACCTGCTCAATAACAATGCCCAGCAGCAACAATTGATGGTATACAACCTCACCCAGACCATTGGGTCACACATTTCTCTAATCTATACAAACCACGGTTTAGCGACAAAAAAATGGAGATATAACCAACTTCGAATCAATGGTCCATCACCTGGGAGAAGCACATCTTTGTAGAAATGATTCACAACCTAAACTCCTCTAGAGCCCCCGGGCCGGACGGACTATCAAATGCTGCCCTGAAAGGTGACCCAGAAACATGGGCGACTCTCATGGACCATTTACTAACTTTAATTAACACACTAAAGGTACTACCAACAACATGGACCAAAGCGGTATTGATCCCAATTTACAAACAAGGCGATAGAGATAACCCTGCCAACTTTAGACCAATCACCCTGCTAGATCATTGGGAAAACTATTTGCCTCATACCTGCTCCAAAAATTGACCATATGGGCCAAAGCCTCAAATTGTTTTGATACTCGGCAAACTGGCTTCACCAAGAATATAGGAACCAACGTAAATCTCCTAATTGCCGACTTAGACCTTATCTGTTTACAGGAGACGTGGCTGTGTGATAACCCAATACTGGAGGGGTTCGAAATAGCCCATAACCCAGCGATTAAGCAACTTAAAGGTAGACCTATGGACGGTCTCCAGGTAGCAGTTAAAATAGCCTCAGGTTTCAGGATCACGAATTGTGTTAACATCTCTCCGTTTATCCAGGTGGTAACGGTCAGTTCTCCAGGGGCTGCACAAGATCAAGTCTGTAAACTCTACATTATTAATCTTTATTGAAACCATGTAGCTATTGCGCAAAGTTTTTCACTGACGAAGTAAAAACTGTCATTGATGATCTTATGGAACTGGGCAACGCAGACGACTTGATCATTTGTGGTGATCTCAATATTGACTGTATCAGCCATTTAAATTTAATTGGCTGCAAGAAGAGAGTCAACAAACCCGAGGAACAACTGACAATGCAGTGGTGTGTGGAAATGGACTTAAAAGAACTAACGATGCTTAATGGTCAAATACCAGGAGATATTCCAGCAGCCCCGACATGAGAAGAGGAGAGTCTAGCTCATCACTTGACTACATCTGGGTGTCTGCAAATATCCACATGAGAACCAATGGTCTTGTAGTCACAAAAATGCCCTATAGTGACCATGACATGGTGATCCTAACCTTCTCTTCACAGGCTCGAACAGAACAGGAGCGCTGGGCTCACGTGGTCAGAGCGGGTGCTGGTCGCATCCGTCTACACCTTGACACTGTCGAGATATCCCTAATCTGGGCGGACTTTCAGATTTCTGGATCCTTGGAATACGACCACCTGCTGACCCAATACCGGGAACAGAAGAAAAATCTAAGAAACAGTGAATTCACGTGCAAACACAAATTTGATCTTGAGATCTCTCAACGGAAAAGACTTCTCCGTTGGCAATTGAGAAAGATGCGAAAACCCCTCTCCGAAGTTGCCAGTGAACAATCACAGAAACTTAAACAAGCCTATAAGAACTGGCTTAAATCTCATAAGGCCAGTATGCTACAAAATGACACAGAGCTTATGTTGTTGAAAATGGCGAGTACAAATCCAGCCGACTACTGGAGACTCATAAATGACAACCTTGCCCCACAACACGCCCTGCAGGCAAATTGCAAATTTGGTCTTAGAGACAGAGTGGATCTCTTTCTACTCTGACCTTTATCGTAAAGACAAAGGCATTAAAGAATGGGACTCGCCAACATTAAGTCACTGGGATCTTACCTTTCACTATGATGACATCTTGCGAGTCATTAAGAACGTGCACGACTCTAGAGCCCCGGAGTCGGATGGGCTTACAAACTTTTCTATGAAACGTCACCCGGAAGAATGGTCAGCCTTTTGTGAAATTTTGTTCAATCGAATCATCAAGTGTTGTAAGACCCCGAAATCATGGAAATCGGCAGTGATTATACCGATTTTCAAAAAAGGAGACCGCAGAAACCCTAAGAACTATAGACCCATCACCCTGCTTGATGTATTGGGGAAAGTATATGCTTCCCTTCTTCAACAACAACTCCTGGAGTGCTCTATTAAATGCGATCAAGTGGACTCGAGACAGGCTGGATTTGTTAAGGGTGTGGGATGATGTGTCAACCTCCTACTGCTAAACTTACTGAAGATGGAAGCCCACCGGTCCAACTCTAAGATTTACTTGGCCCTAATTGATCTATCTCAGGCCTTTGACAGCATCAATAGAGATCTATTATGGGGGAAATTGAGCGAGTGGAACTGTCCTTCCAGCCTGCTGGCTGCCATTTGTGAACTCCACACAAACACCTCCATTAGAGTCAGACTAGACCTTAGGGGCAATCTATCGGCCCCAATTAATACATTTACAGGTGTTAAACAAGGGTGTCCCCTAGCAGCGAGTATTTTCAACTTGTTCATTTCAGACATCAAAGACATTTTCAAAGGGCTGACCACGTTTCCACCTAAAATACATGGTACCCAGATTGATTACCTTGTTTATGCGGACAACATTATTCTGCTGGATCTAACACCTATAGGACTCCAATGCAAACTTGTGTTGCGGAAAAGTACCTATCAGATAATGGTCTCAACATCAATAAGGGGAAATGCGAAATCATTATATTTGAAAAATTACAGGGCTCTAAAGGAAATAAGAAGAACTTCAAATGCTACTTGGATAAAGAACCCATCAGGATTGTGAAGAATACCCCCTATCTAGGGATGAGAATCAGTACTAGCAGAAATGATGCACCTTGGGCAGAGACAGTAAAGAGCAAATGCCGGCAACTGGCTTGCCAGGTGACGTTGATTAACAAAAAATGTGGTATATTTTCTCTAAAACCTACGGTAACCTTTATCCAACAAAAGGTGGTTCCATCGTTAATATATGGTGGAGGAAATGCATTCGGCTGTGGGCATGAGGTGTGGAATACGCTTGAAAATATCTTTGGTCCAAAGTTCTTCACCTCCCAAAGGGGACCGCAACAGTTTGTGTAAGATACAAACTGGGCTATATCTCAATTCAAGAAAGAGTTGTCTGGAATCTCCTAAGCCTTTTCAGGAAAACAATACTAACGAACCCGCCTCAACAAATTGCAATACTTCACAATCCAAATTCTGAAAAAGTTCAAACAATCCCTTTCCAATGGAATGAGCTGTGTCGAGAGGTTCTTGATACCTACAACATCACAACACAAACCCTCCTTGAAAATCCCGACTCTGCGAAACTAAAGTTGTGGAGAACCGATTGGATCAACACTTGCAAACTAAGATCAGAATCAAGAACAATGAAAGAAGCTCCCGAAGAGGCGAGAGCTTATGGCCGTCTTCCGGAATATCTGACTTGCTTCCCGGACCAGTGGTCTAGACTTATATATTTGCATTTCAGACTCAATGTACTGCCTACCAAAGAGTGACTATGCTTTTGGTCCCAGTCACATGATTTAGATCTAGTCTGTCGATTCTGTAAAACCTCAAATGAAACGCTCAAGCATTTAACAATGACATGTTCCGGGCTCGAACAAGAAAGAAACATCATCTTTGGCCCAGTAACAGAGAAATTTTAGTTTGTACCTCGTGAAGATTGGTGGAGAGCCATGTTTGACGTGTCTAATAGATCTGTGCTATATGCCCTGGTTTCTTTTCTTCATGTCATTAAATGTCAAGAAACCAGCGTCTGCTCCCCGTCCCATCCAGCGTTACGCCAAGACTACACGTTCCACAATTCCAAAACACACGGAGCCGAAGCGTTTCCAGAGTATCAGACAACGCTGGGGGTTGCCGTGGAAACGTTGGTTGCCTGAGCACGTTCGTGCACGGTTACGTCATGGCAACGTTCCCCGCAGGGTCACGTGATTAGTTTAAATCTCCGCCCGGCATTCGGAACGCTGCTTCTGAATTTACTATTTTGGAGCTCTATCTGTGTTCTTGTCTGGCCTTTTGTTCTCGGATCTTGGACCCTGTTTTGTCTCACGGATTGATATCGAACTTCCCCTAAACCTTGTATTGGATCTACCTGTTTACTCGACCTCGGAACGAATGACCCTTCTTTTGCCTGGCATTTTCTAGATTTGGCGTCTCGGATTATTGCACTTCCCGGAACTCTGACCCTCGGAACATTGTTATTTGGACCTTCCAAGTTTATCAGAACTTATCATAAAAAACTCGGATTATTCACGGACATTTGTTTATTAGGCGTCCGCGTGCCGGCGGGTATAGGTTTAGGTTGGATTGTCCCTTTCACTGGAACGAGTATCATCAGACGAACTTCCTTCATCTTCTTTCCAACGACTAGGATATTACCCGTCAAGCACCGAAACTGATGTCCTGGATATCCTGGCCCTCTGTCCTGCCTGATTTGCTATCCTTGCCCAGAAGTATTCTCTTCGTGAGTACTTTGTTTGATCTACATCCGTTTGCCTTGTTTATGACTTATTTCATGAACCCAACTCCTGATATTGTGTTCTTTGTCTAGGTAGCTGTGTTC
This sequence comes from Ambystoma mexicanum, assembly GCF_040938575.1. Lineage (NCBI taxonomy): Eukaryota > Metazoa > Chordata > Amphibia > Caudata > Ambystomatidae > Ambystoma > Ambystoma mexicanum. The sequence continues at coordinate 767,726,252 of NC_090941.1, forward strand.
CGACTCATATAATCTTCTGGGCAATTCCCCTTCCAATATAGTCCCTTTGTACTATTGGGAGTTGCATTGTCTGGAAGGTTTCTACGGCTACACTACGCGATCAACTGAACCCTGGTATTACCAAGTTTGGCGTGGGTGGTTCTTACATAAAAGACCGATTGGACCTAAAATCTGCTAATTAATCGTGGAAGACGCTTGGACGCGCGCCCAGCGGATATAACAGGTGATCTATCTATGGAATTGGACGTAAAAATGTAATATTCTTTTCGTTGATGTTGTACTGAGTACCTAGGATGTTGTTCTTTTTTGGTTCCTTCTCTTTTTTAAGGTTTGAAAAAAACAAATAAAAAAAATCTAAAAAAAATCTCCTAATTCTAAACCTGATTAAACATGAAGCCATACGAAACAATGTGCCCGTCTATGCAGTGTTTATAGACCTACATATGGTGTTTGATGCCATAAATAGATCGATCCTGTGGGAAAACTTGCCAAATGGAACTGCCCTGCAGAAATTATGGAACCGATCAGACTCCTATATTCCAACACGACAGTGGCGATCAGGCTTTCAAAAGAAGGAACAACAACGGAACCCATAAGAACTTGGAATGGCTTAAAACAGGGATGCCCACTAGCAGCGACCCTGTATAATTTGTATACTGCCGATTATTCCATGAACATCGATCCTGCAAACCTCAATCCGCCGAAGATAAATTCACTTAAGGTTCCATACCTCATGTATGCCGACGACATTGTACTTCTAGATAAAACGCCATCTGGATTACAGGAGAATTTACGCATGACAAAATCATATATGAGCAAGAACGAACTTCAGATTAAAAACAAAAAAACAAAATTATGGAATTAACAAACCATCACAAGGCTTCTAAGCGATACAAACCAACAAATTTCATTTTAGACAAAATACGCTGGATGAAGTTGCCTCCTTCAAATACCCTGGTGTATTATTAAATCAACAAAAAGAAGAAACAGCCCGGGTGACCAGGCTGTAAGGTAAAATCCAAATGCCGGCACGAGAAGGCGTGATGCTACACAGACGTTATGGAAAATTTTCAATGAAACCGATCATTGCATTTTACTGCCAAAAGGTAATTCCCATCATTACTTATGGAAGTGACGCGATGATTATTGCAACCAACATAAACTGGCAAAAGCTTGAAGCACAATTCTGGCGCTAAATCTTGCAGCTCCCAAAGAGCTTTCCTATGCCCAGAATACGTTTTGAGCTAGCCCTTCAATCACTAGCCTCAATAGTGCGGTGGAAGCAGTTGGACCTCCTGCGTAAGGTCATAAATGAAGATCCAATCCCAGCCATGCAAATCCTTAAAATAAGGCCACATACAATGCATAATACCATCTTGAAAACGTGGAGAATTGAACTGCTGAATCTAATGGCAAAGGAAAACATTACGGAAGAAATGCTCATAAATCGCCCACAACGGGCCAAGATCAAGCTACAGCAGAATAATTGGTCCAAAACAATCACAGAGAAAGCATCCTTCTCAATGAACCTACAATGCCCGATGGACATACGAGCATTGAATGAACTTCCACATTATCTGGAACTTTTTCCGGACCCAAGTATACGAAGAATCTTTTTTAAAATTCGACTGAATATTGTACCCACCAAACAAAGACTCTCTCAAATTTGATCCATACCAAAAGAGGAACATTTTCGCCATTTTTGCAACAACAAAGAAACACCGGAGTCTCTCAACCATCTCATCATTTGGAGCCTTATTTAAGATCTCTCAAAATCAAGAACATGGTGACTCCAGATGGCTAAAACTTCTACACGGTCAAAATAATAAGTTGATATATACAGTCGCACAATTTCTAGATAATATTTTGGAACTTACCCAAGCTACTTAAAGTGCGCCTTTTTTTTTTCTTTCTTTCTCTCTTTTCTCGTTATTCTTTCACTCACTTATTGCTTTGCAGTGCTATGTATTTTGTAATTTGTAAATAACGAGAAATGTTAATCAAAAAATGAAAAGTTTATATATAAACTATATCATTTTAAATAAATAAAAATAAAAAAAATAAACATTTCTTCTCTGACAGAAACAAAGAGCTGTGATACAAAGCAGAGCTTAAGGGCAACAATCTTTTGATTGTCCTACGTGTGCTGCACTACCCTATACAATGGTCCTAAAAAAAACTAGACCATTATGTTTGTCTTTTAAAAAGGATTCAACAACACTGACGCTTTGGCGCTAATGTAGCCAATAGCAATAGGGTTACTAATAACCACAGTAAGCATTCTACAACCTAACTTCTTAAAAATCAGGTGTTGTTCTGTCATCAACAACTTGTGTTCAATCTCCATTCCCCCTGTCATTGACAACAACACAGACTATATGAATTCAGTCTCTTTGTGTCCTTTTCCCTGAAAAAGGGTCACCAGCGCCGCCAAAATATGCTTGTTCTTCAGCAGATTTTGTGTTCACAAATCCAGATCTTGATCTTTCTCATCGTCATTCCAATGTATAAAAGTCCAGAAGAATATTCAATCAAATAAACATCCTTACTGGCGTTACCATTAGACAGTTGTGTTTGTATCCATGGTGCAGGCAACCCCAAATCCAATTATGTATTAGCCTTTGTTTGTGCGCGTGCAATAAAATTGGCATATGGGTAATGTCCTTGGGGTCGAGGTAAACCCAATAATTCCATAAATGTAGCTAGTTTACAAGAAGAGATTCTTCTGATGTTAGTGTGTACGAGCAAATCTTTTATGTTTTTCACTGCGTTTGAAAGCAAACAGTGGTGGGGATACTTGAGAAGGACCATGCTTAAGGATATGCTGACCAAATTGTTGGAGAGGAACTACCCCAAGAGATTTGTTCATAAATAAGAAAAGAGGGCCTTCAATAACAAACGGGAAGCGTTACTTAAGCAAACACGCAGGAGCACAGACAGAACACATTTCGTTTGGGGTAGTGCCTTTTCCAACATGTCCACTAAAACAAAATAATCATTTTGAACATGTATTTTCAAACGCAGTCAAAACATAAAAGACGTGCTTGTACAAACTGACAGACGAATATCTCCTAGCAAATTATCTAGATTAACAGAATGATGCACATAATTCGTTTTGAGGTTGCCTGTTCCCTGGAAACAAAAGCAACCGTCCAATTGTAACACCAGTAACATTGTGTATTTCATTACATGATTTTGTGGACTTTTTCATTGGAATGAAAATGAGGAAGATCAAAATCTGGATTGGTGAACACTAGAGCTTCATAAAGAACAAGAACACTTCAGCTCCATTGGTGACACACTTTCTGGAAAAAGGAAAAAAAGAGACTGACTTCACGTGTATTTTTATCAATGGCAGGGGGAATGGAGGTTGAACACAAGCTGTAAATGACAGAACAATGCCTGATTTGTAAAATAACATTGCCTTTTATTGGACTCCAGGATGAATTACAATGGTTATAATTAGAAAAATACTTGTATGGACATATATCCTTGTATTGTGACCGTTTGTGAATGGTTGCTATCACAACCTCTACTGTGGTAATATTTCAGTCTGCATATAAGTTAGGTTGTAGAATGTTTACTATACTTACTACTAACCGTATTGATATTGGCAATACTATATTGGCAGTGTTGTTTAATTCTTTTTTAAAAACAAACATAATAGTCTTGTTTTTTGAGGATCGTTACACAGATAGCACAGCTCCGCATTTTGCCGCAGCTCTGCTTTTCTGTTTGAGAAAAACGGTACTAACATCCCATCTTGTAAGGAAAAAAGGTTGAATTAGGTTCAATTTAGTTATTACTAAAGTGGTTACTAATGGTAATTTCATGCCCCAGGCAGAAGTGTGACTATATATATATATATATATATATATATATATATATATATATATATATATATATATATATATATATATATATATATTTCATTGGTGATTTGAATGTTTTCTCAGAACTAGAAACTGAATCCTCACCACACATATTTTTGCAAACCATCTTTTATAAATTGGTAATACTGTTTTTCTGTTGATTTTTCTAATACGTGAACTGGTGTATGATATCTTACACTAATTGATCACTTAGGTGAGTAAATAATAATTTCATTATCATTTGTAAGTATATTGTCCAGCCAATGAATTGAATATGCACGATATGGTTATGTTCACATTGGTTCATGTATTGTCAACTCATTTACATTTTCTGTGAATGTGGCTCTCTCTACTTTAGATAATATATATTATTATAGGGACAGAAGGTTGTTTCTGAAAATCATGATTTGGGTAATGCATTGTCCTATCCTTCTGATTTTTTGGAGGTCGTAGAAAGAGATTTTCGCTTTACTGAGAGTTAAATTGTGCAAGCATATTTTTGAGTTTAGAGAATTTCCTCTGATCATTAATCTTGTAAATTGTCATTCCTGCATCACGTTAAATGTTTTTTGGCCCCTGAATAAGATAGACCTCATATTTATTGTGAATAGATCGAAACGTGTTGTAGGGCATGGATGTCTACATTGTCTTTCGTCATCTTCATCTGAAGAAGACTCTAGGAGTTTGAATGGAAGAAGCTAATTATGTGTAAACATTTACTGGGGTCTCCTAGGATTGAGCTAGAGATACAGTATCTTGATTCCCCTGATAGAACATGGATTCCCAAGAGAGAGAATGTTATGGTAAGAACTGGAACAGGAATGAAGGGAAAAGAGCAGTTGGTGAGAGGTGGAAGAAGAAGGAGGTCATTGCATGATATACCTGCTTTAAAGGTAATACAGAGACCTAAAGATAACAGCCATGGTCTCCATGATTTCTTGGAACTTTCAAGAGCGAACATAACATCTGGTGACAAGGGACCCTGCTGCTGCTGCAACAACCTCTGTGATCCAGGCATGTGAGACACAAGGTGATTGAGTACTTAGGTGTCAGAGAAAGAATTTTGGCAGAAGAGGGGATGACCCTGTGGGGTGTCAATGCCACAGCACCCTGATACGGCTGTGGGAAGAAGTACATGCTGTCAGGTGTCTTGACACACGTTTGAATTATTATGCTACAACATTTGGTGCTGTGGACTTAGAAAATCCAAGATGGCTGAAAAGCCCACGTTTGCGCCAGAATCCAGGAAAACCGTACAGTTTTGCGCACACCAAAATGGTCGCCTGACCTGCCACCCACCAGTGCAAGCGTGATGGGCCAGAAGCGCCATGAGTGAAACGTGGTGCCAAAGGAAAAACAGCTGTGCCTGTTAGCTCAAAAAGCGCATTGAAATCACATGTGTTTCTCTGAAATGCAAGCTCAAATGCCTATTTCAAACATTGCAAGATATTCAAAAATCTCACTGAACACCAGCAGACATTTGGCAGAATGTAGTCTTGTGTGCAAAATCTGGAAAGAGGAAGAGCCTAAAACAATGTTTATAACAAAACTGGCTGAGCTATGGATGTCAGCAGCTTAAGTGAAATTGGATTTAAAACCACTAAAATCGAAATGTTTAAAATAAATGAGTGACCTACTTTTGAGTGTCACATAGGTTGCAACTGTTTAAATGCCATAGTTTTGAACTTAGAATCAGCGTTCTAGCTGCATGTGCAAAAAATTATAAGTTTGATTTGAATGAAGAAAACTGGAACAAAAGTGACATTTAGCTGAAGCCTGGCTTGAAGAGATTGAATTCTGTCTGACAACTACCCCCGACAGGAGTTGAAACTTGCCCAGCAACTGCATTCCAAGGCCTGGCCTGTCTTCTCCTGCCCCCACCAAAAGGAGATTACACCTCTCTGATTGAATTAGGGGAGGGGTACCTGGGGCTGCAGGAAAACAGAACAATGAACTTTCCTTGGCTCAGGCAAATTGCTAAATTAGGGGTCGTAAATGGCTTCCTCTTGGAAGGAAATGGGAGGGGCGCTGCCTCTGGGAGCCACCTGAGCTGGAGGCGGGACAGACAGAAATTCCCCCATGTGCTTTGGAACCTAAACCACACCCCTCTGGGCCAGAGCATAATTTTAGAAAGATGGATAATTCATAGTACATAATCGTCAAAATGATATCAATAATATCATTATTCCTGTGATTTTTCTGTGCACATTTTAAGAGGTGTTAGCATTCTGTGGTATGTTCTGGGGGGTAGTAGCGGAAAATAAGGTATTACTCCAAATGTCTGTAAAAATCTGACACCTCATCATCTGATGCCCATATTCCTTGCGCACATTTTGGGTAAATTCTGGAAAGGTTTAGAGGTTGTGTTCTGGATGAAAAGGGCAGAATCCTGTCAGAAGTGGACACAACATCTTACAAAGACAGGGATCGGATGGTTTGGTGCTACAAAAAATATGTTAACTGGACATATAATATTAGAAGAATTGTACATAGATAAATATGCATTTGGATCAAAAATAGATTTGTGTGCAAAGTGACAAGGGGAGGATCCTCTGACCCATGAACATACCTCATCACGATGACACTCCATTTCCTTCCCCAATCAAGGGAGAGAGGAGAACTTGGCCAATGATAAGTTGTGAGGGGCAGGCTTAGTTATGCCCACGCACACAACCATTTTCAAAATACATAAAAAGAGCCATTGAGACCCAGGTAGAGACACTCACTTCCCACTTCAAACTGATTTCCTGCGAAGCGCTTTGCCAGAAGACTCCAGATTCCAGAACTTTGTAACAGAGAGGCCTGATCCACAAGCTGAATCATTTTCAGCAGGTATCAAAATCTTTTGCAACCTAACTAAACTCTTCAACAGCCAGGCTGTTCTGTTTGATTCTGGATAGAACCCTGTGCCAGAACCCAGAAAGCAGTGCTGTATCCAGAGAGACCCAGACCAGACCGCTGTGCAGTGCCAAGAACTTTTGCCAGAACCAGAGACCAGACCAGACCGCTGTGCAGTGCCGATAGCAGACCCAGACCAGATCGCTGTGAGCAGAACCAGTACCAGAGACCGTCCGTGGCGAGTGAAGCCCAAGCCTGACCAGACGTTGATGGCCTATTTCAAATTTATAGTGTGAGTATTCAGCCAGAACTGTGCAAAACCAATCTCTTAGTCTAAAATAATCTAATTCAAACCATTTCCACCTATTTAGAACTGCATCATAGAAATTGTGTGTTCATTCTGTGATTTCAAACCTGTGAAAGTGTCATTTGCCATTCTGAATCATTATTTCATTTCTGAAAATCTACCTCCACAAAATCGTCCATATCTTTTGGACTGCGTGTGCTAGGAACGTGATTTAACTTTCATATTAAAGCTAAGATCCTCAGCTTTCCAGCAAGCCCTAAACCTTATAGTTTTTCTGTAATTGCGCTCGACACACTTGGAAAAAGTGGCGCGAATTGCACTTTGAATCAAATTTCTCCACCTGTAAAAAAAACGCTGTCTTTTGCTTGCAACTGCTGAAATCCGTTTTCAACCTGATAATCCCTCATGAATCACTGATAGTGTTGACCTGAACCAATCATAAGTAGCTATCACCTACCCTGAATCTCCTATAGGGAATTACAATCTTTTTTAGCATATTTTCACTTCTTTGCAAATCACATTTAAAGTATTTTTGCCTGTGTTTTAAAATCATCCCTGTTGCTCTAAGCTTGCTAGGGGGGAACTGAATTGGTATTAAAAAAGTGTGCTAGTGTAATATTATCCATTGTTGATCACTGTCATATTCATAAGTGTGCTATCAAATATTTATTTATAAAAGTGTGATATATATATATTGTTTAATTTGTAAAATACATCTTTTAATTTGCAAAACAAACCTACTTCTTGGCTCAGTGAGGTCAGGGGGATTCAAAGAGAAGGGCGTTATACAAGGGTTTATCATCCAGATCTATGAACTTGTCATAAAAATATATAAATAAGGGCTTCCCTTGGGCATCCCAGACTCGGCATTGACTTAGTTGGAGTGCTGAATTGAAGTCGCTTAACAATGCTGTGCATGCAGACTGTATGCAGTCCTGGTTTGTTGCATCTGGTATGCAGCAACTCCGGAAGCCAGAACGCAATGTCCACAGCAGCATACAAGACGTGTGTTGCCTAGCAACCCCAGATGCCAGTATACAGTGTTCAGCTTTCCTGTGTATCGATACCTGGCTTGGTGCATTGTGTCATTCACAAAGTCAACAGAAGAGGGTCCATCTAAGCATGTTGGTCCCCAAATATACCGTATAGTAAACTTACAACTTTCCCTTTCTGCTCCAAGAATTCACGAGACAATGGCTGTATTCTTTAGGTCTCTTTATTTCCTTCAACAGCATGCTATATCATGCAATGACCTCCCTCTTCTTCCACCTCCCACCAACTGCTCATTTCTATTCAAGAAGTTGTCTCAGTGTCAAGAGGTATAAGTCATGAACGATATTACTTTAACCAGTATTATCAGGTTTTTTCGAAAAATAGTTTTGGAGAGAGGGATTTCCCAGGAGGTATTTATCTGGCAATGATTCATAGCTGGTCTCAAAGGAGTTTGAAGAGTTGTAAAGGAGGTGCAGAGTTGAACAAGTGACCACATCTTTATATCACCCGAAAGGAAACAGTTGTGTGGAAAGATTCAATCGCACATTAATTGATTACATTAGGATTGCGGTGGCAACAAAGGGTAATTGGATTAGGATGGTGATACAGAAAGTGTTCTAATACAGGTTGGCTCTATACTCAGTGAAAAGTGTCTCACCTTTTAATTATTTTATGTATATAGTATTTATAGAGCGCACAGAGATCGTGAAGTATCGAGGCCCTAGGGGGGGTTAGAAAGAGGCCAGAGAAATTAAACAGAAGGGTCTTAACAGCCTTTTTTGGAACGAGAGGAACTCATGGAGTGGAGCTTATTAAGATCTAGAGGCAAGTGTTTGGGGTGTTGATAGGGCACAAGCCCAGTTAACATGAATGTACAGGGAGGATTAGCAGATCAAGGGTTGTGTAGTGTGAGGGGTCAGAAATGAGCAGCAGACACAATGTTGTACTATTTTCATTATCAGGCATCTTTATTAAAACAAAATGGTTGGAGGAAGGCCTCTCTGGCTGTTAGGCAGAATTATATGCAGTACCCTTTGGGAACACTACAGACAATTAAGACTACAAGTGACAGAACAAATTCACCTTTGGTACAAGCCTGTACTACACAGTAAAGTGGTAGCGATGGCTGAGCAGCCAGACTTATCTCAAGAGCAAGTGAGAAGTATCAATAGTTACACAAAGGACAGCAATTACTATGAATCAAGCAAACACTGACTCAAGGTTTCTGAGTAAAAGAATATACATTTATTTACACATCAGTTATATAACATCTCACTAAAGTAAAGCAGTTGAAAAATCACACTCTTAATACACCACTCCCAATAGATTCTGGACAAGTTAAACTCAAAATGAAGTATGAGCAAAATGGCACTCGAGTTATTTAAAAAGGGAGGGAAAGACAAAGTTAGGTAAAAATTGAGCAACACCAACAGATAAGTAAGCAGGGCAATCTAGAAAGAGGAACTACAGGGATGGAATCAAATAAAAAAGGCTTAGGGCCAAAGACAATAGGACAAAAGTATTTTTCACAAGATCACACAGTTCAGGGTAGTTTGCGGTTAAGTCTCTGCCAAGAGTTCCGGACAGAGTTTGTCGGCAGAAAAGTTAGTTTAAAGAGTACAGAAGAACAAGCCCTCGGTTTGGCAGAAGGTTTCACACACCTTCACCGTGGCTGGACGAAACGAACAACCAGATTTGCACAGTACCTTTAAATGGAGAAGAAGCTGTAGCTGAGGCGGACGATCCTAGCAATTCCTGCAGGCTCACAGTTCCTGAAGCAACTGTCAGACTGACATGAAGTAGGAAGACTGGAGAGTCCTGCACTGCCCACGGAAGAAACCAGCAGCAGAGCAAAGCAACAAATAAAAGGTGCGCTCCTTAAAATCCAAGCAGGGTCCGACCTTCCTAGCTATCCGGTTCACTGTAGCTCTGTACAGCAAATTCGACCAGAGGAGGGAGTCCTGGCTTGCAGTTTGGGTGTACTGGTTGGTTCCACCAGCTCAGGGGAAGAAGATTCCGGATAGATCTTCTCTGTCGTTGGAGTTTGAAGATTCGGACGTGCAGCAGGGCTTCACCGGGCGGCTCAGTCATGGTAGGGGTCCTCCTTTGTCAGCTCCTCATTGGTTCTTTCGTTCCAGTGACGACTCTGCCTTTCCAATCCCAGAGACCTGCTTTTATGCTGTTTTCCCCCATCCACATAGCCTGGCTGTCAATCACAAAGTAGGGTGGCTGTCCCGCCGGGACAGTCGCCCATCCAATCAAACAGGAGTGTGACTTGGGTTACCAAGGGAACCCATGGCAGGGGTCCTAAAACCCCTCCCTCACATCCTGCCTAGCCAGACTTTCAGGTGCCTATGGAGGGCTTCTGTGGAGAAACCAGCGAAAAAGATGGTGAAAAAGGAACCAAACCAGGTTTGGCGCATGGAGTAAAACACGAGAAAGACATTTTCAAAAAGAAATGGCGAATAAACCCAGCCGGAACCGTATAAAAACGTATATGGTCCAGCGGGTTTAAGTTTGAGGCTACCAAGCCTAAAACAATACCAAGGTTATTTAAGGTAACTGCAGTAGGAACAATAGGGTAGTTACCACTGCCAACTGCCAAGTCTTGATGAAAAGGGAGTGAAACAATGCCAAGAGAAACAGACAAAAAGAGATAAGTATTAACTCTTTCCAGTACTCTATGTAAGATAGGGTGTACTGGGTCTGTGGATTTTAAAAGACTAATAATGTTAATGACAACTTTACTTCTGCTGGGAGACAGTAGTCAGTCCCAGAAAATGGAGTCTGAGTTGGGAAGTCTAAAAGACAACCTTGTGTCACTGCACTGAAGGTGCTGTGTAACACACAATAAAAAGATGATGCCTATCGAGTAGGTGAGGCTCCACAGTCTATGAACACAAGAAAATGATAAACACACACAGAAAAACACATGTACGAGTGGGAAAAAAGGCTCACACTCTTACCAGGTCAAAAAAATAAATCCTAGAAATCCAGCAAAGCTGCTGAGGGACTCAGTAGGTAAGGGAAATTAGCCATTCTTGAGAATTCTTCCTAACACGAGCCCTATCCTGCAGAGAGTTCCCCTACCTATACAACTATAACTAAAGACCAGTCTTTGTGTAGTCGTCAAACTCACAAACTGATCCTTGTGTCTGAAACATACTAATATGTTCCTCACACTAGAAACAAACAACTAAGAGTGCAAGGAAGTGTTTCTGAGTTATGTTTGGCAAAAGTGTTCACAACTAAAACAATTAAATTAATTCAACAAAAACAGTCTTTTCCAAGGATAAGCCATTCGATCCAGAGGGCGGTTCCCTTTCCCCTGTATATTTAGGAGAAATGGTAAACATGTATTTTCCCAAAAAATAGTTCCTTAAGGATGGTAGAAGTGTTTCCTTGAAACAATAATTCCATAAGGATGGCACAAGAGTTTCCCTCAGGCGACAGTTTCTCATGGATGGATGGCAAAGTTGTCTTTACCAAACCACTATTCCTTAAGTGTGGCAATGAGTTTCCTTCAAGCAACAGTTGCTTAATGATGCCTACAATTGTAATTTTCAAACCACAATTCCTTAAGGATAGCAACAGTGTTTACTTCAAAGAACAGTTTATTAAGGATGGCAAAAGGGTGACTCTTTCAATCAACTGTTCCTTGAGAAAATCTATACTCAGTTCAGAAGAGAGAGTGCTTATGCAAACCATATGTTCCAGCTTTGGACTGAATTCACAAACAGTAAGGATCTTAGTCAAACACAAAATTGCTTTCATAGGCCTCCTGGTATACTCTACTGCCATGAATCCACTTATGTGCTATTTCAGATCCCTGGCGTACTCTCCTGCCAGGTATATTTCCCATATTGTCCAGTTTTCTTTAGAATGCTTTGGGTGGAAGGCCTGGTATACTCCCCTCCCAGGAATTCCATTTTGGGGTCTTGCGAATTCCCTTAAGTCTTCTCTGCCCGATGTGCTTCTTTCACCAGGACTTCTTCTTATGGGCTCTTCAGATCCCTGTTGTAGGCTCCTGGCAGGTATCTGTCCCACATTGTCTTTAAGCTTCCATATATTTTGGGTAGACGGCCTGGTATACTCCACTGCCAGGAATTCCCCCATGCGGTTTTGTAGTTCCCTTAGGTTTTCTCTGCCTGATATACTCCTTACGCTAGGACTTCTGTTCTATTTGATGTTTCCTTAGTATTGCACAGTTGCATTACTTCACTATGCCTTTACTTTATTTGCTTGAGGTGTTTCAACTTTCCCCAAATCGACACCTCACTCATTGGATTCTGCTGCTGTACTTATTTCAATTCTTTAAGGTAGTACTTGTTCCAACATCCCCCACATTGACATTTCATACATGGGGACTTGCCATGTTCTGTTACTGTACTTATTTCAAAGTGTTCATCTGTTTAGGGTAATACTTGATCTAATGTTTCCAACAATGACATCTCATACATGGGGACTTTTTAAAGTTTTCCCTTTGCATTTTTTTTATTGGTTATGGTTTATTAAAACCTTTACAAAACATCATATCACAATAAAAGGAATGCAAATCATAGAGCATTCTCATCTCAGTTCCTATGAACGTAAAACATGGAATAACCTTTCGATCACCATAATAGAATATTAATACATAGTACAAAAACACCAACTTTGTATTTAGACGTACAACATTACAAAAACGAAATTACCAATATCTAAGAAATTCTTCATCCAAATAGCTACAATATTTAGAGCAACAGTATTAAACAGTGGCTCATCAGGTTATATCTGACGCAATTACCCGTCAAAAAAGGGGGTCTAATGACATATCCTCTTGGTCACGGTTAGATTTCACACACAGTGCAATATCAAGCAGGACAAGAAAGTTAGTTAGACTAAGCACCAGCCGTTGGCTAGTACCCCACATACAGCTTTCCCACAATGACTCTTTCCACGTTGTAGAAGCGGTGTACAGAAATTAGCCAAATGACACTATTCTTTGTTGATGAAAAAATTGACAAAATATGGTTAAATGCGTCAGGGTTTCCAACTCGTTGCCTTGACTACAGATGCAACATCTACCAGTTGCTTTAACAACAACTTTTTTATCCCAATGTTTTAGCTTTTCGTTGGTCATGAATTGGTTCAATTTAAAACGTAGATAAACCTTTCTCGCAATATTGCACGGAAAAATTTCTAGATAGCGAGCACGATCTCCAAGTTTCCTGGTAAATTTAGCATATTCATAATACATTTTACTTTTACCTATTCGGTCAACCAGGATACACCGATAATAGGATTGGAATTTCTTTTTGCATGCTGGAATGCCTAGTACTAGATCATATTTTTCAATCATAGTATCATCTAGAATTTTAGACATTTTGTTTTTAAATGTTTGTATGGAAGGCGACCGACCATCTTTTATCAGTTCAGCAAGGTCTTCGTATAAAGACTGTTTGGGTGGCACAAGGATTTTGACATAACCATTCATCAATCGCCAATGCCATTTAACCGACTGTGATGCTGGAAATGCATCTGAGGGACAGGGCCTCTGAATCCTTGTCCTATTACTGCCTTTTATCGTGTGTTCTGTCATGTTTTCTGCCCAGGAGTCCATGTGGGACTCCTGGCAGTGCAGCTCTCTTTTGGTTTGGTGAACAGACCCATGGGATACCCTTATGGCACCCATGGGTAGGGGTACAACCCTGTGCCCCTAGTGTATGTTTTTGGGCACCTGTGGGTGGCCCACAGAGCAGGGTATGGGCTGGTGGCAGCTCCATGCTGAATGTGACAGGTGCTCTGGGTGTCCTCCATTTTGGGATACCCAGGCCCTGCCATTGGGATCAGTTGATTCCTGATAGAAACAAGATGGCCCCTGTGGCCTCTTGCTTTCTATTGCCTGTTGTCTTGTTTTTCCCAAAGTCCTGGGAAGCCCTGACTCTGTCCCTTCCCCCTGACTGGCTGTTGGGTGGAAGTTCCATATATGGTGTTGTTGTGAAGGCCCAGCTAGACTGACTGGAGCCTTCCCAGTGACTGTATGTTATGGGTACCTCCTGTGGGTGGGACCTGGGTGAATGGAGTGGGTGACCAATATGCACTCCTTGTTGTGGTTGTCTGGTTTCTGGCATGTGAGACAAAGACTGAGACAGCCCTGCCCGAAACTGGCCTGAATGCAGTGTGTAGTGTTGAATGGCTGGGTACTTGTCCCAATCCACATTCCTTGTTGTGAGTGTCTGAAAGGGAGGAGTGTGGCCTGAATGCACTGTGTGCCTGATTGGCTGACTGACTGCATGAATGCCCTTCTGTGTGATTGGCTGCTGTGTGTGTGCCAGCAGTGTGGATGAGAGACAGAATAGTATATCTGGGGACCTCTCACCACTGGAAATTGTTCAGAAGCGTTCAGAAGCTGAGTCTCCACTCAAGAGTAACTGGAACTGCTGATCCTCGATGTCCAGCTGGAAGAAGAAGACTTGCTGCTGCATTTGCTTCGACAGATCTGAAGGTTGCCGAATTCGTCGAGGACTGATCCGAGAGAGGACCTGGTAAGGCGCCCTCTTCCCGTGCTCCGAGGGACCATCGAGCACCGCTGAATCTTCGCCGAAGCGCCCTGGAAGTCAGACCCTCGAAAGGCTGCCGACCCGAGACGGGACCGCCGAGGAGATCGAAGTGAAGCACCCGGACATCGACGCCGTCGAAGTCCATTGCCGTCGACCAGGGTTCGCAGGTTTGTGTAACCGCTGGAGGCCCGTCGAAGTTGTGTTGCCCAGCCATGGAAACCACTTGACGCCGTGCCGCCGACGACCGGAGCCGTCCGCTCCTTTGCCTAAGAACATTCAATCGAAGGACTCTCTCGACCGCTTCATCGACCGCTTATCCTGCCGGAGAAAGTCGAGGACGACCAACGCGCCGAGGAAAAACCTGCCGGTGGGTTTCCCGCCACCCGACGACCTCAAAGACTCGGACGACTCGACGCCCTTGCTGGGCTCCCGTCTCTACAATCTTTGCGGTCCAGAACTATTGTCATCGAGGTGCCCCGCACACCTCCGTCTTGCAGGACGCCGACGCCCCGACGCCGACGAGCACCGCTCGGACGAAGCTGCCGCCTCTTCGATATCGTTCTACCTCGTTCGTCGACGGACGTTCGACGCCCCGTGCCTCCCGCTTGAAAGGGAAGGCATTCAAGAAGGGCCGTCGATTCCCCGTCGCCGAACACCGAGTCCCTCGACGTTTGTCGACGCCTTTTCGAGGAACTCGACTCCACCAGGTACATTGGGGGGGTAAAAACATTATAGGGGAGAATAAGACTTACAGAGCAATATATGGACTGGGCTTGTGTTATATCTTTCTTTACAGGTTGCCCAGGTGGGGGGATCGCCACACAGAACTGTGCCTAGTGGTGGGGGTCAGTATTCTGCCTATTGCTCAACCCTCTTATTTTCTCTCCTCTCTCTATTGCTGGTTTCCCTCTATTGGTCTGTGTGACATTGTACAGTATTGTTCATGCACTTCAATGAGATCTAGGGTGGTACCACTTTAGGATTGTAAATATTTGCCATTGTAGATTTTGCCAGAGTACAAAGTGAGTTACTATGATAAATGTACATAACCTTAACTATTGATTATATAAAGACTGTGTTCTAACCAATACAGAGTGTGGATATTCCTTTGTGGGGGCTTGGGGATACACTGTACTTAAGAACCAGCCTGCATCACCTCCTGAGAAGCTAGGCCTTGATTGCTCGACCATTGCTACTGAATAGAGAATCTTGGCGGGGGTCGCCTGTGCCTCTCCTCCACCATATAGGGAGCGGAAGTACAGACACCCCCCACCAGTCGTTGAGGCCCGTCTCTCACACTGGTGGCAGCGGTGGGATGCTTATGGTTTTAAGAATCAGTGTATAACCGTGCCACTTACAAAGGATATTGGCCCTTTATTAAATTAAGGTTTAGTTGTGTACAAGGTAACTGCATTACAAACAATGGAGTCTATTGCGAATGGCAAATTAACTCGGATGAGCTTGGAGGCTCTCCAGAGTGCTTGTGAAGCTAGGGAGTTAGACTTTGTGGAGAAGTCTAGGGCTGAGCTGATAGCTGCCCTGGTGGACTACCAGACTGATAGTGAAACTCTTGATGAGGGGGGGAATGCAACCAATGAGGACTCTGCCCCTGGGGTTTCTGCTGAATCTGTTTCTGGGAATGCCGCCATTCCTGCTGCCTCTATTCCAAACTCCAGCAATTCCTTAGAGCTTGAGTTATTAAGGATGAAATTGGCCTTTGAATACCGCAAGTTGGAAATAGATGCTGAGCTTAAGAAAGAGGAGTTGGCTCAACAAGTGGAGCTCAAGAATAGGGATCTTGAACTCAAAAATAAGGACCTTGAACTCAAGAGCCAGGACACTGAATGTCAGAGGATCCAGCTAGAGAAAGCTAGAGTGGAGACTTCAGCTAGAACCAGTGAGAGTGTCAGGTCCCCAGCCACCAAATTTATGAAAGATTTGGTTGGTGTATTTGTGGAGGGTTCGGATATCCTCCAATGGATTGAAGTGTTTGAAATGGCTTGTGAGATTCATGATGTGGATAAAAGAGATTGGGCGAAGTGTTTGTTAAGCAGAGTGCCTCAAACCGGGTATGACTGTATTCTGAAGCTGAGTGTGGAAGAAAGGGGTCAGTACGAGTGTATGAAGTCTGCTTTGTTTGCCAAGTTCGGCAAGACACCTACCCAATACCTTAGAAGGTTCAGGGATTTTAAGAAAAAGGAGAATATGTCTTGGGTTGACTGGGTGAGTGCTGCGCACATGAACATGATGGGGTGGATCGATGGATACAAGGTTAAGACTTTTGTTGAATTGTCCCACCTCTTGTTTTTTGAGCATTTCTCTGAAGCCTGTTCACCAGAGCTGCGTCAGTATGTGGCTGACCAGAACATTTTGGACCCCTTTAAGCTGGCTAGGTTGGCTGACAAGTGGGTCTCCCACCGGGTGTCCCCTAAGGACTCCAGTGGGAAGGACAAGGACAAAGAGAAGGGGGCCTCTCAGAAAGCTGAGGAGTCCCCCAAGCAGTCACAGTCGGGTAAACCAAAACCTTCCTCTCCTAAGACCCAAAAATCTAGTGGGGATAAGTCATCTGGGGGTGGGAATAAGAGTAGTGGTCCACCTGCTGCAAAGCAGGCTCCCAGTGGTTCCAGTACCGTACCCCGCACTCCTGGCGCTTGTTGGGACTGTGGGGCTCTGGATCACAGAAGGGGTGACCCCAAGTGTAAAGGTAAGGCACTTGGAGTACAGGCTGTCAGCCTGACCTACCCTTACCCCGTGTCTGAGGTGGAGGCCACTGTCCTCCCCTCCTCTGCCGGGATCACATTTGGTGCTCCGGTAGAGATTTCCTTAGTGTCCCTTGGGGCCTGGGACCAGTACGCAGAAGTACTGGCGACTATCCCACAGAACACCCGTAGGTTTTTGAGAAGTGTCCTCTTGAATGGCCAGCCTTCTACTGGTTTGAGAGACACTGGGGCAAGAATGACAGTGGTGGACAGGACCCTGCTCAGGCCAGAGGACTATGAAGGTGCTCCTCTGCAAACCACCAGGTTAGCTGGTGGGCCTCCCAAATTATCACCTGTAGCCTTAGTCACACTCATGATTGGCGACAAGACAGCGAAGCTTCCTGTCCTGGTTCAGGACAATGTCCCTGCTAACATTTTGTTAGTGAATGATCTAGTAGAGTTAGGGTTGATCTTGGATGGTCTTCCCATGACTGCTGCTGCAGTCACTAGGTCACAGGTGACACCGGGTCTGGCTGTGGGTCAGGTACCCGAGCCAAAGGCGAGGCCTAAGGCAAGAAGAAGGAAGACCAAGAAGGCTACCTCTGTGGAGGGAGCACCTTCTCTTCCTGCTGTTCCGACAGCACCCATTGGGATCCCTGCCCCCGGCGGGCTGGGTCCAGTGGAAAACCCAAACTCAACTCCTTTGGGAGAAGAGGCAGAAGACTCTCCTGTGGGAGAGGTTCTCAACCCGGAGGATCATCCCGACCTTCAATGCTTGTTAGCTGAAGGGGGACCCTCCCGGGCGGACTTCTGTAAGGGACAGAGAGAGTGCCACTCTCTCGAGGGACTGAGGAAACAGGCCCTGGCCCAGGCACAAGGAGAGGTGCCTAGGAATTTCCGGATTTATTGGGAGGGTGAGCTCCTGGTTAGTGAGCCCACTAAGCCTGAACCTGGTACCCGCAAGAGGTTGGTGGTACCCCAGGTTTACAGGCCCTTCCTACTGCAGTTGGCGCATGAGGTGCCCTTGGCTGGTCATCTTGGGACCAAGAAGACTAAGCAGAGGCTCCCTGCCCATTTCTACTGGCCACGGATGGGAGTAGAAGTGGAGTCCCACTGCAAGACCTGCCCAACTTGTCAGTTGTCTGGCAAGACTGGAGGCAGTGTCATTGCCCCACTGCAGCCGTTGCCAGTGGTTGGCACCCCGTTTGAGAGGGTGGGCATCGACATCGTCAGTCCCCTTGACCCTCCCATTTCAGGTGGACATCGGTTCATCCTGGTCTTGGTTGATCATGCCACCAGGTACCCTGAGGCTATACCCCTTCGGACTATTACTGCCAAGGTGGTTGCCAGGGCTCTCCTGGGCATTTTCACCCGTGTTGGATTCTCCAAGGAGGTTGTCTCTGACAGAGGATCCAACTTCATGTCGAGTTACATGAAAACCATGTGGAAAGAGTGCGGGGTAACCTACAAGTTCTCCACCTCTTACCACCCCCAGACCAATGGTCTGGTTGAGAGATTTAATAAAACTCTCAAGGGCATGCTAGGTGCTTTGGAGGAGCCCCTAAGGAGGAAATGGGATCTCCTCCTGCCATGCCTGCTGTTTGCTTACAGAGAGGTACCTCAAGAGGGTGTTGGTTTCAGCCCCTTTGAGTTACTCTTTGGACATCCCGTGAGGGGGCCCCTCGCCTTGATCCGAGAAGGCTTGGAAGCCACCCCTCCAGGTCCCGCCAAGCAATTGGGGGACTATGTGTTAGGCCTCAGGCGGAGGATGAGACAAATGATGGGTCAGGCAACAGCAAATCTCAAGGCCAGCCAGGAATTGAATAAGTACTGGCATGACCTTAAAGCTTCGCAAGTGGATTGGACTCCGGGACAGGAAATCCTTGTGATGGAGCCTACCAAGCCTAGAGCTTTGGCAGACAAGTGGACTGGACCCTTCAGGATAATCTCCAAGATGGGCAAAGTCAATTATCTGGTTGACATGGGTGCCTCTGGGGTAGCCCCTCAGGTATTCCATGTCAACAGGCTCAAGCCTTTCCACAGGCGAGCAGAGGTCTCATGTCTCTTGCTAGCTTCAGGGCAAGAAGAGGATGAGAGTGAGCCCCTTCCTGATTTGCTGCATAGCAACCCTCAGGATGGCTCAGTGGAGGGAGTACATCTCTCTCCAGATTTGACAACAGAGCAACAGAGGGCCTGTAGGGCTTTGCTCCAACAGTACGCCTCTCTGTTTTCACTGAAGCCAGGCCTTACACCATGGTGTAAGCATGAAATTGACACTGGTGACAGTGTGCCTGTCAAAAGCAGGTGCTACCGTATGTCAGATACCGTCAAGAACCACATCCAGGCTGAGGTCGCCAAGATGTTGGATCTGGGTGTTATTGAACCCTCAACCAGTCCCTGGTCCAGTCCAGTGGTCCTTGTCCCCAAGGCAAGTTCCCAGGCGGGTACCAAGGATTGGAGGTTCTGTGTGGACTACCGAGGAGTCAATGCCGTCACCAAAACTGACGTGCACCCATTGCCCCGGGCTGATGAGCTCGTGGACACCATCGGTGCTGCCAAGTTTGTGAGCACCTTTGACCTTACTTCAGGCTATTGGCAAATAGCTCTGACGGACCATGCCAAGGAAAAAACGGCATTCTCCACCCCTGTGGGACTCTACCAGTTTAGGGTCATGCCTTTTGGGTTGAAGAATGCCCCTGCCACCTTCCAGAGATTGGTCAACCATGCGCTCAGTGGGCTGGAAGCCTTTTGTGTGGCTTACTTAGACGACATTGCCGTCTACAGTTCCACCTGGGAAGAGCATTTGACACATCTGGATAAGGTGTTGCAGGCCTTGAAAAGGGCTAACCTCACTATCAAGGCCACCAAGTGCCAGATAGCTCAGGGGAAAGTTACCTATCTTGGTCATGAGGTAGGAGGGGGTCAAATCCAACCTCTCTCCAGTAAAGTACAGGATGTACAGAACTGGGAGACTCCCACTACTCAAACCCAGGTGAGAGCCTTTTTGGGCCTCACTGGGTACTTTCGCAATTTCATGGCAGACTATGGAACCATAGCTGCACCCCTGACAGCTCTAACTTCACCCAAACAGCCTAGGAAGGTTAATTGGACTGAAGACTGTCAGAGGGCCTTTGATGGCTTGAAAGAAAGTCTGTGTAGGGCACCTGTGTTGAGTGCGCCTGACTACAGCCGACCCTTTATCGTCCAGACGGATGCCTGCGACACCGAAATTGGAGCTGTCTTGTCCCAGTTAGATGACAAAGGGAGAGAACATCCTATCATATTCATCAGTAGACAACTCAAGGGTAGAGAACTTAGGTGGGCTACTGTTGAAAAGGAATGTTTTAGTATAGTTTGGAGCCTTTGGCGTTTTAGGCCCTACCTTACGGGGTCCACCTTCAAGGTCCAAACAGATCATAAGCCCCTGAAGTGGCTTATGCAGATGAAGGGTGAGAATCCAAAATTGCTCAGGTGGTCCATTAGCCTGCAAGGGCTAGACTTCACCATAGAGCACAGACCAGGGAAGAGTCACGATAATGCAGATGGCCTTTCCAGAAGGTATGTTG
The DNA here is from genome assembly GCF_040938575.1 of Ambystoma mexicanum. Lineage (NCBI taxonomy): Eukaryota > Metazoa > Chordata > Amphibia > Caudata > Ambystomatidae > Ambystoma > Ambystoma mexicanum. Next base: position 767,747,069 of record NC_090941.1, read on the forward strand.
ACCGTCTGGATGAGGGTGTCTATCCCGTGGGAGATTAGACACCCTCCACCTCAGTCTGGGGGGGGCGACTGTGATGCTGGAAATGCATCTGAGGGACAGGGCCTCTGAATCCTTGTCCTATTACTGCCTTTTATCGTGTGTTCTGTCATGTTTTCTGCCCAGGAGTCCATGTGGGACTCCTGGCAGTGCAGCTCTCTTTTGGTTTGGTGAACAGACCCATGGGATACCCTTATGGCACCCATGGGTAGGGGTACAACCCTGTGCCCCTAGTGTATGTTTTTGGGCACCTGTGGGTGGCCCACAGAGCAGGGTATGGGCTGGTGGCAGCTCCATGCTGAATGTGACAGGTGCTCTGGGTGTCCTCCATTTTGGGATACCCAGGCCCTGCCATTGGGATCAGTTGATTCCTGATAGAAACAAGATGGCCCCTGTGGCCTCTTGCTTTCTATTGCCTGTTGTCTTGTTTTTCCCAAAGTCCTGGGAAGCCCTGACTCTGTCCCTTCCCCCTGACTGGCTGTTGGGTGGAAGTTCCATATATGGTGTTGTTGTGAAGGCCCAGCTAGACTGACTGGAGCCTTCCCAGTGACTGTATGTTATGGGTACCTCCTGTGGGTGGGACCTGGGTGAATGGAGTGGGTGACCAATATGCACTCCTTGTTGTGGTTGTCTGGTTTCTGGCATGTGAGACAAAGACTGAGACAGCCCTGCCCGAAACTGGCCTGAATGCAGTGTGTAGTGTTGAATGGCTGGGTACTTGTCCCAATCCACATTCCTTGTTGTGAGTGTCTGAAAGGGAGGAGTGTGGCCTGAATGCACTGTGTGCCTGATTGGCTGACTGACTGCATGAATGCCCTTCTGTGTGATTGGCTGCTGTGTGTGTGCCAGCAGTGTGGATGAGAGACAGAATAGTATATCTGGGGACCTCTCACCACTGGAAATTGTTCAGAAGCGTTCAGAAGCTGAGTCTCCACTCAAGAGTAACTGGAACTGCTGATCCTCGACGTCCAGCTGGAAGAAGAAGACTTGCTGCTGCATTTCCTTCGACAGATCTGAAGGTTGCCGAATTCGTCGAGGACTGATCCGAGAGAGGACCTGGTAAGGCGCCCTCTTCCCGTGCTCCGAGGGACCATCGAGCACCACTGAATCTTCGCCGAAGCGCCATGGAAGTCAGACCCTCGAAAGGCTGCCGACCCGAGACGGGACCGCCGAGGAGATCGAAGTGAAGCACCCGGACATCGACGCCGTCGAAGTCCATTGCCGTCGACCAGGGTTCGCAAGTTTGTGTAACCGCTGGAGGCCCGTCGAAGTTGTGTTGCCCAGCCGTGGGAACCACTTGACGCCGTGCCGCCGACGACCGGAGCCGTCCGCTCCTTTGCCTAAGAACATTCAATCGAAGGACTCTCTCGACCGCTTCGTCGACCGCTTATCCTGCCGGAGAAAGTCGAGGACAACCAACGCGCCGAGGAGAAACCTGCCGGTGGGTTTCCCGCCACCCGACGACCTCAAAGACTCGGACGACTCGACGCCCTTGCTGGGCTCCCGTCTCTACAATCTTTGCGGTCCAGAACTATTGTCATCGAGGTGCCCCGCACACCTCCGCCTTGCAGGACGCCGACGCCCCGACGCCGACGAGCACCGCTCGGACGAAGCTGCCGCCTCTTCGATATCGTTCTACCTCGTTCGTCGACGGACGTTCGACGCCCCGTGCCTCCCGCTTGAAAGGGAAGGCATTCAAGAAGGGCCGTCGATTCCCCGTCGCCGAACACCGAGTCCCTCGACGTTTGTCGACGCCTTTTCGAGGAACTCGACTCCACCAGGTACATTGGGGGGGTAAAAACATTATAGGGGAGAATAAGACTTACAGAGCAATATATGGACTGGGCTTGTGTTATATCTTTCTTTACAGGTTGCCCAGGTGGGGGGATCTCCACACAGATCTGTGCCTAGTGGTAGGGGTCAGTATTCTGCCTATTGCTCAACCCTCTTATTTTCTCTCCTCTCTCTATTGCTGGTTTCCCTTTATTGGTCTGTGTGACATTGTACAGTATTGTTCATGCACTTCAATGAGATCTAGGGTGGTACCACTTTAGGATTGTAAATATTTGCCATTGTAGATTTTGCCAGAGTACAAAGTGAGTTACTATGATAAATGTACATAACCTTAACTATTGATTATATAAAGACTGTGTTCTAACCAATACAGAGTGTGGATATTCCTTTGTGGGGGCTTGGGGATACACTGTACTTAAGAACCAGCCTGCATCACCTCCTGAGAAGCTAGGCCTTGATTGCTCGACCATTGCTACCGAATAGAGAATCTTGGCTGGGGTCTCCTGTGCCTCTCCTCCACCATATAGGGAGCGGAAGTACAGACACCCCCCACCGGTCGTTGAGGCCCGTCTCTCACACCGACGAAGGAAGATACCTATTTCGTGACAGATCAGTATGTTTGGAATAGACAATGCCAATCTGAGAACCTGTTTCCACAGTCTGCCCTGAACACAATCGAGGAATTCTTCCATCTCACATGTGCAGATGTCTAATCTGTACAAAAGTATAGGTTCCACCTTTAATAGGTAGAACTGAATAGTTGGCAACAATGAAAATTTGCTATGACGATGATATACAATTTTAATTTGGGAGGTTAGTTGTTTCAATTTTATATTGAGAACCTCTTTCCACATAGCCATGGAATAAGTAGCTGAAAGCTGATAGCCCAGATACCTTATTGAATTAACTTTGGGTATTATCCCCTCATTAAGAGACCAGGAGAATTTAGAGGTTTTTTTGTTGCCATCTGCAAATACAATGATGAACGACTTCACTGGGTTCACTTGGAGGTTATTTTTATAGGCATAAGAATGAAATGATGAGAGTTTGGCCTGAAGGCCAAAGGGGGTATGGTCCATGAACAAAAAGGTAATCGGAGAAGGCCAGCCAGTTTATAGCCAACCGTCTCAGCTTGACCCAGTATATAACAGCATCTGACCATGCTGAGTCCAGATTGACTAAATAAAGATTAAAAAGAATGGCTGCCAGATTGCATCCCTGTTTGAGACCAATTTCAGTTGTTATTGTATCGGTCATGGCCCCCTCCTTAGTCCGTCTAATTCTATAGGTGGTGTTTTGATGGCGAAGAGCTATCATGGCCACTAAGTATATCGGAAAGCTGAAAGCTATCATCTTCTCCCAAAGCACAGATCTGATGACATTGTCAAACGCAGATGTCAAATCCAAAGCAGCCAGATAAATAGAGCCAGTCTGCGAACTTTTGGTTTGCGTGTACAAATGGGCCAAAATGGTTGCATTAAGCGAGCACCCCAGATGTTTATGAAAGCCCACTTGAAAGCGTGGCAGCACATCATGTAAGTCGATATAATGATGGATAGACTCCAAAAGTAGGTAAGTAAAGATTTTTGCAGATGCATCCATCAGTGCAATGGGCCTAAAGTTATTCGGGTCATCCCACCTCCCTTATAAATGGGTATAATAATTGCTGAACACCAGGAAGGGGGGATGGAACCTAACAAGTAGACGCTATCAAACTTGTTCTGTAAGATCTTCGCCCACAAGTTCGGCTCCACCTTAATCAAGCAGGGTGGAATGCCATCTGGGCCCGGCGCCCTAGAGCTCTTGGTCTTCACAATGGCCCGGATGATATCATCCACCATCCACGGAGAAGATCTCAAGAGCAAGCTTTGAAAATTACGAGGTTGTTCACTGGCAAATCGTGTGGGAAGGGCATATTTATTCTGAACAAATGTGACCAACGTCGTTGCAGTCATGGATGCTTCCTTCAGTGGCTCAACTACAGTGAGGGCTTTCAGCACAGACCATACCAGTCTAGAATAATTATTTAGTAAATGCTGCAACGTTCTTTGGTTGTCGGCCAACATTAGCTCATATTTCAAGGCTTTTAACCTGTTTCTATAACGTTGATTAATTTTTAGTTTGAGCTGGATGTAGCAAGACGAGTCATGATTCTGTGAACCAAGACAGCAAATTTCTTTCCGTTTTTCCTTACGGAGATTCACCACAGACAGGTTATAGATATGCCGATGCTTAGATGCCACGTTTCCGTGTTTCTGTAATAAAATCATTTTTTTTTACATGTACCTGGATTCTTCTACAGTTTAGCTGTTCTACATGTATACAACCTAAACTGGCTCTTTCAAGAGGAAAACCAATCAAAGGATTGCTCCTTAAGCGGGCCATCATATTATTGCAAAGTTTAAAATCCCACCTCAGGGTAAAATAAGGACGGTCAGGCAGAACCAAACTCAGGGCAGGATCGGAATTAAAGCGCCTAGTACCTTCTTTAAGAATAGTTTGCAGGGCAAAATGGTCACCTAAGGATAAATCACATATGGACAACGTGTCCACCTTGCCCAAAAGTGCATTGGAAACAAAGAGGTAATCAATCATTTGCACTTTATTTGGTTGGTATTCAAATATTCTTGTACTTATCTGCTTACATGCCTACCAGTATGCCCAGGGTCCCCAACGCCTCCGGGCAGACAGTATATTGTAGCATTCCCGACCCATGCACATTGATTGTGGTGGTGAAACTTCCTCCATGGAATATACTCCTTCCCCGGCAGACCTTTCTTCCCTGGTCCTAGCAGCTCTGTGCTTCCTAACCATCTTCTCTCCATGACAGGGATCAAAAGCTGCTGCTTCTTGGCACAACTGTATCTCTGGTGGCTCTGCTGCTGCTCCCAAAACTTTGACGGTCTCCTCACAATGCTCACAGCATCTCTCCTGGCCTCACAAATTGCTGGTAGGCTGCTTTCACAGTGGGGAGCTGCTGCCTGCTAACACTTGCATTCTCGACCTCTGCCATCACAGCCCTTCTATGTACTGCTGCCTCTCTTGCTCTAGAGTATTGATACCATCCTTAAATGTCCCACCCACTAGTCTGTGCATCCAACTTGGTGTTGCTTTCGATTTGCGCTGACTCCTTCATCTTCCTCGTCTCAATACTTGAGGCTTTACAGGAGATGAAGTACACAGAGTTTCATGAATTTCTGAAATGATGTTTTTCAAAACTTTTGTTTAGAAAATCCTTAGAAACAGGAGATGCTAGCTTTGTTTTATGTGTGAGGTATGCATGGACTTGCATCTAGAGTGGTGTGCAAGATGGGATTGATGTATTTTACAAGGGAAGGGACTTGTGTGGCGACAACAAGCCATCAAGAAAATGTACAATTCTAAGGCCTTCTTCTCCAGGAAGGAAAGAATACCACATCTCTCCTATTGGGGTCACTATCTTCCCCATACAGCCGTCTCCTCCCACATAATCCTCCCTCATGATACCACCCCCAGGGGCAGGATCGGGTAGCAGCTGCTGTCCTGTGGCCACATGGGAGGAGATCTCTGGCAGAGTCCTCACCTCACATACCTTTCCCCTAAATATCCAGCCTCCCGCTCTAGGGTCAATGGTTTGGTGAAAACCAATAGCCTCCTCCATATAAGGAAGAGGCTCCTTAGTTGGATTTCCCAATCCGGAATAGGGCCTGTTGATGGGAATCTCTCCTTTTCTCATGAATGCATTGGAGAATTTGGAAGGGATGTCTTACTAGCATTTCTCTGAATCCACTAAAATGTGGGGAAATCTGTGCCAATAATTGGTCTTTGGGTAGCTCTGGAATAACAGTGGTCCTACGTGACTGGACTGAAAAAAAAGATCGATTTAGAAGGACCACTCTGTGACCACAGGAGTGTGTGCAGGGGCTAACAGGATGTCAGGTGAGTGTCTGTGTGTGTGTGTCTGTGTGAGTGTTTTTGTGACCATGTGAGCGGATTTGGTGTGTGTTGTGTTGTGTTGGGAAGGGGGATAACCTCCCATTTAACATAATATCTAGCAGGAGATGGTGGGGCTGGGTAAAGGGTCATCTTGGGAGTGTCTACTTGAGAGATTCACTGGTCAAAGTGCGGAACATTGCTTCCTAAGATTAGTTGGCCAGGTAGGTTAGGTATTATGGTCACCAGAAGATACAATTCTCTATTCAAGATTTTGATAGGGATTTGGGCTTGTGGGTGTCCCTCAACATGGCCATGACACAGCCTACTCTCTCTTTTCTGGTCTGCTTCCATCCCTAGGGAATCCATTCTTCTCTTATTGCACAGCCCTTACACCCAGTGTGCAATTAGGCCCAAATTATTGTTCCTCTTACAACAGCAGATACTATAAAGAAAGCTTTGGTCTCAGTGTATAGGAAAACATGGGCCTCTCTGCTACTATCTAACTGGGTTATGTATAGAGGATACTTGCATAGGATGGTTCAGCTTGACTGGGATCTTTTAATGATGGTTTGGTGACGATATCAATTTTATCCAAAAAGCAATCTCTCGTTGGATAACCATACTCCCCACAAGCCAAACATTCTCTTTGATCGAACTAAGGAAGAAAACTGTGGTTCGGAATCATAGTATTTAATTGGTTTCACCCCCCCTTTTCCTCGGGTATCAAAACTTATTTCACTAGCCCAAGGACGATCAGGTGTCTCTAGTTCTTGTAGACCATTGAGTGGTGTCCCTTTGGTGGATGATATCTGCTCCCCCTAGTCAAAAGAGCAATGCCTTGTAGAGAGTCCACATTCTTCCCATTACAGATTTAGTGTGTCTCCTATAGGGGATGATGGTCTAGGGTATATTATCTATGTTTCCCAGTTGGAATGGAAATATTGACCAAAATGGAGATTAAGACATATTGGGAGTTCTGTCTTCAAGGGAAGGGGGACCTCCCATGTTATTGGGATATCAGGAGCTCTTCTCTCATCCCCTATTAGTCTTCACTCGGTCTGATCGTAACTAGAGTCACCATTTTTCTCTGCTTCTATCTTTGAGCCATACAAAATAAATCCTGGGGTCCAGTTCCCTTCAGGCAGATTCCCAAGGTTCTCTCCATCTCCCTTCCAAATGTCAGACTGGGACAATGGTTCCCTTGGAGTTCATAAACCAAGAGTCATATCAGCTCACCCCTCTTAATTTGTATTGGATAGTACGACCAATTCAAAAGGACAATTTATATTTCCTCCCCACTGGACAAAGAAGACAACACCTTTAACCTACCCTTTCATCTAGTTACACCCATGGCCATAAGATACATAACTGAGCTGGCTGGGATCTCTACCTTAAGCTCTAGGAAGATGATTATTTTATCAATAATGGGAATTTGGTATTTGCGGGGAAAGAAGAGGTTATAAGTATTAGTCGTCACATTTCTCCTAGTAAGCAAGATAGCTTGGGAGGTCCAGGGGAGAAACCGGGATCCTATTCTTTGGTCCAGGTGTTGAATTGGTTCTTGAGATCTTTCTATAGGTCCCAGCCCACTGGTAGAAAAAAGGACTTGTCTTTCTCCAAGTAGAAGTGTTAGGGAAGTGGAACCAGTTTTAGGAATATGACCCAATGTTGGGAGAGCTGATGTTACTCCACTCTGTCCCAGATGTCGCAACTGTGGGGCTAGTTTTTACTCTACTCATGTGGGATCCTCAGCTTGCGTCAACTGAGCACAATTCCATTTCTAACACCATATTTGAGGGGTCAGAAATGAGAGCAGGACATAAAGTACTATTTTCATTATCAAATATCTTTATTAAATCAAAAAGGTTGAAGAAAGGCCTCTCTATCCCTGTCCTAAAAAGAGTTTCCCAACCTATCAAACTAAAGCCAACGACCAGTGTGTGTCCAAAAGTTGAACTTATAAACAGTTCATGTGTCTGAAACATACTAATCTGACCCTCACACTAGAAACAAACAACTAAGGGTGCAAGGAAGTGTTTTTGAGTTATGTTTGGCAAAAGTGTTCACAACTAAAACAAATAAATGAATTAAACAAAAACAGTATTTTCCAAGGAAAGGTCATTTGATCCAGAGGGTGGTTACCATTCTCTGTATATTTAGGTACAATACAATCTCTCAAACTTGAGCAGAACCACCTCTGGTTCCAGAACAGTGGCGGCTGGTGAGTTTGAAAGCTGGTGGGGCGTAAATTTCCCTGGGCGAATTTATTAGCGAGCGCGCGCAGCGCACGAGCCCACCCCCCCATGGCGGGTGGGGGTGGGTTCTCCCTCCGTGAAATTTTTGGAAAAATGGCCTACAAAATGTGCAATTTACTGTCCAAAAAACCCACCGAAATATGAAAAAAGCATTCGGTTTTACGTATTAAAGGGGGTACACTATTCTTACGTGTGCAAGTGTGATGGTGTATTTTACAGCAGCTTGTATTGAGAATAGCTGGTACTATGGTGTATGCATAAAGAAATTCATTATATAGTCAGTAATGATGGAAACATGTTTGTCATGCTGTTACTGGCATTCACATGCATTCATCCTCTTACTAAGGTGGGATTTTAGGCATTTTCTGAAAGGGGCAAACTAAGCTAAAATATTACTTTAGTTTTTAACCACTTAATTAATGCGACATTTGTCCTACCTCTAATAGCTGTCTGCCTCGCTGAGTTTCCATAGCTTCAGTTGCTCAAAGTTGCAACACATGGAATGCACAGGTCTCAGAAATAGCACATACATATTGCATGGAGAAAAATGCAACAGAAATAGTTTACTAAATGTATTATGTTGAGTGCTTTATTATCAACCAACAACCATAACATCAAAACAATCTTCACATTTCTCACTGTTCTGTCAAATAGATCACTGCAACCTTACACAAAATCCTAACATATATAAGGCCATTGAAACAAAGAATTCAAGGTAACCCGCAAAATAACTGCAAACAGCTTGTTGTAACAGAACATTCACTGGTCAATCATTATGAAAGTTTGTACACAAATTGTGCACGTCTATTTTTCAGAGAGGCAAATGTATCAATAGTCTGTGTATTGAAGTCAGGGATCTCTTGAATTAGTTGTTTTTCCATGGACAGCATGGCCAGAGCATTCAGACGATCCTCATTCATTGTGTTTCTCAAGAATGTTTTAATTCGCTTCAGGGTGGAGAAACAGCGCTCAGACTCAGCTGATGTCATGGGTGTAGTAATCAGAATTTTTAATAACTGCATTGTCTCACTAAATGCTTCTTCGAGATTGTTTTCAACTAACAATTTTAATAAAGAAATTGCCCCACTTGAACTACAGAATTCTGGTTTCTCATAAACAATTGAAAGCTCAGTGTGCAGTATTTCCTTGTTTCACATGGGGTACGCTTGGAAAGTTGCATTCAGTGCATCATTGGGAAAAGACTGTCCATGTGTTTGAAATAGGTCACTCTGCAACAATTTGGCCCCCTCCAAGTGGTTAGTAAATTCAAAGCGTTCTTGGGCTAGTGTAACTATAATATCACATACTTCTTTAGCCAAATGATTCAAAGTGTTCATCTTTACATTGCGACCGGAAAAAGTTGCCTCTCATGGAAGTTTAGCTTCCAGATTGTCAGTGCTTTCACGTACTCTCCCAATGCACTTGATAAAAGTTGCAGTAGCTTTCTGCACATACACAGAGTTAATGTCTCGCTTCTGAAGCTGGTTATATAGAATGTCGACATGGGGCATAAAGTCATTGAACAAAAAAGGGAAGAAAAGGAACTCCTTCTCTTTCAGAGTTCGAATGAATCCCTGGGCCTCATGCACAGTAACCCCACCAAAATTAGTCCATCTTTCAATAATGATCTCAAAGCATGTATGGAGTGCTTCCCTGTGCTGATATATGGCTTCTACTACCTGAATATGGTAGCTCCAGCGAGTACGAGATGGTTTTGGAAGTCTTTGATCTGATACCTCATCTAAAACTGTGGTTCTTTTTGGAGAATGAGAAAAAAATGTACAGAAGCCAGAGATATCACAAAAGAAAACTCAAGCTCTGAGATTTTTGAAACAGCCTGTTCAATGATGAGGTTAAGCTGGTGTGCATAGCAATGTACATAATGTTCATTTGGATACACTTCAGCTACTTTCTTTTGGACTCCACCAGACACCCCCCCTCATTACACTCGCACCATCATATGATTGCGCAATTACTTTTTTTGTGGCAATCTTCAGGGAATACTTTGTCCAATTTTTCCATTATGGCAGTAGCAATGGTCTGCGCACTAGTCTTTCAGATGAGTGAATCCATAAAACCTTTCAACAATTCTGTATCGTTCATCAATGTAGTGATACACTAACACAGACTGAGTCTTAGTGGAAACATCAGTTGTATCGTCTGCCTGAATAGCCACATAATGCCTGTGCATTTTAACTGCTCTACAATGATCTCTCTGGTGACCGTGAGCATGCTGTCGAGCAGTTCATTCTGAATTGTTTTTGAAGTGCCCTTGAATACTGTTGCATTTTTTCAGTGTAGTTCCATTGCAATGTCTATGCTGGATACAAAATCCACCAGGCCTCTAAATACACCAGGATTTAAAGAGTCTTCAGTTTCATCATGGCCATGTAAAGCCAATTCAAACGCACCACAAAAACACACACAGTCGATTAACTTTGACAAGATGTATCGGTTTTTATCCACATCCTCATTATTCCTCATCACGCTCCGGCGATAGGCATCATCCAACTGTGTTGCAATGTTTACACTTCCCAACATGCGCAGCTGTAATATATTCTCAATATGATATTTGCACGATTTATGTCTCTTGCTTTTTTCTGACAAATGCTTTAAGTCAGTGACTCCTGTTTTTGTCCAGGCCATTTCACCTCCAAACAGCAGGCAAGGGAAGCAGAACAAAGACTGCTTAGCAATGCTACCAGTGAGCCTTGTCTTCTTTTCATACCACACCATGGAAAATGTGCGTGTGTAAGCCTTTCCCCTATCTTTTGCGGACTGTTCAATTTTTAAATCTGGCCGATCAGGTCCTAGTCTTTTCACACAGTGAAAAACCTCCAGTTTTTCACTGTGTGCGAGTTCGGAAAATGGTTTTGAGAGTAATTGGTCCACTGAATTCATTTTCGGCAAGAGTGACATCTGTTAATAAGGAAAATTATTATGTACATGTATATGTATATCATGGGATCATGTAGTCATTGTTAGGTATGCTCTTTAATAACACATAAGTATAATTTTTCGGTACTAGACACAGATAACATCTGCAATTATACACAACTCTGCTGTACTTATCATCGACCGGTACAATTGAGTATAATTGCCGATGTTATCTATGCATGCGTTAACACACATTCCCATTAGCAAATGTGACACCATCCACACAGTACGTATTGCAGCTTGTTTGGCAAATGAGTACTTATGGAAGAAATGAGGCAAGTTTGTTCTGTTAATACTGTTCTAAAAAACATTGTTTACAATGTAGGGAGATTTTTCTGACTGCATCACACAACCCCAACCCCTCCCATGCCCTGTGGGAGCAATGGTGAAGATTAGAAAGAAGGTAGTCTGATGTTTGAAAGACTGTGGGATTTTTCAGTGGTAAAACAAATTACTGTATAGCATTGAACTGGAAGATACCAGGACATCATGAGGTAAGTGGGAACCACCACCCAATCCTATCCTTCAAAAAACAGTTTCCAAATGGACAGTTTTTCCTCCGTTGAACCATAAGCAGGCCTTTTTGCATTATATGTATGTCTTTCCATTTTCACATGCCACCCTCTCAGCTAGTCATAGATGCCATTCTGTAGTCTGTACTGTTCATCAGATTTTCCCCCACCTCATTGATCCCACAAACATGGGCTTCTTTCCCAAAAGAATTTAAACAAGATAGCTGTGTGCCTTCTTTACTACAGATGAACACAAACAGAGTTGGAGTGCCCTGTGCACCAAACCCTATAAAAAGACTCTTGCTAGCTCACCTCGTTCTGGAGAATGGTCACTGCAATTAACTCCTTCGCAGGCTATGGGAAATCCAAAACTCGGAAGGTGCACTGTGGAGGTTGAAGTCCGATGTTTTTAGTTTCACAATTACCGTGGACTGGTTGGATTTGTTCATGTAAGGTGTTGCTGATGGTCTGTAAAGAGAAAGCGAGAGACTGATCTGAGAAAGGGCAACATAGGCTAAGAGCAGTATTAAAATGGTTTTCACACATGAGAGTTAACTGCTTGTGACATTGAAGCTGCACCAGAATAATCATTAGTACAATGTGTAAAGAAAGTACAAGCAACTACCACCATGTGCCAGTCATCAGTTGTATAACGCTGCAATATATACATTTTTGTAATGTTTTCGTTCTGGGGCTTTAAAAGTGCACTTTGGGAAGCTCACATTACAAAATTAATTTGCTGCAGCCCTTCAGGCACCCGATTTATAAGCACTCTGCGTGTCCTTCGCTCAGGTCCTGTTAAAAACAGCATTGGCAAAGCCACTGAGATCCTGTTCAAACACAAGCATTGACAAAGCCAACATTTTGGTCTTGTGCATACGGTGTAAGCTTCTGCCAGGCACTGCTACTAGATGCCCGGGAACTTGCACCATGTTTCTGCTTCTACAACAACGGGTAGGTAATTCTGCTACAGCTGTGCCTGGCAAGTGCCTTTCCCATGCTTACACAAAAGTCCAAACTGTTAGCGATGACAATGCTCATTTTAATCTAGAAATGCAGGAATGGGGTGTGACAACCTATAGGATATCAGTAATGCAGTACAGCCTTGGAAGCATTCTGCCACGGTCATTTTAAATACAATATTTGCATTCAGCTCCACGTCTACAATGAGACGTGCCTGCAATGTAATGGAGAATAACTGGTGCAGTAGTACAGCATTTGAGTTTACCTGCAGAGTTTGGCTGAAGCGCTTCAATGGCGTGGCCCTCACAGGTGGGATGAGATTTGCTAGCGATGTGACTCTGGATAGAGGCTTGACCCGCTGGGTACTAGGTTCCTGCAGACATGGGCAAAGATACAATTTAGATGCAAAACAAAATACCTACAGTTTTCAGAAATCAAGGTTACATACGGATTGGTACCATGTCAGAGTTGCTATGATACCTTCATTAAGTAAGATGAAAAAGCAAGAACAATAGACAAGCATTGGCAAAGCCAACGGTTTTGGCTTTTCCATTGTCAGACATGTCCCCTTTACTCATACATGTTTAACATTACAGATTTCATATATTACACGTTTAAGCAAATCATCCCCATAAAATTAATAGCATGTTACTAAATTCAAGAGGAAATATGTGTGAAAGAGTGACAATCTAGGTGCCATGGGACCGATCGAAGGGTCATGCATGCCATAGGGCAATGGGCTGGTGCGATTTTGGGAGAAATAAGAATGGGTCAGGTGCAATTCAGGTTTCAATTTGATATGCCACAGGGCATTATTAGGGCAATGTGAGTACCAGGGACATAGCAATGTGGCATGGGGAAGAGATGGAGTCAATGTACGTGTCATTGGAAAATGGGTACAATGGGTATAGCATGGGGCTGTTCTTGGGCCATGATAGCAACATGGAGCGATGATAGGGAAATTCAGGGATGAAGGGCAATCCATGGGGTAATCCAATGGGACAATGGAAAGCGGTATGGGGCAGTTCTGGAATCTGGGGACAATGTGGGTGTCATGGGACAAACCAACTTTGCACTGGTGAAAAGTGACTTTGCACTGCCGACAGAAACCATGATTTATGCAACTGTGCAACGTGTATTTTTGCAGTGCAAATTCAGTGCAGAGAGTCAATACACTTTGCACAGTCCCATGAATCAGGGTTTGTGTCAGCAGTGCAAAGTCCCTTTTCAGTAGTGCAAAGTCACTTTGAACCGTGCAAAAAATGTCCATGGATTGGGCCCCAGTTGTATCACGTGCTATCTAGTCCTGCCCAAACAACATGTTCCCAACCCCATCCCTTCCGGGGCCGCAGGATGCGACCGTGCACAAACACTGTGCATCCATCGTCACCATGACAACAGTCCGGTACAAATGCACTGGTATTCTTGTGGGTGCAATTCTGAAATGCACTCCATCACTGGTCTCTGTTGTCATTCCACCACTGGAACACGAACCACTAGTCCCAGCCCCGATAGCACACTTCAGCATTAATAGTGTTACTGTCTGATCCAACAAACGATGATAGGAAGCACCATACCACCGCTATAATCCCGAACAATGCTCATTGCTTGTGTATTTGTGTCTGATTATCTTAATAAGATAATCAGACACAAATTAAACGCTGGACTCCAACCTGAACCGCGATATGAACACGTACAAGTCTCCACGTATGGCCAATTATGAGTATACCGTATACTCATAATTGGCCATCAAGGAGGAGCCTCTTAATCGCACAATCTAACTAGAGAACTCCACTTCTGGGGCATATGTGCAATGTGCTTCAGGCAGATCTCGATGCCAGGCCTGGGCCTGGCCAGGCACCAGCCATGCCGGGACATGTGTCCGCAAACAGTATGACAGTGGAGTCCAGCCCCCAGTACACAAAGGGAGCTCTGTGGGTTGCGCACTGGTGGTGGTGGAGCTGTTCACATACAATCCTTGCAGTGAGGTCGCAATGTTTTGTCCATCAAAGGTCGATCTGATAAGGGCCGTTTCGGCACTGTGCAACACACAGTTCAGTTTGTGATGTGTGTGATACAAATTAGGAGGAATATAATTATTTTTGGAGTGGCTCTCCGCTCTTATGTGGTCTGTTTTACAGGTTAAGATGTCCTCTCCAGTCTTCCTGGACATGCCCCAGCATTACGGATCCCTTGGCAGGGTATCCCCAATGACTCCACCTACTCCGTATCCAAACCCGCCTCACTCCAGGTCCTGGGATTGCTCGCCCCCCATCTGGAGGTGCCACCCTGGCACCGCTTCGGAGTGGCAGGTCCGTACGAGTTATCAGCAACAACCGGGGGTCGCAAGGGCTGGCAGCCAGACCGTCAAAGCCCCTGGCACCCTTCTCCTGTTGGGTGTGCCATATTGTACAGTAGTGGATTACTACTGTACAATATGGCACATCCGAGAGACCACCGCCTGCGTGGTACCTGAGAAACGGCTGCAGCCCCGGGCCAGATGTTATGTATGTTCTTGTTAATAAAGTAAACTTCACATTATAACACCAGAGTGGAAGAATGCACGCGCCCCTTCCCCTCAGAGGCACGGAGATGCTTCAGCCATGGGCCAAAGCAGGCCCCTTGGTCCAGGAGAAGATCTCCGCAGGTACGTGTGTGGAGGACTGCGGGAATGGGTGGACCAGGGCACACTCGACAGGCCTGCTCCGAGGGTCGCATCGGTTCACTTCTCACCCCTCCACGTGAGGTCAGAGGACGTGAGCCGATACTACAAGCCCTCGCCTTCTGCCTCGTGCTGCCAGGGCTCTAGTACCATAAATGCCGAGACAAGCAGAGGATCTGGTGACTTGTGCCATTTTATATTTTTGGCATTTTTTGTCGAAAAATGCCGAAAATATAAAACGGTACAATGGAGATTGCAGGCAGCAGCACGCCTGCCTGGGCCTTGCGGACGGGTCCGTGGCCCAAGGCCCTTGGGCCAGGCACAGAGTGGACCGTGGTAAAAGGCCCAGGTGGTCTCCGCCTTGGTGGAAGCGGGCGGCCCGCTACAACATGGGGGTCACAGGGGGAGAGACGTGTGAAGGTGGCCAGTGATCTGCATAGATACAGTAATGTCATTGGCTGTTTGTCAGCTAATGCAAGGGTTGTCATTGGCTGGCAAACAGCCAATGACATTACTGTATCCATGCCGGCAGAGGGGAGGGAATTTAATTTCCTAGTGCGCTGTTTGTGCACATTTTTTACTGGCGGGGCCACCCATGAAGCCCCCGCCAGCCTTCTAATTAAAGAGGCTACATAGAGTGCGTGGAGCTACGAGCTCCACGCACTGTACTATTAAAAAAAGAAGAAAGCCGGGCCCTGACACATACAAACTGGTATATTGTAGCCTTGTGAATTAACTGCACTTCCTCCCTACCCTCCCAGCTGACACTTCTCACCTTCCTCGCACTTGCACGATTTGAATAACACACGCCTAGTAAGATCCTTTTTTGTCCTACATTGTTTACCCCTTCTTGTCGAGTTGCCCCTAGAAACACTTGTGTACAGGCGCATTATAAGTGCCACATCATAAAATATCATAATGAAAAAAATGTCTTTTCCAAAAAACAGTCCCTAAAGGATGGTAGATGTTAGCGGGCGATCCCGCCGCCCCCGTGAGCCCCCACACCCCCGTGCACACAGAGACACACGGAGACCGATGCTGTTCGTGTGGGCTCCCCGGTGGCTCTGCTGCCGCCGGGCGACGCCCCTTTATTTATATGGCACGCGACGGAGTGAACGTCACTCCGTCGCGTGCTTGCCCTTAAAGGGGCCACGCCACACTCCTCCTTTTCCATAACAACAAACACAAAGGAGGATACAATTGTTCTACGTTCTACAGCACACAAAACTGACTAATCACTACTTTACAGCACACCCATTAGGAATCCCCCATTTATTGGCAACCACCCTGGATCCCCAGCGGTGCCTTCATACAGTCCGGCGACCCATCGCCAACATGACCCCAGATCAGTCTGTCACATAGTCACTCAGGTGGGCAGGTTTCCCACGCCCTGCTCTCAGGGGGTACCTCCTGCCACTGTCCCTTACCGGAGTGCTTGAGTCGGTTCTTCCACGAACAGGCGAGTCCATGGTGGGGACATCTCCTCCACTATCGTCGGGTAGTTCTTCGCCAGCCTCCACTCGATTCGCTCCCGGGTCACCCAGTCTCCTAAAGAAGCTGGCATTTCTGGTCACCGACGATGTTCCATCTGATGCAGTCACCATAGACCCCTTCACCGCTACAACATCCAGGGGGGCGGGCTCGTATATGAGGGAGAGCTTGCCCTGCGGATGACGGTTCCTCACTAATACCTCATCCCCTGGGGCAATGTTGGGTGGCTTCAGACCTCTTCTCATGTTCTCCGCCCGAGTTCTTGCCAGCCGATCTTCCTCCACCTGCTCATTGTCAATGATGGCGGGCTCTCGGGCCCCTACCTCAGGTACGACATCCCGAGGGCACCTCTGGAAGAGGGCCTCCGCCGGTGCTACTCCTGTCGATGAATGGGGAGTGGTTCTGTATCCCCGTAGGAATACATACAGGGCCCTCTGCAGACATTCACCCTTGCCTTGGGCGATCCGGAACACCTTGTTAAGGGTGCGCATCATGCGCTCGGCCTCCCCGTTTGCCCTGGGCCAGAGGGGTGTGACCTTCCTGTGCTGAATGCCATAGTTCTTTAAGAGTTCAGCAAAGCTCTCACCCTGATACGGTGCGCCATTGTCAGTGCACACAACCGATGGAAGGCCATGGGTGGCGAAGATCTTTTCCACTGCGATCACCACGTCACCAAACGCCAGCGACTCCACAAATTCCACCTCCGGGTATCGCGACCACTCGTCGACCATCACTAGGAAGTGCGTCCCTCTAGATGTAGAGCCGAAGTCAGCATGCACTACTTCCCATGGCTTGGTTCCCCTAGGCATTGTCTCAATGGATGGGTCCCGCTGGGCTGGGGATGCGGCCTGACACCACCGACACGAGGCCACAAACTCTTCTACCCTCCGCTCTAGCTCCGGGAACCACACCTTCTGGCGAAGCCGAGCCTTTGTTTTGGGCGCCCCTTGATGGCCCTGGTGGGCGAGAGCGATTATCTGTGGGATCTTCGTCTGTGGCACCACTATTCTGTCGCCTCTCAGCAGGAGTCCCAATTCCGAGAATGCAAGTTCTTCCCGCACCTTCCAGAGCTGTTCCAGTGCCACCCTGGCTTCGCATGTTCGACGGTCTAGCGCTTCAAGCACCGTCTTCCACGCACCTTGTTGCATGGCCAGTCTTAGAATGGCGAAGCACTCGTCATCATTCGACGCCAGCTCCAGCTCCGCCACCTGCATGGAGTTGGGGGTGGCAGACTCAACGACGAGACGAACGTGTTCATCAGCCTCCTCCGCGGACACAGACGCCCAGGCATCCCCACATGGGTGACGTGACAGATAGTCTGCAGCGTTGCTTACACCAGGCCGATACACCAGCGACACGCCGTATTCAAGCAGGGCAAGCATCCAGCGCTCTATCCTTACTGGTGGTCTGGAGGAGGAGCCTGCCATGATGGGTAGCAGTGGTTTGTGGTCAGTGATGACAGTCACAGGACGCCCTAGAATGTATAGGCGAAAATGCCTGCAACCCCACAACACCGCCAGGGCCTCCCTCTCGATTGGCGAGTAGCGTTGTTCAGTGTCCGAGAGTGCCTTGCTCGCATAGGCTATTGGCCGAACTTCCTGCTCGCGCCCCACTTGAGTGAGGACCGCCCCCAGACCATAGGGACTGGCGTCCACGACTATTTCCGTCTGCAGGCTAGGGTCAAAGAACGCCATGGTGTCTTCTGCCGCTAGGGCACCCCGGATATCATCAAATGCCGCCTGCTCGAGGGGCCCCCACTGCCACACGGAGTCTTTCTTGGTTAAAGATCTTAGAGGCTCAGAGCGGGACGCTAGATTCCTGATGAAGCGGCCACAATAAGTGACCATGCCCAGAAAACTCCTCACCTCAGCGACGTTTTCAGGTGGGCGGGCCTCTCTAATGTCCTTCACCTTACGGGGGTCGGGTGACACCCCATCCGCTTTAAACACGAACCCAAAGAACTCGATTGTTGTCCTGAGGAATTCGCATTTCTCTTTGTGTAAGGTGAGTCCCAAGAGACGGAGGCGCTCAAATGTCTTCGCAAGGCGGGCCATGTGTTCTGCCTCTGACTTGGAGTGTACTAAGATGTCGTCACTGATGTTGATGACCCCATCCAGATCTGCTAACGCCCCTCTTATGATATTTTGAAATACTTCCGCTGCAGAGGACACTCCAAAACTTAGCCTCTTATACCGATACAGGCCCCGATGGGTGGTGAAGGTGGTGATGTATCGGGACTCAGGGTGCAGAACCACCTGATGATATCCTGCCCTCAAGTCCAGCTCGGAGAAGAATCTCGCCCCCTGTAATTCTGCAATGATGTCGTCCATGGTGGGGGTTAGGTGTCTCTCTCTTTTGATCGCCTATTGGGCAGGCGCATGTCGACACAAATCCTTACTGCATCTGGTTGTTTGGGCTTCCGTGCGACGACAATGGGTGAGACCCAAGGAGTGGGGCCTTCCACCTTCTCAATTATGTCCAGCTGAACAAGGTTGTCCAATTCCTGGTCTACCAGATCCCTGAGGTGAAACGGTATGCGCCGGTGCTTCAGAGCCACCGGTTGTATGGACTCATCAATGTGCAAGCGGACTGGTTCCCCCACCAACTGTCCAATGCCTTCAAAGAGAGAAGTGTGCTTCTCCAGGAGCTCCTGGATGTCGTCAAGATATACGTTGTATGCGAATGTCACAATCCCCAAAGCTTCAGCAGCTGCGCAGCAGAGGAGCGTGTTGGTGCTCACCGGCGTGACGTAAAACCTTGCCCGAATGCCTGAGTTGCCATATTGAGTGTCAGCCACAAACACACCATCCAGTGGGATTGGATGGTTGCCACCAAATGTGAAAATGCGCGCTCTCGGTGCCGCCAGCGGTGGCGGTGCCTGCATTGCATCATAGTGTTGCCTGGCCATCACGTTCACGGACGCCCCCGTGTCCACCAACATGGGTACTGAATCCCCATTGACCAGTACATCGCATCTCGGCTGTCTCTTGGAGTGCGATTTCAGCATTCTTACGCATGACACGAAGAAAACATTCTCTTCATCATCTTCTTCCTCCTCACCTTCTTGAGGGGGGCCATCGTCGGCCTGGTCCACCTGGGCAACATTGGATGTTCTCTGGGGGCGGAAAGAGCCAGCCCGGACAGGTCCCCTGGGGACCATTTTCGGGACCGTCGATCTGCACACTCTTGCAAAATGGTCTGTGCCCCCACATCGTCCACACTTCACTCCCGCTGCTGGACAGTCTGCTGGGTGCGGGAGGTCATATCCACATTTTAGGCACGAGGACTGCGCCCCTTGGGGCCGTGGACTTTGAGTATTCATGGGGCGTCTTGATCCATCCTTGATGCCCGCAGCTCCGACACCTCGTGGCACCTCCCCAGTTCTAGGATGCGGGGTAGTGTTATACCAGGCTCGCGCAGGATTTGACGTCTCAGCTTACCAGAGGAACAGCCCTGGATGAGGTGGTTGCGAATCATCTCATCAGGGTCATTCCAAGCACAAGGTGCCGCCAGCCTGCGCAGCCGCCCATAAAACACATCCAAAGTCTCGTCATCTTTCTGTCTGGTGTTGCCCATTAGGAACCGTTCGTAATCCACATTGGCCATGGGCAGGAAGTGATTGTGGAGCGCAGTTTTGGCGGCATCAAAAGACCCATCCGCTGGTTGCAAGGACAAGAAGATCTCGTGCACAGCAGGGCCTGCAGAATACAGGAGAGTGGCCAACTTACTGTCGTCACTCGTCTCCATCGTGGCCCTGAAGTACATTTCCAGCCTGTCCATCCACATCTTCCACCTCTGTCCCAGGCTTGATGGCGTGCCCGAGACATCAAACTCTGGCATTGGCTGTAGGGTACCGGGAGGTCTCAGCAATGGTCTTGGTGGAGGGGCAGGCGGGGGTTGGGCTGGAGCAGCAGCCTGCTGTTGGGCCACGGCGGCCGCTGCACCTTGATCCATGGTGTAAAGCGCACAGGCACCCCGTGATGGGGCCGCAACTTGGACACCAAACACAACCAGTACCTTGATGAGGATCCCAGCCCCTCAGATGATTCAGATGATGTCCAGGATCGAGGGTTTTCCAGGCAAATGTAGGACCACCAGGTTCCAGACTTCAGCCGGTGTAGGATTGAAGAGTCCAAAAATTGAGCAGGGTAGGCCCCAGTGTGCATCCAGTAGGCCTCCAGGTAGCTCCACCCTTAAACTCGATGAAAAACAGTGAAAATGCAAATGACTTGCATTTCCACCAGCACGTGTTGCAAGCAGTGACTGTCCGCCACTGGATTCTCCAAAAATTGGGTCCGGATCTCTCACAGATGCTTCGTTATGAAGCCGTGAGTTTCCGAGGCCTTGTCGTCAAAATGGCCGCCGGCCACGCGTGTCTCTCCCCTCTCCGCGGCCAACATTCACGGATGCGCTCACACGCGATCATCTGCGCATCTCGGAAACGTTGCCACCTGTCCCAGGGATCGATCCGACTTCGTCGCCATTGTTAGCGGGCGATCCCGCCGCACCCGTGAGCCCCCACACCCCCGTGCACACAGAGACACACGGAGACCGATGCTGTTCGTGTGGGCTCCCCGGTGGCTCTGCTGCCGCCGGGCGACGCCCCTTTATTTATATGGCACGCGACGGAGTGAACGTCACTCCGTCGCGTGCTTGCCCTTAAAGGGGCCACGCCACAGTAGAAGTGTTTTGTTTAAACAGCAATGCGGTGTGCAGCAATGTGAAGAGCCAGTTTGACAGTACGCTGAGTGCGGCGTGGTGTTGTGTTTTCGAGCCTTCTACTGCTACCAGTGTGACTTATCAACAGCCCTTAATAAGAAAGGGTTTGTTTGGTACCCAACGACCACTAGGAGCTCCCTCATGAAGGATGTCATCCTCTACACTCGGCTGTAACCCTGGAGAGCTTTACACTGAAGGGTTGAGATGTGGCAGTTGAAGCAGTGTGTTCCGCAGAGAAAGGCAAGGGAGGCGGTAACAAAGCTATTCACCCTGTGCAACACCACAAGTTTAAAGGCAGCCTCAAGCCCCGTTCCTTACACTTACCATTTGCCCCTTCAAATGCTGTGTTCTGTCCCTCCTGTTCTGCTATCACGGAAAGTAGTCCGTTTTCACGCTTCAACTGCGTACTTTGTTTTCCAAACCTTCTGATAAAACTTTGCTGGGACTTGCATCTATGCCGAACACTTTCTTTGAGCAGTGGTTAATGCTGACCTTATCGATCCTGCTGTTATTGCTTCTACTGACTTTACTGACACGCCTATCACTGCCATTGGTCCCCTGGTAGCACCGAGTCTACAATGGGCGGAGTTAAAAACTATGAAGCCGGCAGTGTTTGTATTTGGACCTCAGTCACGGGAATGTTTGAAATTAGACCCTTTTTCATCAGATGTCACATCTCCTCCGGTATTTGTTGTGGCCCCCACTCCAGTTCCTTCAACTTTATCACTGCCTACAATTGTGGATGGAGCTGCCATGGATGATTCATTCCAGGCCCTGCTATCTGCTAGCAAGTGTCTTTTAAAAGACCTTATCGACATGAACATTTTGGCAATTGTGGAAGTGCCGCCATTGATATTTTAAAACGACCTGATGTACATGCGAGTTTATCAAGTTCTTTCTGTGAAGCAGCAATTTTCGTGAAGGTGCAATTGGGAGTGGGAGGGTTACATGGATTTTGTGTTGACCGCTGCAACGTCAGGGGGGGGGGCTTTGGGGGCCTCTGCTTTTGTGGTAGTCTCGGACACTCTTGTTTCCCATCAGTAAATACAGTGAGCCCTCCCAACAGGGTTGCCCCTGCCCCTACCCTTACCCATTTAGCTAAGAGTGGGCTTTTGTCACCTGTCTTGCTAGATAATTGTAATAAAGGTATTTTATACACATCCAAGCCTTTGGCTGTGAGCGGATGGGACAGCAGGGCGGATATGTGTCCTTTTGTCCTGTCGGCTTTACATTTTGGAGATGCTTCACCTGTTTTGTCTATGGTGACCGCTCCTCAGATGAAGGAGTGTATTTTAAATGCTCAGGCTGCCTCTGCGGTTGGCTTGCTTGCTGGCCTGCATACACATTTAAATTTGGCCCTAAGAGCCCTGGTTGAGTCTAATGAAAGGGTCAGCTGGGTTCTTGGACAGCAGGCGCTTACCTTAAACTGTTTAAATGACAGATTTGCTTTTATCAAAGGTAAATGGAAGGAGGGGGAAAATGCAAATCTGTATAACCATTATTGTCCTGGGTTTACAGATGGAACAGCAGTTACTACTTTTAATGCAGTCATGTCCGCAGCGCAGCCTGTGGATGTGAATTGTACTAAAAATAATATTGCTGTTTGTTGCGAAATGCCAGAGGCTATTATTGTCG
Organism: Ambystoma mexicanum; assembly: GCF_040938575.1. Taxonomy (NCBI): domain Eukaryota; kingdom Metazoa; phylum Chordata; class Amphibia; order Caudata; family Ambystomatidae; genus Ambystoma; species Ambystoma mexicanum. The sequence goes on from NC_090941.1 coordinate 767,769,988, forward strand.
AGGCCTCCTCTATCTTCTGCGCTTTGCCGTTGGTTGACCAATGTTGTTTTATGGCTCATGGATCATCCCCCCTCGAACTTCCCCTCTTAGTGCAAGTGTTCTGCAGGTGGCAGGGGACTTACTCCCAGAGGGGGCGGATGGGATGGGGGAGCCAGTGGTAGACATATAAGGGATGAGTTCCCTATTTTTCATCAGGGGGAAAAAGAGAAAAAAGGGGAGGGGAGGTGGAAGTTAAAATCAAAAAACGGGGAGCAACACAAATTCTAGGGGTTCCTGTGCCTTTTTGAGAAAGCTGTTTCTTCCTTTGTGTCCCCCCTTTGAGCTTGGGGACACTTTGGTGCATCAGTTTGACACTGTTCAATTGGCTGAAACAGTAGTGGATGTGGCTCAGATTCACAAACATGGGTTTGGTCCCGTTGATTGTGTTGTGACTGTGTTGGTGTTATCAGCATCTATGATGGAGGTCAGGGAAGGGCTGATTTCTGGATTGGCACGGGTAGAAGGAGTGCTCAATATTTCTCCCCCCACCTGCCTATTGATACCATCCATTAGAGGTTTGGTCGGTTGTGACCCTTTGCTGCCAAATTTAGACCACTGTTCTCATCACAGTTGTTTTTTTAGGACTACTACTTTGGGGGCTATCCCAGAAGAAATGGGTGAATCTTTATTTCCACCACAATTGGCCGCCACGAGTAATCATGCTGGGTCTAGACGTGGGCCTTCTGTACTTTGGAGGAGAGGCGGAACAAAATTGCTTCAGTACATACAACTAGTGAAGTGGTGAAGGAGGAGAGGTGTGCCTCTGGTCAGACAGGCCTTCAACCAATTGTTGTTAGAAAAGATCATCCCTGACCAGGAAACCATTATTTTGAATAGAGCTAATGTTCTCAGTATGCCGAGGAGCGTCCCACTGCTCTCTCACATTAGTTCAGGAAACATCATCCAGGTGGAGTTCTGGAATGACCAACATTTGGATAAGGTTATTCTGCATCTGCAATCATATTTGGTCCTTGACCAGATCTCAGCTGCCACCAATTATATTAGAACTTGGGGCTACATATTAGAGCTTTGGAATTAAAACCACTGCCACCTGTCAAAACTCCAGCTGTAACAAGTAAAAGGGTCGCACTTTTTTGGCCACCAAGCCGGCGTTTCAAGTTACAAGTTTTTCGGGGAATGACAGTAGGAGGGAACTGTTTAGTTCTGAGGCAGGTTTAACCGGTGGAAATGACAACCTGGACTGGAGTTGTTTGGCAGCATTTTGGCATCAAGACCAACCTCTCAGGGGTAGCATATTCAGGACCCCCATGACAGAGAGCTTACAATGATCTCTTGGAACACAAGGGGCTTTGCTAATTTATTTCAGAGTTACAGTGTCAATATGACATGGGATGATATTTTTTGTCTCCAGGAAACGTGGCTCCAGGACCCACCTGTATTGGATGGCTTCACTCTTTTGTTAAACCCTGCCAACAAAGGAGCAAACGGCCATTAAGCTTCTGGCCTGCTATGTGGAATAAGGACATATATGTCTGTAATGCCTACCTTATTCTCCCAACCAAATGTTTTTATGCAGGCAGTGGATCTGGAATGGGACTGTTGGCTCTATCCATACCTTCCATATACTATGTTAATACATATTGCCTGGAATGCAGCCAAAATTACAAAAGGAAGAACTATTTGATATAAGAGAAGAGATTTTCTTTAGTTGGCAGGCATTCGAATTCAATCATTATATGTGGGGACCTGAATGCCTTGTGTATCGTTGGGTTGACTGTTGATCTAGAGGGCAGGCCAAATTCCACTGTGAGGAAGAGAATGTGGCATTGTTGTCCTTGATGGACGTATGGGACCTGAGTATTGTAAATGGTAACATACTAGGAGACGAGACTCCACATCACTCTTGGGAAAAATACTTGCAGCGGAAGGTTTTAGACTATTGCTTTGTCTCTCAGGACATATTTACAACTGCTGTGTCTCCTAATATAAAGTCTAAAGTACTATGAGTGACCATTTACCTCTCTACTTGATCTGGAGAGTACAGGATAGGAGTATGACAACAAGGTGTTGTCCGCTGGATTTTATGGGTAAATACTGCGAGCCCTGGTGTCTGAGAATAGATCAAGAATACCTTATGGATCTTATTAGTCGTAGCTCCACCTATAGGGATGCAGGCCACTATGGGCTGTCCGTTATGGTGCTGAAGCGGAACTCATGTCTCTGGGCTGATTTGCTGCTAGGAATCTTTGGGAAGGTCATGGAGGATAAAATGCTGTCTGCCTCAGGGTTGACTATGATCTTGGTCCCTATCTTTAAAATGGGATTGTGAATTAATCCAATAAATTATCACCTAATTGCCTTTTTGGACGTGCCCTCTAAAATGTTTACTTCAATCTTATTACAAGATCACTTGGCAAGGGCCAAAGGGGCTGAGAGGCTTGACCCCTACCAAACAAGCTTTTTTAAGGGTACAGGAACCAAGGCAAACAGATTTGTTTGGACTCTCTTGATATATGAGGCCAGGACAAAGTCAAAGACGTTTTTATTGATTTTAATGATTTTTCAAGGGCTTTCGACAGCATCAAAAGGACCCTCTGTGGTGGAAGCTTTTAAACTGGGGTTGTATGGTGGCCCTTTTAAGTATGATCATTGCTCTGCACAACGGTACATCAGTCCATGTCAGATTGAACACTATGGACACTCTCTCAAGTATGTTTGTTTGTTTGTTTGTTTATTATTTGTAATGCGCAAGAATACCCTAAGGTAACAGGGTGCAGCAGTTACACGAATTTGCAAAGCTTAGTTACAACAACATCGATATATACATATTTGTTTGTTTGTTTGTTTGTTTATTCATTTGTTAAGCGCACCAGACTCGTAAGTAAAAGGGCGCAATGACAAGGAAATGCAAGGCTTACATGATTACACAGGTTACAGACAGGATATATACAATATGAACAATAGGACTGTGGCTAGTTTGCATGAATGCGGGAAATATACAATATGAACAATAGGGCTGTGGCAGTATAGTATGATTACAGGATATATACAATATGAACAATAGGGCTGGATCAAAGGTGCGTGCACTAGGATATAAAACTTATATGAGTACACATGCATGGGCAGCAGTATTTACATAAAGAGAGAGTATAGCAAGGTATACTGTTTCTTGATTGCAGGATAGTGTCCTCAGGGAAGGGTGATGGGTAACTAAGGATTGGTGGCAGTGATATGCTTTATTAAGTTTTTCCTGAAGAGTGGATATGGTTGGTCAGCTCTTAACTCCTGGGGCAGTGAGTTCCAGCTTCTGGCTGCCTTAACAGTGAAGCTGTTGCCCCCGATGGTAGTCAGTTTGTATTTGGGGATATTTAGGCAGTTAGTGTTCCCCATTCTAGTGGGTCTGAGAGAAGTTCTTCTCTGAAGTTTGTCTATGAGGTAACTAGGGGCCGCGTTGTTCAAAGCTTTGTGTGTCAGAGAGAGTGTTTTTAGAAGTATTTTATTGGATGTGGAGAGCCATTTGTGTTGATGTCTGAAGGCAGAGATGTGGGTTTTCTTATTTATGCCAAGGGCTGCTCTTAAGGCATTATTCTGTAGCGTTTGGAGTTTATTAGTGGTGGATTTGTTAGCCCCAATGTAAAGGGCATTGCAATAGTCGATTCTAGAGAGTATAAGAGCTCTAGCCAGGATCAGACAGCTATAGTCAGAGAGGAATGGTTTACCAGCTCTAAGAAGTTTGCATGTGTAAGCCGTAGACGAGGTAAGGGATTTGACCTGTTTGTCAAAGGATAGTGTGGAGTCCAAGTAGAATCCCAGGGTTTTTACTTCCTTGGAGACTTTAATGGTGTTGCCGTCAATATTGAAGGAAGAGTAATCTTGACCTAGTTTTTTAATATTGGCCTGCGAACCCAATATTATTAGTTCAGTCTTATCATCGTTCAAGCATAGGCCGTGTGTGGCCATCCATGCTTGGATGATAAGGTAAATTTTGTTCACTAGGCCCGTGTCCGCACTGTAATCCCCAGAAAGTGGTAGGAGAATCTGAGTATCATCTGCATAGTTAGTGTAGGTGACACCCAGCTGGTCCAGATCGTCGAACAATGGCTTAGTGAAGATGTTATATAGGGTGGGCGAGACGCAGGATCCTTGCGGAACGCCGCATAGGATGGGTGTAGGCTCGGCAGATGCTGAGGAGGAGAAGACTCTCATGGTCCTCTCACTCAGGAAGGACTCGATCCACTTGATAGCGTCCGTGGAGAAGTGAGCTGCAGAGTCAAGGTGCCGACATAAGACCTTGTGGTTGACCAGGTCGAAAGCAGCGGAAAGGTCGAGTAGGAGCAGGAGTACCGTCCTTCCTTTGTCTCTCAGTTCGTCTATCTGGGACTTAAGGTCGATTAAGGCAGTCTCAGTTCCGTGCATTGGACGGAAGCCGGATTGTCTGTTGCCCAGGAGTTTGTGCAGTTCTAAATGCTTCTGTATTTGAGTGTAGGCGGCTTTATCCAGTATTTTTAGTAAAAATGGGACCGTGGTAATAGGTCGATAGTTAGTGGGAATGAGGGGATCAAGTGTCTGTTTCTTGAGGAGTGGTAGCACCCAGGATTGCTTGAGGTTGGCAGGTATAGTACCTGTAGCAAAAGAGGCATTTATCAGTTTGGTTATAAATGGGGAGAGTTCTCTAGCAGCGTCTTTTATTAGCTGTGCAGGGCAGATGTCCCCTTTACAGTTTGAGGGTTTTAAAGATAGGATGATTTTTTCTACCTCTAGGATGGACATTTTTGAGAAGTGGAATGTGGCATTGTGTGCCGGTGGTGGCTCATTGGGCTGGAGAATGTTAGGCAGGTGCTGTAAGTTTAGAGCCTTCTTTTTTAATTGGATTTTGTTCTGAAGTGTATCGATTTTATGCTCTAAGGCTTGTTGTATGTCAGTACACCAGGATTTGTCCTTGGTGCAGACGTCCGGGGTAGCAATAGGGGACTCTAGTTCTTTGAGTATGCAGAAGAGTTCCTTCATGCTTGAGTTTGAGCTAGCAATGCGTTGGTCATATGAGTTACGTTTTGCTTGGCAGATTTCCTTTTTGTAGAGTGAGGAGAGTACAGTTAATTTGGCTTTATTCTCGCTAGATGGGCATCGTCTCCAGTTTGTTTCACTTTTGTTCTTTAGGGTGCGAAGGTCTTTGAGTTGTGGGGTGAACCATTTGTTTAGGTGGGCTATGGGTTTGCTCGGTCTGAGTTTGATAGGAGCAATTTTATCCAGAGTGGTAAGCATAATATTGTTGAATTCCTGAACTAGGCCGCTGGGGTCGAGATTATCAGACAGTGTAATGAGAGTAGGCAGTATGGCGGGGATGATTTTTTCTACCGTAATACTTTTATTACTTCTGGTTAGGCATGGTGGCGCTCGTGGTCGGGCCAGTGGAGTGGGTCTGACAGTGGATAAGAGAAAGGAGATCAAAGAATGATCTGTCCATGCTAAAGGCAGGATGGATGTGATAGTGGCAGAGCAGTTGAGGTCGGCTACCCAGTCCAGTATTCTCCCTTTTATGTGGGTGGGTGTAGAGACTTTTTGAGTAAGGCCTAGTGCTTTGATCGTATTGGCTATTTCTGTGGCATTTTTGTCTGTTTGGTCGTTGAATCCTAAGTTGAAATCGCCTAATATAAGTAGTTGGGTGGAGGGTTTCAGGTTGTTCATGATTATATTATGCAAGTCTTCCTCGAAGGTACCAAGAGGGCCAGGTGGTCTGTATATGAGGTGTATGGTAATGGATTGTGACTCATTAATCTGCATTTTGGCGGTGAGGGATTCGCATGATTGTAGAGATTGGGTGGGGGCTAGTCTGAGACCAAGAGCCGTTTTAGAGATGATAGCGATGCCGCCTCCTCGTGTATTATCACGGTCTTGTCTGAGAATGGTGTAGTCGTCTGGGACAGCTAACATGAGGGTAGGTCCTGCTGCAGTATGGAGCCACGTTTCCGTGATTGCGAGAAAATCCAGGTTCCCTTCTGTGATTAAGTCGGCAATATCCGTAGCGTGAGCGACTAGTGATCTAGCATTAAGGAGCGCTCCCTTGAGAGGGGGGTCCTCGGGAGTTTTGTTGACTCGGATGGGTTTGTCAGTGGTAGTGCAAGCTTTGGGATGGAGGTTATTAAGCTGGAGGGTGTTCTCATTCGAGGTAAATGTTTGAGTAGGCCGTTTGGAATGGCTAGGCATTCGTGTGCTAGGTTTGTAATTGGTTTTGAGGTTGGAGGCCGGAAGGGTTCTTCTCAATGGTTCATGTAATTTGGTTAGTCTTGCGCGGAGTCTGTTGTTTCTATTAGGAGTGGTACAAGGAAGGGAGGCATATAGTATAGTTTCTTGGGCCTTGCAGAATGTGGGGAACTTAAGTTGCATATCGTTAGTGGTGAGTTGGCTTAAGTTTGAAGTAGGTATTGGTGACTGAGTAATGTGGTTGTGACTGCTGAGGACTGATTGTGTGAATGTAGCCATGATGCAGAGGGCTAATGCTAGGTGTGGCATCCTTCCAGTTCTAGGAGAGAGCTGTCTAATGGCGACCATAGGGCACAACACTGGGTTCAGCATAGGTTAAATGTGGTCTAATGGCGACCATAGGGCACAACACAGGGCACAATATAGGTTAAATGTGGTCTATTGGCGACCATAAGGCACAACACAGGGTTCAGCATAGGTTAAATGTGGTCTAATGGCGACCATAGGCACAACACAGGGTTCAGCATAGGTTAAATGTGGTCTAATGGCGACCATAGGGCACAATATAGGTTAAATGTGGTCTAATGGCGACCATAGGGCACAACACAGGGTTCAGCATAGGTTAAATGTGGTCTAATGGCGACCATAGGGCACAATATAGGTTAAATGTGGTCTAATGGCGACCATAGGGCACAATATAGGTTAAATGTGGTCTATTGGCGACCATAGGGCACAACACAGGGTTCAGCATAGGTTAAATGTGGTCTATTGGCGACCATAGGCACAACACAGGGTTCAGCATAGGTTAAATGTGGTCTAATGGCGACCATAGGGCACAATATAGGTTAAATGTGGTCTAATGGCGACCATAGGGCACAACGCAGGTTCAGCATAAGTTAAATGTGGTCTATTGGCGACCATAGGCACAGCACAGGGTTCAGCATAGGTTAAATGTGGTCTAATGGCGACCATAAGGCACAACACAGGGTTCAGCATAGGTTAAATGTGGTCTAATGGCGACCATAGGGCACAATATAGGTTAAATGTGGTCTAATGGCGACCATAGGGCACAATATAGGTTAAATGTGGTCTATGGGCGACCATAAGGCACAACACAGGAAGTATCACGATAACAGAAATGCAGTTCGCATGCCCACGAGTGGTGGCGTACTAGCGAGATTGTGAGGTCAGTTTCAAACGAGGGCGCTTGGGCAAGTAGGCAGCTCATGCAAGGACACCATGGATCTTACAAAGAAGCTGAGTGAGCACAGGTGTCAGATATGGTGTCAGCTAGATTCGAGATCTGTCAGGGTAGCAGGAAAGGCACTACTGCAACTAGCATAGCATAGCAAATGAGCAGCCAGTGATTGTACTCACGTGGTTTGCGGACCAGTATACTGTTGATCATCCACGTACAGAGCATGCAATTGAAAAAGAAGAAGAGTTCCCCATATGAGGCAATTGTACAGCGCGACCTTTATGATGGTAATCGGGGTCCAACAGTATGCTTCCGTGGCGAACAGGGGCAAACAGGGCAAGCAGCCTTATGGTGGCCTTGAGGTGGCCGCCGGCTTCCGCCTGCCGGCGGATGTTTAGGCTTAAGAGCAGCCTACGCAGCGTTGCTCAGCAACGTGGGACGCTCAGCCTCGCTTTCAGGCCGCGTCGCGCCCGACATTTTGTTTTTCAAAAAGTCGGCGCGAGCGGACCTGGGGGATGTAGAGGCTGCGGGGGCTCCTTTGATGAGGTGGGGTGCCCTGGGTGGGCAGATTGGCTAGATGCAGGGGCAGCAGGGATCTGCTTTGGATCCTATGAATGGATCACCGCTGCCGTGTGATCCGATGCTTTCAGCCCAGTCGAGTCGTCTGTATCGATGTCCAGGACGGTGGTGGGGGGCTCCTGCCCACTCCACGGCGAAGGGGGTCTGTGGGGGCAAACAGGGCAAGCAGCCTTATGGTGGCCTTGAGGTGGCCGCCGGCTTCCGCCTGCCGGCGGATGTTTAGGCTTAAGAGCAGCCTACGCAGCGTTGCTCAGCAACGTGGGACGCTCAGCCTCGCTTTCAGGCCGCGTCGCGCCCGACATTTTGTTTTTCAAAAAGTCGGCGCGAGCGGACCTGGGGGATGTAGAGGCTGCGGGGGCTCCTTTGATGAGGTGGGGTGCCCTGGGTGGGCAGATTGGCTAGATGCAGGGGCAGCAGGGATCTGCTTTGGATCCTATGAATGGATCACCGCTGCCGTGTGATCCGATGCTTTCGGCCCAGTCGAGTCGTCTGTATCGATGTCCAGGACGGTGGTGGGGGGCTCCTGCCCACTCCACGGCGAAGGGGGTCTGTACATAAACACAGTAATAGTATTAACAGGATTATATACATATATACAGGTAAGCACATGCAAGTACAATATTTACAGTTGGCAGGAATATGCAAGATTTAGGGACTAGATGTGTTTGAATGCTTACGTCTTCAACCATGAAACAATCTTAGATCAGAAGTTTTGATAAGGTAAGTCCATTCTGAGAGTTGGTGGTAGGGAGTTCCACAGTTTAGCCGCTTTCACTGGGAAGCTGTTGCCCCCTATAGTGGAGCATTTAAAGTTGGGCACAGAGAGGCAGTCTCTATATGCTGTTCTTGTAGGTCTCAGGGAGGTCTGTCTATGAAATCTGTTGATCAGATAAATAGGAGCAGCGTTATTGAGGGACTTGTAGGTAAGTGACGCAGTTTTTAGGAGAAGTTTGTCTTTGATAGGGAGTCAATTATTCTGTTGGCTGTGTACTCTGATATGATCTCTTCTAGATATGCCCAGTGCCACTCTAAGAGCATTATTCTGAAGAGTTTGCAGTTTGCTAGTGGTAGCTTCGGAGGACCCAAGATAGAGAGCGTTGCAGTAGTCCAGGCGGTACAATATGAGGGCTCTGGCAAGGGTCAAGCAGCTAGTGTCAGACAGAAAGGGTTTGGCTGCACGGATCAGTTTGCCTGTGTAAACCGTGGAAAAGGCTAGTGAGTTCACCTGTCTATTGAAGGAGAAGTTGGAATCCAAATAGAAGCCCAATGTTTTAACATCTTGTTCCAATATTTCGATTGTTGCCATCGATCATGAAAGATGAATAGGTGGGGCTTAGTTTCTTTAAACTGGCAGTAGTACCCAGGATGATGAGTTCGGTTTTATCATCATTCAGGCATAGTCCATGTGTTGCCATCCATGCCTGGATGATGATGTACACTCTATTCACCAATGCCAAATCCTTCCCATAATTTCCAGAAAGCTGAAGGAGGATCTGGGTATCATCTGCATAATTAGTGTAGGTGATACCGAGATGATCCAGATCATCGAAAAGGGGCTTGGTAAATATATTGTACAGTGTAGGGGAGACACAAGAGCCTTGTGGTACACCACAGGTGATAGATATGGGGTCTGCTGCAGCTGTGGGTGAAAAGACCCTCATGGTTCTGCCATTAAGGAATGATCTAATCCATGTAATGGCCTCAGCAGAGACGTGAGCTGATGTGTGTAGGTGTGTGCATAGGACAGAGTGTTCAGCCAGGTCGAATGCTGCAGAGAGGTCGAGGAGGAGGAGTAAGGCGGCTTGGCCATTGTCTCTGAGCATATCAATCTGTGTTTTATGGTCGATAAGAGTCGTCTCAGTCCCATGTTGAGGACGGAAGCCTAACTGTCTGGCACCTAGTAGGTGATGTTCTTCCAAGTGCTTCTGTATTTGTACATAGGCAACCTTATCCAAGATTTTTAGAAGGAATGGTACAGTCGTTATGGGTCTATAGTTTGTAGGAGTGGCTGGGTCAAGTGTGTTTTTTTTAGTAGAGGTAATACCCAAGATTGTTTTAGATTAGCAGGGATGGAGCCAGTAGAAAAGGAAGCGTTGATTAACTTTGTGATGAAAGGGGAGAGGTTACGGGCAGCATCTTTAATGAGCTGTGCCGGGCACAAGTCTCCCTGACAGTTGGAGGGTTTCAAAGACAGGATGATTTTTTTAACTTCAAGTGTGGTCACTTTGGAGAAATTGAAGCGGGTGGTTTCCCTTAAAGTCGGCTTCTCAGGTGGTTTGGACAGGTGGTGGTCATTCAATGAGGCTTTTTTACAGGAGATTTTGTTTTGTAGGGTAGCGATCTTGTTGGCTAGAGCATTTTGGATTTCTGAGCACCAATTCTTATCTTTAATACAGGTATCTGGTGGTGCTATGGGGGTTTCTACTTCTGTAAGGATGGAGAATAATTCCTTCATATTTGATTTGGCTTGGGAAATACGGAAGTCGAAGGAAGTTCGTTTTGCTAGGTAGATTTATTTTTTTGTACAGGGCCACTAGTTTAGTAAGTTTGAGTTTATTAGCTACTGATGGGACTTTTTTCCAGGTAGCCTCGCAGTTTCTTTTTTGCTGTCTTAAGTTTTTAAGGAATGGTGTATACCATTTGTTCAGGTGCATTTTGGGCTTGCTTGGTCTGAGTTTGAGGGGGCGATTAGGTCCAGTGAAGTGGACATCATTTTATTGTATTCTTCACCAAAGTCTCAGGATCCAAGTTGTCAGGGAGTGTGTTGAGTGTAGGGAGTAAGTTCGGTATAAGTCTCTCCACAGTGATACTCTTTTTATTTCTCGTGAGTGTGGATGGAACCCTGCTGGCCGGCATGGGTAGAGGTCTGGCGGTGGAAAGCCTGAACCATACCAGGTGGTGGTCAGTCCAGGCAAGTGGTGAAATGTCGGTAATGTTAGCTAGACAGTTGTAGTCAGCCACCCAATCGAGTGTTCTAACTTTGGCATGTGTGGGTTCCATACTTCTTTGGGTAAATCCTAATTCAGTAATGATATTGAGCGTAGTGATGGCAAATTGATCTTCCGGGTCATTGAAGCCCATGTTGAAGTCCCCAAGGGTGAGTACTTGAGTGGAATTTTTAAGGTTGGTGGATAAAATGGTATTACTGACCTCATCAAATGTGCCTATAGGGCCCGGAGGGCGATAGATCGCATGGATGTTGAGAGTTTGGACATTAGTAAGGGGGACTTTGACTGAGAGTAGTTCGCAAGAGAGGACGTTGATGGTGGTTGCTAATCTCATAGTAAGACTACATTTGTGGATAATAGCAACACCCCCTCCTCTAGAGTTGGGTCTGTCTTGTCTCAGGATGGAATAATTATCTGGGACTGCAAGCATGAACATGATGAAGCCATGTCTCCGTGATCGCAAGGAGGTCAAGGTCTTCTTTGAGGATCAAGTCTGCAATTTCTGTTGCATGAGCTACTAACGATCTGGCGTTGATCAGGGCTCCCTTGATTTGGGGGCTCACTGTAGTTGTGGTAGTTGTAGTGGGAGGGTGGTCCTGTGTTATTTCGGCACTGCTCTGATTAGGGGGACTGTGTGGAGGTTTAGGGTAGGAGTTCTGAGATGAGTTAGGTTTTGGGGTATTTAGGCTGACATTCATGGAGCTTAGTCTCTGTGCAGTAGACATCGAACGGGCGAGTGGCTCATAGATTTTAGCTAGTCTAGCTCTGAGTCTTAAATTCCTGTCTATGGTAGGGCAGGGGAAGCTGGTAGGTAGCGCTGGATGTGAGTCATTTATAACTAGAGGTGAACTACTAGTTGATTTAATGTTAGGTATAGTCGAATACATAGTGATCGGTTGGTGACGTGGCATGCTAAACAGTGCTATATTATTTATAAGGAGCAGGAAGCAAGCAAGAAGGCTGATGAACAAGGGAAACATGCTAAGTGGTTATTGCAAATGTGTTCATAAAGGATAGTTAGTCTAGCACTTAGGAGAGATGTTTGGACTTGCAAGATTGGGCTCTCGGGCTGTTCAGTGGCGAGGCAAAGGACGTAGCGCAGGGCAGGGAGAGGTACTAGCCTCAGTCAAGTAAGTAGGGGAGTATTGATTCAATCTCAATGCCCTTGTGGCGTGTACCTCATGCACAAATAATGGAAAACCAGCAGTCCAATATAAGGGTGCTAACCACACATTGTCAGTGCTGTGCTAGCATGAGAGGGTGTCATCATTTCAAGAAGAGAGAGGATGGTTGGGATACACATGGGTGGCACCTGGAGATAGACTAGGAACAGATGGCTAACATGCAGTAGAAAACCTCTCGGACAAAATAGGCAAGCATTATAAGCAACCATAAAATCGAAATAAAGCAATAGGCCAAAGTGTAATAAGCAATATCTAGAATCTAGACTGGGTTGAGATGCGATAGCAACAACTAGAATCGGGATAGGCACAAAGGGTGGAGAAGCGGTGAACAAGTCAACGCATGTATTTTATGTATAACGCAATCAATTAAGACATATGGAGCAGGCAATGCAGCCTCTGGACAGGTCGGACGCAGACGGTGATAAGAGAATAGCGGTCTTGGACCGATGGGAGAAGAGCTGAGGAGGCATGCAGTGGTGGCAGGCAGGTTAGATAAGCAAACATCAGCGGGTAACAGACATTTGCAAGTGCCTTCATAATCATTACAATAGCAAAAGCGAACAGCAGTTAGAGGCTTGATGCTGTACAAGTGAGATTCAGAGTTCATGTGGCCTTAAACAAGGATGCTTGTTAGCACTCCTTTTTAACCTTTTTTATCTGTGACATTTTTGATGCTTTTAAAAACACACAATGCTTTCCTCCTTCTCTAGCAGTCAACAGAGTTAATTATTTTTTGTATGCAGACGATCTTGCTATCCTGGATTGTACTGTAGTCGGTCTGCAAAGACAACTTGCTGACCTGTCGCAGTATACAAAATGTAATAAACTTGTGATTAAAATTGGTAAATCCAAGGTTCTCCAATTTAGATCTAGGAATAGGCGACATTATCCTAACTATAGGTGGTTTTTGGACAAGTCAATGCTGGAGCAAGTCGCTGACTTCATTTACCTGGATTTCTGTTTAACTGAGGGACTCGGCTGTACCAAAATCCTTATTTATCAAAAGAGCAGGATCACAACTCTGGCTGCTAAGGCTTCACTAATTAACAAAAGTTTGAATATTTCTCAATGGCTCTGGTTGTTGAGTTCTACAATAAAAAGGTGCTAACAGTTGTGCTGTATGGGGCTAAAATCCTGTTATTTTAAGTGAGTGAGAATTGGGCCAAATTTGAAGGAACGTTTTGGCAGAGGAGGTTGAAACTGCCACCAGGGGTCTCTACTGCCGTCTTGCGCTATGAGTTGGGCCTTCTGTCAATTGCTGCGCATGTGGCATGGAAGCAAATTTGTTTATTTTTGAAAATAATGTCAGGGGGTGATCCCTCCTTGTGGTGGGAACTGAGAGAGCTGATGGAGGAGAAAAGGTGGAATGATGACAAGTATACAGGTTAGGACTTATCTCCCATTTACACCTATGGGGAAGTTTCCAGATTATTTTACTTTTGTCTGCAACCAACAACATCGGATCATGCTTACCAAAGCCAGGATGTATTTTTCACCTGTAGCAGCACGCACCTGTAGATGGAAAGGTGGAGAAAGTCTCCAGTGTATACGTGGGGCATTAAAGGATCTGGCTCATTTTATCATGTTTTGCCCTATTTATGAGGATTTTAGGAAGACATGGCTGTTAGGTATAGCCAGGGATGGTGGTTTTAGACAATATAGACCTGCTCTCACCTTCTTACTGATGTGTTCTGAGGTGAGAGTAGCTTTTGCCCTAGGTTCCTATTAAATCGGGCACGGCCATGTAGAACACAGGCCGTAAGAGCATTAGAGAATTGCACAGGCTGGGTCTTTCTCCGAGGGTGGGGGAGGTTAGGATGACCATTTGTTGCATGTTGAGGCCGGAAATCGCCTTGGAAATGTTTGTATGATTTTGTATCCTTCTGATTTAGTGTGCCAGTGTATTTGTATGTGGATGAAGCATGGACAAGTGTGTATTTGCCAAGGATTGTATGCTTTTGTCTAAAAAATATCTTGTGTTTGATTGTGTTATTGTGTATAATGACGTGTGCTCTTTTATGGCGGTGTCCGCCGAATTAAAGAATGTGATGCTCAAATTAGAGGAGTGAGTCCCTACCAAAAATATCCTGCAACCCTCGCAAGCCAGCTTCAAAATAGGTCACTGCTTAATACGGTACACTATTATTGAGAAATACTGCAGTACCCCTATTAGTGGTTTACATTGGATGTAGACTCAAAGTGCAGGCAGAACTAAGCTTTACAAAGTACTTTTTGAAAGCTTATTTGGGATATTGCTTGTATATTAATATGCATCACTCGGCAAGTGAGATCTCTAAACCCCAAGCCCCACTATAGATATGTTTCTTTGTTAAAACTGCTAGTAAGTTAGTGACTTGTTGGGATAGGCCCACTCCAATTTGATTCCTTTAATCATCTTAAGGCAAACAGCAAAATCAAATCACCAGTTTGTAAGAAGGCTGCTTAAATTTACTTCTTTCAATGTCTGGAGGAAGTGGTCATGGGTTTGCACAATTGGTTTTTGTAAAACAGATTTAGATGAACATCTTGTATATTTTTTATTAATTTCTTTTTGTTAAATAATATCAATACTTACAGTGAGGCAATATTTTTATTATAATGAATTGCATTGGTTGTGCTATTATTTATAGTGTGTATGAATGTGTCAAAGCTGCACTTTTAAGGCATTTCAGTTTCACCTGGTTTATGATATGTAGTTTGAATTTTACTCTATTGCATTGTATTATAACTTGTCAATGAAGATATCCAATCAATTAAGATTGACGGCAACTACATGTTCAGTCAATAACCACACGTTATACATCCACCACTGCTACAACAAGTAATGCAAGCATTCAATTTTCATTTGTTGGTGTACAAGATTCTTTCCACCAACTCCGGCAGGTGAACCTGTGAATAGACTGCTCTCTGCGGATGATTTGATCATGATGGATCAGACCCAGGTTGGTTTGCAGCGCCAACTTAATGCATTAGAACTATACATCGATTGTCTAAAGATCAATGTGAACAAATCGAGAATACTGACCTTGGGTGGCAAGTCAGAAGGGAAAAACAACTACAATGCCTGTGTTTTGAAAGGTGAAATCTTAGAGGTTGCTTCTATGACATATCTGGGTGTGAGCCTCAGTAACAGTGAATCTAATCTGTTCCAAGAGAAAAGCCTGTACAGCATGAAGTAGAACTTGGCGGCACAGGCCAGATCGATTTTGTTTCGATACTGCAAATTCACAATGCTACCAGTGATTGACTTTTATGGCAAAAAGATAATGCCAATTTTGACCTATGGATCTACACCAGTAGAGTTGGTAATAGTAGAGCTTGGTCTAAATTCACTCTATATGGTTGTAGTGTGGAAGTCCCTGGCATTTCTCAGTAAGTGCCTTAGGGCTGGTGGAGACAGGGGTTTTGTCATGCTAAAAAAAGCCCTAGCTGGGAAAACAGAGTCCTTACTAGATCAATGGAGTATGATCTGCACTTCTCACTTGTTGAGCGTAAATGCCAGCCAAGACGATCTGCAAACAAATCCTACTTTAGTGAAGCGCAAGTTGCTGGACCTCGATTGGATCACCTCCTTGGAAGCAAAGAACAAAGGCAACACTTATGGTAAGCCTATTCCAGAAGTAAGGGCGAAGGGTAGTCTTCCAGCCTACCTGATTAAATTTCCAAGTGCAAAGCTCAGGTGCCAATTTACGCTCTTCCAACTAAATCTACTACCAATAAAGGAAAATACTGAGGTCAGGAAGCCGCAAACAGACCGGAATTTCTCATGCAGGCTGTGTGGCCGAAATAAAGAAACTCGTTGTCATCTAGTTCTACATTGCCAAGCCTTACGAGATGATCGTACCCGTATATTGGGTAAACATTTATGGGAATTTAGAATACTTGATTCCGTGGCTTGGTGGAACCTGCTGACTTCGGGGGAAAAATTATCTTTGACATTGGTGCCCCTAGCCTTCCTAAAAATTGTGATCAAAACCTTGGCGGGTCGAAAGGACTGATTTGGCCTTCAAGGGATTATAAGTTAATGTCAGACAGAAGGAGTGGCCTGTTGGAGGGAGGGGGAGTTTGTAATTAGCCAGGAAATGGCTGGGGACAGGACCTGATGTCAAATCAAATGGGAAACTGCCCGGCCAAGGCTAGTGATAAAATTGTTATGTTATTTCCTATTATTCCTACTACCCTGCACTACCTGAGTGACATAACTTGTTCTGTGATCAATGCTGTATCTTAAGGGTAAAGAGGTTTGATTGTACCAAGTACCTAAATACATTTTAAAAAAGAAATGCATGGGTGTCACTACTAGTCTTTCCAATGGCATATATGGCTTAGCTGTTTCTGCACCTTTAGTACAGTGAGCCCAAACCTCAGTTCCTTAAGATCAGAGGTTGATACAAGTGAGCATGTAAGCCATGCTGACCTGTTGTAATTGGCCAGTTTACCTGTCCAAGTTATGCAGGGAATCTGTTGAGGTACAATCAGAAGAGATTGCAACCGAATATGTGGCAGAAGGAGTAGATGTTCTTGAGATGGGTTTGGATTTGCAGCTCTCTGGACTAGTTCAGTGGCAGCAGAGCCATGCTCAATTTGTCTATGTTAGATGAGCGAGCAGGATGTTTTTCAGCCAACCAAAGACACTGCAGCACCAACCACATCAGCTCCTTTGGCCTATGATTTCTATGATGAAATGGTCACAGTGATACTGATGAAGGTGATGATGATGACCAGGAAAATTATGATGATGACTACACCCGCCCTTCTGATACACCATGATAGCATGAAAGTGCACCTATTACCACCACAATCCCCACATGGTCTTGAAGTGTGAAAGCACTCATCCAACGTACACTCTCAATATGACACTGCAGAGAATTCCAGGTGGCAGAGGTGAGCAGCAATCAAAGACAATACCTACCAGACCATCACAACAACCAGTATCACTTCTTGAACCTCTGTCCTTTGCAGAGATCAATGTTGCCTTTTCGTCTGCCTCTGCTCAACAGCCAATTACACCTACTGTGAATCCATAGCTGATGTCTACAGCGTAGAATCTCTTTTTACATGGTCAAGCGCAGCATCTTGCACTCTGTACAGAAAGGGTCTACCAGGGTGAGACAGGGACACATTTGGGCAATTGCTGGGGTATATGAAGTGACATGCACAACAGTGTTAACAAACAATTAATAAATAATCAGCAGCATACTGCCACTGCCCGAAGTGTTGAACCTAGAATTGGCAGGTGTATAGTCCTGTGGCAAAGCAGCACATTTCCCAGGTGCACTAGCATCACCCAAACACAAAGCAGTTGTAGGGGAACACTGTTTATGTGCCAGCCCAACCTCAGCAAGTTATTTGAGTACAGTAAGACATATCATTGTTATCATCCCATAAGTACAGATGTTAAATGCTAAATTGGTGACAACGCTCACAGTAGACCATCTGCCATACACTTTGTTTCATAGATCTTGTTAGGTAGAATTTCCTATTTTAATGTAATTCTCCCCACTTTGTGAGTCCCCGGACTGGACAGTTGGATTTTCAGACTGATTCTCCTGAATGAGTGGGAACCTTGCCCCACACTCACTCATTTTTTTACTCTGACATTGGGAACACTTTTTATTGCTTTTGAATGCTTTCTAATGGAGTTATGCTTCCCTCCATGTTTTCTGGCATCTACAATTTATTATTGTAGCATGCAGTACTTTCTAAGCAGTTTTTCTAGGAAACTTCTTGAGCTTCCCTTTTATATTACCTGTGTTAACACATGTTACCGCAGCATTTTTGTCCCACCAGTATTTTATTTTGTGAGATCAGCACACCTCACCTTAAGTGGAGTGTTTAGGGGAAACATTTTATCCCTTTTCTCACTTTTTTAGTAACTGTTAGTTACTGTTACTGTTCCGCAGCTGCAGGAACACTAGGGTTACCATTTGCCTAGAATGGTGGCTGTACATTTCTAAGCCCTGTTTTTGATGACTTGGAGCCTCATTACGACCCTTGCGGAATGGGTTTACCGGCACCAGTGATGGTGCCGGGGCCGGTAAACCCATTCCGCCCTATTAAACCAGATGTCCTTTCCGGGTCGCACAAGGGGACAAAGGAGCTAATAACGGGCCTGTTATTAACAGGCCTATTATTAGCTCCATCCCCATTCCCATTGAGCCCTATGGGGGGTCGAATCGGAATGGGGAATGGTTTTTTGAATGAGGAATTACTGGTCCTCCAAGGTTGGAATGACCCGGTAATTCCTTGTTCATGACCACGGACCCAGACTCGATTTTGGAGACAGCCAGGGTACTAATAGCACCATGAAGGACTTCCACAGCCAACTGCAGTGTCTGCCAGAGTTTTCTGAGTAACCAATGCAGTCCTGACCTCGAATTTTGTGCGACAGGGAAGACACGAAGTGCATGGCTTCCTCCCTTGGACTGGTGAGCCTAACCAGTACCAAGACGACCTGTATTTTGTGCCTTCCATGGAAAAGCTGTGACCTCCATGGCCTGCAACTCGCCAATGTTTGTGCCATTTTGCAGTGCAATGTCTTCCGAAAGCGTGGTTTCTTCTGAAACTTTGCAGTCATACTCCTGGAACTCCAAAGGCTGGATCCCACTCCTGAAAGTCCCCTCAGAGAAAACACAAGGACCAAAAAGTGGAGCAATGTCTACCACATGACAACAGTCCTTCGAGCCTTGAACTAAACACCAAGATTTCAGTGCTGCAAAGATCTTCTGCTGGACATCCAACTACTCAAGAGCAACCATCAGATCCATTGCAAGTTCTTTTCTTCACTAGATCACAGTTCCCCCTGAGACTCTCTGAGACTCACCAAGCACAGGGTTGGACTTATCAAGATTGGTTAACCAGGGGTAAACTAAATTTATACACGATGGTCTGAAATCTACATACATGTTTCAGATGTTTCTGCTACTTTGTGTTACCTTATAACGGTTTTAAAGTATAGTTGTAATCTTTGGAAATTACAACTGTTCTGTGTTTATTGCTACTGTGTGATAGTACTTACCTTACTTAAAAGTTTCAGTTTCAGTGTTAGTGTATATAAAATAAATGATTATTTTTATATAACTGCTAGTGTGTGTTTCCTTGAACTAAGTATATTGTCCTATACTGTGTGCCTCACTACAGCCCTCATCTCTCCTAGACTTAGCCTGGCTGCTCAGCCATTGGTACCGAACAATTGGTTGGTTCAGGCTAAACCTAAGGGGTGTCCCCCTGTTCATCTAAGGTAGGTTTTCTAAAGTCCTGTCTCAAACAGGACTTTATCAAAACCTCCTAACAGATCTTATGCCAAGTGCTGATGGGCACTGGGAAGTTACCACCCTCGCTTACTTTTGATGCAAGACTGTACCTGCATTTTCTGATGCAGTAGTTCTTGCAGTGGGAAAGGCCTTGGACAGGTGAGAAGATAGGAGAGTCCACTTCAATAAGCATATGAAGACAACTGGGCAATGCACTGATTACCATGATGAAACAGCACATTGTTTTACCTTACCCTTCAGTGGTGAGCAAGGAAGGTCCTCTGAACAGCTGGATGTTGCATATCAACAAGACACTCTGTTGATGCAAGCTGGTGATTGTAGGAGCAACACAGGACCAAACATCTGGGATAAAGTGGAGCAGATCCTGGCAGAGTGGCTATCTCCCTGGCAAATAGCATTGGGCTCTGTGGTAGCAGACAATGGATCCAATGTTTTTGCTGCACTGAAGAATGGTAATGCAATGCACGTTTCATGCTTCGGGAATTGTGACAAATAGCGGGAATGTGTCCCTTCTCCCCAAGGGGGAGCCCCCCTGTGAGGCTATGAGGTGAGCCCGCTCTAAAAAACCCACCCTGAGGGTTGAGGCAAGTGGGACCTCACCAGGAGAAAGTCCCCCTTTAGAGACAATGACTTTCGTTCCAGTGAGAAACCTCTCTCTAGAATATACCAATGTTACTCCTTCAGACATATCTTATAAATATTCATGTGACGAACATACCAATATGTACCATTGTAAACCAAAACCTTTAAACATTCCTTTAACTAAGAAAGTCACATTTACTGAGACAAGGAAGAGGACCTGTGACGGGGAAGAGAAGCCATGAGAGGAAGAGAAAAAGGAATACAAAGCTACACTGAGGAACCCCCATGGCTGTGAAGTATATGAAAGGAGAAGCAAAGAGAAAGCCTGAGAGTAATGAAACAGCTTGCCTGCCGACACTGAGCAGAGTCTGGATGCTTCATGTCCTGAATTGGAGCGAGATCAGGAACCAGAGAGAGACATGCAGCATATCATAACAATGAGAAGAAGAGACCGGAATTTTGACGCACCGCATCATAAGACCTGAGAAGTGAATACGATGGAGAGTTGTAGCGTCACCACAAGAATTGAGTGGTGAATCAGGGGTCCTGTATACACTGCCAATACCACTTTACCAATATGGAACAAGCTGGTAACTGAAAGACCAGAGTACCTGTAAATATGGCTACACAGAGAAAGAGACATGAAGGAAACAGCCAAAGCAAACCTGACAAACCAAAGGCACGACCAGAAGAGAATCAATAACTTGGTGATGTTATCCCTACCAACCACAGGTAACAGGATGACAAGAAACCTGGGAGGGGGATGCAGAATCGTTATTGGAATGATCATACTCGTCCAAGTACAGATATGGAGATTATAATATTAAAATACAGTGAAGCACACAAGAATCGTTATTGGAATGCCCATATTCATCCCAGGGAAGGAGAAGTGTGTATCATATTGATGTCTAGAAAAGTGAATGAGGATCATTATTGGAATGCTCATACTCGTCCCAGTAAAGGAGAAGAGTATTTTACATTCTAGACAAGTGAATGAGAAACATTACTGTAACTCTCGTACTCCTCCCAGTGAGAGGAAAATATCATGTTAATACCCAGAAGAGGGAATGAGAGTCAGTATTGGAATGTTCATACTCTGATCTATCAGAAAAGAATAAATAAAGAAGAGAGGCTAAGAACCAGAGAAAGTATGATAGGAGAAACTTGTCCACATTGGACAACCCTAAGAAGAGAAATGAGGAACAGCATTGCTAGGTTAGTGTTAGGGTCAGATAGGGTTAGTTTGGATGGTGGACAGATTACTTTTTAAGACTCACTAAAAACTGATAAGCACCTTAGCTTACTTTGTTATGTAGGGACACCTTATAGTATAGTGAAAGCTAGACCTTTACCCCTTTTCTTTAATAAAACAACCTCTGAAATGAATCAAATGAGTCAGTGTCCTTCTTCTGACAACATGTTTTCCATCTTCTGGGGTCATGTCTTCTGGGTGATCGCTCCCCTATTGGTAATATGCTTATGGTAGCACGCAAGATCTGTTCTCACATCAGCTATTCATACATTGCCAGAAATACTTTGAGTGAATTGCAGGCGCAGCACAAACTCACACACCACCAACTAAAAATGTCTGTTCCTATCCCCTGCAATCCATCATTGAATAAGTGTGATTAGCAGTGTGAACAATGCAATGCTGGGAGTGATGACAGTCACAGGCTTTGGATCGGGCCTTGCACCCCAAATCAGCAGCAGCTTATGTGTAATGTCTGCTGCTGGCTATAGTCTTTTGAGTAAGCACCAAAGCGTGGGAGCCAAAGCTATGTGTCAGTAAGAGAAGTATTTTCATTGATGTACTTGCTCGAAATGAACAAGCCCGCAAAAATAACAGAACATGATAACAGAAGTGATTCAACCATTAAACAGCTACTACGAGATCAGCTGGCAATCTTCAGAATACCTCACATATGAAAGCCATGAAGGAAACCATTGAGTATCTTTTGGTGTAATTTGCAGACCCCTGTTTTAAGTTTGAAGTGGTTTCATTTCACTGTGGGTGTGACAACAAATACAGAAGACATTGTTGGAATGTGAAAGACAGCGATGAAGAGGCATTTGTGAGATAACCTCCATGCAGAGAAGTGGTTTGAAGAACAGGCAAGATCAACAACTGTGCATCCCCACTATACAGTAAGAAATCTGTCTCCAGCCAGAATTTCTTCATCTCTCCTGTCTCTAAACACTCTTAGGTTTGAGGTGACTTCATTCGCGTGATAGGACTCATTGCAATACATTACCAAATCTCAGCAAGACATTCTACAATATTGCCACATGGTAGACTCTCAAGCTTGAGGAATCATTAGAGTTTGTTGTGTTAGGAAAATTAACTGTCCATATGTACAGGCTCTCTCCCTAGGCAAATTGATTTTGCAGCACCTATAGAAAAGAGGATGGAAAGACTAGAGCCTCAGTGAGTGTCACATGTTTTCAATCCAATCCAAAAGAAGTTCATTCTTATTAACTTTGTACCCTTCAACACCCAAAACAATACACCGAAATCAGTTGAACAAAGATTAATATGTAATGTTTTGGGGTATTTATTTTTTGATGTTTAGGTTTGTTTTTTTGCAAAATTGTATTTCTTTTTGTTTTTTTTACAGAAGCGTAGAAGAAAATTAAAACAATTTGTCCCCCACCAGAAACCAAACAAAAATGATTTACAATGTTCCCCTGTGCCCCACCATCACAACAGAACTGTCAAAATGATGCTGGACACTGGCCATTACCACCTCTTGCACCAATTCTGCCTGGCTGAAGGTTCGCCTGCACATTCGGCATATATTCCCAATCTGTCAGGTAAAGTTGTCCAAAACACTGCCCGCCCCGGGACATTGACCCTGTCTCGTTTGGCCTGACTCTACTGTGCATAGGTATCAACCTGTCACTGAATTAAGAGGAGCTGCTTACTGCTGGGAAAGTCTGCGCTTCTGATGTGAGTATCACCTTTCCCTCATGGCCTCCTAAGAGGGCACAGGGTATGGAATTGATATGGTAATGGTGGGAGAGGAACTTATTGTGCACATCCAGGTTACAGTATCTCAGGTGGTTCAGGAGGCATGTGGAACCAGTGTATGGGTAGTAGAGATCATCTCATATAAATAGCCTAGCACCCAGGGCATTCCATGGATTCAGCCTATGATGCTGAAATCTTATGAGGTAACATCAGGTAATCCCAGAACCATGACGATAGGTGTGCTCCTGCCATCTTTGTACTTTCCAAGGAACATCTGGGCCATCCTTGAACCTTCACTGGGCTTCATTTCTTCTCCTCACCGTTGCCATGCTGGCTCTCCTCCTGATCGCTACAGTGTTGCTCTCCTCCTCCTACACCCATGGTAGTGTCTTTGCCCCAGGCTCAGGCTCCCTACATCAATTTGTGTCAGTGTTTTCACCATTCCCACCATGACCCACATAAAC
Organism: Ambystoma mexicanum; assembly: GCF_040938575.1. Lineage (NCBI taxonomy): Eukaryota > Metazoa > Chordata > Amphibia > Caudata > Ambystomatidae > Ambystoma > Ambystoma mexicanum. The sequence goes on from NC_090941.1 coordinate 767,793,386, forward strand.
CAACTAGCATTCCCATTTCTACAAATACCACCAACAACCTCAGCAGCCGCAAGATATTCTGGAGGAGACGGGCAGTATTTTCACCTCACCCCGAGAATGCCAATAAACTGTGCCACCACATCTTCTGATTACAAGTAGGAGGTTAAGCGATCCAAGTCCACTGAACCCAGAATGCTGAACTCCTTCTGCATAAACAGCACTACATCAGATTCCCCCCTCAAAAAATAAAATGGCTTCTGTGATAGCTCAGAAGGAGGAGACAGATCAATGGGTGCCATATTCATCAAGGTTTATTGGAAAATAATAATGACAAGGCCTGACTGTCCCAATCCTAAGGGTTTTCCTACCTAACAGAACTAAACTACGGTGCTCATCGTAATCAAAAGTCTGTCTTTCATCCTAAAACTAACCTAGGCTGACTGTACCACTATTGCTAAATAACAAAATGTTCAGCACAGTTCTCCTCAAAATGGGATGTTCCAATAGCCCTTCACTATCTCTTGTATCAAGTCCTCCAGTTCTTTCAAGGGCTTTTCCCGGCCCTCGAGTATTTGTTTCTTTGATTCGTCTGGCTCCTCGCTGGACTTTCTCTAAGTCTTAGAAGGTCCCTCCAGGGACTATCAGCCTCTTGGCAGACTTCTCCACCCTGCTCTCGAGACAGTGCACCTCAGGCACCTTGTCTCGGTTTCAGGTTGCTGCCGTGCAAACCAGCATTCTCCCAGGGTTACCAGCTTCCTCTGACTAGCAGGTTTGAAACTCCGGGCTCTGGCTCTTTCTTCCTGGTTCTCTTGGTCAGCCCACTTTTATAACACAATGCTGGGACTTCCCATCTTCTCAGTATCGTCCTTCCTTTGTTTTGGAGTTGTGTTCTTCATTACTCCTGTAGGTTTCTTCGTCTCAGTACCTGACAGACAGGTATCCTTTATTGCTTCCTGATCTTGTCTAAACTTGCAAGAGAAATGTGGATGTTGCAATTCTTTGGTGGGTGACCCCAGATTTACCTGAATGCAGCGATTAAGTAGGGATTCTGAGGGGATGGTTTTGGGGAGAAACACCCAGACTTACATGTCAATGAAAACTACTGTATAATGTCAGCTTCACTGTTCAACCTTTTGAGTAGTCTAGCAAGCAGATTAGTGGTAGGGAAGAATACTTCCACACTTAAGAACATATGGGCTGTGTGTGGGGGTGGGTAAAGTTTGTCACTGCTTGGGAGTACTCCTGCTTCTTTTCTACCTTGCTTCCTCCATAAAGGAAGGTGAAGGTCACAACTCCAATTTCAACAACTCCTCATCCCCCATCCCTACTTTTCTTCCATCACAGGTACATGCAAAACCTGCATTGGCACCTCCAAAGCTGGTCCACCATCTGAGGCTCCAGCTGACCAACCTCCCCATCCTCCTCGGCACTCTTGCTCTGCAGGATGGAAGCCCCTTCCTCTTGATTGGCTCCACCCAGAAGGAAGCTGCCCCATACTCCTCTGGGGTGCTTGCTGCAAATGCTCCCTCCTGCCAAATGAGGAACATGCCCTCCACCACTACCCCTGTCTCCACTGCATCTATGGCAGCCTCCACTGGAGGCCCTCTCCCCTTTCCAGTTTGTGCATGGCCTTCTCTGAATGCCTTGGTACTGTTTCCTCTCCCTCGCTTTTCTGAGGCCTCCCCAAAGCCTCTGCCTTCCCCATTGACTTGGACGGGTGATCCTGCATGGCCCAGAATTGTGAACCAGTGCATATTAAAAGCATAAAGTTTCCCTCTCCTCATTCATCATCGGTAATTCCCCTCTTATTTTAAGGAGAAATGCATCTCTTCCTCCCCCTACCGTCCTTTCTCATTCTTACTTTACAAGCATCACAGGAGTGCCATGAGAGAACTTGGTAACAAACTGAGAAATCCGTCCAACAAAAATACCCTGAAAATCCAAAACTTCAAATACTCTGAAAACCAAGAATTCCATGGGAACAAATTAACCCCCTACTAGCCAAATAGCAGTACACACCAAACTAGCACAACTAACACAAGAGGGAAGATGAGATGACAATAACAACATGCACAGTGAAAGTTAGAAAGTATGAACATGTTTTTAGTTGTTTGTGTTTATTTGGGACAGAATCAGGGAGAGAGTGTTTGTTATGTGGGTCAAAATAAACATTTTCTGAAAACGCACTGTACAACCACTAAGGTAAATGGGCACAATAACACTACGGAGGCCAACACACTAGTCAGAATTCTACACCTAAACATCATCAAAATTCCTCATACCTCTGCTGAAAATACCTCAAAGGGCCTCCAAAGAATCTCCAAATTTGAACCTGTTCAGTGCACTCCCTCTCTCACAACATAGTAAAACACACCAAGGAACAGGACATGAGCTGACCCTCTTACAGAGGGTTACACTTCCTTTAGGAGATCAGAGGTCTGTGATTGACTGAATGATTTGGAAAAAACGACGCATCTGAGTGAGAGAGCTCTGATTGGCTGAATGAACCCAGCAAACAAACCTAAGATTCAATCCACAATTCAAGCCTCTAGATTGGACAATGAACCATCATTAGAGACTTGGAAGTTCACCAAGAGTTAACCCGGGAATCAACCACACCAAAAACCTGTCCTTCACAAGTTCTCAAAAATATTCAAGGTGCCCATAGATTCATTTTGAAGAAAATCATTCTGCCGTATTCATTTGTGTACCTTGCATCAGTTGCAGACATTGGGCCTCATTACAAATCAGGCGGTCCGGAAATAACGGTGGTGGTAAACCTACCCCCACTGTTGTTTCCGGACAGCCTGATCCCGACTCCTGCAGGCGGGAGGTGATGTTCCCGCCAGGTCTGACCTGGCGGGTTTAACACCGCCCGCCTGCAGGCGGACGAGGAAACACCGGAAGCATCACGAGATGCTGCCGGTGTTTCCATGATCCCCATTCAATGGCAATGGGGATTAACAGCATTCCGCCTCCGTGATTCCCGGGAAACCGGGGTTGTAATGCCCTGGTAATTCTGGGAATCACGGAGGCGGAATGGTAATACGAGTATGGCGGTAACCAGGCGGTTTTACCGCCTCGGTTACCGCCGGACTCATATTGAGGCCCATTATGTTTATAATTAAAACTCAGTAAGAAGATCATAAAATGAATAGCTTTAATTAAAACCATAACTAAAAACACTTAACAATGGCAAACACATTCCCAAGAAAGTTTTAATGAACGTGTCATTGCATTAATCGCTTACAGCCTCATCAGGAGTTTGGCAGTGAATACCAAAGTGGTAGTAATGTCCAGAGTTGTAATATTGAAACTTTCTGTAAACACCACAGAACCTTTACTGCATGCGTTATTACTATATATGTTAATTACTTAATGTGCTAATATGCAAATCACTAATGGAATCCGATAGGACTACAAGATGGGAATAAATGAATGGTCTGTGTGACTGAATCATGTGCACCCTTCCCTTTACTACATGCTTAACAAAGGCCAAACTTATACATGACTCAACAAAAATAGTACATGTGAGTCTGTCAGTGGCAAAATGAAAAATTATATTGGGGCTCTTTACAGTGTTGGTAGTATCCTGCTGGTAAATCCGGCGGGTTACTACCGAATGGTAATACCGTTACCAGCACCTAGTCGGCTGGAATTACTAGCAGATTACAGGTGCCTGCAAAGGTGTTAGATCCCCATGCGACTTCATGGGAGGATTTGCCGGATCTACCAACACCAGTAACATGAGTGCGGGTAATACCAGCTTATATTGCTGTTGGGGTGGCAGAAATACCACCATCTCTTGGCTGGAGGTAATTGTGGCCATCCCACCACCAAATCCTGAGTATGACAGTCCAGAAATGTAAGTCCAGCATACATAAAAGGAGGCCCATTGACTTGAAATTCTCTGTTATTTGATAAGCAGAAATTAGTCCAATGGCAAAGGAAATTTGATAGACACGTTTCTCAGCACAAAACATGTGTTGTATAGACGACACAAGCTGTTTTGGAAAAATGCCAGAAACATGAGCGTATTGGAAGCCTTTGTGGGAACCATCATTTCCCTAACACGTGGTCTACGGATGTAATACATTGTCATCCTGTTCCATGTTTGCTTGCACTGATTTGCAATTTCTTAACCTCACACTGCATACCCTTCACTCTTTCCACTGTGACATGCAAACTTTCAAAACTCTTAGGACACTTCCGTACTTTATGAATTTTGTTTTCAATGTTTCAATGAGTTTCAAATCATTTTACAACCAATTTATAGACCAAGATATCTGAAATGTATACTTTTTATTCGATTACCCATGTCCTTAAATCTATAAAGAGCCTGTCACCTACAGACACTTATTAGAGAACATTGCAGAGATTGAATTTAAGATTGGCTGAGCAAGCGCTAAAAGCAGCTCCTGGATATCCAGAAATAACCAGCTACCAGGAGCTACCACAGTGGGACAAGGAGCTAGTGCATATCATTCTGCAAATCTATCTTCCACAAAAGATGCACATATATCATGTTATCCATCTTGTATGACTCCCTATGCTTTAAATGTTGTCTTGATGTGTCCTAATGTTTATTTATAGATTGTACCAAACAGACAGAGATAAATTCCCATAGGTGTGTTTGTTCTGCATCATTTGACCTAGGGAGCCAAAAGTAGCTCCTTATAGCTGTTGGTATCAAGCTAAGCAGGCTCTTCTTGGAAACAAGCAGGATCTAAATAGCTCCCAGCTCCCCTCACTTTCGAACCCTGCTGATTGCAATGAGCCTGTCTCTAGTACAGCTACTCTGGTGCCCCTGTGACCCACCTGTACTGTGTCCTGGGACCCCCATCGTTACAGTATGTTGGGTATGAATAACTGGATTATTTATCTTGATGCTAAGAAACACTCACAGGATTTAGTCATCTTTCAGACGCTTTACATTAAAGCCAATCAATAGCCGCCAGGCTTTGAGCCGGCCCACCTACTCAGGCACACCGCTCAGGCACAGTGCCTGTCTCGAGCACACCGAAGTGCAGCTGATCCCGAAGGCTGGAGGAGCAGGAGCTCCCTCCATCCACCACAGGAGCAGGAGGCACGAGGATCGATGCCTGTGACCCCCGCCTGATGTCTGGTGCAAGGTAGTCCATATGCCTCCCCCGTGCTGCACCGTAGTAATTGAGCTGCACGAATGTGTTTTTTCCTGAAAGTGCAGCGATATAATTAATTTATATCCGTGCCGCTCCTGGCACTGCCCCGCCGCCAATTCACCCAGGATTTGTCTACACTTTGCACTGGAGTGCACCCTTTCTCCACTTGAAGCCACAAGGACTCCCACTCTCCAAGATGGCTGACCGCCATCTCCACAGCCACCCACCTGGCCCCATAGCACTGCACGCACTGTGATAGGCCAGCTGTCCACACTTAAAGCCAATCACTAGCCGGTAGGCTTTGAGCCGGCCCACCTACTCAGGCACACCGCGCAGGCACAGTGCCCATCGCGAGCACACCGAAGTGCAGCTGATCCCAAAGGCTGGAGGAGCAGGAGCTCCCTCCATCCACCACAGGAGCAGGAGGCACGAGGATCGATGCCTGTGACCCTCGCCTGATGTCTGATGCAAGGTAGGCCATATGCCTCCCCCGTGCTGCACCATAGTAATTGAGCTGCACAAATGTGTTTTTTACTGAAAGCGCGGCGATATAATTAATTTATATCCGTGCCGCTCCTGGCACTGCACTGCTGCCCATTCACCCAGGATTTGTCTACACTTTGCACTGGAGTGCACCCTTTCTCCACTTGAAGCCACAAGGACTCCCACTCTCCAGGATGGCCGACCGCCATCTCCCCAGCCACCCACCGCCCCATAGCACTGCGCGCACTGTGATTGGCCAGCTATCCACACTTAAAGCCAATCACTAGCCGGCCGGCTTTGAGCCGGCCCACCTACTAAGGCATACCATGAAGGCACAGTGTCTGTCTCGAGCCTGTCTATGCCGTCGAGATGAGGGCCACGACCCCTGGATCTCCCATACCTTACTTACAACCAACAGGGTAAGCGTGACACTCATCCCCCTACCACTACCCATCCCCTGCTGCCAGTGATTTGAACCTTCCCTAGACCACCATTGAACTTGCACTTTGGACTAACTAACTCTGACACTCTCGATTTTTGTGTTGCACTGCCACAGCAAAGTTGAAATAGCCTATTCTTTCATTGTGATAATTAAGCCTATTTTTGCACTGCCACAGCAAAGTTGAAATAGCCTATTCTTGCATTGTGATAATTTAGCTGAATTAGCCCATTTTTGCACTGCCACAGCAAAGTTGAAATAGCCTATTCTTGCATTGTGATAACTTTAGTTGAACTAACTCACTTTCACACTGTGTTAGCCAACTTGATTCAACCTATGAGGCTTACTGCGCCTACTTGCCAGCACCTAGCCCACAGCATCCTAACCTTCCTTAGTTTAATAGCCCAGACCACCTTGTACTCACAATTATGCTCCCCTGGCTCATTTTCATCATGTTCCCTTTTTGTGTCCTGAACAACAACACACCATGCAGCGGAAACAGCTTCATATCATTTAGCAATGGACTAGCCAAACCCAGCTGCCCAAGACACTACCCCATCCCCTGTCCCATACCTTTCCTGCCTACCCTACCACCTTTCCCCCATACTATCCACAGACATCACACTGCTAAAATTAGCGCCACATCAGTTAACATTCCAGTTAACAACCCACCTAACATTTCCAACACCACTGAAGATAACAACTCTGATACCATCACTAAGCAGTCCAAACTACCAGGACTCATGCCCACAGTCAACCCTGACCTTCTAACCCGCAATAACAGACTTGGCTCTAGGCCACACACCCCACCTACCAAGTCGCCTATAATACACATGATTAAGGATATTAATAAGAATAGAACCAACACTACTAACACTGCATCTGTAAAAGGAGCCCTACTCAATGTCAGATCCCTTGTTGCTCATCCCACTGAAACCGCTTATATCATCCTCTCAGCAGATCTTGACTTCCTTGCCACCACTGAAACCTGGTTACATGAGGCAGCAGGACCCTACCTAACCCTTGCTGTTCCCAATAATTATTCTATCCATAGAGCGGATAGACCCAACGCTCGAGGAGGAGGCGTAGCATTCATCTTCAAATCCTCACTCGACCTCAGATCCATCACCTCCCTCCCATTAGAATCTTGCGAGCATCTCACCATCAAAATACAAACCACTCCCAAGAGTACAATTACCTTGCAACTAATATACAGACCACCAGGTCCCACAGGCATCTTCGAGGAAGACATCACCTCTCTTATAGCCAAGAATGCCAAACCTCATTCACAAAATATCATTCTAGGAGACTTCAATCTGGGGTACAACGACCCCAACGACATTCCTGCCTCCTCCCTTGCTAATGTCCTATCGGAGCATGACTATACTCAAGTCAACACACTACCTACCCACCAGAAAGGTAGAACCATTGATTGGGTCGTAGCCCATAATTGTAACATCATCTGCAAAGCACCCCAACCTCTTGTATGGATGGACCATCTCCTCATACCATTCGACATCAGCATCAATAACCCTAATCCCAAACAGTGCCCTCACGCGCCAGCTTGCCTAACTAGAAATAAGCGCAACATTACGGCAGATACCCTCATAGCACTGGTTCTCCCTCCCCTCAACTTGCTTCCAGTCACTGCTGACCTCAACCTCCTCGTCAGTACCTACAATGATGCCATGACTAAAGCCATCGACACTGTGGCCCCATTAATGCTACGTAAAGGTAAACCCAGAGCGCAGCTGAACTCTTGGTACACTCCTGAATTCAAAATCCTCACAAAAGAGAAAGCCAAAATGGAAACCATATGGAAAACAGCTCCATCAGCTGAAAATAAAACCCACCTCTTGACCATCTCAGCCCATTATAAAAAAGAGATAATCCGCACTAAGAAGGAAGCTTACAATATGAGAATAGACATGGCAGGCTCCTCTGCTAAAGAGCTCTTTTCCATTCTGAAGGAATTAGAAAATCCCAACCCACCGACAGACACTTTTTTGAAAGACAAACCTTGGTGCACCAGCATCCAAAATGCCCTCGCCAACAAAATCACTGGCCTGCAACCTGTAATTGAGGCCAAACGACTACAAATCCCCAGCAGTAACTCCTCCACCCCCAGCATATCCACCCCTACCCATATAACTTCTGGCTTCACATTCAAAAAGGTCCCTATACTGGAAGTCCAAAAAATCATAGCATCCCTCAAACCCTCCAATTGCAAAGAGGACAGTTGCCCTGCACAGATCATTAAAGATGCAGCGAGAGACCTATCCCCCTTCATCTCCAAACTTATAAACCTATCCTTCTCCACTAACTCCATACCTATCAATTTGAAACAGTCATGGGTTCTCCCTCTCTTAAAAAAACAATCCTTAGACCCAGCCAGTCCCACTAATTATAGGCCTAGCACTACGGTCCCCTTCCTGCTAAAAATCCTCGATAGAGTCGCCTACTTGCAAATGCAGGATTACTTACAATCCAATCAATTGTTAGGGCTGCGTCAGTCTGGCTTTCGACCCCAACATGGAACAGAAACTGCCCTTGTTGACCTCAAAAGTCAGATCGATGACATCAAAGACAAAGGCAAAGTGGCCACCCTGCTCCTTCTAAACCTCTCAGCAGCCTTCAACCTAGTCGACCATAAAATACTTTGTAATCACCTCTCATCCGCTGCCCACTTCTCCTCTTCAGCTGTCATGTGGATACAATCCTTCTTAGCCGACAGAACCATGAGGGTCTTTTCACCTGCGGCTGCAGCAAACCCCATTCCCATTACTTGTGGTGTCCCACAAGGATCTTGTTTCTCCCCCACCCTATACAACATCTTTACAAAACCTCTCTTTGACAAACTGGACCATCTGGGTCTCACCTACACCAATTACACGGATGACACCCAGATACTCCTCACCATCTCTGGTAACTACAATGTCGACGTCACCAGGGTTAACGAAATCTTCTCCCTCATTCAGGCATGGATGGCCACACACGGCCTCTGCCTGAATGATGAGAAGACGGAGCTCCTCCTAGTCGGATCTCCCAGCAACCTACAGAAACTCAGCCATGACTACACCAACATCATCATCGATGGTAACATTATCCCTATAGTTAAACATGTGAAAACCCTAGGATTCTATCTTGACACCAATACCAACCTTGCTAAACAAGTCAATATGACCGTCTCAACGACCGCCTACACTGGGAAACTAATTAGAGCCTGCAGACCTTTTTTATCTACAAACAGCTGCCTCACACTGGCTAGGGCTCTCATACAATCTAAGCTTGACTATTGCAACAGCCTCTACCTAGGCGCTAACCAAGGTATAGTCAATAAACTTCAGGTTCTCCAAAATAACGCGCTGCGAGCAGCACTAAACATTCCTAGGAGAGAGCACATCTCCCCCATCAGAATCTCCTGCAAATAGCTCTCCATTCAACAAAAAATTGACTTAAAAATTCTGTGCCTCACTTTCAAAGGCCTTGAACCACCTAGCTCCCCCTTATCTCACTAATAAACTTACTTTTAAGCCAAATACCAGAATCACAAGATCTTCCAACACCCTTTGCCTCACGGTGCCCAGATTCGCCTTTAAAAGAGCTGGCGGCTCAAGCTTCATGGTCCTCGCCCCTCAACTCTGGAATACCCTTCAGTTGAATATCACATCTTCCAAATCCTTCCAACAGTTCCAGAAACTAGTCATTGGCTGTCTATTGGATAAAACCAACCCCAAGTGGGACTAAGACTAGGACTACTGTATATACTGTACATATCATTCTAATGCTTAATGTTACGATCTTAATTACCTCTGACTGTACATGTTGTATCTTAACTCTAAAATGTATAACTGTAAATTCTATATATATTGTATATGTGTAACCTGTTCCTTAAGCGCCCATGTACTCCCGGGTCTGGAGCACTATATAAATAAATAAACAAACAAACGTTGACTGTTGTATGTGAAATTAGGATGCGGAAATGAAAAATGCATATTTAAAGCAGTTGTTGGATTCAGTTTGTAAGTAGTTAACCCTTCGATTTCCTGATTTTCCAAGATGTTTTTCTTAAATAATAATACAATAATACACTGATAATACAATATCAGTGTTTGAAATATGCTGCCCAGTTTATTCCATGCATATGTAATGAGCTTATCTTGTAGTTGTCATGAATCATGCTCACTGATTTGATTGTGCAAATCTCTTATCCTAACTAAGATTCTTGCAGACCAGTGTTACTTCTTTCGCTTTGGTGATATGTTCCTTAAACCACACTGTTTGTCTGCTGGATTTTGTCCTGAGATGACCTGAATATAGCATACATGAGATTTTAAATAATTGTGGCAAATATACCTTATATATACTGCTATATTATTGTGTATAGTTTTCCCAGCAGTTACAAAAAGGGTGTATGACTTGATATATAAGCATATGACCTGGAACGCTTGATACCATTTATTTGTATTAATTCGATGCAACATATTTTTTATGTTTGCCATGGATGTGAGCTAGTTGGTTCCTTTTTCACTTAGGACACTTGCTTGTAAACATCTACCTGACAAGCACATGGTTAACTGATGTGTTTCTTTCGTTGGTCAAGGTTTTTAGTTGTGTTTTGTGTGTTTCTTTATTAATTTTACTTTTCTGCTAGCTTTATAAAGAGGGAGAATGAAATTATTTTAGGTTACGTTTACAGTGCCTCGCACGTGGCCTACTAGCTGTCCCCCTAATGCCACTGTTTATGTTTAGGGTCTTATACAGCCGTCTTTCACCTGGAGGCAACATGATGCTTGCTGTCAAGGGAGAAACATTGCATTAAAAAAAAAAAAAAAAAAACATTGCAAGGAAAAGGAAAAGATATGAGGGAACAGAAAAAAAGCAAGGACATTTTAGGAGCTTGCAAAAAGCAAGAGGGGCACTTCTCCATGAAGCATCAAAAGCAAGGATTTAAAAGAGCAAGCTCCTATCTAGATGCAATGCGACCATGGAACTACCAACTGTTATTGGCCATTTGAAGATAGAGAATGAATAGGCATGTTTAGATCCAAGAAATTAAAAACTAGTGCCATGCACAGCTCAAATGACCTGACAGGGGGCCATCAACTTAACAATTTCTTTTACAAGTAACCAGTGGAGAGTACCAAGAAGGGGTTTCAATGAGGTGCTAAAGGAAGAGTCAGTAGCTGATTTAGCATCCACATTCTGTATTATCTGAAGGCCGCAGACCACATAATTGGAATACCCAATTTAAGAGAATTGACATAATCCAGACAAGCATAGACCAGGGCTATGAAAGTAAAAGGTCTGGACTCAGTTGGGAACAGAAGAAGAACTTGAATATTATTAATACAACAAAGTAGCGTTTGGTCAAACCACTAATCTGTGAATTAAGATAAAGATATTGGTTCAGCTGAAAGACAATGTTTTTAACTATGGGATGGACAAGGGTGGATAGAACTGAGTATCCAAATTTTTACCCGTCGCCTCAAAAACATCACCTCAGTTTTCTTAGTATTATGCTTGAGCCAATTTAACCTGAAATTAATGTTGCACCCCTCCCACACACACACACACGTGTAAAAATAATGTTAATATTAAAACATAACGTTTTCTCTATTTCCTGACTGAATTTCTACCAGAGTTTACTCCATTATTCCATTGGCAACGCATCATGCACTCACCTCATCAACAATAAGCCTTGAGTAAGAAAAGCACTTGCACCCAAAAACATTGCCATCTGCACATATGCATTTACACCATCACACACAGGCCTACATCTATATAGCAAATACGCACTCACTGACACACCAGCCAAACCCCAAATCCATAACGACATTAGATTTGCTTTAGGGGCCATTTATTGGTAGGACACCCCTAAACATAATGCCAAGGATGTACTACTAAATCTACGTCACAATCCATACAGCACCAGGAAATGATCTGAACCTTACAGCATCAATGCACGACAGCACGCAGGTATCTCTCAAAAAATAGAATACAGAACAAAATTACACTTGTAACATCACTGATGCTTGACACAATTCATGGCCCACCAAAATAAAACATGCCTATCAATATGTAAACCATGGCACATAGCAACACATAACACAATAGACATAAAAATAAATATATTTCACATGTTCATTCTGTATGAGTAAGGTCCATGCTGCACCAGTAAAACAGAACCCAGATCACCTTGAATTTGAACATCACCAATTAATGACAAGACAACGACCCCCCGCTAAAGAAAGCTCTGTGACACTGGTGAATGTAACACAAGGACAAGAAAAGCTTCTAAACATTCATCAGACCACCCTTACAAATGGCACAACTTCAGGCCACCTAAAAACGACCCAAAACAATACTGTGAAGCTAATTCCTAGACCTAATCATTAGCAAAGAATAAAAGGAAAAGAACAGGTGTTCTAGAATGCACATGCCTTTTGCTAACAAACATGTATTTACAGAAGCACCTTGTTTAATGCTTCAATGAAAGAAAACCCACATAACTACAAATCAACTAAACACAAACCCCCTGTGAAAAATCAGGAACTAAATGTAATAGTATATCATGTTTACAGGATTAAACGAACAAACACACATTTTACATAGTATATGCATGTACAGTAACAACAAACACAATATTCCCCACTAAAACACAATACATGTTTTAACATCGTCAAGTCAACAGAGCTCCCATGAACAGATGAGGGCTACTGCAGGAGAACTGAAGAAGCCACACAACAATGGCAAAACATCACTCCAAGCATATAACTCTGGAAGAAGAAAAAGAGAAAACGGTAAACTGACCCCAAATCGGCCCAGCCATGTCGTCCATCAGCACTTGCTGTGGCACACCCTGCGCCCACTCCTAGCGTGTCCCTTTGCCATGTAGCACTCAACAACCAAGCACTTTATCTGTGGCTCACCCATGAGCCCAGACTCCGCAGCAATTAAGCCTTTTGCCCTTTTGCTTGCTACACTTTCAAGTTCTGAATACTCACAAGGCATAGTAGATTTGTCCTTCTTCCTTTTCCATCCACTGCTCTTATTAATTATTGTGTTATGTAATGTATTTCACTCCCTTGTCCCCCCCTCACCCTGTGGACGATTTGAAACAGTATTTTGCACGGGACAAGGCGGGACTTCTGAGCACAGCACACACCGAGATTTCCCAGCACGAGCCAACAGTTCCGCTCTCAGCTATCAGAGCCCTCAGTGGTTTAGTCTCTTTTCTACAAAAAGTCTCTTGCCTTTGAGGACCTTATGTATTCCAAAATAAAAAAAGTCCTTTCTGCTTGTACGTTTGGTGATGTCTTTTCACCCCTGGATCTCCCTCTTCCGAGCTCAGATCCACAAAAGTTCCTAGCAATATTAAGACCTTCCGTAGTTAGGTTTGTTGCTTCCGAGGACTTGATGATTTCAAAATGATAACCAAAAGCTCCTTTCTGATTGCACTTGGGGTGATAATTCCTCACCCTTCGCTACCCATCTTCCAGGCTCAGACCCGTCTCGAATATCAGCCTCCCTCAGTCGTATTCACCCTGGCTTATTCAAAAGATTCCTCTGTTGCATTCACATGTCAGTGGGGTGATGGCTTTTCAACTCTGGGTCCCCCTCCTCCGGGCTAAGACCCTTGTCAAATATTTGCCTTCCCTCTGTTGGGTTCACTATGGTCTTTTCAACACAATCTCATCTGTGACATTCACAAATCTTAATGTCTTTTTAAACAGTTCACTCTTGTCAACACACTATTCCTTGGGACTTCTAACTTCTCCCCCTTTTATCGGCATCACTCCATCAGGTTCACATTTGCCAACTTTGCTAGTCTGAGCAATTTCTTGCACTGTTTTTTACTGGACCCCTGTATGACCAATTTGATCCCCTTTCTCACATTTCCCAAGGCCTTCTGGTAACAGTAGTTTCAACAATAGGGTAATCGCCCAGAGATTCTCGAGTGAGCACCCACGTGATGCCAGACTCTTCTGCAGCTTGTTTTCCCATCTCACATTAACAGTTCTTTGTATTTCTTCAATTAGCCGTTTGCTACTTTCTTCTACACAGTTCGGTTTCTTATCAGTTCTCCCCTCGACTCACCGGCTGTGATGAACCACTTAGCTTTGCTTGTCTCTGGAATCAAGGTCAGCACCACAGCGGCAAGCATCTGTCCCCGGCTTGGTTGTCCCAGGAGGATAGCTCAGCGGCAGCGTGCTCGACTTGGAAACAAGACGACACGGAGCAACACAGGTTCGATCCCTGGGTCCGCGCTTAGAAACCTCTGGGTATTAAGCGCGTTATAAATAACCTATCATATCATATCATATCATATCAGCAGAGGAAGGTCCTGTGTACCGTTGACATCTGCTGCAACACACGCTGGCTATTGTTTGCCGTCCTACGATTCCTTCCGCCCTCGCGGTCTTATAATTTCTTTCCGCAGAGGTTTCACAGGGCTTGGTCGGAAAGGGCAAGTTCACTTCTCTCCTTGTCACCCTCTCAATTCATGCCATATCTCTCCTCCTCTTGAACAGTCGTGCTGAGTTAGCTCCCTCATCATGCAGACTGCCTTGCTCAAATTGTGATCTCGTGCTCCACCTTTTATCCCTGTGGGGAAGGAAAAGGCCATCAGGTGTGTGTGATTCTGGTCAATTGCCTGACTTTGCCTGACCCTTGTGGTGGCACATGTCAGGTAAACTGCTCTGGTGTTTGTCTGTTGTCTTTCATGGTGGGTAATTGTGTTTGTGTCAGAAAAAGGGGGAGGTAGAGTATTTGAGTATCCTACGTGGTAGGATGTGGGAATAGGTGTTGTAAAACGGGGAATACTGCATCTCACCCGTCAGTGTCCCACTTCTACTCCCCAAGGACCCCCGATCCATGTGATACTCCCGCACTGGTCCACCCCCAGGAACTGGATTCAATAGCGATGGCTGTGTCCTGACTACCGGGATGACAGATCCCCAGGGACTAGTAAGTGAGACACCTGCAGTTTCAGTTTTCTCAAAATACTAAGTGTACCTGCAGCAGCGACTCCAGTCACATTTTCCTAGAAGTCCAGTACACAGTGCAGAGGGATTGAGAGTGAATCACATCTTCTTGATCATTAGCAATTAGAATGGCTTGCTGGTTTCCAAAACACTTTCATGGCAGTTTAAAGCATTCCTAAATGCAATTTAATGTACAATACATTTGAAAAAGGAGGCCTCGGTTATGGCCAGATAAGACTCGAATTCAAATGTAGACTTAAACTCAAGGTAATTTTTAGATAGGCTAGCTAGCATACACTCCAATATGCATTCAGCTAGGAACCTAGCCACTTAGGCTTGCCTTTACCCATTTTTTGTGAGATCACGTATATGGGTGTAATTTTACTGCACATTGGTCTTCCCAATTTGGTTAATACTGCTTTTAAATATGTCTGCCAATGGAGTGCAGTACCTCATGTAGCTGAAGGGCATCATCCAGTGCCTCTCTATATACACATTCCAAGCTCTAGGGTGCTCCACACCTTGGAACAAAAGAAATCCAATGTGGATAACTGTGTCCCCTGCTCACATTCTAAAAGGCCAAGTTAGCCTAATGGAAGTAAAGATAATTGAGCAAAGATATATAGCAGTTATTAACACTTTGAAACCTATATACAGGTAATTTCCATAAAAAATTCAATGATACATTTGTGTCAGAAGAAACAATTTTCTCTTTTTAAATTGTTTCTTCTAACACAAATGTATCCGATTTCACATTTTTTTTTCCACATTTTTTTTTCCGACTTTTTTGCATTCGACATATTCACTATAAACCAGCTTTGTTGGATATGGCCTGCTGTGTGTAGCTTGTTATAGAGCCATGATGCCTTTTGCAAGGTGTGTGTTTGCGCTCTTTAAGTCTCTTTACCATAGCATACCATAACAATAATAAATCATAATAAATAAACATAAAACACTTCAAAGTAAGCGCTTACAACACATAGGGCCTTATTCACAGAGCTTTTACCTATGGGATTGCACCATTATAAAATACTTCTGTGAATCAGGCTCATAGAAAGGAATACTCCAACCATGTGCGCCAAGATGCACATTTGTAAAAGTGTTCAAGTAACAATCAATAAAAACACACTGGCAACGTTAGACTATTACTTTAACTTTTGTTTATCTGTACTTTTTAAACAATTCTCTCCTATCATCAAGTAAAAAACACTCCCTTATCAAAATAGGAGACATTTACTATCTTCATGGGATACAGAATTAACCACTGCTATAGCAAAACCTCACAATATATCCTTGATATTCCACTGGATGCTGTATGAACTGCATATTCACAGACACAAGTGTAATAAAAACACAATTGTACCCAAACAAATACTCACAGAATCTGGCAAAATGATTATAACACACAATACTCATTTAAAAAAGTAGGAAGTAATTATAAAAGGGTAACACCTATAAATATTTTGAAAGGTGGTGGTAAATGTGAACATATTATTAAACACAACATCAAATAAAACCCAAATGTAATACCAAGCAAAACATAAAATATAACCATCATTAAAGAAACCATAAATGTGTTGCCAAACTCTTAAAACAACTGCGATGCACTGCTAATTACATCTCACTCTTAGGTAATTTCTGTAGGGAATTGGGCTTTCTATTTAATCTTTCCAGTTGTTCGGGTGTATTTTTTGTGTCATCCCTCACATGAAATATAAACAAACCAAAGAAGGTTATTTTCTCTTGTAAACACATGAAATATAAAGAAAACATAAGACATTTTATTTTTTGTTTAATTATGTATTTATTCATTGTTGAAGTCCGGTTCAAAATGTGTTCCCATCCATTTCATTTGTGTTGATATGCATTGGGTCATGAGCCATGACCAGTGGCCATCAGAACTGCCATAAGGCTTAAGTGACCCCTGGGTGTGACTGCAGTTCATACACAGCAAGTACTTTGGGTGGCTTCACAGGGACTAGGGCATGGCCCATGGCCATGCCTCAGGGAAAATGGCCACTGCCCATGACTGCAGGCAAGGCCAGGGCACTCAAACTGACATAGGTATAATGGTATAATTGCCACTAAGTCTTACCCCAGCGGGTGTGCAAATAACTCATAGCTAACAAGGCAGTCCCAGTAGGCAGGATGACACATTCTGGTTTGGGTTTTCAACTCAATAAACGTGGATCGGGGCACGCCTGGCCTTCTATGTCAAGTTTCTCTTTCATGCAGCCCCCCCCTGTCAGGATCAGACCTCCCACAACAAAGTTCACATAGGTCCCCCTTGGTCATGTTCAGACCTCTTCAGAACAATACTTCAACAAGACTTGCAAGGGGACTCCCTTCCCCAAGCTTATTGCACTTCGGGTCTCCCTCAGTCGGGCTCAGACAACTTTCGGATGTCAAAGACGTTCCAATGTGCGTGGCTCTCTTTGCAGACCATGAAATATAAAGGGGTTGAACCAGAGTGAGCAGGATGACAAGGAAATTTGTTACTCTCTTCTAAAAAAACATTTTATTTGTGTAATACAAAAGAATCTATACGTGTTTAAAACAATTCATAATATCTAAAAAATTTCTAACAATCAATAACATTATTTTCTGACCCAAAACAAACTCATCTATACACATCTCTCTCAGTCATTCATTCATCCCTAGTGTCCAAAATGGCAACAAAAGCTCTCTTCTCAATAATTTGTGATATTATAACTCATAAATCACCATCACAACGATGTTATCAATTTTTCAACCCAAATGTCAATACAGGTGTTTTTACTATTCGTGTTACTTTAGAACAGTTCTATAATCCTCGACATATGTTTCAGTCTTTATGGGGTTTATAAACTCGCCCCCTCGTTCTCGACCTTCTTCAGGACGTTTATACAAAGAACGCGTTGACTCTTTGCCTCAAATAGACTGATATGGGTTCCTTCACCTCCACATATATTGTAAGAGATGCTTGAAAGGGTAAACTGGAGTGAATCCGTCACTAGGACCACACTGGTGATGTCTTCACCTTGGGCCTGGAGCTCAGTCCATGCTGTATTAAAGGATCACTTCTACTTCTGGCTTCTCTCAACTTCAACCAGGTGTATCTCCCTGTTTTCTTTGCTTTACTGCCAAGATGTACTCGGCATCCGGAGTGTACTATTATTAATAGTCCTGTTTCTCGTATGGTGTCTTTGACGTCATTATCCTGTCCCCAATTATTCGGCACTCACCTTAAAAGTTCATTTATTTGGTCGGCACCTCACTGTGTTTGATCCCGCGACTGTTTTCTTCCTGCTCCTTCTTCACTTGCAGACCTCCACAGGACCATTTCGACTACATTTGATTTATTGTTGCAAATAATGCACCTTTTACAGAATGGGCTACTTCCTTACTTCGGACCACTCCGTTATTCAGTATCGCTGATTTCACAGCTGTTCTTATTTCAAAGGTCATTCACAGGTCTGCCGTTCTTTGCATCTCATCCACACGCATGCAGCCTTCAATTGCGATATAATGTTGCCACTTCAAACTTTCTTTAAACACACAGCAGTCTCTCAGGTTGCTCGCCAACTCACCGGCTGTGTGCATTTCTTTCTTGGTTTTCCGATTTCCAATTCACGAGTCAAGGTTAGTACCACAAGCTTGGCCTTGCATCCCGAACTCTGCCGTTCACCCAGGTGTGTTGCTGGCATCCTTGAAACACAATGCAGCCTTTTAATGTGGGATCTGGCCTTTTCCTTGTGTATTTCATGGCCTGTCGGAGGTAACAACCTCCAGTGGGGAACTCTTGGGGTTTTCAACCCGCTGCTCTCGTCCCTTGGTCTGCCACTCTGCTCCAATAGGTTTGCCTTTGCCCCAGAAGTGCTGCTCATTCTGCCTTGCTCAGTGTGTGCCTCTAGGTGCTGCCTTTTATCAGTGTGTGGGGAGCTAATTGGTATCAGGAGTATGTCAAGTGCCTGACGTTGCCTGACCCAGTTAATGGGACATGTCCAATATGATTTATGAGAGTAAGTCTGGTTACTCACAGTCACCCTCTTTCTTGGCCTTGTGTTTGTGTAAAAGGGGGGGAGGAGTTGGAACATTGCAGAATCCTGAAAAATAGGATGGGTTAGATGAACAAAAAAGGGGGGTATACCACATCTCACCATCAGCTGTCTCGCCCTACACTCCCTGATGATCCCTCACACAGGTGATCCTCCCTCACTGGTCCACCCCTAGGAACTGGATTCAAAAGCGATGGCCATGTCCTGGCCAACTGGATGACAAGGACCGGAGGACTAGCAGGTGAGACACCCTTTGGTTTCTTGCACTAGCAAGAGTGCAACTGATGCGCTAATCAGTGAAATTGTCACTAAATATTATGTTGCCAAGAACCTACCTGTTATAGCTGCATTAGTAATTACCATTTGACCAGAAACAATGTAATTGATGCAGAGTGCTTTGCAATTGTCTCTGATGCTTCTGTTGCCAATAATCTATCTGCAACTCCTGCACATGTTAATGTTGGTAATGCCCATTCAATCCCCTATTTAGACACATCTGAGCAACTCAAAGGAGCTCTAATAAGTGCAAGGTCCCTATTGGCACATGCGCTAGACATTTCTGGCCTTATCACCTTCAACAACCTCACCTTTCAGGCCATCACAGAAAATTGGCTGCACCCTGCAGCTGGCCCCTCTATGTCCTTGGCCATGCCTGTAAAATATACTATCTTCAGGAAAGACAGACCAGTAGCCAAAGAGGGGGAGTAGACCCCATTGCCAAAAATGTGCTATCTATTAGAGAAATGTAGCCACCAATCCAGAGAGCTTCTCTCTATCAAATTGACCCTCTCCTACACATTCACCCTTTATCTCAATTACAGGCCCCTTGACCATTGCTTTCATTACTCCTCTCACTAGAGACCAAGCCCTCATCCACAATTGTACTTTTGGGTGATTTAAACCTAGGTTTCAACAACGCTACATATGCCCATGCACTCTCCCTAGCCAAATCCATCAAAGCCATGGGCTTCTCCCAACGCATCTCAGGTCCTACTCACGACAAAGGCCTTACCTTAGATTGGCTAGCAGACAGACTGCAACTGCAACATCCCGGTACTTTCCAATATGACCTGCCCGTGGTTAGACCATAATGTGATCTCCTTCACCATCCCAATGAGTAACTACCCTGCACCGGCGGCACCTCTTCTACCAGCCACTCTCACGAGAAATGCCCGGAACATAACTCCAGCCAATATCCTCACATTAATGAAGACACTCACAGCCTACCAACCCCTCACTAATGACCCTACAGCTATGGTCGACCTATATAAGCACTCGCTCCTTGAAGCAATTGATGAAGTGGACCCTCTGACTAACCATAAACCCAAACCTCCAGTAGACGTGAACAACTGGTTCACTCCAAAGCTCAAAACCATGTGTTCAACTAAGTGAACAGATGAGTCTATATGGAAAAATAATCGCTCAGGCACCAACAAAAAACACTTAACCATCTTATCTAAAACCTACATACAGGCCATACTCCAAGTGAAAAGTGTGTCCTACAATGAGAGAACTGACACAGCTTATTCTGGTACCTTTGAGCATTTTGCAATATTGCGTGAACTCGAGTCACCAGTTGCCCCTCTAGCCAGCTGCCTTAAAGACATCACCTGATGTGCAAATATCCAAAATGCACTGCTGGAAAAAATCTCCTCTTTCCAAACTAAAATCTTAGCAAAAAAAAGCCTGTGGCTATTGGAACACCCCCAGTCCAAGCCCTAGTTCCACCTAACTATGACACCCACCTGTTTGAGTTCTCCCCAGTCTCTGACCCAGAAGTAACTAAAATAATCAAAACCGTCCAGATGTCAAAGTGACTCTTGTCCTGCCTCTTTAATCAAAGACTGCATTGTAGAGGTAGCACCATTCATTGCCTCACTTGCCAATACTTAATTTTCCACGGGCACTGTACCCACCAACCTTAATGAGGTCTGGTCCGCCCGCTGCTCAAGAAGCCTATGCTTCTATCGCCCTCTCACAACAGTCTGTAAGAGATACAAGTGGTGTGAATTTCAACTAGTCCAAGAATTTCATTGACAACTCAGACTCCTGTAGAAAGTGGATATCAGTGTTGATTTTGTGCAGCATGGGCATGCACCTTAGCACTGATGTTAGGCACCGATGAAAATTCATACAAACCTAAGAAAGGGTGACTTGGGCTTAGCATAGCAGAGAATTGTAGTGTAGTGTAGGAACTGACACTACTCATGGCTAACACTACTAACATCCTAACCCCTGACCCACTAATATAATTAGTGCTTGGAATGGGACAACTTAGTCCATAGCAAATTCTGCAAACTAAGGGTGCACACTAAGAGTGCAATTTGGGTGGTGTAAATGGGGCTGCAGGCACAAATTAATTTTTGTTGCTTAGAAAATAAAAGGCATGAGGCACGTCCCCATTGTTTTACAGTGGGGACGTGAAGATCAGAGTATGAGGAATTTACAAAATCATTCTGCCCAAGGTAGGCCCATTGTCTAAACTGGCAGCGCAGGACACTGGAAGGGAAATGTGTCACCTAGCCATCCGGAGCTTCACTGAGCTGATCCCTGTACAAAGGTAATAGCCAGGAGCATGTGTTAGCTTTCTGGAAAATTACAGGGAGTGCACTAAAGGAACAAGTTTGACTGATGGATGACATCACAGCCAGGGCTGGATTATGATACATTTTATGTAAGGTGCCATAATTAAAGAGGAGGGAACTACATGTGGACTTTAAAAAGCTCAGTAGGACGAGTAAGGGGGCCTTTTGCCAGAAGCACAGAAACCAAGAGGAGAAAAAACAAGTCAGAGTAGTCTTGCGGTGTTGTGCTGAGCCATGCTGTTGTGTGTGCTGCAGAAGAGGAAACAGGGGGTGCTTCACTGAAGGGTAGTTTCCAGGAGCAGAGACAGGGCCTGTGTGCTTTGGAGAATTCATTGCTGTCTGTAATCGGCAGGCTCAGAGTGCCATAAGCAGTGTTTAAGCATAAAGTGACAAATGAAGACAGACAAGTGTTTTAAATCATTGTACACTCATTTTCAAAAAATCAAATTAGCTGCTTGAAAAAAGAAGCTAGTTACCACGCTCTCAAAGCTGTATGTGCAACACTTATATCTCAAGGTTGATATAAAAAAACATGCGTGCTCTGCCAAGTTGCTGCTCATGGAGGAGAGACTTTCGCTTGGGGTGAGAGACCCAGGAAAAGGTTCTGGAATTGCCATTGTCATAAATGCACTGCTTCCTTGTTGACGGATTGACAAACCATTGAAGCAGATAAGTTGGAAAATGTTTCTTTCTTCCCAGTTTGTGTTCAATGTTACATGTTTCCAATAAACATTGGGCCTCATTACGAGTCCGGCAGTAGCCTGCCGGTTTTTCCGGCTCGGTTACCGCTGGACTCGTATTATCATTCCGCCTCCGTGATTCCCGGAATGACCGGGGCATTACAACCCAGTGACCCGGGAATTCCAGAGGCGGAATTCGGTAAATCCCAATTCCCATTGAGTCCTATAGGACTCAATGGGAATGGGGACCATGGAAACACCGGCACATTCTCGTGATGGTGCCGGTGTTTCCACGTCCGCCTGCAGGAGGGCGGTGCTGAACCCGCCAGGTCAGACCTGGCGGGAATGACACCTCCGCCTGCAGGACTCGAGATCACCCGGTATGGAAACAACAGTGGCGGCGGGTTTAACGCCACCGTTATTTCCATACCGGGTGACTCGTAATGAGGCCCATTGTGTTTATTTCTGTGTGTTTTTATTATGATCTGCAGTCAATCTATAAAGTGTATTGCAAAATAACGAAAAGCTGGGCATGGTTGGTTATTGTGTGGCATGTTTATTTGTGTAACGTGTAGAAGATAGAATTTGGTACAACTATAACCGCAAATGCATGATAAAACTTTGAGTGACCTGCACAATACAAAGTCCAGTTGTGACCTTAGACAGAGCCCGAAAACAAGGAATCATAGCTGATCTCCACGCTAGGAATCAGAGACACCTATAAGACAGAACATGAGATTGTAGAGGCATAAAGATAAACATTTCAGACATATATTTTTCATCCTGGGTGGGCATCATTTAGTTTAAGGTACAAGTGCTGGGCGTGGCCCTACATAGTGCAGTCATATTGTGATGTGCTAGATGCACTTTGAACTCCTTTAATTTTGTTTGTCCTCTGTTTAAATGACATTGTGTGGGGAAGTGCTAGTGATTTTACTGGGTGCACTTTGAATTTCTTTTTACTGCCTTGGTGGCATTGTGTGATCATTCGTTTGCAAGTATGACAGAAGGCGAAGGGGAATTTTCGGCCCTTTGCAATTATGCAGAGGCTAAACTGTTCACTTTGGCAACACGGTCATATGAGATTTTACGAGGCTGGCGCGAGAGAATTATCTCTTCAGTAGATAAGGATGGTTTCAGTGAGATTTTTGCTGAAGGGAGCATTGTGCAATACTGCCTTGTATGGCTTTTTCCAGCAAAATGATCGTAAATGACAGATTGACTATCTTATTCGGTTAGGTGCCAAACTTTGGTTCTCATTGCATAAGCTTGGTAAATTACGGGCAAAAGACTGTGAAGTTATTGCAGAAATACACTTTGACTTAGTAGCGATGCAGGAGCAAATGTTGCAATTAGGAGAACCTTCAAAACAGGGTGAACAGTGCCTGCAGGTCCAACGTGACGATGTAAGTGCATGATTGGTGATGAAAGAGAAACAGTTTTCAGAAAAAGATAATGCATTTAAAAACAATTTTGAATGGTGTCCGAAAAGATAGGGACCTAGGGCACTTACAGAGGTTCAGACACTCAGGAAGGTTGGTAGTCAAACAGCTAAAGATTTACAGACAATGGAGGATGAGATTTGTAGGGTTATGGATGAGAATGGAAAAAGGATGGAAACAGTTGATCATTGTAAAATGCAAATTGCAGAATTGCATGAGGAAATTGTTAAATTAAGGAAAGAGAATTCTGCACGTTATGGTCAAACTCAGGATCTTCAAGCACAATGCAGGGAGAGAAGATGTCAAAATGCAAGTGTCAGGGCTGATAGGAATAGAGAGCTGCTTATGCCCTGTGGGAAGCAGGGTGTTTCCCTCGCTGAGGCTGAATACAGACACAGTCTGGTAAATGGGCCAACTGTTGTTGACTCAGTAAGAGCTGGCTGCTCTCCAAAACACAAGGCTGAGTCTGACAACTCAGGGCAGAACACAATGGGGCAAAGTGACCCATCGTGCAATACATGGTGCAATCTACTAAAGATAATGAAGTGTATCAAGACTTTAAACAAACCATTCAAAAATGTATTCAGGCATTTCCACCGAAGATCACCTACAGAGTGTAACTGAGGTTTTTCAGACACTTGAGATTCCCAAAGCCCAACGTGGTATGTTCTTGCATCGTACCATGGAAAGTGCTTCTGCTAGCTTCATTCGAGGTGTAAATGAGTAGAAAAATGTATAATGGGAGGACTTTCAAAGAGAGATTAGGAAACAATTTTCTCCATATCATTCTATCCAAAATCTTAGGAAGGCCACATTCAGCATGACTTACTTAGATGAGTCGCCACTCCAGTTCTTGCAAAATTTGAAAAGAGCATTCTCACATTTTCATTGGCATAGGACCGACCCCAATTCAATAGAATTCAAAACCATGTGTTTCTATGGATTGAAACAGGACATCATTTCTCAGCTTGATCGTGAATTTAATTGAGATAAAACCTTAGAATGGATCATTGGACAAGCTACTGAAATCTATGAAATATTCTAATGAATAATAATCAGCACCACAATTCCCCAGGTCTGCTTTGTGAGCTTTATAAATGTAAAAATCAATACAAAATAAAATAGAAATCTCCAATGAGAAGGGATAGTTTAGGAATAAGGAGCCCACCAAGCAAAACTTTAAAGAATCTACTCCTGTAATTCTTGAGGTTAAATCTGGGAAGATGCCATTGGAGACAGATGAAATTCAGATAAGGAATGACATACCACATAATGAGAGGGGCGTGGCCATGCAAGGGAAGGCACAATACCCCAAACACCCCAAACACATGTGTTCCAATCCATAGATCCCAGTGACAGAAGCTCTTACATTAGTCCTCTGTATCTTGGTTCTCTCCAAAGGTGAAATTTCGCTATGATATGCTAGGGCCAAATAATACCAAGAATCAGATGTATAATGGGCCATACCTGGTCTTAGGGGTACAGAGTAGATTTGACTCTGCCACAATGAAATATGGAAATCAGGCAAGGCCAAGTTATGTAGATAGATACATTGAAAATGGGAGCCTCATCCAACATAGGGAACAATTTCAGCCAAGTGAGAGAAAGAATTATACACCTGGTCATTATGCTCAGTCCTCCCCACAGGTTGACCATGGTCAGAAGACGGTCACCCCACACTCTCAACCCCTGTATCACGGGAATTCAGGGGAAACACAAACAGGAATCAGTCTCCTGAAAGGTACCAGAATAGGACTGATCTGGGTGAATTCAACAACCAGTACCAGCCTAGAGCACAGAGAGAGGAGTTCAGGGATATGGACAGATTCCAGTGATTTGAGGTGCAGGTGAACATGTTGTCTGAGCAGATAGGGAAACTGTGTGCAGTACAGAAACAGCAACTGAATGAAAGTGCAGAATGTCATAAAAGTGACATTGCACGGAGAGATGATACATTACTACTTGGCAAGGCTTCCCACAATAAAAGTGCAAATGACAATAATTTACCAATGAATGAACAAACTGAAGTGCCTAGCAATTTAAAACCAAAAAGAAAATACTAAATGAATATGATATAGGAAATGAAAACACCACATAAAGGGGGGATGGTTTAATCTAGAGTTGAACCAAGCCATTCATGCGTGTGAAAATGGGAAAGCGCAAAACAGAAACACACAAGAAGTACCTGAGGAACAAAGAATCAAAAGACAATGTAAAAATGGTAAGTGAAATGAGAAAAGTGAAGCGATAGCTGATACTATACAAACAAACAAAGAGGTTGCATTGCCTGATTGTTCTAATAGTGATCATGTCCCTACAGAAAAGAAAACATTGCAAAGACAATCCTCTAAAAAGTATTTCAAACCACATATGTTTCATGAGGCAAAAATAACAGGTACAGTACCAAAAAAAGGTAAATGTCACACATCAGAAACTGATATTCTAACACGACACTTGTGAACATACCGAACAACTGGGTCCCAGAGTGGTGGTAAGTGGAAGAGATCCAGACAATGGGAAAAAGCAGAACAGTAATGGGGATGAACACTTGTGGTCCTGAGACAGAAGGGCAGTCAAAGGAAAACAGAAATTGAAAAAGAGATGGGCAAAAGGCAAGTAAAATGTCATTGCATATGCCCCTTGGCCCAGAGCAAGAAGCCAGGAAGGTTTAAGAAAGATAACCCCTGAAATCAGTAACAATTCACATTTCCTGTGTCTACTTGAAGAATGCAAGGATAGATATTAATCCCCTATTACTGTTGAAGACAGGTGTAATACATTTTCAATGATTGACACAGGTGTGCAGGCAACAGTGATGTCAAAGAAATTAATGTAAATCATTAATGAATGTAGATCCACAAAAGACATACTGAAGCTGAGACAGAGTGAAATCCCCTTGCATAATTTCAATGGAGATGAAATACAAGTGGAAGGTGTCACTGATGTTAATATCAAGATAGGGAAACATAGAATGAGACAGGAAGTGGTGGTCATGCCCATTGAAGAGATACCATTCTTTATTGGAACAAGATGTCTTAAGAGATTGTCACCCCTCATTGATGGGGTAAATGGGGTGTTGTGGTCTTTGGCCAAAACAAAACAAAAATGAAACCTTAAAGAGTAATGAGTGAGGGTAACAGTACAAAAGAATACCACACCATTGCTAGATCAGAAAGTGCAGTGGAAGAATATCTTCCGAATGTCTGCATGCCTAGTGTCACTGTCATTCTCAAGTGTCAGGATTAAATACAAGGATGTGCTCTAGCACCTTAAAGCGTCAGTGTGCTAGATGGAATTACCAATAAAATATCTCAGACCAAATAACCGGATAGACTCAGAGGAGATGGTAAAATACTACGTTCATCTCAAAGAAGTAAATGCCAGGGTCATAATGAGGCCCTATGTGTGTTAATTCCTAATTGGTGGTCTCTTATCTGTGAGACACACCCTGAGCTACTTCTATACGCATGGGATAATATACTCATCATAGCAGAGAATATGGCAGCAGAATAATACTTTGTAACAATGTATATAAAAGTGCACAGTAGGCTTTTCTGATTGGTTGGCAACCCAAATTCAACCTTGGGCATTCGGGTCACTAGCAGAACGTACATATGAAACCCAGGTGCTTGGATATATGTCCGAACTCCCCTTGTTTTACCAATCAGTCTACCTTGTCTCATTGGTAGGCTGCAGGCCAGTGTCTTCTGTTTGAAGGCTGACCTTGACAGTCTGCACTGTCTCAGATATTCGATGGAGTGTAGGCACACCATTATCTTAGCTTCAGACTTAAAGAATAGCCCTTGTTTGCAAGCTTACATCACGTGTTACGAGATCATGAATGTGTCCATTTAGAAAGTGTATTAACCACCATTTAATTCAATTATGCCGGGTGCAGTTGTTCCTCTCACGTACGTCCTCACACATTGTCTGCTCGTTAGACTCCCTTTGTGCTTTGCCTTATTTTCCCGAAATACCATCCTTGGCTCCAAGCCAGTGTACTCCTCTATTTTGCAAGGGAAAACAACTTCTTCATCATGTTTTCACTTTAAGATCTTGGCCTCGTATTTTGAGGTAGCTGGGTTGATTGACATAAGAGTCATCCATTTTCTTCTGATGGTCGTCCTAAACGTTGAATTTATACCTATCATAAGCAAGCTTCCACGTATTCTTTCTAACTTGCGTTTCACTGTATTTATGGTTATTAACCAGTGAGTCACTTCATTCTTCTTTGTGCTCATAATTACTTTGTTGTAGGGTACATGTTTCCTTTGGTGCTTCAGTCACATCATCATTCTTAAGTATTTTCATATCCTTTCTGCATAGGTTCTGATATCTTCTTTATCGCATTCCTTTGATGTTATTGGTCTTTGGTTTAATGCTCCTCCATTATGTTCATGTCTGCATTTCTTCAGCTTGGCAAAGTACATCCATCTTGGTAACTTTCCTCCACCATATCATCCTGTGAGTACACTCTGAAGGAATGTCTAAGTGCATATTGTCTCTCATGTACTCAACGTGGTGCAGGAATATTGCAAGATTCTGGCAAGGGTTCCCCATCATGGCTCTTCATCTGTAATCCCAATATAATGGTGGCAGGGTGGTGGGGAGTAAGGAGAAGACGGGTACCTCCTCATCTACATTCCCCCCTCTGGTCGAGTTCTTGACCAAACTCTTTGCTTCTTCTTCTACAACTCCTGTAATGCCTTCTTCTACCATTTCATCATATTTTCTTTTCTTCTCAACCCATATCTTTGTCACCCCCATCAGGTTACCTGCATTCTTTATATGTTCATCCACACGCCAGGTCATGAATCGACATCTCCTGTTGGTGAACAGAATATAAATTGTCCCACATACTTTTTCCAATCATTGGGATAGTTATATTTAGTTCCTAGAGGTCCAAGGGTATTTTTCTGTATGTGCTCTCGGGTGCTGTCTTCAGTTTGCTCAAATGTTCCAGCATTAATATCAACCATTATCTTCATTCCAATAGCTTTCTTTTCTGTCTTCCTACATTGTCCCACGATGATCCTTATGTGACAGAATCCTAGCACTATGAACACTAGTATTGCTACAAGCATCTTGAAAGAATTTACTAGCCAGTTGGAATCCATGAAAACAGAGATGTAAACCAATAATCATCTTCAATTTCATCTACTTTCTTCATCACCCTTGTGTGCATGTTAATTAATGTAGTTATCGCTTCAGTTAAGGTTCAATTTTTTGCATCATGAGAAGGTATGTATGTACAGCAAGAAGGTCTGACTTTGGCGCACACGCCTTTTTCCATTGCTGCAATTACAACTAGGACATACCTATTATGGAGAGTCTTCAAGCAAATTGCTCTCAATTCTTCTCTAATTGCATTGAATACTTTTATTGTTGACTTGATTGTCTGCAAAAGCTCCCATCTAGTAATCTGGAGCCATGTAGCATTTACTGCAGCCTGAAGTCCTGGCAAGAATATAGATATAATTTTCATTCCTGAACAAGGTGTGCTCCTCTGCGACATTATTATAAGACTCTGTTGCTTTTGCTGAGAAATAATTACTTCTCCTCAATCAGCGAAATTCAGGTGATCTTCTCTTTCTGGTATGGTCATCCATTTTTGGAAACTCATCAATATGGAGATCACTTTATGGGATCACCAATGCGGGTACATGTATCATCACTATGGAGCATATTCTACCCAGGTCTTTGGCACCTGCATGTAGGCTCTGGATCCACAGGCCCAATATCAATTATTTAACACTGCAGTTACTCCATCCATTCCTGGGACTTCAATTAAATGTTTACATCCTTTATTCTTCCCAACCAGGATCAGAACGTAGTTCCTGAAGCATGCTGTTGCATTTTTTAGCGGTATTATAAAAATGGGTCTTGCTTCATTTTTGACCCATGTGAGTAACTTTAGGTACTTGGCCCATGATTTCAGTCATTTGTTTCTCACTATCATCACTATACCGGTTGATTATTGCTTCAATAAATGTTCAGGGCAATAGCCCTTCTTCCCATCCAGTACTAATGAGAACATATCCATATACCACCAGCTGAGCTCTTTCTCCACATCTTGGCTCTCGGGTTTTTTCAATGTTGTCTGAGAAATTCAACATATCAATCTGGGCAACCTGTATTCATTCCCCTATCTGGGCTGGATACATGAGTTTATTGGTTGTCCAGCCCAAGCCATTTTCCATCTTTCATGTTTTCAAATGGGTATCTTCACATGGAAATGCTGCTTTTTCTTGCCACAGTAACATCGCCCATTTTCCTCAAATTGTCCTCTGGTTGTGCATAGCACTAGATGAATGAGACATTCTGCATCATTTCATGACATATCTCTTGCAATTAAAGTTCTTGTTACACTTATGGTGTTGGGATCAAGGAACATACATAGAAGTTTTCATCTGTCAAACTCCTTCCCACTTCTTTTATGTGCTGGTACCATATGTTATTCTTTAAATCTACCGCATTATCTAAATAAGAGTTTATAGTTTCATGATCCTCCCCACTCTCTCTTTTATGCAAAACAGGTGCATTCTTATATTATGAAATCTGGCGAGTATCTCTTCGGCAGAGACAAAAGTAGATGTTTCTGTGCCATTCATTATGCTATCATGTTTTATAACATTTGTAAATGCCATTATAATAAGGAAGAAAACACAGATGATGATACCAGTGGAGATTATTATTAATACTACATGAAAGCCTATTGATTTTTTAAAAGGCAATGAATCTCTAATATGTTGACGCGTCTCTATTGTTTGAATATTGTGGGGTGAAATAGCCCTTGGATGTTAGAAATAAAGAGGCCAAAGTCATGGGGGGACATGCCCCCAAGTAAAACCAACATTTTCCTGCCCTCAAATAATGTGGAACATAGGGCATTGTACATTGAAATCAAAAAGAAAGGACATGTGCTAAATTGCAAAATATGTAAAGATGCCAACTGCCTTTCACAAAGAAAGCAAAAGACACATGGCAAGGATAGTTTGACTAATCCATGAAGAGCTGGACAGATATTCCATGAAGCCACAGTGCACATAACCACAGTGCCAAGTATCTCAAAGGAAAATGCCAAGCTGCTGCAATAAAATGAAGTTGCTCGTATGTGTGAACGAAATAAAATGTCTTGTCGTGTTTCCTCCAAAGTGACAATCTGCAAAACAAAATGTTCACCAAAGCCACTAAAATGTGGTTATGATGCCCTCAATTAACCATCATATGCATGGGATACTTTTTTAGTGACATTTATGGATGTAGAACTATGTTCCTGCCAAGAGTTCATTTTAAAGTGAAATGTGAAGTTAAAAGGCAATCTACACCTGAGTTTGAAAGGTCCTTTGATGCTTGCCATTTGTTTTTTTCTATTTGCTCAAGATGTGAAACTGCATTCGAGGGTCCCCGTTGTCCTGGAGATCTGGGCCTGCAACTTCAAACCTCAGTGCCTTCCCATAAAAATAAAACTTAAAAATACTTTAGAGATCAAATCCACAGGGTGGACAAGATAAAGACAGTCTATTCCATAGCCTTTATGACCTGCGGGTCACCCAAGCCGCAATATAAAGTGCATTAGTGCTCATCTGATCTTGAAGGGCTGAGCTAATATAAACACAGAACCCTCTCTTCACGTCACAGGCATGAACAGGGGAAATGGAACTGGGAGAAGGATGGGGGCCATAGCCAAGAAATGCTTTTTACTGTGTAAAATTGACAGTATTTATAGCACACTAGTTGTTCTGGGATTTCTGGAAAGGTGCATGTAAAATATGACCAATATGGCGCCCATAAAGGGCCATATTTTTCACTGATATGAGTCTGGAGTAAAGGAAGAAAATACAGTCTCATGAGTAGTGACATTGGACTTGCAGCAAAATGTAGTTTTCAAAAATGCATTCATATCTTCAAAACGTGGTGGTTAAGGGTATTTGCAAAGGTAGTGAGGTTTTAAGCAAAACAACAGGACCAAGCCCACCTGTCAAGTGAGATGATGAAGTAATCTCCTCCACAGGTGTCCCAAAGCACTCCCACATTTTCTGGACCTATCAGCACACAGGTGGGAGTGGGGTACTGGAGCATAAACCAATCCCTTCTGCAGGAACCGTGACAAGTCACTGATGTCATTTGCACTATAACTATGTCTGCCCGCCTCAGAGCAGGGTTTTTCCCACTAAACCGATGAGGTGATCTGCTGTCGAAATCCTGAGAAACATTTCAGCAGTAAGATGCCTAAATCTTATAGAGGAGCTAGGAGATTAGAAGTTGACTTCGGACCCCTTGGAGGACTCAGCAGAGACATTGACTGGCCCTCTTTTGCTGCCCCAGCAGTGCCCTGACACTCCCTGATGTTTAGTCTAGACATCTCCTGTAATAGAACTAAACCCCAAAAACCATAGAGTGTGTAGGACTTGTATTCTTGTCATATTGCCTTAGATGCATCCCCATTGCCTTAAATAAATCCCCATTGCAAAATCCCCATTGGCCTGTGTATTCCAGTCATTTCCCCATTGAAGAATCCCCGTCTGCCTGTGTAGATCCTTGGTCTATTTATCAAAGTAAAACAATGAATTTGCCCATTGAATCCATGGGATCTTTATTGGTAGAGTTCAAAAACAATAATCTTTCCCCAGTATTTTGTGAGCCGGTATAGTCCTAATGATTTGCCAAAGGAATTGACTTTTAAAAAAAAAAACTGTTTCCATGTGTTTCCCATTGTAAGGTAAAAACAACTTCCCATTTGCATGTTTTTCCCATTGAAATTGTTCTAAACATCCCAAAATCAGTTTTCTCATTCTGTTCTGATTATAGACATAAAGCCCTGTGCCTTATTGACAGGTGTGGCAAAACACATTTTTTCCCTTGCATGCCTGTCTCCTCTTTAACGCTGTTGTGATTAAGTCTTCCTAAATCAGATTTTCTCCATGTGTCCTGACTAGTGTTCTCTAAAGCCCTGCCTGTCTTTCTAAGTATAAGCAGAATGAATGTCATTCCTTTCTATGCTTTCCCATAGCAGTTGTGATAAATAATTAAGAACCCATTTTCCCTTTGTGCTGTGCCAGACAAATGTTCCCCTGTCCTCTCTGTCTCCCATATTGTTTGTGTGAGAAACACACAAAAAAACGATTTTTGCCTTGCATTCCTAATCCCTACCACTGGCTTCCATTCAAATGAATCAAGCCCAATTGATGTTGGGGGTTGAGGGTCACTGGGGGAGCATATAACCATTGTGCTATCATTGTGTGTTGCATTGTTCTTCTTCTGTCTTGTAATTTAAAAGGAAGTATTTGTCACAGTATATCTTAACCTGACTGCTTTATTTAAGTCATTGCATCTTTTTGTTGCCACATGTGGTGGCTGATGCAATCTGTTGTTTCTAATTTTATTTGAATAAATATATTAATACATATCTTATTAATACACACCAGCCTGGTTCTTAGTCCATTGTGATGTTGGATATTTGTTGGGGTTGTGTGCATGATGGGTTGGAGTCTTTATAAAAAAAAGGACCTGAAGTATAGAAATCAAAGTATTTTATTGTGCGCCACATTCATTGAAGGGGACAGAGATTCCTGACTTGCATGTGCCATGTAATAAACCGTGACAATATGCACATGTATCACCTCCTTTTTAATCTGTTCTATGTCAGAAATTTGAGTCTTGCCTCCATTATCACTCTCCAAATAATCCAACTATCTTTGGAGTTCTCCAAAAATGCAGCAATGTTTATGTTTCTTTGGAAAGAAGCTGGTTATGTTTCAGAAATGTAAGGCCAAATAATAACTAAGAATGTGTATACCAATATATTGATAGGTATCATAGGTGGAGATTACAACATTGTTATCTTCTTTTCTTTTGAAACTCAAGATTTTCTCTCATTGTTCTTTGAAGCCTAATCTAGGGAACATTTTCCGCAATTACTGCAAATAAATTAGTCCATAAATCAAACCTAATCTAAAAAATGTTTTGCTTTCTTTATCCAAGTTCTTGACAATTTACCATGTGGTCAACCATTGTCGCTGTTCTCTTGCTTCACTGTGGGTGCTTGCTTCACTGGGGATACTCGCTTCACTGGGAGTAGGTGCATGAGAGGCCAATGGTTAACCTTTATAGGTCTTGATATCATGCAGATGGATCCACGCCTGTCAGCCCTTCAGCTTCGTGGCAGTAGGGCTTATTTCCTCCAATTCAAAGCATCCGTTGAATTGCAGGGTATTCCAGGTGGTCACAAAGTGGAGTACTAGTATACGGTCCCCTAAGGACAATATTGTAGGTTTAAATCCCTCCTGTTGGTTTTTGGTCTGTTGAAATATAAAAGAAATACTTTGAGTCATCATTTTCAAATAATCATGCATCTCATCCCCTAATGCCTTTGGTACACTGACGTCAGCTGTATTTGCCCTTGTTGGGGGGTGAGAAGAATTTTCATTCAGTGTCCAGTCACCAACTCATGGAGTGTTAAATGGTGATCTAAACCTGTTTGATTGCATAATGCATATAATGCAAGGTGTAGGCAATGCAGCCATCCCTTCTTCAATCTTATTTTAAGCTTGGATATTCTCTCTTTTAGGAGGCCATTTAATTTCTCACATATTCCACTGGTTGCGGGTGATAGGCCGAAGCAAACTTATGTTGATATCTAAAAATGAGACTATATTTTCAAAGCTTTTACTCGCAAAATGCGATCCATTATCGGATCGCAAAACTTTGCACACCCACCATCTTGGAAATACCTTGCAAACTAAAAACTTTGTAGTGCATGCATCATCAGGATGAATGCAGACCTGCTTCAATCCATCTGGAAAAAGAACAAACTACAACTAACATGTATCGGTAACCTTTACATGTTTGCAACATATCCACATAAGCTATATGCAGATGTTGGGGCCATTAGGTCTGGGAATTACTCATTTCATTGTTCGGATGGTGTGCCCTGCCATACATTTCTTTCACACAATACAGTTTATAGTGAACTGTGCCACTATGTTCACTGAGGTTCAGTACGAACCAGTCGTCTGCTATTGTAGCAGCTGGACTCTCTAGAGTCACATGTGCTGGGTAATGGAGCTGCTCCAATGCTACTATCAACAATTCTAGAAGAGTAACTGGCTTTCGTTTGTTGTCCTGTCTACAAATTGCCTCAGTGGGGGATAAAGAACACCCTGCTTCTTACATAGCTCCTTTTCCTCGTGTGATGCTCGCCCTTGTATCTCAATTAACTGTACAATGGAAGTCATATTATTAAAATCATTCCCTTACCAACATGCCCTGCCCCCTGTTGCTCGTTTCAAATCTTTTAAGTCACCTACACACATTGTTGAATAATATGCAGCACATTTGGCCTTAAAGTGTGTGCCTTCATTCCCACAAGAGATTAAATATGCTCTTTTTGAATGTGCTGCACACTTCACAATAGCATTGGTTGCAGGAAAGCTTAAGGCCTCAATGAGCTTGTCTAATAGCCCTGTATGTTGCACTGAAGTTCCATTTGCGCAGAGGAAGCCCTATCTCTTCTAATGTTACAGCCCTGCATGTACATGTGATGTCACGTAGGCGGAGTCGGAGTACACCATCAATTCTTCATACTCAAAATGTTGTGGTACAACAAAAAGTGTACTTAATTTCGCAGCCTGCACTGAATATGTTGATGACAATCTTCTGGTCATCAATACTTCAAATGTGCCCTCTTGTGATGATCCCGACTGTCTCACCCTGTTTTTTTTAATCGGTTTTAGATTAACCATCAATGAAAACAAACCCCCACACCCTCCCTAGAGAATTCTCTCTAACATGGGGAATATCATTATAGCACTGTGTATATGTAACACGGTCATGCACATCATCATCTTCTCCCATTTTTCAGCTATAAATTTTGCTGGATTCACTATGCCGCACTTTACAATTTTGATAGCAGGGTTTGAGATAATTACTTTATACCCCAAAGTTCTTCGAGGGGTCATCATACTCTTGGGTTTCTCTAGAATTGCAAATAATGCATGCTCTACAAATAAAGTTACAGAACATCCCATAGTTATACTTGAAGCCTTTTCTATTGCAAATGCAGTAGCTGCCAAAGATTGTTCGCAAAGATAGTGCCCTTTCATAACTGGATCTAAAATCACACTGTAATAAGCTAATGGTTTATGACCATGTCCCAAAGTTGTTTTTTGTGTGAGGAATGCTGTCATGACTTCTCCATTTGAATGGGAGAATAGGTAAAATATGTCACTGTAATTTGCAATTCCTAATACAGGAGCTGTACTAATCACATTTTTTAATTCATTAAACCTTTCAGTCGTGTCTTCTGTCCACACTAATGTAGTTTTAACCACCTGTGCTTCTTTAAGCACTTTTAAAAGTGGTTAAATATATGTGCTGTAGTCAAAGACCCAGGCCCTGCAATAACTGCATACACCTAATAATTGCTGCATTTGTCTCACCGTTTTTGTCTGTTCAGTTCTCATAATATCTTCTGCTCTTTTGGGTGTCACATTTCTCCCTTCATGCGAGATTAACTGCCCTATGTATAATACTTCTTCCTGACAATATTGTAATTTTTCTTTGTCTACTTTGACATTTGACAGAATCTTCTCTACATTTTTCTTCTGTCTCACTGCACACTAAAAAGTCATTCACCTATTGAATTATGGCGCTTTCAAGCTCAACATTTCCCAAATACATCTGAAGGACTCTATTAAAAATATAAGGGGACTCACATTCAGGGAAGGTGAGAAAAATGCATTTATTAAATTGACAACAGTAAAATACCTGGTTGTTGACAGGATATTTCACAATATTGTTGCAGGGTTTGTAACTAAAGGAAACTCTGCTTCGACTATATGATTTATAGGGCAAAGGTCCTGGATAAATCACCACATCCCCCCGTTTTATTTTTTTTGATGACAGGGTACACAGCCGTTTTGCATGGGAATCTGATGGTACTAGAATACCTTGTTTCATTAGGGCGGATATAGTTTTGAATATCCCCTCATCCGCTTGTCTGGACATTAGGTACTGTTTTGCAAGTGGCAAAATATAGCTCCTGGTTTAAGCTTAATTTGCACTGCTCCTATTCCTTTCAGTAGACCCATGTCATATGGACTTGTGGTTCATAAAATAATTGGCTCTTTTTACATGTCTTCCTGAAAATATTGCGTCTTTGTTTTACCAGCGCCATTCGATGTGGTACCTCTATGCTTTCAACTTTAATCCAATAAGTGCGACTTATAAAGAATACCAATTCATCATCAGAAAAGTCATCCCTAAATAGTTTCTCATCTGTCAATTCTGTCAGTCTACATCCTTCATTGAGGGCTATCACTGTTCTCCATCCCCTTCCTTCATCACCTGTCCAATGAAGCATTACCCTTTCTTCTCTTAGCACTGTTGTTTCTTGCCCTTCCTCATCATCCATAGGAATATCTGGCCAGAACAAGAATGTATCAGGCATCCTTATTATTTTACCTGCCAATTTAGGTACCCATGATAATAGAACGGTCACTCCATAGAAAAACACTTATTCATGTTAAGTTTTTCCATTAAATCACATCCTAGTATGTTTACCGGCATTTGTTTAGAGTATAGCAATGGCATAGGAATGTCATGTTCCCCTGTAGAAATAGGTGATTTGTCTGTAAATGGAACTAAACGTGTCGCTCCAGAAAATACCTGAGCATTCATGGCAATGCCTGACATTGGATACTTTCCCTCACAGACACAGGAATGAGTCTCTCCAGTGTCTACAAGAAATGAGAATGTCTTGCCTCCTATCATCAACTTGGCCTTTGGTTCCTCTTTGGGGTCTGGTGTTACAGATAGTACTGAACACATCAGGTCATCCAGTAGGCTCTCCTATTGTGGGTATAAACTCATCCATGTGCCTGTGAAAAGATTCTCTCCCACCACAGTCATACTCCCTAATTTGTGTTTGGTTGCTTCCCCTATCCATTTGCCATTGTGATGCGCCCGTTTGTTGCATTGGGATGTATTGTATTTGTTGAGTGGGTTCCCGTTGCATTTGCAGAGGTGTTTGCCCCTGTAATTACTGTGTCTGCATTGGAGCTTGTTGGAATTGCTGCGGTTGTGGCAATTGTGCCTGTATTGGCACTTGCTGAAACTGCATGATTGTGCACATATGTCGGATTATGTGTGCGATCTTGGGCATAATATCCTTATGAATCTGTATTACATTGTGGAGCATATCCTGCCCCCCTCTGGGAGATTGCCAATTCTGTTGCTACATGCCTCCTCTACTTCTATATACTCTAGCCTTATGTCCTATTTTTCCAAAAATTACAATATGTCAAGGGCGGTCTGCCATTAGATCCTTCCCTTCTGTGAGGGTTTTGAAATCCTCCTTGTCCTGCCCGAAGTCCATTCCATGCTTCACTAATTACTTGTCAACATTGCTCCTTATATGGCGAACTTTGATAATGTTTTCTGCACTAATTTTGCCTCTTCTTATTTTCTACCCTCAGCTTTCTTCTTGTCTTTTCTTTTAGCATTCTGCAATAATACATGATTGCCAATTGTATTCCTATGCCATGGTTTTGTTTTCATTCCCATCTGTTTCCTTAACTACCTTTGAACCAGTTCTGGCAGTCCCTGACATAATATGTGGTAAAATAACGCTACCATTTTAACCCAGAGTTCATGCGCCTCTGCACTCCATATATCCGGAATATCCCGGATAAAAGCAATGGGCTCTTCATCCTCCCTCATCTTCCTAGTAATTATTGCCCCAATATCTGGATATTTTACTCCAGGCGCTCGCCATACGTATGCTCTACAGTTAGTGAATGACTCTCCATCGTGCACTGTGTTTTGCGCAGTTACTTTTGAATACCCTGCTCTCTTCCAAATGTCGTCAGATCTCTCCCCTAGGACAGCTGATAATAGGCCTTTGATATCGCCTATAGCTAAGGTCATTCCTGACGTCCTTTTCTCTAACTCCTTAATCCATTTTCCCGCACAAGGAGTCAAACTCGGCAGTATGCATTCTAAATTACATGCATCCATCTGGTCCCAGGGTATATATTGTGGTCAACCTCCTCCTTTCTCTAATAGTGGAAGCTGTGAAAACCCTAACCCTTTGTCATACCTACCCACACTCCTTGTCGTCCAGGCAGCATTATCATCACCTGCTTGTTTTCTCCCTGGCAATGCCCTTAGTCTGCTCACATATGGCGGGGACGCATCTCCTGTACTCTGTGATTGCACTTGTGGTTGTTCAGTATATGGTATTGGTTCTGGTGTTCTTTTTGTAGGATACTCTAGATCTAACCATGTTACCCCTTAATCTACATTTGATTATCATGAAAATCTGTATGCATCCTCTTCTTGCGTCTTCTTATTTTGTTACCTTTCCTTATCTGACATTATTATGCCCCCAAATCGAATGTCTATTGTCCTCTTGCGGGTCTTCAAGATCTAACCCACTTAAGTATATAGTTCCATGATGGTCTACTCTGACGTCATCCAAGCTTCCTCTTGTTCCTCTAAAGGATGCTCTTTGTTCACCCTCTTGAGTTCTATATCCTCCCTTGTCCCTCATTTGTCTATATAATTTCCCCATTCTTGTTCCTATAGTCTCTGTATCTTCTTCTCTCAGTGTCGGCATATCTGATGGCCCTCGCCATCCTCCATGAGACTGTTGTGACCCTCTCTCTTCTTCGGTTTGTTCTTGCATTTCTATGGGTATCATGCTTCTACGACATAGATATTCAATCTCATCATATTTTAATCCCCTACTTTTGGTAATTTCTTCCTCCCTTCTCATTTCCTTTTATTTCTCTTCTTCTCCCCTTCTTTGTGACCTACATGATTTTGATCTTTAGGCTTCTGTTTCTTCTCATTTCACTTCCTGCAGCCTCTCCTCCTCCCTTTTTGCCTCATATTTTCTTTGTTCTCTCCTTCGCTTGCATTCCTTGTCCCTTTCTTTTTTATATAGCCTCCCTTCTTCCTTTTCTTTCGCTTTCTTATCTTGCTCCTCCCGTTCCTCTCTTTCTCAAACTCTACCAATACCTTTATCATCTAGTTTAAGAAATGTTTGTCCTCCCATCCATTTGCTCTGTACTATTGTCA
Organism: Ambystoma mexicanum; assembly: GCF_040938575.1. Taxonomy (NCBI): domain Eukaryota; kingdom Metazoa; phylum Chordata; class Amphibia; order Caudata; family Ambystomatidae; genus Ambystoma; species Ambystoma mexicanum. The sequence goes on from NC_090941.1 coordinate 767,833,242, forward strand.
TACCTTTTGCCATATCTGTTGTTCTTCTTTAGTTTCTCTGCCTCTTCCTCTATTTCTTTCTGTTTGTTCTCGCTATCCTTTTTCTAATAACTCTGTTTACTTTCATTGTATGTCTTTATATATTTAAATTCTCTACTTTTTCTCTCTTCCTCTGTCTCTTCGCTAGTATGAGCAGGGGGTTCTTATGGTGGACTGCACACCCTGCTGCTGCTTTCAATTCCTTTAGAGGGTAAAATCCCTTCTCTTTCTCTTCTACGTCTTGTCTCTCAGGAAGGGAGAGAGGAGCTGAAGTCATCACATCTTCCCCTTTATGCTGACTAGGCATCCACTCCCTATGGATTGGGTCTTCTTTGACATTCTGCTACATTTTCTAAATTTCTAGTACTGGCAATCTTTTCTCTAGTTTCTTTCCCTTTTGCGTGGCATGTAAATATGTTATGAGGTTATGTTAAACAGTATTTGACAACGAGCCTCCTGGAGGCCAGGGCAAAAATGTCTTATTGGTCATGCCCTTAATCTATTCAGAATGGTACTGCATAATCTTGGCTGTATATCTTGGTAGTGTTCTGCATAGGTGTGTGAGAGGTGTTTCTTCCATTACGACAAGCCAGTTCAGACTGTCAATACTAGCTCTATTTTTTCTCTCACTTCCAAATTTCTCAAATATATTGTTTCAATATATTTGAGTAGGCACCATCAATCGCCACTGATATTCCAGGAGATCAAAATATTTTCCCTACTTTCGGTTATTATTTATTGAAAACCAAATGTATTTGACACTATTTTTCGAGCTCCTTCATTACAGTTTCCGTCAATTATGTGTATATGGTTCTTGGTTTTTAGTATCATAAAACTGTCTTTTTTACTTCTATTTGGTTATTTATTTCTTTATTTATGCCATTGTTTATTTGTTTTTTGTTGTTCGCTTTAAACATGTTATCTTTCATACAATCATATGTATACTCTTTACATATGTGCACTTTCAATATATATATGTATCTCCCTCCTGTCTTTCTCCACTGTCTTAGTGGATGTATTCTCCTCGTTTTATTACCCCCTCTGGGAGTTTGATACATGCTCTTCTAATAGGCTCTGCCTTTAGGAATCCTTAATGCTCCGATATGGAACTATATAGCATGTGCCCTTTCCGTGTCTCTTGAGACAGTGAATTTGAGGAATTCTTATCTCACTTTCTTTTATAATCCCCCAAAATCCAGTTACCCTTTGTATCTCTTTCATTTACAACATAACACATTTACAATCCTTCCCCCATTCATATTTTTAACAGCAGCAATAGTCTATTTACATCTGGCACTCAGCTGAGCCCCCCAGCATCGAATCTCCCACAATGGACCAGTTCGCCTTTCGTCCGCAGGACAACTGCAGGGACTGAACAGGGATTTCTTCAAAGGAGGACCTGTCAACCATATGTTGATCACGTGATATTGTTCAACACCGCTGCCCGCAGGAAACACTGTGCTCATTTGGCACTTGTGTCCAGAGCCATCAAGCGTCCAGTACTAAAGGTCTGGGTTCTAGGTCTGGGTTCTAGGTTGATTAGACCTGAACCATCCGCACTGCTAATAAATGTGCTTTAGCACCTGGAAGCACCTATGTGCTAGAAGAAATAACCAATATAAAATCTCTGACAAACTAGCCAGACAGACTCAAAGGAGATGGAAAAATACTGCTTTAATCTAAAAGAAGTAAATCAGGGCAAAACAACACTCATCGAATCGATTCATGCAAGATCACACTGTCTTCTTGATTATACTCAGTTTATATAATGCTAGATGCATCATCTATGATGTCATCCTACGTGGCAAATTGTAAAACCCGTTGAGGGGTGAGATTGGATAAGGGGAACATGTCTACATATTGATAATACACGTGTTAATTCCTCATTGGTGGTCTCTTATGTTTGAGACACACCCTGAGCTACTACTAAACACATGATATTATATACTCATCATAGCAGAGAATATGGCAACAGAATTATACTTTGCAACATTGTATGTAAAAGTACATGGCACTCTTTTCTGATTGGTTGGCAACCCAAATCCAAACGAAACCCAGGTGCTTGGAGATACGTCAGCTCTCCTCTTGTTTTCCCAATCAGTGTACCCTCTCTCAACAGTAGGCCTCGTGCCAGTGTCTTCTGTTTGAAGGCTGACCTTGCCAGTCTGCACTGTCTCGGGACATTCAAGGGAGTGTAGGCACACTATTATCTTAGCTTCAGACTCAATGAATAGCCCTCACTTGCGAGGTCTCCATCACATGTTACAAGACCATGAATTTGTCCACATCGACAGTGTATTAACCATCATTTAATTCAGTCATGATGGGAGCAGTTGCTCCCCTTAGCCTTTAAAGACCTGCTCACTCTATCCCATATAAACTTCATGCCCTTTTAATTGTCCAATACTTGGCATCTGTACATTTTCTTGTTCCCCCTTATCTTCGGAAAATATGTCCTCTCACATGGTCTGTTCGTTAGACTTCCTTCATACTTTGCCTTTACCTCTTAAAAAGGCATCCTTGGATCCAAGCCAGTGTACTCCTCTATTTTGCAAGGGAAAATTACTTATTTTTCATACTTTCACTTTAAGATCCTGGGCTCGTATTTTGAGGTAGCTGGGTTGATTGACATAAGCCGTCGTCCATTTTCTTCTGATGGTCATCCTAGACATTGAATATATACCTCTCATAAGCAAGCTTCTACGTATTCTTTCTACCTTGCGTTTCAGTGTATTTATAGTTATTGACCAGTGAGTCACTTCATTATTCCCCAAGAATAACTGGCAAACACAGATAGATGAAAACACAATGTGATTCTATCTAAATGAGGAAAACTGTAAAAATATTGCTTCAAAGTCAGGCCAAGAAAAATATATTTCAACAATTGCAGAAAAACTCATGAAAGAAGGGTAGGCGGTGATCCCTGTGCATGTGAACTGGCATCCAGAAATGATTGAAGCAGTGTGGGCATTAGAGCAGGAATATAGTTTCATTAATGAAAACATGTTTAAAGAAATGCTTAACAGGGAGGAATTAACAAGTTTTAAAATAAAATAAAACATCAACACATCTTTGGCTTGGATGGTCCTGATTTTGGGCAAAGTATTGTGGGAAGATGCATTTTGAGACTCACAATTGGTTCCAAATGCATTAATCACAATGGATTGTAAGCGGAACCAAAAATAAATTCTATTTGGGAAATGACATCATACACAGAATGTGTATGGTTTTAGATTTCTTGAATCCAAATATTTAGTCTATGCTGGGTGGCGCTGCATCTGAATTTGAGAACAAAAGACAAGATTATCATTGTGCCAAATGATGCCATATGCAATTGAACTTCAGGTAAATATGGATGTCAGTATTCCTGCTTTCACCAGGCAAGTTACTATAGCATCAAAGTACAGAAAGGGACAACAGATGAAAGGATCTGATGCATTTGTTCGCCTCAATTCATTCATGAGACAGCAAGAATTAGAATGTGAATATACCCCATTAGTAGAGATTGGGGATGGCCCAATTTGAATACTGATGAACAACAGGGGGTGCCCAGATATTAATTTGGAAGAAAGTACAGCATTAGGGATGGCAGTGCAGGAATTCCACTACACTACTGATCTATATAACCCAAATATTGGGAACATCCCTGAAAGCTGTGTCACTTCACAGGGTGAATTGCCTGAGTCATTAGAAACTAAACCAAAGGAGATTTTCAAGATGCAGTCGGTTTACCATTATGAATCAAAATAGGTTATTGGATGTCATCACGATAAGTGCATCCTATTTAAGATGGGTGATTATGAAAAAGAAAAACAGCAAAAGGAAATACAGCAAGTTGAAATGGAAGCTAATGTTCCAAGATATTTGAGATTGGCATCACTACGAAGAGACACTGCCATGAAGCTTGAGGAAAGCACCTAAGTTCCTCCTTTGGAGGACTTCCAAGAATTCTCTAAGATGGTCGAGGAGCACATTCAGCTGCAGATGTTTTCAAAAAAATAAAGAAGAAAGAGGTTAGTTGAGGAAGATATTCACAGAGTACAAAGAGGTAGTTGCCAAAAACGTCTATGATTGTGGGCTTACCGATTTGCATGTCACTACACTACCAGAAGGATATTGTAGGGAGCCAGAATGTGCACTACAAGATAGATTACACTTGGCTTGACTGGAGTCCCTAGCAGAAATAATAAAACATTTAGAATCCAGAGGAATCATTAGGCCTATCCACAGTACCTCAAATACTCCCATTTTGGGTGTGCTAAAGCCCAACTGCCAATGGCATTTGTGTGCATACTTGAGAGATGTTAAGGTGGCCCCTTCCATTTATTGATCAAGGCCTTGCACAGGCTCAAGGGTTTACCACTTTGTATCTTACGGCAAGGTTTTTGGTGTGTGCCACTGGCTGAAGATATTCAAAATCAATTTGCCTTCTCGTTTAATCGATAGAAATATGCATGGAATCATACTCCCTTTGGGTATGTTAATGTTAATGTTAATGTTAAAGGACATTTGTACTGTGCACTATCACCACCGAAGTGGTCCCCTGGCGCTCTGGTGGCTCTGAAAGAGGAGGGGAGGTTGAGTTAGTGGGATGAAGCAGGTAAAGTTCAAGAGAGCAGTGATGTGCTGTTGGTGGCCTCAGCCCGGTGGGTCCGTTGGCTGGGCCTGGGGTGTCTGCGGCCAGTAGTCATTGTGTACTGTTGTGCAAGACTATGTGTGTTTTTGTTTTGTTGTTGCAATGTAGTGAAGTTTGTGCAGTTTGTTGTGCTGTAGGTTTTGATTGTGTTTGGTTTGGAGTTTGAGAGGTGTATGTAGAAAGGGAAATTGTTAGTAGGGTTGGTTAGTTTGCGTCTCTATCCTAGTTGAGGCACTCAGCTTGCGTAGTCTCCCCTGATGCGGCTCTGTCCAGATCTGGGTCCGACTGGCATACAAGGTTCCTTACTCCTCTGGCCCCCACCTCTAACATGCACTCTCATAGCTCCCCTTATTCTCCCTTCAATAGTGGTATATCAATAGTGGTAGGACGTCTGGGATATTTCTGAACAAAGCACTCCCAGATGCAGCCGAGAGGGGAAATGCGATCTATGTGGATGATGTTCTAATCGAGAATGAAAACTAAACAAGTAATTTCAATGAAATTAGACATGTACTCGGTCAATTACAAAAGGCTGTGACAAAGGTATCATTACAAAAAGCAAATTGGTGTAGAAAGAGGGTAAAATCCTGGGGCATGAAGTAATATAGCATAGGTTAGACTCACAAAAGAAAACTGTTGAAAATATTCAGGAATTGAGGGATCCAACTAATCTGAAAGGCCTGAGGAGTTTATTAGGAATGACAAGTTGCAACAGAAAATGTATTGAAGATTATGCAGGAATTTCACAGCCATTGACTATATTACTGCATCAGCGGGTATCCTGGAAACGGGGAAAGGAACAATGTTAGGTGGTGGCCAAATTAAAAGACCATTTGATAAAAGCCCTGTGTTTAGCTTATCCAATAAAGAACCAGGATTTCTTCATAGAGATAGGATTCACAGATCAGTATATGTCAGCGATCCTATATCAAAAACATGATGGAAATAACAAAACCATTGCATATGCCAGCAAAGCACTCTCACTGGTAGAAACAGAATTTATTAAATGTGAAAAGGTACCATTGACCACTTTATGGGGCAACTCCCAATGATCAGACCAAGAAAATATAAACCGCTAGGGAAAAAGCCCAACTGCACCCCCTTTTGAGAAAGACAAGAGTTTTATTTTGTATACAAATAGGAAAAGGTGACAGGGTATTATGAATCCACTGTCACAGAGCTCTCTGACGTCTTCCACACAGTATTGAAGCTATAAACACACAAATCGTCACTTATGACCCAATATTCTGTGTTAATCCCCACCCTCCTTGGCTGCTGCCAGTTTCATGTTAATGTTTACATATAGCCCATTATCCAATTGGTCCCGTTGACTTCTTGCTCATCTTCTCCACACATGGGTAGCGTCCTTGTCTGTCATGGAATACTGTAAAGCAATTGGTTAGCATCAATCAGCACCACCCTAGCTTTTATCCTGACTATGTGACATAAACCTGGTTATCAATATGAACTCAGTGGGACTCTTCGAAGTCAGCCTGGTCTTTGCAGACAAACAGCCATTTTCTCATCCCAGACACGCTGACTCCCCCATCATTCCCTTCTCACTGTATGTGCATCATTCTTGGCTCTCCCTGGCACACAACATCGATCATGTCATTCTCTGCCTTCCACTTTATCAGCTCCCCCTCCCCAAGGGTGAACTTAGTGTCCCACTAATCAATGCAGTTTGCAAAGGATTTAGAGCAGCCAGTTTCATTGCATATCTGGTAGCTCAAAAAGAGTGACCATTGTTCTGGGGAGGCGCTAGTGCCCTAAATCTTAGTTCATGTTTTGGCATCTCAAGACCTCTGCCTACACTCCAAAGAATACGACCTTGATGCTAGGCCGCAGCCCTTCATGTATTCGGCTGCACACATTCCTACCTAATTAGTTTAAAGACCTATCTGATGTGGGGGCATATGTGTATTATGTTGCCATGCCTGGGAATCCGGAAGCACTAATAAGGCAAGGAGTAAGGCTTCTGTTCTGTGTTGATTAGGAGAACAGTGCTTGCGAGAGTTCAGGCCTTCTTGTAAATGCAATATTAGTTTGTGGTATGTCTGTCATGTATATGAGCATACTATACTCTACATAAGTACATTTCAAAACGTTCCCCTTTGTGGGTTTCTACTCCTGCCAATTATCCCTACCCATGACGCATCGTCATGGGTAGGGATACTGTCCCATGTTCATTTCCATATTCTAATATATTTTCTGAAGTATAAATCATCTAGGTGGGGTGGTGGTCGGAACATGCATCCCAACAACTGTCTGGGCATTACAACATTTCTGCCCCATTGTACAGGAGCAGCGGGTGATTGTTGAAACAAATCATCAGCCCCTGCAATTTTTACAGAGTAGAAGAATCAGATTAGGAAATTTAGCCCAGTCAAGAATTACATCATGGACATTGGCAATGCAGGGGTTCCCAGTGGAAGTGAGATATGGGCAGAATAAAAAGGGGCCAGTTGCCATGGGGCTGGCACACTTACATGATTTTACAGCTGTCTGTGCCTCTGATGACCGAATTTGAATAATCTACCACACAGCATTCAATGAAGAGACATGTAGGGATCTCCCGACCGTGTATGTAGATGGATGTGCATACCATGATGGTGGGGGGTGATTCTGAAAAAGAATTGGTGGCAAAAATAGGGAATTTGTGGGTCAAGTGTAAGGCCATCCCAAGAGTAAGCATGAGAGTAGGTAGCAAAAGCAGTCAAGTTGCAACGTTTGCAACACAGCAGTCGAAAATAAATTTGAAGAAATAATTTTAGTCACAGATTATGATTATGCCGAAATAGTTTTGTGGAATATTTACCTGGGTGGAAAGTGAGAGGAATGGTCACATATAACAATAGGCCAAAGATGGTACAATGATTCAAGCCCTAGAAAAGCTGGTTTCGGAGAATGACATGGTCATTCACTGGGGGAAAATACAAGGTCATCTGAAAACACAAGGGGAAGATAAAGAGGAGAATGACGAGGCAGATGAGTTAGCCAAGATTGGGGCAGTGGTGGTGGAGCTATTTCCTACTGAGCACCTTCTGGGTGAAATTCAAGTAGATGCAATAACATGCCCCAAACCTCAGTTAACTGTTGATCAGCCTGTGGTAAATGGAGTTTTGATACCCCTTATCAGGATTTGATCATGGCTTAAAAAGATGATCCCATTTTGGGCCTACGCTATAACCATTTAAAAGATCTGGAGCTAAATGTTCTAACTGAGGATGGCTCTAAGTGGAGAGAAGAGTTGATGGTTTTGCTAAAGAACAGAAAGAGAATGTATTTACAGGAAGGGCTGATGATTCGGGAATCTGTGTCAAGCCAAATCCAGTGGGTGGTATCTTTGTCATTTCGGGGATTGATGCAACATCATGTCCATGATGCCATAAATACACAGAGGGTCCCAGAAACATTAGACATGTTAAAAGAATATGCTAGTTGGCCATACATGTCCCAAGATGTAGAGCTCTACACTAGAGGAGGTTTGGTGTGTGCACAGTTCCAACCTGCTTCTCCAACACATAGGTTGCCATTAATGAAAAGACGTCTGAAGCTTCCATGGTCAAATTTGCAAATCGACTGCAAATCCTGTCCAAAGATCAGCACAGGGAAACAGATATATATTGATGGTCACCCGTTTAATGTCCAAATGGTTGGAGTGCATCCCAGCCCCCGATTGCAATGCACACATAGCAGCCACATTGCTAGTGAATCACATTTTCTATAGGTATGAGTTGCCTCAAAGAATAGAATCAGACGGTTGAAGTTATTTTACCAGTGCAGTGATGACAAAGATGTGCCAAATTTTGGGGTGAAAAGGAAACTGCACATTTCCCATTGACCTTCTTCTGGAGGTGTATAACATTGCAATAGATCAATCATTGATATTTTGAAAACATGTGTAGCTGTTTCTAGGTGGGATTCCTCTGATGCTAATGGTAGGTCAACACCGCTAATATACACAAACCCCAGTCCACTCAAAATCATGACAGGCGGAAAAATGGTTTTGCCACAACATTTGTTATTCCAGAATGATTAACAGGTTCCAGTAAATGCAAATTTCTAGCATCTTGGCATGGCCCATACAAAATTGTGGACAAGGTGTCACCTGTGGTAGACAGAATTATGGCAAAGGAAAGGAGATTTGTCTGTGAATCAATGTGTCCATGTTAACCAAATCAAGTAATTTAACCATAAATATGAGGTGAAAAGGCTAGAACAAGCTAGAGAAATTAGTAGGGAATGAAAGGTGTAGTTGTATACTGAAATCAAAGCATATTTACTTTGGGGAGATTTGTCATAACAGGTAAGTAGATGCATAGTAGCTGATAGTAGATGTCAATGGAATTATTAAGTGTTAAAATGGGGTTATGTCAGGTAAGTAGGTGTGCGTGAGAGTATGGATGTGAGGTGTGAAAATAAGTTTAAAAAAAAAAGAAAAAGTAAAAGTGTTTAGGCTTTGGTTAATGATATGTAGCATACATTTGGCTTCCAAATAGGTGAAGCAAATGGGGCATGTGTTTGAGTTGTATATTTTTCATTTTGTTTAATCCATAAATGTGCTTTCAGAGAGTAGCAGAGTTAACTATGTATATGATGTTTAACACATTATTTTGTTTTTAGGAAAAATAATGGGTATGAGATGTTGTATAACATGTTTGCACATTGTATAATATAAAATATTTCTTCCAGGTCATAAAGGGAAATGGAGGGTTGCCAATAAAAAAAGTATTTTATTTGATACTCAATCTGAATATTTCTCTTCTGATTTAGATATTAATCGATTCCTTCACCAGCGCTCCTAAAGCTGGGTATCATCGGAGAGGACCAGGCCCGAGGCCCCTGGACCAAAACCCTCTGGACGGAAGAAGGAGGAAAAGATGAGCAACTGACGAGCATGAAAGGAACCCCACATATAGACGACAAAAACTTGCTTCCACTTACAATACAACTTTGGCATGGACAAGGGTGCCCTCGTAAACAGACACTTTGCAAAACTACAAAGGTTCGCTTTAGGCCTTGTGATGAATCTGTCACCACCCGTTTAAGAGAATTGTCATTTTACAATCCATTCTATGCTATTTCATTTGATTCTTGCCTCTATCTATCCCTGCCTCATGAACCATTGAAGGATGAACATTTATTTTGGATATGAGACAATTTTTTAAATCTGGAGACATTTGTTTTAGTGTATTTTTAGGTGTCCTGCCCATGGACATTTAACAGATGTATACACAAATATTATTGGTTTTGAATTTTTATTTTAGAAAAAGGACTCAAAGAAGGACTATTATTGGGGCATTGATATTTAATTGATAAGCTAAACAAAAACATCAAATTATTGCAACAAAAAAAGAGGTGCACATCATATGCAATAAAAAGAAATCATAAACAAAACACATTATTATCTGTGCAAAGACATGCACATTTATGAACATTTGATGATGCAAATCATACCTGATGATTTTAAGCGGAAAGATCACATGGTTTAATGTTGATGGAGTGGTGTATCCGGGATTCTTTTTTGTTTCTGCAGAGGCCCTTAGATTTCAGGACCTTGCAGAAACAAAAGGGGGAAGATATGTAAGAGATGCAAGATATGCTGTCAGTTTAACAGTTACATCTCAAGGTTGATATAAAAATAACGTGTGTGCTCTGCCAAATTTAGAAAATTAGAGGCCTGCTTTGCTGCTGGTGGAGGAGAGCTTTTCGCTTGGCATGAGAGAAGCCAGGAAAAGGTTCTGGAATTGCCATTGATATAAATGCACTGCATCATTGTTGACAGATTGTGAAACTGTAGAAGTGGATAACTTGGAATATGTTTCTTTCTTCCCAGTTTGTATCCAATGTTACATGTTTCCAATGATAGCACATCGTGTTTATTTATGTGTGTTTTTATTATGATCTTATTATGATTTATTACGATCTTATTATCTTATTATGATTTATTATGATAAACGACATCGAAACATAGTGCCACAATTAATAAAATAATTAGCTCTCAGCTACATTTACTCTTAGTATCACATTCTTAAACATTTTCACACAAAACTACATTCACAGGAAAAATAGAATACATGAATCAGTATGTAAACAAAATACAAAACACTATTTACATATCAGAACATTAACACATTACATGTATTACAAAGAAATGGGTGAGTTAAGATTTCATCAATGTTGGTTTTAAGTGTTAGTTTATTTTATGTTTAGTACTAAATCAGGTCCCTGTCATTCCCGAACTTTATAGATGTTAACATTGCGTAGATGTTGATATTACATTATCTTTTGTAATGGCACTGATAAATATACAAGTATCTGAAGAGCTTTAGTTCCAGGTCAAACTATATATAGGCATATATGTATACATATAGGCAAATATTAAGCATGTACTCTCTAAAACACCCACTCAAAATATACAAAATGAAAAGATACAAAAATGGGTCATAAATAATTTTTACATGTTTTTTAGGTTTTTAACCTAAGGCTATGTAGATGAGCCTCCTACGTGAAACAGGGACAGTTATCTTCCTTCTGATTTATCCTAGCGGGCATTTTAAAAGCGCAAAGGTGTGTGAACTTGAGTCTGCCCTCCAAGAGATTGTTTGGGACAGATGTCAGATGTCTAAGATACTTGGGCTTTACTGGCATTGTAAGCAGACATCTGTATGTATGACTAGGGATGCTCCTTTGTCCACTGATGTTCTACTCCAATAGGGGTTCATGCAATATATGTTCTTCTTCCGGGACAGACACTAGAGAAACAGTCTGTAAGGATTTAAGGAACATTTGGTAATGTAAGGTAAATTGGTCTTATGTAGTACCTCATGTTTCCCCTTTCTGCCAATGATGTTTGCCTTGCTGCTCATGTTTATAGGATAAAGTGATAGGCAGTGGAAGATAAATCTATGGTCTGGATAAGTGCAGGTCGGAAGTAGCTGTTACCCGTGTGCCTATGTGAAGAATCTTTGTTTCTGGAAGAGGGTGTATATGAGGGCAGGTTAGCTGTAGATGTGGTCCCTTGTTTTGCAAAACAGAGATTCTATTTTGAGTTTATGATACTAAGAATACAGGACGGGGTATGTTTAGTATACTAGACCTGGGTGGTTGTCTAATGAGAAACAAGTAAGGTTCCAAAATGTTGTGGTATCAACTTAGTTCGGCATGAAAAGATTGGGAAGAGGTGGTGGGGTTGAGGCCATTCTCTTCATGGATCTTGGTTGTAGTCTTTTCATGGATCAGGAGATTGAGGTCTGCTCCAGAATCATGAGGCAGGTGGAATCCCAGCCCAATGGGTGTCTTATGAGGAGTATTCATCTGTGGTTTGGGTGGCTTGGTGTATACCAATCAGGCTCTGAATGGGATTTCAATAAGGGATTAAAGAGGCCATTAATACTAAGGGTTTCCTTTGTAAGATAGAGACAACCATTTACCTCTTAGGCTAGAGGAAAAGTATGTGTGCATTGTTTGCAAAGAGAGGGTCTATTAGGTTGGTCAGAGAGTGTGGAGGACTTAGAGGATGGTCTGGACAACCTTGCCCGCTGTGAGGTGAAATGTCAAGGCAATTACTCATTGTGTAATATTTGGCTTGCTGCAGTTTCTACACTTCTTTTATTTAAAGAGCCATATATTCAGCTGTTGGCTGAACATTCAGATGTTCTCATCCATGTAGAGGAGTTTAGGTAGGGTGTTCCAGGGTTAGCCAGAAGTCATACTGGAGAAGAAAATCACTATGTTGGGGATGGAAACTATGGTCCAAGTGGAACGTCTGTGGCAATAAAATAAAGAAACAAAAAGGGTAAGGTGCCTGTTAGCTACTGGGAAAGCATGTATACACATCTTTCACCATTCCAAAATGTCATGTCCCCCCATGGTAGGCTATACATAGAAACATAGACATTGGACTAAGACCGTGGGGATTGAAGTGGATTATAAAGATGTGGGTCTAACATTAGGAAGATGCTTTGCATCATTCTTCTTGGATAATAATTGGTTCCATTCTAGCCCTTAAGGAATACTTTATTTGCTTTTTTCATTTGCATATTTGTCAGTCTAGACTGTCCCTCCATTCTGTTTACTGCAGCAGACTCTTGCTACTTTTACAGATTAATTTCTTCATGTTCATGTCTCTTCCTCTCTTCCCAGCTTGCCTTTAATCTCCCTCCTGTGAAATATCCCACATCTTTTGATTTCCCACGCTTTGGCATCCTTTGCCTCGCCAGGTTCTGTCCTGCCCCTGCAGATTTACCTGTGTGCTCCTTCCTTGTGGAACTTCTTATTCACTATAGCCTTTCCTAATATACTGTGTAATAGCTCTAAACGAATGCCTCTGGTTTCCATGAGCTCTCTGCACTCACCTAATATCAGGATGTTTGCTACCTTATTTCTTACTGAAATATTCAGATTCCTTGGCAGTTTTATCCTGAACTTCATTTTTTTTTCTGCCATGATGTCTAGACTAAGAGGATCAGTGAGGGGAGGATATGTGTTGCTAGGGCATGACAGCCATTCACCCTCTATCTGGTAGGTCCTCTGTATAACTCCCAGTGTGGCTCCAAAAGGAAGGGAAGGGTTGGTGTCCAGGCCTCACGTTAGGTAGGATTACAAATTCCAAACCAGCTATCACTTAGTGGGCAGCATGGCACCAATGAGGCAGGGAAGACCTCATCCCTAAAGAAAGCTATGCAGACCTTAGGCCTAGGCAAACTGGAAACATTTTCAGGAGATCGTAAATCCTTTAATACCTTCTGTGTACAATGTCAGTGAAATTATTTGGCAAAACCTCAGCAGTTTAGCTCTGGGGAAGCCAAGATTAGATTCAATGTGTCTTTCTTGAATTCCATAAATATATTTCTCAATTCATTCCTGTCCTCTTCACTTTCACATACATCTGCTGATAGAATCTGCTCCTCTACCATGCTTGAAAATTCTGGAAAATCCTCTAATGGAGGAACCGCTGTGCTCCCTTCTAATTGTGTGGCTGTAACTCTTTGCAGAGTTGCCACTTTTAAATTTTTTGGAATATTAACCTCCACTTCAATATGCTGATTTTCTGTTTCACCTTCATTTGAATCAAATAATATGAAATGATCCTGGTGACAGCATACCGTCTCATTAGAAGCATAGGGATACACAGACTGAACTTTGAATATCCCTTTAGATTGGGAGTCCATTGACTCTGGCAACACGCCCTGTGCATCTATATACCTCACAGGGATGTTCCCAACCACTATATTGTTGAAATCTGCAGTGTATTTTGATTTTTGTATTGCCATTCCGAATCCAGAATTTTCCTCTAAATACATGTCTTGACACTCTTTATTGTCCACCACGATTTTGAATGGCACTTCCCAATATCTACCAATGGGTTATATTCACAGTCTAGCCCTTGCTGCTTCATGGATTCACTTATGCATACAAAGGCGTCAGAATTCTTCATCTGTTGTCCACTTTTGCACTTTAATGTTATAGCAACCTGTCTAGTGAATGCTGAATGACAATATCCTTATTCACCTGTAGCTCAATTGCATATGGCACCAACTGCGCACAATGATAAGCCTGTTTTTTATCTTCAAATTCATGTGCAGGCCCACCTAGCCGTGACCATACTTTTTGGTTAAGGAAATCTAATACCATATACATTCTGTGCATAATGTCATTGCCAAGATAAAAATCACCTTTTGTCGCACTCACTATCCACACATTGTGGTACATGGTTTTCTGACCAATGGTAATCTTTAGCATGCACCTTCCTGCAATTCTATTTTCATAGTCCGAATTGTCCAACCCAGAAATATATTGTTTTTTATTTCTGAATTTTGGGATCTCCTCCCTTTCCATTATTCTCGGAAGTAATTGCTCACTAACAAAACTCTTTTCTTTTTCAAGTTCTAAAGTGGCTTTTATCACTTCATAATGGCCATTTATACCAACATGAATCCATGGCTGCTCATCTTGCATGTGTATTTCACAAAGGGTTGTGATATATTTTTCTGTGGCTACATCAGGGATAGTATTTTGCTTGCACACTCCTCCCTTAGATATGATAGTTTGATATGATAGTTTATTTATATAGCGCCTATACACAATGTGTTTCAAAGCTCTTCAAGGCAAGGGAGGCAACAAGGGAAAATACAATGACATTCTTGACGACATTTCAGATAGTGCATGAGCTAAGACATAGATAAGGAAGGGAGGGAAAGAGTCGGAAGGAAATGGAAACAGACAGGCGACTACCGTACTAGACCTGACAACATTTCTGGTAGGGCCGGAGAAAAACAAAAGGTGAGGACAATTGCAATGTATTTTCATCTATTTCAGTTTGCCATTTTTTCCTAGGATCTAAATAAATCTGCATGGATTACACTCTGACACATCAGGATGACAGTGACACTGGGCACACAGCCATTTTGAAGATATACATCCACTGCACCATTTGCTTTCGCAACAGTATGGTACTTGTTTACACTGCTGTTTTGTGGCTTTATTTTCTTAGGCCTTAATGGTTTCTTTGTCAGAGACCACAGGACACCATTAACACCATCAATGAGGGGCAATTTGTTCCCATCAGGAATGGAATTTCATTGATAGATGTGATCAGTACTTCCTGTCACATTCTGTGTTTTCCAATATGTACTGGACCTTCATTTTGTCTCACTCTGATCTGATTTTGTGGGGATCTCCCTTCATTGATACTTTTTACCAATTCTTTGGACATAATCGTGGCCTCTGCACCTGTGTCAATCATTGCAAATGTATTGCACTTTTCTTCCACAGTAATGGGAGCAGAATACCTGTCCTCAACTTCCTTCAATACACACAGAAAGTGTGAATTTCTATTGATTTCACGACACACTTTTTGCCAAACACAGGGGTAAATGAAAAGATATCTTTCCCTCCTTTTTGCCCATCTCATCTCGGGAATCTTGGTTTGTATTGTCACATTCAGAAGTCATCTGGAGTGTAGCCACTGTCCGCCCCTCTGTATGGGGACCATCAGTGTTCACACTGCAGTTCTTCACTTGAACATACTCATATATCACATGGTACTTTGTCATTTTCTGACACTGAGCACCCATTTGCATCTGGCACAGCATCATCCTTTTTAGTCTCTTGAAACATATGTGGCTCAAAGAACTCTTCAGGTGACTGGGCTATACCCTCCTTTTTAGTACTCATTTTTCCTGTTTGCATTTTATATGTGTTTTGAGTATCTAGGGAGAATGTTTCAACAGTGAAATATACTTCTCCATCAGTGGTCTTAACAGGGCATGTGAAGTCTTTTTTAAATCTGTCACTTTGTTCCCTTGGTGTTTCTTGTTTGTCTTTTCTGTTCTCTTTTTCATTGGTAGATACTTCAATAGTTTGATTCAATGCCAGATTAAACCAAACTTCTTTTTTAGGTGTGGTTGCAATCCCTACCTCATTCTCATTTGGGGGCATCTTCATGTTTAAATCAACAATTAATTCAGGACCTTTACACAAAACTGGTTTAGGGAATTCTGTATTTTTATCATTGCAGGTAGTTACTTGTTATCAGAGGCCCCAGATCGCTTCTGTGATTTTCTGCCCCTTCATTTGATGACTGTTTTTGAACTGCACAGAGTTTCCCCATCTGTTCAGACAACATTTTTACTTGGACCACAAGACATTGAAATCTGTCCATTTCTCTAGAATCTTCTCTTTGTGGCCTAGACCGGTATTGGTTACTTTCACCCTGGTTAAATCTGTTCTGGTATCTCTCAGGAGATTGATTTCTATTTGAATTGTTTCTGAACTCTTGATTCATGGAGGGTGGGGAACGTGGTGTGCTCATTCTTTGGTTGTGATCCATTGGTGGTGGTGATTGAGGTCAAATCTGCTCTGTGCCCCCAATATCTGGTAGGGTCTATTATTTCTTTGATCCTGATTTTGTCTCTGATTGTTATTCATGCCTGACATATCAGGCTGGTATCCCACTCTGGGTCTATCTCCCATGTACCTAGAGCTAATGTAAATCTCTCTTTTGCTTGGATCTTGTGACTGTAACATTGGCGCCTGGGATGGCGGCCTCTGTGATGCACCCCTCTGATCGGAAATCATATTATTTCTGACTGCAGTTTGAGTTGAGTTGAGTGACATTTTGGCGGAGCTTATCTCTATTACTGTTTCTGAGGAGTCTTTAGATTTTAATCTTGTTTCTTTTATTTATCTCCTTCTCCACTCTGGCAATAGAGCACCTCATATAGTTTAGTACCTTGGTCTACAATCCATTCAAGAAAATTCTTGTGATCAAACTCGAGAATCAACTGTGATATAATGGGCCTCATTACGAGTCCGGTCGTAACTTTGGCGGTAAAACCGCCTGGTTACCGCCAGACTCGTATTACCATTCCGCCTCTGTGATTCCCGGAATTACCAGGGCATTACAACCCTGATGATGTAGGATTTCCGGAGGCGGAATGGTGTTAATCCCCATTCCCATTGAGTCCCATAGGGATAGGGAATGGGGATCATGGAAACGCCAGCACCATCTCGTGATGGTGCCGCTGTTTACTCGTCCGCCTGCAGGCGGGCGGTGTTAAACCCGCCAGGTCAGACCTGGCGGGTTTGACGTCTCTGCCTGCAGGAGTTGTGATCACCCGGCATGGAAACAACGATGGCGGCGGGTTTACCGCCATTGTTGTTTCCATACCGGGTCGGTTGTAATGAGGCCCAAAATCTTTTTGTAAGCCATAGAAATAAGCAGTCTTAACCTCAGTAGAGTTTGGACTAAAGGATCAAAACGAGAGAATGCACTCTTCAACTCTTGGAGAAATTGTCGAGGTGACACATTTGGGCGAGATGTCATTGTATATACAGCTTTCTTTTCATCCCGCAGTTATTGATATGGAGAAAAATGGTGCCTAACCTCCTTTTCAAATTTTGCCCATTACATGTTTTCCTGTTCATTCAAACCTCTGATAATGCTTGCTGTGGCCGCATCCAGAGTTAAGTGAAAGTATTGTCTGTATTGTTCCTTGGGTATTTTTAGGGCCTTAAATATATTGTGCACCGCTTCCAGATGATCCTCTATATAGCAATCACCCCCCCCCTTTTTGAATGGCTTAATTAGGACCTTGATTGATTTCATTTTTTTAATAGGGCTACCTGGCGCTATATTTGGATTTGCATTATTCTGTTGTTCATTCCTCTTTTCAGGTGGGTGGGGTTGGTGGTAACCACTATTGGGTAAGTCAAAACCTCCAATTGGGTTACACACCACCAAGCCCAGTAACCTGTATAGCCATAGGGACATGATTCACTCTCGTAGAAAGGGGACTGACCTCAATTCCATTGAATGTGGTGCCTTGTTGTTTTTCTTGACATTTAAAATGACATATTTGTTGTTCCAACTCTTTGCACTTTTTATGGAGCCGGTCTGCTTCTTGACATAGGTAAGTATTCTCATTGCCCATTTTATTAATCACATCCTTCATCTGACTCATTTTAATTTGGCATTGATCAATTCTTTGTCCCTTTTGTCCCTCTCTTAGCTATTTCTTGCTCAATAGCTTGGAGCTCAGCATCTTTCTCTATCTTGTCTCTCTGGAGAGTTTGCATCTCTAATATAACCTCCTCTTTTTCTTGTCTGATGTCACTTACCAATCCTTTCAGATGTTTTAATTCTTGTACACTGTACTCAAAATGCTTCCTCCTCTGAGACAATTGGATGTCGAATTCTTTACATTTTGACTACATTTCTTTTTGACATAACTCTATGTAATGCTCACCTGGTATCCACGGGGACGTCACTCAGCCTGTTCTGACCTCTTACGACCTCGAACCCTTCCCTGGAGGCTATTTGACTGGAGACTGGGCCTGAAACACAGGATTGGTAGAGTTTAACTCCCTATTGTCTCTGTGTGCTTGAACCCCTTCTTCCCCAGGGTCCAACCCTTCCCTTTGATCCACAGCTCACCTTGTTTTCTTGGATAGTGTGCTTTGTGTCCTGCTTTCAGCGCAGGGGCGCGTTGATTGATGCAGGCTCATTGCTGCCTAGTTACTTCACTGGCAAGAGTCCGACAGGTAAGTATAATGAGTCTTTTGAACAGTTCTCTAACTTCGTTCCTAGCCTTCCTTAGATGATGGCCGGCGTCCGGGGATGGCGGCGTGCTGCTGAGATGAGTAGTGCTGAAGGTGAGTGAGAGCGCGATGTGCGATCCACCCCTTTCGTATTTGCAATGAACTGAGTTCTTTTTCTGTGTCTTTTAGGTGCTGCGACGTTTTCAGCGTGGGTGCCAGTTATGAAGAACAAATGCGGTGGGTAGGCGCGGTATGCCTCTAGATGTTTCCACGCTAACCTGGAGTGTCTTATCCCTCTTGCAAATGGATGAGACGTTCCAGAGACAGAGTTCCCCCAGAGTGGCTGGGATTCAGGTAAGCGTTTGAAGCTCGTACAGTATTTAAAAATAAGCGAAGATTACAGAATGCATACTAGTGCCTTTTTTCTGTTCTTTTCCCTTTTCCTTAGGAAGCGGCATGCCGGGATGGGAATGACACCGCTGAAGATGCCTGCAGAACAGAAGGAGCGATGAATGATGGGCAGAAGCGCCGCAAGGTAAGGCTGTTCCTAACAGTGTTCTTGTTCTTGCAGGAGCTGAGCGCAGAAGAAAGATGCAGGCCTACTGGAGACCGATCCGAACACGGTGAGTGTCACGCTGCAGGTGCAGAAAACGCAAAGCATGTTTCCCAGCCTGGGTGTGGCTTAAATAGTCTCTGGGTATCCCAGGTGTCTCTGGGCTGAACCACACCCAAAAGACTAGACCGCACATGCAGTTCTGGGAACCGAAATATGTGGGGGGCACCCATCTTATTTATTTATTTATTTATTTATATATTTGGCGCTAAAGCCCGCATTCCAAAAAGACAGGACAGTGATTAGAAAAACGGGACAAGAATAGACACACAGAAGAGCATATCATGGGGAGCTGAGAGAGGTCGCTAAACCAGTTTATTTAAAGAGTAGGGTCTTTACCTTCTTTCCGAAGAGTATGTAGTGGTTTCCCCATCAATGCACTACAATCCCCAATGTTATCCTATGGGAGTGAGTGAGTCTGGTGCCACAACCACCAAGTCTGACTCCAAGTGGGTCTTTGGAGGGATGAGAGGCCCTTGAGGGCCATGTAGGTGATCATGGCCTGGCTCCAGCCTGACATCTTGGAGGGCTGGGGACATGAGGGGCAGGAATCATGACACTCTAGTTCTGATCTTAACTTTTTCTCCTTTCTCTCCTGTTCATGAGCCCCATCTAATTAGATTTTTAGTCTGTTAATCAAATCAGCATCATTCTCCTGCATTTGCAGAGATCTATTCAGAATGAACCAGATTTTGGCTCAGAATTTTTGTCAGTAGCTCTAAATAATCTCAGAATACAAACCTGAATTATGCTGCCCTCTTCAAAAATGCTGTCCAGCAGTTCTTTCTGCATTTCCCCACTAATGCGGTTGTGCCATTGTATAGCATTGTCCGACGACGATTCCCCATGTGCATATAATTTGTCTCTAGATAGTTTACCAGCTCAGGAAATGTGGCTTCAATTTGACGCATACTGAAAATTCAGTTTGTAGTGCTACACTAACATCACACAATTAGTTCCCTGTAATGCACAGATGGCAGTGTGGAACACACTTGCCATACCCAGTAGTTGCTGCACAATCTGTTCCCAAAGGCCAATGCACCATATCATGTAGGAGATTTTGTCTTTGGGGCTAACTCCTGATTTGATGGTATTTTAGTATCATGGTATTTTGGATGTATATTGGCCTTACTGTTGGTGGTAGTTCAGTATTACCCTATTTTGGTAATAGTTCAGTACTATCTTATTTTGGTGGTAATTTTAGTGGTATCTTATTTTGGTGGTAATTTTAATGGTATTTTGTTTTGGTGGTAATTTTAGTGGCATGCATATCTTCTATAATACTGCCCCATAATAATACAAACTTTCCCTCTTTACAATTATGACCCACTGTTGGCTGACGGTAGGCAACTTTTGGATTTAGCACACTTTGAGGGAACTCAGTAAGATTATAAAGAATGCCGCTTATTGCAGGTAGCTCATGTTACTGATTTATTTACATCAGTAACCTATTTTCCTTGGAGGATGCTGTTTTCTCTTCAGCATGCAGCAAAGCACATTCACATCCATACACATGCATTCTATTCCACCTAGACAAATATCCACTTTCATGTAATTTTACCGCCATTGGCACATTTGTACCACTATGGTGTGAACATCACAACCCTCTAGACTCTTTCTCCCCCTGAAACATTGATCACCATATATAAGAAGTGAAACAGGAAAAAGAGCACCAGCCTTGTTTTTGCAATTACAATTATTATTGGCTTTGAACACAGCAATACACAATCAGAAACAATATGTTACATTTCATGAGATCATAATCTTACTTCTACCCTCTAAGAGATAAAACACATATACATGGCACAACATGGAACACATGTATCAACATGGCATTATATTCTCAGAGAAAAATAAAAATAAAAGGAAGGAAGAACGTGACACTTTGTTTTGAACATAGATGTTATGCTCACCTGATATCCCTGGGGGCGTCTGGAAGGCTCTGAGATCTGGAACCCTGGATGCGTAGTTGCCCAGTGCTGAATAATGAATCTGCAATTACAGAAGGGAGGATTTGTGATAACTGTCTCTAATGGGTGAATCTCCCACCTCCCTCTGACCGATCCCTTCCCACTGGGTTCTTTTCTCACCTTAGTTATTTGTTGGGTGAGCTATCCATCCTGCGTTTCTTGTGCAGGAGCGCTTGACGTTTTTTGGCGAGCTGCCCGAGTTGCTTCACTGGTGCAGTACGCCTTCCTTGGGCCCAGGCCTGCTGTGACCCTGAATCTGCTGGTAGGCAGGTAGGTTTGTTAATTGTAAGTCTTTATTCTGTTTATGGTGGGAATTCGTTAATGTCTTTATCTCCTTCTTTTCAGGTGCGAAGGTCTTGATGCTGGCATGCTGGATGGAGAGGCACGTTTTCTAGGTAAGAGAAAGCGTGAAGCGCAGCACCCTTATTGTCTTTTAAGGCTAACCTATGTTTTCTTCTTCTCCTCACAGGACGCTGTGGTGCTACGAGTGGATGAGAGCGCGATGAAAAACAGGACCCCGGAATCCATTAAGGTAAGTACAGCGCTGTGTGGCTTTTTAATATTGAAAGCGAACCTGAATATGTCTCTTTTCCTTTTCAGATGTTGCTGTGGTGCTCCGGATGGAAGCATGGCGAAGCACAATGAAATTCAGGTAAGACTGATGGAATTCTATGTTTTGGAAGCACGCGTTCTAATATTGTTTTTCCCTTTTTCGTTATTGCAGATCGCAATGTTTGAACAGCAGCTGTGGTAGCGGTTCGCCGGAAGTCCTTAACCTAGTACTCACAGGTGAGTGATGTTTCTTCTTCTCTCGGTTTCCACAGATTGCAGCCCAGTTGAGATGCTGAGTGCTGGATGGTGTTTTCTCAGGTAAGACAGAATAATCTTGTTCTTGTTCTTGCAGGATTACAGGAAGATGCTGAAGACCAGGAGCTGGACACAGTGAGCGTCACACTGTGGGTTGCAGAGTAACATGAAGCGTGTTCGGCAGTCAGGGTGTGGTTTATATAGCCCAGCTAAAGTAGTACCAGGGAAAGTAGTTCCAGGCCTGCCACACCCAAAACACTAGACCACATGGCTTGGTTCTTAGAACTAGACTGTGTGGGTGCTTCCATGTTGGATTTAAAGGCTCATGTACATAAATGGGACCTAGTTTGAACAGCCCTTTCTTCCTACATATGAGCCTGGTGCCAAAGGCGCCAGGAGTGGCTCCATGATCCCTTTTGCAGTGGTTTTAAGGCCCTCAGGGTTCTTGTGGAAGCCTGCTTGTGGCACACTGTGTGTCCCCTCACAGTGGTCATGACAATAGATCCCTTTGCTGACTGAATGAATGCACCCATTCTACGTTCTCCTCAATTATAAACAGTACTTGCAATGATATGCAAGCCTCACCTGGTTTATCTTTTTCTGTCGGGGCTATCTGCGTGGGAGTAGCACTGCCTTTGCACTGCCCAGGGAATGCTTCAAAGCCAGGTGTCACCTCCCCCAGCTTCTCCACCTCCCCCAGCTCTATCTTCAGATGGCAGGCCAGCAGCACAGCACCCAGCACCTTATCGAGGCACCAGCCGCTAGCAGAATCCCAGAATGAATTAAACCTCCCCTCTGCTCAACTACCTACATCTTCTCTGTCAGGCCACCAAAGTTAGCTCTGCCTTCCCTGACATGCCTGCCACCTCCCAAGTGTCTACTAATCACATTACAAGGGCCTGCATATAACTTTTGCATTGTCTGTGAGAACAATATGAGTTTTCAGCCTGCATAAAGACAGCTCTTCTGTTTTTTTTTACTGTGCATGTTTCCTTCTCAATGAAAAATAAAAACACTAAAACAGAATGAATTTCAATCTGTGTTTACCGAAATGCATTACGATGTTTATTGGGACAAATCATTGGTTACTGGGTTTTTATTAATAAGAAGTTCGTTTGTTATATGTGCCATTTTTCCAATGCAGTACTTCACAGACAGAAATACACCTAATTTGTGTCTACGCACATTTTTTTTAATGTAAAATCTAATGTGGCCTTTCCTTCGGGTTAATCCCGTTACCATGCTGAACTGCATCCCTAATTTGAAAGCATCTTGCTGAGTGCTTTTAAAATGAGCACCCATTTGCTGGCTGCTACTAAAGACATACTGTCATTTTAACACATTGTCCTTCACACGTATTCTGTAGTGGCTGCTTTAAAAAAAACTGCCATTGAAACACCCATATTGCTTCCCTTGGAAACACTGCTATCTGTACAATCTGTACACATGTTGTTATTTGCATGGAAATATTCCATATAGCTCTACAGTTCACTAATTAATCAAAATAGGAAACCAGGCAGCCAAGTCAGAGACAAGATTTACTTCCATAAGGCTGTGAAGAAATGGGTCAGGAAACAGGTATAGTATCCCGTCCCCAAATCATGACCCCCCAGCACACAAACCCTAAGGATTGTATAGATTTACCACAATGAGCCTTGTATAGAAAGATAACAAGATACATTTCGTCAGTTACATTAACAATGATCTACCCAACAGTTTACATCTGGGATCACTGCTTTTCTGCTTGGGCTACCCACCTGAATCAGCCTGCTGCCTCGAGCAAATCTTTCCCAACAGATAATGATGTCTAACTTCACTCGACAAAAGCCAACACTATTCTATTAGCCCGCAAAGTTAAGGCAAGTACCAGAAATCGGGTCAAGTGGTATGATGCTGAATGCCAGGCATCTAAAACAGATATTGGAATGTCTTAAGTCTGATAATAAACTGGATAAGGTACAATTGTGCTACCGTAGCATAAGGAACAAAACCGTTTTAGCAGAAAAGAAGTATGCCCATGTTTGGTCCCTATGGTGTCAACTGCAGCAGGCAGTGGAGCCTATGCTCTTCTAGGGGCTCTTCCTCATACATGTTGTTCTCCATGGAGACTATATCTACATGGTTGACTGTGGCTCCATACAGGCCTGCAAAAGGATTCTGCCAGCCATCTACCATTATGCGAGGTGGCAGAAGTGGCAATTGTACATTTTGTATTCCTGTGTGAACCGCTGAAACTGGTGGGATGGTGCTTGAAACCACTATTACAACGCGAGGGTGTACGATCAATGGAAGATGCTGTGAAGGTTTGCTAAAGCACAGCTAATCCCTATTGTGTGATAAATATTGCAAGTTATATTCATCGGGTGTGACTGTGTAGACGTACGATTTGTAATGATATTAGAGTGGATACTTGATCCCCCGCCAAAAAGCCATGTAGGAGCAGGAGACGCCTGTAACCTAGGGATTGTGAATCCATTCTGCGCATACTAAGATGGAGCTGCAAGTGTACTCTGCCCATTCTTCAGTTTATGCATATCCATTTTTGGAAAATTCCCCTAATAGAGTATTTAATAGGTTTTTTTGTATTTATTAACTTTGGTATTAAAACTTGAGTGAAAAAGTTTGTAAAAAAACAAAAACATTCAAATAAATAAAAGTATTTATTAAACAATTACCGATCATATATGTATTACCTTGTTTGAATTGCATCCCGGCACTAAGTAGGCCACATTTTCTTCTGATGTTTTAAAGGCAGGGTTTGCCTGAAATTAGTAAATGTTTAAATGATATATTATGCTTCTTTTTAACATTACCTGTGAAAGTTATGTGTTATATCTGTGATTGTGTACACTGTTATGGCTCTGCACAGAAAATCAAGCTTTACTTGCTATGGTATATGATTCTATTATCGTGTTCTCTGACAGTAAATCCCACCTTGAATGAAGGCGCTGAGCAGGTATCTGGGCATGAATGCAACCTGGACCGTGCCTGACATAACAGGCATTGCTTATGTGCTCTTGTGTGCCAAGCCATCACCCTTCTTTCTGCTCCACCACCCTTATGAAGAATGTGGTTCACTGTACCATCTCTAAAAAATGCTGCGCCTCAGCACGCCTCAGCACGGCCCACAGCTTATGTAGGTCCAAGATCATTTGCAGAAATACAATACTGCCGGCTTTGGCATTTACTTTCCTTTGTGATATTTAGTATAATCCCACTAGAATTTTTATTTCTTCAACCATTGCTTTAGTCTTAGTCTTAGTAATTTCGCCAGGGTCTCATTGTACCCCTCAAGACCAGCAGAATTAATGAATTAATGAAACAACATGACATGTACTTAATTTTCATCAGGTTCTGGATTTAATTTCTTGAGGCATCTTCTTTGATCCACATGCTTAATGAAAGTTTTTTAATGAATAGGGGATCATGGCAGTCCAATTAAATATAATTGTATAGATGTGTTAGATGTCAGATATTTGTGTACAGTAGGCCAGTGTACAGAATGATGTTTAGTCATGGAAACCAGGGCGGATGTGATATCAAATTTGCGAGTATCTTCATGATGCACACATCTTTTTTTTTTTTTTTTTTTTTTTTAAGCATGCAGGTACTATTTCAAATGAGTTCATTTGTGTCCAGTCTTTACCTTTTATACACCTTGGATTTGCTTGCTCTCTCCTGGAATTCGCACCTCACAGCCATCTCTTTGGACCACTCAGTCCCAGAGATGGCTTGTTCAGCTTCCATGGGTGTGCAAGCATGTTGGAGCCCATTTTCCTCAGAGGGGCGACAAGCACTGAATGAACACCCTGCTTCTTTGATGTGACAGTGCCAGCTGGTAAACTTCCATGCATGTCTCCATAGCAAAAGTGACTCTGGAACCTTTGCATCTCCCCTCAGTGCTTCTGGCCATGACTGGCGAATTAAATTGTCACAGATCAATCTAGGCTCTTTGCTCAGGTACACTTACACTTCTTCACAATTGATATCCCATTCAATCCTATTGCCTGCATCTGTGGTGTTGGGAAAACTAATCATTGGCACATTTTGTGTGCTACTGCTCGGGTCATTTAATCATTATCATTTCACTTAAACTTGCATCTACATTTTTTGAGCTTTGATCCGGTTACTAACCCAACTATTTTATCCAGGTCCCCTAACCTTTTTTGGTTTTCATTTTGTTAATTTATAGACCAGGCAGAGACCACTGAGTTGACCCCATCCTTAATTCTTCTGTGGAGGCTGTTCCAGTTCCAACTACTTTTGGTCAGTGTGTCCTTCTGATGAGCTAGTCTGATTGCTGCTTCTGTTGAACAATTAGGAAAATGACATGTTACTTGAATACTTGAATACTACTTGAATAATCCAAATTGGCGTGAGACAATACATTGAACCAAACAAAGAATATAGCATCATCTACTTCCTACAGAAAGGCTTGTTTGGTTGCAATATAATTCCTTCCTTCACGTTTTGGGATTGGTGGCACAAAACAACAGTCCATATTGCAGCCTGTTTTAACCAGCATTTTAGATCAACATTCAATCGTACTGTCTCTCATGCAGTGCTATTGCAGGAACAGGTCAGCGAGCACCTCAGTGATAAAATTAAAGAATGTATTCATTGGACTCTTACCTTGGTTGTTGGGAATACAGATGCTTGGCATACTTATGGTGTTAATCTTTTGTCATGACGTAATACAGTTTACCTCTTAAACATGTGCAGAACCACAACAAGCCTTTGCTAATTTTCTTTTTGCAATATTTTCTTTGGTCAAGGCACTTGGACCTGCTTAGGCTTTTCAGCGGGTATCACTACAATTTTTACGTACAATCTTTTTGTTTAGCCATTCTGAATCATTTGCTGTCTTTATCTTGTAGCCCTAGTGCTCTGATTCTGTCTCTGGCAATTCTTTAAATATGGAAGTTATCTGCCCATCAGTACATTCCTTAGCACTAGGAATACATCCCAAATAGTACTCCTCTCCAAGCTCCCAAAAAACAGTTCCACAATGTCCACATTTGCTGAATACTCCTTTTTGACATTTGATCATAATGTTTCCTGATGCAAAAGTTTCAAAATATGTTTTCTCTCCTGAGGTCACCAACTCCAAGACATAACAGGGTTGAGATCCACAGTTGTTGCAGTGATTGGTGGCATTGCTGGTTTAAAATGGGATACATGGTTCCAGGACAGAACACCTCGACAACTGACTTATGATTCAGAAGTTTGAAGGACCTCATAGAACCCAAATCGGTTAGCATTGGTTGCACCTGTCCATGAATACATTGGACAGATTTCACTAACAATTCATAGTAAACGAGTACTGCATCATTTAATAACTGTACCATCATCGGTTCAGGGGCGCCAGTGTAGATTCTTGTAAATGCATCAGCTTGCCAGTGACTCTCTCATATGGGCTCTATCACATTCAAATTACACTGTGTGTAGCACGACGCATAATCATTAGAGCTAGCATAAGTGTGTCTGCCGACTCCAAATCTGTTTCTACGCATATTTTCAAAATTGTATTCTTCATTGTCTTGTATTGCCCTTCCACCAATGCTGCAGATTGTGTGTGAAATGGGCAATAAAGCTTTGCTGTGTATTTAACGCTTCACAGCTCCTGTACACGTGTCCACATGAATTGAGTCTTTCTATCAGTGTTGATACTCACTGGCACACCAAACATAGCGTAACATCATACATCAAAGTTTTGAGGACTGATTGTGTGTATGCCCTCTGACTTGTATACGCGTCAACATATTTGAGAATACATCTGTGACGATGGACACTTACTTCAGGAATGCCATTTTGGCATCTCTATAAAGTCACACTGAGGATGGAAAACGGTGTCAATGGGCTGGATATGCTCTTTTCTCTACATAAGCAGATTGCCCTACATGGTGCAGCTCACAGATCAAACATCAGTTGATTATCTGTTCTGCAAAAAAACCAAGATCCTACCATTATTTCCCATTTTCGTATGTAAGTAAAATAGACTAACTTTGGTAACCACTAAATGGCCTTCAAGTGATCACCAACGCTTATTGCTGAAAAGGGAACACCCCTCTGTTATCCAGCATTGTTGTCTGTGCTTGGTGCTTGCTCCTATAACTCAGATAATAGTTCAAGTATATCATATGGGAGCATTTCTGATCACTTGCCTTCGTGGCATAATCCTTTCAGCCAATGTCTCAAGGCAAAAGGCAGTCTCACTCGCAGTTTGGTCTGCGAGTGCCTTCCCTCAATTGGCTCTTGTGTTGTTTGGTGCGCATCACATTCCATGATTGCTATATTTTTAAGGAACATAAATTATTCAAAGGGTGCATGCACCTCTCACCCCTTTGCCCTGCTTCCTGGTCAAGAGCCCCAAGAGCCTATGGGCCTCACACCTCCTTGGAGTGGCATGTCCCTCTGTGGGCTAGCGACTGCCACAGCTGAAATTGCACAAACACAGGTGGTTGCTGCCTATACAGCCAACTCCTTTAGATCTTCCTAGTCTGAGCAAGAGAACTACAACCAACTAGGTAGAAGGAAGAATGTCACCACCCATACAGCCAGTTCCCTGAGATACTACCAGGCTAACAGAACCAAGGCCAACTACCAGCAATAACCCAATGGGAGCAGAAGAAACAAACATTGGCGCCTGTAACCCAATACCTGGGGAGCCACCAAGTGGAACAGGGATTTATAAGGTGTGTGTGCTATACAACCTCAGTTGGAAACCGTCCATGTAGAAACTTGAAGGCAGACAACCCAAGGGGGGCCCTTAAGTGGAAAGATGAATATGGGCTAAATAGAGCTAGGAAACAATGGGATGTGGTCTTTCCACTAATCAATTTTTAAGATACTCTTAATCCAGTATGTTTTGAGTTCCATAAGGCAGGCCAAAATAAATCAGCCTCCAAAAGAACCCTTAGAAAGTCCTGGGGAAATCAGGTCAACATATAGGGAATACAAAAATATTTGTTTTCCCTTCAAAATGTTGCACATACACTGCATTCTACATGCGATTTTTTCTGAGGTTCAATCTGTAGCGACTATTTAGTCATTTTTTTGGAATAATTCTTTTTCATATATTACCAACATTAGTTATACAGGTAGATAAACAAGGAATCACAGACAAAATGTATTAATGAATTGAATGTGAAACAAACATACAGATATAAAATCCTGCAACACATAGGTGTTGATTGAACACTTCAATGCAGTCAAATATAACATAAAAGTAAACTGTAGTATTAGCAACTCCTGAAACATGTGTGTATAATCGACACAGTTAGAGCAGGATTCACGTGTGTCTAACTGTGATTGTATTGCAGTCATTAGGAGTGGACCAATGAATGGTTATACTATAAATTCAATAATGACGAGTCCATGGTCAAAGTAAAAGAAGACCAGTCCTAGGTCGCCATCAGAAAATAGTTCCCTTTGGCGTGGTATGGACTTCTGTGGGGCAATGCGCTCTTGGTCCATAGACGTTTCGGCTGCCTTCTTCTGGGCCTGGGAATGTGTCTCTAAAAGAGAGAGAGAGGGCGCACGGAAGTGATTAATGGGAGTTTGCCAACTGTAGGCAAATAAGAAGGACTATGAACAAGGGTGTGGAGGGTTCAATTGACAAGCAAACATTATTGTGCTGGCATAGTATGGTCAAAGCAATGCCTGTGGGGGCACCACTTACCTGATAGAAGGTCCCTTGTGTGGGGGTGTTGATCAAATAGACATTATTTCTTCATATAGGTACAGGTGTTCATGTTGGTGGATAAAGCTTCTGAATGGGGTGGACCCTCTGTATAAGTCTGGGGAGTCTGCTCAAGACAACTTTGAATGGAGCTGTGAGGAGACAGCAAAATGCCAAGCAGTGCCATCAGTCATGTTGTGCAAGAGCAGAACTGTCTAGAAATCGTAGGTTAAGCAGTGGATCTGATCTTCTTACTCAGTATGTGGAGGAACATGCAAAGAATAGGGGTGCTGTGTTCTGCCTTCAATGCATGTTGCCCGTGTCTGCACGTTCCTGGAAGGGGGAGCGGAAAACAGGAAAGGGAAACGTGAGGTGCTAATCACGGTATAAAACCCCCGAATGCAATGTCTAGCATTAATATATGAAAAAGATTAATTCCAAAGAAATGACTTAAACATTAAATAAATAGTGGCTACAGATTGAACCGCAGAAAAAAACACATGTAGAATGCAGTGTATGTGCAACATTTTGGAGTGAAAACCAATAGCTTTGGATTCCCTGTATGTTGATCTGGTTTCCCCAGGACTTTCTAAGGGTTCTTTTGGAGGCTGTTTTATTTTGGCCATGTCTTATTGAACTCAATACATACTGGACTAGGAGTATGTTAAAAAGACCACATTGTTTCGTAGCTCCATGTAGAAACTTGAAGCATGCAGGACCAATGTGATCCCCCAGTGACAACTGCTATGGACATCCAGTAATTTCCATCAGTAAGAATCCAAGACACATTGAACTTGCTCAGAACCTGCATTACCGCCAAACACATGGAATTGCCTGCCAGGTTTCTAAAGAAACTTCTGGCTCTTGCCCCACCATAAAAGGGTGGAAGTCTGAGTTCCTCAACTAATTACAGGCCATAGACAGTGCTGGAGAAGACCCAGACAAAAAACTGTTGTCCTGATACATTGTTTGTGGTCAGAGGCCCAGGAAGTTTGTAGACGCCTTTCAATGCCTACTTCAGCACCAGGCAAAATAACTGACTCATTCCTCTCCACAATGGGCAAGCTTATTAACCCTACCTCCCAAACATTAATGTGGTAAGGAATGACACAAATTCTGTATGTACTACCTATCACAAGGGGAAACCCCCAGTACCATAGCAGCCTTGTACAACTTCAAGGCCTCCTTGGAATAGGTCATGAATGACCAAATAATGGTGCCCAAATGTAATCAACATATAAGGGACAGATTGTGGCAAGCAGGGGAACCTACCTTAGAGCAAGCCATTACTCTAGCAAAAACTGTTGAAAGGTCAATGATGTTGAGCTCTACAATTATGCATGGGAACAAACACCCACATGAGTCATCTGACCATGTATGTGCAATCAATTAAAGCTCCACAAGGTAGAACAGCAACAATCAGCCACATGGATCTAATCCTGGCCCCTATGTGCCTCAGGTGCCGCAGAAAAAACACTACTCAGCAGAATAATTGTTTCCAGTATGGGGAAAAAGTATGCAACTTGCGGCAACCTTAACAAATGATCGAACATTCAAAAACACAAGGTTAGAAGTAACATACATGAAACAAAGTGACAGCACTGTTGAAGATTTAAAAGAAGAGCTACTGGATTCATCTTTTGCAGGATGGACAGGACTATGGTGGAAACCCCTTCTAAAGAGATGCAAACAAAAATCGCTGGGTGTAAAGTAACCGTCCTTTTCTGATTTTGGGTTGCATTTCACAGTCATACCTCTTAGTCTCTTTGAATACATGTTTCAAGAATAGGTATTTTCCATGGTACATCCCACCACTATACCAAAAGATTACTCAGGAGACCAAATAGTCATTGAAGGATGGTACTGAAAAACAAGGACAGGGAGATTTTAGGAAAACTATATGTCTCCTCTTATGGCATGCCTATCCGAAACTGATAACAGCAAGCAGGCTTCAGATTGTCTCTCCACTCTGGTGATGTTTAAGAGGCGTTAGCAATTCCCCACAAGACCACAGAAGGTATGTAAAACATAGTTAAAACCTGTTTAGTGGTCTTCCAGAGTAAATTGGGCAAACAGTCTAGCTTCAATAAAAATAAAATCATGCAATACCTGTCAAGGACAGCGCTGGCATAGTAACGCTTAAATTACAAACCAAATCAGAGGCACGCCTGAGCCAACTCACGTCTTAGGGCATCATTCAACAAATATAGGCATCTGACTGAACCACTCCTAAATGCCTTAAACAAGAACATATTGAGGCCCTCTGCTTCCCAGAATTAACATGATGTAACCCAGGATTAGAGGGGCACTAGCGTTTTCTAGAGTGAAAATAGCCTTTATCCTGCCATTTGTATGTGTTAGTTTCAACGCATAACTTTATGGACTTGTTGTTGCTGCTGCTATATCTCAATGACTGATGGCACAAAAACTAAAGTGCTCAGAATACCTAACATTTGTTTCAGGATGACATCGTCATTTAATTAGTTGGTGGAACACAAGCAAGTTCTATGGAAAGTGCTCACCATACTCAGGGAAAAATTACTTACTCTCAAAAAAGAAACAAAAGCTTCTAAGAAACACACTTGGCTTCCCAGGACACACTGTAGTGGCAAGAGGAAACCAGCCAAAGTTGGACCTAACAGCTGCAGTGCAATGGGCCACTCCAACCACCAACAAGACTGAAGATACTTCCTCCTTCTGAGAATATGAGCTAAACTCCAAATTGTGTGGGAGATCCTGAGGAAAGGAATGACATTTATTTGGCTACTAAGAAGGCATTTGAGGATGTCACCAAAGCCATAGTTGAAGCTTGCTAAAACTATTTGGCACAACACATCCATTCATTGTAACAATAGTTGCTTGCAACAATGACATGGGTGTAGTCCTATTTCAACTCCACAAATTGTAGCCGCCACATCCAGGGCACCCAGGACGCTAAACCTCAATTACACTATTCTCAAAGGGAAAAACTTAGTCTGCCTCATTTTGAGGGTGGCACTCCTTATTTTGAATACAGATCACAAGCCCCTTGTCCAAGCATTAGTGGCGGGGCAGGGGCAGCAACAACGTTTCTCCAAGATTAGCCAGAATATCTGCTAAACTGCAGCATTACCTACATGAAATTCATCCAAACCAGGAAAATATAACGTGGCCACAGACTGACTTTTGTTTTTGCTCTTTACTTTCAGAGACAGCGAGGACGCTGGAGAAGATAACTACATTGTAGTTTCTGTTGATGATGTTTACAATAATAGTGTTCTGTTTTCTGACGAGCAGTGATCGAAGTGAGCAGGAACGATCGTGAGCGGTGTTCCACTACTTTTAATTTTTCTGTTTACCATTTCTCTAATTTTGACGACTGTATTCACCATTATATATAGAGGATTTATCCATTCTTGTCCCTGTGCAAGTGTAAAGTTGTAATAGGAGCCTTAGTTACTAGTCACTTAGACTATTGCAATGCCGTGGCTGCAATATCCTGTCATATGTGCACTGGGAGTCTGCCTACCCTCTCCCCTCCTGAGACCACAGTTTCACTACTTTTTTTGATACACTTCACCCACTGCTGACGAGTTGCATTGGGCTGTCCCAGAACACTCACTGCCATAAAACATGACATCTATCAGGGTTAGCAGAACACAAAATAATGTCTGCATAATAATTCCTGAAGCTGTGAGAGCAAAAATCATAAGCAATGTCCCCCGAGTGCACCTGGGAGTAACCCTAACTAAGAAGGCTGTGAAGCAGATTTAATGGTATTCTGCGTTCACCCAACATATAGAACATATAGAATGGCTAGTGAGGGACGCTCCCTCCTGCTGCAATGACGACTAGAAGAGTAGGACCTATACAGCCCCCCTTGCACCAATGCCTGTTTCAGGGGAGCTCCTATAAAGGGTGGTTCTTGATTTAACAGGACACTTTAGCAGGCTTCCTTCTGAAAAGGGGTTTGAAAGTGTTGTGATGGACTCGTTTTTAAAGCTGCCAGAGATGACATTCATTGATCAAATCAAAACCTAACATGTCATCACTTTTCTTAACAAATATAATCCAAAGCGACAGCAAGCCAGGTACGCGTGTCACTAAACTACAACAGGGTTAAATTAACCATGAGAAATGATAACCTTCTTAAGTGATATTGGAATCAAACACCACACAGTAGACTTGTACCATCTTCTAGTGAAAGGGGTTAAAGTGATTTAACCTTGTTATGAAGGACTGCATTCTGACAACCCACCTCAAGGGTCACGATGTAGTAGAAACAATGTACTGCTTTACACCAAACACCTCTCCAACTACAAAAGTGTAACTATTTAAAGTTATGCAGGTGCAGAGTGCAGCCTCTCTGGTTCGCCAGAGTGGTTAAAAAGGGAAGCATGTCTTGACATCTTTGTAAGTTGGGTCCAGAGTAAACAGAATGCCAAGAAATGATGGTTTGACAGATGAAACCATCAGACAGCCCAATTTTCAGCTGCAACAAGTGGTCCGAATAATACTACCTGGGCACATGCAGCACAACCGCCCCTCTTTTACAGTACAACAGGTTCAAGCTGGTATCCAGAGATTTTAAAGAATACAAAAACAGAGAATGACTATAATAACGAAACAATAATAATGAACAAAAATCGAAATAAAAAAATATGTATATGGGTGTGGGTTAAGGGGTTACAACGGGTGGGTATGCAGTTGGGGTGTGTTTAAAAGCATATGAAAACAGGGGTTTAGGGGCCGACCCCCAAATAAAATAAATAAAAACATTTGATGTTTTTCATTGTAAATGTTTTGTTCTAAAATCATGGTCTGTAATTTAATTCGGGCAAATCACATGGAACTGTTCAAGGCAGTGTTGTGTGCACTTCAGATAATAAAGTGTGGATTGCCAGAATAGTAGCTAAGATTCCATTACTGTAATTCAGGATGTCACACAGGAATGTTGAGCAATGGCAGGGAGTCGGAGAAATGTTCTAATGGTTGAAAGAAAGGTGAGGCGTTACATCTACCTCTCGTGCTGTTCCTGTTATGTTCTCTTCTTTCACTGCCTCGTCTCAACCTTCTTCTTCCCTTTGCCTCCCTTCCTTGGTTCGAATGCTGCGTTGATAAGATACACAAGCACAGGCTGCGTTCCATTCTATTTCAGTTTTAAGAGTTGTGGTCTGGAGAAGTGAAGGCTGAGTGTGCTCGCAATAAAGCTCTTTCACTTACCGGCCTCCTCGCCATTCTATTCCCCTTTACACATTGTTTTATTGGGGTAGGCATTACATTCTGAATTATACAACCTTATTTCTGATTCTGAAGCAGCTTTCGAACAGTCACTGAGGAGTTATGTGCCCAAGTAGAGCAACTAGATCGCAGGTCACCTTCCCTTATAGGGTCACGGAACTCCAAGGAAACTTTCAATAACGCGTTGTGGGCATTGTAGGGTGTGTTTTATTCAATATATGGCCACACCGTCATTGTCCTTTAAACTTGGTATTTTGCACACTAAGATGCAAGTTGGTATGTGTTGCAAAGACAAATTTCAGTGGTGTAATATAAGGCATTTAAAGCCATTTGGTGATTTAACAGATGCGATAACATGCTGATAAATTATTTCAATCTTATATATAACTGCAACATTGCCCATACTTCCATAAATGTTTGCTTATCAATGAGTGGCTGTCACAGGAAGGCATTTTAAAAGAAAGGATTCTAAAAAACGAGTCACTTTGTTAATTGAGTGTTTCAGTGGCAGCAAGACTTCTGATCTTTACTGGATCTATCAGCAGTCATTGTGACCTCGCGGTAGCTGTAATACGTTATTATTATTATTAGTATTATTTATTTATTTGTTTTGGTTAATAAAAAACCTTTACAAAAAATACAATGACAAAAACAGTACAACTATGGATCAATTAACTTCAGCATAATTAATTCAGAAACTCATATAACAAACAAGTACAGATACTGTTATATCAATACAGATACAAATACAAATTCTCAATTTAAAACCATGTCAATAAAACTCAATAAACCTGTGCAGATATCACCCAATCTGCACAGAGTTCATATCAACACAACATGTATCTGTGATTACAAATTAATTAATAGGACAAATGTGCATAGATACTACTACAATTCTTTAATTCATATTTCAACGTAAATGAATCCATTGGAATAATTCCCCATAGTAAAGTATAATTAATTGTGAGTACCTGGGGAAAATGTACCTCACATCTCAAATCAAGTCACAACCACCGATAAAAATCTTATTACTGCCAAGTTTAGTGCAACTGATTTACAATGTAGCATTGTTCACCATAGATGATCTGGATAAACCTGTTCAATACACATTTTTTAAAATACTCAATTAGCTGCCCTCTAAGAGCATCACATTCGGTCAGCAAGTGTGCTAGTGTTTTCCCTAGAATCTGCCATTTTACAGAAACAACAGTTCATCATTTCTACGCTTACCATCCCTCTTATTGTTACAATCTCTCCCGTTGGTAGTACATTTAGTCAAACATGCATGAAATTAGAACACGATTTATTGTTTGGGAAACGTTGTTAATAGGGCTCGGGGCAACTTATGACATTTTGACACAATATAATATGAGAACACAACTTCTTCTCCATTACAGCGTCATTCATCTCGGCCCAATCATTGCATCGAAGCAGCCTCTTCACCTTAGCGTTGCAATGCAAAAAAGTATCGACTGTGAACCCCAACTTTGATAACAGCTCTAAACATTCTTCAAGAAACATAAAGACAAAGCCCACCTGGGAGACTCTCTCCCTTACACCATTACTCACTATTGCATATTAGTATTCACTCGAGCTCACATATAGTTCATATCTAATGGCAGATAATGGTACACACTTGGGTAGATGATACAAGACCGAACGCAAGATCAGGGCCTCATAATTATGCATCTCGTTAACGGCCCATGGGGGAACAATTCAAGGATGTAGCACAGACGTGGGATAATCTTAGAATAATAAACCTTAACATAGGGATTATAGAGAATTTTGCATATTTCTGATCTATTTTTTTCAATTGTGGAACATGTTTAAGTGCTTTGTCCCTCAGATCGATTTGATAGAAACACCTTTTTGGTGAAGAAAAAATAGAAAATCCAAAATAGTTGATTGACATTTTCACAGTCAGTCGTATATTATTCAAAACTCAGTTAAAGCCAATTCAGTCATGTGCGCTTACTGAGTTTCATAACTAACGTCTTTTGCGGGTTTACTTTTAGATGATGTGTCTCTATATATCTATTGAAGGCTATAATGAGTCTCTGTAGTCCTATTGGAGTGCAATCGGCTAGTATAAAATCCTCCACATTCGAAGACCAGCAAATATTACATCCCTCAATTCTAGGGGGTGCAAATGAGGCCTTCTAATACCACACCAATGTCCCCCACATATAGATTATATAAGGCAGGAGTAAATATGCAACCTTGCTTTAATCCATTATATGTGCGTATAGTATTAGAGAGTAAGCCCTCTTTGTTCATACATATCTGGATTTTTGATGTAAATGAATTAAAATAGATAGCAGTCCCCAAGGTAAACCCATCTTATTTAACTTTGCCCATACAGTGTTCCTATCAACCAGATCGAAAGGAAGAGATAGATCCACCGCGGTCACATATATTGCTACCAAACTATCCTTCCAGGCTAGTTGTTTTAACACACAAATCAGGAGTCAACCACAGTCAATGCCCATTTGCTTCCTAAAAGCTATTTTTTGCCTCAATAAAATGCTGTTACTTCCGATCCATTCATTGACATGTTTTAGCACCAGAGATGCAAAAATTTGGCATCCAACAAGGCTATCAGGTGTTAGTTTAGTGGGCAATCCCTATGCCCCTTCTTATAAACAGGAACAACATATGACAGGAACAACATTTGAGATTTTCCAAGAAGGATGCGACGATCTGGTTAGAACTGAATCTTTGAATAGAAGATATATAGCCTTGGGCCATAAATCTACATTATTTTTTAGAATTGTATTTGTATGTTGATTTGGTCCCGCTGCTCTAGATAAGCTGGCCTTACTAATTAAGTCCCCAATATCCTTTATTGTAAATTTCGAGTCCCAGGCATTAAGCTTATGGGCAAATCCTTCAGGAACTTGGAGTCCCTCTCACTCATATAAGTTCCTAAAGTATCCTACAAAGTCACCTTCAGATATGAGGTTACATTGCAGTGAGGATTGAGAGCCTTCCAGCGTATTTACAAGAAGCCAAAAGTGTCTGGTGCTGCCACCTTTCAAGGCCGCCATCATGTTTTCCACATCCCGTTGATACATACTAGCTCGATGGGCTTTGACCCAGTTTTTACGTTTTTGCTTTTTCTTAAGTATTGCCTTTTCTTTTAAAATGTTACAGCCCTGAATTTTTGAAATAAGCGGAATCTTTCTCCGACATGATTTTTACATGTTCTGTAGCTATCACTGAATCTATGTTTATGGACTTTATTGATTAGAATAGTGCCAATCACTTTCTCAGATTTATTAATTAAGTCATGTACAGAAGGTCGGAAGGAGCTATGAGTAAGAACCGACAACTTGTTATCCAAAGTTAAATTCACAAAGTGGTTCAGAAAGAGAGCATTCAATTTGCAGACATTACCATCGTGCCAAATGACTCTGGATCATCTACAGTTCACATTCAGAAAATGAGTATAGTAATTCAATGTTCTATCATAAGCCACTGGGTGTAAGGGGGCTTGTAACATTTTATGGTTGTTAAAGCCTGTAGAAACTATTTTAGGCCCTACTACCCGATTCATCAGGCCCAGCATCATGAACATGTAATCTATGCATGAGCTGTTTCCCATCCGTCCATGTTATAGGACTTGTGCTATTGTCATGCAGATCATCTAGCATAAATAGTCCCCAGCATGACAACATATCCAGCCAGATTCTGTCTGGTAGCCTATTTCTAATACCCAAAGAAAATCCACAAAAGTTATCTGGCGGCATGGTTATCTGGTCCCTCGCTGTCTGCTTCAGGCCTAATTGAAGATGATCGTAATCGATTATATTGGCATGGGAACATTCAGCATTAAGATCACCTACAACTATTATCTGGCCCCCCAGTGTGCTCACCAGCCAATGATCAATCACCTCATTCAGCTCTCTTAATGTATACTCTAAATTAGCTGTTGGGTTCTAGTTTATATTAACCAGCAAGAAAAATTGGCACGGGAGCTTAGATTCCACCTTCAACCCTACTGCTAGCACTCCTTCGGTCACCCGTAGATGATCAATCACTCTTAGACCCCACCATGTTCTTACTGATACCAATAATCCTCCCACTGGCCCAACTCTTGCACCCTTAGTTGCAGGTACCACTCTAATCTCGTACACATCCAGACTTGGGGGAGCAATCAGCCAGGTTTCTTGCAGGCAGATTATTGTAAAATCACTGGATTGATGGCAAAACTCAGAGCTGACGCATACATTAGAAAACCCCCTGGAGTTCCATGATATTACAGAAAGAGCTAAAAATGGGCTAAAGTTTCTTTTTTAGACCTTGCAGCTGGGAAATGTACTCTCTCAGAGCTAGCGCTAAACATCTCCAATTCTGATCCACCTCTGCAGATTGCGGCTGATTATTCGAATCCCGTCCCTCATCCCCCCTCCAGGAGTAATCATACGTCTGTTATGTTTGACCATGCTTCACATTTCTAAAACCTGAACTGAAAGTAAGCAATCATAACCCAGCTTATTAAAATTGGAAACCTCCAATAATAGGGCTTCATACACTGCTCTAGAATGAAAGACTAGCCTAACATGATCATACCTTTCTGGGTGGATGAAATCTACCAATTTAATGTCTGCAGACGTTATTAATCTTAGTGTTGGGATCTCATTCAGCAGGGCTAGCACTCTCCACCTATTTAAGGAGTCCGGGCCTCCATAGCCAAACATATAATACAACACCAGGCTAGAATCATCAGGGAAGCAAGGCTTTCTCCATTGTACAGAGTTTAGTGTGCTGTTAAAAACAAAATTAAATGACCCGTTATTCAACTGTGCCAACCCAGGAGGTCCCACAGACCTGAGTGGTTCCACCAGGATCTTCTGATTCTCAACTGTAGCAGGTGTCCGAATTGGACCTCCCCTAGTCCCATTGGTGGAGTCTCAGCAGCCACGACCAATGAGCCTAGGTTATGAGGCGACACGGAATTCAGGGAGTTATTTACTCTTTAGACCTTCCTCTGGTATGTCCCGTGGTTCAGCTCCCCTACCTGCATGTCATCTCTTACTTCAACTGTCGACTGGCCTTGCCACGCCACCCTTCTCTCACCTTTCCACTGCTCCATCAAGTTCATAACAGTCGCTCTGACCATCTCTTCTGTTAACCGGTTAGAGAATCCATCTCCTTCATTCAACCTCGTCTCCCTCTGAATTGTGTTACCACTGATCTTTTGCTTACCCTGCACCATTAGGGCATTACGTGCAGTGTAGTCCCACTCCTTGCCCGCTCCATGACCTTAGTCTCCTCCACTGGCTGCCCCTTCTCTTTACTCAAGAGGTTATACACTCCAAAGCCAGCACTTTCATTTCAGGGTTCTCTCCCCATCTCAAAAACATTATTTTTACTCCCTTATGTTTCATAGCATTTGAGAGGGTGTCCGTTGTTTTTCTTTTGTTGCCTTATTGTTTCTTGTCAACTAGGTGAATTTCATCTGCTTGCTTGGGTTTCTCAATTTTTTTTGTGTCAGTAGCTTGCCCCCAATAGAATTGAGGGTCCCTCCTCTAGTAGGTGTATTACCAGGATTAACATCCTCTATTAACAATGAACAATCAAGATTTACAATGTCTAGTGTATCTGATAATTCATCTCTCACCATCTTTCTTCAAGAATTACTGGATGGTTTATTTGGACCGTTCCACAGATTAAAAGTCTGCATTTTATTTCTATCACTAGTTGCATTATGTTGTTTCCTCCCTTTTTGGTGATCAGTGGGTTATTTAGTGTAGGCTCTAGAGTTACCATCGGGGAGGTAGCTCGAGCCAATTAGACCACCCTCCCCATTTTTAGCTCCACCTCTGGATCCCTTTGGGGGTGACCCTAGACGTGTCTATGTCAGTCCTTTCACCAAACACACTTAATTTAAGGTGAGAGTCCATCTTTGGACCATACGGGGAGCATTGCCCATCAGTGGCTTCATACCCATGTGTGCGTTCATATTGACTAGTGGAATCAAGATTGCTCGCAAACATTTGGTATGCTCCCATAACTCTACACATATGGCCTACACATATGGCTTACTGTGCCAGAGACACCTCCCATTGATCTATTCCCTTTGTCTGCACCCCCTGTGGGAGGCTGTGCAGATGTCAGGTAGGAGTCCAACCCTTCTATCTGAGTTGGTGGATACTCTGACAATGCCACCAGGGAGATTTCCTCTGCGGCAAGAATCGGCAGAGTGTCCAAAAAGGACAAGTCTTCTGAGTTAGAAGATGCTAATACGTGGTCAAAGACAGCCTTCCCCCACCACAACCTGAGGCAGGGGTGGGAAGTCCAAGGAATTTAGCAAAAGCTTTCCAGATCCCCCGTAAAATTCGGTTTAGCCTCCCGTGCATCTCGCCCCCCTCCACCACCCATTGCTGCAAACAAAAACCTCAGCCGCGTAAGTTGGGGAGGGGGGGTGGGAGGGGGGCCACAAGTGCTCAAGACATACTGTCTCTTCTATTAGTGAATACCAGTGGGGCAGACAGCTTTTCTTTGTTGAGGGCCGACACCCTGGCTTTTTTGTTGTGCATGCAAATCTTTCTACAATTAATCAGCACAGTGATACACAATAATACACAATACACAGTGATACATGCCCTTTGATAACGATCTCTCCCGGTACTTGACCAGATGTTATTCTTAAGTGAAAGTAAGCACACACAGACGACGAGACAGTCAAGTACACTGAATAACCCTAAAGTTCAGTGAAACTTAAGTCGCAGGTCAAAAATACCTCATTAATACCAATGGCCCCTCACGCCTGCCGCCCAGGCCACAGCACTCCGTGGCACCCCAGGTGTGCGCAGCCCATGGCTTTTCTTCTGTTTCCTGTTCAGGGGGGAGAGGCCAGTACAATCTGGGGAGAATGAGAGTAAGAATTTTCAAAACGCTATGACATATTTTGATGCAAGGCTCCAAGTTCATTTTAGTCCATTCGGCAGAAGGGAAGGACCACCTCTCCTCTGTGCATCACTTTTCCTCTATGGAAGCACTGACAGCCAAACTAGCCATCACTCCTAACCACTCTATCACCTTCCATCTACTTTACCGGCCACCTGGGACGCTATCCACCTTCGCTGAGGACCTCTCTAACATCATCACTCATAACACCAAAACCAAATCCCAAGCCTCGATATCAGGGGACTTTAACCTGGGCCTCACTGATCCCAATGACACTGCTGCCATGATATGATATGATATGATATGGCATTTCTAACGCGCCTATACATAAGTGTTTCATGACTATTGATA
This sequence comes from Ambystoma mexicanum, assembly GCF_040938575.1. Lineage (NCBI taxonomy): Eukaryota > Metazoa > Chordata > Amphibia > Caudata > Ambystomatidae > Ambystoma > Ambystoma mexicanum. Next base: position 767,875,496 of record NC_090941.1, read on the forward strand.
ATATGCTTATGAATGCAGGATTCATACAGCTTATCAACCAACCTACCCACGTTAAGGGCAGAACCCTCGACTAGCTAGCCACCCACAATTGTCCTATCCATATCATCTCTAACCAACAGCATGCATGGACCGACCACAACTTAATTACGTTTAACATTCAGTCCAAACCTGCCAGCCTCTCTCCTACCATTGCACCGGCTACTGCCACCCGCAATAAACGTGACAGACTCCTCCCCCCTCTTCCCGGCTCTCAATGACCAGGTTTGCTCATGCTCTGACCCCACGGCTATAGTTGGCACCTTTAATCTCGCTATGCAAAAAGCCTTAGATATCATCGCCCCATCCAAACTGAGAAAACCCAAACATGGAGCCCACCTGAACTCTTGGTTCACACCACAACTCAGAACCCTGCGCAAAGAAAAACGAATTGCGGAATCACATTGGAAAAGCAACCAGTCCGCAGCCAACAAATCGTGCCTCCTCCTGGCCACCTTTAACTACAAGGAAGCCATATTACAGGCTAAAAAAGACACTTACAATAAACGTATCGAACAAGCCAAATCCAACACCAAAGAATTGTTTAGAATCCTAAAAGAACTTGAAACCCCTGTCACTGCACCAGACACTTGGATCAAAGATAGCACTTGGTGTACCAAAATCCAAGAGGCTCTCCTCGGCAAGATTGCCACCCTCCAAATTAAAATCAATAACAAACAATCAAGCCTACAATCCAACCCACAACCCAACCCGATCCCCACCCTAAACCACCCCATCCCAGACTCTCTGACTCCTTTTGGCTTCTCTCCACTCTCCATTTCCAAAATGGAAAAGATCATCACCAGCCTTAAACCGACCAATTGCCAAGGCAACCTCGGCCCGGCACCTATAATCAAGGAAGCAGCTCATGACCTAGCGCCATTCATTACTACGCTCATCAACTCTTCCTTTAGCTCTGGGATTGTACCTGACAATCTAAAGGACGCGTGGGTCATCCCCCTATTGAAAAAACCTACCCTGGACACTAGTATACCCACAAACTACAGGCCAATCACCACGGTCCCATTTTTACTAAAAATCCTCGACCGTGCAGAATATCTACAAATTCAAGATTACCTTGAATCTAACAAACTTTTGGGACTTAGGCAATCTGGGTTCCGGCCACGTCACGGCACTGAAACTGCCCTCATAGATTTAAAAACACAGATTGAAGATCTAAAAGACAAAGGCAAACTTGCTCTCTTACTCCTCTTGGACCTCTCGGTGGCCTTTGATCTCGTCAATCGTGAAATTCTCTGCCACCGCCTTAAATCAGCTGCACACTTCTCCAATAAAGCTACAACCTGGATTAGCTCCTTTTTAGACAATAGATCAATGTGCGTGTTCTCTCCACTAGCAGCCGCCCCACCTGCACCTGTCTCCTGTGGCGTGCCACAAGGATCTTGTGTTTCACCCACGTTGCATAACGTGTTCACCAAACCTCTCTTCGATATCTTGGACTATCTGGGTGTCACTTACACCAACTACGCTGACAACACCCAGATACTAATCCCTATCTCAGGTGACTACACTGCTGACTCCCTCGCTATCAATGTCATCTACCAGGTCATCCAGGCGTGGATGGCACAACACAGACTCTGTCTTAATGATGAAAAGACTGAGCTCCTTATTCTTGGTTCGCCACAAAAACTTACCAAACTCGACCCTACGTTCAAGTCCTTCATCATCGATGGGAATATTATCCCAACCGCCAAGGACACAAAAACCCTAGGGATCTACATTGACTCGACCCTATCCCTGACCAGACAAAATAACTCAGTCTCTTCCGCAGCGGCATATACTTGCAAGCTTATTATAGCCTGTCGCCCTTTCCTCTCCGCAACCAATTGTGTCACCCTGGCTAGGACTCTTGTATTATCAAAGATAGATTACTGCAATGCACTCTACCTAGGCACCAATTGCTGCAACCTAAACAAGTTACAAATTGTCCAAAACAATGCGATTAGAGCTGCCCTCACACATATCCGACACCAGACACAACATTCGCTGGCTCTCAGTCCCACACTGTATCTCCCGGAAAACCCTGGCTCTTACCCACAAATGCCTTCATAACCAAGCTCCCTGCTACCTGGCCAACCGATTTGCCCTCCACAACTCTATTATCCAGCTATCCAGTTTCCCCTATCTAGCGCCCACTCACTGGAATGCTCTACCTCCCACTATCCGAGGGGAGGCCTCCCTCACCACCTTCCGCAAAACTCTGAAAACTACCCTCTTCACATAAGACCCGATACACCAGCATGAATACTTATCATATATGTTGTAATATATGTCCCAATGCAATATCTGTAACAACAGTATGATATCTTGTAGTATTCATAATGTGTTATCAATCGCTTTCATGCCTGTACCATGTAACTAAGTTATTGCAAGTAACAGCGCCTCAATGCCCCTGGGCTTCTTGCGCGCTATATAAATATAAATAAATAAAATAAATAAATCAAAATAGACCCCGCAGAATGGCTCATTTAAACTGCCTTGAGGTTCCACGTTTCAATCTCCAAAGATCAGGTGGAATTAGCTACCCTATCTTGGCAGCTAAACTCTGGAACACGCTTCCTAATGAGCTTAGAGCAGAACCCTCATTCCAGAGATTCAAACACCTTACGAAAACCTGGCTGGCTGCCCAGGACATTTAGCTCCGGATTCTCTGCTTAATTTGTACATGTATATATAATCTGCTTGTCCTCCCATCGCTATTAATATACCTGTAAATTCTGTATTATACGTGTAAACTTTGTAATTATGATTCTGTCTGATTTTCTTATGTTGTAACTAAGTGATGCGCCCGGTTGCCCCTGGGCCTGGTGCGCTATACAAATAAAATAAATACAAATACAAATACCAGAGTGTCCCATTATAAGCTACCTTTCTGTTAAATCAAGTCTTAGACGCTCCATGATACAGCCCGCTCAGAGATCCGGCGTCAACTCCACCAGCAGCACTCCGTGGCACTCCAGGTGAGCACGGGCCGTGCCTTTGCTGGTGTTTCCTGTTCAGGTGGAGGGCCAGTACAATCTTTCTGTTAAATCAAGTCTAGTCTTAGACGCTCCGTGATACAGCCCACTCAGAAATCCGGCGTCATCTCCGCCAACAGTACTCCATGGCACTTCAAGTAATACGTTATTACAGTTGCTTTGTCACCCATTTTCTTTTTACAGGTGTGTAGTGATGTCGCTGCAATAAGGACATTGTTCACAATATTTTATATGCATTGTAGTATGTATAGAATTGTACATGGATGAATATGAGCTACATGGAAATATTACACAGATGGATACAGAACCATATTTTTGTCTGTATTGTGGCTTTGAACCCTTCTGTTTGAGTACTTACATGTTGTTCATACTCACTGATGTACAATTTGATGTTGTATGTGGGGGCCATTCACCATGTAATATTGCAGTATTAGAAAATTGGGCAGACTGACTGTGTGCAGAAAAAAGTAAAGCTCTCTCCTCGAAAAGAGCTATTACTTCCCATTTCCATTTCCAGCAAAGACTACCTGGGTAATGAAGGGGCGATGGAGGAGGGGTGTGGGTTACTATGAGGTTTCAAAGGGAGCGGCATGAGGAGGGACAGCATGCAGAGTCTTTTGTGTGCAAGCTTTTTTTTTATTTTTTAAAGCAGGTGGCATTAACTATGGGTGAAGACCCAATGGACCTGCTTAGGGTCTGTCACAGTCGCCCAAGGGAGGTGTAGAGGCATGTGACATCAACAAAGACAATTATGGCATTCAAAATTCATCATAGCAGGGATATATGAGTTTGCAAATGCCTCACAGATACTGCATGGGTTAAATGGAACACATATATAACGTAAAATTGTACATAGACGATTATCTACCTATGGGGAATATTTCACTTCGGGGTTCAGAACCACATCATAGGCAACAATGAAACCCACAGTGGACTATTTCCCTGTAGTTTATAGTCACCATGTACAATTCTATATATTTATTGCAACTTTATATGACTGCCATCATTGTACATTGCCATTTTTAATCAATATTTCCATCTTGAGACTGTGTTTATAGAGAGTATAACACGTTCATGCTTATTGATTGCCTGTGTATTGCAGCATGTGTTTTAGAGGTTTTATAAAGCGCAGGAGCATTAATGGAGTATTCATAGATGTAAGAAGTTTATATTTTCCTAGTGCTTCTTCCTTGATTTCTTCCTGCGTTTTATCAATGCCAACACCATTTCTTTTATTCAAAGCTAAAAAGAAGGCCGGTGGACTGTGTAACCTCTGGTCAGACAGTGTCTGAGCAGAGCATATCTGGAGTTCTAAATGCATATTCCCCAAGAGTGCACATGCACTGTGGCAGGCAAAGCGAGGCATCTGTGGTGGTGAAACCTTTTGACTTTCTGTGCTGGTCTGGCCCCTTGCTACTGCATTTTTATTGACGCTGAATAAATGCTTTTGATAGCTGACAGACGGTTATCTGAAGTTGACAATGTACGGCTATAGAGAGATTTAAGAGGCTCAGGCGTTGTGTGCTTTCACAGTACATGGACTGCTTACTAAATGAATCACATCGTTTGGAGGTTTGAAAAAGCTGTTTCTGAAAATACTGAGTTCACATTACCAAGCTCTAGCAAAGATGGTTTATCCAGGATGCAGCTAATATTAAATGGCCATTACTTGAACGTATCCAACAGCATAACAGATGCCCCAAGAGGCCATAGATCTATAGAGCAAGCTGCATTCTGGCTATATTAAGGGTAGCACAATGATAATCACCAAATATCGACTGAATTAAGATACCATAAAAGTTCTGATTGGAGTATGGAAGTCGCATTGTAAGCTGCAGCATGGTCAGAACTAAACCAGGGCAATACGTATACTTGCAGTCCACCGTAAACAATGATAACTAGGAGATATGAGCACCTCACCTCAAATATTTGTAATTTACAGTGCCCCCATACCATGTAAAGGTGATATAATTGCGTACATGTACAAAATGCAAAGTAAATATATGTCTATTATACATATTAAAAACTCACATAAAAGTGAGACCTCACTTTAATGTCACCTTTGATAAACATTGGAGGCATATAAGAAATCTGCAGAATAAATGTACATCATCTATATCGTCTGTTTGATCTGCATACCTACGTGTAAGAGATGTATATTTCGAACATTTACATGAACATACATCATATCTTCATTCATGCAACTCCCTGGTTGTATTGGTTACTGCACTCCAGGTGTGGTGTAACGATATATTGGGAGACCACGCTTAACATAGGGAGTACCTTCCCCCGAACTAAGATGGCAACAATACACCATTTATTGTAGGTTTAGTTAGCCCTACCTATGCCTCATATAAATCCACGTAGATCCCTCCGCCTGTGCCAACAATGAGACAAGAACCAGGCCGGGGTATAGAGAGAATATATATTTATTGACAGTATATGTTCGAATAATAATTGCCTTAATTGATTGCACACCCCACCATCTCTGTGGCACAAAACACAGCTTCAATGCAAAACACACTTTTTCCTTTTTGTAATAAACAGGTTACAATCATTTGATGAGGTTTAGATTTGAAACAATGTACAGTTTTGTTTTTAAAAAAATACAAATCGTGCATGCAGCCCTTTGTATGTCAATTCCCTGCACACTTGAAAATGCTAGCAGTTTTGAAATCACACAGACTTTTAAAAATCCTATTGTTTAATAGAACCTTTCTTTCTGCTCCCCAAAAGCCATACAAAATCCTTCTGCTATCAGGTTCACTTACTCACTCTCAGGAAACAGTGCCTATTTAGGAGAATTACCCTTTGTTTCACCTTACAAAGCACTTCTCTCCCCATCACCAAAACCCAGGCATCAGTTATATGCAGTACCCCTCTGTTTGAAAGCCTGGTCCAAGGATGGTGACAGTTTAGGAATTTCGTTTTGGGCCAAGGGAATCCCTTGGTGTAAAGGCATGGTTTAATGAGTGATGACAATTAGGAATTTCGTTGTGGGACAAAACCACCTTTTGTTAATAGGCAAGGTTTGGGAAGGGGTAACAGTTGGGAATTTCGTTTTCAGACAAGACACCTCCTTGTTTAAAGGCAAGGTTTAAGGAGTGGTGACAGTTATGAATTTCGTTTTGGGACAAGGACACCCCAGTGTTTTAGAGAAGTCTGGGGTTGACAGGAAAAATATCTTCCCCTATCTAGTGCCCACTCACTGGAATGCCCTACCTCTCACTATCCGAGGGGAGGCCTCCCTCACCACCTTCCGCAAAACTCTGAAAACTACCCTCTTCACATAAGACCCGACACACCAGCACGAATACTTATCATATATGTTGTAATATACGTCCCAATGCAATATCTGTAACAACAGTATGATATCTTGTAGTATTCATAATGTGTTATCAATCGCTTTCATGCCTGTACCATGTAACTAAGTTATTGCAAGTAACAGCGCCCCAATGCCCCTGGGCTTCTTGTGTGCTATATAAATATAAATAAATAAAATAAATAAATAAAAATAGACCCCGCAGAATGGCTCATTTAAACTGCCTTGAGGTTCCACGTTTCAATCTCCAAAGATCAGGTGGAATTAGCTACCCTATCTTGGCAGCTAAACTCTGGAACACGCTTCCTAATGAGCTTAGAGCAGAACCCTCATTCCAGAGATTCAAACACCTTACGAAAACCTGGCTGGCTGCCCAGGACATTTAGCTCCGGATTCTCTGCTTAATTTGTACATGTATATATAATCTGCTTGTCCTCTCATCGCTATTATTATACCTGTAAATTCTGTATTATACGTGTAAACTTTGTAATTATGATTCTGTCTGATTTTCTTATGTTGTAACTAAGTGATGCGCCTGGTTGCCCCTGGGCCTGGTGCGCTATACAAATAAAATAAATACAAATACAAATACCAGAGTGTCCCATTATAAGCTACCTTTCTGTTAAATCAAGTCTTAGACGCTCCATGATACAGCCCGCTCAGAGATCCGGCGTCAACTCCACCAGCAGCACTCCGTGGCACTCCAGGTGAGCACGGGCCGTGCCTTTGCTGGTGTTTCCTGTTCAGGTGGAGGGCCAGTACAATCTTTCTGTTAAATCAAGTCTAGTCTTAGACGCTCCGTGATACAGCCCACTCAGAAATCCGGCGTCATCTCCGCCAACAGTACTCCATGGCACTTCAAGTAATACGTTATTACAGTTGCTTTGTCACCCATTTTCTTTTTACAGGTGTGTAGTGATGTCGCTGCAATAAGGACATTGTTCACAATATTTTATATGCATTGTAGTATGTATAGAATTGTACATGGATGAATATGAGCTACATGGAAATATTACACAGATGGATACAGAACCATATTTTTGTCTGTATTGTGGCTTTGAACCCTTCTGTTTGAGTACTTACATGTTGTTCATACTCACTGATGTACAATTTGATGTTGTATGTGGGGGCCATTCACCATGTAATATTGCAGTATTAGAAAATTGGGCAGACTGACTGTGTGCAGAAAAAAGTAAAGCTCTCTCCTCGAAAAGAGCTATTACTTCCCATTTCCATTTCCAGCAAAGACTACCTGGGTAATGAAGGGGCGATGGAGGAGGGGTGTGGGTTACTATGAGGTTTCAAAGGGAGCGGCATGAGGAGGGACAGCATGCAGAGTCTTTTGTGTGCAAGCTTTTTTTTTATTTTTTAAAGCAGGTGGCATTAACTATGGGTGAAGACCCAATGGACCTGCTTAGGGTCTGTCACAGTCGCCCAAGGGAGGTGTAGAGGCATGTGACATCAACAAAGACAATTATGGCACTCAAAATTCATCATAGCAGGGATATATGAGTTTGCAAATGCCTCACAGATACTGCATGGGTTAAATGGAACACATATATAACATAAAATTGTACATAGACGATTATCTACCTATGGGGAATATTTCACTTCGGGGTTCAGAACCACATCATAGGCAACAATGAAACCCACAGTGGACTATTTCCCTGTAGTTTATAGTCACCATGTACAATTCTATATATTTATTGCAACTTTATATGACTGCCATCATTGTACATTGCCATTTTTAATCAATATTTCCATCTTGAGACTGTGTTTATAGAGAGTATAACACGTTCATGCTTATTGATTGCCTGTGTATTGCAGCATGTGTTTTAGAGGTTTTATAAAGCGCAGGAGCATTAATGGAGTATTCATAGATGTAAGAAGTTTATATTTTCCTAGTGCTTCTTCCTTGATTTCTTCCTGCGTTTTATCAATGCCAACACCATTTCTTTTATTCAAAGCTAAAAAGAAGGCCGGTGGACTGTGTAACCTCTGGTCAGACAGTGTCTGAGCAGAGCATATCTGGAGTTCTAAATGCATATTCCCCAAGAGTGCACATGCACTGTGGCAGGCAAAGCGAGGCATCTGTGGTGGTGAAACCTTTTGACTTTCTGTGCTGGTCTGGCCCCTTGCTACTGCATTTTTATTGACGCTGAATAAATGCTTTTGATAGCTGACAGACGGTTATCTGAAGTTGACAATGTACGGCTATAGAGAGATTTAAAAGGCTCAGGCGTTGTGTGCTTTCACAGTACATGGACTGCTTACTAAATGAATCACATCGTTTGGAGGTTTGAAAAAGCTGTTTCTGAAAATACTGAGTTCACATTACCAAGCTCTAGCAAAGATGGTTTATCCAGGATGCAGCTAATATTAAATGGCCATTACTTGAACGTATCCAACAGCATAACAGATGCCCCAAGAGGCCATAGATCTATAGAGCAAGCTGCATTCTGGCTATATTAAGGGTAGCACAATGATAATCACCAAATATCGACTGAATTAAGATACCATAAAAGTTCTGATTGGAGTATGGAAGTCGCATTGTAAGCTGCAGCATGGTCAGAACTAAACCAGGGCAATACGTATACTTGCAGTCCACCGTAAACAATGATAACTAGGAGATATGAGCACCTCACCTCAAATATATGTAATTTACAGTGCCCCCATACCATGTAAAGGTGATATAATTGCGTACATGTACAAAATGCAAAGTAAATATATGTCTATTATACATATTAAAAACTCACATAAAAGTGAGACCTCACTTTAATGTCACCTTTGATAAACATTGGAGGCATATAAGAAATCTGCAGAATAAATGTACATCATCTATATCGTCTGTTTGATCTGCATACCTACGCGTAAGAGATGTATATTTCGAACATTTACATGAACATACATCATATCTTCATTCATGCAACTCCCTGGTTGTATTGGTTACTGCACTCCATATATGGAGGTGTGGTGTAACGATATATTGGGAGACCACGCTTAACATAGGGAGTACCTTCCCCCGAACTAAGATGGCAACAATACACCATTTATTGTAGGTTTAGTTAGCCCTACCTATGCCTCATATAAATCCACGTAGATCCCTCCGCCTGTGCCAACAATGAGACAAGAACCAGGCCGGGGTATAGAGAGAATATATATTTATTGACAGTATATGTTCGAATAATAATTGCCTTAATTGATTGCACACCCCACCATCTCTGTGGCACAAAACACAGCTTCAATGCAAAACACACTTTTTCCTTTTTGTAATAAACAGGTTACAATCATTTGATGAGGTTTAGATTTGAAACAATGTACAGTTTTGTTTTTAAAAAAATACAAATCGTGCATGCAGCCCTTTGTATGTCAATTCCCTGCACACTTGAAAATGCTAGCAGTTTTGAAATCACACAGACTTTTAAAAATCCTATTGTTTAATAGAACCTTTCTTTCTGCTCCCCAAAAGCCATACAAAATCCTTCTGCTATCAGGTTCACTTACTCACTCTCAGGAAACAGTGCCTATTTTGGAGAATTACCCTTTGTTTCACCTTACAAAGCACTTCTCTCCCCATCACCAAAACCCAGGCATCAGTTATATGCAGTACCCCTCTGTTTGAAAGCCTGGTCCAAGGATGGTGACAGTTTAGGAATTTCGTTTTGGGCCAAGGGAATCCCTTGGTGTAAAGGCATGGTTTAATGAGTGATGACAATTAGGAATTTCGTTGTGGGACAAAACCACCTTTTGTTAATAGGCAAGGTTTGGGAAGGGGTAACAGTTGGGAATTCCGTTTTCAGACAAGACACCTCCTTGTTTAAAGGCAAGGTTTAAGGAGTGGTGACAGTTATGAATTTCGTTTTGGGACAAGGACACCCCAGTGTTTTAGAGAAGTCTGGGGTTGACAGGAAAAATAAATGCACCACAATTAGGGCCTCATCACGTGTTGGGCGGAGTAGTAAAAATGCAGCAGTAGCGCTATTACTGCCACATTACCACTCCGCCCAATCCCGAGTTTGAGCGTACCTCAGAGCATTCATCTCCAGCTTTGGGTTGGAGGTGAATGTGCCGACATTCTTCCCATTTTCGCACAATTACCATGGCTCAATTAGCACTGCAGTAATTGTGCCGAAAATTCCCCATAGAGCCCTAAGGACTCAAAATAAATGGGGATTTACCATGTTACCGCAACTTGGGATTCTGCACTAATAGTGCTGGACCAAGATACAGTAACTCTAATTGTGTTGGGCGGTATCCCATCAGATTTACCACCAGGATACCGCCCAACTCGTGATGAGGCCCATTATGACTTAACTCTCCACTACAAAAGAGAACAGAGGTTTCAAACTCCTCGGAGCTCCTCCCTGTGTTGATCTATTTGCGAGTTAATTAAATTAATATTCAGTCAAATATGCTAAGAGGATATGCTAAATTTGCCCCCAGCCATTTTTAAGGGAAGATTTGAAGGCATGCAGATCCCCCACACATTTGTCATTTAGATAAATCTACTTACATTGGAAAAATCTGTTTTTTGGCACTCAGAACAGACGGTAGAGCTCCTTTTTGGGGATAGCACAGAGTCTGGTCAAACATTTCAGTCAGAGATGGTCACCAGCATCCATCCCTCATTTGGCTCCCCTCAATCAGGGGCCCGTCAGCTTTTAGACTTTCTCAGTTTGTATCTCTCAAGAAGGTTTAAGTCAACATCTATTTTAAGGTCCCTCCACACTGGTAAGATCAGGCACCAGGGACATCATTTAGGGGTTACCAGAGGTCGAAACTGCGACCTCTGTGGTCTCCTTTGCGACCTCTGTCATTTGGTAATGTAAGCTCCTGGGCTGTGGCCAGCACCATGTGGCTCTTTATTTCTGCAGTGGCTGGCTTTCTTGTTCAGGCCCCTTTAAAAAAAAAACTAAGAAAAATAAGAACAGGTGTGCCACAAGTCTAACACTTTCAGCACTCACCCTAAGCCACTGATTTTCAGGCCGATTCATGGAATAAATAGCGCGGCGCAAGTGGGCAAAAACGTGCGAATCGCAGTGGAATTGCAAAAATTGCAGTGCAATTGCGAAAATCGCACGAAAAGCGCTAAAAAAGTGCGTGGCGCACGTTGGCACACAGGCCATCTAACGGCGTGCGCCAGGTCACAGCGAAAATCGCACAGGCCACAGCGAAAATCGCACATAGCGCGGCACACGCTACAAAAGTAGGCCGAACACGGGGCGTAACACTCGGAATGGGGAACAACTTGCCAAAATGTGGGTGTCACGGGGGAAGTACAGGGTGCAAGTGCGTGGAACGCCCACACGCTCGCCTACAACACGTATTCATGGAATCGAATAGGGCAAAACAGCACACGGTCAAACCAGTGCACAGGCACAAACACGAACGCCACAAGAAAGCACGGGGTAGCGTCCCTGCGCCTGTAAAAAATGTGCGCCAAAAGGTGCGCCAACAAATAGCACCTATATACAGCTATGATGAATGTCCAATACTGTGGCCCTCCAGGACAAATGACGTGCAAAGGGGTACCCACAAACACGGACACCCGCTGACTGAAAAATAACGTGTGCGTGTATTTCAGGGAAGCGCGGGAATTTAGACACGCAAATTGGCTAGGTACGTGGATTTCAGGGGTGCGCGCGAAGTTCACACACGATTTGGCCGGGTACGTGGATTTCAGGGGTGCGCGGGAAGTTCAACACGCGATTTTGCTGGGTACGTGGATTCCAGGGGTGCGCGGGAAGTTCAACACACGATTTTGCCGGGTACATGGATTCCAGAGGTGCGGGGGAAGTTCAACACGCGATTTGGCTGGGTACGTGGATTCCAGGGGTGCGCGGGAAGTTCAACACGCAATTTGGCTGGGTACATGGATTCCAGAGGTGCGCGGGAAGTTCAACACGCGATTTGGCTGGGTACGTGGATTCCAGGGGTGCGCGGGAAGTTCAACACGCAATTTGGCTGGGTACGTGGATTCCAGGGGTGCGCGGGAAGTTCAACATGCGATTTGGCTGGGTACGTGTATTTCGGTGTTGCAGGGGAATGCTACACGTGATATGGCCATGTGGGTCCCCCCAGGTGTTCCCTCTACACCCTCCACGGCCCCTGCAGGCAGCCCACACCACAGGGTACTACCCTGCACCCCTGCTCATGTCCCCCTGCACCCCCACCCCCCAGCCACCAGGGGCAGCCTCCACCAGGCCCCCACTCATGTCCCCCTGCACCCCCACCCCCCAGCCACCAGGGGCAGCCTCCACCAGACCCCCACTCATGTCCCCCTGCACCCCCAACCCCCAGCCACCAGGGGCAGCCTCCACCAGGCCCCCACTCATGTCCCCCTGCACCCCCACCCCCCAGTCACCAGGGGCAGCCTCCACCATGCCCCCACTCATGTCCCCCTGCACCCCCACCCCCCAGCCACCAGGGGCAGCCTCCACCAGGCCCCCACCCATGTCTACCACCACCCCCACCCCCCAGCCACCAGGGGCAGCCTCCACCAGGCCCCCACCCATGTCTACCACCAACTCCACCCCCAGCAGTGCAGGGGCAGCCTCCACCAGGCCCCCACTCATGTCCCCCTGCACCCCCACCTCCCAGCCACCAGGGGCAGCCTCCACCAGGCCCCCACTCATGTCCCCCTGCACCCCCACCCCCCAGTCACCAGGGGCAGCCTCCACCATGCCCCCACTCATGTCCCCCTGCACCCCCACCCCCCAGCCACCAGGGGCAGCCTCCACCAGGCCCCCACCCATGTCTACCACCACCCCCACCCCCCAGCCACCAGGGGCAGCCTCCACCAGGCCCCCACCCATGTCTACCACCAACCCCACCCCCCAGCAGTGCAGGGGCAGCCTCCACCAGGCCCCCACTCATGTCTCCCACCACCCCCACCCCCCAGCAGTGCAGGGGCAGCCTCCACCAGGCCCCCACTCATGTCCCCCTGCACCCCCACCTCCCAGCCACCAGGGGCAGCCTCCACCAGGCCCCCACTCATGTCCCCCTGCACCCCCACCCCCCAGCCACCAGGGGCAGCCTCCACCAGGCCCCCACCCATGTCTACCACCACCCCCACCCCCCGGCAGTGCAGGGGCAGCCTCCACCAGGCCCCCACTCATGTCTACCACCACCTCCACCCCCCTGCCACCAGGGGCAGCCTCCACCAGGCCCCCACTCATGTCTCCCACCACCCCCACCCCCCAGCAGTGCAGGGGCAGCCTCCCCCAGGCCCCTACACATGTCCCCCTGCACCCCCACCCCCCAGCCACCAGGGGCAGCCTCCACCAGGCGCCCACTCATGTCCCCCTGCACCCCCACCCCCCAGCCACCAGGGGCAGCCTCCACCAGGCCCCCACTCACGTCTACCAGCACCCCCACCCCCCAGCCACCAGGGGCAGCCTCCACCAGGCCCCCACTCATGTCCCCCTACACCCCCACCCCCCAGCCACCAGGGGCAGCCTCCACCAGGCCCCCACTCATGTCCCCCTGCACCCCCACCCCCCAGCCACCAGGGGCAGCCTCCACCAGGCCCCCACTCATGTCCCCCTGCACCGCCACCCCCCGCCACCAGGGGCAGCCTCCACCAGGCCCCCACTCATGTCCCCCTGCACCCCCACCACCCAGCCACCAGGGGCAGCCTCCACCAGGCCCCCACCCATGTCTACCACCACCCCCACCCCCCAGCAGTGCAGGGGCAGCCTCCACCAGGCCCCCACTCATGTCTACCACCACCCCCACCCCCCAGCCACCAGGGGCAGCCTCCACCAGGCCCCCACTCATGTCTCCCACCACCCCCACCCCCCAGCCACCAGGGGCAGCCTCCACCAGGCCCCCACCCATGTCTACCACCACCCCCACCCCCCAGCAGTGCAGGGGCAGCCTCCACCAGGCCCACACTCATGTCTACCACCACCCCCAACCCCCAGCCACCAGGGGCAGCCTCCACCCGCCCCCACTCATGTCCCCCTGCACCCCCACCCCCAGCCACCAGGGGCAGCCTCCACCAGGCCCCCACCCATGTCTACCAACACCCCCACCCCCCAGCAGTGCAGGGGCAGCCTCCACCAGGCCCCCACTCATGTCTACCACCACCCCCACCCCCCAGCCACCAGGGGCAGCCTCCACCAGGCCCCCACTCATGTCTCCCACTACCCCCACCCCCCAGCAGTGCAGGGGCAGCCTCCACCAGGCCCCCACTCATGTCCCCCTGCACCCCACCCCCCAGCCACCAAGGGCAGCCTCCACCAGGCCCCCACTCATGTCCCCCTGCACCCCACCCCCCAGCCACCAGGGGCAGCCTCCACCAGGCCCCCACTCATGTCCCCCTGCACCCCCACCCCCCAGCCACCAGGGGCAGCCTCCACCAGGCCCCCACTCATGCCCCCCTTCACCCCCACCCCCCAGCCACCAGGGGCAGCCTCCACCAGGACCCCACTCATGTCTCCCACCACCCCCACCCCCCAGCAGTGCAGGGGCAGCCTCCACCAGGCCCCCACTCATGTCCCCCTGCACCCCCACCCCCCAGCCACCAGGGGCACCCTCCACCAGGCCCCCACTCATGTCCCCCTGCACCCCCACCCCCCAGCCACCAGGGGCGACCTCCACCAGGCCCCCACTCATGTCTCCCTGCACCCCCACCCCCCAGCTACCAGGGGCAGCCTCCACCAGGCCCCCACTCATGTCCCCCTGCACCCCCACCCCCCAGCCACCAGGGGCAGCCTCCACCAGGCCCCCACTCATGTCTACCACCACCCCCACCCCCCAGCCGTGCAATTTGCCTGGGTACGTGTACTTCGTGGTGCGCGTGTAGTTCCACACGCGATTGTACGTGTACTTTGGGGTGCGCGTGAACTTCCACACGCGATTTGGCTGTGTACGTGGATTTCAGGGGTGCGCGGGAAGTTCCACATGTGATTTTGCCGGGTACGTGGATTCCAGGGGTGCGCGGGAAGTTCATCACGCCATTTTGCTGGGTACGTGGATTCCAGGGGTGTGCGGGAAGTTTCACACGCGATTGGGCCTGTGAGAGTGGTTCACATGTATTCCAGGGGTGAGAGAGAATATTTACCCGCGACTGTGCCTGTGAGAGCGTGCTACGTGTATTCCTGGTGTGGGCGGGAAGATTCACACGTTCGCCTACGACGTGCCGAAAAAGTGTCCAATCCTGACACACGTACGCCAGCATGAAGCAGGCGTACGTCGACCCGCGCAGCATAAAAGTGCGCGAAAACCACAAACAAGCTCATACGCCAGGATGAATATACCATTCCTAGCAGCAGTGTCCGTGGGTTACCAAAGCAGGAGGAGGAGGATAGTGAGGGCACGAATTTTCACTCCCAGAACCAGCCTTTTTGGGATGCCTGATGACCAGGTGTATGGGAGGTACAGGTTTCCCCCACACATGATACTTGACCTGGTCAGTCAGTGGGAGGATGACCTCACATCACCCACCCTGTGCTCCCAAGCACTCAGCCCCCTGGAGAAGGTCCTCAATGTACTGCACTTCTTGGCCACAGGATCATTTCAGCGGACAAGTGCCATAGTGGGTGGGGTGTCACAGGCCACGCAGTCACGCTGCCTACACCAGGTCTCGAACATCATCACTGCACGCCCATCAGTCCGTAGGCACATATACGTGCCCAGGACACCTGCAGAAAGGCAGGCTGCCACCCTCGATTTCTACGGTGTGGCACAATTTCCAAAAGTACTAGGTGCCATTGACTGCACCCATGTGGCACTACGTCCCCCCAGGGCATCTGAGCACATCTATAGGAACCGCAAGCACTGGCATTCCTTCAACATGCAGGTAGTATGTAATGCTAAGGGAATCATCACCTCAGTATATGCAAACTATCCAGGGTCCACCCACGACAGCTTCATTTACCGAATGTCTACCCTAAGCCGGGACCTCGAAGCTGGGCGGCATGGTGATACATGGCTGCTTGGTGAGTATGAATGCCACTGCACATGCATGCATGTCAGATGCAGAGTAATGTCACTACCCCACTAATGATACCCATCACCTCCTCACCAGGGGACAGTGCCTACCCTCTGAGCACCCACATGATGACGCCAATTCGGAACCCCATCACGCCTCCAGAGGTAAGATACAACACAGCCCATATAGCAACCCGGGGCATAGTGGAGCGCACATTCGGAGTGCTCAAGTCACGCTTTCGCTCCCTTGACCGTTCTGGCGGGCAGCTGTTATATGCGCCCCCAGTAGTGTGCAGGATCATAGTGGCAGCATGTGTCCTGCACAATGTTGCAACACGCCGGGGCCTGGCCGTGGACATGGTGGTGCCCCCACATTCCCAACCACATGCACGCCCGCTGCGCATGGGAGGGGAGAGGGCACGGGGTGAGGCAGCCCGTACGCAGCTGGTGGCTAATTACTTCACATAGAAATCACACCCCAGTGGAGTGCACACAGGCCTGGCACATACCATCTGATTAGCAATGATGACTCGGCCTGACAATTAAGAAGAACAAAGGGACTGTCAACTGTCAGAACCATAGCAGCCTGAGATTGTTCATGTGGAAGTGTCACAATGTGTGCATCCCTACCTACACAAACACCACCAATGCAGTGTCATGAAAATACACTTCCATGCTGCATAAATTAATGCCCACTTGCAAAATACTACATGAAAACAGTGCCATGTCACCCACCCCCTCCACGGCACGGCCACACAACACACCATGGCATGTCAGGCAATGTGAGAGGAAAGAAATGAATCCCCACAACATGCCCCAAGTGTCAGCAGCTACAGTTTCCCTAATGGAAACCTGTCCACACATGAAATGCTCACAGTAATGCAGGACCTACAGCCCACATTACCAAATACTTACCAATAATACCAATCACCTACACAACCTCCAACCCACCTTAAACATGACATTACAGACTTAAAAGTTAGCTAGCCTCACCACCTGATGATGACAGCCCTCCGAACACTTGCAAGTATACAGTGTTGGTGCCACGCAAGAGTGTAGGTGCACTGCTTACAACATGGACTCCAGTTCCAAGGTGGACCGCATTGTAAAGACATGAGGAATGGACTGCATATATGGAGGATGAGATGGATGCAGAGGCACATATGAATACACCACGCAGTGTACAATACAACAACAATATGCACTATGAATGTATACACAGTATTGACTACAGACTGCCCACACAGCTCATGGGAGTCCAATGTCACCATGTACGTCAATGTCACTTGGGCACACCCTTTGCAAGCCCATGGAAACGGGAAGCAGGAGGGGTGTGTGTGACAAAAACCCAAGCATCTGAACCAAATCCATGACAAGCCTGCATGTGCCCAGCCACAATGCAGCGTATGCCCACAGGAGCCACACAAGGCAACACACTGTCCCAAAAAAATAAAAAAATAAAAAAATAAAAATAAAAATGGCCATTAATGGGCCCGGGGGGGTTGGGGAGGCCACCCAGGAGGTCCGAGGACAGGGTGCACACCAAAACCCACCTGTGTGGATCTTGCGAAAAAAAAACACCTCCATGGGCTCATGGCCCACACGGCTACCCTATTGTGGGAGTATCACTGCTGTCGCTATTCTCACCCTGTGCAGCTGCATCCAGAGGTGGTGGCACTATGGGAGGCAGCCCACGCAAGGCCCTAGTCTGTTCCTCCATGGCTGCAAGCATGCGGGTGTGGTAGGTCTCGTTCTGGAGGATGAGTGTGCGGAGGTCCCCATACAACAACTCACGGGATGCCCGGACCTCCGCCCTAGTTGCCTGCATCTCAGCTGAGAGCGTACGGGTGAGACGCTCCAGCTGCTGTTCTGTCCTTCGGTCTGTTGAAGCCTCAAGCTCAACAAGAGTCGTCCTGAGGTGAAGGCGTTCCAGCCTCAGGGCTTCCCTGTGGCCCTGGGACTCTATGGAGATGGCTTCCTGCAGAGTCGCCAGTGACGCCCGCCTGTCCCTGTTGGACGCCAACATGTCCTCCCTGTGTGACTGGCAGATGCAGTCGGTTGCCTGCTGTAGTCGCTCAATCAGCCTATCGGGGGGGACAATGGAAGTGGCCACCCTATCCATGGCCTGAGCCATCATCTCTGATGATGCTGCCTGTTGGGTTGCCATACCGTAAATGTATTGCTCCCATGCGGTATTGCCAGGTGGCGTACGGCCACCACGTCGGCGGGCACCACACCTGTCTGGGGCAAGGCAAACAGCGCCTTGCTGTGCCGGCACTGCCTGAGGCTGCAGGACTGCATTCCCCCTCTGATCTGCTGGCCCAGGAACAGGATCAGATGTCGCGGAGTGTGACCCTGCATCCGTAACCACCAAAGGCGTACCTGCCAACACTGACATCCCCATTGAGGGTTCTAACCCTGGTGCACGTGGGTCAGAAAGAACAGAATCCCTCCCAGGAACACTCACCTGCGACAGCACGTAGGTCTCATCATCCGAATCAACACCTGAGTACAGCTCGGGGGAGGTGCAGCCAGAGACACCCCTTGAGAGCACGACTTGCAGCAGTTGTGGGTTCTCACCCACCACCACACCACGTCCCTCACTGGTGGTCGGTCGGCCCTTAGACCCCCCCTGGGTCTGCACCATCTCCACAACCCCAGCAGTATCAGGTGCGTCTTCCCCTAGAAATAAAAGAAAACAAATGGAAACAGGCATTAGCACCATGGCACACAATGAGGGCTGAGAGGCTACAGAAACAGTACTTGATTGACACATGTCCCACATGACTAAAACACTCCCATGCATGCACCGTCACTGCGTGTGATGGGGAGGCAGATGTCACACATTGATGACACCAAGATGGAAGATGAACACATTTGCTGCATGCTGCCTAGCTGTGGCATCACACATTGGCCAGTGATTGGCAGGTCAAATACACATGTCATCACACAGATGGCATGTACCCTAGCCATGAAGTGAAGAGGGAGAGGAGGTCACCAATTGTTCATTCAGTCTAGTTTGTTCATATGATTGATCATTTTCATTGTAATCGTTCTAATGTTTAACGTGCAGCTGCCAGTCAAAAATGGTCATATAGCACAGGGACATGTCCAAACTAATCATGTCCACGAAACAGAGCCAGTCCACTGTACCATAGCCATGTCAGACATGTGACAATAGGACTGAGAAATCCCGAGTAAAAGTGGTGGTATGCAAACAATCTGCCTGAATAAGCAGAGGTAAATAAGCAACAGTGTAGTGGCAAGATGACACTCCAAGGGCAACTGGCGTGGTGTTGGGCTGGATGTCTAATGTTGGCCGAAGGGACGCTGCTATACCCAAATGCTGGTACAAAGAATGTTTTGGAAGAGGCACATGGGTGAGCCGAACCACTCAGGCACACACACCCTCCCCTGGCACCCAAACAGAAGCCCTCCCACACACAACATGCACATGGATGACACACACATGCATGTGCACTCACCGGACAATGCCTCGTAATCTGCCACTACTCCCACGCCTTGGATCTGTTCCTCCGTGACGTAGGTCCCAGCAACCTGCTAATGTGGAGTGAGTTCTATGTCGTCTGCTGGAGACCCACCTCCAGTCACTAGAGTTGCGGCATGACTTGAGACCAGCTTATTCTTTGCCCTGCGCTTCAGGTCATTCCAGCGCTTGTAGCAATCATTAGCTGTGCGCCTCACGATTCCAAGGGCACTTATGATGTCCGCAATGGTCTGCCAGTGTGCCTGACGTTGTGCAGGTGTGGTCTTGGATCCTGCAACAATCACCATTTCGCGGTCATGTGCGGACACATACTCTACAAGTGCATTTAGTTCGGCCTCATTGAAGCTGGGCTTCCTTGACGGGCCGGACTGTGTAGCCGTGTCTGGGGCATCAGCCTCTACTGGACAAGCACTCTTCCTCTTCCGCTTGGAAGGTGGTGGGGATCCGGAGTGTCCTGCGCCGCTCTGGACACTAGGGGCAGGAGCGTGGGATTGCACACTCAGCATGGGAGTTGGTGCAGGCATTATCTCAAGTGTGATGGTGTCAGGGGGAATGTCAGCATGATGGACTTGGACCGACACTGTCCTGGCTGGGTGTGTGAGAGGTGGGGTGGATGGAGCCGCAGTTGCCCCTGCAGCCTCCCCAGCCTGCCTACGCGGGGCAGCAGATGACCTAGCTGCCCCTGATCCACGTGGCCTGATGACACCAGCGTTCACCGGCGCACGTGGCCTAGACCTGCTGACCTGGAAGTCAGCCATGGAGTCACCCTGTGCCAGGTCTGGTTCCACAGTGGGCTGGTCCAACAAGGGCTGAGCATGGATGGTGTCAGCCACGGTAACCTCAACCAGGGGGGGGGCATGGGTGTCCCTGACTGCTCCTCCACACATGGGGGGCTAGGGGCACCCTGCAAGTCACGGCCACGTCCCCTACCGGATCCACCACGGCCACCACTTGGGGCTCGGCCACCTTGGCCACCCTTACGGCTTGTTCGCCTCCCAGCCATGGCACTGATGTTATTGTGCGTATGGGAGTTGATGTGAACTATTGTCCTGGGCAATTGGGGGTCAAAGGGCTTGGGTACCAGATGGTAATCGTACCCTAGTGCTCTAGCAAGGCTGTATGTCACCCCTGGAGAAAGATGACGGGTCACGCAACGCACAGGCAGCCCAAAAAAGGACATGAGTGGGGGCCTGGTGGAGGGTGCCCTGCACTGCTGGGGGGTGGGGGTGGTGGGAGACATGAGTGGGGGCCTGGTGGAGGCTGCCCCTGGTGGCTGAGGGGTGGGGGTGGTGGTAGACATGAGTGGGGGCCTGGTGGAGGCTGCCCCTGCACTGCTGGGGGGTGGGAGGGGGTGGTAGACATGGGTGGGGGCCTGGTGGAGGCTGCCCCTGGTGGCTGGGGGGTGGGGGTGCAGGGGGACATGAGTGGGGGCCTGGTGGAGGATGCCCCTGGTGGCTGGGGGGTGGGGGTGCAGGGGGACATGAGTGGGGGCCTGGTGGAGGCTGCCCCTGGTGGCTGGGGGGTGGGGGTGGTGGTAGACATGAGTGGGGGCCTGGTGGAGGCTGCCCCTGGTGGCTGGGGGGCGGGGATGCAGGGGGACATGAGTGGGCACCTGGTGGAGGCTGCCCCTGGTGGCTGGGGGGTGGGGGTGCAGGGGGACATGTGTAGGGGCCTGGTGGAGGCTGCCCCTGCACTGCTGGGGGGTGGGGGTGGTGGTAGACATGGGTGGGGGCCTGGTGGAGGCTGCCCCTGCACTGCTGTGGGGTGGGGGTAATAGGAGACATGAGTGGGGCCCTGTTGGAGGCTGCCCCTGCACTGCTGGGAGGTGGGGGTAATAGGGGACATGAGTGGGGGCCTGGTGGAGGCTGCCCCTGCACTGCTGGTGGGTGGGGGTGATAGGGGACATGAGTGGGGGCCTGTTGGAGGCTGCCCCTGCACTGCTGGGGGGTGGGGGTGGTGGTAGACATGAGTAGGGGCCTGGTGGAGGCTGCCCCTGCACTGCTGGGGCGTGGGGGTAATAGGGGACATGAATGGGGGCCTGTTGGAGGCTGCCCCTGCACTGCTGGGGGGTGGGGGTAATAGGGGACATGAGTGGGGGCCTGGTGGAGGCTGCCCCTGCACTGCTGGTGGGTGGGGGTAATAGGGGACATGAGTGGGGGCCTGGTGGAGGCTGCCCCTGCACTGCTGGTGGGTGGGGGTGATAGGGGACATGAGTTGGGGCATGTTGGAGGCTGCCCCTGCACTGCTGGGGGGTGAGGGTAATAGGGGACATGAGTGGTGTCCTGTTGGAGGCTGCCCCTGCACTGCTGGGGGGTGGGGGTAATAGGGGACATGAGTGGGGGCCTGGTGGAGGCTGCCCCTGCACTGCTGGTGGGTGGGGGTAATAGGGGACATGAGTGGGGGCCTGGTGGAGGCTGCCCCTGGTGGCTGGGGGGTGGGGGTGGTGGTAGACATGGGTGGGGGCCTGGTGGAGGCTGCCCCTGCACTGCTGGGGGGTGGGGGTGGTGGGAGACATGAGTGGGGGCCTGATGGTATCTGCCGCTGGTGGCTGGGGGGTGGGGGTGGTGGGAGACATGAGTGGGGGCCTGTTGGAGGCTGCCCCTGCACTGCTGGGGGGTGGGGGTGGTGGGAGACATGAGTGGGGGCCTGATGGTATCTGCCCCTGGTGGCTGGGGGGTGGGGGTGGTGGTAGACATGGGTGGGGGCCTGGTGGAGGCTGCCCCTGCACTGCTGGGGGGTGGGGGTAATAGGGGACATGAGTGGGGGCCTGTTGGAGGCTGCCCCTGCACTGCTGGGGGGTGGGGGTAATAGGGGACATGAGTGGGGGCCTGGTGGAGGCTGCCCCTGCACTGCTTGTGGGTGGGGGTAATAGGGGACATGAGTGGGGGCCTGGTGGAGGCTGGCCCTGCACTGCTGGGGGGTGGGGGTGGTGGGAGACATGAGTGGGGGCCTGATGGTATCTGCCCCTGGTGGCTGGGGGGTGTGGGTGGTGGTAGACATGGGTGGGGGCCTGGTGGATGCTGCCCCTGCACTGCTGGGGGGTGGGGGTAATAGGGGACATGAGTGGGGGCCTGTTGGAGGCTGCCCCTGCACTGCTGGGGGTTGGGGGTAATAGGGGACATGAGTGGGGGCCTGGTGGAGGCTGCCCCTGCACTGCTGGTGGGTGGGGGTAATAGGGGACATGAGTGGGGGCCTGGTGGAGGCTGCCCCTGCTCTGCTGGTGGGTGGGGGTGATAGGGGACATGAGTGAGGGCCTGTTGGAGGCTGCCCCTGCACTGCTGGGGGGTGGGGGTGGTTGTAGACATGAGTGGGGGCCTGCTGGAGGCTGCCCCTGCACTGCTGGGGGGTGGGGGAAATAGGGGACATGAATGGGGGCCTGTTGGAGGCTGCCCCTGCACTGCTGGGGGGTGGGGGTAATAGGGGACATGAGTGGGGGCCTGGTGGAAGCTGCCCCTGCACTGCTGGTGGGTGGGGGTAATAGGGGACATGAGTGTGGGCCTGGTGGAGGCTGCCCCTGGTGGCTGGGGGGTGGGGGTGGTGGGAGACATGAGTGGGGGCCTGGTGGAGGCTGCCCCTGCACTGCTGGGGGGTGGGGGTGGTGGGAGACATGAGTGGGGGCCTGATGGTATCTGCCCCTGGTGGCTGGGGGGTGGGGGTGGTGGTAGACATGGGTGAGGGCCTGGTGGAGTCTGCCCCTGGTGGCTGGGGGGTGGGGTGGTGGTAGACATGGGTGGGGGCCTGGTGGAGGCTGCCCCTGCACTGCTGGGGGGTGGGGGTGCAGGGGGACATGAGTGGGGGCCTGGTGGAAGCTGCCCCTGGTGGCTGGGGGGTGGGGGTGCAGGGGGACATGAGTGGGGGCCTGGTGGAGGCTGCCCCTGCACTGCTGGGGGGTGGGGTGATAGGGGACATGAGTGGGGGCCTGTTGGAGGCTGCCCCTGGTGGCTGGGTGGTGGGGGTGGTGGTAGACATGAGTGGGGGCCTGGTGGAGGCTGCCCCTGCACTGCTGGGGGGTGGGGGTGGTGGTAGACATGAGTGGGGGCCTGGTGGAGGCTGCCCCTGCACTGCTGGGGGGTGAGGGTGCAGGGGAACATGAGAGGGGGCCTGGTGGAGGCTGCCCCTGCACTGCTGGGGGGTGGGGGTGGTGGGAGACATGCATTGTTGATCAGTAGTGCAAGGTGACATGTGGGTTGGCTGGGGGGCATGCCCATGGTGGATGGGCTGAGTGCGGGACATGAGCAGGGGTGCAGGGTAGTCCCCCGTGGTGTGGGCTGCCTGCAGGGGCCGTGGAGGTTGTAGAGCGAACACCTGGGAGGACCCACACGGCCAATTCACATGTAGTACTCCCCAGAACTCCTGAAATACACGTACCCTGCTGAAATCGCGTGTGTGTAACTTCCCGCGCACCCCTGAAATACACGTACCCTGCTCACAGGGGGACAATCGAGTGTGGAACTTCCCGCGCACCCCTGAAATACACGTACCCTGCTCGCAGGGGGACAATCGCGTGTGGAACTTCCCACGCACCCCTGAAATACACGTACCCTGCTCGCACGGGGCCAATCGCGTGTGGAACTTCCCTCGCTCCCCTGAAATACACGTTCCCTGCTGTAATCGCGTGTGGTACTTCCCGCGCACCCCTGAAATACACGTACCCTGCTGGATTCGCGTGTGATACTTCCCACGAACCCCTGTTATAAACGTTCCCCGCTTGGCGTTTGCTGTTGCCAGCCCTGTGTACTGGTCCAGGGTTAGCGCAGCCCTTTGCGATTATTTGGGGATTTTGAAGGCTTTTCTTTGCGTGAGGGCGTTCTTGGGGGCGTAACTGGCGCTACTGCAGGGTCGCAGCGCCACGCTGCGCCACGGCTGGTTTTGGATGCGAAAATCCATGAATACGCTGTGCGCGGAAATCAATTTCAGCGCACACGGCTGGCGCAGACATTCGCACGGGCATGCTGTGCGCCAGTCGCGTGCGCCACTTTTGTGCGATTTTCTATGAATTACCCTGTTAATCTGTTCTTAAATGCATCAACTCAGTCTTTCATCCTTCTGAGGTCGATAAATGAGTACCAACACAGGTTGGGTGATATTGGGTGTACATTTTTTCTATATAAAACACTTAAGCGTGAGTGCTATATAATAACACATCATTATCATTTGGTCATGGACGTCTGCTTGCATTCACAGTAATTTAGCAATATAGGCCTATATGCACTGATCTTAACAATACATATGGCGATCCATTCTTGTATGAAATGTACCTCACATTATAGGATCGTAACCATATTTTTCGTAGTGTACAATGCTATGTGATGTGATGCCACTTCTTGTTTAGTCAATGGGTGAAAGGTCATGTTCCATCGCTTCCCACGATATCACTTCGGGGCGGGGTCAAATGATATCACTTCCTGTGATGTCATCAGGGGGTCATGGTTCGTGTGATGCCACTTCCGCTACCCCTGGCATTTTGGTGAAATGATGTCCCTGTCAGGCACCTGTCTCAGGATTCACCTAGATGAATTATAGGCATGTCTTCTTCCAATATCCTAGATGGTTTTTAGTCCAGTTTTACTCTCTGTGTCCCCTTTTCCATAGAGAAAAGTATTTTTACTCTATGAGCCATCCCTCCACGTATTAACATTATGAGGTGTCAGTTTATTAGTTCTAACTTTTTCATGGGAGGATTATCCTCTCTTCCTCCTCCCAAGATCCAGCCCCTCTCCGCCGTTAGGCCCCTAGGACTTTTGAAGTGGAATTGATGGGATGGAGGAACACACCTACTTGAGTGGTCATTTTAACTTTTCAGATTTGTCAACATGGCAAATGTTTGCAATTTACAAATGAACATTACAATATAAATATATATGTGTTCTTTAAATCATGGCGGCCTTAATGAAACGACTCCCATGTTCGCACGATATTGTACGTGCGAATGGTAATTTTTCCCAATTTATTAATACATGACAAAAGTCTTGCCCAGATACCACCAAACTGAATTACTGTTACCGCCACTTGGTCTGGTGGCATTACCGCCAGATTACAAGTGGCAGCGGTGCAAGTGGCGGTGGCGTAAATCCCAATTTTTTTCAAGTCAATAGGACTCTATGAGACTTTGTTGCCGGAATGATTGCAGGGATAATTCCGCTGCAGTAATTCCGCCGATTTTGATGATTTTTCAGCAGAGAGCATTTTGCTGGAGATAAATTGTGAATTCCAGGACCATACCTGTAATATGGCATAGCGGGAAAAGTGGCAGTAATTCTGATGCCGCCAATTTTTTCTCACTCTGCCAAACCTGTAATGAGGCCTATCTCTAAATCTGGTACACAGTTACGTGGCTCACACGAGCATCAGCGTGATCACACTTTCTGGGGAGCTATGATCACATTCTAAATTATAACTTGTGTTCCCAATGTCGATGTGTTAGGAAAGTTGTGACATCAGAAAGGCCTTGGGGTATGCTTTGAAATGACCCCTTAATGGCTATTGTATTCCTTGTGAAGTCTTTCTGATGCTGCATACACTCATATCAGCATTTCTAAATTCATATATAATTGGTTATTTACAATGCGCTTAATACCCAGAGGTATGTAAGCGTGGACCCGGGGGTCGAACCTTTATTGCTCTGCATCATCTTGCTTCCAGGGCGAGCATGTTGCTCATGAGCTGTCCTCCGGAGACAATATGTTTCAGTTGCTTGTCTAGGTTTCATTTTTGATT
The DNA here is from genome assembly GCF_040938575.1 of Ambystoma mexicanum. NCBI lineage: Eukaryota > Metazoa > Chordata > Amphibia > Caudata > Ambystomatidae > Ambystoma > Ambystoma mexicanum. The sequence goes on from NC_090941.1 coordinate 767,902,014, forward strand.
CTTGGTCCCAGTTCCCACAAAACATGTGCTCCAGGCCTGTATTCTTCAATGTGGATTCAGGCCTGCTGTAAAATACTTAATCATTCTTGTGAAGTCAACCTCCCCTCCTCCTGGGGGTTAAAGAATGCTGAAATGATCTTATTGGTCAGACCATGTGGTTCACCTTTCAACCCTCTCCACATCATGAGGCAATTCTGTAAATTGCCATTTGTCATTCAATTCCTAGGCTCACCATGAACTGAATTTCTGCTCCTTGTAATTTCAAGACTCTACTCCCATTAATTGATCTTCTGGTTATTTACAGGGTCACTTATTCACCTAATAATAACTGGAGCTGGGAGCTTCCAAATACAAGAGCAGAGTTTCAACTTTGCATCTGTTGAGGGGAAGGTAGAATGTCTTTGAATGTCCACTGGAAGTGTCTTTGGAGTTAGGCCCAGCTCCTTCCAAGAAAAACTTGCATTTTAAATAACACCTGGATCATACATGAGTCCTTTGAATATTTGAATATTTTTTCTAATTGCCTCTTGCCACCTCTTGCCGCCAGTGTTCTTTTATCCATCATAATATTTATCTATTTCCCTACAGTCTGACAATGTACCACTTTCTCACCAGTCACTTTTAATCAAAAGTACCTTTTGAGTTTTAAGGTAATCAAGGGGTCAGGCCTTTGGTTCTTGGTTCTCAGGAAACAACATTTTTATATGTGGCAGTTTAAATTGAACGTTGCCCTTTTGTCTGTGAGCTCACAGTATGTTTTCTACTACATTTTTAGGCCCTTGTCAGCCAAATGCAGTATCTGTGTGTTTTTCAAGCTTAGCATGTTTTAGGCCCAACATGGGTCAATTCATTTTCCTTTTCCTTTTCTTTTTTTTATTCGTAGGGCTGCCATTACACCCCACACTGTTGCGAGCAAACAATCTGTAGAATATGATACATTCATTTGCAGGGTAATTGCAAGCTATTTATTGAAATATGTGCAGCTCCCATTATAGACTGACCATCTTAAACTTACATTTCATGAGTTGGAATCCAAAGGATTTATGAATTGAATTGAGATAAGGAGATGATTTTTCTTTAGGTGTTTAGATTGCTCCTTTGCTAATGTTTTTGTGTTCATGTGATTATCTTATAAGTATATATATGCTTATTATTCCTATTATACATACTGAAAACTCACATCAAAGTTAGACCTCACTTTAATGTCACCTTTGAGATGCCTTTAATGCACATTGGATACATATAAAACATCTGCAAAATAAATGTGCATAATCTGTAGGTCTGGTCAAGTATGTGAAAGAGATGTATATTTTGTACATGAATATACATATGAAAACAAAAATGTTACGACTGAAATTTATATCACTTTTCATATGTATATGACAAACATAGAATAATGTAAACTGTTCACATGTAGAAAGTTTAAACATTTTACACACCAGGCAAATAAAAACTCACATCAAAGTCAAACAGCATATCAATGTGAGTTTTTTACATTACACCATACGATAATTATACCCCATACACTCGGATGCCAGACACTTACATACCAAAAACTCACACGCCTCACGCTGTACAACTGTATGACAAATACACTTATGACACACAAACACTTATGACCCAAGCTACTATGACACTTATGACCCAAGCTACTATGACAGCCATTCTTTACTTTATATGCTGTTTTACGATATGCTCTTACAATACACACTACACATGCTCTTATGGCACACTTAAGGCACACATACTTACGAAAACACACTGTTATGAGACACACTCTTTACACACATTTCTATGACACCCATGTACTGACACACACTCCTGTGACACACACTATTATGACACAGGCTGTTACATAACATGCTGCTAACACACACACTCTTGAACACACACTCTTATTGGACACACTCTTATGACATATGCTCTTATGACACATGCACTTATGGCACACACACTTCTAACACACACTTATGAAACACACACACACAACACAAACTCTTACAACATATGCTCTTATGAAACACAGGTATGATATACACTTTTATGACACATGCTGCAACACCACATGCTGTTACAACACAAACTCTTACAACACATGCTCTTACAAAACAAAACACACACTTTTACTCCACATTATCTTTTGACACACACACTTATGGGACATGCTCTTACAGCATATGCTAATACAACACAAGCTAACAATCGATGCACATCTTCTATACAAACTGTACCGTGCATATAGGAAATGTAAATTTTAGACATGTACATTAGTATATGTATAAAAACTCACATCAACGTCTTGACTAACGTTCAACTCATTTTTCATAAGTATACAAAATGTATAGAGGAAGAAAATTACATGCAAATAGGGTACATCAATGAAAAAATCAAAGGTGAAGCAGAGATATAATCAGGTTTTGGATAGTGGTCAAGACAATTATGGTACGTCCGTGAAAGGAGCAAGGATTTTAAATTTTTCCTGAAGCAATAATACAATGGTTCTACTCTTAAGGCTACAGGAAGCAATTTCCAGGCTTTAGCTGCAAGTACAGGGACGCTTGCACCCCCTGCTTTTTCTAATTTAAATTGGGAACCTTGAGGCAGTGTGCTTGTGAGGATCTAGTGCCTCTGTTTGGTACACTGCTGGTAAATTTAAAAGCCAGATATTTAGGGGCTGAGTTGGCAAGACATTTGTGTGTGAGAGCTAATGTTTTGAATTTGATTCTATCTTTGACTGAAAGCCAGTGGGAGTTTCGTCTCGTCTCTGAGATGTGGTGAGATTTTGGGATGTTTAGCGCTGATCTCAATGCATTATTTTGGAGTATTTGCAGTCTTTTTAGGTTTCGTTTGTTGGTTGCTAAGTACAAGTCATTGCAATAGTCTAATCTCGATAGAATAAGTGCTCTTGCCAAGGACATTCAGGTGGTTGTTGATATGAAGGGTCTGCAGGCGTTGATAAGCTTGCAGGTATATGATGTGGCAGAGGCTGTCAGGTTGACTTGTCTAGTCATGGTAAGTGAGGAGTCAAGGTAAATTCCGAGTGTTTTCACTTCCTTGGAAACATTTATCTTTATGCCATCTATGTTGAAGGCTTTGAACTGAGTGTCTAGTTTATTTAGTCTCGGCTGAGATCCAATGAGTAGTAGCTCAGTAAAAGGCTGTGTGTGGCCATTCTTGAATGATTGAGTAGATTTTATTGAGCAGTTTTGTGTCAGTGTTATAGTCTCCAGTAATGGGGATGAGGATTTGGGTGTCATCTGCATAGTTAGCTAGTGTCCAGGTTATCAAACAGGGGCTTCGTAAATATATTGTAAAGCATTGGGGATACGATGAGCCCTGGGGAATGCCACACGTTACTGGTTATGTATTCCAAGAAGGATTGCATCCAGGTGATGGCTTTGGTCGAAAAGTTGGCTGCATATTAGAGGTGTTTGCATAAGAATTTCTGATTAACTAAGTTGAATGCGGCCGATGAATCTAGAAATAGAATGAGGGCAATATTGCCTTTATCTCTTATATCGTCCGTCTATGTTTTGAATTCTAACAAGGCTGTTCATGTGCCATGTCTGGGCCTAAAACCAGACTGTTGCGAGCCTAAAAGAGTGTTATTTTCGAGATGTTTCTGTATCTGTAGGTATGCTGCCATGTCAAGGATTTTAAAGAGAAATTATACTGTCATTATCGGTCCGTAATAAGTGGGAATATTGGGGTCAATGGAAGGTTTTTTTAATAGAGGGAGGTCCCAGGCATCTTTTAGGTTGGTTGGGACTGTGCTGGATTCAAAGGATGAGTTTATTAAAGTGGTGATGAACGGCACGAGATCCCTCACTGCCTCTTTGATTATAGGTGCAGGACAGATTTCCCCCTGGCATTTGGATGGCTGAAGGTTGGTTATTATGTCCTCTACTTCCTTAGTAGTGAGAGGGGAGAACTTGAATACATTGCATGATGTTGGGGTAGGGTTGCGGTTTATGTGTAAATGAGAGTTGGATGCGAGACTCAGCTTTTTTGTTTCAATTTTGGCTTGGAGAAGCGTTATTTTGTCCAGCAGCGCTTTTTGAATCTTGGTGTACCAAGTCAGACCTTTACTGTAGGTTTCTGTGGGTGGTATAGAAGATTCCAATTCTCTACGTATAATGAAGAGTTCTCTCATGGATGCATTTGCTTTGTTGATTCTATCATAATAGGTATCACTTTTTAACTAGTGAATGGAATAATTCTTTGTTGTAAGTTGAGGGGTGATTTTTCCAGATAATTTCAGCCCTTCTTTTGTCATGACGTAAGGGTTTAGCTTTGCACGTTTTCAGTGGTTCTATTGTATCAAAGGCACAGAGTATAGTTTAGTTGTAGAGCTCTACAAGGAGCGATGGGTCAGTGTTGGTGATGGGGTGGTTGATAATGGGTTTAAGTAGTGGCAGTAATTTCTCAACTGAGACATTACGTAGGTTTCTATTCGGTGCAAGTGGTGCTATTGAATTACCATGATTCGGTTGGTTGTGCCCTGTAGGGTGAATGAGATGATATGGTGGTCAGACCACACGCAAGGTATGTCAGATGGAATATTTGAAAAAATTGGCCATCTGATATCATGTGCTAAAAGGTGCTTGAAATAAGCCATGTGCAAACAAATGCAGTAAGTGTGAGTTTCAATCAGTTATCTCCCTGTTTGGTTGCATGTCATTATGGATTTCATCTATTAGTGACTTTATAGTGGTCAGGTCCAGTCTATGGGTGTAAAGTTCGTAGTGCTCAGTCAGTCATGTCTAATCGTGAAAACCTGGGCTTGTGCTCCCTTGATGTGTACCTTATGCACACTATCCTCCTCATCCTTCTTCAGTGATGCTACTGCTTGGTGGCTGCTGAATAGGCTAACAGGATGCTTGCTGACCGGCTGCTGGGCAGGTTGCCAGGCTGCTTACTGAGTAGGTGCTAGCAGCTTAATGGGCTGCTGGGCAGGATGATAGTTTGCGCGCTAGGGACCTGTTATTGCTTTTACAGGGCATTTACTTTCCTTAGTGTAATTTGCCTCAGGGCAATGAAGTGGTGCACACTCAATGAACTGAGCTTCATTGTACAGAAAGTGACCGCATTCATTTTTTTTGGCCCACACCTTGCTGTGTGCATTGTTCCAGGTGGTTCCTGGGCTGCTCCAACAGGTTCTCCTAATTGCAGTGCAGCTTTGTGCCCTCCCCCTAAGCTCCTGTCCAGAATGTGTGGTTATTTCAGCTGCCCTTTCCGATATACGGCATGCTTTCTTCATGCATTATTATTCTAACAGGTGGATTAAAACTTGGATTCACTGAGCAGTAAATCCAAGTGGAAACAGATGGTGGAGCTGTGTGGCTTCATGTCTGCAGCTGGGCAGATTTTGCACTTTGAGAATCTGAGCAGAGCATCTGGTTGTACCACATACAAAGCCAATTTGAGGCTGTAAATAGGAAACAATTTTCTGCAAAAGAGACTGTAGCAAAGGTCTGCAAATCCAAATCCAAATTCTCCACCCGGTAGAAAAAGCTAGGCACATGCATATATACCACTGTACCCTTCTTAACTCCATTGAGTGGATTCAGCACTGGCCACCGAGTTAATTAAGTTCATGTGACATGAAACAAATGGCAAGTCTTTTATTAAACAACAGAATACAAAGGTCAGAAACATCACAGAGTTGCCGTCATGAACCTTATTGTAACATGAAAGACAATTTAGAAAGTCCAAATGCACAGAGTTCAAGATATATCGGTATGCAGTAATACAATTGCAGAAAAAATGTCGCCTTTACAAAGAATCGCTGCAAAAATGCTGTGGTTTGACCTGGTAAAGGTGTACAACCATTATACCATTTAAGGGGAGCAGGGGTTGTGGGTGTGTCTCCCTGCTCCCCTTAAATGGTATAATGGGTCTGGGGTTTGCGGGGGTGTCCCCCGCATCCTTTACATGGATGGCGGTGGCAAAACCATGGCCTTTTTGCAATTTTTTGTGTTAAAGGCCATTTTTGCTGCGATTCTATCACATGGAACCGATATATCAGAGTACAGTAAAATAAAAGCAACATACAAAATTACAGTGTGCCCCAAAGAGCTAATGTTTGCCTGTGAGGAGATAAAAAGGAGGAATGGGAAACTCATGGTCCCCATATGACTCCCCTATGGTAAGTGGAAGGCTATGCCGGGGTTGGTTTGTTTTTTTCATTGATAGGGCAATTGGTCTTCCTGTTAGTGTCAACAGATCTCATATCAGTAAGGAATGGGAAATGCAAGTAGAGAGGCATATAAGGTAAGAAAGGTAAAAGATGTACATCAAATTGTTAAGATGGCCCAGGGAAATTACCCAAAGGACTCGGAATGAATCCAAACCGGACTCAAATACGAAATAGACAAAGTGCAAGGTAAAATGCAGCTTCATTTTCATCCAAATAAAGCAGGGACAGCATACAAGCCTTAACATCTAATCTCCCTCAGAGGATACATAGAAAACAATTGGTTAAATACCACAAATTCGACATGGATGATGCTGCAACATAATCTTAGTTACAAAAACCTACATGGCACAGGGATTGGTTAGTGCCGGTGAATACATATAGACTCTTTATGTACAGAATCTTTCATTGGGTTATGATAATCTGATGGCTCCACCAGGAACCACCTCTAAATTGATAAAGGTGAAAATGCATCATCCTGATTGGTTGGCAAGCTATTTCATGTGTGGCATACCATTGAGGGTCATGATTGCTTAGTTTCTTACTCGCCAACTAGGGGCACTTGACAGGTCGTCAAGACAAGAGTCAGACAATGGGGGACACCTACAGACCTTTCATTGTTCATTACAGAAGTTATCATCCCTCATTCTGAGTGGCCCATAGCCTCAGAATGAGGAATGCTAAATTCTTTGTACATGGCCTTGTGTGGCGTTTCATGTCTGTGTGTACGTTCAGGGAGTACGGAAGTTGTTCTATTTGTGTCCTTGCACCTGGCTTAACAAAGACTGGTGCTTTTAATTCATCTGGGAATGTATGGCTTGCGTCTTGGGAATCGTTATCTCATGCTTTCTCTCTGGGGTTCCTATCATCCCTTAATTATGGTAACCTTGGCTTTCGTAGATAGCTACTGTCTGAGCTCTGCATCGATATGTATTTTTGTAGATTCAGCATTTGAGTTCTCTTGATGTCTTGAGACCTTTAGTTTACTTAAAAGAATGCTGCAATTCCACTTGAAAGAAGATGGCTGCCCAGTTGTAAGGTGTATTAGGCAATGTGATGTGTGGGGACTTCTGAGGCTATAAACATTCTGGAGGCACTCATGGCATAGGGGATGAGGGAACACACAAAACAACTCTCATCAGAAGTCTCTCTCCACACTTTTCTCATGTGCTTGTGCCACATTTTGTTAGAGACATGGACCTTATCATCAATATACTTAGTAAAATGCACTGAGTCATCTAGCAGATTTCTATTCAATATTTTAATCTGCATGCTCACTATAGGGATTTCCTCTATGGCCATTTCACTTATCATTGTAACAGTATTTATGCTACTGTTACTGGTCTAGCTACATTAAAAATGACCAGTTCTTTTAATGACATAAGAATAATAAAATAAAGGCTGCAAAATATAAACAATATTTCTATAAGCATTGTGGCTACCGTGTCTACCTTTTGCAAATAATTAGGGGAATTATTCTTTCTAAGTGCTAAAAGTTAATAACTCATATTATTGAGCAATCCCATTCTTCCCACCGGAGAGAGTCTTCTTTATTTGTTATTAGCAAGTGGTTAAATTGTAGCACGTTCTGTATTGGGGAGCAGGTAGGGTTAGCCCAATTAATTATGGCATAACTCTTTTGTGGCCTGTATACCTCATTTAGTTGGTTCCTGTCAGCATTACGCATCCAATTTTCTATGGCATCTAAAAAGGGCCAATTGAAAAAGAAAGGCCAGCATCAACACTAACACTCTTAAGTGGAAGAAAAGTGAATCACCACCACCAAAAGAACATCGAACATACGAATACTAAATTACAGCAGCTCAATGATAAATGGTCGCCTTCGAATCAAGAATCACTGAGGTTGAAAGACTGGTTAGTGATGCAGAGGATGTTACCTGTAGAGTACACATGTTGGAAAGTTCTGTTAAGCTTTTGCAAAAACAAACAGAAAATCTTGAAAACCGCAACAGAAGAAACAACCTTTGTATTGTTGGCCTTTTGGAACACTCTGAGAGAGATGCTTATTAAGCTTCTGGATCTACCAACGTCGGTACAACTTAATATCCAAAGAGCTCATCGGATTGGACCAGTCAACAGCATACAGCCGTCTAATAATGCTCCCAGAACTCTTAGTTTTTTACGACTGGATTACACACATGTAACACTTATAATGGAGAAAGTTAAGATATTAAAGCAACTTTTTTGGAATGGCAGAAAGATTTTCATTTCCCAGGATGTTTCAAATTCTACTGCTGCTAGGAGAAAATAATGACTTGCCTTTAGACAAGCATTAAAACAACTAAATGCCAGATATGGTATCCTATACCCAGCTACTCTCAAAGTCACTCTAAATGGCCGTACGCCCAATTTTCAAAACCCTTTAGACTTGAGACACTTTATTCAAAATTATAAAAAGGATGAGATAGATACCTCAAAACCACCTACTTGAATCTCAACAGATAAGAGTACAATGATTACAACATAACACATTACTACTCTGCTGGATTGGGGTGTGAGGGAGGATGTCAGCTCTGAGGCCCTCTAACCCCCCATTTTTTTTTCTCAATTTTCTTCAACATGCTTTGGGGTGGCTGCCTTTGGTTTGCCACCATTTTTTTCAGGGTCCTCTTTTTTTATACAGTTAAATTTCATATATATATCCATGTTGATTTTGTTTGTCTCCCCATATCCCTCATATGTCTCCCCATTTATGTTTTTGCCCTGTACAGGAGGTCCCAAATAAAGCCTGCACTCATATTGTCCATTTTGAAGTACCAGGAACATTCACACCAAGATATGTGACGTATAATGAGCAAACAAACCAGTAGGGAGCCACAGTGGGGCTCTGCCCAGTGCCTCTTAGAAGAGCAACACTTATTGAAGTACCGATACCTGGAAAACCATGGACAGTAAGGTATCCATTAAGAAAACCCTATCAACAAATGAAACGAAATGAAGATCGCCTAAGTACTGTCCCAGAAGAAACCAAAAAGGTCTTAGTGGAAGACAAATGGTGACATCACAAGGACCCGGACTGACGTGCAGATAGATGAAATGTCAACCAAAGAATGACACACAGAGACGAAATGCCATGGATAAAGATATCTTGAACCTCAAGGGGGAGAACGATGTTGAAATACAAAGAAGTTCAAGCTGTAAGCAACATGAAGACATTCAACTAGTTTACACCTGTAAATATGCTTGGAACCGCAAGTAACCTAAGAAAACAGTGCGGCTTGCTATGCTTAGTAGAAGACTAGTGCGGCAAGTGCCATTATACATAATCTACCTCAAACGAAGCACTTTATTATAAGATTATTCCTATTTTGCACAAAAGCAGAATCAACCCAGGTTACTAAAGGCCAAACGCAAGAAGATTCATATTCTAGTAACACGAGGAGAGACGGCTGAATCGAAACTTGGCAGAGGCAGCTTGTGAAGCCAAGGTCATACCAATAGAAGATATGAACAGTAGGTACTTTTAATTGAAACTAAGAACAGAATATTCTGCCTCTGACGGATTGAGATAAGAAGGCAAAGGCAGGTGGCGGGTGAAACGAAAATCAAATAAACAAATTGAGAGAAACAAGACAAATTCACGGCATGGGAATCACGTGACCAGCCTGTCGGGGGGAAATTCTGCCGGGGTCGGCCGGGCCGTCCGCAGACCTCCGGACAGGGAGGCCCCAACTCCTCCCGTATATCCCAAAAGAGATAGAGTATGAGACACACGCAAGAAGCAAGGTGACTCTGCTGTTTATTAGACAAAACGGCAGGGATGGGTCAAGGATCGTATGCGTCCGTCCTGACACACACACAATCGTGGGGCTCGCAGGCCCTTTTTACCTTAGTATGACGCGCTACTTGCATCACCTTACAAAGTTTAGCAAAAAACCTATTTCCACTCTGGATTGGTTACTCGAGTGGTAGGGTTAGTATAGCATACATATAGAGAACGGTGTTAGTGGTTAAGGGTTAGTCAGGTGATATACTTGGGCTGTCCCTTCAATTTGATACATGAAAATTGGTACATGAAGACCTCTGAGGATTGGTCAATGTTAATGGCGTCAGTGATAAGAGCCCCATGTTCTGATTGGTCCGCTCGCGAGCCTCCCAGTCTGAGACTATCGCTGTTCCCAGCTCACGGTGCACCTGTCATTTGCAACAATGTTTTACTGTGGGTAGGTGTAAACAATGTGAGGATTTATTCATATGTTGGGATGTCGACTACTCCCACTGCTGCAGATGTCCAATGAGTCTTTTAATTGTATCTGCCTGTGTCTTGAAACGTGGGATTCAGGCGTCTCCTTCCTCCTGGGCTTGGCATCCTGTCAGGTTTGGCTTTGTCACGTGAGGTGGGACCGTGTTTGAGGCAAAATTCAGCACAATTAATATTGTTTTTCCCACTGTGTGCCTGGTTTATCTTGCAGGTGCGACCTTGGCGTCGGCTTGCGGCGTGCGAGATTGCAACATCGTGCCCTTGGCGGTGTGCTTTCGCCGGGCTCATTCTGCAGGGTCAGCAACCGAGCTCTTGCTCATTCACTGTTCATGGAAGCTTTTGCTTGCGGCCTACTTGGGCCTGGTGCATAGGTGGAACCGTTTGATGCAGAGCGCTTTAGGTTACGGTATCATATTGCTCTATCCTCAGTATCGTGTCTCCGTTATATTCTTCATTATGGTACATAGTTCTTAGAAGAAGCGTGAGCAAGCCTTTTTAGATTAGTTCATTATGCGTCTTGCGTTTCTGCATTTTGAGAGCCTATGTGGAAAATAATAAAGATGCACGTCCGTGGGTATGTCTGTCGCCTAAGTCATAGCACTGAGTATGTTCTTCGTGTGGATTGGTGTGGCAGTGTCCGGTGTGCATGTTTGCACAGGTGTGCTGACCGTTGGCTAGGTCGTCATGGCATCTCTAACGATGTGTTGATTTAGTGCTGGATGGTTCAGTCGAGTCCATCCATGCCGCAGGTGTCGGCATGTGCAGGGCAGGCTAGTGGGCACATCCGTATGTTCCTGTACCAGGGTATTTGGTCGTCTGGTAGATGGGCAAACTCCTCTCGTGGTGGGTGTCTGGGCCGTGATCCTCTAGGCCAAGCGCGAGAGGGGAAGGGCGGGAGCCTATTCTTCCATTCTCCCACTTCAGTCCCCCCTCTGGTCGACTTGTCGACCACAAACATATCCTTTTCTTTATCTCCTCTTACTCTCCATATTTTAGTTATTCCTCCCAAATGTCCATAGTGGTTAACATGGTCTTCAAATGACCAATACATATATGCACAGGTTCCTCCAGGAGTGCAGTATACCCATTTCCCTATGTAGCTCCTTGGGTTTCTTGGGTTTTGGAGCTTCACAGATGGTGGGTCCAGGTGGTTGGTGATGATCTGGTTGCGCAACTTCTCTCTCTCTTTTATGATTGTGCCTGTGTGTTTGCCGTCATCTGTTGGCATCAAGAGGTGCATACCAACCATTTCGATCATCTCGTCTGTGGTGCGTGCCTTCCGGGCCTTCCAAAATCTTATTATGATCAGTCTAGCTCCAGCCAAAATAGTACATCCAACTATAATCTTCAGTCCATCTAACAGCCAAGATGGCATCCATGACCATAATGCTGCTCTGCTGAATAGTCTATGTTCTGGCGGAATTGAGGTGAGTGCTGTTTCCGACCTTCCCCATAGGTAATTTCCTGTCAGAGGTTCTCCTTGTCTTTTCTTTCTATTCAGGACAGTATTATTGCCGTCGGTTTTGCTCTCTGGCCCCTTCTGAGGTTGTACAGATCTCTTCTTCCTTTTATTCCCATCATCCATTTTGGGGAAGTTCGCCATATTAACATGTTTCTGGGGTACCACTAGTGATGGTACATTAACGTGCACCATTGTGCATATACCATTCCACAGAGGGGGCAGTGTGTGGTATGCCTTTTTTCCACAGGCCCAGTAATGGTCCATTACTACTGCTGTTCCTGCTCCCCCCTCAGGTAACTCCATCACGCTTTCACAGTTGGTGTTGTATCCTACGTCCACCTCCCCTTTATGTTGGTAGCATACCTTAGGCGCAGTTAGCGGCAGTATTGTTATTGGGTCTTCATCCTTCTCCATCCACGTGAGCATGGGTACGTACTTGACGCAAGTCATCCAACATCTATGGTTGTGTCCATCAATAGTTGAAATATTTTCTCTTGTTACCATGTTGCTGCCAACCACTCCTATGTCCCATTTGTTGTTCATGTACACCTTCCCTGTTATTATCATCAGTGGTCTTTCCCAACATCCGTTTTTACCAGGGACTTCAGTGGCGTACCAATCACATGGTAGGTACTGTAGTGTTACTTTCTTTGTTTCTCCTTTTTCAGGACCACTTGTTATGTATCTGAATCCTTCAGCATGTAAACTGCTCTTGTGGTAACTCAAATAAGTCTTGAGGAAGTTGTTTTCATATGGATATGTATCTCGTGTTTTCCACACCAGTTGCACCACTGTCCCTTGAAATCTTCCTTTCGTCTGGAACAGTGCCAAGTATATTATACATCGTGCTACTTTTTCATCTATCTCCGTGGCAACAAATGTTCGAGAAGCGCTCATGGCGTATGGGATTAATGAGCAAACGTTGCAGCTGTCTTCTGTTGTATGTTTACCTATGTGGGTCATGTGTTGGTACCATATGTTGTTTGAGATGTGTGCTGAATCTTGTATGTAGTTGTCAATACCTTTATTATATGAGTATGTGCTGCGTTTAACTCTATTTTCCTTGTGTGGAATTTTACTAGTATCACCTGACGTAACACCTGTTGCAGCTGGGGGTGGGGGTGCATTAGGTTTGGGAACAGCAATAATATCGATATCATAGCTGTACTGCCATACAGAGGCAGCCAAGAACCCGGTGATCATTAAAATCCCTATCAATTTTATTACAGATGCTAATTTCACCGGCATTTTGCTCTTACCTTGCTGCAGTCCGGCAGCTTATTCTTGCGACGTTACAGTTGCCCGCCTGAAAATTCTTAATATGCTTGTTATTAGTGTTAGTTGTCGTTTTTAAGCTCTCCCTATCAAGTAGTCATTCAGTGCCCAGACAAAGAGCTGTTCCCACGCCAATCTAAGCGATCTATCTCTTAGGGCAGGCAAGTATGGTTGGAGGTGGGGCATTGAATGTTCTATGGCCAAGAGGAATGCTGTGTAGTAGACACGTACCCTCCTTCTTTTCAGGTACGTTGGCCTTTTTATTTCATATACAAATTGGTGTGACAATTCTTCCAGGTAATTATCGTCTGAGGGTACCATCTACTCCTGGGCAGTGAATTGGTTAGTTATCTACTTTCTTAGTAGTACAATAATATGCTGTACCTGCATATGCGAGAGAAAAGAAAGAGAACATTCAGGTGTTTACATGTGTATATGTGCAAGACAATGTCCTTCAGTTCAGTTATTACTACAGTGGGTAGGGGGTCAATGGGCAGAGGGTTTGGGGCTCAACTGGCGGAAGTCTCTTTACTCTTTAATCGTGTAACCATGGGGTGGGCGGTATGGGGATCACCCTTTTCTTTTCTAGTAGTTGTCTCTGGGGAATCTGAGAGGTGGCAGGGTATGGGGACACTTAGGCCGTTAGTTGTGGTAGAAGTCTCTTCCTCTGTTGGTGACGCTGTTGTTGTTCTTCCAGTGGCCCTGTCGGTGGCGCTGGGGCGGGTCTGGAGTTTGTAGATCTTTACGTCGTGTAGGTGGTTCCAGGCATGTTTGTCATGTAGCTTTACTACTCTCGTTGATACCTCCTCTACCAGATGGGGGCCAGTGAAGCGTGGGCTGTTCCACTTTCTGTTGAAATTGCGAAGTAGTACGTGGTCACCTTTAGCAACTTTGCACAGTCTTTCCTTTTCCAATTCTTTATCCGCGTCTTCTTGTTGATCGCTGTTAGACCCGCCCCGTGTGCGCTCGAGCTGTTGAGACACAAACACTACACTAGTAATCAAAGAAGACACATATTGGTACATTTCATCACCAAGGACATTTTCAGTACTCTCATGGTTGGTAAATGCTCTTGATGTTGGCGTTAGGGGAAGGCGCATTTGACGTCCGGTAACCACCTCGTGAGGGGTGAGGTGGTGGTCGGAACCTGGTCTATTCCTTAGCTCAAATAGGGCTAGTGGAAGGCAATACAGCCAACTCTTCTTTGTTGTTTGCTGTATTTTTGCAATTGCCTCCTTTAATAGACCATTCAGGTGTTCACATATACCGTTGGCCTGTGGGTGGTATGCACATGCAAATTTATGCTTGATGTTCAGTAAGGATGTGATGTGCTGGAACATTTCATTTGCGAAATGTGGGCCATTATCTGACCGCAGTACCTCACACACTCCCCACCTGGGAAGACCTCCCTCACTAGTAATTTAGCAGCTCTGAATGCATCTGGGTGTGAACGGGGCCCTGCTTCAATCCACCTCGAGAATGGGCATACTACTACAATCATATACCTATTTCCTTGACATACGTTGATCATATCAACATAGTCAATATGGAGATGTCGGAAGGGTCCCTCTGGCTGGGGTATAGTACCTCTTATCACCTTCAGAGTGTGACCGGCCGTAAACTGTTGACATGTGAGACAATTGCTGATAAAATTTGACACATGAGAATTTAACTCGGGGCAGAACCAGTCTTCCCTAATTCGTGCTGCAATTACTTCCTTGCCTGTGTGGGCTGGGTGGTGTAGTTGGCTCAGGGCGGTGTTCAATAGTGCCAATGGCATTACAATCTTTCCAGTGTCACCCTGGCGCCATAGTGCGTCGGTTGGTGACATTGTGCATCCTCTTTTTACCCATATTTCTTTTTCTGCCATTGGTGCAGCCGCTTGTAGCTCCATTATCTGTGTGGCTGGGAGATGGGTGTACCCTTCTCTTATCAACATCTCCTTAGCCATTCCCCTCCCTCTCCCTCTCTTTGACTCTGGGGGGTTCCATATCTCACCAATTTATGCAGCATACTTTGCATGTGCGTCTGCTGCTGCATTCCCTTTTGAAATGTGGTCTTCACCATTGGTGTGTGCTGTGCATTTGACCAAAGCTAATTCTTGGGGGTCATTTATTGCTTCAATTAGTTCAGCCAATAGGAGGGCATGTTGCACTGGAGTGCCATCAGCTCTCCTAAACCCTCTTCTTCTCCATTTCGACAGCCCTGAGTGGACAGTGGACGTAACATATGCGCTGTCGGAATATATGGTCACTCGTTTGTCAAAGCTTTCCTTCAACGCCAAGATTAGTGCAATTAATTCTGCTGCTTGAGCGGAATAATGCTGTGGTAGTTGTACACATTTCATTGCCACACACACCGGTACCTCCATCATTTTTACCACTGCTGCCCCAGTCCTCCTTATACCATCCCTTTGGTCGATAGTTGATGACCCATCAATGAACAGGAGCTCACCTCCCTCTAGTGCGTTTTCTTCAATCTTTCTAGTACATGAGTACATTTCAGTTATTTGCATACAATCATGGGCATAATCTCCTTCCTCAATTACTTCTGCTAGGAACCTTGCGGGGTTGACCGTGCTTCATCTAACAATTGATAGTTCAGCTCTGGATAAGATGACCTCATAACCTGATGCCCTTTGCGTGGTTAGGGTGGACTTAGGTTTATTCAATATTGCAAATAGTGCATGTTCCACAAACAGTGTAGTTGGGCGCCCCATGGTGATTGCTGATGCTTTTTCTACCGCAAAAGCAGCTGCGGCGAGACCTTGTTCGCAAGGGAAATGACCTAACATCACAGGATCTAAGTGGCCGCTGTAAAATGCTACTGGTTTGTAGCCTATGCTTGTTTTTTGAGCCAACACTGCTTTCATTACTGCTGAGTCGCAATGTGAAAATATAAAGAATTGTTGCTCATAGTCTGGGGTTGCCAGTACCGGAGCAGTTGATATCGCATCTTTCAGTTCATCAAAAGCCTCTTTCATTTCCATTGTCCACCCCAACTTTTTCTCCCCTTTATTAGCTTCCTTTAACGCCTCAAGCAGGGGTCCTATGTATGAGCTGTAATCAAATACCCATGCTCTACAGTAGTTGCACAGACCCAGGAACTGCTGCAGTTCCCTCACTGTTTGTGGCATTGGCATTTTTGAAATGGCCTGTGCCCTTTGTGGTGCAATCTTTCTTCCATATTGGGATATGAGCTGACCAATGTAAAGTACCTGTTCTTGACAGTACTGTAACTTTTCCATGTCTACCTTGTAACCTTTTTCAGCCAATATTGTCAGCATCTTTAATGAGTCCTCTCTGCATGTTCTTTCGTTTGTACTGCAAATTATTATGTCGTCGACATACTGCAACACTGTGGTTTCCACTTCAATGTTACCCAAATCCATCTGTATTACTCTGTTGAATATTGAGGGTGATTCGCAGTACCCTTGTGGCAATCTGGTGTGTTTCCACTTTGTGTTTCTGTAAGTGAAGCTTGTCAGATCTTGTGAGTCTGGGTGCAATGGTATTGAGAAAAAAGCATTTTTAAGGTCGATCACTGTAAATCGTGATGCTTCTGCTGGAATGCCACACAATATTGTGGCCGGGTTTGCGGCTATGGGGTATTCTGCTTCTACTATGTTGTTCAAGGGCCTGAGATCCTGTATGAAGCGCGAAGACCCCCCTCTAGCCTTGCGCACTGGGTATACAGCCGTGTTACATGGTGATTCTGAGGGGACCAATATGCCATTATCTATAAGGGCCGTTAGGGTTTCATATATGCCCTCATCTGCCTCTTTTGATAGTGGGTACTGTTTCACTCTGGGGAGAATTGCACCTTTTTTCAATTTTATCCTTACTCCCCCTATACTTTTTATGCACCCCACGTCATAGGGGCTAGTAGTCCATAATGATGTGGGTACTTTAGTCATATCCTCCTCAAAGAAGGGAACTGGGGTGGATGTGGGTGCCTCAAGTGCCATTGCAATTTTCTGTGCCACTTGTTTATACGCCACTCTTAGCCATATTTCCACACTCATCATAAACACCATTTCACCTTCCTCCTTTTCTTCTGAGAACAGCTCCTCATCTGACACCTGGGTGAGTCTACATCCTTCTGCTAGTGCTATCACTGCCCTCCATGCTCTTCCTTCTCTGTCTTGGGCATGTACAGCAATGTAATCAGCTGTTGCTGTAATGCTCTCAATGTCCACTGGAATCACCTTTCCTTCTTGTTCATTGACTGGTGTTTCTGGTCTGAACAAACAGGCTGCTGGCCTCCTCCAGATCTTGGCATCCATGCAAATGCCATGTCTGTCCCGTACTGGAAGAGTTCGCCATCTACTGGTTCAGCCCTAATCGCTGTCTGTCCGCAGTATGCTTGCATAATCTGTCGTGCTGTGAGCATGTTAATTCCTGGAGTAGAGCAAATTATGCCGTCCTCCGTAAAGGAGATCGTCATATTCAACCTGTTCATGATGTCTCTCCCCAGTATATTTACTGGTGAGGCACTATAATATAAAAGTGGGACTGACATGTCATAATCTCCTATAGATAAGGGAATGTTATCAGTAAAAGGAACCAACCCTCTAGCCCTAGAGAATCCTTGGGTGTTCATGGCTTCGCCCGACATCTTAAATTTACCTTCCCTTATGCAAGACCGGGTCGCCCCGGTGTCAACAAGGAATGATAATTTTTTGTCACCTATCGTTACCTCTATGCGTGGTTCCTCCGCACTATTAGGTGTTACCGACAGGATGGGACACACCAAGGCCGTCTGTGGGCTGTCCTATTGAGGGTACAACGATTGACCATTTCCTGTGTAAGGGTTGTGTCCCAGGACCGTCACCCTACCCAGTTGTGTTTGTTGTGCTTGGGGTTGTTGTGTTATCGCTACCTGTTGTTGTGGCAGTGAATATGTCTGTGGCTGTTGTTGTGTTATTAGTTGTTGCTTTTCATTTCCCTGTTGCAACGTCTGCTGTTGCTGTATGCCCTGCTGTTCCTGTGTGGGCCTTGGTTGTCCCTGTTCGCTCCATGATGGTGTTCCTGGTCTTACTCTACACGTGGGTGACATGTGCCCTACTAATCCACAACTCCAACACACCGGTGGTTCCCTACTCTGCCATGGAAAGCTTCCTGTGTTGTCCTGGTATACTGGTTGCCCGGTGGGGTAGGAATTTCTAAGTCCTCCCACCTGCTGTTGTGTGTTATATCCGTATCCTCTCCCTCTCATAATTCCTCCTCTTCCCCTGTTGTAATTATAATACCCAGCTCCTGGCATTGAGTATCCTCCTCCCATGTTGGTCGTGTATGGTTGGAGTGGCGGCACCTGTTGTGTTATAGTCTGTGAGGGTGGTATTTGGGAGGGATCTTGTGCAGCCACTACTTGTGTGGGGCTTTGGGTCATTGTTGTAGGTGTAGTTATTAGTGCCCCTTCCATTGTGTATTTAGTAAGTTTTTTCTGTACTAGCTTAGCCTCTTCCGTTTTCCTGTCCTCTTCCTTTTGTTTCATTTTTCCTTGCCATGTCCTGCAATGATGCACTATCGTCAGTTGTATTTCTGGCCATGCTTTTGCTTCCATTCCCACTACTTTCTTCAGTTGTTTCTGAACTCCTTCTGGGAGCTCTTGTACTAGTATATGATAAAATATTGCTAGTGTTTTATCCCATTGTTTTCTAGTTTCCATGCGCCACTTCTGTATATAATCAACAGGATCTTCGTTCTCACGCATCTTGCGTGAGTTAATTGCTCCTATGTCTGATGTGTCTGGGTACTGTACCCTCAGTGCCTGCCATAGTGCATGTCTGCAGTTTGCGAATGGTGCCCCATCGTGCGATGTGTTTGCTATTGTTACCCCAGGGAATCCCGCTCTCTTCCAAATGTCATCCGCTGCATCCCCTAATATCGATATTAGAAGGCCCTTTACATCTCCCACTGCCAGTTTCTGTCCTGCGGTGTGTTTTTCCATTTCATATATCCATTTACCCGCACCTCCACTTAATGATGGGAGCTTGCACTTTATATTCTCTTTGTCTCTATGCTTCCAAGGGACGTACTGTGGTCTAACCCCTCCCCTCTCCAGAAGTGGCATTAAGTTGTGTCTCGTTTTACCCCTTGGGTTCCATAAAATCGAGTCCTCACACCCCTCCTCTTCTTCCCTCTCTCCTACATCGTCAATTTCATCCGTATTTCCCCTGCTCGTAACTCTTTCTTCTCCATCTTTTCCCCTTCTTCCATCATTTCCTGTATTTAATGTGGGTATGTGTATTCGTCCTTCCTGCCTGCCTCTAGGGAGGTCTCTAAGCTGACCTGCATAGGGTGTCAGTTCGTTTGTGAAGGGCGCAAGTTTGATTGCACGTAATGAGCGTGAGGTGGTTGAGCATATAGGGTGGGATGGGAGAAGGTGTGATGGTGACGGTGTGGCTTCATGTGTCTGTCTTTCCGCTATTCCTTGCTCTTCCTCCTCACTTCTCTCCAGTTCATCCTTTCTCCTACAGATCCATGGTGAGTCTGTATTGGTCCGGGTGGTGTATAGTTTATCTAGGCTTTCCCTTTCACTGTTTCTTCCTTCCTTCTCCATTCCTTCTTCTTCCTCACTACAAAAGTCATTTATAAACGGCAGCCCCCACTCTGTCTTTTTCCCCTTGATTGTTACTGTTTTTAAGTCTATTAGGTCCGGTTCTCCCTTTTCTCCTTTACCAACCGCTCCCCTTTGCGCTGATGTTGTTGCTACTTCTGTGTCTCTATATACATACCCCTTTACTTCACGCTCCCTTCTCCTATCTTCTCTTTCCCCTTCATTTCTCTCCTCCATCTCTCTACCAATTTCCTCCCTTTTCCTTTTTAATTCCTCCATTACTTCACTACTCACCTTTTCCAATATCCTTTCATCCTCTTTCTTCTTTTCCCATCTCACCCTCTCCCTTTCCAATATACTCTCTATCACCCTCCCTTCTTAGTATTTCTTAGGCGTTTCTGATAGTAATCTCTTCTCCCACATTGCCATTTCTTTTTCTTTCTCTTCTTCTTCCCTTTTCCTCTCTCATAGCACTGCTCTTGATACCGTTTCTGCTGCTGCTTTTACCCTTTCAGCTTCTCTCCTTTGCTCCTCAGTTTGTTCCCTTATTTTTTCCAATTCGTTCTTACCTTCTTTCCTTTCCCTGGCTCTCTCTCTTTCCTCCCTCTCGAGCTGTTTGATCAGTTCATTCTGCTCATCCCTTAACTCTGCTAGTCGTTCCTCCAAAATCTCTTCCTTTTGTCGTAACAGCTCTTCCCCTCTCATTCCACTCTCCCTGGTAGTATCCTCGTCTATTTTCCTTACTACCTCCTTCTCTTCTCCTGTTAATGAACCTCGTAATTTTAATAATATCTGCGCGGCTACCCACTCATCATGTCCTATTTCCACAGTTTGTTCTTCTCCAGTCCTCCCCTCCCCTGCTTGCATCTTCTTATGAGCCACATATGGTGGTGGGCTGTATGCCGGGTTCGAGTACCCCTCAGCCGCCCTTAACTGTCCTCTTTCTATTTCTCCTAATTCTCTTAAAGGGTACAACCCCCCTCCCTCTGTTTTCACTACTTTTGCTAGGGGTACATCATTGCTCTGTTCCTTTTTTATTTAATTTTCTTTTGAGTTATTATTCTTTTCTCCTCCCTCTTGTCCGTTCCCCGTTTTCTTTGGGTTTTCACTCCCCTTTTTCCCATTCTCTCCTTCCTCCTTAATCTCTTTTTCTTCCGGTATTTCCCCCACAGTAAACATTCCATTTGGTCCTGGTCGGGGCCCCTGGAACATCCTCCATAAGTTAAACACCTCCACGTGGTGTGTCAACTTCTTCCCTTTGTATGTATTATGCAGATGGTTTAATAGCGAATGTTGGGTATATGGATCGAAGCTACCATTAGGCGGCCATGGTGTTATCATTTTGTTGTCCGTCCCCTGTGTCCATTCTATGCTATACTTGATCAGTTTCTCCCTATGGGGTGACAGTGTTGTACATATGTGTTGTAGTGGGGTAGTGAGGGTGTTCCCCCACCCTCCCGATCCTGTCCCGTATGACATAGTAGCGCTTCCCTTGTTATCCTTCCCCTATTTGGTAGCTATTATCTTACTAACACTTACAATACACAGCCTTATACGTTTACCTGGCCCCGTAAGTTTGGGGACTTGCGATAGTCCGCTAAGGAAAATTATTAAAATATAGTATTTACATTTGTATATTTTCTTCTTTCTTTCTTCCTTTACACAACGCCCTTACAGCCCCCTGCGGCCGAGACGCACGTAGCCCCCTGCGGCTGCGTACCCCTTGTGACGTTCTTACACAGTCGTCCTATTTTCATTTGCTCCTCCTCCTTCTTCTACACTTGCCGTGGCCGGCGTTCTCCGTGCGCAGCCACGTCCCTCGTTTCGCCTTTCCCCGATCAACTCATTACCGTTTATCTCCGTTTCCACTCCCTTACCACAGTTCTCTTCCCCACCACTCTCAGAAAGAAAGATGCCTTGTGCTCGGGATATCCTATGAAAGCCCTACTGGTGACGTCACCGATCTCTTCGAACTACTGGTAAGTTCTTCATATATTCTTTAAGGCCAAAATACACTTGCAATCTACCCCCGTTAATCCTCACAGCTGTCTTCCTGCCACTCCTGGAACAAGGTAATCAATAATATAATCGGACTGCGCACACTGCGTCGCCTCGCGTGTGATACGCCCCTCGACAGGAGGGCTTAACCAGCCAATTATCTTCCGTATTGGGCAACTAACTAGCTACCGCCTACAGGGACACGTCATCTACCTATCGAGTTTCTTGCTCGAACAATAGGGATCCTCATCTCTTATTGATCAATAAATGCCAAATCGTAGGAAACCACACACACACACCCTTACACGTATTCGCGACCTAGACCAATCAGTGTCTACGAGCAGCCGCACGTGATGTTTTCGTGCTCCACCTCCCTCTCTCTCTCGCGTAACGTAGCCGACTGCTCTCGCACTCGTTCGGCTACCATTCATTTCATTGCCTACACTAAATTGTCAAACCTTCGCCGCGCACCTGTACAACACCTCCCACCTCCCGTATTTAATTCCTCCCCCCTCCCTCACAATTTCACATTGCTTGTTGTGCGTGGCATGCTCACCAAGTTCTCTTGATGCGGGGCCGCTCGACTGCGTGCACCCCTCCAAGCGGCTCGCCACCTCCCCTCGTCTGGACCACGTCTGGACACTCGCCAACTGCGGGCGGGATACTTCTCAACCGGCTCCCGAAGGCCAATATCCGGATTGCGCTGTCCGGGCTTCTCACAGTTCCGCGATGGTCCTGTAGTCCTCAGAAGGGGGCAACGGCAGAGGGGGCTGCGCTGCCGGGCCTCCTCGCAACGGGAGTACCTGGAAAAAAGTAAAAATAAAAAAGCAGATCTTAAACAGATCTCAGCAGTACCTCCAACTTGTCGGGGGGAAATTCTGCCGGGGTCGGCCGGGCCGTCCGCAGACCTCCGGGCATGGAGGCCCCAACTCCTCCCATATATCCCAAAAGAGATAGAGTATGAGACACACGCAAGATGCAAGGTGTCTCTGCTGTTTATTAGACAAAACGGCAGGGATGGGTCAAGGATCGTACGCGTCCGTCCTGACACACACACAATCGTGGGGCTCGCAGGCCCTTTTTACCTTAGTATGACGCGCTACTTGCGTCACCTTACAAAGTTTAGCAAAAAACCTATTTCCACTCTGGATTGGTTACTCGAGTGGTAGGGTTAGTATAGCATACATATAGAGAACGGTGTTAGTGGTTAAGGGTTAGTCAGGTGATATACTTGGGCTGTCCCTTCAATTTGATACATGAAAATTGTTACATGAAGACCTCTGAGGATTGGTCAATGTTCATGGCGTCAGTGATAAGAGCCCCATGTTCTAATTGGTCCGCTCGCAAGCCTCCCAGTCTGAGACTATCGCTGTTCCCAGCTCGCGGTGCACCTGTCATTTGCAACAATGTTTTACTGTGGGTAGGTGTAAACAATGTGAGGATTTATTCATATGTTGGGAGGTCGACTACTCCCACTGCTGCAGATGTCCAATGAGTCTTTTAATTGTATCTGCCTGTGTCTTGAAACGTGGGATTCAGGCGTCTCCTTCCTCCTGGGCTTGGCATCCTGTCAGGTTTGGCTTTGTCACGTGAGGTGGGACCGTGTTTGAGGCAAAATTCAGCACAATTAATATTGTTTTTCCCACTGTGTGCCTGGTTTATCTTGCAGTTGCGACCTTGGCGTCGGCTTGCGGCGTGCGAGATTGCAACATCGTGCCCTTGGCGATGTGCTTTCGCCGGGCTCATTCTGCAGGGTCAGCAACCGAGCTCTTGCTCATTCACTGTTCATGGAAGCTTTTGCTTGCGGCCTACTTGGGCCAGGTGCATAGGTGGAACCGTTTGATGCAGAGCGCTTTAGGTTACGGTATCATATTGCTCTATCCTCAGTATAGTGTCTCCGTTATATTCTTCATTATGGTACATAGTTCTTAGAAGAAGCGTGAGCAAGCCTTTTTAGATAAGTTCATTATGCGTCTTGCGTTTCTGCATTTTGAGAGCCTATGTGGAAAATAATAAAGATGCACGTCCGTGGGTATGTCTGTCGCCTAAGTCATAGCACTGAGTATGTTCTTCGTGTGGATTGGTGTGGGAGTGTCCGGTGTGCATGTTTGCACAGGTGTGCTGACCGTTGGCTAGGTTGTCATGGCATCTCTAACGATGTGTTGATTTAGTGCTGGATGGTTCTGTTGAGTCCATCCATGCCGCAGGTGTCAGCATGTGCAGGGCAGGCTGGTGGGCACATCCGTATGTTCCTGTACCAGGGTATTTTGTCGTCTGATATATGGGCAAACTCCTCTCGTGGCGGGTGTCTGGGCCGTGATCCTCTAGGCCAAGCGTGAGAGGGGAAGGGCGGGAGCCTGTTCTTCCATTCTCCCACTTCAAGCCGAACAAGAAGAAGCACAGGTTCACCCCTACGCTTGGCACCAGACCAAGCTGAGATATCAGAACTTTTCCAAACAGAAGATGCAGTTTCCAGGCCAACCACAATGGACTAATTGACACATGGCTATTAAAGTTATGATTGATTGTAACAAGGGTTGGAGGAAGGCTGGGTAACTAAGGGACTCCTCGCACCTGGCTGACCGTTCTACGTGCTGCTAAGCAAAGTAGAAAATTATGCATGGGGTTGGTGCCAACCCAATCACGATGGACCAAATAATCTAGGGTCCTATAGTTAGTAGAACCAATGAGACGTGGTACTTTTAGTGACGTCTACAGTAGTCATTTTTGAAGGAAGGGCTTAGATGCCCACCTGACAGTGTTTACCCAATCCCCTCACTCCGTTACCATATACAGATATAGTACCTATAGTAAAGTTACCTTTTCCTAACCAATAGAATTGCATGTTAACTTTTGAGTGTTACACATCAATTATGACGGGTTTTGATTGTAAATGTTACAACTTGTATGAAGTTCATTGGAGTTGAAGCGAGAAGGATGATCGCATCACTGCTGAAATCCATAACTCCCTGTTTTTTGTACTTGTCATTAAATTGACTCCCTTTGCCAAACCATTGAGTGGTCCTTATTGATTGGTGTTGGAGTAATAAATCTGAAACCCCATCCATCTCAAGGGTGCAGCTATCTCATCTTAACAAACTTCTGAGCGAACCTCGGCTCTATGGGCCGCTCGGGGGTCTCTGGAGTACACTTGGCAGCAGAGATTGATGGTTATCGACTATCGATTATTGACTAGAATAAGACACCCATTGACCATCGGCATAAAGTAACTCTAGGTCTTCGCCAATATCACAAGTCCTTTGCCATTCAGATGAGTAGACCGTGAAGCTCCCCGTGGACAGTGGTAGTGTGAAAGAAGTCTGCAGGCCAGGGTCTGAAGGAACCCGTGTTTCCCCACGCAACCCCTTACAATTCCTAGGGACAGCTGAGCGGGCAAAAAGCCGAAGAAGGTGGTAACAAAGGCTGTGATCCAGAGGGTCCAGAGAGGAACCATGCGAATGGTGAGTGAAAGAAACTGAGTGTTTTGGCAAAAGTGCATGCTTTAGAACAAGTAAAGGGAAAAGGTAACGGAGGGAGGTGGGAAAACAAAACATAGCTAGAAGTAGAGAAAAATGTATATAAATATATATAAATATATATATATATATATATATATATATATATATATATATATATATATATATATATATATATATATATATATATATGGGGATAATGACTCAAGGATACATAAACAAATGAGAGGTTACCAGGAGGACACCCGAGAAGAGAGAGGTTACCGGGGGGTCACCTGAGAAGTGAGAGGATTTGCCTTATTCCTACGCTTTTAATATAAGCAGCTAGAAGAAATGTGTATCCAGAGTCCCACATAATGGGGAACAAATAGACTACCACAGCGATTAAAGACACCATGAAAGGGGTACGTTTAAACTCCATGAAGGGGTAATGATTAGAGGCAGAAATACATGTGACCAGCTGGTGTTCGTCTAGTCTGTGAAATGTCTGTCTTATATGTTGTGACGTCACAAGTTGAAACATTTTCTTTGAGAAAACTGATTTCAATTTTATGCGATTGAATAGCTGAGGTAATATTGTATGCAAATTGCTGTTTTTTAAATAAAATAGAAGATATGACATTTTTAAAAAAGATCTGGATTGGAGTTTGCAGTGTTTGTTGCTCGCTCATATTGTTGGAAGTTGTTTAAGTCACATGAAACGTTGACAAGTGTTATATAAGGAGAAAGGAAATAGATGTAAGCATCGAAGACATAACTCCATTAGCACACCTATGCAAGCAGTTGCCGAAACATGCCCCTAAACTGAAAAAATACAGTACAGAGTGGGTAAAAGGAACCGCCCACAAAATGTTTATGCCATGACCACAAGGGGGTCCTTATCTAAAGCTGTCTTGCAACACATGACGACATATTTGCACGCCACATACACAGGTAAAAACTAGACAAACGCCTCGCTGTTCTAGAACTTTGGAAAATGTATGAAGAGAGAAAGGAAGAGGAGCCGCCAACAGATTGAATAGTTTATGTATGCACAGAGGGGGGTGAGACGCCTACTGCGCCACCTGCCCCATCCAAAACAAAGGTTGAAGAGAACAAAGATGAGGGGCTATACCCGCAGAGAGAACGTAAAGCAGATACAGGGTATAGTAATCCGGCACAAGAGTCACCTACGCAAAGTAGTGATGAAAATCAAGGGAGAGAAAAGGATAAGGATATCACCTCCACGGTCCCAAGGGACAAGGAGATACGCAAGGATAAAAGAAGGGACCAGACACAGACAAGTACAGCTCTCAATAAAGAGAGAGAATGGAAAAGATGGAAGGGAAACAAAGGTAGAACTGATGAGATAGCATTCGCAAAGAACAAATTGTTTGGAAGAGAACATTTTATTGAAACTCGATGGTAAAGGCCTTCATGATGCGAAAAAAAGAGAGAATAAACAATATACAGAGAAAGGAGAACGAGAAGGAATTGAGAGACGAGAGAATAAGGAAAAAGAATAGACAAAGGCGAGAACAGCTAGAGCAAGAAAAACAGCTTGATTGCAAACAGAGAGCAGTCAATGATCAAGACAGACAGAAGCAGCAGAGGTCAGAGGAAGAGCAAAGAATACGAGAGAAAAGAATAAAGAGGTGAAGAGATGAGGAAATCCAAAGGGCAGATGAACGAAGAAATGAAAAGAAAAGGGAAGAAGATAAGGTCACAGAAGAGGCAAAGAAGCGCAGAGAATTCGATGATGATGTAGAACGTAAGCGAAGACAGAGAGCACGCGATCTTGAATATCTGGGGAGAGAGGTTAAAAAACCTGATCCTGTAGTAGATTGCGAAGATATAGAAGAATTCTTCCCTGCGTACGATTCAGTACCAGGCACGTCTAGGGTGAATATGGAAGATGACTTTGACACCAGAAGCATCAAAGAAACAATCAATAGAATATATGATGAAATGGGGCTAGAACAAATACCCCAAAGGGAGGGCGAAGACAAGCGCCGGGAGAGCACTCAGCTGTACGACACTGAGGATGTCTCCCGAAGTAGTGGGAATAGCGAACTATCCCTGGATAGACTAGAAATAAGTAGGAACAAAGAAGACACAAGAAGTGGCACTAGTTGGGCACAGACAATGTCTGGCTCAGAAAGGGAGGAGCACGAGGAAAAGGAGGAAGAGAGACAGAGCGAAAGACGACTCCCAAGGGAAAAAGGAATAAGATGGTCAGACACTAGTGAGTCTGCACAGAGGACATCAGAATCAGCCACACAGTCAGACCAACATGAAGAAGTATCTCACGGTCAGAGGGGGGTATCATTACCGCCCTAAGTGGACAGGCTAAGGACATTGACAGGTAGACGGCGATGCAGGAATATTACCACTGCAATAGACAGGAGAACAATGAAAGAAGAGAGAGAGGGCTATGCATCCCAATTTCAGTTACTCAAGAAAGGGGGGGCCAGACCACAATATATTCCATGGCCACACATGGATCAAGACAACTTGAAAAACAAGCTTCCAATGCTGACATCGGGAGCCGGAAAGTGGATATACGAGTTAGAAAAAATGACAGGAGAAAACACATTAGCTATAAGGGATATTAAGGGTCTCCTAATTGCCATACCTGGTGAGAGAGCAGACTATGTGTGGACACAAGCAGGCTACCCTGGTGTAACCACACTTAATTCCGCACATGACGGAGCTCCACATAACAATTGTAGAGCAGCAGTATGGAAAGCACTACGAGTGCTGTATCCAGACACTTCTGATATGGGAGCTATAATGACACAGAAAATGAAGGAGTCTGAGGATCCATTTATTTACATACAGAATTTTCAAGACGCATGGGTACTTGAGACTCATGAATCTTGGACGAAATCTATACCTGTGTTCTACCATATATTGTGCCAAGGCCTGCCAGAGCTGGTACAGAAACAGCTCAAGAAATTGGTAGGAATTGAGGCTAAACCTTGGTCAGAAATACAGCTGACCATCGCACATTATTGCAGACTGCTGCAAGAAAAGAATCGCAAAAAGGAAGCTGCACAAAAGGGTGAGGAAGCAAAATTGGTGCAGAAGAAATTGCCAAAATATGCTCTTGAGGGAGCCATGATAACCAGTGCAGCCGAATCGAGCATGCAGCAGGTGACTAATCCACAGCAGAATAATCAGGGAAATACAGGGTTTTACCCACGGGGAAGAGGA
Source organism: Ambystoma mexicanum (assembly GCF_040938575.1). Classification (NCBI taxonomy): domain Eukaryota; kingdom Metazoa; phylum Chordata; class Amphibia; order Caudata; family Ambystomatidae; genus Ambystoma; species Ambystoma mexicanum. Next base: position 767,930,399 of record NC_090941.1, read on the forward strand.
TTTAGGGGAAGAGGATGGCAGAGTAATTAGGGAGGCTTTCAGAATAACCAAGGAGGTTTTCAGAATATGCAAAATGGCAATCAAGGTATGTCAAATGGGCAAATGATCCGACCACCGCCAGTATGTTGGTTGTGTGGGATGACGGGGCATTTAGCGAGCACATGCAGAAACCAAGGCATGATGCAAAACGGCCAAGGTATGGGAGCAGACATGGTGAATCCACTTGCAGTTTTAGAGCAGGGAGTTACACAGAATCACACAGTTCAACATCAAACACCAGGAGCTCAGCAAAACCCACAGCCCCAAAATGTAGTGAGTTTTCCACAAGACCAGTCCCAACAGTCACCGTTACAATTGTCGCAAACAACAAGCTCAGGGCAGACCACAAGCCCTGAAATGAGGAGTAACACTGGTAATGGGGGAAATCCACCAGCACGCAGTGGGCCAAATTTGTATATGGATTAGGACAGCTCACTGGGAACCCTGATGTGTTCTATCCTATCAGTGTTTACCAGACCGTCACCGGGAAGCTAGGGTAGATGTTGTTATAGGGGATAAAGATTATTCCTTCTTAGTTGACACGGGTGCAACACCCTCGTGTATACATGATGGCAAGTGTTCCTTGTCCGACAAGGCCATAAATACTCAGAGTTTCACAGGAGCCACAAGTCATTTTACCTTCACAAATGCACTTCCAATCTCTATAGGAGAATGTGAAATGAATGTGCCTTTACTATATTCTCGTCAGACCCCAGTAAACATTTTGGGTAGAAATTTAATGACAAAATTAAACATGACAATCTCATTCACGGAGTAGGGCATAGTATGTTCACTCCAGGAAGGCACTATTCAAATGTATGCGAAATGATCAGAGCATACGCAGGACACACAGCTATGAGGGCTATACCATTAGAGCCAGAAATATTCATGTATGGTATGCGCGTGCTAATGGCAGGGCTGCCAGGCCTTGCAGACAGAACCATGAGAACCCCAGATGAATTCCTAGTTAGACCAAGAATACCCATGCATGAGGAGAATGGACAAGTATTTCTCTTGATGATACACACAGCTGCAGTACGAGGGAGAGTGGCCTTGATTGACAGTTATGACGATGAAGGCCAACAATGGTGCGCAGTAATTGCCATTGAAGAAGGATATCGTTTGACTGATGTCACCGATCACGATCTGTTTGAAGAGCAAGCAGATATGGGAGAGACCATTATGGAAGTGAGGGTCACCTTTTGGGTGAGAATGATCAAAAGGGAAGTGCCTCAAAGAATGATGTTGGCATGAAACCTTCCTGAATATTTTGATGGCGACATGGCCCAGGTGCCTGTCTAAGTGTGGACCACAGGCCCCTATGACATAGACCTATTGAAACGGGTTGGAGAAGTGAGAATTAAACTAAAACCAGGAGCAATTCTCCCAAGAGCACGACAATATCCCATGTCCAGAGAGGCAGATGAAGGAATTTTTTAAGACAATTTCAGCTATGATGAAGCAAGGCATCTTAGTGATGTCAGAGTCGTCATGCAATACTGCAGTTTATCTGATCAAGAAATAAAAGGGAGGGTCTTGGAGGCTAATACAGTATTTACGCCCAATAAATGATATTGTTGAGGCTGAGTTCCCTTTAGTCCCTAACCCGGCTACAATCCTATGTAATATACCTCTTGAGGCAAAATATTTCAGGGTGATTGACTTGAAAAATTCATTTTTCTCAATCCCTTTTCACTGTGACTTACAAGATCTGATGTCATTCACGCTCAGACAGATGCGTCTGAAAAGCACAAGGCTACCCCAGGGGTACTGTGATTCTTCGTCTATTTTCCTGCAGATGGACTTAAGCAATATTGCATTAAAGAGTGTTGTCCTGCAATATGTGGATGGCATCTTGATCTGCAGCACGACAGAGGAGCAATGCAGGCACGATTCTGTTCAGCTATTGACTATACTGGCTGAGAAAGGATATAAGGTTGACAAGGAGAAACTACAATATTGTCAACATGTACATAGGCCAGCTGATCTCACATGAGGAAAAGAGAGTGACCCAAGAAAGGGCTGAAGCCATACTGAACACGGGTAAGCCACACACGATAAAACAGATACAGAGCTTTTTAGGCCTATGCAACTATGTCAGAGCATGGGTCTTCGACTATAGCTCTTACACTAAGGGGATCATTACGAGGTTGGAGGTAGCCATGGTGCTACTAGCACCATGGCTACCCCCTTACCGCATACCGGGTCTGGTTTCCCTGAATGGGGAATTACCGGGCCATTCCAACCTTGGAGGACCCGGTATTTAACCATTCAGGGAACCCATCCCCATTCCAATTCGAGCCCCCATAGGGCTCAATGGGAATGGGGACCATGCTAACAACAGGCCCGTTAATAACGGGCCCGTTGTTAGCATGCTGGTCCTTTAGCGGATCCCACTAAGGGCGCCTGGTAAAAACAGCCGCCCTTAATGGGACCCGCTAAAGGCCCTCGTAATGCGGCGGTAAGGGGTTAACGCCACCGGCACCATTACAAGCGCAATTAACCCCTTACCGCCAACCTCGGAATGAGACCCTAAGCCTTTCCTTCAGGCCCTAAAGAAGGCCCAAGTGACAAAAGAAAAGATTGAATGGTCTGAGACCATGGAGAAAGGATTTGCTGAACTCAAAAAAGCAATTAGCACAGCACCAGTTCTAGGGATTCCCAATTATGCAGAGGAATTTTACCTGTTTTCACACACGAATGGCAGCATTATGATGGCAGTACTCACACAGAGATCCACATTGGGGTACAAGCCCCTGGAATACTATAGTGGACATTTGGACCCAGTAATGAGAGGTCATTTCCTGTGCAAACAAAGTTTAGCTGCCGCAGCATTCACCATAGAGAATGCTACATCCATTTTGATGGGATGCTCCATGATGTTGTACGTCGAGCACTATTTGCCATTCTAGAGAAACCAAAGGGCACATTGACATCTCAGAGAGCTCCTGCTTATGAAATTATCATATCTAAACCATTGATTAAGGTAGTCCGATGTACAATAGTGAACCCCGCTGCATTTATAGCAGAGACAGTCACTGAAGGAGAGCCAATACATGACTGTGCAAACTATGAAGAATCCTATGATGAAATTCCCAGGGTAAAAGAAAATGCCTTGACAGAAGGAGAGATCATCTTTATTGATGGTTCTTCGAGGATTGTTCAAAGTGACGGACAAAGATATACACGTGTTGCTGTGATGAAGCACACAGCAAATGGAGAATTCTGAGTACTTATTAGAGCGTAAATACCATCTCATTATTCAGCACAGGCTGCAGAATTAATGGCGTTGATACTCGCCATTGAGAATCACGCAGACCAGGAAGTAACAGTGTACAGTGCCTCCGCCTATGTGATGTCGACAGTGCACAGAAGCTTAGCGTGGTGGAAAAGGAGGGGCTACCTCCAAGCAGATGGCACACTAGTGCAGCACGCAGCCTTATTGGACAGGCTGATCCAGGCACTACAGCTCCCAGTGGGCATAGCGGTCGTGAAAGGGGACAGATTTTATATCATGCGGAAATCACGCAGCAGACACGGAGGCCAAGCGTATGGCATCCAAAAGTAAGATGATCATGGAAGTGGAAGTCATCCATATCAATGAAAGGATGATGGTTGCACGAACTACACCTGAAGGATATAACAATCCTGGGCAAACCCAGTTGATGGAACTCCAAGGAGAGGCACCACTGGAAGAGAAGTATCTTTGGAAACGTCAAGGGTGTTCTTTAGACCCCTCTGACAGCTTGTGGCAACAAGACAGTACTGGTACACTGGTAGCCCATGTCAAAAGTAATGAGAGGATTCATCCCCAGGCCAAATTGCTCTTTTCAGCACTTGCATGTCGATTACGTCGACATGATTCAAGTATGTAATGGGTACAGATACTTAATTGTTGTGGTGTGTCCATTCTCTAGATGGATTAAGGCAGGTCCTTGTACACGGCCAGACTATACCTGTGCGGCCACATTTTTAGTGAGAGAGGTGTTCCCCAGGTGGGGGGTGTGTGAGGTGATGAGATCACATAATGGCCCTCACTTTGTTAATGCAATATTCGAACAGATTAGCTTGCTGCTTGGTATAAATTACAAGTTCTTGTCAGCGTATCATCCGCAAGGTAACAGATTTTGTGAGAAGCTCAATGGCTTATTAAAGGAAAGGATGAGCCAAGTTGAAGCTTACTCTAAGAAAGGGATGGTTGCACTGCCTTCCATTGGCACTGTATGCACTAAGGAACCAACCTAGTTCCCACCATCACCTTACGCCACACGAGATAGCCACAGGAAGAAGAATGCATACTCCTCTGACACCCTGAGATAGAGCTAGATGTGATGCCCTGTCAACAGGAGAAATTTTAGGGTCTGAAATGCAAAATTACCTGAACTGCATGACATCTTGCCTTACTGTAATTTCAGACTAACTGCAGCGACGACGAAAGAGGTGCAGGGCAGCATGGAACACAGAAGGAGATACTACTACCAACGCAGCTCAAGGACTTTGTGTACCATCCATTTTCCCTGGAGACACCGTCCTTGTAAGGAACCATACGAGGAAAAAGTGGGATGAGCCAAGATTTAACAGTCCCTTCACAGTGGAGGACTGCACTCCTTCCGCAGTGAAACTACAAGGCAGGAGAGTTTGGATTTTCCTGGGCGATATCAAACCCTACATTGGAGAAGGGCCCCTGCCTGCACCCCACCGAGTGGAGTCTAAGCAAAAGGGAAGAACCACAGAACGCGCAGACGAGATTATGACGAAGAAAAACGAGGCATGACCAGCCAGACAAAAATAAAGAACTTTTTGTAAATTCTGGCTTAAAAGTGGCACTTCCTCTAAGCAAAAAAAGGGTATAAGAACATAAACGAAGGACACTATGTGCATCCTAGTTGCAGGGTGAAGAAGAAAATTGCACACATAAGCCACAACATAGTCTGTTAACTTTAAACATTGGACTGAGGCACACCTAAGGCCTTGATAGAAAGGAATATGGCAAATTTTGATCGATGACGCATAAATTGGAAGAAAATACAGAATCCAGACTCATTCCACACGAGACCCTATTCAGAATCACTTATGGTGTCCCACAATAGTGACATCACCAAAGACGTGGTAACGTACTTTAATCTAGTGCTAAGATCATACCCTTCATTGGTGAGAAGGCTCACCAGTGCCACTTACTTTCTTCAAGATCCTGAAAATGAAAAGACAATAAGAAGACTGATTACTGTAATTGTTGAACAATTTCTCCTACTTCCTGAGTACAGTGACAAGGAACCAAATGTCTCAAACAGAGAAGGAAATAAATGAGCTTGTCAACACATTGTTCTTTCGTATAATCAAAGACTGTCCAAACTTGTCAGAAGAACAACAGACACACACACGTTTCTTCGAGATCCAGCGAATACAGGACATCTAAGCCAACTCCTAAACATAATTGTGATCTTAGTTGCACTCCACACGAACCGTCAGTGCAGACATTGTTTACATTGAAGAGAAAGCATACATTCAAGAAAAACTCAGCAAGACAGGACGGGTGTCCCTATCACTAGAAGACAGCAGGTAAGCTCACAGGGCCTGATTACGACTTGGGCGTTACCGCCGGCGGTATTACCGCCGGTGGTAATAGCCCTACCTGGCGCTAATAGTGCGGGATCATGAGCTCGGCGGTAAAGTAATTCCCCATTGAGCCCATTCGTGAATGCCCCATTCCCCATTGGGCTCAATGGGAGCTGGGGCAATATGTGCCGAAGTCCTGATTTGGCGGACCCTTAAATCCGGTGGTAATAGCGCTACCGCCGGATTTAAGGGTTACCGCCAAAGTCAGGATGAGGCCCACAATGTCTTCTTTCGTCTAGTCACAGACTTTCCAGAGCTAGTGGGGAGACTGATCGATGTTGACATCCTCCAATTCATCAGATATCCAGATAATGTTGCACAGATGGGCATGCTCTTGCATGGAATGGTACTACAAATACAACTCTCAATCCATCAACAGAACTATCTGAGGAGATTCTTAAAAGCTTTCTGCCGCGGGACAGATCGAGGAAGCAGTGTCAAGGGTTTTCCATTCTTCCTTTTGTTGTTATTTTTCTCTATTCTTCATATAGAGCAGGATACAACATGTCTTCGGGACTGAAGCAAATCCGAGGCGTGGAGTGGGAGCCGACCTACACTGAGCATGCAAAGGACTGGCCGAAGTGTTATTTGATTTGATTTTTCCCATAGTTTAGAAAGAGAACTGTATCCTGAAATAAGAGACAATTCACGCCTGCAAGAGGGGGGACATGTGTAGGACACCTGAACCTCTTAAGCACAGAATCCAACAGACAATATTAGTTAAGGAAGTATAGTAAAAGGTAGACATTTTTGCGAATGATCGAGATGGGGATCCAGAGCAGCAATCTGGTCCTCCCACAGGAGGAGAGATGCCTACGTTTCTATGGAAGTAAATGCTGTCGCCTGACCTACAGGGGCATAATGTATTTGTGTATCATATTCATCATTGTTTTACTGTCATTAACGATCAGAACTGCTTTTGTTATCGGTGCACAAAGCGTTCCAATTCCAGTGCACCCACCTAATGATGCATGCATGAAACCCACAAAGGCACCCAAACCTTACATAGTCATTCCGGTCCCTAGAAGATCTGATGGTGGAATGAATGAGCTTGAAAATGGATGTGATTAGCAATAACACACACACACTTGTAACAAACAAAAAGAAAGGCCAGAGACAGGGTCGGCAAAGAGTGAATGTAGAAAGAGTACAGACAACTACACGCATGCAAACACTGAATGCATAAGCAAAACAGGCCTAGTGTCAATGACTGCAGAACCATAATTCAACACCTTAGATAAGAAAGGACTGCCTACTATGGAAAATATCACTACAAGTAAAGTAAAGAGCCAAATGAAGGAAGCAGACATAGTGGAAAGTCTAGAGGAGCTGAAGAAGAAACCCTTGAGAGACAAAAGTGACAAACATATATGTTCCAGTGAAAGGGACAAGTACAAGTTCCAAAGTACAACCATATACCAGACAAATGCCAGAATGGATACACACATTTGTAGCCCAAAAGAAAAAAGACGTATGAGGACCAGGAAAGAGCTGCCAGACTTTTGTCCACTCAAATGGCACAGATGAGGAGGCCTGCACCATGGACCAGGATACTTGGGAATCTTCCAGCAAGAAAGAGCCATACAGATGCGTTCAAGGATATAGTGATAGCAAACTACATGAAAACCTTAAGAATCAAGAGAAGCATGCATGGAGATGACAATGAACTAAACGACTACCTGGACAGCACAGCACATTTGGGAAATAACATTTGGTACCAGCACATGAAAGAAATTGGAAGATGAAATTCAGGATGGGAATGCTTTGTTTGTGCACTCCTACCATACAGAACGGGAAAGTCCAAGATCTTCGTAGCTGTATAAATCGATGTCCAGACAGCACACTGTCTTTCGCACGTAGCCATGTGCAAAAGTAGAGGCCAGTTCATGGGAAGTAATGCCTCACTGAAATAGTCAACTGGAGCAACTGATCCAAATGAAGACGATTATGTCCAGGCGATAAAGACAAGAAACAATGGAAAGACGAAACACATTGTGATCAGATATGAGAAGCCTGGAGTTAAAGGAGCAGAAATCAGAAGAGAAGCAAACCAGAAGCTAAATGTCCAAAGAAAAACTCCAGAAGAATCTTGGAGAAGAATAGAGGCCAAATGCAAATTTGGGGAACAGTGCTTTCACCAGACGGATGGGAGACAGGAGTAGTGATCTGCGGAGCATGGATGGTCTTCGGTCACTACGATTCCACCATCAACATAGTGTGAAATGGATGCAAGCCATTATGGCCAAAACATGCAAAACTTTTGACATGGGTCGAAGACACAGGAGGACCCTTGCATATAGGGCCACTGGAAAGCCCAAAATTCTGCTTCAGAAATAATGGCACAAGGAAAATGGGAGAGAATCAGAACTGTGGACGAGTGTTTGACGCTCCAGGAATGGTTCATGGCACTGCCGTAATTATGGATAATTATTGGGCATGTGGATATAAGGGATACATCAGACTGATGAAAGACTGGGGAGGTATAAGCACAATAGTGAATGTCCACGTTCCAGCATTAGTGATCCCGAAAAGTGACCTGAATATTGACAGTTTCCCGAAGCAGATGCTCACCTGAGGAAGAAAAGATCTTTGGAACTGCTAACTCAAATGAAGAGAGAAAATTATTTCTCTGCCAAATCAGATCTGCCAAATTCTTTCTTTCTGGAGGCCATTGAGGTGCTCACATACATTGTTCGCATGTGGGTGGTAAGCTGATTAGAATATATGCTTTATACCCAAAAGGAAAGTGATGTGCTTGAACACTTCATTTACAAAGGGCAGTCCATTGTCAAAACGTGGCACATTGCACAATCCCGACCTTGGAAATAAATCAAGTATGAGGACATTTGCAGCACATGTGGCATCTGGATGTGTGCATGGACCAGCTATGATCCATCAGGAAAAGGGATATATGACCACTAGCATATACCTGTAGCCATTACAAATTTGCATCATATCAACATAGTCGATATGCAAATCCTGAAAAGGTCCTGTAGGATGGGGTCTTGCTCCTCTCACTGTTCACAGAGTATGTCCTGCAGTGTATTTCAGACATATCACACAATTGATAACAAAATTAGCAACATACTCTGTCAAATTAGGAATAAACCAGTCCTATGAAATCAGTACTGCAAGACATTCTATCTATGTGTGTGCTGGGTAGTGCAGCTGCTCTAATGCTACTGTAAGCAGCCTTGGGGCATCACAGGTTTTACAGTGTTCCATAGTTTCTGGTCTTCTTTTGGTGCCCTCCCCTGTAATTCGATAATGTGTGCTATGGTTAACTTATTAAAACCTTCCTTCACCACCATGTTGTGTGCATATAAGCTGCTGTATATTTGTTCAGTGCAGTCACAATGTTAGATACTGCTGGAAAATATGCTGCTCTTTTTGCTTCTAGGTCTGCAGCCTCGTTGCCATGGGAGATCAAATACGTACCTCTTCTGTGAGCTGCACATTTCACCATGGCAATGGCTGATGGGCACTGAAGTGCTTCTATAAGCTTTTCTAATAATGGCACATGCTGCACTGGTGTGTCGTCTGCGTGCTGGAAGTCTTTTTTTTCCATCCTGACAGTCATGCATGTACTGTTGACATCATGAAAGTGGAGTCTGAATACAGCATTACTGCCTCATCTTCAAGCATTTCAAGCGCCAATATCAATGCTTCCAATTCTGCAGCTAGTGCTGAGAAATGTGCTGGCGATCTCGCACTTGTCACTGTCTCAAAGCTGTTATTCTCTCCGCTTCTCCACTGCAGTACCACTAAGTCTCTCACCCATGCTCTGATCTATTGATGATGACCCGTCAATGAAGAAAATTACCACCAGGGCATTTTCTTTGACATGAGTTATCTCATTATGGTATTATTCAGTGTAGTTGGTGCAGTCATATGCGTAATCTCCCTCCATTGTTTCTGCTACAAATTTGGCTGGGTTTATCGCTCGACACCTGACAATTCTGCAAGATATATTTAGTATAATTAGCTTGTAGTCTGATGCTCTCTGGATGGTTCAGTTAATGTACTTTTGAGTTTTTCATGGATGGCAAATAAAGCATTCTCAACATATAACATGAGTGAACAGCCCATTGTTATGCTTGCTGACTTCTCAATTGCAAAGGCTGCTGCAGCCAATGGTTGCTCACATGGGTAGCATCCTCTCATTACTGGATCTAATATCCACTGTAAAATGATAATGACTTGTGTCCCAGGGTAGTTTTCTGTGCGGGAACAGCTGTCATCACTATTGCATTTGAATGTGAAAATAAAAATAATGTTTTTGTTGTAATGGTGGATCCCTAATACTGGAGCTACGCTAATTGCTTGCTTAAGCTCCTCACAGGGATCTATAATTTCACCTATCAGTCTAAATCCCTGTTATCTTTCTGTTCTTACTTAAATCCTTTTAAAAGTGGCCTGACATATGTGCTATATTCAAAGACCCATGCCCTTCAATGATTGTAAAGGCCTAGAAATTGCTGTAATCCCTTCACTGCCTCTGTCCTGACTGTCTTCATTAGAACTTCTGCTCTCTCAGGTGTCAAGCTCCCCCTTTCCTTCGATATCAGCTGACCTACGTTTAGGACCTCTCCCTGGCAATATTGCATGTTCTCTTTATCTACTTTGTACCCCTTCTCTGCCAATACTGTCATTAGTTTCACTTAAGCTCTCATGCACTCTTCACCAGTGGTGCTGCACACCAATATGTTGTCCACATATTGGATGACTGCACTGTCTAGCTGCCTCAATGCCTTTTTTACTCTGTACATGTCCATGTTGCATGGGGATTCTGAAGACAATAATATCCCTTATTGCACTAAGGCAGCAATGGTTTCAAATATAGCCTCAACATCTTCTTTGGACAATGGATACTGTCTTACTCATGGTAAAATAGCCTTCTTTTTTAAGTTTAATTTTAACAGAACCCAATCCTTTTAGTATACTGACATCATATGGACTGCTGGTTCACAGTGTGTTCAGTATGTGTGCCAAATCCTCTTGGAGAAAGGATGGTTCTTTCTTACTAATTATTTCTCTGGGGTATTTCTCTGCTCTGAAGTTGCAGTTGATATGTACGACAGATGTTAAATATCACTTCATCATCTGATTCTTCATCTGTAAATAATTTTTAATCTGCCAAGTTGGTTAGTATGTGTGGTTCGGCAAGTGCTATTACTGTGCACCAACTCACCCACTCATTGTCTATTCTGTGTAAAATCACTCTGTTTTCCCTTACTGTGGTTGATTCTAGCTTGAGTGTAATTATCTGCCCTTATTACACATCTGTGGGTAATTCTGGTTGAAACATAAATTCTGTGGGTAAGCCTAATAATGTGTCTCATATTCAGGGAAACCATACTAGCAATATGTGTACCCCATAAAGGAATACTTCCGGGTCCAGTGGAACCCCTTCTGTTCTTTTGGACCATAAAAAGCTGTTATGAATTCTTCTACATTCACATAATGGATCCCTGGGGTACAACATATTATCCCCTGGCCAGTAAATGATAGTGTCACATTTAATATACTCATTCAGTCTCTCCCCAATATGTTAATTGGTGTTTTATGAGTATATAATAATGGCATAGACATGTTGTGTTCTCATATAGTTATGGGTAACTGTCTGTAAAAGGAACCTTAGTCGACACCCCAGAAATTCCTTGTGCATCCATGGCTATACTCGACATTGGGATTTTTCCGTTTAACACAGGATCGAGTGGCTTCTGTATATAGAAAAGAAAACGTTTTGTCACCTATTGTTGGTCTGGTGTAACAGATATTATGCAACACATCAAGTCTTTCTGTGGGCTGTCCTGTTGTGGGTATATGTTCAGTCCAGTACCCGTGAAAGGGTTCCCTCTCACAACTGTCACTCCCCCTATTCTAGGTATAGTTGCCTGTGGTATTATGTTCACTGCATTCTGTTGTGATGGTGCTTGTGCCGGTATTGATGCTGATTCTGCCTGCATTGGTGCTTGCTGTGTTTGCTTTGGTGTTTGCTGGATTTGGGTTGTGTCTGCTGTTTTTGTTGGTCTTTGTGACTGAATCTGGTTGTGATCTTGGGCAACATATGTTGGTGGCTAGAAGCTATATGGTGGGGGTATGCTGGCCCCCCTCTTGTGTCTAATTGTTGCCAATTCAGTTGCATTCTCCCCTACTTCTTCACACACATGAGATGTTCCTCATTTTCCTCATGTCCTTTTGTGTTGGCCTCCAAATCATGGTGGCCCCCCCTTTAAACCATCCTCCTTGCTGAGCTTGAAATCCAAACGCTCAACTTCTGTGTGCAAACCCTCATCCTTGGGGGTAATAATGGTATTCCCCCCTCCCTGCAAATGTTCCATTTGACCCAGGCTGAGATTACTGTGCCTCCTGCATGGCAACTTGTTCCCCTGCGTTTGTTAGCATGGCTCCTTACATTGTCCATTTCGATAGCTTCTTTTGAACTAGCTTTGCATCCTCTATCTTTTTCTCCTGAACTTTATTTCTGTCTGTTGAGGTAGATGGATTTTATCTCAATGGGAAGGAGATATTCACACTGTGCACACCATATTAATGTTAAGAATGGATGCACTAGTGTTACAAGGTTTCAGTTTTGCATGTATCTATGATAGTTAATTGAGGTTTGCTAAAGGTTACATTTAGAGTTATATTGTGTCTAGTATGATACATTTTAGATCTGCATATATGTAGAAACATAATGAAGATTGTGTGAACATAATATGGGAGGGCATTGTACAACTTAGCACAATGAGATCTAAAGTGCAGAGCTTCATACAAAGTGGAACAAGACTCTTGAATGGGAAACCCATTATGAGGGGATGTGTTGGGCAGAATCACATGCAGTACGTCTTTGGGAACACTACACGTAATTAAGACTGCAAGTGTAAGTATAATTTCACCTTTGGTACAAGCCTGTACTACACAATAGTGTGGTAGCAGTGGCTGAGCAGCCAGGCTTATCTCAAGAGTAAAATGAGCAAGCAGTACAAGAGGTTACACAAAGGGGCAGCAATCATAGTGGTTCAAACAAACACTTACTCAAGGTTTCTTGGTGAAAGAATATACATTTATTTACACAGTTAGTTGGTAAACATTCGACTAGTAAGAGCAGCTCAATATCACAATCTAATATACTACAATAACCAACCAATCAGTTGAAGTGGGAGCAAAATGGCACTTCAGTTACTTTAAAAAGGGGTAAAAAGACAAGGTTAAAATAATTAAAGCACAAATACTTTCAGAGGTAGGGTAAGTAGTTTCCATTCACTACAACCAGCAATTCAATTCAATAGGCCTGGGCCAAAGTCAATGGTTCAGAGTCTTGGATAGGATAGCACACTTCTGGTAGTAAACGGTTATGTCTTTGCCACGGTTTTTAGAAGTAGCTGATCAGACAAAAAGTTAAATGTCGGTTTAGGGAAGGACAAGCCTTCAAAGTTGGCAAAGTTTCACAAACTTTCACCGCGGCAGAAAGGATTTCTTGACCACACTTGCACAGTACATTTTAAATGAAGAAGAGCTGTAGCTGAGGCAGTTGTTCCTGGCAGTTCCTGCAGATCTCGGTGTTCCTAAGCTTCAGTCATGGGGACAAGAGGAAGACTTTGGGAGGTTCCTGCACTGCCCAGGGAAGAGGCCACAAGCTTGGTAAAACATTGGTTTAAGGTGTGAGTGCCTTAAAGACCACAACCTGGTATCGTTCTCACTGGCTATCCGGTTTTTAAGAGCACTCTGATGAAAATTTGACCAGTATAGAGACGGTGTCCAGGTGACTTGCAAGTTGGTTGTTCCCACCAAACCTAAGGGAAGAAGTAACCTTGAAGGGCTTCTCTGTCGATTAAGTTTCAGAAAATTCGGACATGCAGCATGGCTTCACCGGTGGACCAGGAGTTGCAGCAGTCGTCTTCCTTCAGCTCGTCTTCAGTTCTTTCGTTCCAGTGGTCGACTCTGCTTTCCAAGTCCAGAGGCAGGGTGGCTCTCATTGCCGGACATCCAGCCGGCCAATCATGCTAGAGTGCATTCAGGTCTCAAAGGAGACTGAGCACAGGGAGTTTTGTGCACCTCCCTCACATCCTGTCCACCTCAGACACTCAGGCGCCAGAGGAGGGCTTCGGCACTGAAGCCCGCCAAAGGCCAATGAACAAAGGGACCAAACCTGGTTTGGTGCACAGAGTTAAACACAAGAAGGACCTTTCCGAAAAGGAACGGTGAAAAAGGTTGACAGGAGTCTGTTTATACAGATAGGTCTTGGGCGCCATATTGAAAAACATGGCTACTCCGATTTTTAGCTACCGGTTTTCACGGCTGGGAAAAATCTTGGTAGTTTGTTCTAAACCACTGCCACCAGCCATTTCAAGAGGGAAAGGGCAACATTTGACTGTTATATGAGTGTTTAGACTCAGGGGATGCTAGGCAACCGCTCCAGCACTCCCTAGGAAGATAGTGTGTACTGGGTCCATAAATTTAAAAAGACTAGTAAAGTCAATTTAACTTTACATGCTCTTGGAGACAGTAGTCAGTCCTGTAGGGTATTTTGTGGAGATTTGGGGCCTGACGGTATTTTATTACCGCCGAACAATAACTTAGCAATAATCACTCCTTGTATTCAGATTTGGCCATGTGCAACAATAATACAGTGGACATGCATTATTTCAGCACCCAGACATGCATATTTGGTATGCGTGGTTGGTATGCGTGGTTGGTGGTATTTTGGTGAGCATAATTCCCTTGTTTTATTTGTGGCCCAAATGTCCAGAATCCCTTATCTTTGCTTAGATTTTTCGTGTAATCACTAGAGAGACCTCAGACCTACATTTTAGGAATACCACATTTTCAGTGTTAGTGTTAGTGTGCCACCATGGGCGATCTCACTGACTTATTTACGACAGAGAGCTATATGTGGTAATTTTGTGGTAATTTCCACTACCTTATATACGGTAGGGAACTATGTTCAGAGAGTCCCTCTTCCCGTTGGCTCATGTACCTCCAACGAGCTATGCTACAAACAATCACTCTCAACTGTCCATACTGAATATGATCATGCACACATCTGTCTTAAAATGAAAATTGCATTGTTTAAAAATCTCCCCTCATCATCAGCACTGTATTGGTAAATATAAAATACACCACCCGTCTGCTTTCAAATATTTTTCTGTATTATAAAAGTTGCATTTAAACACGATCTCACTCTTTACAGAAATAAATAAAATAGCACAGTAACAGCATTGTCTGTGATACACTGAAAAAAAATGTGGCGGAGAACAGAACACAATTTGCAACATTAACGTGTGATTAAGGCACCGGAATCTCCTTTCCTACTCTGACTGAACATTCTCGTACACACTCAGCTCCCACACTTATGTAATTACCTTATCTGTTCAGTCAAGTTTTCTTTAGCTGTTCTCTTTCTGAATGTGGCTCCCTTGAAGATTAACCCCAGTGAAAAGGAGCACCTTTCCTTCTCAAACCGGGGTCATTGCCTGGAATTCTCAGCTTTTGCAGATAGGAATGCTCCAACCAGGAAAAAGGTCCTTCTCCCATCCCTGCCAAATCTTGACTGTCCTTCTCTCTCCTCAAACTCCCCCCAGCAAAACTCTGATCACTCCCTCTAGCATGATACTTGCTTTGACGCTGCTCCAATCAGAATCAATCATGCCATCTCCTCCTTCTCTACACAATGGCTCATTTTTATAGTAATACTTTGTAACCAACTGATTTCCTGTTCTTTCGAGCTCTTTTGCTTCCTGTAATTATGTGGACAGGGCAGCAGAGAAAAAAAAAATGGATGTGCGTTTAAAAGTTCACTTGCAGAATAGGCCTAATTCTGCAGTGGAGACACATTTTTATTAGTGGATTATGTTAACTTTAGTTTCATTAGTCAGGTTAGTTATGAGTAATGTTAGTTATTAATTTTCAAATGTGTCTCTCGCACCATAGGCATTTCAGGTGAAAAAATAGTGTGCATTTTTGAATGTGCACGTGTGCTTTTAACTGTAAAAATAGATTTGCATCTTATATGTTAAAATCGTTTTTGACTGAATAGCCTGTCTTTCCTTGTTAATCTGGTAACACATATAGCAATGCACCGCACCCTTGTGGTGGTGCTGCAAAAAAAGAATTGCTACCTGTGCAGTAGTGCTGTACTCTGTGCTGTTTGCTACCTGTGTAGTAGTGCTGTACTCTGTGCTGTAACCCGCCAAATATCCTTACAGTCCCAGAGAAGGTATTTAAACCTTGGGAAGTCTGAAAGACATCCCTGTGGCACTGCACTGAAGGTGCTTTGTGACACCCAAGAAAAATATGATGCCTATGGAGTTCTTTTAAAACTCCATATCCAAAGAACACAAAAGTAAAACACACATCAAAATTCATGAAAGAGTGGGAAAAAAGGCCCACACTCTTTCCAGGTAAAAATTCAAATCCTAAAGATCCAGCAAAGTTGCTGGGGGTCTCAAAAGGTAATGGAAATTAGCACATTCTTGAGAATTCTCCCTAACAGGATGCAGTACTTTTAAACACAAGTACAACAACATAAACATGCACACATTCTTGTTCGGACAATTGGCTTGCCAAGGGGGAAGGTGACAGCTGCAACAACATGGGAGCAGCTATTTGAAGCTGAAATAGAAGGAGAGCATGGGCCCAGGGTTTGGGATTGGGAATTATTGAGTGAGTGGCTGAAGAGGCATCTGCCACCTGGCAGTGTCAATCTTGGGTTAGTGGCTAAAACTGTAAAAGGGTGCCTGGGAGGAGATGACTGTGGGCCTATGAGAAGGTCAAATACATTAGCATGGAAAAGATTGTAATGGGTACGGAGGCCTGATGGATTGAACTGTTGGTCGCATAATGAATGGGTGTGAGAGTACACCAAGAATAAATATCCAGGGTGTCAGAGTGTTTGGAAATATGAGTTTGTGCCCAATCAAAGGAGCCTTTTTGTTAGCTTTCTGTTGCCTCATAAAGTGCCCTTACATAAACCATGTATGTGAGATTTAACGCTGAAGGTCTGTGAACAAGTGGAATCCCATGTTAGGGTTGTGTGTCTTGCAGAAAGAAACCCAATAATAGGGTTGGGCTTGTATTTGCAATGTCTTGAAAATTGTATGTCTAGGGGGATGTTTTCACAGCCAATGAGATGGTGGAGATTAGCTTTCTTTGTTTAGGGCCAACCCTATTTTGCGTGATAACTTTTAAGGGAATGTGAGGGAGTTGTGGGAGTGTGTTAACTGTTCTGGAAATGTATGTATACTGTATCTGTGCTGTGGTTCAGGGAGACTCAGGCTAGTTCAATCACCAAGGAGTTGTCTAGCCTCTCTCACAGCTGCTGTTGTGAAATAAACTTGGTTTAAAGATAATGTGCATTCACTTCTTGAGAGGTGGGCTATTTTAGGGTGCAGAGATCTAAGGTCAGCCCTTACATGTCGCTCTCTTGTTTTAATCTGCAATGATGGACAACAGTCAATTGTATCTCCAGCCATGGGTTTGCTTTGGTTCCGACAGTCTTTTGTAATTGCCTTTGTACCGGTTTGTGTAGTCCCAGAATCAAAATGTGATAAACAATTGTAATGTTTTTATCCCATGGTCCTTTAGTCTCTAACCTCCACTTTTCTTTAAGGTCTTGTATATAAGCAGTGCAGTCTTCATCAGGCCCCATTTTCCATGTCATAATTGCACACATATCTGACATGTCTGAGTATTGTATTCTGAGCATCCTCCAAAATTATGTTCTGCAATTATTAAAAGGTATCCGATATCGCTAGTGTTTTGTGCTGTCACCCCTGTGCACCCCACCCACTTCCAAATGTGGTCCGATTGTTCACCCAATATGGTGGAAATTAGGATGTGTATATTGCCTACTGCTAGCATAATCCCGGCTGCCATTCTTTCCAATTCATGAATCCACATTCCTGCCCCTGCTGTACGCAATGGCGATTTATAGATTAAGTTGTTTCTGTCTGCGGCCATTGTATATGTTGTGCTTGTCCTCCCCATTTCTCTAATAAGGGGCTTTGTTTTATCCCTGTGCCCCATCCAATCACAGCAACACCCTTTGTCTTTGTCTCTGAATCTGTCATGCTAGCTCTCTATCACCCAGGTACATTTTTCAGCTTGTTTACGTATGGTGTTTTCTCTTCGAAATGATTTGAGCGCATCTTCTGGCATATCGATTGTTGAATGGGTTCTGGCCTTATCCCTGGTTCCTTTATCTCTGTCCATGATACCACTCTCCCTATCTGTGTACACGTGGAGGAGGCTTGTGTTGCCTCATCTTCACTTCTTTGGCTTCTTCATCTTCAAACATTGAATCATCACTGTCTGTATCCTGTTTGTCATCTGTACCCTGAAAATCTAGTCGTCCCAGGGAAAGTCTCCTATATGTCCCACTTATCACTTCTTCCATTATATTCCTGCCTTTGTCTGGCTTTCCTATTTACCAACTTCCTATTGCTCCAATGTCATTCTTTCTCTTCCTAGGTAGTTAAGTGTTCTTCTCCTAACAGCTTCGTCCTTACTATCCGACAACTAATGTGTGCTCATAATGTGATCAATTTTGTTCTGTGTGTCTCTAAGTTTCTCTCTTATTCTTTCTGTACATGCTTCCTGTCTCTATCTCTGTTTGGGAGTTTATGTCCCCTGATAATATCCTCATTCTCTTTGTGTCGCCTTTCTCTACTTCTTTCTGAATCTTGTTTGTCTCTCCTTTCTCTTTATTCCTCTTGTTTTCTCTCACTTTGTTTATCATTGTCCATTGTTCTTTTTGCTTTTTCTCTCTTTCCCTTTCTGCATCCCGTTTGTCCTTCTCCCTTTTTTCTTCATTCCTTTTTTATCTCTCTCTCTGTCGCTCACATGCTCTCTCCGCCTCCATTCTTTTTTCTCTAATTCTTTCTCCTGCCTGTCGCTTACTTCCTTTGCCTTTTCTTTATATTCTTTTATATTCTTTATATTAATTGATGCCCATTATATCCAATTTGAGCATGATCTGTCCCCCCACCCATTCACTGGGTACAATTGTTCTGTCTCCCAGGTCGTCTTGCCTGCCTTTCTCTCTCTGAACTTCCTCCGCTTCTGTTTGCCTGGTTTGCAAATCAGGATGTTCGTCAAATTCTACATCTGTGGACACTGGTTCCTGTTTGTCTATTTTCTCCCCACTTATAATTTCTTCACTACTTTACGCAGAAGGTGCATATGAGAGATTAGAATATCCTGCCACTGCTTTTAATACATGTAATGGGTATAATCCCTGTGCAGCTGAGGCCTGCTCATCACTCCGGGGCAGAGGAGGAGGAGCTGTCGGTGTCAAAACCCTTTGTCATGCTGAGAAATTATGCATTCTTTCGTATTTGGGTCCACTATGCCTTCTACATATACTTTCCATAGTTCCAGTATACCTAACCTGATCTGGAGTTGTTTTCCCTTATATGTGGCATGTAAATAGGTGTATATGTGGGTTACATGTCATTTTAACGCATCACAAAACAAAAAAAACATTTTAAACGAACTAAAAATACCTATAAAATACTATTTGTTTTCTTTGTTTTGGGGGGTTCATCCCCAAGCATCCCTTATTTTGTATTCATACTTTTCCCCACCCCAAAACTGGCATTCCCATTCCCAACTACATTTATATAGTTTTAAAAAAATCTTTCTTTATTTTTCATTTGTTAAAATCACTGCATACCGCACATGTGTCGCACTACTGTCTTCTAATTAGTGCCTTGTTGTGGCCAGGTCATAGACATTTTACCCGCAGTGTCTCGAACCCACTGCATGAAGTATTTAGTCATTTTGTCCTTATATTGGGGCAATGACTAAGAAAGGTGAATGATCAGAGTGTCCCCCTTTATAATACTGTGCAGCACAACTGACCAATATTTCCCAAATTATTTTTCAATTACCGATCACCTCTTTCTCCTTTTCGCACACCTCCCCAACAATACTTTTTCAAAATTAATACCTATGCGTCTCTCTCTGCGACCGCGCCTCTTGCGTCACCCAATTCTTCAGAGTGGCAGTACAAACACCACTCATGCTCTGAGCTTGACCACCTCACTGCTCCTCTCAATCCTTCTACGTGGCACCACAAGCACCACTTATGCTCTGAGCAGTCACACCTCGCTGCTCCCACACCAGACCACACTTCTCAGTCGACACCACCACTTTACGTTCTCCACAAATTAACAAAAATGCTCCTTTACAAGGCTGAGCTATCTTACAGCATGAGGTTGGCACCACCAATTACTACACAATAAAATACAATACTGATGTCTTCTGTACTCCTGGCGAGGTGACGTGTCTCTTTTCCTATTACTGCCCCCATACAGAAGCTTATCACATAATCTTTCCCAACCCTTGTCGGAAGTTACCTCCTGTTAACTATTATTTCTTCATTTATCCATTCAGTAATTTTGTCATTTGTTACAGAGCCTTTCACAATAATTATCATCCCAACTCTTGGTTGAATGCCCTCAGAGGGACCGCAGTCCACAGTTTGGGAGAATAAGTGAGGTGCTTTAAGGCGTGTGTGTATTGCAGCCATTACATTTATGATCTGGTAGCCAAGACCCTCTAAATGGATTGTGTATGGGCTCAGCAGAGTTATACTATGGCCTAAAGGGGGGGATTGTGTTTGAGGAGATAGAAGGTTATGTGGGAAGCTACAGTTCGAATGTTTGTCATTCAAATTAGCTTAATTCTTATGGCAGTTTGTGATGTGCAATAATGTTTGTGTTGTATGTGAGTGCAAGGTGTATGGAGTAAGACCATGCTTTCGGCTAAGTTGCAAAGGTGTGGTGTGCGAGAGGAGAAATGGGTTAGTTGTACTAACAACAGTGTCTATTTCCTGGCTTCCAACTATGTACATGGAGCAGTGCGATGTTTCACAGGTGATCTAAGTGCCTGATGAATGCATAATACTCACCCTTTGAGATGTTCTCAGAGTGAAAGATTACCATGCTTTGTTCTTTCTAGTGTGAAAACAAGGACCCCATTTCATGATGACATGCAGTGGCCTGGCCCACCCTCATGTGCTTTAGAGTTACCTGTAGTGCCAAACATGAGTAAGGTGCCTGGTTGTCCTCCTACAGGGTATTTGGTGTGCATTTTAAGTGCAATGCATTGCTCCTCTCAAGTCTGTTTGAGTGCAATACCTGACCCACTGTCAGAAATCATTGTAGGTGCGAGCTGTTGGAGTGACTGCGTCCCAGAGGGAAGGATGGAAGGTAGAGCAAGGTGGTTGAAGGGAAAGAAGATTCCAGTAGCTGACAGAAGGGTGGGTGGGGTTAGTGTGCGGAAGAGAGTTACATGAAGAAACATGTGTATGAGAGGCGGGGAGTGGGGACAGAGAGATGGGGGGTCAGGAAGTCAGGCAGAACAGGCAGGTTTTGAGGGCTTTCCTAAAGGCCAGGTGATCCTCTATGAGGTGGAGCACAAGGGGGAGGGAGTTCCAGAAAGCGGGTGCATGGACAGTGAAACAGGACCCTCAAAAACAGAATTTGAAAGGAAAGACTACCAAGCGGTGTGTGGAACCTCATCAGAGGATTCTGGTGGGATGATAGTGAGTGAGCTTGTTTTGGAGAAATTCTGGGCATTTCTTGTGGATTGCGCAGTGGTTTATGCACATAGCTTTGAAAGAGGCCCGTCCTCTGATGGGCAGCCAGTAGGCAGGGGAGATGTTTTCTCTGGGGGAGAGTGTAAGGAGAAGCCATGCTGCAGAATTTTGAATCCTTTGGAGCTTTCTCGGTTGGTATGAGGGCATGTAGAGGGAGTTAGAATGGTCTAGACAGTTCTAGGTGAAAGGGTTGAATGCAATTGTTTCGAATGCAATAGTTTCGAACCAAAAGTACCAGAAAAAAAAAGTCGAATGTACGGTTTTTTTTGGGGGGGGGCTGTTTTTAGTGGAAAAAACATTTTTTTCCTATACGAAAGAGCAAAAGTCCTAATGAATGCAGCCAGGGGATAGGCTGGGGAAGGAGAGCTGTTTTGTAACAGATTAGGATTTTGGTTTTTCCGGGGTTGAGGAGCAGGTTATTGTTTGTCATCCAGAGGTCAATGTCTGAGAGGCAGGATGTGAGGTCTGGGTGGAGAGTGGAGGGGGGAATTTGAACTCAAAGATGATGTACTACAGTTCTTTTCAAGGGTTCGTTGCATTGGCGATGTGGGAAGAGTACAAGGCATTGTTGGCTTTCCTAATTTTGGATCTTGTCTGGCCAGAGTGGCTTTGTTTTGGGCCAATGGGTTGGTCCGCAAGTGTCATTCCAGGTGATGTTTGAGGGTTTTGAGAAATTTGAGAGGAGGGTTGAACCACCTGGGTGAAGGACCTCTGTGGTGGAATCAGGATTAAGGAGGACTGAGCATCTGAGAACCATTGGCCAAAATGGTCTGGTGAGGGGCTACCTCCCTGGAGGGGGATATTGGGAATGGAGGAGAGTAGGGCGGAGTAGAGATCAGGGCAGATGGTTACCTTGTTCCAATGTGTCATCCTGGGTTCTGCGACATGGGGACGGCAGGCAGGGAGGGAGAGGGGAGAGGGAGTCAGGACTGAGAAAAAGATAGCAGAGTCATCACAAGCCCACAATATACAAAAAAACAATTTTCCCACTTTTATCATGCCTCTTGTTAGTCCTAAAACAAAACCTATCATGGACTAGCCCCCCTTGGGCAACCATGCACTGGTTTAAGACAATCTTAGACAATCTCCAAGGGGGGTGTGGATCACTATATCCCCCCTGCTTTCGTATCTCAGGGCCTTTGTACACTGTGTTACTCCTATCTTACGCCTAACAACATACACCTATCTTACTCCTATGGACACAAAACACAAGACACAAAGAAAACACAAGAATCGATTCAATTATAATACAATACATTTATTCATACATAACAAGGCAAGATTCCTAAAACTATGCAAATCTCGAATTTGCACCTTTATACTTTGGTGCAAATCTACCATGCAGTGAATAACGATAAGCCTTACAGGCTTTTAATGCAAGCTATCAGTGTCTAATGCAATAAACATATGGCAAGTGCCAGCATTCAGCATTCCTCTCCATTCCATACCATGCTTCACACTCACTCTCTAAGACAATACCTGTCTGATTACCCCAACTATATCTGTGTGAGTATCTGTTCTAATTCCCCCATGCACACATGTCTTTTTCAGCAATATTCCCCTCTTGCTCTGTGCAAGCTCTCCACTTCCGCTACTCCTGCAGTCAGTCAGTGTCAGGGCCAGGCCTTGGTCTCTCTCTGCCAGATCGATCTCATCAAGTCCTCATCAGAATGCTTCCCCAAGCTCTCGATCTCCCAAAGCTATCAGATTCTGCTGCACCAAGACACCTCTCCCTCATTGAACTCCATCAATATCTAGCACCATCTAAAACCAGCTCAAACGACCTCTCAGAGAGCAGCATACCTCTGGTTATACTATTCAATGACGTATACATAAAGGCCTCTCTGTCTCTGTCAGCATTTCTATAGCCGTGTCTCAAAGTCTGTGTTTGCATGTTCTTTCACTTGCAATCACTTCGTGTTCTGGTTGTGTTCTTTGTCAATGTGACATTTCAAAACATATCTCTATCATGGCCTTCTATCTGCCTGCAATACACCATCTATTCCTCTTATTTCTCCATTCATTCCACTGTTGGCTTCAGTCTTTCTGTGTCTGTGTGCAAGGCTCTCCCTGCAAAAGCACACTCTCCCTCAAACCATGCAACAGAGCACATGGCGCTGCTTCCCACCTTTTCTGTCTCTGCGAACACCAGCCCAAGCCATGCTGATAAGGCTCCTTCAACTCCCCCACTTGGACAAGGGTTGTGTTATCTGTCTGTTTGCATTCCAATCTTTCACAGTGTACCATAACAACTTTGCACAGAGCCCAATGGTGCTTCTGTGCATCTTCATTCAATGGAACAGCTTTATAATGCCAGTTAAATGCTTTCTAGCGTTTACGCTTTCTCTCGCAAACTCAAGCGATATATAATGCAAACTCATTCTAAGTACACACGCAGTGCGTGTCTCTACACATGCATACATAATACATATACATATCTCTAAATGTGTGACTACAGATATACCGTGTCTCTAAATGGCTCTACATTTCAAACCTCATTCATTCTCTATAGTGGCTAGCACCTTTCTCTCTCAGCCTAAGCACTATCTAAATGGCATAATACATAATTCTAAAAGCATCTCTTTCGACATATATGGTAATAACATAACGAAGCAAACCCTTCATATAACAGGGCCTTTTTCTCTCCTCAAATGCATGGTAATAATGTGAATAGTATAATGTTACTATTCAGTACTAATCAGAATATATGATGGATAACTAAACATGATGCAATGATTCCTAAATGGGTAATAATGGATAATATTCTGTAACTAAGAGCAATGATTCTCTGACAATAGGTAATGATGGGTAATGGTTGTGTAATGAAAACAAATCAGGCCTCTCCATTTTATCAGGTTCTACAATCTCTCCTTTTATCATTACATGATCATACTAACGATCTGGCAAAACATGTCTCATTGAGGCATGCTAAAACCAAGCAGAAATTGCAAAGGGGGAAAAACATTCTATTCAGGATACAAAAAAACCCTTTTAAAATGCAAGCATTTCACTCTATCAGTGGCAAGCTAAAAATTCAAATGCAAACGTGCAAATATGTCAGAATTCAGAATAGCATAGCAAAAATTCAAGAGTCAAAAGTAAAAAGTGTCTACAAGCCAACAGTGTAAAAGTTTCTCTAGAAGCAGAACACGAAAATGCAATTCATAAAATCAATGTATGTGTACTGTGGATTCAGGTGTTTCCCTTTTTCAATGTGTCAACCACAAAAATAACAATGTTACTTTCACAGGTGTCAACGCTAATTTCAGATGTCAGCATTTTCAGTGTATACTAGCAATGTATTGGTCATATAGGCCAATTCATTTATATTCCAGTCCAAGTTATTTCCAGGTTCTCACTCATGAGGTATGTGTGTCCTCACATCTGCACACAATTCCAAGTCAGTACAAATCCAGTTCTAATGCTTTTCTCTCAGCCAAGGAATCTCAACAAAGCATGTCAACAAAGCAAGTGTTCACAAATCGATCACAACAATTGATTCTCTATCAGTAGGTAATGATGGGTAATGGTTGTGTAATGATAACAAATCAGGCCTCTCCATTTTATCAGGTGATGTTTGAGGGTTTTAAGAAATTTGAGAGGAGCGTTGAACCACCTGGGTGAATGACCTGTGTGGTGGGATCAGGGTTAAGGAGGACCGAGCATCTGAGAGCCATTGGCCAAAACGGTCTGGTGAGGGGCTTCCTCCCTGGAGGGGGATATTGGGAAGGGAGGAGAGTAGGGCGGAGTAGAGATCAGGGCAGATGGTTACCTTGTTCCAATGTGTCATCCGGGGTTCTGCGACATGGGCACGGCAGGCAGGGAGCAAGAGTGGAGAGGGAGTCAGGACTGACAAAAAGATAGCAGAGTCATCACAAGCCCACAATATACAAAAAACTATTTTCCCACTTTTACCATGCCTCTGTCATTTTTACATCTGTGGATCTGCTTAAGGTTTTCAGCGTTGAGTCTCCCCTAACAGCCAGCTGTCCAACCATGCCCTACGTGGTGGTCTGCAGGGACCGGACAGGACTTTCTTCAAGGGGGCTCCTGTCGACTGCTTTCTGTTGCGCATAATGCCATTCTCCACAGGTGACCTCCATAGCCTTCGGGGGACCCTGCAAGGACCCTCGACATTCCAACAATGCTTATCAAACCCTCACCTCTGCTACCATCTGTTAAGAACGCCCAGGAAAGTCCTAAATTACCCAGAGGACCCGGAGTCAATCCAAACCACACTCAAAGATGAAACAGACAAAGTGCAAAGCAACATCCAGCTCTATTATCATCCAAATAAAGCAGGGACAGCATACAGACATTGCAATCTTGTTTCTCTAAGAGGATATATAGAAAACAGTTGTTTAAATACCACATATTCATCATCACTGGTGAAATAACATAACCTTTAATTGGGTTATAATAATGTGATGGCTCCACCTGGAACCACCTCTCTTTGTGTGATCTCTTTGTACTTGGCCTTGTGTGGTGTCTAGTGTCTGTGTGTATGTGTAGGGAGTACAGCCCACGCGGATCAAGGGCGCGGATGTTGCTCACCCATAGGGTGTTCGGTGCCTGGAGGGAGAAGCGCAAAGTTAGTCCAGCCCAAAACGGAGTGTGGACCCTGGGTGCACTGTTGGAACTACCTGAAATGGACTGTGAGGTGAGCCAGACACTGTTGCTGGTCTTCAGTGTTGGGGAAGGGGGGTCTTGAACTTTCTCCACTGATACATAAGACACACAAGGTTGGGCGACAAGCACTGTGGGGATGCGGAGCCTCCTTTCCCCTCTTGGAGCAGGGAACTGCTGTTATATGGACTAAACTCCGGGAATTTTTGGAACCTCTGAATGGTCTCCCAGGGCTCCCCACTACCCAATGACATTATGGTTGGTCCTCCTCGCAGTGCCACCTTTGGAGCCCCAGAAGAAGGAGACATCTCTTCCCATTTCTCCCCCCACCACCTCCCTCAATTCTTCCTTCTGTCGAACAATCTAGGACCCCCCATCCCTATGGCATTCTGCAAACCTATTCAAGGAAGAAAACTGAGAAGGGGCTTGATGTGCATAGTTCCGGGGGGCAAGCAGGTAAACAGAGCATGGCATGGGTCCCCTTGTGGGAATGGGGCACTTTTGGCCACTGCCTGCGACAAAGTGAGAGACAAAGAGGGAGTCTCTTTGGGGGTCCACATCTATGCATTCCCTTATGCATAGCTCTCTGGTAGGGCCCCGACTATGTCAGACTGGGCCTTGCGGCACTGCGACCTTTCCGCCCTCTTCAAATAGTCTTGCTAGACCTTTTCTGGAAGGTTATGCACCCCCTGTTAACCTGCTCACCCTGGTGGGGGCTTTGACTGTGAGGCTCTGGCGGATCTTCTGTACAATTTGGCAAATAGCTCTGAGAGGATTTCAATGCGCATCACAAAGTTTACTGGTGGTCCTGTTTTCCCAGCCTCACCCTTGGCTCCACCCTGTGCCCCTTTTTTGGACCTGGGCCCCCCTTATCCAACCTCTGGCTCAACCCCCATCACTCAAGCCTTGAAGTCGACATTGGCTCTTCCTGAAGCACACTTACTTCTGCTTCCTGTGTCCATGTCTCTAGATCCAGGGGATGTGGGCCAAGTTGGCTGGGCTCCAGCACTGGGAGTCAGCCCCTGTCTGAGGCTCCCTCTGGGCCGAGCTCATTTCTTCATCTCAGTCCTCTCTGGGCTTCTAAACTCCCCACAAATGGAGAACACTGTCCATCAGCCCCACCTCCGACGGCTTCCATCAATTTGTTGGTTGTACCTGTCACCTACTGCTCCCTGATCTGGCTGAGATCAAAAACCTCCTACACGTTTTGTTAAAGGGGGTGCTGGGGGCGAAGAGTGAGGGAGACATGGGGAGGGAAGGAATGGGTCCACTGGGGGTCAGACCAGGGGGACCGAACCCAGACTGTGTCAGAGGAACACACTCTGTGTTCCCTGGACTGCCTACTGCCTCTGTGGTTAGGGCTACCCCCTTTTTGAGGAGTCGACCAGAGGTGGTCCAACCCCCCGTGTCACCAGTCTGAAGGGAGACCACTGGGACCTTAGTCTCGGGGGCTGAGCCCCTACTTCGCGGAATCCCGTTGGGAGAGCTCAGGGTAACAAGCAGTCAGTGGGGAGGGAGGATAGGGCCTCAACCCATGGTTTGTGTAGGCCTCTGTCTGGGCATTATCTACTTGAAGGATGTAGCATCTCGGAGGTGTTTCTCCATGGTGTCCCCAAACTACCCATCGACGCAAGAGAACCAAGGGACGGCCTCTGGAACAAATGTCTTCACTGGTTGTGGGTGGTGGGGGATTGTGGGTTTGTGACTAGGGGCATGTATCAGACTTTCTAATCCCTCCGCTAAAACAGACAATGTTAAATTGTTTTTTATTTTACACCCTCATGGCAAGGATAGTCCTGAAAAGGTGCAATGGCTCCTGGCGGTCAAGGAACAGTGGCATCATAGCCAGCTCACTCCCCACTCATGCTCAAGCGTGTCATACTGGGGAGTCCTCTCGCAACAGTCACCTTTCAGGGGCAATCCTGACAGCCTTGGGCCCGAGGCACCATGGGAATTGGCTGAGGCCAGGGGCTGGTGGGACCTGATTATTGGCTTAAAGATCTGTCTAGGGGCTCCTACGGAGGGGGTGGTCTTCTTGTATTGCTTTGTTGTTCTCTTTTCTATTGTGTCTTTTGTAATTATGCATCTGAACTGTATCTTTATTTTTAGAACTGTATTTGTAGGATGTACTTTGATGGCCTTTCTGTGTTGACTTCTAATGAATAGACACTGCCTTCAGATTATGGTTTGAGTGTGATGAGGTTGTGCATTAAATTGAATTACCTCCTAGTTATTAAAGTTTTAATCCATTTTACCAGGTGTGCTGTGTTTTATTCTGCCTCGAAAGACTCTCTCAAGTTATCCTTCATGAAACCCTTTGGCTTAACATGTCCTTGCACCTGGCTTAACAAAGACTGGTTGTGCTCTAAATTAATCTGGGAATATCTGTCTTGCGTCTTGGTAATCCTTATCTCATGCTTTCTCTCTGCCGTTCCTATCCTCTTTTTTTATGGTACCTTGGCTTGGGTTGCTAGCTACTGCCTGAACTCTGCATTGATATGTATTTGTGTGGGTTCAGTGTTTGCGTTCTCTGAAAGTCTTGAGGCCTTTTGTTTAATTAAAAGCATGCTGTGGCTTCCATTTTAAAGAAGATGGCTGCCCAATTAAATATTTGTTTCTATGTTAGTGAGCTATATTTGTGTGTTGTTTATGTTGCATTCCCCTTATACATTGGGCGTGTTAGTATTCTTTATGTCTTGTGGATGCTATGTTAATATTCTTCATGCATAAATGCATATTTTACCTAGTGTCTGCAATTCTTCAGGTGGAGTGCAGGTGTGCTTATGTCTAATGCATGCATGTGTCACCTGTACACTGTTAGTTTCGGCTTTTGCCATCTTCAGCCTAAACCGTTTCTATTTGCTGTACCTGCCTTGGATAAGGGTGGTCTGGTTGCCTGAGTGAGTAACCTTTCTCACCTATGCAGTATTGGGTGGGTCGGGAGAGGGGCAGAAGCTATCAATGATGTAATTATCTGCCTCCCAACAAAATGATAAATGCATTCTCTGTGCTTTGACCATCCACCGCACCACACTGATACCTTTGTTATTTTTCTCCTGTCAATCCAGATTTAGCTTGAATGGAATATTTTATAGTTCTCTAGGCATACATCCCTATGTTGATACAGTTGCTTTGTAACCTTTATTTCCTTGATCTTAGTGCTTTGTGTGAATGAAGAAAAAGATGGGATTGCTGAGAATTCCCCACTTCTGATTACCTTAGGACAGATGATAATGAAGAATACGAAAAGGCTTATGCTCCATCCCTGATTCAAATGTGAGACTCAGCGATCTCATCTTTGACAACACCAGAGACAGTCAGCGAGACCAGGAGACAGAATAAGAGGGGTCAGGCTTTGAAAGACATAATCAATTGTTGAGTACAAGCTCAGATAATCCCTATACACCAGTGCAGTTTTTCTCCAAAACTGTCTGAGAAACACGTGCTCGTAGTAGTACATCTTTGCAGTCACTCACTTTAGTTTCAAAGGACTCGCAGAAACCAGTAGATGTATCTGACTTCAAGGAGCACTGACTCAGCCTGGTTTTTAGATCCCCAAAATGCTAAAGGGAGGATAGCTCAGGGGCAAGACGTTGCAGAACAAAACAGGTTCGATCCATTGACCCGCCCTTAGAAACCTCTGGGTAGTAAGTGTGTTATAAATAACCAATTATAATTATAATAAAGTGCTTGCTGAGCCTGACCATGCATCAGGCCTAGTGACTAATTCTGGTGGCTTTTCAGGGCCAGGGGCAATGGCAGAAGTAAATGCTTCAGCCAAAGTGGCAAATGACTACAGCTGGAGGCGATGGCACTTGTTCAAAGAACCCCTTACGAGAGTAAAGTTACCACTGGACCTGGCAATAGAGCATGACCGGGGTTTACTTCTAGTGGCTTGGTGCGAACTTGTTCTTGATTGAAGGACTTTGCCAAGGCTATTTGGTCACTGGTCATGGTGTGGCCCACATACTCCAATGGGTGGTATATTGTCAGGCCAGACCCAGTAGCTACTTCCTTTGACTTGGCAGGACCGTGGGTATGGCTGACCCGGGCAAAGTGCCTGGTGCATATGGACCAGAAAAAGGGTAAAGTGGCCACTGGTTCTGGATGGAAAGCGAGCCCAGTGGCTACTTAACATGGCTGGAATCTGGGGTGTGACCACAGGTAATTCATTGGCAAAGTGGCCACTGTCTAAGCCCCAGGCCCACCAAATGACATGTATTAGGCATTGTGGGGCCTGGGGCTTGAGGGAAGGCTATGCCTAATGCAAATGGGCTAATGGTCATATTTACAGAAATGTTCAGTGGCATAAGGATTGGAAATGGGGATAAATCAGCCTGTTGGCCGATACACAGGCCAGGCCCAGTGGCTCACACACAGGCTATTCTTGCAGTCCAGTAAACTATGGAGCTGCAATGGGTGTAAAACTGCAAACTGAAAGTAGACCAAGCCCAGTGGCTGCTTTGGATGGCTTGGATGAGCCTGGGGCATTAATATAATTAAAAGCTATTGAAATTCAGTGAACAACAAACATTTGGATAACAACCTAATACAACACTATAAAATATCAGTGCAAATCTTTTGTTAAAGGGAAGTTATGGTTATTTCGCCTAACACAATCCTGTGAAATATTACTGAACATCTTTATTAAAGGAACATTATGGCTGCAACTGTAAACAACTGCACCCCGTGCATTCCTTAGATATGGTTTCTATAGCATCAGCAACTCAGCCACTGCACTGCATCTCATAACAATACAAAATCATGTCATCTGGGAAATCAATGATGCCTTCAAATTTGGCCTCACTGATGGGTGCACACTCTGCAACAAAAACAAACACTGAGCAAACAATACATTACAACTAATGTGTTGAATGTTCTGTTTAGGGACAGAGAATTGTATAAGTGTATTAGATTTGCAATATTAGCATTGTTCTTTGAAAACATTACCTAAGCGAGGTGATTAAACATTTCCCTTTATCACAATATAGTTTCTCTATTCACAGGTCCTGGCATGACAGAGGTCCAAAATGCTGCAGTATGCGCTGTTCATCAAATGGGTTGAAACGAACCAACATCCATAGCCCGAAGGAGCTGCAATGGCTACCAGTCTCTGTGAGGATCTTGTTTAAACTGTTGATAGTATGTCACAAATTAATCTTTGGATCTGCTCCTCATTATCTCAAAGAAAGGGTGACCATCGATGACCCAAAAAGAGACCTCTGATCTGCCAAGGCCTGCTGCCTCAAAGTAGACCGTATAAAAAGAGCTTGGGGAAACAGCTGTTTCCAGTCCTGGTGGCACGGGCCTGGAACGAGTTGCAGGAGGCACTCTGTAAGGAGGAGAACCATCTCGTCTTTAGGAAACTGCTGAAGACCAGACTGTTTAAGTAAAACACACTGTGACCCAGGTTGGTCCTCTATTATATCCTTCTGTATGTGATAGCGTCTGGACACCCTAGGACTTTGGCGCTCTTTAAATAAAGTTACATAACATAACATGTCTATGATACAATTGAAAAATGCCATGTGGGTCTAAGTGCTGTATTGAAGCAACAGTCATGGAACAGATTTTGATAACTGGTATTTTTGCTTGATATCTGTGTATACTATATGAGTAGTGTTCTTGTAAGTAGTGTCTCAATAGAACATACTTCGCCTTGTTCATTTTAAATTGCTGCAAGCAAATGTGGCCTTTCTGTTATACCTGCATACAAGTAAACAATGTATGTTTTTGCACACTTATTGTCAGAGCAATATTGACTGACTATGTAGGACACATTAAAACACCATTAAATTGTTTGTTGCAGAGTGTCTACCCATCGATGATGTCTATCAATAATATCCATTTGTGATGCCATCTGTGATGTCATGCATAACATAATTTGTGATGTCATCTGTTTTTTAACGGGTGGTGTCATCAGCAGTGCAGCACGGTGGCCATGTTATGTTGTTTTTAGGAATCATAACTGATGAATCCTCTAGGTTTTATTGTGTTGTATTGCAACCATAAAGTTAATCTCGACTGCCGACTATACAGGCTCAAGTGGCATGATAATCAAAAAAGATCTCACTGCTGGCCCAGAATGTACCTCACTGGTAACATATGTTTAACATGTCTATATGTATTTTGTTGCTTACTTCATTTTGGCCAAACATTATAAGTCACAAGAATTGTATAATGCACCTGCAAAACAGCCCATAATTCACAGGTATGAGCAATGAACATCCACCGCCATTTGACTAATCATCAAACCATTCATGGATTGTAATCAATTTTGTCAGAGTGCCCACAAAGACAACAACTAAGAAATGTGCTGTCTTTGCTCTCACACTGGTATTATATTAGATACATGGACACCATTAGTACCCTGGAAGGCGGTGCTGGCCAATCAGGAAGCTCTGAACACAGGCAATATTGTCTGGTATAAGCCCACATCTTGGACAGCGCTCCATTGTATTCCCCACTCCTCATTCCCTTCCCCTCGAAATGCTGACGCCACTTACGGTGTGGTGCAGTGATCATATAGATCACTGTGCCCTCTGCCCCGGCCTGCTTTTCCCTTCCTACCCCCCATCCCCAACCCTCAACTTACCTTTCACGGCGGCACACTTCTGTGTGTGCCGCCTACACCCTGCTATCCCTGCGGCATCAGCTCCTCCCACTAATGTAGGTTAGAGCTGACGTTGCAGGGTGCTTTTCTTTTTTTTTCTTTCGTGTTCCCTGCTTACCAAAATGGTAAGCAGGGGACACCCCCGCAACCCCCTACTCCCGTTACGGTGCCCAAGCAGAGCAGGGGACATCCCCGCAACCCCCGCTCTGCTTGGGCGCAGTAAATGTCACCCTCATTTTGTGCGCCCCCAAAGTCGCAGTAACTGCGGGGGCGCACAAATGCAGGCAACATTTTTGTACGATTCCATTTAAAGAAACTTACCTTGCAGTGTGGCACTGCATCGTAGAATCAAAGTCCGTTTCCTTGTCAATGGTGTCACAATCATAAACATGGAAAACGGTCTTCAGAAACTACAGCGCGGTTCTCGGATGCACCATAAGGTATGTTTCTTTTTTTAAATTAGCCTTAAACCCTTAGCTCCCACACATGAAACTACACATGACCTATAACCTGTAGCGGCAGGCCGACCCTGCAGGACCCTTAACTTGGGCGGTGGGCCGTTAGGGTCAGGGTCGTCCCGCTGGCACAGGTTATATCACCTTAATATGAACCAGCAGTCTAACCTATTCTTCGCGTTGCACAGTCTAGTGCATCTTCATATACTCTACTTTGTCTCCATACTCTGCTTTGTCTCCAGCTTTGTGTGCATTTACATTTGTATTAGATTACATACAGATTATTATCTGAAATCAAAAGATAATATTCACCAGACCCATGTAGATCCTGCCTATACATGCTCATTGAATGTCCCTCACTGCATGTGCTTGTAACTCATAAACAGCTGACCAGGTTTGCTTAGATCAGATAGGCTGCAGACTTGAGGGAGCGAAGGGCATCAAATGAGGTCCTTGGTAGAGGACCAGGATTAAATCCCACCATTGGTTAAACAAATGACAAACTCATCACAACATAAACTCACATGTTCACATCACTGTGTGGGGTGCATTTACAGGCCCCAAACAGAAGTCCCTTTCACATGAATAGCAGCCATTTAAGCACTGCAACCAAAAACTGCCTGACTTTTGCTTTCCCTGTCACATGAATGGCAGGAATGTAAACACTGCAACAAAAACAGCCTGGCTTTTTCTTTTGTTGTTCATGTAAAGTTAAAGAACCATGGGGAAAGGGGCCTACCTATTGTTATCAATGGGCAAGCAGCAGTTTAATTCACAAAAGAAGGAGGAATCAAAGAATCCTGTGACGTGGAGAACAGGATTTTTAAACATTGGAAGCAAAAACGGCATGCGCATGTGTTTGCAAATAAACACGACTTTAAAAAGCCACAATGGAAAAAGATATCACTGCTCACAGAAAAATGTCAGGAAAGCAAAACAGGATGTATGGGTTGTACATTATGTTTCACCCACAAAACTCCAGTGGCAGTTGAAGAGACACTTACTTCAGGAAACACCTGTTCTGGCTGGGTGCAAAACATCACAATGAAAAGCCCCACTCCAGCTGGATGTCACACCTCCCATCTAATAATCCTGCAATAAAATGTGATGCTGCTGAAGGCGTCAACATTCACTATTCTATAGACCTGTTTGCAGGAAAGCAGGGACTTCAAGAGAATTCCTTGGCAGAAGCATGACTAAAAGCTGTGAGTCCTTGCTGCACCCACTCCAAAGAGCACACACTAACTTCAAAGAGACTGATAAAAAATATCTGGCCACAGGCTGGGCCAAGGTAGCAGATGGCTCTGGGAGATGAAGCAGCCATCCTATTTGCTGACAGAAACAGTCATCATTAATTTAAAAGACCATTTCATTTTAGTAATTTTGTCCAGCAACCAGACTGAGGATTAATTTCAATTTTATGCCATTTTTCATGTCGTTTCCAGGCGGTTTTGGGGGTATAAAATGTATCTACCTGTGACTCTGGGAACTGTAATGGCCAGTAAGACTATGTTTCTGGCTGATCTGAACACGTTACAAATGTGAGAGTGGGTTAATAGGTGGAAAATTAAATTAGGAATATGCTTGGTAATGTACATATTCATAACTGTTGTACATTTTATGAAAACAACATAAATGTGACACATGGCCATGCTACGTCATACGGATTTGGCTGTCGGCTTAACTAGTTCCCCATGATCAGCTAAAACAGAATATATGTTTCATATGCAATTGCTAGTACAATTATGAAGTTGTGATATATAACTAGTTTTTGCCAAAAAGTTGTAAGGAGAACAAAGGATGATGACAAATGGAATAAGACAGATGGTGCTCCCAACCCCTAAACCAATCTTGACTGGGGCGGAGAGAGAGAGGGTAACTATCCAATCCAACCAGCAGGGAGTATTGCAAGGTACTTCCTCTAGGTTGTAAAATTAGTGATCTCATTTCTGCTATGTAAAGGGGACTGTACTATGACTCAGGGTACACAAAAACTGGGAAGATAGGAAAAGGAGGAGGGAGAGAAGGCTGCTGAAACTTACCATCTTCAACAGTGGAGTGACCAGACGACCTGTCCTATCTGTCCCGAGTGTCCTGAAATGCAGCTGGCTTTCCTGATCCTTAAACAAAGGCTTGCTATCAAAGTAGCAATCACCCCAGCCCTAAATTGGCCTTTGTTTTTGTAGCAGTGCATCCAATATTTCCCCATTGAAAACCCCAATTGCTGGTGTAGTTCAGTAATCTCCCCATAAAGAATCTCTTGCTTGTCTGTGTGTGTTAGCATATCCCCATTGAAAAAACCCTAATTTGTCCGCAAAAATCCTTTGTATTTTTGTAAGTAAATCAATTACTTCCCCTATTGAATTTCACCGGATTGGGATTGGTGGAGTTCCAAACCAACAATTTTTTTTCACAGTGTTTTTTAAAAAAATATTTATTTATATTTTGTACATGAAGAAAATACAATCCAAATATATGACCAACACTAAATAACAAGTAATGTATCCAAGAATTACAGCATCTCAACTACATGCAGGCATATTAATATAGAAATATAGGTCCCGAAGCTTTGCCCCACCCTGAAACAGAAAAGAAAAAGAAAAAAAAGAAAACAAAATAAATATTGTGAGACAAGCACCAACTCAAAAATGTCCCCCAAATTTTCTCTTGTATCTTCATTCTCTTGCCTCTCCTGTAAATTGTTTTTTCCACATCTGCAAGCGTGTTCATCTCATCAACCCATTCACTAATCAAAGAAGCCACTCTGGTTTTCCAACCATGCAGGACCATTCTCTTACCCACAATAGCGCCCCCAAAGAGCCACTTCTTCTGAGAGATAGTCAGATCATCTAACAGTTCATCCACACCCAAGAATAATGGTGTTGAAATAAAAATTAATGGACTTGCCAAATAAGCTCACACAAACCTGTTTTTTTCTTTTATTGAATATAGCTGAGAAAACTCAACTTTTTCAAAATTAAACAATTTCATTTAAACATTAATAAAAGATTGTTCATCAATAAAAGTAGCACAATAGTTTTGGAGCCCCGTTATAAATGTAAAACAAAATTAAATGGATTAGACTTACATTTAGCTTAAAAAAATGTCACATTCATAATAAAATTTCAATTGAAAATATAAATCATAATCGCCAATCATTTCATACTTATTAAAATTAATAAATGTAAGTATCTTAATATACACAGTGCACGGTGCATCATCACTAATTGTCATGCCATATTATTTTACATGATTAGAACAAACAGAACATCTTGATACTCTATTAGTACCATTGGTTAAATAATAATTCCAAACTAGATTAGTGTCATTAGAGGCCTATCCAGGAATCCAATCAATTAATACTCTTTTAGTGAGCCTAGGAGCATAAATGACTATTTGTGTTTTTTTGAGGTTGATGACTAAATCATTATCATTTAGGTAGACACTCAAAGTGGACAGTAGTCTCTGCAAACCTATTGGGGTTTTGGAAACTAACACCAAGTCGTTGGCATACCACAAGGCTTTGATTATTATGCCATTCATCTTTGGCGAATCGGAACTGACCTGATGAAAGGCCTGTAGTATGTCATAAATAAAAAAGTTAAAGAGGGCTGAGGCAAGGATACATCCCTGCTTCAGCCCCCTTGATGTAGAGATAGCCGATGACAAAAGGCCCAATATGGACAATCACACCATTATTGTGGTTGCTGAGTGTAATGCGTGAATAATATCACACAGGGTCTCAGGACAATTCGCTGTCTGTAATTTTTCCATCAATTTGACTCGGGATACCGAATCAAATGCTGAATGTAAATCAACGAAGGCAAAATACATCGGTTGTTTGGTCGATTGGGCTTGAGATTTTAAAGCATTGAGAGTCAGTAGATTGACTGTCGTTCCTAAACCCACAACAAAGCCTGTTTGGCTAGGATCTCGTTGATTGCTCACCTGAGTCCAATGGGAGAAGTCTCTCAAGACCAATCCAGCAAAGATTTTTCCTGGGGCATCAAGCAATGCTATCGGTCAATAACTTGCTGGTGACCCCCTGTCACCTTTCTTAAAGATTGGTACAAGCAGAGATGACTTCCACGAAGTTGGAATAGTTTTTGAGTCAATGATTTGTTGGAATACATTGTTAAGTATACTGGCCCATCTCGATGGATCCTGCTTGAAAATAAAGTTATTTAGACCATCCGGACCTGCGGCACAAGATGACGATTTCTTTATGAGCTCTTCTATTATTTCTGATGAACATTCTAAACTCCAATCAGAGTGTCCGACATAAATACATAGTCAATGATAGAATTGGAAACTCCTCTTTCCCACGTCAACTTGGGAGGGATGTCACCCAATATTGAAACATTGGCCATATTTAAATTATAGTCTGTGACAAATTTAAGCCACCTCACTCTAGCAAGCACTTGAGAAGCTTGCATTGGGTGTAAGCAATCAAGGTTTAAATCTCCTACTACCATTGTTGCATTGATAGACTGGTCACATGATGCAAGTTCCAGAACGGTGGACAAATCCTTGTAAAAAGTATCATCCGCCAGTCCCAAAGGGTTACGATATAAATTGACCAATGCCAAAGTTTATGAGGCAAAAGTTATTTTGAATAACTGGATGACATTATTTGGGGAAGCCCATGTATTAATAGTTAGCCCTTTACTAGTTTTTACTGCCACTAGCAGGCCAGATGTGGGTCTCCCTCTGGATGCTGTCAAAGCTGGTAACAAAGCTGTATTTGTCCCACATAGGGGTCTTCATGAGCCACGTCTCCTAGAGAGCCACTATGTCATAGAGATTGATGTCATGGAGAGAGGTCCATTGTAAATGGGAATGACCTTTGGTATTCCCTGTTTACTAACGAGTAATTGATTTGAGGGCTGTCGATTAATGGTTATGCTTGCACAGAAGTCCCTTTTTCCTGTTGTGGATTTACAATATGGCCACAGTAGGAACATGCACAAGCAGGAGGCCTTGTGTGTGTAGTTTAGGTGATTGGTTGGGTTCAGAGTTTTTCGTTCTGCTATAAGGTGTTCAGGATCCTGAGCAACCAAAAACCCCATATTGAACAATTCCATTTTTTCATTCCTGATTGAATTCAGTACTAACCCAGACCTATTCCACAATCGCACAATTGATAGGTTCTGGTCACATACAAATTCAACCTGATCAATGTCACTTGAGGCAATATCTTGCAGGTTATTGACATCACCAAACATATTTAGTATGCTTGCTCTACATAAATCATATTTTTCAAATGGAGCGTCTCTGCATTTGATAATGAGAGAATGACAATTTGCAAAGGTATTCTTGGACACCTGTTTGCCTGCTCGCAAAATCTCAGTCCTACTTGTGAACTTGGGTGGTTGCGTAGAGGGCCTCCAAGAACCAGACAAGATTTATTCCATTGACTTTTAACCTCTGTGGATGATTTGGGATTTTCCACCATTACTTTGGTATGTGTATTAACCTGAACAGATTTAGTGACAGTATCATTCGTAGTTAAATCTCACACACTTCTATCCAAAAACCATTAACCCTCGGACAGTTCCAGAGCATATTGTGATGCTGGAAATGCATCTGAGGGACAGGGCCTCTGAATCCTTGTCCTATTACTGTTTTTACTGTGTGTTCTGTTATGTTTTCTGCCCCGGAGTCCATGTGGGACTCCTGGCACTGCAGCTCTCTCTTTTGGTTTGGTGAACAGACCCATGGGATACCCTTATGGCACCCATGGGTAGGGGTACAACCCTGTGCCCCTAGTGTATGTTTTTGGGTACCTGTGGGTGACCCCAGAGCAGGGTATAGGCTGGTGGCAGCTCCGCGCTGAATGTGACAGGTGCTCCGGGTGTCCTCCATTTTGGGATACCCCGGCCCTGCCATTGGGATCTGTTGATTCCTGATAGGAAACAAGATGGCCCCTGTGGCCTCTTGCTTTCTATGGCCTGTTATCTTGTTTTCCCAAAGTCCTGGGAAGCCCTGTCTCTGTCCCTTCCCCCTGACTGGCTGTTGGGTGGAAGTTCCATGTATGGTATTGTTGTGAAGGCCCAGCTAGACTGGCTGGAGCCTTCTCAGTGACTGTATGTTGTGGGTACCTCCTGTGGGTGGGACCTGGGTGAATGGAGTGTGTGACCAATATACACTTCTTGTTGTGGTTGTCTGGTTTCTGGCATGAGAGACAAAGACTGAGACAGCCCTGCCCGAAACTGGCCTGAATGCAGTGTGTAGTGTTGAATGGCTGGGTACTTGTCCCAATCCACATTTCTTGTTGTGAGTGTCTGGAAGGGAGGAGTGTGGCCTGAATGCACTGTGTTCCTGATTGGCTGACTGACTGCATGAATGCCCTGCAGTATGATTGGCTGCTGAGTGTGTGCCAGCAGCGTGGATGAGAGAGAGGATAGTATATCTGGGGACCTCTCACCACTGGAAAAGTGTTCAGAAGGGACCTTTGGTTGAGAAGCGACCATTGTGCTCCTAAGGCAGCCAGGGAGCTGAGTCTCCACTCTACGAGTAACTGGAACTGCTGATCCTCGACGTCCAGCTGGAAGAAGAAGACTTGCTGTGGCATTTGCTTCGACCGATCCGAAGGCTGACGAGATCGTCGAGGGCTGACCCGAGAGAGGACCTGGTAAGGCGCCCTCTTCCCGTGCTCCGAGGGACCATCGAGCACTGCTCCATCTTCGCCGAAGCGCCCTGGAAGACAGACCCTCGAAAGGCTGTCGACCCGAGACGGGACCGCTGAGGAGATCGAAGTGAAGCACCCGGACATCGACGCCGTCGAAGTCCATTGCCGTCGACCAGGGTTCGCAGGTTTGTGAAACCGCTGGAGGCCCGTCGAAGTTGTGTTGCCCAGCCGTGGGAACCACTTGACGCTGTGCCGCCGACGACCAGAGCCGTCCGCTCCTTTGCCTAAGAACATTCAATCAAAGGACTCTCTCGACCGCATCGTCGACCGCTTATCCTGCCAGAGAAAGTCGAGGACGACCAACGTGCCGAGGAGAAACCTGCCGGTGGGTTTCCCGCCACCCGACGACCTCAAAGACTCGGACGACTCGACGCCCTTGCTGGGCCTCCGTCTCTACAATCTTTGCGGTCCAGAACTATTGTCATCGAGGTGCCCCGCACACCTCCGCCTTGCAGGACGCCGACGTTCCGACGCCGACGAGCACCGCTCGGACGAAGCTGCCACCTCATCGACATCGTTCTACCTCGTTTGTCGATGGACGTTCAACGCCCCGTGCCTCCCGCTTGAAAGGGAAGGCATTCAAGAAGGGCCGTCGATTCCCCGTCGCCGAACAGCGAGTTCCTCGACGTTTGTTGACGTCTCTTCGAGGAGCTCGACTCCACCAGGTACATTGGGGGGGTAAAAACATTATAGGAGAGAATAAGACTTGCAGAGCAATATATGGACTGGGCTGGTGCTATATCTTTCTTTACAGGTTGCCCAGGTGGGGGGATCTCCACACAGAACTGTGCCTAGTGGTAGGGGTCAGTATTCTGCCTATTGCTCAACCATCTTATTTTCTCTCCTCTCTCTATTGCTGGTTTCACTCTATTGGTCTGTGTGATATAGTACAGTATTGTTAATGCACTGTATTGAGATCTAGGGTGGTACCACTTTAGGATTGTAAATATTTGCCATTGTAGATTTTGCCGGAGTACAAAGTGAGTTACTATGATGAATGTACATAACTTTAACTATTGAATATATAAAGACTGTGTTCTAACCAATACAGAGTGTGGATATTCCTTTGTGGGGGCTTTGGGGATACACTGTACTTAAGAACCAGCCTGCATCACCTCCTGAGAAGCTAGGCCTTGATTGCTCGACCATTGCTACCGAATAGAGAATCGTGGCTGGGGTCTCCTGTGCTTCTCCTCCACCATATAGGGAGCGGAAGTACAGACACCCCCCCACCGGTCGTTGAGGCCCGTCTCTCACACATATATTCAAGGGTACCCACCTGGTGCACACAGTGCCAACATTCATCCGTATCTGAGAGTCCTCGCTTCTTCAAACGTTCTGAGCTCCAATAGCCTCTATTTAAAATCTTAATCTGCCTGGACCTCTCCCCAAATTAGGTGAGCAGAGCTTTACATTGTTACACAAACATTGTTTTTGTTAATTGTTATAGTCATTAAAGTGTTGCCCAAAAGAATAAATCCCCTTGTGAGCTGAAAAACGAATGTGTCCCTGTGTTTAAATTATGCCCTGCTAAGCGAATTTTCATTTAGTGAGCTAAATCCCTTTTCCATAGCTTACCTGTCATTATAGCCTCAGTCTAAATGAATTTCCATTTGCCACTGTATTTTCCCTTTGCATTTACTATCTCCCAAAAAACGATTTTCCTGCTTTATTTCTATTGTTCATGGTGTGCGGAAACGTTCCCTGTCTCCTAAGTATAAGCAATACCAATTTCTTTCTATTCTGTCCCCTAGCAGTTGTGGGACATAATCCAAACCCCATTCTTCCATTTTTCTCCAAAACCACAATTTCCCTTTCTTTGCTGGCTTCCCATATTGTGGTGGTGGGCTTTGGCCCAACACCGATGTTCCCCCTATATTTCTACTCCTTACCATTGCTTTCCATTAATCAAGTCCAATTGATGTTTGGGGGTGAGTGTTGCAGGGGGAGTGCTTAACTGTAGGTGCTATCACTTTGTGTGGAATTGTTATTTTCCTGTTTTGTCATTAAAACAAAAGCGAGTGTAACAGTCTATTTCAACTTGGTCGCTCTAGATAGGATATTGCATTTGTGTTGCCACAATTTTGGTTATCCTCATTTATGTTGAATAATAAATTAATAAAATATCTTATTAATAGACACCAGCCTGGTTCCTAGTCCATTGTGACACGAGGTGCCGGTGGAGGTTGGGTGCGAAAAAAGAATCTGTAGTATAATAAATATAAAAAGCGTTTTATTGTGCGGCACATTCATTGTAGGGGAAGGAGTTCCCTGGCTGGCGTATGCTGTGTAATAAACCGTGACAACTGGCAATCAAAGTTTCACCTATTCTACTATGCTCATACCTTTGCTGCTTTCAAATGTTGTTTAAAATTTTAACAGAGATTAGAGATGTTGCAGTGCCTACTGATCCAAGTACCCCTATCTTATCCTCGGCTACCGCTCGGTGTTACTCATTGGTCTACCTTCCTATCGACTTGCCCCACTAGATTCCATGTTTAATTCCTCCTTCCGTATACCCTTTGCTCCCTGCCCTCGTATTTAAATCTCTTAATCTCCTTTCCATTTCCTGGCTTTCCTTCGAATCTCTGCTTCTTTTTCATTTTCTTTGTATCGTCTTTAAATGTCTTCACGGCCTGATCCCCTCTTGTCTTGCATCTTTCGTCTTCTTCTACATCCCTACTCGCCCCATACGTTGCCAATCTCTCTTTCTTCTGACAGGTCCTAAACCCTTGTGTGCACAGCCTCCCTTTCGCTGTTTTTCCTTACTTGATGCCAAGTATTGGAATTCTCTCCCTGTTGCCCTTCGTTTTTCTATAAAACGTTCTACTTTCCCCTCTACATTGAAATGTATCACCTCTCACAGTAACTTTCTTCCCTTTTTTGTCATTATTTCTTTTTAATTATTGAACCCTATTAATTTGTATATGGCTTTGACAAAAGCACATTATAAATTCAATAAAATACACATACATAAAAAAATACTAGTACGTGTCAGCCCTTGGCACGTGTCGCAGTCTGTTCACGGCCGATTAAATAAGCAACAGGTTATATTGGAAAATATTAAATCGATATAATGAAATTGATATAATACTGGCTATAACAAATGATATAACAGGCTTCAAGATAAAAGTGTTATTTCAATGACAAGGAATTAGAAATGTGAAAGGTATGAATCAGTGCTCCACTCTTGTAAAATAGTGACATATTTGCACCTGGGTTTGGGTTTGCTTTACTGACCAGGGCACACCAAAGCACCTCTCCATCTGACACAGACCTCGGTGCCTCCAAAGGGTCACACCTCTTAAAGGTGAAAAGAAATAGTTGCCATGACACCCCGCAGAGTGTTTAGAGCCGAGGCTGCACATCCCATGCCACTATTTTCTAATATTTCATACATTTGAGATAGAGGCATTGTACTGATTGTGACCCGGCCCAGTCCATGTCCTTAATTAAACCTTAAACCTTCTG
Organism: Ambystoma mexicanum; assembly: GCF_040938575.1. Taxonomy (NCBI): domain Eukaryota; kingdom Metazoa; phylum Chordata; class Amphibia; order Caudata; family Ambystomatidae; genus Ambystoma; species Ambystoma mexicanum. The sequence continues at coordinate 767,973,517 of NC_090941.1, forward strand.
GTTTCGGGATACCTAAAGGGAATGAAGCACATGGCTGGCAGTGAACGTGCATCACAACTGATGTGCAGTATTTATTTTAGGACAGCTATACTAATCCCCATAGATAACATGTTTTGTTTGTGCCTGGTTTCTCTCTAGATACCTGCATCGGAAATACAGCATTATTCTCCCAAAGAGCTGAAGCTGTTGGTTACTCAGCCATTTCACTATCTTGATTTTCGGGAAACCAATGAGTTTATCACGACTGAAGAGCCCATTTTGTCTTTCCCCGCTGATCCTTGAAAGCATAAACCTGCATCATTCCTCAAGGCAAACAGGACTGCGGTCCAGTAAATCAGATGCAAGATAACAACTGGTTTTACAGCTGACTTGTTGATTGTTAGCACCAATCATTCCGGCCACTGACAGTGCCGCGAGGAGGCGTGATTAATGCCGAGTAAACAACGGACGCGATGGCTGGCAGTCTACCGTGTACTGAGAGCAGAAGACACAGAATACTGATCACTGGCAAAATACAGATGGCACCTCAAGGTTATAGAATTTCCTGGGATTCCAGAAGCGACTATCAATCACACCCAGGACCCGTCTAGCATACCAAGTAGGACATGTCTTGGGATGCTGCATTCCAAGTGCTCAGATATTTATTACATGACTGTCTGTGTGGATGCACGTGCGGTATAGATTAGACAAATAGCCGGGTCTTCCCTGCAAATCTAGCTGGACTTTGCAGGTGAAATAGTGCAGTGGTTCCCCTGCTATTCTGCAGTGTGCAACCTGTCTTCACTCCACATGTGAATGCTGTCCCGAGGGAGAGCACCAAAAGTTAATTTTGAAGTACATAAATTGGCAACTGCGAGGTGCATACATTATGGATGGAAAAGCTTGTTAGGTTATGAATGTGGGCGTTGGTAAAACATTATTGGATTGTTGCAGTGCCTCGATCAGCAACTGTTTCAGATTATTGTTTTATGAACATCGTTTCATTAATTTCGTAGGAAGCCAACAGGGGTGTCCGAGTGATGCATTTTTTATTGCGTTGTTATTAACCCATGTTTACACATGCTAGTGCTGAAGCAAAAGAAACAAAGAAAAATCTTAGGGAAGTGCACTTCATGTTTTTAACTAGAACTGGGCTCGTCCAACAACCACAAATACATTCACACAATGGCATTCCCAACTAACATCAAGAACGAAGAATCGCACCAGCTATTAAAAAAAATCACTGAAAACCTGGCTATTCGACCTATACTAATCATATACCTGCACTGCAACCTATCTATGCTATCATCGATACTTTAGGTTCCATGACATGATGGTACTGCATTAATGTGTAAAACTGGCTATTCGACCTATACTAATCATATACCGGCACCCCAATCCATCTATGATGATATGATAGTTTATTTATATAGCGCCTATACACAATGTGTTTCAAAGCGCTTCAAGGAGGGAGGGGAACAAAGGAAAATACAGTTACATTCAGCAAAAGTCCTTGAAATAGTACAGAATATGAAAATAACTATCATAATAGGCCTGTCGACATTTCTGATAGTGCAAGTGCATAGAACAAGTAAGGCAAGAGGTAATGGATAGGCAGGAGAACAAAGCAAGCAGTAACATTACTATGTCTGACGACAATTTACGCAGTGCAGGTGGTAACAAGAGGAGGGGTGGGAGGGGGGCAAGGGTAAGGAGGGGGAAGGAGAACAAGGCACGCTACTGAGCAAAAATGTCGGTGACAAATTTGAAAAGTAGGGGGGGAGGAAGAGAACAAGGGGGGGGCGGGGGGACAGACAAGCTGCTATCAAGAGTCACGGAACAGATGATAGGAGTAAGTGCTAGGAGGGGGAAGTCTGAGAGGAGGGAGAAAGAAGGGGGGGAGTAGGAAGGTAGTAGAAGAGGATGGAAGTGAGGAGGTGGAAAGGGAAGGAGGCAGGAAGGGGGGGTAGAACACAGAGCAAAAGAGGGTGGAGCAAGCAGGGAGAGGGCGCAGAGACACTCACGGAGGGGCAGGGGGGCACACAGGCACTCACGGGAGGGCAGGGGGGCACACAGGCACGCACAGAGGGTCAGGGGGTCACACAGGCACTCACAGAGGGTCAGGGGGCACACAGGCACTCACGGAGGGTCAGGGGGGCACACAGGCACTCACGGAGGGGCAGGGGGGCACACAGGCACTCGCGGAGGGGCAGGGGGGCACACAGGCACTCACGGAGGGTCAGGGGGCAAACAGGCACTCACGGAGGGTCAGGGGGGCACACAGGCAATCACGGAGGGTCAGGGGGGCACACAGGCACTCACGGAGGGACAGGGGGGGCACTCAGGCACTCACGGAGGGGCAGGGGGGCACACAGGCACTCATGGAGGGTCAGGGGGGGCACACAGGCACTCACGGAGGGGCAGGGGGGCACACAGGCACTCACGGAGGGGTAGGGGGGCACAACAGGCACTCACGGAGGGTCAGGGGGGCATACAGGCACTCACAGAGAGGCAGGGGGGCACACAGGCACTCACGGAGGGGCAGGGGGGCACAAAGGCACTCACGGAGGGTCAGGGGGGGCACACAGGCACTCACAGAGGGGCAGGGGGGCACACAGGCACTCACAGAGGGTCAGGGGGGCACACAGGCACTCACAGAGGGGCAGGGGGGCACACAGGCACTCACGAAGGGGCAGGGGGGCACACAGGCACTCACGGAGGGACAGGGGGGCACACAGGCACTCACAAAGGGGCAGGGGGGCACACAGGCACTCACGGAGGGTCAGGGGGGCACACAGGCACTCACAGAGGGGCAGGGGGGCACACAGGCACTCACAAAGGGTCAGGGGGGCACACAGGCACTCACAGAGGGGCAGGGGGGCACACCGGCACTCACAGAGATGCAGGGGGGCACACAGGCACTCACGGAGGGGCAGGGGGGCACACAGGCACTCACGGAGGGGCAGGGGGGCACACAGGCACTCACGGAGGGTCATGGGGGCACACAGGCACTCACGGAGGGGCAGGGGGGCACACAGGCACTCACGGAGGGGTAGGGGGGCACACAGGCACTCACAGAGGGGCAGGGGGGCACACAGGCACTCACAGAGGGTCAGGGAGGGCACACAGGCACTCACAGAGGGGCAGGGGGGCACACAGGCACTCACGGAGGGTCAGGGGGGCACACAGGCACTCACGGAGGGGCAGGGGGGCACACAGGCACTCACGGAGGGGCAGGGGGGCACGAAGGCACTCACGGAGGGTCAGGGGGGGCACACAGGCACTCACGGAGGGTCAGGGGGGCACACAGGCACTCACAGAGGGGCAGGGGGGCACACAGGCACTCACGAAGGGACAGGGGGGCACACAGGCACTCACGGAGGGACAGGGGGGCACACAGGCACTCACAGAGGGGCAGGGAGGCACACAGGCACTCACGGAGGGTCAGGGGGGCACACAGGCACTCACAGAGAGGCAGGGGGGCACACAGGCACTCACAGAGGGGCAGGGGGGCACACCGGCACTCACAGAGATGCAGGGGGGCACACAGGCACTCACGGAGGGGCAGGGGGCACACAGGCACTCACGGAGGGTCATGGGGGGCACACAGGCACTCACGGAGGGGCAGGGGGGCACACAGGCACTCACAGAGGGGCAGGGGGGCACATAGGCACTCAAGGAGGGTCATGGGGGGCACACAGGTACTCACGGAGGGGCATGGGGCACACAGGCACTTACAGAGGGGCAGGGGGTCACACAGGCACTCACGGAGGTTCATGGGGACACACAGGAACTCACTGAAGGTCATGGGGGCACACAGGCACTCACGGAGGGGCAGGGGGGCACACAGGCACTCACAGAGGGTCATGGGGGGCACACAGGCACTCACAGAGGGGCAGGGGGGCACACAGGCACTCACGAAGGGTCAGGGAGGGCACACAGGCACTCACAGAGGGGCAGGGGGGCACACCGGCACTCACAGAGATGCAGGGGGGCACACAGGCACTCACGGAGGGGCAGGGGGGCACACAGGCACTCATGGAGGGTCATGGGGGCACACAGGCACTCATGGAGGGGCAGGGGGGCACACAGGCACTCACAGAGGGGCAGGGGGGCACACAGGCACTCATGGAGGGTCATGGGGGGCACACAGGCACTCACAGAGGGGCAGGAGGGCATACAGGCACTCAAGGAGGGTCATGGGGGGCACACAGGTACTCACGGAGGGGCATGGGGGCACACAGACACTCACGGAGGGGCAGGGGGGCACACAGGCACTCACGGAGGGTCATGGGGGCACACAGGCACTCACTGAGGGTCATGGGGGGCACACAGGCACTCACGGAGGGGCAGGGGGGCACACAGGCACTCACAGAGGGTCATGAGGGGCACACAGGCACTCACGGAGGGGCAGGGGAGGCACACAGGCACTCACTGAGGGTCATGGGGGCACACAGGCACTCACGGAGGGGCAGGGGGGCACACAGGCACTCACGGAGGGTCATGGGGGGCACACAGGCACTCACGGAGGGGCAGGGGGGCACACAGGCACTCACGGAGGGTCATGGGGGGCACACAGGCACTCACGGAGGGGCAGGGGGGCACACAGGCCCCCACGGAGGGGCAGGGGGCACAAAGGCACTCCCGGAGGGTCATGGGGGGCACACAGGCACTCACGGAGGGGCAGGGGGGACACAGGCACTCACAGAGGGGCAGGGGGGCACACAGGCACTCACGGAGGGTCATGGGGGGCACACAGGCACTCACAGAGGGCCATGGTTGGCACACAGGCACTCACGGAGGGGCAGGGGGGCACACAGGCACTCACGGATGGTCATGGGGGGCACACAAGCACTCACGGGGGGGCAGGGGGAGCACACAGGCACTCACGGAGGGTCATGGGGGGCACACAGGCACTCACGGAGGGGCAGGGGGGCACACAGGCACTCACGGAGGGTCATGGGGGGCACACAGGCACTCACGGAGGGGCAGGTGGGCACACAGGCACTCACGGAGGGTCATGGGGGGCACACAGGCACTCACGGAGGGGCAGGGGGGGCACACAGGCACTCACGGAGGGGCAGGGGGGCACACAGGCACTCACAGTGGGTCATGGGGGGCACACAGGCACTCACGGAGGGGCAGGGGGGGCACACAGGCAATCACAGAGGGGCAGGGGGGCACACAGGCACTCACGAAGGGTCAGGGAGGGCACACAGGCACTCACAGAGGGGCAGGGGGGCACACCGGCACTCACAGAGATGCAGGGGGGCACACAGGCACTCACGGAGGGGCAGGGGGGCACACAGGCACTCATGGAGGGTCATGGGGGCACACAGGCACTCACGGAGGGGCAGGGGGGCACACAGGCACTCACAGAGGGGCAGGGGGCACACAGGCACTCATGGAGGGTCATGGGGGGCACACAGGCACTCACAGAGGGGCAGGAGGGCATACAGGCACTCAAGGAGGGTCATGGGGGGCACACAGGTACTCACGGAGGGGCATGGGGGCACACAGACACTCACGGAGGGGTAGGGGGGCACACAGGCACTCACTGACGGTCATGGGGGGCACACAGGCACTCACGGAGGGGCAGGGGGGCACACAGGCACTCACAGAGGGTCATGAGGGGCACACAGGCACTCACGGAGGGGCAGGGGAGGCACACAGGCACTCACTGAGGGTCATGGGAGCACACAGGCACTCACGGAGGGTTATGGGGGGCACACAGGCACTCACGGAGGGGCAGGGGGGCACACAGGCACTCACGGAGGGTCATGGGGGGCACACAGGCACTCACGGAGGGGCAGGGGGGCACACAGGCCCCCACTGAGGGGCAGGGGGCACAAAGGCACTCCCGGAGGGTCATGGGGGGCACACAGGCACTCACGGAGGGGCAGGGGGGACACAGGCACTCACAGAGGGGCAGGGGGGCACACAGGCACTCACGGAGGGTCATGGGGGGCACACAGGCACTCACAGAGGGTCATGGGTGGCACACAGGCACTCACGGAGGGGCAGGGGGGCACACAGGCACTCACGGAGGGTCATGGGGGGCACACAAGCACTCACGGGGGGGCAGGGGGAGCACACAGGCACTCACGGAGGGTCATGGGGGGCACACAGGCACTCACGGAGGGGCAGGGGGGCACACAGGCACTCACGGAGGGTCATGGGGGGCACACAGGCACTCACGGAGGGGCAGGTGGGCACACAGGCACTCACGGAGGGTCATGGGGGGCACACAGGCACTCACGGAGGGGCAGGGGGGGCACACAGGCACTCACGGAGGGGCAGGGGGGCACACAGGCACTCACAGTGGGTCATGGGGGGCACACAGGCACTCACGGAGGGGCAGGGGGCACACAGGCACTCACAGAGAGGCAGGGGGGCACACAGGCACTCACGGAGGGTCATGAGGGGCACACAGGCACTCACGGAGGGTCATGGGGGCACACAGGCACTCACAGAGGGGCCTGCTCCTGCAATCCGGCGTACCGCGGTGGACAGCGGTAGACAGGGCCTTAGGATCGGGCTTTGGGGGAGAGCCGGCCAAGCCTGCCGGCCTCCTCATTGGCCAAGATGTAGAGGGCCATGGCGAATCCTGGGCCCCATGAACACACCAGCCCTAGCACTCCGCTGCATAGCAGGCGCACACAGCCATCTTGAAATGGCAAGTAAGCAAGAAAACGAAATAGCGCGCACCCAAACGGTGACAAAGCGAAGCGTTAACAGGCTCCAAAAGGAGCACAAAGTCAAATGTTGCTGAGCATCAGGTCCATTACTACAATTGTGTACCTTCATTTCGTTTTTCTGCACAGGACGTGTGCCACTCGCCGAGGGCCAGGGGATGCATGCCTGCAGCATGGAGATGCACCCAGTGCACTGCGAGGCATCAGATGGTAGGAGGGAGAAAGGAGCAGCAGCCGCTCCGGCGGTCGTTGCAAGAGAAAGAGAGTAGTGATGGGGGAACACATTGCATGGGGCCAGGATCGGGCCTTTGGGGGAGGGCCAGCCAAGCCCGCCGGCCTCCTCATTGGCCAAGATGTAGAGGGCCATGGCCAATCCTGGGCCCCATGCACACACCAGCCCTAGCACTCCGGTGCATAGCAGGCGCACACAGCCATCTTGAAATGGCAAGTAAGCAAGAAAACGAAATAGCGCGCACCCAAACGGTGACAAAGCGGAGCGTTAACAGGCTCCAAAAGTAGCACAAAGTCAAATGTTGCTGAGCATCAGGTCCATTACTGCAATTGTGTACCTTCATTTCGTTTTTCTGCACAGGACGTGTGCCACTCGCCGAGGGCCAGGGGATGCATGCCTGCAGCATGGAGGTGCACCCAGTGCACTGCGAGGCATCAGATGGTAGGAGGGAGAAATGAGCAGCAGCCGCTCCGGCGGTCGTTGCAAGAGAAAGAGATACTTTAGGCTCCATGACATGACTATGTATTGCATTAATGTGTAACCAATTTGTCACCTGTTTATAACTGCAGAGATTTTATTCACCAAGTTGTCTGTAACTAATGCGTGATAACTTTGGGTCTGGGCTTATAACTAATGTAATAAATAAATAAAATAAATAAAATTCAAAGAGGAAGCACAACATAGCATGTGGTCCTGTGCAGAGCAGGAGTTCAGGCTTCAGTTGCCACCCTTACATTTGCAGAGAGGGTAATCTTCATCCTTTAGGCCACTCTGCAAGTAGGGGATTATACACCACTTAACTGAGAAAGTGACCGAGAAAGGGATGTTTACAGGTGGAAACACACAATTAGAGCAAGTGACGAGATTTTTGTGGGAGGAAATAGAACATCACAGAGTATGAGAGAAATGGAATAGTCCCTTTGAGGAGGTGCCACTGGTAGTGGGACTTCTTGGTGATGTCCAAAATGTGAGGAGAGAAAGGGAGTGTGGAGTTGAAGATGACACCAAGGTTTTTTGCCTCGCAGGAATGTGAAGGAAGAGGGCCCAAGGCGGGCGGTCAGAGTGAGAGAGGGAAAGCAGGGGTAGGGGTCCCAATGAGAAGTATCTCTATCTTACTGGCATTAAAGCATTGATTGTTGGAGGCACACCAATCCTGAATCACAGATAGACAATCAGGAATGAGCAAGAGATGAGAGTAGGCAGAGGGGAGCCTGAAGGAAAGCTGAGTGTCATCTGCATAACACTGAAATTTAGAGGCGAAGGTAGCGATCAGGTGGGCCAAAGGGGCCAATTAGAAGTTCAAAAACCAAGGTGAGAGGATAGAGCTCTGGGGAACGCCACAAGTAGAGAGAGAGGTGGTGTAGTGAAAGGGACCAAGTTGGACCTCGGAGGGGCAGTCCAAGGAGAAGTGAAAGACCACAAAATGAGGCTTACTACAAAGAAATGGAAATAGCCAGTCATGAGGTCCAAAAATGTATTTATTCACAACCTGGCCTGGGTCTCAGCGCCCCATGATGCATGCCTACAGACACTGTGGCAGGAGAGAGCCCTGATCAAACAAAATTACATACCTTTATACAAAACAGAATAACATTTGAAACACTTGACCAGCCCCCTCATCTGACAGGGTCCATAGGGATCATGACCTTTCCATTTAGGTAATGTTACTAAAGCAACTAGTTTGCCTTTTCTCCCCATCCTCCTTTTTACAAATTACTGTCTTGGAGCAGGGCAAAACAGTGCTTTGGGGCATATCGTGTTCTCTGATACAAGGTAACATTTGCTATACAGTTTATCTGAGTTGCTTCTGGTGCATAAGGCCAGTCTGCTCTAAAGCTTGGGAATAGGGTTTTCTTTAGAGGAACCCATCGCAGCTGCACATTTATTACAATAGATTGATCGATGGAGAAAACATGGTTGAGACAGGCGGGCACCTAACTCATAGATCAGCGATGCTTCTGCAGAGACTTCAAGGTTCTACAATGTAAGACAAACAAGATCCTCACCAGAATGTGCATTCCTGCCGAGTAATTAGCTAAAAGTTCATGTCATGGTCTTCCACCGCGTTCAGAGTGAGAAAGGCAAAATGAACAAAGAACTGAACTGAACATTGCATCCAAGAGTAAAACAAAAGGGCAGCATGGCCACCATTAGTGTGGCAATAGGTTAATTGTGCAATGCGAATGTGCTAAGGCCAACATGTATTTCTCCTCAGACAACCAGGTTGAAGAGTCATCATCAGAACATCCTGAATCATCACTATCATAAACATTGATGGCCATAAACTCTTTTATTGCAGCTTCCTGCATGATCAGCACATTTGTGATGTGCACCGGTAAGTGTGGGTTTGGTTTCAATATAACTATTGAACGTATGCAGCAATCACCTGTCATGGAAAACTGGACAGGTAGACATTGTATGCAGCAGTAACAGAATAGAATTATTCCAAGGATAATAGCCAAGACTGAGCATATCTTCCAACCACAAGTTCATAGTATACTCCCGAACAATGTACTTAGGTCCCAATCCCCTCGAGGAATGTGTATCTCTGAACCCAAGTTGTGCAATCTCTTTATCACTTGGAAAATGGTGGGGGCGGAGTCAGGTGCGTAAACGCAACACACAGACCTGTTCATTTTGCATACACCACCATGCTCAGCCAGGATGACGTCTAGCACCATCCTGTTCTGAAGGGCTACTAATCTTATGGCCTTTTGCTCTAAAGTCATATTGAACATAATGTTGATAGTTTCATTGATAGTTTTCTCCAAAATCCTAGCCAGTTTTCTAATGTCTTGGGTGTTAATTATTTGTCTCCAAAATGGAACGAAAGATTTAGCAATGTCCCCCAATACCTGCAGGGCGGTGTCACCTTCAATTTCCCTCTTAGGGCGGGTCTTCAATATCAGCCGTAGAAGTATAATAACCCCTGGTAAGAGTATACCTAAATAACATGTTCCTTGCCATTCTTTTGGTAACCAGGAATAAGCTTCAATCCCACAGACAAAATAGATTGAGACCCCTATAGCAGAGGCTTTTCCTCCTTTACTAGAACAGCTGTGTTCATGCATTTGTCATATGAGCCCATAGGTTGGGAACCCTCTTTTTGTATACAGAATGGGACAGAATCAGGATCATGATTGTTTGTCTATGATGGTGGAGCAACCTCCTTATTACCCACTGGAGTCATTTTAAAAGAAATCATAGATTGGTAAGGTCTGGAGTATTTGTCAGAATGCCTGACAGTGGCAGTATTGAGTGTACTTCTATTTGCGAATACTGAGCATCCTAGGGGCAGCAAAACTAATCGATCAAATTAATTTATATTCGTACCATCAAAATTACCAGTGGCACTGTTGTTCCATCATCCAAAGAACAGTGCCCTAAATGCAGAATAACATACAGTAGACCGGGGGAGAGGATGAATATACCAACCTATCCCCTTCTCACCATGCTGTGTCAAATGTGTGCAAACCCAACAGTTGATTTTATTCAAAATAGCATTGGTTGCATTCATAATCATCATGAGGGTGTTGTTATGATAACCCCCTTTATGACTGAGATCAGATGGGTGAAGAGTGTGTGTGTCCACATGTAAGGGAGACATTATAGATACACTGACAGTTGGCAACAGAATATTAAGTGGATGCGTGCTCTCCAAATAGCATAGCACCAGTATCAATGTGACCATCATACAGGTAATGACCAAAACAATTATCCATTTTGTCCTTGGATTTACAGGCCCATCAAACTGCAAATGTACCATGTCCTCATTTAAGTGAGGAGCCCCAAATGCGGGCATAGTCCATCAGCGTCTGTTTAAGGAGCATCACTGATAGGCTTTTATTAGTTCATCTGTTGGTGGCACCTGACCACATGGCCAATCTTGATTGTAGTCTTCTTGCCACTCCCTGCCCCTTCGTTTCTCCAGAGGGGAATGACGAGATGTAATGTCAATCCCTGAACTAAATCCGATTTTGTGGTCGAAGGCTCTACCTCAAAGCTCCAGGTACTGAATGGTCGACAAACAAAGGATCATCAGTTTCCGAAGGAACAATGTTAGACGATTCAGAAGAAGAAGAAAGATATTTTTCCCGAGGCCCCACGGACCCAGGAAGTGGTTCTGTATCACACTTGATGTCGATCAGAACACGCACATGGTGATCGATCTCTTTATTATCGCTCTGGTCGAGAGGAAAAGGCAGTGGCACTCGTTTCACTTGCGTTGGGTGTATCCAATGTTTCGTGCTGGACACACGTACCGCTGTCTGCGTAGCCAATAGGACTTGATAAGGCCCCTTCCAGCGTGGCACAAGGCACGTTTTCTTCTTGAAATTCTTTAATAGGACATACTCTCCAGGGCGAATTCGATGGTCTGGGCCCACGTATTTCTCAGGCAGGACTGCTCGAACCTGTTGGTGAATCAAACGCAAGTTTTGAGTAAACTTGTCACAATCATCAGACAGTAATGTATATTCGCTGTCAGCCAACTTTCTAGGTCTTGGTGCATTCCATACATTTGCAGGTCTTCCCATAATGATTTTGTATGGGGAAAGTCCTGTTTTTGACTGTGCGGATATCCGCATCGAAAGCAAGGCTATTGGTAAAGTGTCAGGCCACTTTAAATTACTGTGCGCACACACCTTCGCTAGTTGATTTTTCAAAATACCGTTGTGGCATTCCACCAAACCGGCACTCTGAAGATGTCTCGTTGAGTGAAAACATTTATCTATCTGTAAACCCACACAGATTTGCAGAATAACGTCAGCGTTAAAGTGCAGTCCATTGTCGGACCAATTGACTCTCAGCAGATCAAATCTAGGAAAATATTCCTTTAACATGGCTTTGGCCATCGACAGAGCAGTATTGTCTTTCAGGGGGAAAGCTTTGACCCATTTGCTAAAAGCACAAATCACAACTAACACGTATCTAAAATTCTTGCAGCGTTCCATCTCGATAAAATCAAAATGAATCACTTCGAATGGCATGGAGGGAGGTCCAAAACTTCCCTTCTGTGTTGATGTGCCCTTCCCAATGTTGTGTTGTAAACATATCATACAATTCTGAACTAAATGTTCCTCTGCAGTAGCTTTAGCCTGAATTTCTTTCACACTGTTAACCCCTTCTTCCATCGAATTAGTGTCAGCAACCCATTTAGCCGAGTCTAACACATACATTCCTGAATGTGGATCAGTGGCAGTCTGTTTTTGCTATTCTGTCAGCAAAAGGCGTTTCCTTTTCCAACATTGTCTGTCACTGTCTGGTGTGCGGCACATTTCATTATCGCTAACTGTGTAGGAAGCGCTAGTGCTGGCACTCTGAGGATGTTTCGTGAGTGGAAAGGTTTATCGATCTGTAATCCTGCATAGATTTGCAGAATAACATCAGCGATAAAGTGTGGTCCGTTGTCAGACCAAATGACTCTCGGCAGATCAAACCTAGGAAAATATTCCTTTAACATGGCTTTGGCCGTCGAGAGAGCAGTATTGTCTTTCAGGGGGAAAGCTTCGACCCATTTGTTAAAAGCACAAATCACAACTAACACATATCTATAATTCTGTCAGCGTTCCATCTCAATAAAATTAAAATGAATCACTTTGAATGGCATGGAGGGAGGTCCAAAACTTCCCTTCAGTGTTGATGTGCCCTTCCCAATGTTGTGTTGTAAATATATCATACAATTCTGAACTAAATGTTCAGCAATTTTCAAGATATTGTTATTGTACCAGACATGACCTAGATGCTGGCATATCCTTTTCACAAATATGTGTGCTGGTCCATGAGCCATAGTAACAACGGCAGTAACATAAGCATTGGGCAGCATCCATCTTTGCTTCTCATTGTCCACCCCAACACCCCTCAACATCCAATCCCGCCAGACCATTCCCCCATTGTTTGATTTCCTCTGCAATAGCTTCAGCCTGAATTTCTTTCATACTGACCATTGAATTAGTGTCAGCAACCCATTTAGCCGAGTCTAACACATACATTCCTGAGTGTGGATCGGTGGCAGTCTGTTTAGCTATTCTGTCGGCAATAGCATTTACTTTTCCTACATTGTCACTTTCTGGTGTGCGGCGCATTTCTTTATCGCTAACTGTGTAGGAAGTGCTAGTGTGACAGCAATTGTACTATCAGAGAACCGTGTTGAATGTTGGTGCCATGTGATGTCAAAAATCCACACTCTGCCCATAATCAGCCAAAATTGTGAACCACTCCGAACACGTACTGGTTGTCGGTATATATGTTTACACTAAGTCCCTGAGAGATTTCACACACCCTAGTCAATACAACAGTCTCCACAGCCTGGTTGGAGTTATGTGGTATTGTTCTACTCTCAACAATGGTGTCTAATGTGGAAATTGCAAAAGCAGCAGTGGAGGTACCATCAAGTAGCTTAACACAAGAACCATCACAAAATAGTTCTCCATCCAGAGGCTTGAAAGGTGTATCGCTCAAATCAATTCTGCCCTTCGTTTCTTGTTCTGTAACATATAGGCAATCATGGGACATGTCATTGGTGTGGTCATCCTCTTGTGGAGACGGCAAAAGTTTGTCCGTATTCAAAGTACAGAATCTCTTAATTTGGATGTGTGGTGCAAATAGAATCAACTTGTATCTCGTTAATTGAGCAGAAGTGAGATGCTATGTTTGTGTTCTGTTTAATAGAACATCAACAGAATGAGGTACTATCAAGGTTAAAGAGTGACCTAAAACCATACCCTCACTTTGTTTTACTGACGCAGCAGCCACAGCTCGCAAACATTTTGGCAAAACGCATGCAACAGGGTCTAACATGGAGGAAAAGTAGCTGCATGGTCTGCTCTTTCCCCCATGTTCCTGTGTCAATACAGCCGAAGCACAACCCTCACGCTCATACACATATAAAACAAAATTCATCTCATAATTTGGTATGCCCAAAACTGGCGCTGAACCCACCACAGCCTTAAGCTGATCAAAAGCATTCTGGCAATCCGTGCCCCATGGCAAAGGCAAAGAACATCCTTCTTTGTCAATACCAATATAGTTTTTATCAAAAGTGAAACATTAGGGATCCACTGTCTACAGTATGAAGCCATGCCAATCAGGGCTCTAATGTCTTTCTGAGTGTTTGGATAGACATGTCAGTGGTGCTCTGTATACGTTCAGGTGTCAGCCATCTCCTCTTTTTTCAACAGGAGATAGCCTAAATACTCTACAATACTGAAACTTTTTCAATGATGCTTTGTGACCATGCGTAGCTAAATGAATAAGCAAGGAAACGGTACCCTGCTTGCAAGCGTCCTCAGAATCTGTGGCAATGAGCAAGTCAGCAATATATTGCAGCAATGTGCAGGTTGACGGCAGCTCAAGCATATCAAGCTTTTCTTTCAATGCCCTACTGTGTATGCTCAGACTCTCATTGTAACCCTGGGGAATGTGTGTAAATGTGAAGGAGCGTACACTTAAGTTAAATGCAAACAGATACCTACTATCTGGGTGTACAGGAATGCTAAAGAAAGCATTCTTTAATCATAACACTAAAATGTGTGGCTGAAGAACATCGGGGACAATCGGAAACTGTGGCACGACAATTTTGTTAATTGCGTGCAAATCAATTAATTAACAGTAGTGCAAGACATTATCTCCTTTCTTATATACAGGAAGAATCAGGCTATTACACACACTTCCAGGAATCTCTTCAATCACACCTCAGTGTATAAAGTCTGAAACAATACTCTGCAATGCACGCTAACCTTCTACTGAAATTTTGTACTGTGGAATGCGGGGCAGCGTAATACTTTTCTTCAAAATTATTTGTACTGGCTCAACTTTCAGAATACCAACATCATTATCATTCACTGCCCATAAGTGGGTTGGCACTTCACTGAATTCACTTGGCAAAGGCATAGACAAAAATTGTGAAGCAGAACTCTGTTGGGGAGAAATCGTCACGTACACTCCATCTGGAGCACAATAAATTACTGCATTCAATTTCTTCAACAGATTTAATCCCACCAAATTTTTGCCACAATTCGTCATCAACAAGAATGGACATGAATTGGTAAATGGTCCCAATGCAATTGGTACTAGCCGAGAGACCGGACTAACCACTGGCGTACTGGAGAACCCTACAGAAACATTGCTCTGCCCTGACAGTAGAATATCTGGAACCCGCACATGATCAATGGAGCACTTCTGTGCCCCGGTATCTACTAGAAAAATATGCTCCCTATTCCGCACCTTCATCTCAACGTAGGGCCCCTTTTGATCTACGTGAATAGGTATTGGCTCCAGACTCTGCTTCAGGCTGTCCTAGCGAAACAGTACATCGTTGTATGTGAAATCTTCAGTGAACCATGTGTGAGTTGGATTATCAAAAACATTCCCATTATTCGAGGTTTGTGGCTGTCCCCCTCACTGACTTCCAATGTTTGTACCTTCTGGCTGGTTTTGCTGATTTTGCGTGCACTGGTATCTACCAGGACCCATAATTCCGGGGCGACCCCTCGATCGCTTGCTCATGGTGCCATATGGGTTATTAGCGCACTGATGGAGAGACCGACATTGTGCCATCCAATGGCCTTCCTGTCTACAACACACACAATGATTCATCTGAGGCAGACCCAACAGCGCTCCGATTTGTGGCAAGAACTGACCTCTCGGTTGTGTATTCCCACCCCTCGAGCCCCTCGCTATTTGCTGTAAAAGGACTCTCGTCCTCAGATCACCCTTCTTCTTTTCCACCTTCTCCTTCTCTTGTTTATTCTGTTCTCCTAATACTGGGCCATGTCTAGTACTTTGGTTTGCGATTTTGCTTGCCATGCACTCTTGGACATCATTATCTGAGTTTGAATGTCAAGCAACAATCCTCGTACAAATTTGTCAACAAATAGTGTTTTCCCTGGTTCTGTACTCAAGTCTTGCCCACTAAAATCTGAAAACACTTGTTCATATCTGTTAAAGAACTCAGTTGCACCCTCGGTTTTACCGTACATGCATGTTGTCAATTTGTCCCATTTAATTCTCTTCTCAGGCACTAAAGTTTTCAGTTTGGTTACTATATTATTCGCCAGCATCAATATAGACTGAGGCGGTTTCTTGCCTGCATTCCTTCCTGCATCAGCTTGTGTCAAAATGTCCCATGTATCGCCCATACTGGCTTGATCATCTACAGTCTTAGGGGCTGATTCACGGAATTTGTTTGCTGAAAAACGGGATTTTGTGTGCCATTCTGCCCACAAATCCCCATTTGCTAAAGAGAGATTTGCGGGCAGAATGGCGCACAAATCTCTGTTTTTCGGCGCACAAATTCCATGAATCAGCCCCTTAATCTGCTTCCATAAACCTGCAGGTAGGATCACAGGAAACATCAAGTCAATATCCCCTAAAGTGAAAATTGACAAATTCAAAACTGATTTGTTTTCTTTATAGAACCCTGTGGGATTTTTCCTAATGTCTGGGATATAGGATTTAGTTGTATTCACTTCCTGCCTCGAAAATGTAACGTGAACAAACTGTGAGATGTAGTGTGCTGCGATAGTGAAGGCAGGTACATTACCTGCCACTGGAATCTCTACTTGTGGGACTAGTGTCAGAGGAACCTCTCTCATGGGTAATTGTAGAGTAGGGAGTTCTGAACGCTTTCTAAGCAATAGAGCTAAATCAAGTGATAAGGAGGCTATCGTAGTGCCAGGTGAAAATGCTTTCTTGTAAATCACCATCATGTCTGCAGGACAACACAAATGTATTTTCATGTATTCATCCTGTAAATACTCAACCATC
Source organism: Ambystoma mexicanum (assembly GCF_040938575.1). Classification (NCBI taxonomy): domain Eukaryota; kingdom Metazoa; phylum Chordata; class Amphibia; order Caudata; family Ambystomatidae; genus Ambystoma; species Ambystoma mexicanum. Next base: position 767,990,188 of record NC_090941.1, read on the forward strand.
ACTTGTAACACCTTCCGTTGCATATCCGGAATATACTGGCTAAATTTATCATGCATTTCAATAGGGGGAAAATAGGCGTCTGAAATCTATCTAAGTGCGTCCCTTGTACAAATGCGCATTTCTTCACTAACGGGACGCAAGAATTGCTTGTGTACTTGCCATGTATTTTGCTTATCCTTATTCAATCAATCCCCATGTAGGTGATCAAGTTTTGTCTAATAAACAAACAATTTCGCAACATGCTCACGTATTTTAGTCGCTGTATCTCTCGAAAAAGACAAAAAGATAAAATCCTGCATTTCTTGTGGAATAGCTGAATCAGTGAAATCATTACATTTTTCAGCAAGATACACTCCCATTTGTTCTATCAACACTTTATGTTCAGGAATATCCCCATGGTCGGACATTGCACTTAAAGTAATTGCAGCCGGTAACAAATGTAAAAATAAGTCCTACGCACTCAGCGGTGGAGGAAATACTGGTGCAGTGGTAACAAAGAGTGTAGCTGCAGCTGCTACAATTGGACTGGGTACAGGTACAGGGGGAGGTACATAAGGAGGCGGTGCAGTTGAATCAGCTCCTGAATCAGATCTCTGCTCATTCAGTAACGTATTCAACAACTCATCCAACACATGCAAATCTTGCTATGGATACATTTTCTGCACGTCTAATTAAAAGGCCCTTTCCAGGCTCCTAATGGCCTTGCTCTGTTTCTGTTGATAGTGTTCTAAAGCTTTCTCAGCATTTGTCATGAGTCTATGTGCATGCTTCTCTCTACTTCTGAGTCGCTTATTCGCTTCCTTCTTCCAATCTCTTACAGCGTCAAATGCAGCTGGTCTAGCTTTCTTACGTAACAATACAGATTCCAAATATTCTATTCTTGCCAACTCAAAGCATCCCAGGACTGGCCACTGAAGGTCAGGTGCATGTCTGGTTTGTCGATGCCAAACATCATTGAATACAATCGCACCTATGCCATACGATATGTGCATGTCATACGCTGCCGACTCAGCAGGTGGTGCAGGTTGACTATGTTTCAAATTCTTAGATTGTCGTCCTCGGCAACAAAACATTGCAAAACAGGATAACAAATTACAAGGCATACTAAAATCACAGTCTTACCTGATCAACATTATTTGCACAAATATACTACCAATCAAATTCAAATTCAAAATCACCAGGCCATTCTCTTACTGAAACATGCTCACCTGATTTCTAAACAAGTTCAATCGAACGATCGTCATGGCTGGCAATTTCTCCCAAGTGGCAGACCAAGCCTCTATTCAGGAACCCTCACTGCGATGTCCTGTCAGTGCTGCGATCGGCCAGAGATCAGTTGTAGCAGTCTGCGCAGAAACACGTCTCTTGTGCAGGGGCCCCTTTTACTCACTGATCCCGATCCAACGGCCTCGTCTTCATCCAACAAAAATGGAACATCAACGGAAGGGTTCCGATTCAGGTGCCATCTGAAAGACCACAAAATGATACTTACTACAAAGAAATGGAAATAGCCAGTCATGATGTCCAAAAATGCAAAACAGAATAACATTTGGAACACTTGACCAGCCCCCTCATGTGACAGGGTCCATAGTGTTCATGACCTTTCCACATAGGTAATGTTACTAAAGCAACACGTTTGCATTTTCTCCCTGTCATATTGATGATTTACTGTCTGGGAGCAGGGCAAAACAGTGCGTGGGGACATATCGTATTCCCTGGTACAAGGTAACATTTGCTATACAGCTTATCTGGGTTGCTTCTGGCACATAAGATCAGTCTGCTCGAAAGCTTGGGAACAGGGTTTTCTTTAGAGGAACCCATAGCAGCTGCACATTTATTACAATTGATTGCTCGATGGAGAAAACATGGTTGAGACAGGCTGGCACCTAACTCATAAATTAGTGATGCTTCTGCAGAGATTTCAATGTTCTACAGTGTAAGACAAACAAGACTCTCAGCAGAATTCCCATTCCTGCCGAGTAATTAGCTAAAAATTCATGCCACGGTCTTCCACTGCGTTCAGAGTGAGAAAGGTAAAATGAACAAAGAACGGAACTGAACATTGCATCCAAGATGGCGAGTAAAACAAAATGGCAGCGTGACCACCATTAGTGTGGCAATAGGTTCATAGAGCTATACGAATGTGCTTAGGCTATGTATTTCTGTCGGACACTTACACTAAATATATTTTCACAGCAGGGCATCAGCCACTCCAGGGATGATCTGTGATGCCCAGGTTCTCACATAGTCGATTGATCAGGATGTTGTGGCTGACTGTGTGGAAAGCAGATGAAAGATCAAGGAGAATGAAGACAGAAGGAATGCTGCAACCAAGGTTAGAGAGCAGATCTTCATGGGTGTTCAGGAGAGCCAGACGGATGGTCATGGAGACAGCCACCAGATTCAGTGTGGAGAGAAAGCTGTGAGATGGCCAGCTTTTACAAGAGTTTGCCCAGGAAAGGGGTGATGGAGATTGAGTGATAGTTTGCCGGGCAGGTAGGATTGGCAGATGTCTTCCTGAGAAGGGGATGCACAAGACAGTGCTAAAGGGGAGAGGGGAAAGTTCCAGTGGCAAAATAGTGATTACAGAATCGGACAAGGTTGGAGTGAGGGTGTCAATATGGTCCTTGATGGTTCAGGAGGAGCAAGGGAGCACCTGTTTGGATGACACTTTCACAGATCAGACTCAACCTCATTAGGTGCTGTCAGAGAGAAAGAGGAGAAAGGAGGAGGAGAGGTACAGATGGCATATAGGTTGCTGAGAGAGGAAGAGGGAGAGAAAGAGGAGATAGAGGACAGGATGTCCTGAGTTTTAGTGGAGAAGTGAGAGGCCAAAGCTGTAAAGAGGGCCTGGGAGGGAACAGGAGAGGTAAGGACCTCAGCAGGATTGGCCAGTTCCTTGCAGTTTTTAAAGAGTTTGGCCGTGTTGTTAGAGACCATAGAGATGCAGGAATGAATGTGGTATCTCTTCCTGGACAGGACAGAAAGTCTGTATTGCCTTTGGAGCAGGCGGCAGACCAGATTTTCAAAGGATGCACCTGAAGCCCACCACTTGCTCTCAGCAACCCTGCACTTGCATTGCACTTGGAGGTAGGCTTCAGCTGGATTCTCATGACAGGGGCAAGGATGTCCATTGTGTTGGAAATAGAAAGATGCAGATTAGAAAGGGCTGAGTCAGGGTGTGAGTCAGCCACAGGAGTAGGAGGAGGAGAGAAAGTAGAGACAAAGACATCCACTGATATATGCTCCATGGGCTGAATGAAGGAGAAGGTAGTTGGCCGTGCTGGGGGGGGCTTTCCCTGAGGGATAGTTTCAGATGAGAAGAGAGTAGAAAGTGTTCAGTTCAAGACCTAGCAGTGGTGAGAGTGGGATGCCTGATGTAATGAGAACATCCAAAGTATGTCCGGCAGAGTTTGTCGGGCCAGAGGGCAGAATTGAAAGAGAGAGAGTGTTGCAGAGGTTGCATAAAAGCCCAGAGAAGGGATCAGAAGCATCCAGGTGGATGTTGAGATCTCAGAGGAGAAGTTGAGAAGTAGAGGCAAGGAGAGAAGAGGAGAGGTTGGCTCATTCAGAGAGGAAAAGGGTGACCTAACCCTGGTTACTTCTATTTGTTCGTTTAAGGGTGAGGGACCTTTTCCATCTCAAATGTGCATCGATTTTAGGCAAATATGTAATGTGCACATCATTTTGGTGTACTTCCAGAGTGAGTATGCTTATCAGCACAATTGAGCATATCCCTCCCAAATTTGGTGGCAGCTTCATATATGCTCTGGATCCACAGGCCAAAGAGTGTTACATCAATAATGTGGTGCCTATTTTCCTCTACTTTCACTGTGAAACATAATGTGTCATTTTTCACAGGTTATTGATTTGCACCACATCATCCCTTCAACCCATCCTGCAGAAGTAAATAACTGTCCATATATTAATAACTGGGGTCTCTCCCAGCACCCTTTTACCCAAGGCGTCTCTTTCCCTACAACATTTGGCATTGCAACAACTTCTGATCTACTGTTGTAGAGTCCCCTTTATTTGGTTCGTCTAATACATATTTTACCATCTTATTTTTCCATCATAGTCTTGGTTTTTATATAACTATCCTCATTGGGGAATGTGCTTTTTGACATCCATCATAAAGCGGCCCATCTTCCCACAAATTGTCCAGTAGTTGTGCACAGTGAAAGATGGGTTAGGCAATGAGCATCATTTGCAGGTACTTCTGTTGCCGCAAATGTCCTGGACGCCCTCATGGAGTCGGAAAGGAGGGAGTACACATAGCAGTTCTCATCAGATGTCCCTCTCCGTACCCGGGTCATGTACTGATATCACATATTATTGGTCACCTGGGAAGAGTCAGTCATGTATGCATTTATATTTTGGGAATAATGTTTAGCATTTCTTTTCAGCCTATTCATTTCCTTACTGGCAATAGAAAAGTGTTGGGCGACTATTTCGTCTAAAGTGTGAATGTGGGTCACATTATTATACACTGGCATGAGTACATTATAAAGGACCAATTCTCACTAGGCTAAGAGGATTAAGAAGTTGAGGCAGCAAAATGTAAAGAATGTTGCTTCAAACAGTACTGCTAATGTATTTACGTGTTGCAAAGGGGCACATGCATTAACTGGTCTGCGTGCCAAAAGTCTATCTCACAAAATTAATTTAAAAAGACCAATCTTTTTCTTTTCATTGTGTTTTTCAAATTATTTCCAAGATGCAAGTGACTACAAGGAACACTGCACAATTATAGCTTGAAGAATTCTTCCAAAAATAAATGTAGCCTTTGCGTCCACCAAAAGAGTGGCGTTATGCACAATAATTCAAGAGAAAATGGCTAACAGTATCACTTTTAATGTCAACATCGTATGTCTGTATTTTTCTCCTCTTACAAAAGTGTTTATCTTTTTATTTGTTTAGGTAAAATCCTTATGGAAAACGTTCACTCGATTCTGTTTATTCACTGAGTTATGGAAGGACAGTTTATTGTCGATTTTTAGTGTGCTGGTTGTTGTCTGCTCCTTGTGGCCAATTGTGCCTGCATCCACGTCACCTCTTCTTCACCTTCAGCTTCAGGGACTGGTGGCAGCAGAGTCTTTCCTTTGTAGGGTCCGATGTCCCTAAGGTGGAGCCAGTTTTGCCTGCCCTGGACATGTATAGCAGTGGGTGAGACCTCAAGGTGATATTTCTTCGCTGACTGCCTCATTCTTCTTTGACACCCTTGCCGATCTAAAAGCTGTTGAGACATAAAAGCAACACTCACCATCAAAGCAGCCAGGTATTCATGCATTTCAGAACCAAGCACACCAGAGGCATTATGGGTGCCAGTTTGAGCTATAGTGGGAGGAGTAAGAGGTATATGCATAAAGCGTCGCATCGCCAGCTCGTGAGGAGTCAGGTGATGATCTAAGATGGGCTGATTGCATAATGCAAATTGGCTATGGGTAGGCAATGGAGCAATTCTTTTTTCAGGGTCATTTTTAGCTTGGCTATTCGTTCTTTGAGAAGGCGGTTGAGGCATTCACAAATCCTGTTTGCCTGCTGAGGAAAGTGTATGCTTAATACGCAGTAGAATTGTGATGTGCTCAAATAATTGATTTACAAAATACGGTCCATTGTTAGACCCCAGAACTTCACACACTCCCCACAGGGTGTGTGCATGGACTGGCTTCACTCCAGCAGGAAAAAGGACACACAACTACTAGCATATATATGTAGCCCTTACAAACTTGGAGCATATCTAGATAATCAATATGCAAATGATGGCATGGTCCAGCAGGACAAGGTATTGGTCCTCTCACTGTTTGCAGTGTGTGCCCTGCTGTGAATTTCTGACAAATTATACAAGTTATGATAAGTTTGGACACAAACCAGTCTTTTGATATCAGGGCTGCAAAATTCTCTCGCGTTGTGTGCTCTAGGTAATGCAGTTGGTCTAATGCTACTTTAAGCAATCCAAGGTGCATAACTGGCTTGCCGGTGCTGTCCTGCTGCCACATTCATATTTGGGGGACAATGAGCACCCCCAACATTTCCATAAATCCTGCTCTTCCTATGGAACGCATCTCTGCAATTCAGTGATCTGGGTTATGGGCAAGGTATTAAATCCTTCTCTTTCATTGATTTGTTGCACACTCATGTGTATGTATTAGGTGCTCTCTCAAATTCAGATATTTTAGGAAAAAGTACACTGCTTTTTTGGCCTTTATGATGATGCTTTTGTTAGTGCAGGAAATTAATTCTCCCCCTTAGTGTGGGCTACACACTTCACCACGGCGATGGGCAATGGTAGTTTTAATGCATCTATAAGCCTGCCCAATAATGATGCATGCTGTACTTGTGTGATTTAACAGCCATTATTATGCTGGTAGATCTGCTGTTGACAATAATTGTTCACAGGTCTAATGGCCTATCATCACTGGATCTAAGATCACACTGTAATATGCTAGTGGTTTGTGTCCTAGCGTTGTCTTCTGATTGAGAACTGCTGTCATTACTCCAGATGAATGTGCGAATATGAAAAATCTTCACTGTAATCAGGAATCCCTAAAATGGGTGCTGTGCATAATGCCCTTTTAAAATCATTGAATGCTTCTGTCATGTCGCCTGTCCAGGCTATGTCACTGTCATCTTTCTGAGCTTCCTTGAGTCATTTTAAGAGAGGCCTGATGTATGTACTATAATCAAAGACCCATGCCCTGCAGTAATGGCAAAGGCCCAGAAATGGTTGCATCTCCTTCGCTGTTTTTAGTTGAGGTGTTTTCATGATTGCTTCTGCTCTTTCATGGCTTAATTTTCTTCCTTCTTGGGATAACAGTTGCCCTATGTCCAAAACTTCTTCCTGGCAACATTGAAATTTCCCCTTGTCTACTTTGTACCCCTTCTCTGGCAAGACTGTAATCAACTGTATTGAATGTTTCTGCACTGATTTCCTGTCTTGCTGCACACTAAAATGTCAGCTACGTATTGTATCACTACACTGTTGAAGTGTACATTCCCTAGGTCCATCTTAAAGACCCTGGTGAATATTGATGGGGACTCACAGTTCGTTTGGGACAAAGGACTGTGTGTCCACTTCTGATTTTTAGATGAGAATTAAGTCAACACTTGTGACTCTTCATGAAGGGTGATTGAAAAGAAAGCATTCTTTATATCAATCACTGTCAAATATTTGGCTGTGGATGGGATATTACATAACATTGTGGCTGGGATTGGGACCAATGGGAATTCTGCTTCAACAATATTGTTTAGGGGGCATAGGTCCTGAATACATTTCCAAGACCCCCCAGTCGCTTTTTTAACTGGGTACACCGCTGTGTTACAGGGGGATTCTGATGGCACTAATATTCCCTGATGCACTAAAGCAGAAATTGTGTCATAAATGCCCTCACATGCTTCTTTTTACATTGGAAACTGCCTCACTCATCACAAAATTGCCCCTGGCTTCGGTTTGATCCTAACTGCACATACTCCTCCCAGTAGGCCAAAGTCATATGGACTGCTGGTCTACGAGATACTTGGCACCCGTGCTAAGGCTTCTCAAAAAAATGATGGCATTGTTTTTATCAATGCCATTCTCTGTGGCACTTCCCGGTTCTCAATTCTCACCCAATAGTTAAGGCTTATGTAAAACACTACCTCATCTTCAGAGTCATCGTCTTTAAACCGTTGCTCATCTGTCAAATCAGTCAGTTTGTGTACTTCATCAAGAGCTATCACTGCTCACCATGCTTTTCAATCGTCATCAGTCCCGCGAATAATCACCCTCTCTTCTCTCACTTTGATTGGTTGTAGTTCGAGTGGAAAGACATGTCCTTCCTCCTCATCCATATGTAGTTCTGGTCTAAATACAAATTCTGCAGGTAGTCACACTAGTTTACCCCTTATGCCAGGAAGCTTTGCTAGTAAAGGATGTACCCCATTAAGAAATACTCCCCAGTCCATTGGCATGCCACGCTGTGCTCTATGGCCAAAAAATGCCGATATGATTCTTGTGCATTTACAAAGTGAATCCCTGGGCTGGAGCACACTATCCCCGGGTCAGTAAAGGATATGGTTAAGCTTGTTCATCATATCCCTTCCCATTATAATAACTGGTATCTTGCTGGAAAGGTAGTGGCATGGAAAGGTCATGTTCTTCTATAGTGATAGGTACATCCTCAGCAAAAGGAACCACATTTGTAGCCCCACAAAAGCCCTGTGCATTCATGGCAATGCCTGAAATTGGATATTCCCCCTCCCTAGTCCACCCAGAATCTACAAGGAAGGAAAATGTCTTTTCCCATATGGTCATCCCTACCCGTAGTTCCTCTTGTGGGTCTGGTGTAATGGATAGAATTGAAAACACCAAATCACTATGTGTGCTGTCCAATTGTGGGTATAAATATATCCCAGTACCACGGTAAAAGGGTTTTCTTCCACCACAGTTACACTCCCTATTCTGTGTGTGAGTGTCTGTGATCATGTACTTGAATTCCAAGTTGCCGTGGTATTCTGCTGAACTGGGGCTTGTGATTGCATCTGTGCTTGATGTGTCTGCATGGGGACTTGCTGCGCTTGCATTGGTGCTTGCTGTGCTTGTTGTATTACATATGTCTGATACCGAGTGTGATCTTGGACATACCATTCAGGTGGCTCTGCACTGTATGTTGGGGGGTATGCTATCCCCCCTCTTGGATCTTGCCAGTTCTGAAACATTCCTCCCCTGATTCTGTATGCTTGAGAGATGTGCCCCATTCTTCCACATGTCCAACACTGTTGAGGCAGTCCTCGCAATCTAAGCTGTCCCACAGGAGCTTGAAATCCAACTCTGCTTCCTCTAGGTGCAACCCCTTTTCCTTGTGGCCAATAATTGTATGTTCCCCTAACTGCAAAATTTCCTCCAGCCACTGGCTGTGCTTGCTGTGTGTCTTGTGCAAGCACTCCCTCTCTGCTAATTAACCCAGCTCCTTCCACTGAACACTTCAACATTTTTTTATGAACTAACTTTGCTCCCTCCAACATTCTTTCCTCAAGTTTCTTTCTGGCTTTTTCCTGCAGTAATTGACAATGATGAAATATAGTCAATTGAATCAATGGCCATGGTTTTGCTTCCATTCCCACACATGTTTTCACTTTTCTCTGCACTGACTCGAGTAACCCCTGACACAATATGTGATAATAAAATAGCTATAGTCTTGTCCCATATTTCTCTCATCTCAAGACACCCCCTCTCTTGAATATCTTGAATGTAAGCAATTGGCTCTTCATCATCACGCATTTTGTGCATCATGATTGAACTCATCTCTGACGTATCTGGATATTTCTAGCCACGCATCTGCCCTGCAATTGTTAAATGCTGCTGCATCATGAATCTCATTTTGAACCGTCACCCCAGGGTACCCTGTCCAGTTCTAAATGTAGTCAGCTCTCTCTCCAATGGTGGCAGCAAGCACGCTTGTTATGTCGCACACTGCTAACGTCATCCCTGCTTTCATTCTCTCTAATTCATAATTCCATTTACCCTCTCCAGATGTCATGAATGGTAGTGTACGCCTCAAATGATCTTTATTCATTTGTGGCCATGGTATACATTGCTGCCGTCCTCTTCCTAACAATGGGAATTGCATTAATCCTGCTTGATGTTCACATCCATCTGTGCCCTTCATTTTGATGACAGCGTCTGTCACGCTCACTTTCTATCTCCCTGGTAATGTTCTTAACCTGTCTATATTCAGGGTGGGCTCCTCCAAACTATGCAATTGTCGTTTTGGACGTGTGGGGTATGGTACAGGTTATGGCCATTCTCCTTCTTGTTCTTCCAGATCAGAGCACGCTATCTCTTTCACTGGGCTGAAGCCTGTGGAGTGGCCTTTCGTGGGCCCCTCCCTTTCTCATTTTTACTTTAATGTCTCTCCTTTTCTGAAAACATCCTCCCCCAACTTCCATCACTTCCCTTGGCATCTCAGTCCTCAAAAACAAATCTTTATAAGGGGCTTGTTCTATACAATCCACTCAATGCCTTTCCTAATAAGCTCTCTTCTGCTCTTCATGGGGATTCTAGTACATACCTCTTTATCTTATGGACGACACCACTGTCCTTCCTATTTCTGAACAAATTACAAATCCTTCTTCTCATTGCTGCTCCCTCATCTTTACCTGGGATTGTACAATTTTTAATTCTTTCATCCATTTCTCTAATACACCTTTCTACACTTCTTTCTTTTTCCTGTTTCTGTTCCTCTTTTCTCCTTCTCTCGAAACATTTGTTAATTGACAATCGTTTCAGCTTCTTTTTGCCATTTTTCTCGGCTTTGTTCCATCTCTTGCTCTCTTTCTTCCTCCATTTCCTTAGCTCTATTTTCTCTGCTTCCCTTTGTCTTTCCCTTTCTTTCTTTTGTTTTCTCACTCTTTCCCTTTCTTCTCTCACTCGTTCCTTTTGTCTTTTGTCTAGCTGCCTCCTCTACTCTTCCTGTTGCTTACCTTCTTTCTCTTTATCTGCTTCACATTTCCTTTCCCGTTCCTTCTCTTCTTCAATTATTCTGTCACATTCTCTTTCTTCATCCTCCTGCTTCCTACTCTGTCATGCCTTTTCTTCCTATTTTCTTTCCTCTTCTTCCTCCTTTGCCTGTATCTCTTTAATTTCCCTTTCTCTGTCTCTTGCATCACTCCTGTTCCTTGAATCTAATTTAAGCAATATTTGTCCTCCTACTCACTCATTCAAAGTGATCGCTGCCTCTTCCTTATCACTCAGTCTGCCTTTCTGTCTGTAGATCTCTTCCTCAGCCTCTGTTAGCTTTGCCTGGAGCTTGCTCATTATACTCATCTTGCATAGACACTGGCCTTTGTTTGTTATTTAATTTAGCTCCATTGATAGCATCCTCACAACTGTAAGTTGGTGCCGCCTACACAGGAATTGTATAGCCAGCTGCTGCTTTCCATTCTTTCAATGGGTAACATCCCTGCCATTCGTCTGATGGATCAATGCTCTAGGGAGGAGGAGGCGAGGGTGCTGTTCCCTTCCCTTCATGCTGATTAAGCATCAACTCCCTCTCGGAGGGATCCTCCATCTCGTCCCCATACATCTTCCATAACACTAGAATGGCTGGTCTTATTTGCAAATTTTTCCCCTTATATGCAGCGTATAAATATGTTGTCATGTGTTGCAAGACTAATTTCGAAAGAGCCCCCCCCCCAGGGATAGGGCATAAACATTTTGTCTGCTGTGCCATGAGGCCACTCAGAATGGTACTTACATATTTTAGTTTTTTATCTAGGCAAAGACATACATACATGCATAATGGAAATGTATCCCATGATGGCAAATCAAGCTCTTGACTGCTGATACTTACCAGACCTAAATAAACCTTAAAAACTCTCAGCTACAACAACTCCTAAGTCAAGCACCACAAATGCTGCCCATGCTCAGGACCACGCCCTCTGGGTCCAACCCACAGCTCCACATGCTCTACAATGCAAACCAATATCCACAACATTTTGCTTTTTACAATTTAAACCACTTCTCACCCGGGTGCCAGCAATCACTACGCATATAGGTGCACCTTCAGTATAATATAACACAACAAAACCCCCACAGCCGTCTGCCTGCCCTCTTGAGAAGATATCCTTATTTCTTAGTATTACCCCAGACAGGGCATGGTACACTCTTCCTTGGCTTAGTTGTGGTAAATCTCTTTACTCTTAACAACTTAATACCTTGTCACAAGGTTTAGAGCACCACCTTCCATAACCTTGTTACAGACATCATAAACAAATAGTTTATAATCTCACAGTTCCCCAATATACATAGATCAATCCCTCCCTCCTTCATTTGCCAAATTGATGCTCTATACTTACATCCATGGATCAGGCGAGGCCTTCGGTATTGATCCTCCCTCAATCGGCCACTCGCCCTAGCCCTGTGGGTGCCTGTGAAGACTGGGCATGATTTTCTTCAAGGGGGCTCCTGTCCACCATCTCAATTCACACCTGAGACACCTTTCTCCACGGATCACTCCGCAATCCTCAGGCTTACAGCAGGGGGCATTGACTATCCGAGGGTCTGAACTCAACCATCCTCTGCTACCATATGTAAACTGGCACTTGGAAAGTCCCAGCACCAGCGGAACAGACAGCTGGGAAGTCCCACAGCCAATAACAGTAATAGTCAAGGTAAAGGCCTGTTTTATTAACAATCCAGATAAAACAGAGACAACAAAACCTGAGATTTTAAGACAAAAATACATTGCAACCGATGTGACACTGCATTCCTGGTTAAAAATACATACAGGGTCTGGGGATTGCTTAAGGGAATTGTCTACATATACAATATGTAGAGTTTAGTATTTTCGTTGGTCACGCCTTGGACCACCCCTACATTGATACAAGTATGAAAGACATCATCTTGTTAATAAGTAATTGTCTACTGTAACAATTATAAAGCAGCATCATCATGAGAATTGTGATTGGTTGGCAGAGGTCTTGCAAAACCTGAAAATGTGGCAGGTCATCAGCATATGAGCAAAAATAGTGCTAGGGGGAACGATATCAAGGAACTGTGTCAATAAGAAACCATCCCCGATTTCCTAGGCCACATGCCAGGGTGTCTAGCTTGGAACTTGGCCTTGTCCAGGGTCTCTTGTTCTGGGAATCTGTGGGGAGTTGAGGCATGTGTCGATCTGTGTGGAGCGTAATAAATGGACACTGTTCTCCAATCTTATGTCATGTGTGAAGAAACCACATTTTGAATTATTTTGCTTGGCTTTTATTAAGATTTGAGCTCATATTAAAACGGTATCTTTACCCTCCCTGGCCACTGGAGACTTGTGCGAGCTGCCTTTCTTTCAGCATTAGCTTCTAATTAATAGGCACGTGGCATTGATAGGCTGTTTATTCTTTTACCTAAGCTAAGAGCAATATGCTTATGGCTTGGGAAATATTATCTTCTGTTCTCTTCAAAGCTAACCAAACCTCCCTTTCGAATGGATTTTGTTCTCCCAAGTATTCCCTACTTTGAAAATTATCTTCCAGCTTCAGCTGCTTCAGAAAATATTTTTCTTGACAGAGGGCGCTGTGCAGTAGTGCCGATGACTCTATGTCCCTCAAAGTCCTCTGTCCGATGTTCGTCGTCATCCGCAGTATATGTACCACCCGCAGCACCCGTTAACTTCAATCGTGTTTTTTCGATGCAGCTTTTGCTTAGAAAGAAATGACGGCGTGCTTCGGTTCATTTCATTAAAAAACATCATGTCTTCACCGTCCACTCCATCGATGCCCAAGACGGGTTTTCAGAAATGTCAGGATTGTGGGTCGAAGATGTCCATCACCGATCCCAACCGCATTTGCCTGTGGTGCCTCGGCATGGAGCATCGCATGAAGGAGTGCAAATCCTGTAAGGCGATGCCATACAAGGCTCTGAGAGAGCATAAAGGTAAATTGGCATTGGATAGAATTCCATCCCCAAAAAATGTACTTCTGATGAGTCAAGAGATTCACCTTGTCGAAAAAAAAATTGAAGAAATCTCGATCTACAAGTTGTTTGCATCATTATTCATCTTCTTCCAGGACGTTGAAGGAAAGACTACATAGGTTTCCTTCTTCCCCGAGTGGCTCCTCACCCGAGAGAATAACATACCCAACTAAATCCAACTCCCCAGCTGAATGGGAAGAGTTTTGGAGGGAAATGATGAAAATATTAGAGAGAGAATCCCCTACTCTGTCGAAAGAACGGAAGAAAGACCATGTCCCGGTCGCGCTGCTTAAAGAGGACAAGACGAAGTCTAAGGCAAAACCCTGTGCACCCCTCAAGTCTGGGACACAAGCCTGATGAAAATTGACAGCCTTCGAAGCCCCAAAAGAGTGAAAAGGTGTGAAGGACCACGACAAGTCATGAGTCCGGCCCTTTTAGGGTTCTGTTGAAGACAACTTTGACAAAAACAAAATCGGTTCCAGTGACACCCTCGACTTCGGAATCTTCGACATCCTTATCAAAGCCACCAACACCTAAGTCGAAGACTTCGATGCCATTGGTCATGAGGCCTACTTTGAAGACTTTTTTGGAGCCATTGACGGCAACACAAGAGAAATCTTATAAGCCTCTACCACAAAAAGATTTCTTCGAATCTCTTTCTTCAATCTATGAACAACATGAACCAACTGATGAGGATCAAACACCTTTTGGTCTTCAGTATGGCACTCCCAATATGTTTATCCGAGATTAATCTAGGTTTAAAGATCTGTATGAGAAACTACAATCAGCCAGTGGAGTAGATATATCTCCTGAGCTAGAATTTGAAAAGCCAGATCATGCAGATCATGCTGATAGCTCATATAGACAATTAATGAGCAAAGTATTGGAATATTTGGGATAGAGTAGACCTGCTCCTCCTTTTCAGCAGTATGACTTAACTGACATATTAGTCCAAGGTCCACAGCGGGATACCATGTTGCCCTTCCACATAGCTTTGCAAAAAATGGTTACAACACATTGGGAAACCCCAGATTATATTTCTGCGGGTTATACGAATTTTCCCAAGAAATATAGACCATCAAGCAGTGACACAGATTACTTAACCAAGCACCCAACTCCGGAAAGTTTGGTAATCCAAGCAGCCACGTTCACAAAACAATCTGCTTACCCTACCATTCCTACAGACAGGGATGATAAACGGGTGGAAGCTTCAGCGCTGAAAGTATTTACTGCCAGTAGCATGGCCTTGAAATCGGCAAATGCCACTTGTGCCTTATCTAAATTTTCGTTCATCCTGTGGGATTGCACACCAATGGAGACTGACCACTTCCCCAAAGGGGAAGAGAGAGATGGCTTACTGGCTATCATCAAGGATGCTAAGGAGGCAATGTGTGAGTGCCTCCAGTCATGTGTGGATTCTACAGATGGTGTTAGCAGATCCATGGTGACTAGCACCGTGCTACCCAGATTTGCGTGGCAGAGGAAGTCTGGATTTGCACAAGACGTGCAATCTAGATTACTCAATATGCCTTTTGATGGCTATTTGATAGCAAGACTGATGAAAGTCTGGAAAGGCTACAGACCTCAAAAGCGGCAGCTAAATCTCTTAGTGCCACTATTAGACAGCCTCAACATTCCTACTCTGGTACATCATCTTGGAGGGGTAAGTCCTTTAGTTTCTACTCCTCAATTGGAAGGGGGAGAACACAAGCCAGTCATAGAGGAGAAAGAAGATTCCCTCGTGCTGGATGAGGGAGAGGTGCTAAATCAGCCCAAGAAGCGGCAGCTTAGCCCTCAGCCGCTGTTTCATCCACCTCAATACCTCTCTGAGGCCTTAATCCACAAGACCCCAGTGGGAGGAAGGCTCTCACAACATCTGAAAGAGTGGGGAGACATTACTACAGATGCTTGGGCAATGGAAACGGTAGTCCTGCTGCCTTCCTTTTCTAAAAAAGCCCCAGGATCGTCCACCAGGGAACTGCTCATTGAAAATTCCAAATCTGCTCTTTATTCAATGAATGTTGATCCTGATAGAGAAAGGTGCAATAGAATCAGTACCTTCAGTGGAGAGGAACAAGGGTTGGTACTCCCCGTATTTTCTAATCTTCAAAATGGACAGAGGATTGAGACCCATCTTGGACTTAAGAAACTTGAACAAGTTCCTCAGGAAGGACAAGTTCAAGATGGTTAGTTACCCTTTCTCAGATACTTCGGGCCCTCAGCTCCAAGACTGGATGTTATCACTGGATCTCAGATTGCTTACTTTCATGTGCCTATCCATCACAAGCACAGAAAGTACCTGAGGTTCACATTTGGTTCCAATGATCAGTTTCGAGTTCAGCCATTTTGGCTGACCTCCTCCCCGAGGGTTTTCACCAAGTTGATAGCGGTGGTGGCAGCGAGTCTCAGGATAGGAATTATTCATGTCTACCCCTACGTGGATTATTGGCTGATCAGGGATCGGTATCCAGAAAAGACCCTCGAGCATCTTAGCATGACTTGACACTTTCTCCACAAACTGGGCTTCTCCCTGAATTACACAAAGTCAAACAGGATACCATCTCAAACACTCCAATATATCACAGCAGTCCTGGATGCCCCCTCAGGAAAAGCCTTCCCAAATGAGGTGAGGGCTCATCACATTGTGCAGATGGTCACCAAATTTCAGAGTGCCCAGTGTCTTCCGGCCTTCTATTTTTTGAGGTTGCTCGACCTCATTGCATCCTACATTTTCCTGGTACCATAGGCTCGCCTGAGAATTAGATCTCTCCAATGGGCTCTCAGGATGCAATGGCCCCAATTCTCAGGCAGGATGTCAGACCTCCTTTAGGTTCCAAGCAGAGTCACACAGGACCTTCTGTGGTGGGCCTGCAAGGACAACATTCTGAAAGGAGAACCTTTTTGGCAGCCATGGCCAGAGATAACAGTAGTGACGGATGCCTCACTCACGGGGTGGGGAGCCCAGACCAACGATTTGACAATCAGCGGTTGTGGGTCTCCATCGGAGTCCAAACTACATTTCAATCTTTTGGAGCTAAGGGCAATCAAAATAGCGCTGAAGGCCTTTCTACACTCTTTGCAGGGAAAGAATGTCCTGATAATGACAGACAACACAGTGGACATGTACTGCATCAACACGAGAGGAGGTGTAGGGTCACTACCACTGGGCAGATAGGCAATGCAACTCTGTTACAGGGCAATTCAAGAATGAATCTCCCTATCAGCAGTTCACATAGCCAGAGAGTAGAACACGGTGGCGGATGCTCTGAGCAGGCAGAGCACAGTCTTGCACGAGTGGGAATGAGCTCAGGAAGTCCTTGAAGAGGTTTTCACCCTATTGGGGAACCCCTCAAGAGGATCTGTTCATGACCAGTGTCAATCGGACGTGCAAGCTTTTCTGCTCCAGGAATTTCCCCGAAGGGGAGCTCTAGGAGTTCGGAGTGTACTGGGAGTTTCCACTTCTGTATGCGTTTCTTCCAGTCCCCCTCATTCCTCACGTGATCAGGTGGTTGAGAACATTCGGGAAATCCATGATCCTAATTGCCCCGGATTGGGCCAGGAGGACATGGTACCCTGACCCTCTGGACATGTTCATCTGCCTTTCGATATGTCTTCCACAAAAAGAGGACCTTCTCTCGCGAGAGGAGGGTCATGCTCTCCATCCAGAGGTCAAAAAACTCAGCATTCACACATGTTTTCTGAGAGGCTGAGGTACAAAAATTGGGAATTCCCAGAAGACAAAATGGAGATTTTGCTTTCAGCCAGGAGGCCAGCAACATAATCCTTGTACCACTGTTGTTGGAATAAGTACATCAGCTGGTTTAGGGATAAGAATGTTGATCCATTTCACTTCACTTAGCAAATCTGGGGCTCCATATCACAACAATAAAAGTTTATCTGGCAGCGCTTTCGGTTTTCAAGCGCTCATCAGAGGAAACCTCATACTTTAAAATCCCTTCAATCTTTCAGTTTCTTAAAGGACTCACTAATGTGTTTCATCCTACTCCCTTTCAAGTCCTTGTTTGGGATTTAAATCTTGTATTAAAATTCTTAACATGCATTCCTTTTGAACCCCTTCATTCATGTCCATTGAGACTGTTAAAACTAAAAACAGTTTTGCTAGTCACAATCACATCTGCCTGCAGGGTGAGCGATTTGCAGTGCTGTATTGTAAACCTCCATATATACGGTCTTCCATAAGGATAGGGTTATTCTTAAAGTAAGACCTTTGTTTCTGCCAAAGATAGTCTCTGACTTCCATTTGTCCCAAAAAATAGTTTAAGCAACTTGCTACCCCCCCTCCTCATCCTGGAAAGGAGGAGGAGAGGTTACATAGACTGGACCCTTGGATGGTTATCAGTTTTTCTATCTCGCGAATGTCAAAAATTTGTCCAGGATGACCAATTATTTATCGGATATATGGTTCATAAATTGAGGTTAGCCATATCAAAGCAGACTCTATCCAGATGAATTATTCTGGCAATCGAAGAATGCTATAGATTGGCTCGAAACAATCCCCCATAGGGTCTAAGAGCTCACTCAACCAGGGGCCTGGCTACTTCTACCTCTCTTCAGAGAGGAGCACCTATTAAAGGCATTTGTGTGGCAGCCACTTGGTCTACCATACACACCTTTGTAAAACATTACTCCCTGGACACTTCTTCTACTCAAGAGAGAGCTTTTGGGAAAGCTATCTTTTACTCTGTCTATGATAACTCCTAAAGACAGATCTAAATTATTTTCCAACCTCCAAGACTATTACTGCTTTGAGATGCTATCAAAAATGAGGATTATGTGGAAGGACACAATCCATTCAAAGAAAAGTTACTAACCCCTGGTAACGTTCTTTCAATTGGATGTTCCTCCCTCGTATTCCTCACCGCCCCTCCCAACCTACCACACTGCAGAATTTACGTGTTTTACACTCTACACGCACTCAGAGTCTTATAAAGTCTAAGGAGGCACTAGTAATTCCTCTAAACATGGAAAAACAAGAACTGAAGCCAATGGGCGCTGTGCATGCTACATGCACTGCGGATGACATCGACCATCAGAGGAGGCCTTCGACGGACATCGAGTCATCGACGCTACCACACAGTGCTCTCTGTCGAGAAAACGTTTTTCCGAATCAGCTGAAGCTGGAAGATAATTATCAAAGATGAGGAATTTTTGGGAGGAACATCCAAACGACAGAACGTTACCCGGGGTAAGTAACTTGTTCTTTCATAGTAACCTTGGAAGGGGCTGTGCTGCTACTGTCTGGCCTGCACAGATCTGTATTTTAGCTAATTTCAGCAAGCCAAATCTCTCTGCAGCGTATCTGATGCTTCCCATTTACTGTAACATGGCTGTGCCATCCATTTTATTCTATATGGCCACTTTCTACATTTAGCAAGCTTCATATATAATTCATTCATCTTGCATTTCAGTGTCTACATTGATTGTGTTATGTTACTAATGTCTTGTGGTGCAGGTCATTTTCCTTAATGTCTAAATGCAAGTTTGACCTAATGACTGTGTTTCTTCATGGTGAGTGCATATCTGCTTCATGTCTACAATGTCTACGTGTGTCATTTTGTCAGTGATGTCACTTGCTCTCATCATCTTCAGTTACAGCATGTTCATATCTTCTTGAGCTTGCAGATTCATCTCTACCTCTATTGTTCCAGGATATGGTTGGCAAGGTTGTCTTAGTGAATAGCGTCTCTCGCACTTGCAGTATAGTGGTGGGGCAGGGGTTAACTCCATAAATGATGCACTCCTCTCGTTTCTTTTATATAAAGGTGGGGGAGGGGCCGACGCCATTCATTTGCCTCTCGACACACCTACCAGGATGAACATGCACCCATTCTACCACAACACATTCTTTCTACACTTCATCTCTCTTTTACTTTTGTCTGTCTGTGAAGAAATAACTACCTCTACTCAGGAATACAGCCAACTCAGCCCCTCAATACTACTAAACCAGTGGTGATCCAAATCATAAAGCTGAAATAGGCACTGCCTGATGGGTATTTCTCCTTTGCCTCTTTTGGTAATGTAGGTTAAGGAGGGGTGTGAACTGACAACAGTAGCAACCCAAACAACAATAGTTAAATGGATTCAACATAAAAATATTTACAATCAAGGCTCTAGGAAAAATAGAACTTTAACAAAGCAATAAATGCACTCAAGCAAATTAAAATCTGTGAGGAAATGCCATCTGACAAGGATGAAGAACGCATGCTTGTTGTGAGCAATTCCATCTCAGAAACAGTGATCTGCTAACCAGATCTCCCTTTCACAAGCTCCACGCCATAGCATAGTGTACCCCTATGCCCTGCTGGATCAGTATCCTGATCTGCAGCATCTGCTCTCCAGTGACATAAAGCAGTATCAGGTTTCACAGGTGCCCATATGAGAGTTGCATCGACAGCCAAGTCACAGCAGGACAGGGGCTGCATTTAACATATAATAATAATAATAATAATAATAATAATAATAATAATAATGATAATAATAATAAGAAGAAGAAGAAGAATAATAATAATAATAATAATAATAATAATAATAATAATAATAATAATAATAAAATATGCATATTATGCATCCTATTCCCAAACTACATAAGCATGAGAGTGGCTATCCTGGTCACAATTGTAAATGTTGAGTATAAGCCATATTTGAGTAAGGGTATGGTGGCTAGCATCTCTTGTATCTATTACAGGCACATCCATTTGATATCAAATATGTGTCAGCCCTCCAAGCGCAACTCAGCTGTGGAAGCGTTATGTATATTCTGGCAAAACAGACAGGCCCTGTCAAGTGACAGGGCAGGAGATTGGATGGCTATTCCCTTTCCTTTTGATTCTTTATGAGGGTGGATTACACCATCTCCAGTGAGTCTGCCTCCTAGCAGGTGCTGGCCTGTGAATTAGGTTTCAAACGATGCACCCATCCAAAAAGGATTCACCTCACAGAAGGGTGTTGCATACGAAAAGGATCTTTGATGCTATTGTCAAGGGAAAGGGCTGGAGAGACCCCTTAGAGATTTCTGTGGTGGATCCACAACAACAAAAAGCAGATGTCTGAAAACCACAGGCAAAGGAGAGACTTGGCTCAGCGATACAGGCAGGTTAATTATTCAGCAGAGAGCTAGTCCAAAGAAAGACATAATGACAAAAAAAGCATAAGTAGGATTTGATCATGCAGTCTGGGTGCTAGGAGTGGCAAGCGGGCCACCATGTTGGTCAAAGAAATGTCAAAGAAATGGGAGATAGCTATTCCCAGCACAGGTATAGGTAGCACAGGAGATCCAGATATATTGCCTTGCCACAGGGGAGAGAGGTGCAGTCCTTCCATAGCCCTTCTCAATCAAGGCCTGGGAGAACATATGCAAACAGCAAGCAGATAATTAGAGGCTTTCTCTTTAGGAAAGGTGAATACAGTTCCCTAGGAGGAAGTACGAGAGTCAAATAATAGAGAACAGACAAGAAGGAATTGGAAATCGCCAGCACAGAGAAGGAGAAAGGGAAAACAGTTATATTAGAGTTTCTGACCAGTACGTTAAAAAGAAAACAGGAATACGACACCGTTGGGTAGACAAGTGAAACCTACTATGAGGGGAGAGTGATAGACACAGTAATCTGCACTACTTAGAGAAACCGGGCAACCTAAACAGTAAACAACAACCCTCAGCTAAAGGTGTGACGAAAGGAGCAGGAACATAGAAAAGCTACCCAACAGAAATTCTGGAAGAAAATATAAAAATTCATGAGAAAAGGAAACTCTAGAGACAGAAACCACGAAGAAAAACATTGTCCAACAACCAACTTGATTTACAAGCTGTTTTATAAAACTCTACCTTATCTAACAAATAACTCTACTGCCATTTCTACATCTTTGTCCTTCTTATTTCACCACTGATGGGCATTTTTAAATTTAGTCTATCTATTTGTAATATTCCCATCAATTCCACAGTCCCCAACTCCTCCTTCTGCTCCCTGGCTGCCTGAAAACTCCAGAACTCACACTTTAAAAAATGTGCAAGGATTCACTGGCAATGCACTTCGAAGAACAGTTACATCCATTCGAGAGCCAACAAGGACAATCACAAACCCCTTTTCTGCAAACTCCACCAAAGTTATTGAAATCTTTAGACAGTACATGCCTATTGTGACCTACATCTGTCTCAAGTCCAGGGTCCAGTTTAGGAGCAGAAGAGACTGTTCAACGCAGCCCTCTCCTATGCATCTGGTATTGAAACATGGTGACTGTTTAGAGATGATGGTCAATTAGTTTTGCAATAGAAAGCTGCTGTCTGGCAGCAGTGAATGTGTGATTTACCATTGAAAGCCTAAAGTGCCCCTGCTAGTGGACTATGCGGAAGAGTATTGAACTCTGCCTGCGGGATTGCGCCGGACCACACAAGACAATTCTCTAAGTCCTAGGGCAAACATCTGATATTGTTTCCTATGAGTGCAGTTGGCAAGATTGCTGTGCAAGAGTGCCACCTTGTTGTGTCTCTCTGTGCCCCCCTGTGACTTTAAGTAAAGGAATAAGGTGTTGGAGGCACTTATTAATTCCTCATTGCTGCATCTTCATTACTAACGTGCTAGATTGATTTTCATTGGACGTACGGCATGATAGCCATTCATTTGATTTACCACTTGAGTAAGACCTGCCCTCCTGCACTGGGAACCTACAAAGACAGCAGGCTGTGGCAAAAGTGCTGTCTGAGAGTGCTGCCTTGCTGTATCGCGAGATCTTGAGCTGGTGGCAAGCAAGTAGCCGGTTTGGGATTAAGTAGTAAGTGGCTCCCACGCTGTGGGTACTCATTACATAATTGTATACCTGCCATTGGATCGCTATTATAATTCCTTAATAAAATAGAATGAAAACAAGACAAAACTATTTGTGGAAGGGGGGCTGCACTGAATTGCTCCACCAAGCGGACTCATAGGTACTGTCAAACCTTCAGCAGCATCAGCTAAAACCCTGAAGTCGCCCCCGTCAAGCTTAAGGGGGACAATTACCTTCCCTCTTCTACTGGAGCCAGTAGCGATAGAGGCTACTCCTGCTGGATCTCATATTCCCTCAGTGCCCATTAACAAAGAGAGTCCCCTAGAGGACTCAATTATATTGGATGACATTGACAATCATTCTTTAATGGACTTGTGTTATTCCATCCAGCAGAGTATGGCTGGGTCTGTGAAGGCAAGTGTTCTATAAATAGGGCACCCAAATCTGCTGGAAGCTCAAGTGATCAGAGCTGAGAGGAGTATGGTGTAGGATAAAGACACAAATTGTTTATCTGCCTCACCTAACCTGTTTATTAATTCTGCAGCGGAGGTCCAATCTGATGACTCAACATCTGGGGAAACTGCTTTTTCGGTTATACAATAATTTATGGTTTCCATTCAATTCGCCATGAAGATTTTATCAAAACTCTGTGGGCGAATACATGATCATTTACAGGCTCCTGTACCTAAAGTGTCCAATCCGGCAGTAAATAATGGCCCACATCCTATTTTGAGTTCTCCCGCCAAATCATCTGTGTTTAAGGTCAGAATTAAACCGATAACTACTGTAGAAATAATGGAGGTGGAGTCGGTTGCAGCCATTAAGACACTGGACTCTTTGGAAATGTTCCTCACTAGAAAGCAGCAACATTTGGCGCGTTGCACTGCACTTCATAAACAAATCAAGTCATTGAGGTTTCAAAATCTCCCATAGATTATCCAGCAATAAGATCCAAGAAGGCCCAAAGGAAGGTGGCGTGTTGTATAAAGTGCCAAGAAAAAGAACAGGGCAAGCTAACAAGCTGGTTGAAGGGTAACAAGCCTGGGGAGGAGCTATCAGTAAAACTGAACAACTTCATTAAAGCCTGGACACAAATATCTAATTGAGCAGGGGTTGAACACAATTCTACTCCCAATTTGGTGCACTAGTTGCTTCCTGGAAAACCGACAACCAGACAGGGACGGTCATCGAAGGCTAAAATATCGAAAGCGCGTGGGAGGGAGAGTACGGTTCTCCTTGTGAAAAAATATTAATACCAAAACTAGGGGTAAATGGCTAAACCGTTCAGCCTTTTTGACCTTTCTTAACAAAATTTCACAACTGCAGGTGTGGGTGTCAGAAGATTTTGACGTTTTCCAGCCACTGAAATGTGCTAATCCTAATGTGTCGGCCATCCATTGAAACAAATGGACACGGTTCTATTGCTGCACATCTTTCAGACCCATTTGTTTAATTGTCAGGTTGAGTTAGATGTGAAAGCCGATACAGTGGATCCAGCACTACCGATCATTTCGGTGGTTGGTAGTCGACAATATATATCAGTACATTATTTGCCTGGTAAAGATAAAGTGCAGCTTTCAGATATTCAATCTATGTTGAAATGGCTTGCAGAATCGCTGGTGGTGGCGCTATCTAAGCAATGAATGTCCTTCTGTCTATCCTGGAACACCTGAGGATTTGTTAATTTATTGTCTGCAACTGGTTTTTTGCCCTTTTTGACACAACATGCGATGATCTTGGTACAAGTGACCTAGCTTAAGTCAGCAATATATGTTGACAGGCATCTAATACACCAAATAGCAGCTAAGAAGGGCACCAGGGGCAGACCATATGGTGGATTGGCTATTGAAGTTCAACACAACTTGAAATCTCGTCAACTAACATTTTTGGGATCATATAATATATTAGCAGGCCAGGTGGAAATTCCTGTCAAAGATAGGAGTCATCATCTATTGCTAATTAATATCTCTATTCTACCCTGTGCTATATAAAGAGAGCAGCTCCAGAACACCTTGCACAACTTCTTTATTCTTTGGCAAAGAGGCAATGATGATGATTGTATTGTTGTGAGAAGTGATTTAAATATTCACTGTGCAGGTGGAGAAGGAGTCCATGTAGATGGAATACTGCCTGGTAGAAGTTATATGATGCTGTCCTCTGCTGATACTGAGGGTATTAAATGGATGAGGCTCTTTGAGGGTTGGGACCTTGAAATTGAACTGAGACATACTGAGCCCTTTAAGACGAGGTAACAATACTTTGTGATGGATGGGGATTTGATTTGATTTATTTCTTATAAAGCGCTACAAACCCTTAGGCCTCAGAGCGCTACACAAAACACAGAACTTACAAACACTATAAATATAATAAATACAACAAACATAATAACAGGAAAGTATCAACGGAAGTGAAATAGGGAGAAAATAACATTGGTAAAATAATTAAGTATCACACTAACATCATACAGAATTAGAAAGTCCCATTGGTACACAGGAGAGGAGAAATTCAGCTTACAAATAGTAACAAAATCAGATAATAAGCTCCAGATTAGTAGAGCCCATAGGCAGGTATTTACACAATTTCATATACATAGGGAGGGTACCAGCTCCACATCCTACCACAATACAGTCACTATTCCTTTGGGAGCACCAATTGACCCAGTTAATTCTGCACAGGAATTTCAGATTCAAAGTTCCCATTATCGAACACTAGGGCCTTAATTACTTCACTTTCTGGGGGTGGCACGTTTGATTTCCTAAGGTGCACAGTCCTTAGGTCTGTCCTCCTAGGCTTCTGAACTTCCTGATGTTCAGCCAACAGTGCTGGCACAGGGACAGTCATAGGTTCTGAAAGAGCCGGACTGAGGCTCTGTGGTGACTTGTACGCTGATGAAGGTGCTATATTGTTTTGAGCGAGGCAACATCAGCCCTAAGGCCGGCATGCGGCACCATCGTCAAGTCAGTGGAGATTACAACTTCTTTATAAAGAAACTCTGTCTGAGTAGAACAGGTTACTGTAGACTGTAGGCTCATAGGTGGAGTAATGTCTGCTTCTGGCTGATCAGTTTGGGAGGAGCATGACACTTTCTTAATAGGCAATATCATCGAAAATGAACCATTAACTGCAAGCGCATTTTTAGAAAAGAAAAACGCATGATATTTTCCTGCAGAAATATCTAGCATCACAAGCCACGCATCGAAGTCCTCAGAGGTGTTACAGTTATTCAAATCTATTATAAGAGATTCTTTCCAGTTTCTCCAGTGTTCAGCTATAGAGTTTGTGTCAGTGCTCTTCGATGAAGAGAAGGGCGAAGGTGGAAACAGAGCAGGAGTGATAGTATCTCTACTTCCCCTTGGAGAGGAGGGTGTCAGCATTGAGGAAGATGTCATATCCCCAATTATTTCATTTATTGGGGACAGTGCTTGGGAGATCTTATTTAGATTATCTTCCTTACTGGACATTACTGATGTCGTGGGAGTAAATAGACCAAGATTATTTGCCTGCACATTAGTGCTAGTACTAGCTGCCCTGAGGGATAAATAATTTCTATTTACTGTGCCCGTAGTTACTGGGCTCTTTGAGACACAAGCCAGGTAAGCATCAGGAATTGCGCAGGACTCATCCGGAAAACCCAATGAGTCAGGTAATAGCTCAGGGTGTCTGATGCTAAGGCGCTGTCTCCTACGGGAACTGTGAGCTAGAACTTCAGCCAGTCTTTTTTAGGGATGGGATGGGGGAATAGGCTGCGAGATTAGTTATAGGCATTTTATGCAAACTGCTGCCTTATTAGCCAACGTGCAAGGCACAAAGCATCTATAGAAACAAGGAAGACGCCATTAACGAGGGGTAAGTTACTGATAAACAGTGATGTGAAAAGGCGTACCTGCAAGCTTTAGGCAAAGCAACCGCAACCTCGGGGCCCCCGGACTTAGATTTCAATAGAGGTCAGCAGGTTCCTAATTTTCTGCAGAAGCTCAGCGAAACACAGCAGGGCGCAGCAGCACAGCGGCCAGGTACAAAGGAGGGAAGACAGTTCCAGTCCTCTTCCAAAAGTAAGAGCGACGTGGGAGCAACAAGCGCTGGCACACCGACAGGAACACTAGAAGAAAGGACCTAGCACAACACAGGGATGCAGAAGATACTCAAACATCAATAATCGAAACGACTCAGAAAGTTGGTAAAAGATAAACAGTTTTAATGCCAATTATCTAATACAGGGAATACAACGGACATCATCAGACGTCTCACAGCATGGTTTCTCAACACATTTCATAAAAAGTACACTTTTATACTAAAAACTTGTCATAGCTGATGTCAACCTACGTATTTACTAACATCATCCTACATTTTAAACTACAAAAACCGAGTGGCAATTGTGATAGGTTTACAGGAACATATAAGTATATGTTCCATACTAGTCTAAGTAAATGATAGGCTCTTTAATATCAGGTGGGGCAACTAAGCCCTACCTTAAAACAGGTCACTATGAACGTGTCATGCACCGAGGGAACTGGCGTGGGTGGAGTAGGTGGCGACTAGGCGCCCATTGATCGCCCATCATGTATCTCGTGTTGTTGGTGTGACAGTCTAGCTTCCTGTAGCCTTGCGGCCGTGGGTAGCCTTTTCCCTCAACTAAACCCGGAAGCCTATGCATTGCAACCCATTTGCATTAGACTTCCGGGTGGATACACTGCAGTAATTTCCTCGTTCTGCTTTAGACTTACCTGTTTTCCCCTTGTTACCAGCTTGCTAGCTTTCTGGCTCCTCGTTTTTCTTTTGTGTTTGCTCCAGTTCCTCTTCACATACCTTTTTTCTTTGGCAGCCTCCTCCTACCTGCCGTTACAAAATTATTCTTTTCTTTTCTTCTTTTCTGTTTATTTTTTTTTATCTTCCTTTGCTTTTGTGGCTTTCTCCCACTCTTTGTCTTGCTGTATTGGTAGGCCCCCGTGTTCCCTACCATTATTCCGGCTGTATAGCCCTCCTGTTGATCATCTACTCTGTTTGTCTTGGACTGCTCTCCACCCCGGCCACCATCATCTACTGAGAGTGACAACCTCTGGAAACCTTTACTACCATTGCCCAGAGAGGGGTTTTTTATGCTGTTCGGCTTTTTCCCCTAATTTGTTTATTCCGGTAGAGGGGCCCCCCTAGACCTCTCTGTCCTGAGGTCAGGCTGGCTTCCTTCCGAGGCAGTCCTTATCTGCACACCAAAAAAAAGGCTTTTTGGAAGAAGAGATTTGGCTGCCAAGTGGACGACGAGACCACATGTGAGGAGGAGGGTGAGTGGAGTGACCAAGAACAGGGGAATCCTTACATTGACATTGACAGAACGTCACTAAATACATGATGATTGGTTACACATACTATAGGGCCCTTAATTACGCATCCCTCTATGATTGGTTGGCTCTCTAACCTCCTTTAGCACCATCCCACCTATGGTAGCAGCATGCAGCTGGACTTCCAGGTGCTGGTGAGCTGGTCATAACCATTGCTTCTCACCAATTAGCACATAATCCATCATCACCTCAGTGGTCTGCATGTCAATTAAGCTTTTGAACTCGGCCTTGGAAATTTCCTAGCTCTGGAAAGTTGAGGGGAGTAGAGGCATGCTCTGCCTCCATGTGTAGGTGTGGTTTGTCATGTTTGTCCAACTCCAACCTTCATCGTGACTGAAGATCACGAATTCGAGCTGTGGTGTATTTAAGTTACAATTTTTTAATGAGTCTCGGAGGTCTTCCTTGCTTTCGTCCATTTCTTCTGAACAGGAGTTTCATTCTTTCACACGATTGTAACTAATTTCTGCTCCTTCCAGTCTGATACGACTTTGGCTTCTTGGTACTCATCAGCCTCTCCCTTCTAAGATTCACCTCTGCAATTCGATTTCTTTTCTTTACTGTGACACACTGGACAGGAAGGCCTTTCTTTTCCTGGTCCAGTCCTGCTATAATACATAGTGGAATCATCCATAGTTCACTCACTTCTATATATGTACAAGTTGGCGCTTGCCGCAATCTATTCACTATAAAGCTAGCCTCAAGAATAGTTTGTCTGCTTGTATTTCTTTGCATCTGTGCACGTGTACATGACTTGATATCTTCATCGGTTTTGTAGCATGCGCTTCTTCATTCTCAAACTTGACTTTCTTGATACCTTATAGAATATCTGCATCCTCTTGTTTCTGCATCTCTTCTATACACATCAGTCTGGCTTAGTGTGATGTCACCAATCTGCTCTTTCATTCATTGGTCCAGCTTCTTCTGGGATTTCGTTCAAATGGCCATCATACTGTCGTGTATGCAGGTATGGATTTCTCAATGGGAACCTTGCTTCTAGGATTCTCCGTGGCATCAGTATTGTTACTGATACTGCACGTGTTTCACACTCTGTTCCCAACATATAGGCAATATGGGTGAGATGGTTGAGGTGGGGGTACTTGGCTCCTTCTCTACAAAATCATAAATGGTCGTACAAATGGGACACTCCACATGGAATAGGGGAATTAGCAATACCACATTAGAGCATTTCTTTGCTAATCAGCAAGCCCAGCTTATTATGATGGATTTGTATGTGAGAAATAATGAATGGAGTGACCATGCAGCATTAGTCTTAAAGCTAAAAGAATTTGTTCCGGCAAATTTGGTAAAGAGTTCTGGGGAAATTGTAGTCAACCATACTGGCAATAGGATCAAATTATCGACGGGTGATATCAACAGGAAGCACCGGAGATCCATCCAGGACTGGAGCATTAATCAGCCCACCCCATAGACATGTGACAAGTGAATGGAATGCCAAGTGACACGTGCTTGTTGACCATGGCACATTTCCAATGCATCAAAGCACACTAACTGAATGTGTGCCCACAACAGAAGTAAACATACTAAAAATGTGAAATATTCACAAACAACGGCCATACATGTCACCGCCTGTGCATCAGTGACCTGGGTGGAAGGGGTGGCAAAATACCTGTCAGGGAACAATAAAATGACAGGGTCATGCATGGGTGATGGGAGGGTAGTCAGAGAGTGCATGAGTCACAGAGACCGGAGAATTGTGCTGCCACTCCGAAAGAGCAAACATGGCTCACTACTGCATTCCAGAGTCTGAGGTGGAGCAACACATGAGATGAGGCAGTGTGTGACTGCACATGCTGGTGGGCGTGTCTGCATGATATGGGTTTAACACAGCAATGACAAACAAATGTGCCATTAACGTGACCATCAGAGTCACCAAGCAATACCTCAGTTTATCCAATGAAAAAATCTAAGGGGGGGATGTGGCATTTATTTCAAGATACGCATCCAATTAATCTGATTGTAGAGGTATGAGTTTCCTCTAGTTCCTAATTCAGCGCCAATCTTATGTAGTATCCCTGTTGAGGTGCGATATTTCACTGTTATTGGGCCTCATTCCGAGTTTGGAGGTAGCCATGACGCTATTAGCACCATGGCTGCCTCCAAACCCGGGTCCGGTCTGGTGGAATGGGGACTTACCAGGCCATTCCGGCCTAGGCGGCCCCAGTAAGTCCCCATTCCAAATGCCATTCCCTATTCCCATTTGAGCCCCCATAGGGCTCAATGGGAAGGGGGAAAGCGCTAATAACAGGCCTGCAAATTGCGGGCCCATTATTATCTCAAAGGTCCCTTAACGGGTCCCGTAAAGAACGTGTGGTCAGACCACACATCCTTTGCTGGTCCCGCTAAGGGACCTTGGAATTAGGCGCTAAGGGTTTAACGGCACCGGTCTCCTTACCGGTGTCCGTTAACCCTTACCGCCCAACTCAGAATGAGGCCCATTGACTTGAAACTAAGCTGAAAAGCACAGGATTACTCCAGAGGTACTGTGAGTCCCCATTGATTTTCAATAGAGTCCTGCAGATGGACATGAGGGAAAAAAGGTTACACCTAAAAGGGCTGGGGCAATTTAAAAAAAGTGAAGACACACGATAAAGCACATGCAAAGGTTTTTGGGTCTATGCAATCATGTTAGGGCATGGGTATTTGATTACAGTACATAGATAAGACCCTTGTTACAGGCTCTGAAAAAGGCACGGGCAAGTCAACTGACGAAATGGAGGAAGGATTCGACAAGCTGAAAAAGGCAATTTGCACAGCTCCATTCTTTGGAATTCCCAATTATGCTGAGGAATTCTTTTTGTTTTTGTATACGAATGGTGCAGCCATGACAGCAGTACTCACACAGAGAACCACTTTGGGGTACAAGCCTTTGGCATACTACAGTGGGATTCTGGACCCAGTAATGAGGGGTCACTTTCCTTGCGAACAATCTTTGGCAGCCGCCACGTTCGCCATTGAGAAAGCTGGCAGCATAGTGATGGGGTGTTCGATGACGTTATTTGTTGAACATGCTTTGTTTGCTTTTCTAGAAAAACATAAGGGTACTTTGACATCCCAAAGGGCTTCTGCCTATGAGGTGGTCATATCAAATCCAGCGATCAAAATAGTCAGGTGTAAAATAGTGAATCCTGCCATGTTTGTAGCAGAACCACTCACATGAAAGAAAATGCTCTAGCAGCTGGGGAATTTCTTTTTGTTGACGGTTCTTTGAGAATTGATCAGAATGATGGCCAGAGATATACAGGTGCCACTGTGGTAAAGCACAATGACAATGGGAAGTTTGAAGTAATGTCAAGTGTACGACTACCGTTTCACTTTTCAGTGCAGGCTGCAGAAAAAGTGGCACTGATTATCGCTCGAGAAACATGCAGACCAGGAAGTAACAGTGTACAGTGACTCCGCCTATGTGACATCAATGGTACAGGCAGGGCTAGCATGCTGGAAAAGGAGGGGCTGCCTCAGAGCGGACAGCACTCCAGTGCAACACGCTCCATTATTGGACAGACTTAATAGAGCACTACAGCTCCCAGTAAGCATTGCGGTTGTTAAGTGGCCGCACACACTAAAAGAGCAGACTTTATCTCATGGGGAAACCAAGCCGCAGACGAGGAAGTAAAACGAGTTGCATTCTCAGAAGTTATAATGCATTTTGACACACCTGATGTGCATGAAAGAATGGTGGTGATGACAGTTTTAACAGTTTTTCTAAAACTCAACTGATGGAAATGTTCTTTAACCCCTTCCGAAGCATTATGGCAATAGGAAAGCACTGGTAACCCGATGATGCCTGTAGCCTTATTAAGGGTGGCGTTGGAACAGCTACACTACCCTGTGCATAATTAGAGAAAGCCTTGCAGCAGCTATTGCAGAGGACTGGTTTGTACCGAACCTGCTAGAACACGTTGCGTTTTCTGCAATAAATTGTATCGTATGTCAAAGGTTTACTGCTGGGCACAGGCTGTGTACAGTTAGAGGAGGGATCGTGTGACCTTATGGTCCCTTTCAGCATTTACACATCGACTGTGTCAATATGATGCATATCTGTAATGGATACAGATATATTATAGTGGTAGTATGTCCCTTTTCAAGGTGGATTGAAGCTGGTCCATGTACACATCGAGAATCCACCTGTGCATTGAAGCTTTTTCTATGAAAAGTGTTTCCTAGATGGGGAATATGTGAAGTATTGAGATCAGATAATTGCCCCCATTTTGTAAATGATGTCTTTGAGCATATAAGCTTGATGCTTAGTATAAAGCACAAGTTCTCTTCAGCTTATCACCCGCACACGAATGGAGTCTGTGAGAAACTCAACAGCCTGCTTAAGGAAAGAATAGCTAAATTGAAGCTTACATTGAAAAAAGGATGGTTACATTGCCTACCCATTGCATTATATGCATTGAGAAATCAACCAGGCTCTGACCATCATCTTACGCCCCACGAGATAGTGACAGGGAGGTGAATGAGAACTCCCCTCACTCCTCCATCAAGAGCTAGAAGTGATTCCCAGACAATAGCAGAATTCGAAGGAACTGAGTTACGTGCCTACTTAACGTGTATGACTACAAGAATCTCTGTCATTTGAGATCAGCTCAAGAGAAAGGGGTGTTGGGCTCAGAACGCAGATGGAGATCATACAGCAACCAGACCTGAACAATTGCATCTTCCCAAGCCTTTCTCCAGAGATGAGATCCTAATAAGGAACTTTTCGAGGAAGTGGCACGAGACATGTTTCAATGGTCCTTTTGTCGTAGAAGATGTCACGCCATCAGCAGTCATGGTGCAAGGAAGACGAGCGTGGATATTTCTCAGAGACTTGAACATCTACAATGGAGAGACCCTTCACCCCGACCCCATTCGGAAGCAAGCATCAGAGTGAAGTGGGAGAATGGGAGAAAAGACTCCCCCCAATCTCCTTGCGCCTCTGGCCTAGAGGATCGCGGCCCAGTCACCCGCCACAAGATGAATTAGTCTATCTACCAGACGACCAAATACCTTGGTACAAGAACATACGGATGCGCCCACCAGCCTGCCCGCCAGCCTGCCCTACTCAAGCCGATACCTGCGGCATGGATGAACTCGACTAAGCCCTTCAACAATAAGGACCTACATCATTAGAGATGCCATGACGACCTAACCAACTGTCAGAACACACGTCCCACCCCAATCCACACGAAGAATATACTCAGTGCTATGACGTAGTTGACGGACACACCCACTGACACGCATCTTTATTATTTTTCACATATGTTCTCCGAAATGCAGAAACGCAAGAGACACAAAGCACTCGTTTACATGCTTGCTGATGCTTCTCCCGACCCTTGCATCGTGATGAAAATACAACGAAGACATGATACTGCCTATGAAGGAATGTGACACCGCAACTTAATTGCTGTGCATTACACATCCCCACCTATGAATCAGGCCCAAGTAGGCCGCAAGCAAGAGCCTCCATGAACACTGGGCGAGCAAGAGTACAATTGCTGACCCTGCAGAACGAGCCCAGCGAGAACTGACAGCCAAGGGAGCGATGTTGCAACTCGTATGCTACCAGCCGACGCCAAGGTCACACCTGTAAGCAAAACCAGGCACGCAGAGGCAAATACAACTTTAAATGTGCAGAATTCTGCCTCAGCCACGGTCTCTCCTCACGTGACCAAGCCAAACCTGACAGGGTGCCAGACCCACGAGGGAGAAGTCGCCTGGGTCCCACGTCTGGGACACAGGCTGCAACAATGAAATGACCCAATGGACACCTACAGCGATGGGAATGGTCTGCTCTCAGGCATATGAGCAAATCCACGCATTGTCTGCACGAACACATAGTTACATATTGTTGCAAATGACAGGTACACCGCGAGCTGGGAACAACGATGGTCCCAGGCTGGGGGGCTTGCGAGTGGACCAATCAGAACATGGGGCACTCATCACTGATGCCACTAACATTAGACAATCATTAGGGGTCTTCGTG
The DNA here is from genome assembly GCF_040938575.1 of Ambystoma mexicanum. Taxonomy (NCBI): domain Eukaryota; kingdom Metazoa; phylum Chordata; class Amphibia; order Caudata; family Ambystomatidae; genus Ambystoma; species Ambystoma mexicanum. Next base: position 768,023,741 of record NC_090941.1, read on the forward strand.
TAACAATTTTCAAGTATCTAATAGAAGGGACAACCCAAGTATACCACCTGACTGACCCTTAACCACTAACAACGTTCTCTATACGTATGCTATACTAACCCTACCACTCGAGGAACCAATCCAGAGTGGCGATAGGTTTTTTGCTAACTTTCCCAGGTGACGCAAGTAGCGCGTCATACTGAGGCAAAAAGGGGCCTGCGAGCCCCATGAATTTCGAGAGTCTGGACGGACGCATACGATCCTAGACCCATCCCTGCCGTTGTTCAATAAACAGCAGAACCACCTTGCTTCTTGTGTGTGTCTCATACTCATTTTTGGGAAACGCGGGAGGAGTTGGGGCCTCCCAGCCCGGAGGTCCGCGGAAGGCCCAGCCGACCCCGGGAGAAACTCCCCGACAAGTTGGAGGCACTGCTGAGATCTGGTTACGATCTACCTTTTATTTTTCCACACCCAACAAGCAATGTGAAATTGTGAGGGAGGGGGGAGGAATGGAATAAGGGAGGTGGGAGGTGTTACCAAGGTGTGTGGCGAAGATTTGATAAATTAGTGTTGATGGTGAAGTGATTGGTAGCTGGACAAGTGCAAGGAGCAGTCCGCTATGCTACGAAGAAGAGTGGGCGGAGCACGAAAACATCACGTGCGACCACTCGTAGACACTGATTGGCCTAGGTCGCGACCACCTGTAAGGGTGTATGGGTGTGCGTGTGTGTGCGGTTTCCTACGAATTGGCGATTATTGTTCAATGAGTAGATGAGGATTCCTATTGATCGAGCAGTGAAACTCGATAGATAGATGACGTTTTCCTGTAGGCGGTAGCTAACTGGTTGCCTAAATACGGAAGATAATTGGCTGATTAAACCCTCCTGTTGAGGGGGGTATCACACGCGAGGCGACGCAGCGTGCACAGTCTGATGATATTATTGGTTACCTTGTTCCAGGCGTGACAAGAGGACAGCTGTGGGGTTAACAGGGATAAATAGCAAAACTTATTTCGAGCATTCTGAAGTATGAAATGCACTTACCGGTAGTTTCGAAAGAGGTCGGTGACATCACCCGTAGGGCTTTCATAGGATACCTCGACCACGCAGCATTGTTGAAGAGTGTTGGGGAAGCGAATAGTAGTAAGGGGAAGGGGACGGAGGTCAACGGCAACGATTAGATCGGGGCAAGGTGGAGAGGGGGACGTGACCGCGCACGGAGAACGCCGGCCACGACGAGTGAGGAAGGAGGAGGAGGGGTGAAGAAAAGTGGGACGGCTGTATAAGCACATCACACAGGGCACGCAGCCGCAGGGGGCTACGTGCGCCTTGGCCGTACGGGGCTGTAACGGTATTAAGTGAGAGAAACAAAGACAGAGAAAAGAATACATACTTGCAAGCGTATATTTGACTGCTTTCTTTTTAACGGACGATTGCAAGTCCCCAAACTACGGGGCCAGGTAAAACATCTGAAATTGTAAAATTTGATAGAGTTTATTATTAGCCAGGTAACGACTACTATATCGAGGGGAGCTAACAACACAGTGCTACCATGTCACACTGGATAGGATCGGGAGGGTGGGGGAACACCCTCACTACCCCGCTACAGCATATATGTAAAACACTGTCACCCCATAGGGAGAAACGGATTAAATACAGCATAGAATGGACACAGGGGACGGACAACAAAATGACGACACCCTGGCCGCCTAACGGCAGTTTCGACCCATATGTCCAGCACTCACTACTGACCCATCTACATAACACATACAAGGGGAAGAAGTTGACGCACCATGTGGAGGTGTTTAACTTATGGAGGATGTTCCAGGGGTCCCGACCAGGACCGACCGGAATGTTCACTGTGGGGGAAACGAAGGAGGAGAAGAAGGTTAAGGAGGAAGAAGAGAATGGGGAAAAAGAGAGTGAAAGCACACAGTGCACGGGAAGAGGACAAAAGGGAGGAGAAAAGCCTAGCAACGTAAATGAAACAGAAATAAAAAAGGAGCAGGGCGACGACATGCCCTTAGCGAAAGTAGTGAAAAAAGAGGATGGGGGCTTGTATCCTATAACGGAACTATGAGAAGTGGTAAGGCAACAATTAAGGGCGGCTGAGGGGTATTCGAACCCAGCATACAGCCCACCACCATATACAGCTATAGGTGGCTACACGCGGGGAGGTGACAAGTACGGTAGGGCCAACTTATACGAAGATGCCCGCAAGGGAAGGGAAGACTAGTGAAGAACAAATTGCAGCCATAGGACACGACGAGTGGGTAGCTGCGCAGGTGTTTTTAAAATTGCGAGGGACATTAACGGGAGAAGAGAAGGGGGTAGTAAGAAAAATGAACAAGGACGATGAGAGTAAGAGCGAGATAAAAGGGGGAAAAGGAAGAAAGGGGAGCTGTTACGAGAAGAGGAGGAGATTTTGGAGGAACGATTGGCGGAGTTAAGGAATGAGCAAAACGCCCTGATCAAACAGCCTGAGAGGGAGGAAAGAGAGAGAAGGAGAGAAAGGAAAGAAAGTAAGAATGAGTTAGAAAAAATGAGGGAACGAACTGAAGAACGAAAGAGGGAAGCTGAAAGGGTGAAGGCAGCAGCAGAAAAGGTATCTCGAGCAGCACAGCGCGACAAGAAAAGGGAGGAAGAAGAGAAAGAAAAGGAAATGAAAATATGGAAGAGGAAAATACTATCAGAAACCACAAAGAAATACGAGGAAGGGAGGGTAATAGAAAGCATATTAGAACGGGAAAGAGAGAGATGGGAAAGGAGGAGAGAGGAAGAAAGGATATTAGAAAAGATGAGTAGTGAAGTAATGGAGGAATTAAAAAAGAAAAGAGAGAAAATAGGTGGAGAAATAGTAGAGAAAAAAGAAGGGGAAAGAGGAGATAGGAGAGGGGAGAGTGGGATAAGGAAATATGTACGCAGGGACACAGAAGTAGCAACAACATCAGCACAAAGGGGAGCAATTGGTAAAGAAGAAGTGGGAGGAATGGATTTAATAGATTTAAGAACAGTGACGATTCAGGGGAAAAAGACAGATTGGGGGTTGTCGCTCCTGGATGATTTTTGCAGCGAGGAAGAAGAAGGAATGGGAGGAGAAAGAAGAAACGGGGAAAGGGAAAGCTTAGATAAATTGTACATCACCCGAACCAACAGGGAATCACCATGGGCTTGCCGAAGGAAGGAAGAACTGGGGGGAAGTGAGGAAGGAGAGCAAGGAATGGCGGGAAGGCAAACACGTGCAGCTACACCCTCATCATCCCGTCCAACATGTCCACCCACACCCGCACCCGCCCCTCCCGAACACACACCCTACGCCGGCAGGCTTAGAGATCTCCCTGGACACAGGCAGGAAGAACGAACACACACGCCCACATCAAATAAAGATAATAATAAACGAAGGGGAAGAGATGAAGGGGAAGCAGCTATGAGCGGGGGAAATATGGACATAACAGACAACGTAGACGACACAGAAGAAGAGGAGGGGTATACGGACTCAACACCGCGACACCCGGGGGGTCAGATAGGACACAACCTAATGCCACTTTTGGAGAGAGGAGGGGTTAGACAACAATACGTCCCTTGGAAGCATGCAGACAAGGAAAATATAAAGTGTAGGCTCCCATCACTAAGTGGAGGAGCGGGGAAATGGATATATGAGATGGAAAAACACACTGCAGGACAGAAACTGGAAGTAGGAGACGTGAAGGGCCTACTAATATCAATATTAGGGGATGCAGCAGATGACATCTGGAAGAGAGCGGGCTTCCCCGGGGTCACAATAACGAACACATCACATGACGGGGTGCCATTTGCAAATTGCAGACATGCATTATGGCAAGCACTAAGGGTACAATACCCAGACACCTCAGACATAGGAGCAATTACATCACGAGAACGATGATCCTGTTGATTATATCCAGGCAATTCAGGAGAAGTGGCGTATGGAAACTAGAGAGCAGTGGGACAAGACACCGGCAATATTTTATCATATACTAATACCAGAGCTCCCGGAGGCAGTGCAGAAACAATTGAAGAAAGTAGTGGGGATGGAAGCAAAGGCTTGGCCGGAAATACAACTGACGATAGTACACCATTGTAGGACGTGGCAAGAAAAGATGAAACAAAAGGAAGAAGATAGAAAAGCGGAAGAGGCTAAATTAGTGCAGAAAAAACTGACTAAGTACACGATGGAAGGTGCACTAATAACTACACCTACAACAATGACACCAAACCCCACGCAAGTAGTGGCTGCACAAGATATCTCCCAAATACAATCACCACAAATTATAACACAATAGCTGCCACCACCCCCACCATACACGGCTAACATGGGAGGAGGATACTTGACATCAGGAACTGGATATTATTATAACAACAGGGGAACGGGAGGAATGATGAGGGGGAGGGGATATGGCTATCATGCACAACAGCAAGGGGGAGGATTCAGAAGCTTCTACCCCACTGGGCAACCAGTATACCAGGATAATTCAGGAAGTTTCCCATGGCAGACCAGGGAACCACCTGTATGTTGGATTTGTGGAATGTTAGGACACATGTCACACACATGTAGAATGAGACCCTCCACACCAGCGTGGGGGGAACAAGGACAACAAGGGCCTACAAGGGAACAACAGGGTTACCAACAACAGCAGGGGCTGCCACAGGGCAGCACGCAGCAACAGTTAGTAACACAACAACAGCCACAGACATATTCACTACCGCAACAACAGGTAGCGATATCACAACAACACCAAGTGCAGCAAGTACAGCAGCCCACTCAAATACAGGACCATAAGGTAACCTCCACCAATACACAGCTACAGCAAACACAACTGGGAAGGGTGACTGTCCTGGGACACAACCCTTACACAGGAAGTGGTCAATCATTATACCCACAATAGGACAGCCCACAGACGTCCTTGGTGTGTCCCATCCTGTCGGTAACACCTAATAGTGCGGAGGAACCACGCATTGAGGTAACGATAGGTGACAAAAAATTATCATTCCTTGTTGATACTGGGGCAACCCGATCTTGCATAAGGGAAGGTACATTTAAGATGTCAGGTGAGGCCATGAACACCCAAGGATTCTCTGGGATTAGGGGGTTGGTTCCCTTTACTGATAACATCTCCTTATCAATAGGGGATTATGACATGTCCGTCCCGCTCCTGTATTCAAGGGAGTCGCCAGTAAACATACTTCGGAGAGACATAATGAGCAGGCTAAATATGACAATCTCCTTCACGGAGGACGGCATAATTTGTTCCACTCCAGGAATAAACATGCTCACTGCACGGCAAATTATGCAAGCATACTGTGGGCAGACAGTAACTTGGGCTGAGCCAGTAGATGGCGAACTGTTCCAGTACGGAACAGACATGGCATTCGCATGGATGCCAGTAATAGAAGGGAAGATCTGGAAGAGGCCAGCAGCATATTTGTTCAGACCTGAGACACCAGCCAATGAACCGGAAGGGAAGGTGATTTCAGTGAGCATCGAGAGTATTATAGCGACTGCTGATTATATCACAGTACATGCCCAAGACCGGGAAGGGAGAGCATGGAGGGCAGTGATAGCGCTGGCTGAGGGATGCAGGCTCACCCAGGTGTCCGATGAGGAGCTCTTTTCAGAAGACAAGGAAGAGGGTGAAATGGTATTTATGATGAGTGTAGATATATGGCTAAGAGTGACATATAAGCAAGTGGCACAGAAAATTGCCATGGCACTTGAAGCACCCGCATCTACCCCAGTTAGCTTTTATGAGGAAGATATGGCAAAAGTTCCAACATCACTGTGGACCACCAGTCCCTATGACATGGGCTGCATAAAGAGTATCTGGGGAGTAAGAATAAAGCTGAAAAAGGGTGCAATACCCACTATCAAAAGAGGCAGATGAGGGCATATACGAAACAATAACGGCCCTTATAAATAACGGCATACTGGTACCATCAGAATTACCATGTAACACGGCCGTGTACCCAGTGCGCAAAGCTAAAGGAGGGTCTTGGCGTTTTATCCAAGACCTCAGGCCTTTGAACAACATTGTGGAAGCAGAATACCCCATAGCAGCAAACCCGGCCACAATATTATGTGGAATTCCAGCAGAGGCCTCACGGTTCACAGTGATTGACCTCAAAAATGCCTTTTTCTCAATACCCCTGCATCCAGATTCACAAGACTTGACAAGCTTCACGTACAGAAACACAAAATGGAAACACACCAGGTTACCACAAGGGTACTGCGAGTCACCCTCAATTTTCAACAGAGTAATACAGATGGACTTGGGAAACGTTGAATTGGAAAGTACGGTGCTGCAATATGTTGACGACATAATAATTTGCAGCACAAGCGAGAAAAGGTGCAGGGAAGACTCATTGAAAATGCTGACAATATTGGCTGAAAAAGGTTACAAGGTAGACAAAGAAAAGTTACAGTACTGTCAGGAACAGGTATTATACATTGGTCAACTAATATCCCAACACGGAAGAAAGATTGCACCACAAAGAGCACAGGCTATATCAAACACGCCACTGCCACAAACAGTGAGGGAGCTGCAGCAGTTCCTGGGATTGTACAACTACTGTAGAGCATGGGTTTTTGATTACAGCTCATACATAGGACCCCTACTTGAAGCATTGAGAGAAGCAAACAAAGGGGAGAAAAAATTGGGGTGGACAAGGGAAATGAAGGAAGCATTTGACGAGTTGAAGAACGCAATATGAACTGCTCCGGTACTGGCCACCCCAGATTATGAACGACAGTTCCTTATCTTTTCACATTACGACTCAGCAGTAATGAAAGCAGTATTGGCTCAGAAAACAAGCATGGGATACAAGCCAATAGCATTCTACAGCGGTCACTTGGACCCTGTTATGTTAGGTCATTTCCCTTGTGAACAAAATCTTGCCGCAGCTGCCTTTGCGGTAGAGAAATCATCATCTATTACAGTGGGGTGCCCAACCACACTATTCGTGGACCATGCACTATTTGCAATATTGAACAAGCCTAAGTCCACCCTAACCACGCAGAGGACATCAGGTTATGAGATCATCTTGTCTAGACCAGAACTATCAATTGTTAGATGCAGGACAGTTAACCCTACAAGGTTTATAGTGGAAGTTATTGAGGAAGGTGATTATGCTCCCGACTGTACGCAGACTATCGAAATGTACTCATGTACTAGAAAAGTTGAAGAGGATGCGCTCAATGGAGGAGAGCTCTTGTTCATTGATGGGTCATCAACAATAGACCAGAGTGATGGGATAAGGAGAACTGGGGCAGCAGTTGTAAAAATGACAGAAGATTTGGTGTGTGTCCCGGTGAAATGTGTACAGTTACCACAGCATTATTCCGCTCAAGGAGCAGAATTGGTTGCACTGATCTTGGCATTGAAGGAAAGCATTGACAAAAGAGTTACTATATATTCTGATAGCGCATATGTCACATCAACTGTCCACTCGGGGTTGATAAAATGGCAGAGAAGGGGGTTTAGGAGAGCTGACGGCACCCCAGTGCAACATGCTCTCTTGTTAGCTGAATTAATTGAAGTAATCAATGATCCCCAAGAAATAGCTTTGGTCAAATGTCCCGCACACACTAATGGAAAAGATCATATCTCAACAGAGAATGAAACAGCAGACACGCATGCCAAACATGCAGCATATTTTGGTGAAATATGGAACCCCCCAGAGTCAGAGAGAGGGTGAGGGAGGGGGATAGCTAAACAGATGTTGATTAAAGAAGGGTACACCCATCTCCCAGCCACACAGAAAATGGAATTACAGGTGGCCGCACCAATGGCAAAAAGGAACTATGGGTAAAAAGAGGATGTACAATGTCGCCAACTGACGCACTGTGGCGTCAGGGTAACACTGGAACGATGGTCATGCCGTTGGCACTATTGAACACCGCCCTGGCCCAGCTCCATCACCCAGCTCATACAGGAAAGGAAGTCATTGCAGCACGAATTAGGGAAGACTGGTTCTGCCCCGAGTGCAACGAATTTTATCAGCAATTGCCTTACATGCCAACAGTTTACGGCCGGTCACACGCTGCAAGTGATGAAAGTTACTATACCCCGGCCAGAGGGACCCTTCCTGCACATTCATATTGATTACGTTGATATGATCAATGTATGTCAAGGAAATAGGTATATGATTGTGGTGGTATGCCCATTCTCCAGGTGGATTGAGGCAGGACCCTGCTCACATGCAGATGCGTTCAGAGCAGCTACATTTCTAGTGAGGGAGGTTTTCCCCAGGTGGGGTTTGTGTGAAGTGCTGCGGTCAGATAACGGCCCACACTTCACTAATGAAATGTTTCAGCACACCACGTCTTTGCTGGGCATTAAGCATAAATTTGCGTGTGCATATCACCCGCAGGCCAACGGTGTATGTGAACGCCTGAACGGCCTATTGAAAGAAGAAATAGCAAAGATACAGCAAACAACAAAGAAAAGCTGGTTGTATTGTCTTCCGCTAGCTCTATTTGAGCTAAGGAATAGGCCAGGGTCTGACCACCACCTCACTCCTCACGAGGTGGTGATAGGACATCAAATGCGCCTTCCTCTAATGCCTACATCAAGAGCATTCACAGATTATGAAAACACTGCAACTGTTCTTGGTGATGAAATGTACCAATATGTGTCTTCTTTGATTACTAGTGTAGCGTTTGTATCTCAACAGCTCAAGCGCACGCGGGGCGGGTCTAAGAGTTATCAACAAGAAGACGCCGACAAAAAATTGGAAAAAGGAAGGACTCAGCAAAATTGCTAAAGGTGACCACGTGCTACTCCGCAACTTCAATAGAAAGTGGAACAGCCCACGCTTTACTGGTCCTCATTTGGTAGAGGAGGTAGCTACGAGAGCGGTGAAGTTGCAGGATAAGCGTGCTTGGAATCACCTACACGACGTGAAGATCTACAAACTCCAGACCCGCCCTAGCGTTACCAACAGGGCCATTGGAAGAACAACGACAGCATCGCCTACAGAGAAGGAGACGTCGACCACAGCTGACGACATTAGTGTCACTACACCCGATCACCCCCCAGAGTCCCCAGAGACAAGTACTGAAATAGACACTGGACACTTGCCCACAGTCCATCCCATGGTCACGAGATCGAAAAGTAAACAGACTTCCGCCAATTGAGCCCCAAACCCCCTGCCCGCTAAGGTCAATCCCAATTGAAGGACATTGTCTTGTGCACACACACATGTAAACACTTGTATGTTCTCTCTTTTTCTTCTCTCGCACATGCAGGTACCTTGTGTAATTGTATTGTCGAGAAAATAAGTAACTAACAGCGTACATTGCCCAGGAGTAGATGCTACCCACGGACGATAACTACCCTGAAGCCCTATCACACCAATTTGTATATCATATTAGAAGGCCAAAGTACCTAAAAAGAAGGAGGGCACGCGTCTATTACACCGCATTTGTTTTGGCCATAGAACAATCATTCCCCCATCTTCACCAGCACTTATCTGCTCTAAGAGATAGATCACTTAGGTTGGCATGGGAACAGCTCTTCGCCTGGGCACTGAACAACTACTTAATAGGGAGAGCTTGATAACAACAACTAACCATAATAACAAGCGTATTGAGAATTTTCAGGCGGGCAACTTTAACGACGCAAGAATAAGCTGCCGGACTGCAGCAAGGTAAGAGCAAATGCCGGTGAGACTAGCTTTTGTAATAAAAATGCTAGGAGTATTGGTCATCACTGGTCTATTGGCTGCCTCTGTATGGCAGAAAAGTTATGCTATCAATATTATGGCTGCACCCAAACCTAACGTACCCCCTCCCACGGCTGCAACAGGTGTTACGTCAGGTGGTACTATCAAACCTCCGCATAAGGAAAGTAGAGTTAAACGCAGCACATACTCAGATAATAAGGGTATTGATAATTACATAACATATTCAGCACACGTCTCGAACAATATGTGGTACCAGCACATGACCCAAATAGGTAAGCAGACAACAGAAGACAGCTGTTATGTTTGCTCATTGATCCCATACGCCATGAGCGCTTCTCGAACATTCGTCGCCACAGAAATAGAAGAGAAGACGGCATGATGTATAGTATATCTGGCACTATTCCAAACGAGAGGGCGATTTCAAGGAACGGTGATGAGAATGGAGTGGAAAACGCGAGACACATATCCGTACGAAAACAATTTCCTCAAGTCATACTTGAGTTACCACAAGAGCAATTTGCATGCTGAAGCGTTCAGATACATGACAAGTGGCCCTGAAAAGGGAGAAACGAAGAAAGTAACACTACAATACCTACCAGGTGATTGGTACGCCACTGAAGTTCCTGGTACACAAGGCCGTTGGGAAAGGCCACTGGTAACAATAACAGGGAAGGTATACATGAACAATGAATGGGACATAGGAGTGGTCGGTAGCAACAAGGTAACAAGAGAAAATATTACCACCATAAAGGAACACAATGACAGATGTTGGACGACATGGGGCAAGTACGTACCCGTGCTGACATGGATGGAGAAGGATGAAGACCCAATGAGCATACTACCGCTGACCGCGCCCAAGTTATGCTACCAACACAGAGGAGATGTGGAGGTGGGATACAACACCAACTGTGCAAGCGTGTTAGAGTTACCAGAGGGGGGTGCAGGAATGGCAGTGATAATGGATCACTACTGGGCCTGCGGAAATAAGGCATATCACACCCTGCCCCCGTTGTGGAATGGTATATGCACAATGGTACACATCAATGTACCATCACTAGTGGTGCCCCAAAAACATGTGAACATGGCCAACTTCCCCAAAATGGATGAAGGGAACAAGAGGAAGAAGAGATCGGTACAATCACAGAGGGGTGAGGACAACGACAACAACAACAATAATGTCCTGAACAGGAAAAAGTCGGAAACAGCACTCACTTCTATCCCACCAGAACACAGATTATTTAGCAGAGCCGCAATGTTCTTCTCGTCAATAATACATCCTGGACTACAAGCTTATGGAAACGCTAAATGGCTCCAGATAACCCGATGGGAACTAATGATGACCATTAATTCAACAGTAAACAGATTCAACGCAATAAAAGAGGAACTACGAGCGGTGAGGATGGTAGCACTACAGAACAGATATGTATTGGATCTCCTCACAGCGATGGAGGGAGGAGTTTGCGCAAAGATAGGACAATCATGCTGCACATTTATTCCTGCTAACAATGCCGACAATGGTACACTCACCGAAGCTGTATCACAACTGGCCCAGATGCACTCCAAAATGATGGAAGAAAGTAAAGGAGTGAAGAAGGATGATAGCTGGTTTTCATTGTTATGGTCATGGATGCCATTATGGCTGTCGGACGGGCTGAAGATTATAGTTGGATGCATAATACTGGTTGGGGCTGCATTGATTATAATAAGGTTTTGGAAGGCCAGGAAGGCACGCACTACAGACAAAATGAGCGAAATGGTTGGTATGCACCCCTTGATGCCAACTGATGATGACCAGCACACAGACACCATAATAAAGGAAAGAGAAAAACTGCGCAGACAGATCATCACCAACCACCTGGACCCACCATCCGTAAAGCTCGAAAACCCAAGAAACCCGAGGAGCTACATCGGAAGATGGGTATACTGCAAACCGGGAGGAAGTTGTGTATATATGTATTGGTCATTTGAGGGCCATGTCAACCACTACGGACACCTGGGAGGAGTAACTAAAATATGGAGAGTAAGAGGAGATAGAGAAAAGGATATGTTTGTGGTCGACAAGTCGACCAGAGGGGGGACTGAAGTGGGAGAATGGGAGAAAAGACTCCCTCCAATCTCCTCGCGCCCCTGGCCTAGAGGATCGCGGCCCAGACACCCGCCACGAGATGAATTCGTCTATTTACCAGACAACCAAATACCTTGGTACAAGAACAAACGGATGTGCCCACCAGCCTGCCCGCCAGCCTGCCCTACTCAAGCCGACACCTGCGGCATGGATGAACTCGACTAAGCCCTTCAACAATAAGGACCTACATCGTTAGAGATGCCATGACGACCTAGCCAACTGTCAGAACACACGTGCAACCATGCACACTGGACACTCCCACACCAATCCACACAAAGAATATACTCAGTGCTATGACGTAGGTGACGGACGCACCCACTGACGCGCATCTTTATTATTTTTCACATAGGTTCTCCGAAATGCAGAAACGCAAGACGCACAAAGCCCTCGTTTACATGCTTGCTGACGCTTCTCCCGACCCTTGCATCGTGATGAAAATACAACGAAGACATGATACTGCCTATGAAGCAATGTGACAACGCAACTTAAGTGCCGTGCATTACACATCCCCACCTATGAACCAGGCCCAAGTAGGCCGCAAGCAAGAGCCTCCATGAACACTGAGCGAGCAAGAGTACAATTGCTGACCCTGCAGAACGAGCCCAGCGAGAACTGACAGCCAAGGGAGCGATGTTGCAACTCGTATGCTACCAGCCGACGCCAAGGTCACACCTGTTAGCAAAACCAGGCACCAGAGGCAAATACAACTTTAAATGTGCAGAATTCTGCCTCAGCCACGGTCTCTCCTCACGTGACCAAGCCAAACCTGACAGGGTGCCAGACCCACGAGGGAGAAGTCGCCTGGGTCCCACGTTTGGGACACAGGCTGCAACAATGAAATGACCCAATGGACACCTACAGCGATGGGAATGGTCTGCTCTCAGGCATATGAGCAAATCCACGCATTGTCTGCACGAACACAAAGTTACATATTGTTGCAAATGACAGGTACACCGCGAGCTGGGAACAACGATGGTCCCAGGCTGGGGGGCTTGCGAGTGGACAAATCAGAACATGGGGCACTCATCACTGACACCACTAACATTAGCCAATCATTAGGGGTCTTCGTGTAACAATTTTCAAGTATCTAATAGAAGGGACAACCCAAGTATACCACCTGACTGAGCCTTAACCACTAACAACGTTCTCTATACGTATGCTATACTAACCCTACCACTCGAGGAACCAATCCAGAGTGGCAATAGGTTTTTTGCTAACTTTCCCAGGTGACGCAAGTAGCGCGTCATACTGAGGCAAAAAGGGGCCTGCGAGCCCCATGAATTTAGAGAGTCTGGACGGACGCGTACGATCCTAGACCCATCCCTGCCATTGTTCAATAAACAGCAGAACCACCTTGCTTCTTGTGTGTGTCTCATACTCATTTTTGGGAAACGCGGGAGGAGTTGGGGCCTCCCAGCCTGGAGGTCCGCGGAAGGCCCAGCCGACCCCGGGAGAAACTCCCCGACAAGAGAAGTAGTTCAGCACATGCAGCCCAGATCTATGATCAGGAAAAAGGATGCAGAGACTGTCCAATAGACAGATAAAGAGTACATTGGACTGTGGTTCTTCCGGGACACTTCTCTGTAGCTGCTAAGCAAAGTGTGGGGAAAAAACTATTGTTTTTGAGCCACAGGAGTTTGCTAGACATTGGACTGAGACACATTTAAATCTTGATCGGGAAGGAAAGAATGACAGATCTGGATTTCCTTTTCGACGACTGGAAGAGGGAACAGTTCCCCGATTCCTTTCTCACTGAATTTCTCTTTGGTGGTGCCCATAGCGGTGCCCAATGACAACGTTCATTGGATCATCTTTGCTGTTTTTTTCTACATTCTTCGTGCATATCCTGCCCTTGTGGGGAGAACTTTTGACATTCGTAATTTCCTGCAAGATCCTAAGAATGTTCCAATCTTACGGAGATTACTCGCAGCAATAATAGAGCAAGTTCTCCAGCTTCCTGAGTACTGTTTGGAAAACACAAATTCCCCTAACTATTGATAATGCTCATAGACGAATTAGAATGGTGTTTTATTACCTAATTGAAGAATAACTGCATCTTGTTGGAAGACAAACTGATCTTCGTTCGTTCCTGAGGGATACAAGGAATAAGGTGGCACTTAATCAATTACTACGTGACATTATAAAGCAAGTTAATCTATATTCTGAGACAACACTGAGAACGTCCTGAATGAGGCTTTCGAGTGAAGACATTCAGAGCTTACTATCCTTAGTTTTTTACTGTTTACTGGAAAAACACCCTCATTTTGATTGGCGAAAGGACGACTTTTTGCGTACATCAGGAACCCTGTTAACCGTCCTGCAATCAGCCAGCTTCTCATGGAACAGATCCATCAACTTCCTGATGAATTCATGATGTTGCCCAAATAAAGTTTGCTTTTTCCTTTCTTAAAAAAAGATTGAAAATGGGCAACATCGACAGCGACAATAACGTGGCAAATAATGAGAGGCCTCCACGAGGTGCAAGGAATTATTGCTGCGTCAAATTGTCCTACTGGTATATTATTTACACCTCTGTTCTGTTTGTTATAATACTTCTCTCACTTACAGTATGTACTGCCTATTATGTGGACGCAAATAAAGTAAGTGTCCCTGTTTATCTTCCTATGCAGAAGGAGGGTACAGATGTGTCAACTACATGACAGCCGAGGCCTTATGTAATTGTCCCTACTCCAGTGGTGCTTAGGGAAGCACATAGTTCTGCGACGGATACATCTGGGGTTCCCTCTGGGGGAAGGTCAGCTTTGCAGGTTTTTTTAATGATAATCAGATATCTTTGTATCAGGCCAGCAGAATGAAACCTGATGTGATGGTTCCTACACAAGTAGTATATGTAAAAACACCAAGTTTACTGACTAATGTTCCTGTAGTTCACCTAATGAGAAGAAATGATGCTGACATACTTCATGAGATGATTTTAAAGACTCATGAGACAAGAAAGAGACCTAGGAGAGGTATGAGGGAGGATGATCATGAGCTGAATGATTACAGTCAGTCAAACAACTTTATTCGGCCAAAAAGGCCATCAAAGTGCATCCTAAAAAACAATACTAGTACAAAATTATATTAAACTTGGCAAAAGGAAAAGAAGAAAAACAGCAATGCAAAGTCCCAAAGAATGCTGCACCATCCGAAAGTACCCCCGGGCAAACATATAGACCCAAGATCATGTACCACCGACCCCTTGCCTCTGGAGTCTTCCATAGCACCTTGGACCCAAGGCAGTCAAATTTGCCCCTGAAAGGGGATTATTCTTGGGGAGAACTCCTGTGGGACACGCGAGGGCAGGAATAAGGAGTAAGCTGGCCCTAATATCACTTTTCCTTGACCACCCGTGCCCATTACATTTTTCCGCAACGACCCTTGTCGTATGGGTGTCCCCAAAGACCACTTTGACAACATCTGTGATGGCTGAAAAGTTGGACAGTCTGGTACAATTCTGCATGGAGCCCCCGGATACAGCCCCACATTTCCCTACAGCCAGCAACCAATGAAGGCATTTGTTCCGTAGTGCATCCCTTGGTTCTATAGAGGCAGTAGATAGTTTTGGGACTCCAGGAAGAAACACAGTTGAACGGCCACAGCCTCCGAGGAGTGACGCCCCAACAAGAGCCTCCACTGACCTGAGTTTGGAGCAACCTCTACTGAGCTCATACCACCCCTCCCCACAACTCCTCTCCCCCTGGCTTCCAGCAGCCCATTAATCAGAACAAGTAGGAGGGTTTTTACCTCGGCCATCTCAGAACAGAGGTAATGACAGAAGCAGCTTGGTGGGATGGCTGATGCTGTGGATACTGGGGCTTCCATGGGAGCATCAAGCATAGGCTCACTCCCAATGCTAGATGGGACACTGGACTTCCCTCCTGTACCCAAACCCGCTGGACCCCCACCTCTGGAGGCCGAAGGCAAAGGCATATGAGAAAGGGGGGAGCGATCCTCAGAGAGAACCAGTGACGTATGCGGGGCTGATAAATCAAAGATTTGGGTAAAATGAGGGATGGAAAGGGGCTGAAACCTGTAGAGGGGCCAAAGGTTGGGCCAACGGGACAAGCCCTCCAGACATTTTCGAGATGCCCTTGGAAATCTTCTTGCAACCATTGGCCATGGTGTCCAGAAGGACGGCTGTGTTGACTGAATCGAGACCCCCTCCTGCGGTTAACAGATTTGCAGGAATCCTCGATTTGTCCGAAAAGGGGCTTGCCAAATCTGAGATAGAGGGAGCAATGGGAGCATTGCCACAGGTAGACCCAGAGAGCCGTGTTGAGGCCCCCACCTGCGGTCCAGTCTTACAGGATAACAAGGGTAACTTGGGTGTGGGTGCCCCGGGATCTCCCTCTCTGAAGCGTGCCGAGGTCGGAGGCAGTTGGACAGGTGCTCCATCCGCGCCAAGGCATGTGGTGCCTTCTGCCTGCATAGCCACCAAAGCTTTGCTCAACAAACCCCCCCTCCGTCTTCTGGCCATGATAGGTTTCCGAGCTCCCGATGGAGCCAAGGGTCCCTGTAATGTAGATAGGAGTGAGGATTTGGAGAGATAGAGGGGGGGGGGAGATGAAATGTCTCCTCCCTCCATGGCTCTTGAGTCAGTATCTCGGGGAGGGCCAACCATTGTGCGGGCCAGATAGGAAGAAACATTCCGGATTGGGTTACCGACTAAAGAGGTCACACCGCGCCACCCTGCATGAGTATCTTGTTGTGGGCTTGGCTGTTGCAAAGGGCCTCATGCACTCTGAGGAAAGGTTGGAGAATGGTTGAACCCCCTCTTCCCCTTCCCAGGCAGGAATGGTAGTGGCTGGCTTTTGCTCACCTTGGAGACTCACGGTGCAGTCCAGGTCGTTGTAGGCCAATCTATCAGGCCCCCCCACAGATCCGCTAACACCCTGCGGGACATGAACACCCGCGCCCTTTATCCCGCGGGCTTCACCATGGAGGGTGCTGGAGGCGAACAAAGTAGTGGAGGGGGCATGGCTTCAGTATGGAGGCCCTCTTGGGCCAATCAGATCCTCCTGCGGGATGCAAACATCTGCACCCTTTCTCCCGCAGGCTTCACCCTGGCGGGTGCTGGAGGCAAGCAAAGTAGTGGAGGGGGCGTGGCTTCAGTTTGGAGGCCCTCCTGGGCCAAGCAGATCCTCCGGTGGGACACAAACACCCGCGCCCTTTCTCCCGCGGGCTTCACCCTGGCGGGTGCTGGAGGCGAGCAAAGTAGTGGAGGGGGCGTGGCTTCAGTATGGAGGCTCTCCTGGGCCAAGCAGATCCTCCCGCGGGATGCAAACACCCATGCTCTTTCTCCCGCGGGCTGCACCCTGGCGGGTGCTGGAGGCAAGCAAAGTAGTGGAGGGGGCATGGCTTCAGTATCGAGGCCCTCCTGGGCCAAGCAGACCCTCCCGTGGGATGCAAACACCCGCACCCTTTCTCCCGCAGGTTTCACTCTGGCGGGTGCTGGAGGCAAGCAAAGTAGTGGAGGGGGCGTGGCTTCAGTATGGAGGCCCTCCTGGGCCAAGCAGATCCTCCCGCGGGACTCACGCACATGCAACCTTTCTCACGCAGGCTTCCCTAGATAGTGCAGGATCTGCTTGAATGTGCTATATACCAATGAAATACTAGCTGTACAAGGTCAAACAAGTAAAGAAAACTGCAGGATCAAGTGGAAACCATCAAACATCTACTCCTGAAATGCCCGGGGACACGAGAAGCACGAGACAATCATCTTGGCCACGTATTCAAAAATGTGCACCCTTATGACAGAAAAGAATGGTGGTGCAGGCTAATGAGTGGTGAGAAGCTAAACTGGGTGGTGTCCACTGTTCACTTTTTCCAATCATTAGGCATTGACAGGCCCCCCAAGCAAGAAGTTGCACACTCAGGGGTGTGGAACAGGGTCAATGACTCAACTAATCTACTGGACCCACTAATGTTAGTAAGACCATGACTAGGTAATGGCAATGAACTAAAGAGAGACTAAAAGAACTGGAATAGGAATCAATAATATAATGGACTAATGCAATGGATCTCAGTACTCTTTTGTAAAAATTGTTTATCAATTAAATCAAATAACTTAAAACAAATAAAAAATATGTGGTATGAACATATGAAAGAAGAGGGAAGAAGGTCTTCAAAGGAGGAATGTTTTGTATGTGCACTCCTGCCTTATAGTATGGGGAAGTCTAGGATTTTCATAGCTATTGAAATAGATGAAATAGATGTCCAGACAGCACATTGTCTATCGTACATTGCTTTCAGCCGAAGAAGAGGTCAGTTCATGGGCCGAACAGCTTATCTAAAATGAGCAACCGAATGGACAGATCCAGAAGAAGATGACTATGTGCAAGATTCAAACACAAGGCTAAGGATGCATACCAAGAATCACGTGATCAGATACGAACAGCCTGGAGTGAAAGGAGCTTTAATCAGATGGGGATGAAACAGAAGACTTGTGAGTTCAGGAAAATCTGCAGAAGTTCGAAGATGGAAGAATAGAGGTCAGATGCAGATTTGGGGATCAGTGCTTTCACCAGATGGATGGGAAGAAGGAGTGGTCATCTGCAGAGCGTGGGTAGTCTATGGTGTCTACCAACCAACCATTGACATAGTGCAGAATGGATGTAAACCTTTATGGCCAAAACTTGCTAAATTACCGACATGGGTAGAAGACAAAGAAGGACCTCTGCAGATAGTACCTCTGGACAATGCAAAGCTGTATTTCAGAAACAATGGCAAAAGAAAAAGTTGGAGAGAATCAAAATTGTAGTTGAATCTTTGACGTGCCAGGAATGAGCATTGGAACAGCAGTGGGCTTGTGGATCCAGAGCTTATATGAAGCTACCTAAAGATTGGGGAGCATGATGCTCTACAGTAAACGTTCATGTTCCAGCGATGATGATTCCTAAAAGTGACCTGAACATTGACGGGTTTCCAAAAGCAGTTGCTCACTTAAGGAAGAAGAGATCTGTGGAGCTGATAAATTGGATGAAGAGAGGGAACTATTTCTTAGCTAAATCGATAGAAGCTTTTGATTTCATCCCGTATGAACACAGATTGTTCAGCCAGACTTCATCGATATTCACGATAATCTTTATGCCAAGGATCCAGACAGATGGGAGTTGTTGCAGATAATCAACACTACCATTAAGGGATTCAATGTTATCAAGGAAGAGCGGAGAGCCATACGACTGATGACTCTTCAGAACAGATACATCTTGGACATGATCACAGCTATGGACGGAGGTGTTTGTGCCAAAATTGGAGAAACATGTTGCACAATTATACCTTCTCATGATGACGAGAATGGTACTTTGACGGTGGCCATAGAGATGCTGATGAAGCTACACGTCCAGATGGTAGATGAAGTAGAAGATATTGCTGATGACAGTTGGTTTGGATCACTCTTTTTAGGAATGGCAGACATGTTCAAGTTTCTTGGAGCCCTGATAGTGATGATATTGCTTGGCCTCTGTGTGATTAGGATAATAATCTCAGAATGCAAGAAGACTGCAAAGAAAGCTATTGGAATGAAGATCATGATCAACGTTGAATCAGAATGGAAGACTAAAGAGCTGACAGATGAAGAAATTAGAGACTATGTGAAAGCCAGCATTTATGCACCTGAGGGAACGAAATTCCTGTATCCAAAGAACCATAAGAAGTATGTGGGGAAATGGATCTACTGCATTCCAAGTGGACAGTGCATCCTAATGACCTGGAACAAAGATGAGCATATGAAATCAGCTTGATGCCTTAGAGGAGTGATACAAATATGGGTCTCAAAGAAGCATTTCTTCACAAAAGGATGTCTGGATATGAAGAAAGATGGGAGAGTGGTTGATGAATCGCCCAGAGAGGGGGCGGGGGGTTGTAGAAAAGGAGCCAAGTACCCCCACCTCAAGCAATGCTCCCATGTTGCCTATATGTTGGGAATCAGAATGCGAAACAAGAGCTGTACCAGTGAAAGTGCCAATACCAAGAAGAGTCATGGAAGCACAGTTCCCATTGAGAAAGCCATACCAGCATACATGACAATATGATGGCCATTTCAATGAAATCCCGGAGACAGTTTGAAAAATGAGCAAAATAGCAGATTGGTGATGTCACATGAAGCAGGACTGACACACCAAGAAGAGATGCAGAGATGTAAGAATCTAAACATTCTATAAAGCTGAGGAGGAGATGATAAAGATGAGCAACATTTCTGGCTCGAGATGAAGATGCTCATGCTATGGAAAAGAAGAAGACATTAAGCCATTTTACACATGTACAGAGGAAAAGAAACACAACCAGACAAAGTTTCTTAAGGCTAGCTATGTAGTGAATAAATTGTGGCATGCGCCAAACGTATATATATAGAAGCAGATGAACTATGGACGATTCCACTAAGCATTTTAGCAGAGCACCACCAGAAAAAAGCAATTGAATTACACAGGTGCATCAAAGAAAGGCAAGGCTGGACCAGCCCCAAGAAGTCAGGGCTGCTCTGGGCTGGAATGATCAGACAGTCGCTACAAACGTGTGAAAGAACAAACTCTTGTTCAGAAGACGTCAGAGGTGCATTAAAAAATAGTATTTTAAACACACCAGAGCTCAAAATTATGGTCTTCAGTCACATGGATGGGTGAAAATGGACAATCAAGACGAACTACACCTACGCAAGGAGACAGAGCATGCCTCTACTCACTTGTCTTCTCCAAAGCAAGGACCATTTCCAAGGCCAAGTTCAAAGCCTTAATTGATGTGCAGACCGCAAAGGTGATGATAGATGACATGCTAATTGGTGGGAAGCTATGGTCAAGACCAACCCATCAGCACCTGGAGACCAGCATGCGTGCTGCTGGAGTAGGTGGAAAAGAACTGAGGATGTAAGGGTGCCAACCAATTATAGAGAGCCACGTAGTAAAGAGCTGTATAGTTTGTGTAACCAATGGGACTTTGTGTATTTGATGACGTTCCGAGTGACCTGTTTGAGGGGAGGGCTTAGTTGCCTCACCTGACATTAGAGACCCTATCACTTTCTTAGACAAGTATGGAACGTATACCTAGATGTTCCCTTAGACCCAATCACTTTCTCCAATAGGTTTTTGTAGTTTGCCACGCAGATTGACATCATTGATGACAGGTTTTTACTATAAAAGTCATGTTTTTATGAAAACTGTGAGCGAAATCGAGCATTCATCGTTAATGTCCATTGTAACTCCCCATTTTAGACAATTGCAAATAAAACAGCTTTGATTTGCCAACTTCCTGAGGTAGTTTGATTATTGATATTTGAGTATCTTCTGCATCCCTATCCATTTCAAAGAATTGCTACCCGCCTTAAAGGGCTGGGTGGAGGACCCCCAGTTCAGCAGATTTACCGGTTATTTCCAGTGTCTCTGATTCTGCTCACACCGCTGCGTGTGGTTCCTTCACCTGCTTTCCACCTTGAAGTGTGAGGATGTTCTTCCAGCATCCTGTGCGGCTCTACAGTCACACACCGACTTTCCTTTTCGGCCTGGACTGCAGAACACTGTCTCTTCAAGCAGTCCAACTTTCAGGAGCTCCTGAGTGCTTCCCAGAATCTCCACGGCCCTTCTTGCTTGCACGCAGTGTTTCTCCTCCTGTCCCAGCAGCCTTCTCCGCTCCACCACACCTGTGTATGTTCCTCACCTGTGTGAGCCTCAGCATGGGGTTCAACGTCATTATCCTGGACTGCTTGATCCAGTAGTGCGGTTGCCATCTTTAAATGTCCCGCACACTGAAAACATGGAAAAACAACTAGCCTGCATGCTGTACTTCAAGTTGCTGTCACTTTGCACAAACTCCCTCATCCTCCTCCTCATCTTAGTACCAGGGTGATTATGGGAGTTGGAGTGCATGGAAGTCTTTGGACTTTTAACTGTTGATGGTTTTTCTCAGATTTCACATGAAGGCACATCAGAAACAAAAGGTGTTATGTGTGAGTTTTGGCTCTTTGGGTCAAAGGCGGGGGCCTCACCAGAATGACAATAGGCCATTAAGAACTCTGGTATTAAAGGGTCTTCATCATGGGAAAGGGGGGAATACTGCATCTTGTCCAATTATGTCAACACTTCTCCCCGGTAGTTGTCTCCTCCCTTGTGATCCTCCATAATATAACTGCCCCCAGGGTCACAATCAAGTAGCAGCTGCCTTTCCCTGGCCCCATGGGAGGAGGTCACGCCAGGGAATCTGTGATGGCTCCATTGGATTCATCACAGTAGGTAGATCAAAGCATATTCCAAATCCATATGTGCCAACATTAGCCATAATACAGGGCCACACCATGCAGTCAGGACAAGGGAAGAATGTGAATAGTGTGGATTGTTAGTGACACTGTCAAGCCAGCAATAGGCTTGGTTGAGTACAGACATACAGGTTCAGGGAATGTATAAATAAGTGGGCTGAGGACACACAATTTTTCCCCCACCACTTAGCCCCCTAACAAAACACATTTTGTCATCAATGCGAGCTCGCCACATAGCATTGTTTCTTTCAAGCAGGCATTCCAGCTCCTTGTTCAGCGTCCTCTTTGGTCACCCACCATCAGCTTTCCGTGGCTGAAAGGTCGTCTGATGGCATTGATGGTCATGGTCACTCTGCGTCCTCCGCACTTGCTTAACTCTTCTCCAGGTTGGCTCAAGTCAGAGATCCATCACGGATCTGGCAGGTACTCCATTCAGTATGATTGAGAAATGTGGGCACAGGGTTCAAGCCATGGCACAGCAGAAACCACCTTAACACTGTTCCTATATTTATAGACGATTGTGAAATTGCTAAATGTATAGAAAATATTGTATGAGTTTTTGCTGCTTGACACCAACTCTCTGCCCATTGAGCTTAACTTGGCAATACAAATAGACAGGCTGGAGAACAGCTGTTGCATCCTCTGCCTAAAGGTGGTGTTGCAGTAATGTATTACTCAGAGAACTGCTGTGTGTAACCAGGTAGTACTGGGGTTAATAGTTCAAACATGAGAGAACGATCTTGCATGCATGGACAGCATATCCCATTTAGCAAACGATGCACACAAAAATAATCCCTTTATATGTTGCCTTTATTTAAAAAGGTAGAGCCAGCAGTTTAATTAATCTCTGCCAACATGCCTACTTAAACAATGGCGACATTGCATGAAAAGAGAGGCCAATTTGAAATGAACTAAAGAAGTACCTCCAAGAAAGAACTTAACCTTTGTAGGGCTGCTGTCATGGAACGACAAACCACGGAGAAACGTATCACACTGACACTGCACATTTCGTAGCTTCTAAAGTTTGTCAACAACACATCCAGCGTGTATCGTCTGGTTCTGAAGGCATTGCAATCTAGAATGGGAAAGCTGGCACCATAACAGGAGCCTTGCTTCTCCGAGGCCTGCCTCATCAGCACTTGCCTATGACAACCACAGCAATGACCATGTGCTGTTCACCGAGAAGAGAAAATGCCAGCTGTGTGCCGCGATAGCCAACAGCCGTGAAGCATTTCGCTATGCTTGCTTCATTAAATAGGAGTATTGGTATGCCAAAAGAGAAAGGCCTGATTAAGCATCATGTTACACGCAGACAACAAAAGAAGGTAAGGAGGAAGAGCTAAGTTGCCACGTGGGTTTCCTCAAATCCAATCCAACAGAATCCATTCAACAAGTGCTATGAACATCATCAAAAGTAGCAGAGTTTCCCTACCTTGCTTTGGCCATAAACAGGATTCACGTGGGAGGGGGTATGGTGGGGCACTGAAAGGTTCAGCCAAATTAAACAGAACAGTAGTGAAGAGAACAAGCGTTTACATACAAAGAGTGGTGTCCTTTTGTTTGGGCATTTGCTAGTGTAGTGTTTCTGGGATGTTATTTAGGACCACATTAGGTCTCTTTTAAACACGTTAGGACTTTGTCTACCAGAATGCAATGTCAGAACGTATGTTAGTTCATAGTTTGTATGGGGCACTTTGGTATACTTCCCACAATCCTTCTTCAGATTTCTTTTTTACCCACACTTGCTATCAAACACTGGTACGTTCACTATAGTTAACAAAATGCAGTGCCTAAGCTTTTGTTACCTACTGGTCCCACTATGTAGTGTCTACGCATTCTGTAGAGAGATTTAGCGCTTGTGGAATCACCTTGTTCTTGTGATAATTCTAAGGACCGATGTTCGCATGACGGCAGCGACAATTGAAGGACGGAGTGAAGCAGAGTGGTCCTTCCAGGGGGCTCACCGATATAAACTTTTAATAACCAAACACTCACCGTGTGAGCCAAGTCATTACAATGGCGACGAGGTGACCTGCGAGCCCGCAACGGAGGGGAGCAGCACAGCAGGCAGGGACGCAAACGTACAGTGAGACTGACTCTCATGTAAGGAGCCACCGGTGTACCGCAGAGGCTTTCCGTCCTCCTGGGATCGGCCATAGAGAAGGCACGGTGAGACGCTCTGAGTGGCGCTGCAGCGGGGCGGTCTCCCCAACAGAGCGAAATACACGGAAGTTGCGGCTGAATCGAGAGGTTGAGCTGTGGACCCGCCCACCCTGCTCTCCATTGCATGCCAATCTTCAAGGTGAGGAGGGGCAAGGGGAGAGCAAGGGGAGAGTGCAGAGTACTCATTCAAGAGGGGCGGTCCACTCAATTGCAAATAGCTGGGAGTGACTTTGAAGTTGTGTTAAAGTAAAGCTACGAATTCCATTGGATATAAGCCTCAGCCTCTAAAGGATGAAAAGACAAGCCCAACCGCCACTCGGCTCGGGTAGTAACAAGGAGAGATAACAGCAGTGGGGAAACAAAGAGTCCCAGTAAGGATGATCACCACTCTGAGAGAGTTAAAACAAAAGCACACACGGGTTGTGCAGGAGTACATAGGTCAAATTTGAGATGATTCTTCAAAGCTGTATGAACTGTGACATATTACACATAGCACTGGTATTATTAATATAGACTGCTCAAGAATGGCTGCAGCAAGCATGTCCCCACCTCCACCTTTCTTGTCTGAGCCAGGTACTCCACCTATAAGGTGGGACAGATGGAAGAGGCTATTTGATACCTATTTTGTAGCAATTGGTGGGGAAAAATGTGCCGGTGCAAGAAAGGAGGCAATACTTCTACACAATCTGGGCACAGAAGGTCGTAGTGTGTACGACGGATTGCCAGAGCCCCCAAAAGAAGGTCAAGGGGAGATAGATCAATACACTGCGGCTGAATGGAAATTGGAAATTCATTTTGAAGCAAAGAAAAATATAACATTTGAGAGACATAGGTTTTTTCAAAGAATACAGGATCCTCATGAGCCTGTATAGAATTTCATTGCAGCTTTAAGATCACTGAGCCATACGTGTGCGTTCGGCCCATTGACGGATTCACTTATACGTGACCAGCTAGTACGTTGTACTAACAACATGAAAATACAGGAGAGATTGCTGTCTAAGGATGTATCTCTAGAAACGGCAGTGGAGACAGCCAGAAGCATGGAGCAAACTCACAAGTATATGTCAACTATGAAGGGTGACAGACAAGAAGAAGAAGTAGCGGCAGTGAGAGGATTTAGGAAAATGAATTTGAACAAGGAGATTAAATGCTATAAATCTAGTAAGAACCGACATATATCCACAAGTGTGTTCTGTCCTGCAAGGAACATTTCCTGGTTAAAATGCAAGAAAAAGGGACAATTTGCAAGGGTCTGTAGGGAATCAGGCCAAGTACAAAGCATTGAGTCGGGAGGAAGAATTCCAGAATTAGAAAAGAGTTCAGTTGTTGCTCAAAGTGCTCAAGCCAAACATGTGCTAGAAGTATCAGAAATCTCTAATAAAGGAAGTGCGCCAACAGATGTGTTTTTAAGGAATGGAAGGGTTGTAACATTGAAGGTGGACAGCTGTTCACCGTGGACTCTGATGTCAAGAAGAAAATATGAAGGGTGTTTGCAAGGTGAAGTGAGCAAATTGAAGGAACACATAATAGAGCCGTATGCCTATGGCAATGTAAAGATCAAGATTTTGGGGAAATTTAAAGCAGCTATCAAATACAAAGGCAGGAGTTGTGATTCAGAGGTGTATGTAACACAAGAGGGCTCGTCTTTTTTAGGGTGGGGCGAGCAACGTAAACTAGGAATTAGGATACAAGCGAGTGCAGAGGAACCAGTAACGGTTGTAGAGACTGAAGGCAAATGGGACAAGGAATTTCTGATGGTGTTCCAAGAGGAACTGGGGATGCTGAAGGAATTTGAACATGAGATTCGTTTGAAAACAGGGGCCATACCGAAGGTGCATAAACTGAGGCCAATACCTCATGACTTGAGAGGAAAACTAAAGGTGGAGATTGAAACTTTATTGTAGAAGGGGATCATAGAGAAAAGTGAGAGTTCTGAGTGCTTGTCACAGTGGTGGTGGCAGCAAAACCTAATGGAGAAATAAGGCTTTGTGTGGACATGAGAGACATCAATAGGAACATTCTCATAGACAGACATCCCTTACCAATAATTGGAGATAAGTTGTCAACACTCAGGGATGCCAAGATATGTTCTGTGATTGATCTTTCTCAGGCCTATCACCAAATTCCTTTGAAAGAAGACTGTCAACATCTGACGACATTCATAACATCTTTCGGGACCTTCACGTACTGTAGAATGCCAGCTGTATTTCAAAGAGTGATGGACACTAGTATGGAGGGGGTAAAGAATATTGTGGTGTTCCAAGATGACATGCTAATTTATGCTAGTTCTATGACTGAACATGATGTGATTTTGACCCAGGTATTGAGTAGGTTATCTGAAGCAGGATTGACTGTAAGAAGAAACAAATGTAAGATTGCAGTTGAACAAGTGGAGTATCTGGGACATGAAATTGATGAGCATGGGGTGAGACCAAAGAAATGTTTGGTGGAGGCAGTAAGGAATGCACCAATACCAACAGACAAAGATCAAGTGAGATCTTTCTTAGGTCTGGCCGAATACTATCATAAATTTGTAAACGACTTTGCTATGGTGTTCACTCCTCTGAGAATGATACTGAAGAAAGGATCAAAGTTTGTATGGACTCCGGAGTGTGATATGGCTTTTGATAGTATTAAGGAAGCTGTCAGCAAGGCCACTTCAATCGGAAGGTTTGATCCCAAGGATAGAAGTGTATTGGTGGTGGATGCTAGTATGTTGGGACTGGGGGCAACCTTAGTGCAGTATGATAGGGAGAACACAGAGAGGGTTATTGCATTTGCATCGAGGGCTTTGAGAGGCGCAGAATGTAAATACTCAGTTATTGAGAGAGAAACATTAGCCATGATTTGGGCCATTCTCCACTTTAAATACTTTTTGTGGGGTAGGTGTTTCATTGTTCGGTCGGATCATAAATCGTCGGTGGGGCTTAGGTCTCCAAGGCTATAACTTTGATGTGAGCTTTCTGCCCGGAAAAAAGAATGTGGTGGCAGATTGCCTTTCCAGGCTACCAGTTAGTGAATTGGAAGAATTTAAAGATGTGGAAGTGGTTGAGTCGGTTGTAGCAGAAGTGGATCAGGAGAAGTGGTTACAAGAAGAGGATTCTGATGATGAACTTAAATTGATCAAAGAGTGGACAGTGAAGGGGTGGCCCCAAAGGAAGAGTTTGAATAGGTAATTTGATGTGTGGTGGGAGATCAAAGAAGTTTTGAACATGTATATGGGCAGGTTAAGGAGAGGGCGGTGTGTGGTTCCTCCAGAGTCAATCAGACCGTGTCTAATAGAACTTGCCCATAAGGGACACCCAGGGGAAGGAAACTTTGACAGAGCTATTGGTGGCCACACATTGATAAGATGGCAGAGAGATGGGTGAAGGACTGTATAGCTTGTCAAACAAGTGACAAGACACAAATTGTATGGGAGACTCCTTTGGTTCCAAATGTCATCCCAGATCAACGATGGTCCAAGTTAGCAGTGGACATCATGGGTCCCATTGCAGCTTTGGGAGGAGGTTTTAGATTTCTGTTTGTGCTAGTAGATTTCCATTCAAAATTGATTGAATGGGACGCAGTCAAGGAGGTCACGGCTAGGGATTTGATTACATTTCTAGAGAAGGTATTTCTTAGAGAGGGAGTACCCACTGAGCTAGTCTTAGATAATGGGGTTCAATTTGTTTCTGAAGCAATGAGGAAGTTTCTCAGTAGTTATGGTATAAGACATATTAGAACTGTGTTGTACCACCCTAGAGCCAATGGCCTTGTAGAAAGGGTCAACCGATATTTGAAAGGGGGGTTGCAATTGGCTATGAGAGTGAGACAGCTGTGGAGAGAGGTGTTAATTCTGTTAACCTGGAATTATGTAACTACGCCACATTCAGTGACTGGAGTCTCTCCATTTGTGTCTCTGAAGGTTAGGGAACCTGGGACCAGATTGTGTTCGGGGTGGTTAGAGATGGCCAAGGTTGTTCATGTAGATAGGGATCAGATTATGAAGCTCATCAATGTGGGTCAGGAGAAAGATAAGGGCTGGTTTGCTGCCCGGGAAAGAGTGAAGGAACGCAAATGGAAAGTTGGAGAGATGGTCTACATAAAAAATCCCAGGTTGGTGAACAAGTGTCTCGAGAGTAAGTTTATGGGGCCCAAAAGGATATGTGCGGTCAGAAAGAGTGTGGTGGTTTTGGAAGGAAGAGAAGTGTGGTCTAAAGGGAGGATTGCAAAGGTGTATGGTCTGGGTGAGGAGGAGGAGAAGGGAAGACACTTGCCCGAAAGTGGGAGTAGGAGTGAGAAAACGACTAAAGGTGTGGAGAATAGGTTCTGCAGTCCCCAAAGAATAAGGTCCAAGCCTGTTTGGATGGAGGACTATATGTCTTAGAAACTTAGAAATGTAGTGTTATCAGGTGTGGAGAAAACCAATCTCACAATTTGTATCTTCTTTATATTGGAATAATTATCTTTTCTTTTGTTTTGTGAGTGTTTCTTTTCTTGTTGGTTATATTACTGATGTTCTAAGCATGTTCTGTTATTTAGGTTAAGTTAAGTTTTATGTTGTTTAAAGTTTTGTTGTTTCTCCTGAGGGGGAAGATATGTAGAGAGATTTAGTGCTTGTGGAGCGTGCCGTCACCCGAGTCGCCTTGTCCTTGTAATTATTCTAAGGACCGACGTTTGCGTGACGGCAGCGACAGTAGAAGGACGGAGTGAAGCAGATTGGTCCTTCCGGCGGGCTCGCCGAAATAAACTTTTAATAACCAAACACTCACCGTGTCAGCCAAGTCATTACATGTTCCCTCTCTCACGGACATTACTGGGCACTTTCCGACTTAAAATGCAAATCTCAGAATTCAGGGTCTTCACTTTTCCATCTCTCGCAGTCTTTTCTAGGCAATTTTGATACTGTGGCTACTGTTGCAACCAGTGAATGAGTGAGCTGCATTGCATCACACGTTTCATGGAGCTGAGTGGAATGTTGGGACAGTTGTATGGGTGAAGATGCTGTGAGAGTCAGTTACTGCCTGGGATTTGCGTGGGATTGTATAACCAGTGTTCTTCCCCAGCTGTTTTCCTAATACACAGAACCTGCTCCTACAATCTGTGACCTTATAACTGGAACCTGATGCTGCTGAGTTATTTGGCCACATTGAAACATCTATATTTTGCTGATAAAGGACCTGCGGGTGCAACCAGCACATGTGAGGTTGTAACCAGCAAGACACACAACCCTGCAAGACACACAACCATCCAGTCATCCAAGAAGTACCACATGGATCCCAAAGCTTCTCTGGATCATAGCATCAACATATTTTTAGACAACTCCTAAATAAATGCTGCATAGTGGTTTCCATGTGAGGGTTAAAGTCAGAGTTCACTGCATCTAAGGTGAGCCAGCGTACAGGAGAAGAGGCTCAAGGGAGATTCCATGCCGTCTAAGGTCAGTAATCGTTCCAAGCAACGGGCTGTGCAGGAAGCGTCTGCCTTGCTGGAGGGTTAACCTTAGGTAAGTGTGAGGGATAGGGGAGTATCCACCCAACTGTCCATGGAGCCAACACTCATTGCTGCAGCTGCAGGATAGTAATATTTTTCTCACCGGGCAACCCTCTAAACTGTGTAAGCTTTGGGGTACAATGGACATTCAACCCAGTTCAAAGGGTCGCATACCTGGGCTATGCGGGTGAAGACGTGCTGTGAGATCAGCAGCAACCTGTAGTGGTGAGGAGTGACAACAAGTGTCACATTCTGTAAGGAATCCATTTCTTCAGTTTTGAGGATCAAGGATCAAGGTGGACCTACCATCATGCTCTACATTCGTGTGGGAACAATCAACATCCTTTCGGTTGGACGCTCTTCTTGCTACAGTTGAATATGAACTATCAGCACTCTCAAAGGGCTGAGGATTTTTGTTCTACAGTGGAGTTTGTTAACATACATACGTGGACTGGCCATTGAGACTGAATCCCTATAACCTGCTCCTTGAGGAAATCAGGGGTCTAGAGAAGGAAGGGGGTTCACCCAAGTTGCCCCTGATTCCCCAATTCACTGTCTTATTATAGCACACTGAGGCACCCATTACTGTACAGCATTACATCATTCAAGCATCCAGTGTTCCACCCTTTCCAGCATCCTTTGAAATAAGAGAAGATATTTGCTCATTTCTACAAGGTCACACTGCTGTTTAGGAGAGTCACAATCAGGGGAGTGAATTTTGTAAGACCCAGTGCACTCTGCTACACTCGACTACACCGTTTTCGTGGCTCAGAGAAAGGTCCCTTTTCAAGAGGACATCATGCTACTCTGTCAGCAGCTATGCCCTTAGTCAAATTAATAATGGATTGTTTTATCTATCAATTCAGTGATTGTTTATGTCACCTGTGTTTTTGGAGCATTTTCATGAGTGCCCATCAGGTTGGAACTGAGCATAGTGTCCCCTGAGGCAGGGACGTGGCATACCATATAATTTAAAACAGCACATCCCCCATGAGCCTACAACAGACGATTAAATAAAAACCAATACAAGAAGTTTGGATCAGTAGACAAAAACAGGACTTTGACCGAAACCAATCCACATACCAGGATACTGTATATTACCACTAAAATGTAAAACAATCTAGAATACCAGCCAAAGGGACTAATTGTTTCAGGTATAGGCTCTGTTTTAGAACCGTTTTACACTATTCCGATATTTTAAGTGAACATGTCAAATATGAAATCACACATTAAAGATATTACAAACATGATCAAGACAACAAAAAGCATATCAGGGAAGCACAGCAATGTTATGTTAATCCCCAACAATACAGAACCACTCTCTATAAAGAACCAATTACGCATAATTAAAAACAAAATACATCAAAAACGTCCGCCAAAGGAAGCTTCGAAAAAATTACATTATTGGTGTACCCACAAAGCATTGACTGAAACCTGTTTTAAATGCAATCGTGCATTATATTACCAGATAGGAAGTACAGCAATTGGGCAATGAGCAGCACCTAACGTAGCCAATAAATAACTGGAAGCTTTTGATACAGTCCATATGTAGCAAGACAAATCCTTTTAAGAATAACATTAATTTGTTGGAGATATATTGACAGTGTGTTCATAATATGGAAGGGAAAGAGAAATAGTGGAATTTAGCAAATGCATAACACAAAGAAATCCATATTTATAATTCGCAGTAACAGCTAACAGGGGAGAATGTTCCTGATATAGCAATTTACAAAGAAAACCAAGTGAGAAATTGGGAAAAAGTATCCCCTACAAAACCTATCACACAGGCCCAGAAAAGAGCAAAAATTAAAATTCAGGACAAAAGCAAAAAGTAAATAACACATGATATTTTCCAGCACATACAGCACTATGTCCAATTGTAAAAAAAGACAACGGGGCAATTTAGAAAACAGCCATATAGACACACTGCTTTTTAGATGCAAACATACCTTTTCTATAAGAGACAAAGAAGTTAGGGAAGGCAGGCATTCAGCGCAATCCCATACATGGAACTAATGCTTATTATACCATCAAACACATTTGGGTGCAACACATAACATGACATTACCCTTGTAGAAAGATAAACCCAACAACTATACAAGAAAACGTTGGCCTCACAACCACATGTAAAAGAAGGAATATTGAAAAAAATGAAAGGAAAGGAAAACCATATGGTAAAGGGTAAATGAGCTTGATCCAGATTATTATAAGCATTGCCCCTATGACACAACATTTATTGGAATGCACCACACTGAAGACTAAAAAAGTAACATTTGTAAACAAATAACACATCAAAATTGAGTAGTGACAGAAGAATGTTGGCCGAAGTAGGACTAAGATTGATAAATCTCCAAAATATGCTTGAATGAAGCCGCAGAATAAAATATTCCTAGCTGTAAGAAATGAACATGAAAAATAGTCATTTTAAGTTTACTGTACCGGCAAAAGAAATAGCATGACATTTAAATGGCTGTGGTTCTGAACTAATCATGGAGTTTGGATAACACATGTTTGTATAAGGTGGGGATCTGCAACATTTAGCTCTCCAGATTTTTTGGACTACATTTCCAGTGATGTCTGGGTATTGACTCTGCTGTTTAGGGATGATGGAAGTTGTAGTCCAAAACATATGGCGAGCAAAAGTTTGCAGACCCCTGGTCTAAGGTGTGGTGAAAAAGAGGAAAATTATTATATAATGTTGTCAGCTACATCTGTACACTTTGGATTCATAGGATAACTATATATAAACCCTTACCACATTCTAACATGTAGAAAGTCACAACAATATTTGAATCGATTCAGAGTGAATACTAGACATTTTAGATAGCATGATGTTCTTGTTAACACATACGCATGGGCAGAAGTTGGTACAACATTAGAAATTGCAAATGTGTATCTTGTATATTCTGCAATATCAACTCTATTCAATGAAAACAGAACGCCTTTTCTCAAAATGTTTTATATATCACAAAAAGTTGTTCATCAATATTTTTTGTCATCAATCTTTATTTCGAAAAGCAGATTTTTAAAATATGTTTTACTCTGGGGTGCTAATAGCTGGGCAAATATTGGTAAATCTTTACAATTATAAAGAAAAGAAAAAAAAAGAAAAACATGCTTCTGGAAAGGTCTATAGAAGAAAAAGGACTTTAATGGAAGTTGCCATTTTATTTTTGAACGTGATAACCTGTGAGCAGCAGAGGAAAGCCTTGGATTAACGGGAATAAAGGTGCATAATGTAGTATAACAAATTGCCAAATTACTTTAAAAAATGTTTAAAAAACATGTTGATTTAAAATAATAGATAATATCTACACAATCATGATAAGGGTTGGGCTGAGACAAGTATTATAACAGTGTTTAAATCACCTGTATTTTATGAATAGTTACATCTAGTTTCCTGTCTGAATTTATTGTTGATAAAACAAACAAATGGGGAATGAAAAGTTAATACAGGAATGGAGGAGAACATGTCATTGAGAACATTGGCAAGCATGTAAAGTAAAGGAGTTACAAAAATAGGCAGGTGCTTCATTGACTAAATATAATTGAGAAAAGATACCAAAGCAGGGAGTACAGATGAAAAATTATGTTTATGTTTTTACAGTAGTAAATGCACCCACAATTTAAGGTCAAATATCTACTAAAGATTATCTTAATAGGGTCATATGTTTAATGGTGTTCTAAATTAATAATACTGTTGATGAAAAAGTCTAAGACATTGTTTGAGACATGGGCATGATTATTAATGTAATTGTGCTAGCAATATTATGAATGAAGCCCACTGAAATATCATAGCTTTTGAACAATACAGTTTGCCTATTATTTTAAATAAGTTATCACAGTTTTGAAATATGTTTCTAATTAATTAGAGTTTCCACAATAAGCCTAGAGAAGACTCTTTGAAGAAGTTCTGACAATGCCTAGGGACAGATAAAACATGTGATGCTTGTTCTAGAGACATCTATCAACCGTGTAAATAAGAAAAAAAGAAAAGAGAAACGTATATTTTACAGAAAATCAATAACTAAGAAACTAATTGGATCTCATCTAATAGGTAGAAATTAGACATTGTTGAAGAAAAGGCAACAGAATGTATGCAGGTAGAAAAACCTTTTTGCAGTGTGGCAATACTATTTGAAGATGAAAATAACGAGGCTTTAAAAAAATGGTTTTGTAAGAAATATAAATAAGAAAAATTGACTTTGTGTATATGAACTTTTGTTAGTAAGATTGTGTTAAAAGAAGATAGGGCCGTAGGAGAAAGTGTTGTAATTTTGAACATTTTCTTTATGCCAGCTCTATGCCAGCTCGATGTTTGTGTGGTTCATCAAGCGTATGTGCCTGTCATACTTATAATTTTAGACTATGCTGGAAAGAATAATCCTGACAAGCTAGAATGCCTCCCTGGTGGCTTGAAAGGTGGTAATCATATAATTGTTTATTTTACAAGTGGAGCAAGCAAAAATATTTGTGCCCATTTGCTTCTGTATGCAAATTAAATTCAGACACTTAACAAGTGAAGTATGTAATTGCACAAGTGATGCTGGTTATTGTTATAGGGCTCAGCATAGGAAGTCCTTTTTCATCATCTAGGAATGTACCGACCCAGAGTGGAGCAGGTTTTGTTTATATTATTGTCGCTCAATTATTGTACTTTCCACTACTTGGCTCAATATACGATATAGGTCTGATATGAAGGGTGTTTTATGGAGGGAAATAGAATCCCAATCCAAAAGCCACAAGTAGTGTCCTTTGTCTGTGGTGTAATTTCACTCCACGTGTCTTTAAGCCACATGTGAATGGTGTTTTATGAAGAAGAAAGATAACATTCCATGCCACACGCCATGAGTGATGTCTTCAGTCGAAAGTGTAATTCCACTCAATTTTGTGTTTGTTGATCTTTGATTTTCTTTTTCCAGCATGAAATCAGGGGAGGACTAGCAACATTTAACATAGAGGGCAAGTTTACTGTTCTGACCCATAGTGCAATGGGCCAAACCCACAACTCACTGGACCCAACTTCCAGAACATGGAAACTAAGAGCCTGATTCATGGAATTATTTGCGTGAAAAACGCAGATTTGCACGCCTTTCTACCCGAAAATCCCCATACTTCAAGCAGGGATTTTCGGGCAGAAAGGCGCGCAAATCTGCGTTTTTCACGCCAATAATTCCATGAATCAGGCTGTCAATATCAACATTCCCCCCCCACACATTCTCATGTATATATGGTATACATTATTTACATTCATTTCCCTTTATGCAACATATTTTTCAGTAATGTTCATGGTTTCTTAGCGCCCCAGACCGTGGACATTCTCCATTTTAGCAAACATAGTAAAATTATTCCACCAGGATAATATAATTAGTGAAATGGGAAAGATCTGATTTGAGCCCATTTTTCAATGTTTTACACAGTGTGTAATTTAACAGCAGGTTACATCTCCTCCCATCCCATCCTTAGTTTTAAAACAATGTAAAGAGTTTGAGGAAGCTAGAGACTTCATTGGTAGAGCAGGGCATTGCTGATGCAGGGTTTCTGGGTTTTCTCTAAGAGCAAAGCACCAGCTAGCTTGGTAAAATACCCATACCTAGCTTCCAGCCTTCCCAGCTCACAACACAAAACCCATACCTTCACCCTGTGTACCCACCCCCACAGCTTAACACCCTCACTTGTCATTTGAGCTCCTCACCAGTATGCTTAACATACATTGTTAAAATTATAACAATAGATTGAGTAACACTATAGAGTACAAACCCATATGAGTGAGGCTTTCTCTACAGATAGTTAAGGAAACTAAGGCTCCGTTTCAAATTCAGGAAGCTTTGGAGACCCAACTTCTCCTATTCTATCTTCAATGCTAGAAAAAATGTGTTTTTATTCAAGGGCTTAACTAGGATACTGCTTGATAAATCTGCTTTTCAAATGACCAATGTATCTACAAAGCCCATTAATCAATTGTGTCCTGAGGCAAATACATCTGAGAAATAGAGTAAGATTATAATGATTATGGAGATGCACTATGACTATAATCTTAGTCTGTTAATTGTGTGTACTTTTAAAGTGCCACGTCACATGATAAAAACAACCTGAACAAATATAAGAGAACTAGCCGTTGAAGCATATGTTCATAAATAAAACATGTATCACTTAGTCATACAAATAAAGGGGGTCAAACCAGTCCCACAATCGGGTGCAGTGGCATGCAGGTCATGCATAGATTTCAACAGCATTCAACTTGCTTACTAGATGTGTACCTCTGTCCTATTTACCCTATTTTCCTTACCCATCATCCTCCGGTGTCCTTCCCTTGCACCACATTCTCGATGCCCACCTCTTTCTTACAATTAGCTTTCAGACCTCCATTCCCCTTTTGCTTCATCCTTTTAAATATATACTCAAACCCCTTCCTTACCTTCTAACCACCTCCTTACCTCCCCACATTTATTTATTTATTTATTGGTCTCTTGTTAGGTGCTTATACAGGAGCAAATACTGATTCAAAGTGCCCACGGGGCAACAGGGAGGGGACAGGAGATGATAGACAATGTAATTACAACAATGCTAATTAATTAAATACAACAAAAGAGACAATGGGGAGGGGAGAACAAACCCACTATGCTTTGTGAGTCTTCAGAACATGCATGTGCAGAGGGGAGAGGGACGTTGGATAGGTGCTGTGATGCTCATGGAGAGCAGCAGGTGAAGAGCTATGAAGTGTAAATGCAACCTCCAGTGCAGAGGACAGACAGTAGCTGGGAAGATAAGATGTGGAAGGTCAGGGCCCCGATGAAGCATAAGGGCCCTGTACACCAGTCAAGCTACTGTGATATTAGCAGGGTAGAGAGTGAGGGAAGGAAGAGGGAAAGAGGCTTTTCTGGAACTTAAGGAGGTCATGCTCAAAATGAAGAGGGGGCGAGGCTGTTTCAAAGAAGGGAGCCCGCTGAGGACAGCGATTGACCACCTGCTCTCTGTTTCACAAACCGCTTTACCCACAAGGATTTGGTGCCAGAGAAGCGCAGGTGTCTAGAGGGGGAGTATTTGGTCAGAAAGATTTGCAGGTAGAGTGGTCCCTGGCCTCTGACATCCTTGTAGATGATGCAGAGAGATTTGAATTTCATTTCTGCTGCAATCGGGAGCCAGTGGAGACTTTGTAGGGCAGCAAAGATGCAGTCCCTGGGCCTGAGGCCAAGGATAAGTCTTGCTGCCCTATTCTGGATTAACTGAAGACGTCACAGAGTGGACGAAGGTAGATTTAGGAGGAGGCTATTGCAATAGTCAAGCCTAGAGGGAACCAGGGCTTTGGTAACAAAGTGTCTCTTGGGGAAGGTGAGGAAAGGTAGAATTCCTTTGAGAAGGTAAAGCTGAAAGTGGAATTTCTAGACAATGTCCTGAGTATGAGGGAGGAAGGAGAGAGAGGAGTCGAAGATTACACAGAGGTTTCCAGCTTCCGAAGAGGGAGCAGGGGGCAAGCCTATGGAAGATGGCCAGAGTGAAGGGAAGACGTCGGGTGCCGGAGTCCCAATAAGGAGGAGCTCAGTTTTGCTGGCATTGAGGCAAAGATCATTAGAAGTACACCAGGCTTGGGGGGCTGAGAGGCAATCAGGGATGAAGGACAGTGCAAGGGTTTCTGTAGGAAGTTTGAAGAGGCGTTTCATCAGCATAGCACTTGAAGTTGGGGGAAAAGGAGGACATTAGGCATGCCAGCAGAGTAAGATAGATGTTAAAGAACCAAGGCTAAAGAATGGAGACCTGGGGGACGCCACAGGTGGAGGAGGTAGTATGGGAGGAGAAGGTGCCCAGTATGACTTTAGAAGTGCAGTCATTTACGAAGGTGGTCCAGTGCCCGCTCCGAGATACCAAGGCTGTCATGGAGCCTTTTTATGAGGATGGAGTGGTTCACTGTGCCAAATGCAGAACAAAAAATCAAGGAGGATGATGACAGCAGGGGAGTTGGTATCAAGGGATGCAATCTGTTCTTCACGGGTCTTCAGATGAGCAGTTTCCATGTCCTCTGGCTGCTCGGAATCAAGACTGATGCTCATTCTCAGGCAGTTTCCTCAGGGAAATCAGTCACCAATTCCTTTCAATTCACACCATTTAATTGCCCATCACAACATGCCCATTCCTTACCTCTCATTACCTTTCATTGCCCTGGCTTACTGTTGGACAGTAGACCACCTTGATTTGCCAGTCAACCTCTGCCAGGCACGACAAAAAGCCATGGTCTGGGTCTTCCTGGAATTTGTGGCTATGGGGTCCGTATTGGGACATTGCAGAGTAAAAGACAACGAGGGGACATGACTTTTTTGTGCTCCCAAGTTGCACTTTCTTGGAAAGTCAGCTGCATATTTCAATTCACGGAAGCAGAGTGTACTGCAAGGGGACTACGCCTTGGACCAGGTGATGGAGTGGGTGCAAGTTTAGCCTATTATATTTGCGCGTTTTCAAATAAGGTGGAGTGTCTGTGTTTCGATTTCTGTGGCTGTTGTAATATGAATGTGTTTGAGTGCATTTATGACAGCGTAATGTATAGGTGGAAGGGTGTATCTGTGTGCATGTGACTTTGTTTCTATATATCTCAATTTGGTGTTGATATGCATGTCTGTCTT
The DNA here is from genome assembly GCF_040938575.1 of Ambystoma mexicanum. Lineage (NCBI taxonomy): Eukaryota > Metazoa > Chordata > Amphibia > Caudata > Ambystomatidae > Ambystoma > Ambystoma mexicanum. The sequence continues at coordinate 768,062,042 of NC_090941.1, forward strand.
TTGTTGGTCACATAAGAGAAGAGTGTACTGGACACAACATTGGAAAACAATGACAGATTTAGGAGTTCATTCAAAGTTAGGTGTTGACAGTACAATCATCAGTATTTGGCAAATACTGTTGATTTCGGCATCCACCCAGCTCAGGGTTTGATCAAGTACCATTGGTGGCATTCCATGGGAATACCGGCTGCAGTATTTTAGACAGAATTTTTGCAGAAGATCCACCTATTTTTACCTCCACCCTGAAGGTGAAGGTACAAAATCCAAACTGGCACCAAACATTTTAAATAGTCCATGTTACTCCACATAAGTGAAGAACAGGTGCATCCCTTCAATAGAGTGAAACACGCTTTTACAAAGGGACGTATTGATGGGTAAATAGGTGGGCACCTCTTACTGCCACCTCTCACCACCTTAACCTTATGTATACAATGGACAGAATGAACCCTTTTGTGCATAAAACAAATCACCAGTAGTGATATGAGCTACTAGTTCACATAGTCCATTTCTCCCTTCACATTGTTAAAAATGGCTGAAAGAAAAGTTTTTAAATGTTTTACATTATTACCAGCGGAGGTAGTATTTCTGAAATGGACGCAGAGGTATTCTAAAAACACCACCTGTGCTGGTGGTAAACTTTGAGTACCGCAGATTTTTAGAAAGGGTTAATTACAGACCAGGTCTGCCCCAGTCATATACTGCTCTGTATGGTTTTAAGAGCGGATGTACATTTGTTGGTTGATACACCGGCCCATGCAATCGATATTCATATATACATTATTTTATGTCTATGTATGTATTCTACTAGCGTACGGTATTGTATTCATATCATGTGGTGTGGTTTTGGGTATTCAGCCAATTTGCAATGATATTACCCTGGATTAATCAGTACTGGAGTAACCATATTTACATGTACTTTTTATATTGAATATATCAGTTTTAGTATGATGTACCAATACAATTTATATATTTTTTCCAGATGTTCTAATAGCAGAATACAATTTCCAGTTGTAGCCTAGTTGGTGTTTCTGCCTTCATATCTCCCACTCTCTGTAGTGAGGGGATATTTTATGTTTATATTTTGTATTACCCAAATGTATCCTCCACTGACCGGGTCCCTGCTTTAGGTTTCTACAGATTTATAGAAACACAACTGGCATAGCCTGCAACTTTCGTCAGCAGTATCAAAACATCCACCCAACTCTGAATGACCCCCTTAGTTTCTAGTGTTCTAATAATGAATATCTGAATATTACATCATTCTATGAGTGTAGTTCAACTGTATCCAAATGTCAGTACCACAAACAGTCCAATAGCCATTCCTACAACCTCTCCATAAGTAACATCCATGGGTGCTAAGCAGGGTATCTATTTGTATGAACAAACTAGTTATCAAGAAATTCACCAGAACATATGGGAAGCATTCGTACAAAATCAAACTGAGGACAAACTCTAATAAGATATTGCCCTTTACTTCCTTGGCAAGTGATAAACTGCTGTGGATTGTAACAGACCAATGGTGTATGGGGAGCAGTGGTGCCAACATTACCATTCAGGATTGCAGAATCTGTTATTTAAATGCATACATTGCTACTGGCCAGCATGAACATGCCCCTGCAGCCTAGCCTCCTCTCTCCCATTCATTGTGGATGCATATGTGTGGGGGCCACCCATGCACATCTACACCATTTCTGAAATCAAGACAAATGCCTTGCCCCATCCATTAACACAGAATCTCAGCATGGTTTGCAGCACTCAGTTGCTTTGTGACAGTCTAGATTTTGAAGAATTGTGTCAATCACAGTTATTTTTGCCCCTTGCAGTATTATCCCAGAAATGGTACTCAGGGTTGAAGTTGTGTATGTACGAAATTCACATCAATTTCCATTGTATTCTTTTACTTATTCTGTGTCACTACCACCTGTGGTTCTTTACAGGACTGTGTTTCTTCAATAGTACTCCACCGATGTTCATACCATAGGTACATCTAGGTCACTCGCCTACTTCTTCCCTAGTTGTTGACTGGGTGAGCAGGGTTGAGTTAACTCTGGGTGCTTGTTCATGGTGTTAAGAACAGCAATGCTGTAGCCTGCCTCCTGTGTGTTTGTGAAAAAGGAGAATGGTGTTGCATTCTGTGAATGAGTGCAGCTGGAATGTATGACAGAACTGCATGGAGCGGATTAGAATGTTGAGAGACTTACTGGGTGAATGTTCTATGAGAGCCAGTCTGTGCTGGTACAGAAGGTGTGCCATGTGTATTCTCTCTAGTGTTCTCCCCAGTCTGTACTTCGTTTGAGTAACCCTAAACATGTCATCTGGTAATTGAAATACATCAACTTGAATAAAAATCCTGGGGCTCCTGAGATCATTTTCAATACAGTACCTGAGCTATCCTTCTTTCACTATTTGTATTTGACACGTTGGTGCTTTGATTACATATACCATATCTGAGTTCATGAGCATTCCTACACTCAAATTATATATTGGACATTATGGTACATGAACTGCAATTCTTTTTTCAGGGAGCAATTCCCCCTTTGCTGTGCACCCTTGGTTTTAAAATGAAGTATGTCACTGCTTTACTTATTCAACAGTATTAATTTATTTTCTGTCTCTTTCTCGAGTGATATCTTCAGAATATTTTACTATTTTTCATTTCTTCTTTAAGGTATTTTAATAAACACCAACAATATCCCTTTTGATGTTACATATTTCAACCCAACAATGGCCTAGATCAGGTGTCCTTATGGGAAATCAATGAGAAAAAGCAAGAACAATCAGCTTGAACATCATTTGAATTAATGAATTAAATGCTTTCCTGAACACCACTCCGGCACACCCTTACCCCAGTGTTTTCTCGTTATCTCAATGTTTACGTTGTGCATGCTTAAACACTGACACATCCTGATTCTGTACTGGCATAGCTTAACCCACATCTAGAATGTAACCAATTTCTATATTCATTAAGCCATAATCATCAAATTAGTTAATGTCCTCCATCATACTGCAGATGTTTGCAAATGTCTGTCTTTTGTCATTTTCTTGCAATGTCTGAAAATATAATTGGTGGGTGATCAGTTCCCTCTCTGGCCATACAACATCCATGTAATGTATAGCTATCTGACCTATCCCATCCTCTTCAATATTTTCCAATTATCTATCAGCTCTTCTTTTCCCTTGTCTTGGATGGATGAATTTTTAATGTATACTGACTATTCACTTTCATCTGTAAGCATTGCATCCATAAGTACTTAATCATTATTACTATATTGTTATCAAAACCAAACATACTCACATTGCTATCAAGTGCATAGGGCATCTGATCATTGTCACCACAGGGTGACCATATTCCTTTCTGCCCATTTTACATAAAAGTCAATTGTAATAAAATCATGATTCCCCTTATAATTAAGGGATGCCTTAAAAAAGTCATACACAAAAAAGCTACCAGACTTTTCAAAATCTTCAAACCTGACACTTTCCATCTTTCTTTCCAAGGCCATTCACAGACATTCAAATGATACATTACCAGCCTCTCTAGGGCAATTAATTGTTGACAGACTCCCTCCGACCCAGCCTCCTCTGCCCTCAAAATGCCCAGCAGAAAGCTTCCCAGGCACTGGTCAGGTCCCTTGTCTCTATTCAAACCCCAACCTTTCCTCATGATTGTAATGCAACACAATCCCGATATGGTATTTGACACCAAGTTTCCAAATTGGGCTTCACGAGTCACATGCCTAACACATAACTTGCTGTGTATCCCATCTTTCAGCCTTCTAGAGGCACAGCCCTGATAGGTTAATGATCGTGTTGTGACTGATCTTGCAAAGGGACTGGCCTGAGATTTCAAGTCTCATCTGGACTGCAGCTACTATGACTGACTCTAACCCATTCCGTCATGCACTCCTGAAAGCACTAACAGGGTGGGCTGTTTCTACGTTCTCTGCTCTTCAGTTGCACTGACCCTTGCTCCACTTAACACAGCGTACCATGTATACCTTGAAGATTGCATGTGGGGGAGTGCAACATCTAACACATGCCTCTCTTCGCAAACCTACAAATCAGGTGCACAGACAGGCAGAGATAATGGGGGTTTCCAGTAGGCTTCATTCCATCGCTGCCTGAGGAAGTGGAGGAATTCGAGGAAAGCTTGCAAATAGGCAAAATAAATGACTTTGTTAGCCTAATTAGGTAGCAACTCATTGTTTTCTTTTGGCTCAACATGCTATTCAACCATTGGCTAACACAGTACAAGCAAACTAAAATATACATGCCATCCTCTTCCCCCTAGTTTGAAGGGTCAGCTCTGGGGTAACACATGCTTCACTCCGGAGAGCCACACTGCTGATTCTCCCTCTTCCCCCACTGTGGCATTTACACTATGTAATTGGAGGGAGAGTTTGTTCCTGTCTGCCTTCATTGACAACAGCTACTACAATTCCCTGAGGCTATTTTTGGTATTAACTAACAACACCTGAATTTACTGCCTCCCTGAAGATTGTAAAAGATGAACGCGCTTGGAGGAGAAGATCAACTGGACTGTGGAAGGTATGCTAAGCTGCGAACCTGAGTGCGCCCCGCGGCCCCCTAGTTTGAACATATAATTATAGGGTGAGTTAAGGTGAGTCGGAGACACATAGAAACCCCTCAAAATTCTATTGTTAATAACTTTTTATTAGAGTAACGGATTTGGCAGAATTTGTGAAAGTGAATAAAAGTCTGCACCCTCCCACACCCGACTGCAAAGTTTCTTAAAAATCTGTTAAAAAATCAAAATGTGTTAAGCCTCAACTTTTTTTTCTAAAAGTGCAGCCTACTTCCCATTCATTTTCTCACAGACAAAAAAGGTCAATTGGACGGATTTGGACCAGGTCTGAAACAACTTGGGCACGAAGCATTGATTTGCGATCCATGCATGGTTTGGGGTTATTCTGTGACATGGTTATTTTAAAATTTTATGGCGAAGGGGGTGCTGCCTTCTCAAAAAATTATAGTTATATCTCCCATGGTGCATTGCAGGATCATAGTTTTAAAAAATGAAACGACTGCCATCTTATTTTTCTATCGATGCAAGAGATATTTGCGGATGTAGCCGAGATTATGGGACAATGAAATACACCAAAAATGTATATGTGGGTAAAAAAATACAAATGCTGTCAGGGTAGAGGTGGGGGGTGACTAGAGGGCACTAAGTGAAATGTGAGAGTTGGAGGAGGTACAGGGACCGAGTTTGTAACGCAAAGCTTTCCGCAAAGCTTTCCGTAGCCTAGCCTAGTTAACATCTCATAGCAAGCTGCGTCATAGAAGCAGTGTGTTTTGTGGGGGCAAAGGAGAGGGGAGGTGAGGAGGCCATCTGGGGAGTGGGGGGAGCTGGCACAGATGAGGGGGGCATTTGGTGAGGTGCAGGGGGCAGGAAAGCATTTTCTTCCAGCCGTTTTGCCGATATTCACGGCTATATCCGGAGCTACAAAAGACCACAGATAGCCGAGGGTGTGTGCAGTGTGTCAGTGTTTTATATATCTTTTTAAAGTACTTTGTTTAGGTAAAGTGACATTGGGGGTCAAAAATCAGTGACCTGGTAGGTATTAGAGAGTCTTTTTTATTTTGGAGGTCTGTTTTCAGACTTTTGAGCATGCAAAACTTTGGAGAAAGATAGAAGAAAATAGTTTAACAAAACTAATATAAAAAGGAGCAATTGTAGTCTAGTTTTAGAAGTGCCATAAAATGTATTTTAGGTTGTGTATTCTAACTTATGGCATTATTTTGTGTGGGTGTGCAATGTTTGCCTAGTTTATGGTTATGTATTTTTTCATGATTCGTATTTTTCAGTTATTTTACATAAGTACACAAAGGCCCTCATTACGACCCTGGCGGATTTTTACCGCCATCGACGGACTTTCCGGCCATGGCGCAAAGTCCCTTTACGCCATGGCGGATGGCGGACTTACCGCCCCATTCCGAGGTCGGCGGGGCGGTAAGTCCCCATTGACCCATTTACCCTTCCCCATTCCCATTTCGGCCCCATAGGGCTCAATGGGAGTGGGGAAGGAGTTAATTACGCCACCGTAAAATACGGTGGCGTAATTAACACCAAGGTCCCAGAGCGCCATGGATTTTTCCGCCCGCAAAAAGCGGGCGGAAAAATGACCATGGCGCTCCAGGAACTCGTAGTTGGCGGTAAGGGGTCCGCGCAGCTAACGCTGGCGCAGACCCCTTAGCGCCAGGGTCGTAATGAGGCCCAAAGTAGTGTTGTTCTGTATTCATCATTTAAGTTGGATTGTGGTATAAAATTTGAAGTCAGTCCCCCTTTTAACTGACTTAATGTACTTGTGGCTATGGTAGAAGACAATGAACTGTAGCCGTGGGAATAATAGAGGACTGTTTTGGGGTACACTGAGTGTAGAACTTTATCACATCAGGAGTACAGTTTTGATGTAATGAAGGAATAATGCATGTCCTTCATCAGTTAGGTATACTCCTTCATGTCTACAGAAATTGGCCATGTCAAACTGTATGTTGTTGTTCGCAATCCATAATTGGTTGTTGTCTGTCATGAATGCTGAAACGGCTTTGTTGGCATTTCGTAGGGATTTCTCAATTTTACAATTAAATCTGTTGGTCATCTCCATTTTTGCCTCGAAGTGAGATTGGAAAAGATGAAGATGGTGTAAGAAAATAGTTCCATTAGTATTCCCATGTCTTGTTTCATCATTAAAGTAAGGGTCACCCCTCACACACTTCCCAAATTATTGCCTCCACAATGAATTAGTATGACGTCGGGTGTTCTGTACTTCTCAGACTTAACCATTTTGGAAAAACCTGGAACCAACACATTCCCCGCAATCCAAACCATTTAATTGTACAATCTCTCAAACCTAGGTCCATGTTAATTATTTAGGGCCCAATTCATAGAATCCAGTGCAGAAGTCGCTTAAGCGCGCACGCCGAGAAGGAGCGTGCGCCACACTGCACCAGCCGTGGCGTAAACCAGCAATTGCGTGGCACGCGTTTTCATGGGTGTCCCGAGGCATAGGTAGCCGTGGCGCAATGAACACCAAGCAGCGGCAGTAATGCCATCAATGCACCCCTGTGCGTAGGAAAAAGCCAGCGAAATGCCCAATACGGCACAAGGCCCGGTGCCATCCGTGGCCCAGCACACAGCCCCCCATCGTAATTGTGTAAAAAATCTGCATGCACCCCGGTCGCACCAGCCAAATCGCGTGGAAATGCCCATGCATACCCCAGCCGCACCCCAGCGTGATCGCGTACCCCAGTCGCACCAGCCAAACCACGTGGAAAGGCTTGCATGTAACCCTGCCACACCCCAGCATAAGAGCGAACCCCGGTCGCACCAGCCAAATCATGTGGAAGGTCCGAGCGTACCTCGTCCCCACCCCAGCAAGATCACGTACCCTGCTCGCACCAGCCAAATCACATGGAAAGGCCTGCATGTACCCGTTCCGCAACCCAGCGTAATCGCGTACCCCGGTTGCACCAGCCAAATCGCAGGCAGCCCACATCACATGTGTCCCCCCTCACTGTGATCGTACTGTGCAGGCATCCAACACCACATGGGCCCCCCATCACCCGTGACCATACCCCGCAGGCAGTCCACACCACATGGGCCCCCCAACACCCATGACCATGCCCCACAGGCAGCCGACACCACATGGGCCCCCCATCACCCGGGAGCATACCGTGCAGGCATGCCACACCAAATGGACTCCCATCACCCGTGACCATACTGGGCAGGTATCCCACACTACATGGGGTCCCCCCAACCCCTCTGACCATACCCAGCAGGCAGCCCACACCACATGGGCTACCCATCACCCGTGACCATACCCCGCACATACTCCACACCACATGGGCCCCCCATCACCCATGACCATACCGTGCAAGCATCCCACACAACATGGGCCCCCCAACACCTGTGACCATACCCAGCAGGCAGCCCACCTCACATGGGCTCCCCATCACCCGTGACCAAACCCCGCACACAGTCCACACCACATGGGCCCCCCAACACCTGTGACCATACCCCGCCGGCAGCCCACACTACATGGTTCCCCCCAACACCTGTGACCATACCACGCCACATGGGTCCCCCATCACCCGTGACCATACACTGCAGGCAGCACACACCACATGGGCCCCCCCAACACCCATGACCATACCCCGCAGGCAGCCCATACCACATGGGCCCCCCATCACCCGTGACCATACCCCGCGGGCAGCCCCCACCACATGGGCCCCCCATCACCTGTGACCATACTTTGCAGGCATCCCACACCACATGGGCCCCCCATCACCTGTGACCATACCGCACAGGCATCCCACACAACATGGGCCCCTCCAACACCCATGTCCATACCCCGCAGGCAGCCCACACCATATGGCCCCCATCACCCGTGACCATACCGCGCAGGCCTCCCACACCACATGGGCCCCCCCAACATCCGTGACCATACCGTGCAGGCAGCCCACAGCACATCGCCCCCCATCACCCGTGACAATACCGCACAGGCATCTCATACCACATGGGCCCCCCAACACCCATGACCATATCCTGCAGACAGCCCACACCACATGGGCCCCATCACCCGTGACCATACTGTGCAGGCATCCCACACCACATAGTCCCCCCGAACACCTGCGATCATACCCCGCACACAACCCACACCACATGGGCCCCCCATCACCTGTGACCATACCCCACAGTCATTCCACACCACATGGGCCCCCCAACACATGTGACCATACCCCGCAGGCAGCCCACATCACATGGCCTGCCCCCATAACCCATGACCATATCCCGCAGTCAGCCCACACCACATGGACCCCTCATAACCTGTGACCATACCCCATAGGCAGGCCCCATCTCATGGGACACCCCCCACCAGTGATGGCAACCAGCAGGCAGGCTCCGCCTCATGTCCTCCCACCCCACCAGTGACGACAACCTGCAGGCAGGCCCCGCCTAATGTCCCCCTACCTCACCAGTGATGGCAACCTGCAGGCAGGCCCCGCCTCATGGGACACCCTCACCCCACCAGTGACAACAACCTGCAGGCAGGCCCCGCCTAATGGGACACCCTCCACCCTACCAGTGATGGCAACCTGCAGACAGGCCCCGCCTCATGTCCCACCACCCCACCAGTGACAGCAACTTTCAGGCAGGCCCCGCCTCATGTCCCCCCACCCTACAAGTGACAGCAACTTGCAGGCAGGCCCCACCTCATGGGACAACCCCACCCCACCAGTGAGAGCAACATGCAGGCAGGCCCCGTCTCATGGGACACCTCCCACCCCAAAACACATTGGACCAATATACAATCATGCAGCACATGTCAACCAAAATGCTGCCACATGCTACACACCCCCGGTGCACCTCAACACCTTAAAATCACACATGCATGCATTTGTGCGCACACATGTACAACATTGCTCAACAGCAGGGACACGCAACAGAGTCAAGGAAGAGTGAAACATGCACTAAACCATTGAGACCAGACACCACTTTGTTTTCAACAGATAAGATGAATATTATAAAACATGCATGAAAGTCACACCAATAAAAAAAACACAATAAAACCTGCATGAATCAATCAAAAAACAAAAGAAAATGAAAACGGAAATAAACGGGTTGGAAAAAATGAAAAAATCCCAAAAGTGGTCCATGTCCATTAATGTATGTCCAAATAAAGACACACATTAAAACAAAACCATTCCATCATGGTGCAAAATAAATTTGTCAAAGAAAAAGTCAACTATCTACAATCATCCAGGGTCCATAGCCCCAAAACATGTGTTAACTATGTAACCAAACCATCCAAAAATAACTGTATACAAGATGTGGAGCAAAGTCCTGGAACTCCAAAAAAAGGGAAAAACAAATTAAACCTACTCCTAAAGAAACAAACAAGGCCCATACAGGTATGGGGAGTAACAAACTGTAGTGTGCCAAGCTCTCCTAGATTAAGATGGTCAACTGCAGCAGATGCAACACAAGAGGCTTCCCTAAGCCCCCACAAATACTAAACGTAAAACAAATGAAAAGAGCGCAGAAAATTCTGTTGTCACATGTCCAATCGTCAGTTAGAGTTCAAATCGATATATTTTCCAGAATTCAATTATGATCCAATCATCCAAAGAAAAAAGGTGGATGGTAGTTTTATTGTTTTTTTTACAGCCGACATGTGTTTCGACCATTCGGTCGTCCTCAAGGCCTCACATATATCTAAATGCAGTCCTAGTGCAGGAAGTACTGCTCTGAATATTCTTCACATGGAATTTCGTACTGGAAGGTAATGCATGGCGGCAAATGCCAAAATAGCTTGAATCCTATCCAGTCCAGTGAGTATCATGTAGATAATTATCCACATCAATGTATTGCTGCAATTCTAATGTTCCAATACCTGTATACCGATGTGGTAGGGATAAAGCCCGCGCGCGCTGCTGTTCACGGGTTCATAGATGTGGATAATTCTGGAAAATACACAGATTTGAACTCTAACTGACAATTGGACATTTCACTACAGAGTTTTCTGCGCTGTTTAGCAATACACTTTTTATTTGTTCTACTACTAAAGAAATATGTACAATGGCAGTGGGCTAGTCCTCTTACTCACCTTTTCCCCCGAAGGTCTCGGCCAGGGCATCAACAAACTCTCTGTCGATTTTCAATAGGCAGGCCTGTGCTCTCCCCTCAAGGGCTTGCAGGGACTCCAATGTGCTCCTCTCAAACTCCCTGAAACACTCCTCGAGTAACTCGGCCCGCCTCTATGCCCGACTTAGGGTATACTCCGCCCTGCCCGATGGCCGATACCTGCCTCCCCTACATTGGAAGCCCTGAGTCCTGTCACCTCCTGCGTCAAGCCCGCTGCCGCCGAATAGCCTGGTGCCTGCGCCTCCGGGACAGACTCTAGGATGATGACAACCCCCGGGGCTGTCGTGCATGTGCCCTGCTGCTTGTTGCCTACTCTTCCACCATTACCACATGTCCTGTTGCAGGATAGATCTCCATGGTGACCACCTCTGCTGATCCTCCTTCGACTCCCGATCCTGGCAGGGATGTGGTCTCCACCAGACTGGCTTCTGGGCTTGGGACAGGTACACAGGGGTCCTGGTGGTATCTGGGCCTGAAGACGGCAGGGAGGACGGCTGGTGGACAGAGGAGGCAGATGAGGAGGGGGTCACATAAGTGTCCAGCCCATGCACCCATCGCGATACCAGGAAATGTGCTAGCCAGTTCACGAGATGGCAGATCTCCTTGTGATGACATGCAAGCCCCCGATTGGAAGCCCAGCACATCATCATGGATGGAGTCTGCCCGCCTCGTGATACCAGTTAGCACAGGTTCCACCATGTACTGAATGGCAAAATTTGCAGGCATTGGTGTTTCCGTCTGGATGAAAACATCTGCCACCTGCGGATTGGTCCGGCCTGGGGCATGCCCGCAGGTGCATACTGGTGCAGTCGCAGTACCAGGGACAGGATTAGGCACAGACCCCTCCACTGTGACCTGCACTTGTTCTGGCCCCAGAGCCTGGACTGCACCAGTCACACCTACGTCATCAGCCCTGACGGGCTGCATGGGCTGGGCTGATGTGGCCTCCTCCTCCTCTCTCTCCCCCACCAACGGGGAATGCCTAATCACTGTCTTCCACAGTGTCTTGCCCCTGTGCAGGCTCACCTGTCCCTCCCACTGCTGAGGAGTCCTCCACCACCTTTACCATCTTGGACGTAACCCTCAGCAGCTGCGGCCATTGACTTGGATGCGGCACCAGTCTCCTCGCTTCGGGGAGATGACAGTACTTGGGAGGCAGACTGGGCCTTGCGTCTACGCCTGCTGGAGGCATCCCTGCTGCCGTGCTCCACAGCACCTTCTCCGCCCTCTTCTCCCATTGGCTCTGTGGATAAGGAAACATAGAACACAAACATCAGGGTACTGAACACATGTGTGTTTGTCACAATGCTAATGTACATCCGTGGCACTGTCAGAGATCACAAGGATCATCACTGTCCACTACACACAGGGAAGTCCTGTTCACACACATGCACAATCATTTCTCTCAACTTTCACATCCTTGGACAAGGCACTGGCAGCACCTCCGCATTGTGCCTTCAGCTCACACGCATCATGGGTCATACACGTCCCATTCACAAACATCACCTGACAGTCATGAAGCAGGCCATGGAGCTCTCACGTCACAGTGCACTTGAGGGCAAATTGACAGTGTGAGGCAAACACAAATCAAGAACTCAACTAACATATATCCCAGAGTGTTGGCCAGTTACATACTCACTACTCAGACATACGTACATGTACACCATGCATGTCCATGATGTTCACATAAGCACCCATGTGTCACACCTCTCACATGCCCCAGTACAGACACATATATGCAAACATGTATGCGTTGTTACATGCTGGTGCGCATCACGCATTGAAACACAGACACCATTGATGTGGCACACGCTTGAATGGACTCACATGCAGCACTGTCAGGGACATGCACACAGACATCTGTACAGGAGGCATGCCAGACATAAGGCCAACGTGCACACTCCAGCAACACATCAACATGCACATGCACCATGGTGGACAAGAACACATGAACACTTATCAGTCGACTTCAGACAGAGCACCAACTCCAAGACCTGGGCATACAGCACTGGGTTGAAGCACTCCAGGACCCTCTTCTCGTCGGTGATCAACCGGCCCCGGCGCCTGTTAGGAAAGATTTCATAATGGTAAGTAACTTTCCCTCACTGTGTCAACCCCCACATGTTTTGCTGCTGTTTAGACACCATTGACTGACTTTGCCAGAGAAGCACAGCCTTCAGCTGCACTCCTCTGGGCTTTTGCTCACTTTTTATGGGGAAACGGACATTCCCTTAAGACAGTCAGTACTGGGAGACTTTGTTTCCCTTAGTCCTTTCCTCATGTTGCAGCTTTTGTGCAACATGTAACAAGTGTGCAATGTATTTTACCATAAATCACCATTGGGTCTATAGTAATTTCCAAAGGCCCTAGATACTCTCGCTGGAGGTTCTTTGTCCTGTTCTTTGGCCATCTTGCCCCTTCACCTTCCCCAGGTTAAGTCGACCCGGATCAGTCCTTATTTGGTCATGCACTTTCCCGAGAATCCCAATTCTTTTGCAGGCTTCTGCATGCCTTGTGTGTGTGCCTCCAGGATGTGTGCTTGGAACGTCTGGTTCCAATACACATCCAGAGTGCCTGCCAGATAGTCTGGAGTGCACTGAATGACTGGGACCACTGTGGTCCATGATAGGTCCACGTATGGAGTGTGTGTTTGTGAGCAGATCTCCCATTGTGTCCTCTCTGTTTTGGCGCAAAGGGAACTTTGGATAAGAGGAGGCGGAAAACACCACTACCATGTCGATCTCCTGAGTTCTCACTGAACAAATGATAGGATCCAAGTATCCTGCAACTACGAAGCTGAGTCGAGGAACCGCTGGTGACCCGCTGGAAGGTTTGGCACTCTGAGTCTGCTGTCATCCCGTGGGACCCCTCTGCATCAGGTCGTCCTAGAAGGTCTGCGAAGACACTTCGACCCATTTGAATAGTGGGACCAACTATTCTCGGCATCTTCATCAAACCCTGCAAGTAAGCTTTCTCGGAAGTGTCCCTGGTCCAACCAGTAGACTGACCAGCTTAACCAGTTGATTTGCCCTGTCACTGCCGCTGTGTTGAGGAGGCCCTCGAAACTTGGTATAGTGCTAGCTCTCTGTTCACGGCACCCTCACACCGAATTCCGTACACTTGGCATTCCCAGGTCTGAAGTGAGACGAGTGCGCCATGACCGGAGTAAACTCGGTTACCTTGTTGCCCTGTCGCGGCAACATCCTTTGCAAGTCTGCTGCATTTGTGACCCTCTTGCCCCTGAAGCCTGCTGCAGTGAAACTGGGTCGATTCATTCACCCAGAGTGGAGAAATAGCCACTGTCCCATTTAGGAATCATCACTGTATCTCAAGAACTAAAAGGTGCTGAGATGTCCTTTTTGCCGCATTCGAATCTGCAAGCGAAGTGAACTGAACTGCCGAAGTTTGGGTCTGCTTGCATCGGGGACCGGCGAGTACTCAATACCCCAACCGGTGGCCCCTAGCGCAAGGGCCCATTTCTACTCACAAGTGGCCCCTGGGGGCCCCTCTCCTTTCCACTGCTATTGCGAAATAATGACTCCATACCAAACTCTCAAACTGCCTTTGCCTTCAAGTGGAGGTCCTGCTTGAATAGTGGGAACTTGTTCTGCATCGCCTCATCCACCTTCCCAGGCTGCTAGAGACCCCTGAAGAGACCCTGTTCTGCCCATTGGAACAACTGCGTGCTTTTGCATTGCATGTACTATTGAACACAAGGCTCCTCTCTTCTTAGGGCTTAACTGCCTCTTATTTAGGTGTACTGTCAAAGTTGAACTGTGCCTAAAGACTATCTGCACTGCCTGTTTCCTTCCCATCTAGGTTGTCGACATATTTCGTGCATTTACCGCTTTAGACCCCAATGGTCTTGTACATATATTGTATTGCTGGTGATGTGTTGGTTTACTTAGTGTTACTGTGATTCTTTTGCTATGGTCTATGTTACAAAGGCCTTGTAATAAATGTGTCTATATTTTTGATATAACACCTGTCTGGAGTAATTTGTAAGTGTCCTTGCTCTGTGTGCTCATTGAGGTCCTTCAGTCACCCTTATCCCTCCTGAGACTTAGTCTTGACCGCCTGGCATAGCTACCATGATTGGTCTTGCTTGTCCCGAGGTTACCCTTTTCCAAGAAACTAGGTTGGCCTTCGGAACCTCTGCCCCTCCAGGTCAGAGTTCAGAAATCCATCTTAACAGCGCCCCACTCGATGATCACCGGGCTTGAGGAGGCACCGGGCCTTGTTGAGGGTCCTGGCCTTGAAGTCTTCCCAGCACTTGTGGACATGATGGTATTTGCGTGTTGCCACCCACTCCACGTAGATTGCACCCACGATGTCCTGTCCAGTTCTTCTTCCATCCTTCATTGCCGACTTGTGATGGTCCAGTGAAGAGGGCATCATAATGCCCCAGGATTTGCTCCACCAGGATGCCAACTTCCCTGGTTGAAAATCAGAGGACCCTCTGCCTCGCTGCAGAGGTTTGCCACTTGCCTCAGATGGTGCTGTGTCAGACATGGCAACCCCTGAGGGAGGTGTGGGTGGGCAAGGTGGTCCTGGGGCTCGGCTGTGGAGCAATGGTATGGCAGTTGGGAGGCTTCAGGATCAGCAGAGATGTTCACAATGACAGGATCAGTGGCAATGGCTGATGAGCAGGCACAAAAATGCAGGGCACGTGTGCAGCAGGCACGCAGAGTGGGCTGGCAGCAGCAGATGGCTCGTAGGAGGCAGATTGGGGCAGTTGGAGGCAGGTAAATTGGCTGGTAGGTAGGAGCATGAGTCTTCTGTGTTACTTGTGTGGCCAGCCGTAAACAGAGTGACTCCGCACATGCAAAAATAGCGCGTAATTGTGAAATCAGAGAATAGGCCCTAAGCGCATAATGTACGTGACACAAGCTGAACGTTGGGCGTGGGGTTCAGGATCGGGATACAGTAGAGCATAGGAGAGCATCACACGCTTGCTGAGTTATATCGGACAGACGTGTGGACTTTGTTTCCACGTGATCGCTTCATTGCGTGCGAGCCTCTTCTTTTGGTGGGGGATTGCCTGCGTACACACGCATGTACTATTGAGGCTGACGGTGAGTGGCGTATGCATTTTGCTATCAGTGGGTGCTCCTGTGTGTTGCGTAACCCTGTATTTAACATCACTGTAGCTTACGTGTCCTTCGCGTATGTTTTTTTTGTGTTGCTGGGTGTCACATCGTACTGCGTTAAGTTTATTCTTTACACATGGGCTGCAGAGGGGTCACATACAAATTTTTTTCATATTTGGGGTGCCTGTTCATTACGCAGCAAGTTTATTTTTTCCCCAGGGGTTACATTGAGCCTTGCTGGGGCACACTGGTACGTTTGACATCACGTACACTGCACCCTCTCTCAGATTGCCCCAGGACAAACAATAGCTGCTCCTCCCATTGCACCATTCCATCTGTGCCACAATTAGTGGGAAGGGAGGCAATGGTGGCCGGGGTGGCATATGTGTCCGAGGTGGCGAAGGCATCCAAGGTGCCGGAGGTGTGCGAGGTGGCGGAGGCACCTGAGGCGGTGTAGGTGTCTGAGGTGGTGGTGGTGTCCGGCCCCGTGCAGGGAGAGCCATGCCCCCCACCCAACAGGGTCAGGAAGCCGCAGGGCCAGCTGCAGCAACCACCACCCAGCCTCCGGGTCACTCATCCATGCCTGTGGTACTCCCTGCCCCGTCCACGGAGATGCAGGGGCAGATGCTATCTGTGTGTTGAGGGGGAAGGGAAATGGTGTGCAGCATCATGGCACCGGCACCCAGGGTCCAAATGCAGCAGTGTCACCTGCTGTACGTACCAGCCAGGGTCAGGTAGCTGCAGGGACAGCTGTAGCAACCACCACCCAGCCTCCGGGTCACTCATCCATGACTGTGGTGCTCCCCGCCTGGTCCATGGAGACGCTGGGGCAGATACCATCCATGCATCGAGGGTTGAAGGGAAATGCTGTGCAGCGTCATGGCACTGGCACCCAGGTACGGCCACCTGCAAGGGCACCTACAGTCACACAATCAGTGTGTGATGCCACAGCCCAGGCACCCAGTGCTCAAGCCCCTACTGACCCAAGTAGCCCAAGCTACTCGGGTGTGTACAGCCTTGTAAGAAGGCAAAGCGTGCAGTAGGCAAACAGGCTCAGTCCCAAGGCACGGCACAGGAGACCTGCATGTTGAGGAAGAGGAGCTTTAGTGATGAGGAGCTCCAGGACCTCGTGGACTACGTGCAGCTACACCAACGCGGCATGCTTGTGCAGGCATGGAGCACACATATGCCTGCCCAGCGTATGGCCCACTGGCAGTGTGTCGCTGACCTTATTAACGCCTTGGGCCATGAGATGCACTCAGCTGCTGATGCAATGAAGCATTGGTATGACCTGCAGCGCAGAGCCAAAGGTAAGATGGGTGGCAACTACGCCTCTACCCTGCCGACTGGAGGTGGGTCACCAGAAGAGGACGATGAATTCACTCCACAGGAGGAGATCATAGGTGCTATGATTGATATGGAGCAGATCCGAGGCGTGGGAGACCTGCCAATCTATGAGGCAATGTCTGGTAAGTGGTGATGTGTGTGTGTCCAGGTCATGTGTATGTTGCTTGGGGGAAGTGTGTTGGTTGTCTGGCAATTCTGGCTGCATTAGCATGCCTGCAATGAGTGAACCATGTCATGGTGGTCTGACACATGCGTGTTGACCTGCAGATTGCATACGCACAATGTGCTGCACAACGTGTGGAACCCCATCATCACACCTGCTCACTCCTTCCCATGTCACTTTGTCCAGGCTCTCTTGGCTCTCTTCCTGCTCCAACCTGTGATGGCAGATAGCCTGTCACAATCTTGCACTCCACACTGGCCTTCTCTCTGCATATCTCTGATAGGTCACCCTGCCAGCTGCACCTCCTCAGGGGGATTCCTCCTTTCCTCTGATTCCCCCAGTAGCTCAGTGTCTCCAGAGGACTGGTCATACTTATGGTGGGGTGCTGCAATGCCCCATGGCCAGTTTATGTGCCTCTACTCTATTCCCTCTGCAACTCATCCTGACCTGGGCAGTGGGGATTATCCTTTTGTCTTGGTGCCAGGTACTGTGTCTCCCTAGGACTGTGATGATGGCACTGGCTCCCAGTGGCTACGACTGTTTATTGTCAATCGCACTGCATTGCCCACAGGGCCTTATGGCTCTTGGTGCCGCTGTTCCTTCAACTCCATCTTCCCAATTTGCTTGCTTCTCATGGTATTTGATCATCCCTTTCCCACTCCCTCAGGGTCAGTTACTTCTCAGAGCAATTAGTTGCTAGTTAATGTCTAACTTCGGCTGGGGCCTCACTCTGCTACAGCCTCCCCGCATCAATGACACTGGAGGTGAACCTTCTCTGGGTCTGGGGGCCCTTATGATCCTTCCTCATGTGTTCTGCCTTCTCTGCCTCCTATCCCCTGCTGGAGTCCTGGATGACTGGGAGAATGCAATAGTCACCTGCCCACACTATGATCTCCGACATGGGAATCTGAGCCACCAGTTGTACCCATGCACTGCCTCCCTGCCATACTCCACACTCGGTGGCTGTTAACTGTATCCCTACAACCCTCTAGCAGCTGTTGACAGCTGATGTCTGTGCATACACTTCCACTAGCACACCGTATTTTCATTGATGATAATGTAGTTGTATTTATATGGTATGCCATTCCCATGTACTGTACTGCACTGCCCACTCTGACTTCCAACCCCAGGTCTCACTGTCACCATGCCTATTCACTTGCGTGATGTCAATGTGAGCTGGCCTCATGGGATGGGTGTGTCTGGCTTCACTCCATTCCACCACCCTCGCATTGTTGCACCGTGTGACACATGTGTGTATTGAATTTGTGATTTACATGCCATGTCACATCCATTGTACATGGCTCTGGGACAGTAATCAGCAAGTCACATCTAATGCAGTATTACAGATCAGGCATGGCTATGGTACATGGCATATGTGTTTTCGCATCTGTGATGTTGGTGGATGAACTATGCCAGTCAGATGCTCATGTGTGTTGCAGTTGCTATGCACCAAGCACTACAGGTTGTATTTAGCCCTTCCACACAGGTCCATGGCTGATTTCATGCTAGCCTTCACTTGCATTGACACTGCATGGGTGCAGGAGTTTGTGACATGGCAGGTTGATGTGTTACATGACGACATTGTGATGCCTATGTGTGTGGTCTATGGTATTTACATGGCTCTTCATTTTCTTTCTATCCATGTGCAGATGAAGAGCCACTTGATGCAGAGGAGGACGTGGAGGAGGAACAGGATATTGTGCCACGACCAACCACCAGTGGAGGATGTGGTGTGGTAGCCCATGAAGTTCCACTGGTGCTACAGGCCATCCTGGCCCAGACTCAGTCTGAGTCTGCCTCCGAGGAAGCCTTAGGCTCTGGTGGTGAATCAGATATGGATATCTCTATGGTGTTACAGGTGAATGCATCGACTGTGGGTGCTGTTGCACCCCAAACGTCTGGAGTGGAGGGAACACTCACAGGGCCAGTCAGTGTCGGGACGTCCGTCTGTGAGGGATATGGTTGCAGGGTCACACTCCACAGTATTGACTCCTGGTCCTGGGGCAGCAGATCAAGGGAGTGATGATGTCCTGCAGCCACAGATGGCATCATCACATCAAGGGTCAGGTACCCTTGGCCTAGGCAGGCATGGTATCCGCCAACACGGTGGCCGTGTGTTAGCTGGCGATACTGTGTGGGAGCAGTCCATGTATGCTGTTGCACAACAACAGGCTGCTTCACATGAGATGTTGGCTCAGGGCATGGATAGGGGGGCCAATTCCATGATACCCCCAGCAAGACAGGTGGAGCACCAGCAGCAGGCATTGCGGTCCACATGCCGCTCACACAGGCTGAACATGGTGTCCATCAACAGGAGTCGACGGTCGGAGCTGAGGGCTCTGCATGCATTCTTGGCTGTAGAGGGTTTGGCCAACAAGGAAGCACTGAGGTCACAGTATAGGTCCTTCAGGACTACACTGGCTGCACTCAAAGCATACAGCAGTAATCGGTCTGAACAGCAGATGCAACTGATGACTTGTACCATCACGGAGGAACTGCGTGCGTCCTGTGAGGTGTTGCATGGAGACCTCCGGGCCATCATGTTGCTGATGCAAGCATCTCACTCCTGCACGGCCACTGCCATGGAAGACCAGACCAGGGCTATGCATGGTTATCCTCCCTTTCCGTTACCACATTCTGATGCAGCACCAGAGGGTGGCGACAGCAGCGACCGGTCTACCACTCCATCATAGCTGTGTGGCCCATTAACCCATGGAGGTTTCTTTTTTGACATCCACACATGTGGTTGCTGACATGCACCCTGCACCTCCTCCCTCTTGTTCCCCACCCGCCCCCAGACTCCTATGGGCATTTTTGTTATTTTTTTTAATTCGTTTTTTGTCTATTGTGCATTTATGTGTGTTGCTTTGTGTGGCAGACGAGGGCATCCACTGTAGGTTCCAGCTGGTCCCATAAAGGCTTGTCTCGTGTTGGTGTTTGTGCCTTGGGTCCAGACACATATGCCACTCTTGCTTCCACTTTCCATGGGCTAGCTAAGAGTGCAGCGTGTGAAAGTAACTTACACAGTGGCATTGGGCTTCCATTCTATCTGTGGGCAGTCTCAAGTCCAACCTGTGTATACACCCCTAGTAGGATTCATGATTTATTATCCGGTGCACGGTTGCCATCATTTTAAATTTGTACATTGAGATGCATCATTTGTTCATGTTCCATCTTCATGTATTGCCTTGACGGTCTCCATTGTTGTTAGCCTTCATGCTGTATGCCCTTCCCTGGCCCCCTTTGGTTAGCAGTGCCACACAATTTTGGAAGGGTGGAATTTAGAAGGGTGACATGTGCAAGTCAACACACATTGAGGCACATGTGCATTTGGGTATGGTCACGGTCAGACAGTTTATCTCTTGGGTCCTGTGTTTCTCGTTTGTTGTACTGGCCAATTGATGTTCCTGTGTACATGATTATGTTGATGTGTGAGTTATTTGTGGACTTTTTTGGTTGATAGTTGCACGCTTTGTGACAGTAGTGTTATGTGTTGGCCATTTATTTCTCTGTTTGGACATTGCATGCCATGGCATGGTGTGTCAAGCAGGTGAGATGGAGTGTGGGAGGGTTTAGGTGACATACTGGCATTTAGATGTGTACTTTTTCATGCCGTTTCTGGCATACTCCATCTTACATGTGTTCCTTTTGTGCACACCAGATTGAGATACTTTGAGTACACAATGTAGCACTTCTGAGGACACATTCTCAGGGTGTTGAGGTTGGGACATATGATTGTCCCTTTGTCATCATTGATTGTCACCTGGAATGTGCCTGGCTTGTGTGCACTCCGCAGGGGTTGGATTTTAGGTGAAAAATGGTGGCACAAGCTCGGTACGGGCAATCTTGCCATGTGCATTTTCCCCTCCCATGTGCAGCCGCTGTGCATGTGGTTGGAGATGTGCATGTCCAATGGTGCGCCAAACCATGTTGCAACGTTGTGCAGGACACATGCTGCCAAAATGTTTCTGCGCACTACTGGTGGCGCATATTGTAGCTCACTACCTGAGTGGTCAAAGGAGAGGAAGCGTGACTTTAGCACTCTGAATGTGTGCTCCCCTATGGCCCTAGTTGCAATATGGGCTGTGTTGTATCTTACCTGTGGTGGTGTGGTGGGGTTCCGAATTGGCGTTATCATGTAGGTGCTCAGAGGGTTGGCAAGAGGGTAGGCAGTGTCCCATGTAGAGGAGAGATGGGTTGTCAGTGGTGCGGTTCTGTCTGTGTGAGACATGCATGCATTTGCAGGGTCATATGTACTCACCAATGAGCTATGTGTTGCCATGTATCCCAGCTTCTAGGGCCCGCTGTAGGGGTGACATTCTGAATATGAAACTATCATGGGTGGACCCAGGATAGTTGGCATATACAGAGGTGATTATTCCCTTGGCATCACACACAACCTGCACGTTCATGGAATGGCAGTGCTTGCAATTGTGATAGATGTGCTCTGTGACCCTAGGTGGATCTAGGGCCACTGGGTGCAATCATTGGCACAAAGCACTTTAGGAAGTGCACCACCCATAAAAGTCCTGGACCACAGCCTGCCTTTCTGCAAGTATTCTGGGCATGTATATGTGCCTGCGGACTGAGGGGCATGCAGTGATGATTGCCAACTCCTGGTGTCGGCAGCGTGACTGCGTGGCCTGTGAAATGACCCCGACAATGGCAGTTGTCAGCTGAAAGACCCAGTGGCCAGAAAATGCAGTATATTGAGCAACTTTTCCAAGGGACTCAGTGCTTGGGAGCACAGGGTGGGTGATGTGAGGTCATCTTCCCACTCTGTGACCAGGTCTAATATGATATTGGGTTGGAACCTATACCTGCCATAGGCCTGGTCTTTAGACATCCCAAAAAGGCTGGTCCTGAGTAGAAAAATGCATGTCCTGGCTATCCTCCTCCTCCTGTGGTGTCCCACGAATACTGCTGCGAAGAATGGGACTGCGCTAGACGGTATGCGCCTTCACGGGGCGTCTCACGCAAGGCATTCATGGTGTCGTAGTGACGTGTTGTACCCGCGCGGATTCATCGCAAGTCTCCGGTAAGCCACGCGCTTTGTGTTCCATGAATTAACAAATGGGCGCTTGCATTCGTTCTGCAAGCTTGCGCCTGTTTTTCAGCACTATTTAATTCTATGAATCAGGCCCTTAGTTTCCCACAAAAAGCCAGCAACCAAAACAGCCAGCTGTCTTTAATCAGCCACACAGTTTTTAAACCAGTGATAATATCTGCAGTATTTCTCTGTTTCCAGTAAAATTATTCCATGTTTGAATATCTAGTAGTTTGTATGATCATGGTTTGCATGATGTGTGTGTTGTACTTTCAAATTGGTCGATGGTGCTGTTGTTAGTATTCATGCCTATCCAATAGCCACCCAGCGTGCAGCATTGCTTATCGCGGGTAGATCCTCACATGCACACCTCCCCCATTGCAGCCACGGCTATATTCGAGCAAGTGACATGTTGCCGCCGTGGCTATCTGGAATTTTGGGTGGGGTGGCATCTTATATGCATTGAGTGTTTTGGGGATTGTATGAGGCTAGGGGAGAGGAGGAGTACCATGAGGAGTGGAGGTGTTGCTGGTGGGCATGTTGGGGATAGTTTTTGGAGTTTGGTGCAGTGGAAATGCAATTTTGGATTCACAAGTTTTTGTGAATAGTCGCAGTTACCAGAAGAGGTCTAGGAGAGGCTCTTGTATAGTAGATTCTATAAAAAGCATGTGCGTAGGTGTGTTGATACTATTCTGTGTTTCATTTGTTATGCCTGGAGCCGCGGGTGTATTTAAAGCTGCGTCTATAAATATACATGTTCTGTGCAGTAATCAAATGTTCATGTGGATGATATACTTTATCATTTTATTTGTTTGTCTTATTTCATGTACTTAGTAGTTTGATTTGAAGACTTGAAGGGCAATTTAGTTTGATTTGCGTCTTGCAGGAAATTGTGTGTGTAGCCACGGGGAAAATCAGGATCTGTAGCCGCAACGAATAGCCGCAGCTATGAAAGATGCTAGGTGGTGTAAAAATGGTTTTGTGTCAGTTTCTTTGTTTGTTATTGGTTGTTGTTACTTTTGCATTTGTGTATGGCTTAGTGATAGGTTGTGCTCAAAATGTGGCAGCCATCTCAGTAGTTTTATTTGAACAGAGTCCTCTTTTTTGGTGTTTGTTTTTGAAAATATGAAATCCATCACTGATCGTGTTGGGTTGAACCTTGTTTCTGATGCGTCTATTTTGCTGCTGGTAGTTTCCTTGGGACTGGCAAAAAGACTGTGCCTTTCTTTGTGTGGTCCTTCCATACAATCTAACCATGGATCTCCCTTTCGGCCATGAGGCATGGAGGTGGTTAAACTTTATAAGGCATCTCCTTATCAACCTGTGTCCCATACATCAGAGGAGAATACGTTTCCTACTATTTGCCATGGTTCACTATTAATGTCCGACGCCCATCATTTATTTAACCAGCCGCAGACAGCTGAAACACACTCCTCATCGGCAACTTTTGATGAAAGACTGATACGTGATCCGAAAGAGTAAACTATTATGGATCATGATTATCAGGTTCAGGAAGAGCTTATGGTTCACAATTTTTCTTTTCCGGTTTTGTCAAGAAAATTGGATACAATGGATCATGAGCATGATGTGAACATGCATGAATTAAGAGTAGTACGATCATCCTTCAAAGATTTGCTCGCAAAAGTGAACTTTATTGAAGGTTTTATTTTGGCATTGAGTGCCCCGGGGGTAATTTGTAAAAATGTGTTGCTTGGGGGTGCACCAATGACTGTGAATTCTGTGTCTGTTGCCTCCCAAACCTTGTGGAATGATTCCTCATTTTATTCTGCCAAGACAAGTAAGCCTATAGGACTAGAAGAGGGAGAGAGGGCACGTTGGCAAAGCCCTTTACAAAAGGTCTCTGAATCACAGGTTATACTACCCTTTGAGACTATCCCCTAGCTACTGATACTGGATGAAGTGGGAGGGATGGCACCCTGTTCCAGGTGACTGCTGTGGATGTCCCAGTAGTGCCTCTGGTAGTTGGTCATAGAAGGAAGAAGACAGCTAATAATGCTACAAAAACCACCTTTGCCCCTTCAATAAATAATCGAGGTTCCCTTAAATGTTTACAATCTTTGAAGGCACAGAAAGAAGTATTCCCTGAAGAAGGGGATGATCAGGATGACCTTCCAACCACCCGGGCACTGGTAAAAAGGGCAAGACTCAGTTATTGAGGCCTATATCAACTTATGGTCAGCTGTCTTCAGTTGAACAAGAAGTAAATAAAAGATCATTGATCCTGGCATATCTCAAAACAAGGATGGCTGAAGTGGCCGAGGATCACACATCAGTTGGACTACCGCAGTCTCTTGTGCGGGCTCAGGATTTCTTTAGGGTCCTTGGTCTGGATATCAGCATCACTAAATCCAAAGTTTTGATTCTTAACCGCAGAAAGATCTTGTCGAGTAGGCCTATCTTTCGATGGTATATTGATGGCAAGAAGCTGCAGGTGGTCACTGATTTTAAATACCTTGGGGTTGTCATTAGATCAAATCAGTCAGTGTCACCTGCAATCGAGGCATTACAATTAAAAGCAATTCCAGCTGTTGCCCAAAGTCTTGTGCCAGATAGAAAATATGGCCATTTTTCGTTAGTACCTGTACTCAAACTATACAACCAGGTGATTGTTCCAAAATGTATTTATGTGCCAGAGGCCCGGGAGGGTAATTTGAATTGGGGTAAGGAGGAGGCGTTCATTAGGAAGTGAAAATTAGCAAAACATGTATATGTCCCCGTCAAATCGATCCTGCAAAGTTTGGTGAGGTTTCATCAAGGAGGGGCAAAGTTATAGGGTGGGTACCAAAACTTGTGTTTTTTTCCAACTTGCTCATGTCTACAGCCCAAACCGCTGGACAGATTTTCAACGTATTTGCGGCAGGAGCGGCGGGTTGATCCTGAGAACGTGATTTTGTAAATTTGGTGTAAATCCATCCAGTAGTTTTTAAAGAAATGACCAAAATGTAGGCAAAAATGAATTTGTGATATCTGGGTTTGGTCCGTGGACTTATGTCCCAATTCGGTCTGTGGACGGGCATCCGATTGGTCCAGAAGTTGACGTGAGGTCCACAGACATTGAACGCACCCGCTGATTGGGTGGTGAATAGGGTGAGGCTCGTCACATTTTTAGAGATGCCCGCCATGTTGGATTTGCAGACATCCGCCTCTATCTGAGAACAATGCGGTCAAAACATATTAAAAAACACTACATTGCACTTGTCAAACTAATGAAACAATATCTGGGAAGGTGAGGGGTGAGGAGGATGGGATGGGATATGGCCTTAAAAAGCCAAAAGAATTGCATGTTTCTTCTCTGATATCTGCAAACAGCCCGGGGCAGTCCTGTGGTGTCCGCAAACATATTGCAGACAACATTTCGATTGCAGGGGGTTGGGGGTGAGTTTCATTAGTTCACTGTGTATGATATGTGCTTGTTATGCAGTTAATTTTGTTGTGGTCAGTGGCTAGATTCTCGGCGCATGGCCGCACTAGGCACAATGACTACAGTAGCAGTATGTTTATTGTAATTATATGAAATGTAGTAGAAGTAAGGCCAGATTGATCCTAGTAGCAATATGTGTAAAGAAATTGTCCGTAATGTAGTGGAAGTATACAGTGTTTGTAATATGAGGTATTATGAAATTGAGTCAATGGAAAAAAAATTCTCCCTAAAAAAAACGAAATACAACTATTACAAATAGTTGCAAGTAAGCAGTTGTGGGAAACTTCTGTAAGTGCACTACATGGTCAAACATATAAGCATATTGTTGCATATTGGTGTGCAATAACACATGCATTGGTCTATGGTACTCGCATTACCCTTACATACCCCCCTGCCTAGTATAAATGGCAGTTGGCACCTGAGATGGTGTGCTCGCAAGGGGACAGGGTGGATTGGGACGCTGAAGGTGTGGTACACCATGTGCACCACAAAGGTATCTTATGCACTGTGACTATTGTGAAAATAGACACTGCAGTGCTGGTGTCTGCAGCCTCTCCTTTGAAGACCTTGTTCCTGCAATGAACATATGCATGAGTCTATTGAATGTTGTCCCAGACCGATTGTGGTTAGGCCATCAGATGAGGAGCAGTGATGACTTACTGGGCCTTTTTTGTTATTACCCCCTACTCCCAACCTTCTCGGGTTGTTTTTCCATAGACTACTGACAAATTTTGGGTTGCGTTGGCAATAAAAGGCAGTGGATTTTACTGCACAATTACATATATCATCATAACATTTTATTCATAACATTTTGCATACAAAACATGAAAACGTCCCCCTGGCCTCTGCAACTTGCTTTTCCCATGCCTGTGTGACAAAGTTTGTTGTACTGTCATTGTTTTTTGTCTCCGTCTTTTGTTTTTTTATTCTTATTTTTCTGGGTGGGAAGGTTGTTGGAAAAAGTGGAAGTCTTCTGCTGCCCACTCTTTTGCGCTCCGTTCGCAGTGATGTGCAAATTGGAAACCCTTGCTGGCTGGGCTCCTTTTATTCACTATTTTTGACCTGACGCCATTCGTTTCATGGTAGCCTTGCTGCCCTTGGCAGCTAGCTGGCGCCAAAAATGTTGCATATACGTGTGTTACCCCCCTCTCCTCCTATGACACACTTCCTTCCCTTCCTTGCTTGTTCTGCTGAGTAACTCCTGGGTCTTTCTGGCACCATGGTGTGAGATCCTAACTTGCCTTTTGGTTCCCCGGTGTTCCCCTTTTTGTACTGTGGCTAAAGGAAAGGGGGGAATAGAAAATGACAACTTAGGTGGGAAAAGGGAGGATAACAACCACTGTTGATGTTCCGTACTTATTGTGCTCTACTAATGTACAGCTTCAGCACCGCTATACTCGTGCTATGGGTCCTCCCAGTCCCTGCTTATGTTCCAGCACCTTCTAGCTACATATGATTCTCTTATATCGTGGTGCTGTCCCTTGTCATAGCAATCCCCTTACTTTTACCTAGAAGCTGAAGATGTGTAGAGCAATGGTACTTTGTAGGCGGCCTTGCTGGTTACTTTAAGAATGAAATTGAAGATCCTTGTATTATCCACTAGTCTGTCCGGACAGTGGAAACACATTATCTGCATCTCTTTCTGACAAAGTACTTTTCTTTAAGATACATTCGATGTTGCTGCTACACTGTGTGGTAGGGACATTTTTCTTATAGCTCAGAGCAGGGGGCACATTACTATTGACTTATAGAGAAATACGTGCCTGTGCGCACCGCAGATAAGGTTATTTTTGAGAAAAAAAGTAATTGTATTGTAAACAAGCGCCTTTATAAAATGGAAGTAAATATTATGCTATGTGGTTTATTTGACATATTTGTTTTTTTTTTATACTACACTGTTTGCAAGTAATAGTGTTAATGAATTTGATATGTATTTCCAGAAACAAAACTGATTCGGGTACGCTGTGAATGCTACATGAAGGGTGGCATTGTTATGTGTCCTTGAAAACAGTGCACTAAGAATTTGTGGGAATAAATGTGTTGACAATCCACAAAGAAATGATAAGATTCACTTTATTAAAAGCACACATCATAAAGTTTCTATTTAAGAAACTGTGTTGTGAAGCGGTTTATCCTGTACAACATTGGAAAAATTGAATTGCAAAACGCAATGTAAGCAACATTTTTAGTGAAAGCTATGGAAGAGTGTAAAGTGTACTGCCTGCCATATGATCAACGATGGTTTGCATCAATGTTGAATTTGCTGCGAAGAGGAGATGTTGTACATGTTACGAGAAACTTTAATTTATAGCCATAATATGAATGCATTTGCCTATTCAATCGTAACGTGCTTACTGAAATGTGTTTTTCTGTTATTTACTTTTCTTAGTTAGATACATACTCCTGCTCTGTGCTATTCATGCGTGCAGTCTACCGGCCGATGGCTTTTTCAACAGTGTTTGGACAATAATTATCAACAACAGTTATCTTATAAATATTGTGTGGGATGATGCCAGACATCAATTTGTCCTTTTGCCGTTGCAGTAACAAGAAGAAGCATGGTTGCATATA
The DNA here is from genome assembly GCF_040938575.1 of Ambystoma mexicanum. Lineage (NCBI taxonomy): Eukaryota > Metazoa > Chordata > Amphibia > Caudata > Ambystomatidae > Ambystoma > Ambystoma mexicanum. The sequence continues at coordinate 768,090,371 of NC_090941.1, forward strand.
GGTTCTAGAAAAGTGCGGATGTGAAAGTAGTGCGTTTATTTCAATTTCAAAGTAGTAATTTGTCCTGCGTAATGGAGCGGCATGTGCACAGATTATTCTTGCTTATGGAAAAAAATGTTGGTGGAGAACGCAAAGACTTTCATTGATCTATCGCTGATCAGATTTGGCAGTAGAAAATTGCAGTTGTGAGTTTCAGTGAAAATTTGAACGCTGCGACATTTGGTAGCTATAAACTGTGTTTGAAAAACTTAACAAACTTATTGTGGAATTAAGTGAATGTTTTCATCATTGTGTCAAAAGGAAAAATATTTTCTATGGTCCCCACCATTGCTGTTTTCTTCAAAATAAAATGTTTCTATCATTTCTGCAAAAAAAGATCAAAGTTTTGTGTTTGTTGTGGATGTTTGTGTTTAAATTCCTTGTTCTGTGTAACATGTTGAGACATTGCTGATGACTGTGTACGTTTGGTTGTGCTGCCTACTAACGTCATTGAAGGAGGTGGAGCTCATTCTGAACGTATAATGATGTTAGCATTAGGGGCGGGCAAATGTAATCAGTGGCAAGTGGCTCTTTGAAGTTCAGTCGATAGAATCTTATTGAGTTTATCTACTTTATTGAAGATACAAAGTAGATGAATTCTATAAGATTACTTTTTTAGTTCTATTTTGTAACTGTGCAAGGTGGTTCCCATCGGAAGGTTTCTTTCTTTCTTTCTTTCTTTCTTTCTTTCTTTCTTTCTTTCTTTCTTTCTTTCTTTCTTTCTTTCTTTCTTTCTTTCTTTCTTTCATTATTTCGTTCTTTCTTTCTTTCTTGAAAGGTGACAATGTAAGGTGGGGCTGGAAATGAAGGAATAGGCTGCAAGCAGTATTATGGAGGAGCAGGTGGACAGGGGATGATGTTGCACGTGTGTTACATTTAAGGTAGGGGGCAGTCTTTTTCATGCTCTTTGATTACAGCTTCAAAAGCACTTTGCTCCCCCCTGCAGAGGGGTGTGTTGCAGTATATACAGAGGACTGTTGTCTTGGAAAAATATGGATCAACATACTCTTGTATTGCTTTTAAGGTAGCTGGTGAAATGTTGTGCCCCACAGAACTAGGCTGTGTGGTTATAGTACTGGTTGACAAAGATAAGGTGGAGGAAGACAGCCAGGCTACTACTTGCTAAGAAAGGAACAGCCTTTCTGAGAGCATTGCAGTGGTTGAATTGGGCGTGGCGGTGCATGGAGGTGGTCCCATAGGAGTACTGTCCAGGTAGTCTGCTACTGAGTACAACATTGCACTCAGTGCATTTCACTTTGGCAGCTTTTGCCTTTTGCCTTTGGTACATTCCCAGCAGTGGTAAATAACTGCCACACCCATGATTGTCTCTTGGTGGTAGATGTAGGCACTTCCTCTACCTCATTTTTTTTGGTCCTCTTCTTTATCTTTGGAAGTGAAGCGTTTTTTCTGTTGTGTAGGTCCTCCAACTGGTGGTGGTGTGGGTAGAGGCTCTGGGGGGAGGGGGGTTGGCCATACCTGATGCCGTTTTTTAAATAAATGGCAGTTTTTCTGTACTAGATTGTTAATGGATAATGATTAAGAATAAGTGTAGGAGCTATGCAAGGTTAACTTTTGTGCTTGAAAGTTTGCTAGAGCAGCAAAAAGTGCAGTTCCGAACTGTCCGTGAAGCAGGGACCCAATCACAAAGTGCGGACGCATTCATGAACACATCATCATGCCGCGTGCTTGCGCAAGGTCACATGAGACTGCCTGGGAAAGTCTGCGATGACATCAGAATTTTGTGGACATCAACAGACACAAAAACAGTGGGAAAAGTTGCACACGTGTATAAAAGTAATAGTAATAAAATTGATGCTAAAAGGTGAGAAGTTTTAAGGTGACACTTTCTAAATTCGACAAAAATGTTGCTATATTGGGGTAAGCAAGATATTAGTAAGTTGTAGGAAATTAGCATGCACTGGTAAAAAGCCATGAAATTCACTGAACAAAATTTGTTAAAGGGACGTTATGGTTAAGTTGTACTAATAAAAACCTATGAAATTCACTGAAAAACATTGGTAAAGGGACATTATGTTTAAGTTGCACTGATAAAAACCTATGTAATTCAATGAAGAAATGATGTTAAAGGGACATTATGGTTACAAGTAAAATCAGAAAACCTTAGAAATTCACCAATCAAGGTAAGCCAAGCAACCATATCTCATGCCACCACCGTGCACTGCTAAGACTAACACCCATGACATCAAAGAGGACACCACACATGTCATTGATGACATTGCTGATGACATCACATATGAATTTAATGTTGATGAAAAGTCCCCAAAAGGGGTTGTGTTTATAATATTGGTACCAAGACGTTAGGGGTAATCGGGAAACCAATCATGAACTATCCAATCAATTAAAGAATGTACTCATCTAAACAAAACATTATATTGGAGTGTTGTTGTTAATAAAGGAACCTAATCATACATAAACATACGCAATGGCTGCAGCATGCACCATAGAAGTACAGTATTTATAATCCTGTAATTTTGGATAGTAAAATAATGAATGCTACCTTATCAGAGTTTTCAGTAATGTTAAATATGCAATTAATAGCTAACAATTCAATACTTACTACACACTTGTACTAGTACAAACAATGCATTTGAAGAAGCAGAATGCATACAAATCAGAGGCACATACAGCAAAACTAAAGTAAGGAAGAAAGAAACAGCCTCACCAGAACATATTAATAAAAGTAAAGTGTATACAAAATGAATTGTGTGTTTGAGGTCTGCTTATTGTCCCATGTATGTGCACCATGAGCTGAGATCAACCTCTAAGGAAAGTACTTTAAGAACATATAAAAAGATTAATGTGTAGACATATAGCACCTTCCAAACTTTGGAAATTCGCATTGTCAGTAAAACAAAAAACTATCCTAATCATGTCAGTAAACAAAAGCAAGAAGCCCAGATGTGTGATGTTATCAGCGATGTCATCAATAACATTTGGGGTGACATCTTTAATGTCCTGGGTGTTTGTCTTAGCAGTGCATGCTGATGTCATGAGTTACCTTTTCTTAGCTTACCATAGCTGGTGAATTTCTGAGGTTTTTCAGTTTTACTTGTAACCATAACATCTCTGTAACAATGTTTTTATCATTGAATTTCATAGGTGTTCATTAGTGCAAATTAACCATAACATCCACCATAACATCCCTTTAACAATGTTTTTGCAGCAAATTTCATCTTTTTTTTTATTCGTGCAACTTAACCATAATGTCCCTTTCACAACTGTTTTGGGAAGTTTGGTGCGGTTGCATCCAGCATTTTCAAATGCTCATAGACACAATGGGAAAAAAATGTTGCTCGCACCTACAGCCCAAACCGTTGGGTAGACTTTCAACAAATGTGCACGAGGAGCGGCAGCCTCTTCCCAAAAGCACGCTTTTGCAAATTTGGTTTAAATCTGTCCAGTAGTTTTTTTTAAAGGCCAAAAAGTAGGTAAATAACAATAGTGATATCTGGGTCTGGTCTGCGGACTCATTTCCTGATTCAGAGTCTATGGGCACCTCTGTGCCAATCAGGAGGAGGCTTGATGTCCATGGATTGGATGGTAAAAAACATGAGGTGTTCGGAATGTTTTACGCGGTCACCATATTGGATTTGCGGATAGCCAGGGTTGTCCGCGGACATCGCAGTGAGGAAAGAGTCCTGAAATTGCCTTTGGGGTTATTTTGTGCTAGAAAGAGGGGCTGGAAAGGGTGGGTGAGTGGTAAAAAGTTGATAGAGAGTCATTCTACGTGGACATCATTGGGATTGGGAGATTCTGGGTGAGTCTATTTGAAGGTCTACTGTATGTACTTGTTAGATGATTTAATTGTATTTTGGTGGTTGTGACCACTAGCCAGATTCTTGGGGTCTTGGCTATAGGCTATGACCCCAAGAATCTGGCTACTGGTTACAAACAGTAATATGTGTATAGGTACTGTAAGGGGAGTATACAGTATTAGTAATATGGTAGGATGAGATAATTTAAGTGTATATGGTATTCATTATTGCAGTATAAATGAGGATAGTGGTGATGGAATCTGTAGGTGAAGAACAAAAGGAAAAATAACACTGGGTATGGATACTTAGTTGCATATGGAAATAAAGCTGGAATCTATGGTTAATTTTCTGTGGAGAAAGAAAACAGTATAATGTGTTAAAGACAATGGTTTAAAGCATGTATTTACATGCAATTGTACGTATACATTTACTTTTTAGACAGACCCTCATAAACAGTACATTGAAAGTACTATGTTTGGTACAACATTAGTGTGTGTTACTCTGTTGTTATAATAACTTCAAATAATCATTGGGTCATTGGGAGAAAAAAAATCCATAGTGGATAAAAAAAAGACTACATTTTAAAGAATATATATGTTACAGAGTGCATGTGTGTGGTAGCATTGATATATGTTGTGTGTAGGTGTGATAGGATGTTTGTTTGAAGTGTTTTGTAAGTAAGGATATGTTTAAAGTAGTTAGATACCTGTTGGTGTTTTCTAACTATATTTGATTGTAGATGAAGTATTGGAGTAAAAAATAGTGTTATGGCATGTTTGTCCATGGACACCTAAAATGCACGCTGATTGGATGGCGAAAAATGTAAGGTTCGTCGGAATTTCTGAAATGGTCGCCATATTGATTTTGCAGATTGCCGCGGTTGTCCACAAACAGTGCAGTGAGGAAAGAGTTTGGAAATTGCATTTGGGTTTATGTTGTGCCCAAAAGAGGGGGTTCAAAGGGTTGGGGAGTGGAAAAAAGTGGATATGGAGTAATTTTCATAGGTGAAATAAGCGGCGCAGATGTTTTTGTGTCTGCGGTTTGTCCGCAGACAGCAGACATCATTGGGATTGAGTAAGTCTTGCTATTTGAAGGTGTAGAGGAGCAGGTAGATGCGTTATCAGTAATTCTAATGCTGTACACTCCCACTACAGTACCTATCATTACTATACACATATTAATATAGTGTTTGCAACCAGTAATCAGATTCATGATGTCATGGCCTAGTTTCCACTGCCTCACTGCTGTCATACTGGAATAGCAGGAGAGGAACAGTAAATGAGACCCCTGTATTGGTCCTATACCGCATCAAGTGTATGAAAGTTGTTATGCACTCAGACAGCCATACAGAATTTTCTCTCGCACTGAGAGTGTGGAAGGATGCTACATGAAGGATGTTGCCTGCCAAGATGTCAGAACGCACCTGTGGACTTCATGGATGTGCGTTAAAATGAAATATGACAAGGACAGAGTGATGTCAGAAAGATGATTTATGAACCTATGCTGAAATTATATGAATATACTCAAGTGGTAATGATGTAACTGAAGCACTAAGAGAAACATGTACTTAAAGCTAAAGTAAACATGGAAATAAAAAAGATGAGGTCATTTACTGACCAATAACTGTAAATGCACAGTTCTACATCAAGGTTATAGTTTAGGAGATACATTTTTCTAAGCTATTTAGCTGTGTTGTTGATTGCTGACAAGTAAGGAATGTCAAAGTTTGTCTGTGGAACTGATGTGCAGTATTGGTTGAATTTCTTTTTTCAACATTGTATCATTGAATTGACTACAGCTTGCAACGGTTGGCATTAAGAACATGCCTTTTATATTTTGTTGAGTAAATTGTTCCATGAACTCATGGTCAGATGTGTTTTGCCCATTGTGAGAAACCAGAGGGTGTTTCACTGTCTAGTCCCTGGGGTACTCTTGCTTAGGTGGCCAGGGCACGGCCATTGCCTTTGAATCCAGACCCTGGGATTGGAACAGTGTGGGAGGATCACCTGGGTGAGAGATCCTCTGCGAGTGGGGGTGAGACACCCAATGGTGAGACACAGTATTCTTCCCTTTTCAACACCTTTATCCCTTCCTATTTTTTAGGTTTTCCCAGATTTCCCCCTTTCCTGCATAAACACTGAGCTGAGGAAGAGGAGGGCTGAGCGAAGAAAGACTAACACTCAAACTTTGCACCATTGTCCCGTTAGAACGGTCAGGCGGAGGCAGACAAATTGACCACAATTGCATACACCTGATACCTATTTACTTCCCCCCACATGGATAAAAGGTGGAGCACTGGGACAAACTATGAGCAAGGAATCAGAAGAATCAGTTCTTCCGGGGCAGTAGCAAAGCAGGTGGAGCAGGACGTCAGGGCGAGAAGCAGAATCAGGAGTGGAGAAACCTTGGGCGTCCCGGCGAATGATTGTTTCCTCCAAAGAATCTTGAGTGCTGCACAAGTGACCCAGATGAAAGAGAACCATGAATTGTGAGCAAAAGATACCAGCGGCCCTCCTGGCATCAACCTTGGCTCCTAGACGCAAGTACAGAAACCAGCACAGCTGGTGAGTTAAAGAAAGCTGTGAATGGCCAGTCTGTGTGGAAGAGAATATTTACAAGCATCAACAGTGTATCATGAAAATGAAGGTTGAACTTATACTGAGAATACGCAAGTGAAAGTAAAATGTGATTAAGCTGCCAAAATATTGCTGAAAATCAAACCAATGAAACATGATACGAGATAACATGGCCGCATAGCGAAAGTGCCCAATCAAAGGTCTCTGTTTAAACATGCATATTGGTGCAAGCATAAAAGTGAAAAGCAGAGAAACCTATGAATGACAAAAGTATCTGACATCAGTGGGAAAATGAATATGAAAAGTGAAGCGTAATCAAAGTGGTCATGCAGAGGTATTTGTAAAACCACTCGCACATTTGAAAGTCTTCGATGAAAAAAACAATTGTGATTTGGAAGATCGAGGCTGACTGAGGGAGACCTGTAGTGAACTGTGAGCAATTGTGATTTGGTAGGTCCAAGCCTGACAGAGGGACACATATGTGAACTATAAAGCCTGATGTTTGTGAACTTTGAATCATGGAGGAAAGGACCTTTTGTTTTGTTGAATGAACCCAAGGCATCCTGCGCGACCAAGAGACTTTTTCATGGAAAACTATGGTCCGCGTCCTGAGCTGCATCCTTGTGTCTAAAGCCAGAATGGGTTCTGAAAACTGCGTGTGCCACCTTATCCTGTGCTAAAAACGTGAGGAAGAGAGTTTTGCTCAGTTACCTTGACATATTGTTTTGAACACTGCTTTTCCCTTTACATGTACATCTTTCCCTATACACATTTATCGTAATAGGGTAAGAGCAGGCAAACGTTTGTTTTGACTGACAAAGGACTAGGACTGTGTTTTTTACTTTGATGGTTGAGAGTACTCCCATCTTAAGCTCTACTGCTTGATATACCCCCTTTTAAGTTACAATAAAGGTGTTTGAACTTGTCATTCTTGTGTCTGTGTCTACTTATGATACCATGCCTCCCTTCCACCATATATTTCATGGATTAGTTGACTTTTTTAGATGGATTTTGCATCTTTAGTAAGCAGACCAGTTCTAATGCTTTTTAAAATGCTAGCATAGGTGAGATCTGCAGACTGACACTTATTTTGAGTTAGTTCGCTGTAAGAAAAATGTTGCCAGAGATTTACATTTCCAATGCTGCCAAGTGTGTTAAGGCATTGTTTGTGTCCTAATGTTTTCAAAATAGTTTCCCCTTTTGCTGGTGTTAACTGTAGGAGGTTTCGGAAACAAAGTCGTGTTTTCCTCCAAACAGTTCTTCATAGTTGTTTTTTAGGACTTCTTGCATTCTCAGATGAATTAAAGCCAATATGAGGTTGGAAACCATGTTTACTTCATCTATCAGGTGCACTTTAATTTGTTTCAGAATTCTACGTACTTCAGTAGCACCTACTGCTGATAATTTGTAGCATTCTAATTTGTTTAGGTATTCTACTGGGAGGACCAGTAGTCGGTGTAAAGTTATACCTCCTATGTTGCAGGCAGCTAAACCTGTGTGGGCAGTTACAACAGCTGAAAGGTTGTTGTTTTTTTTTAAGTCTTGTAGAAAACTGCTGATTATTTTAATTAAGAACATTTTACCAGAACCAGCTTCTCCAGTTGCATACAGGATCATAGGTATATCATTTCTACAGCTGCAAATTTTAGTTTCATATTTAAGATCATGATCAATTTCTTCAGTGACTTACAGATAAGTGGTGAGTTGTTCATCATTTAACTCTGATTTCAGCATTTGCAAGTTTTGTTCAGATTGATACATGGTATTTTCTACCTCAGTCAAAACAATTACTGCTTCATTTAAAATTAGTGGTTGTCCGAGTGGTTCTTGGCTTCCTGTAAGTGACGGTTGACTGCTCTCAGAAGTGTCTTTATCTAATATAGCTTCAATGTCATCCTCTTGTTGGCGTTCATTGTCCAACAATTGTTTGTATTGTTTGAAATTGACTTGTTTTACTGGTGGCTGGTTTAATTTTGTTGATGGAGGTTACTACCTGTTTTGTTGTAATGTTTTCTATGAATTGTTTTAGAGGAGGTTGACTATGTTGCTTGTTTTTATTGTTATCTGCTCTATTTTGTCCTCTATGGAGTTGCCTGTTCGTAGCGGGGCACGACAGACCGGGAGTCAGCGTGCAGTGACAGGCAAGCGGAGCGCAACAGAAGGGATGCCACAAGCCGGTGACTGTATACCGTGAATACTTTGCATTGCTCAATGTTTGAATAGATGTATGCTTATGTAACCATGTCTAAGTTGCGCCCTGATGCCCCCGGGCCTGAAGGTTGCACGTTACAAATAAAACAAATACAAATACAAATACTGTGAGGGGAAGACACGTGAGTACTGTGGCACTCCTACAAAGTTTATGAATACCAAACTAAATGGAACTAAACAGAACATTAAATTTAACAAGAAACAATGCTTATTGAATACCGAATTGAATGGAACTTTAACAGACAGTGGAATCAATGCATGTTGAATACTGCATAAAATGGAACTTTATAATTAAGCAGCATGAATGTTTATCAGACCATGAAGTGAATAAAATTAAACATTCTTAGTATGGAATGGAATACACGCAAGCAATTAAAGTGAATAATCGAATTGCCCAAGTGAAAAAAGTTACAGAAAAGGGCACAAGGGTGACAGAGAGGCATAAGAAGGTGGGTGTGAGTAAAACACCCTCAGCTGAATGAATGCAGAGTGACAAATTCTAAAAGATAGGAAAGGATGTGTAACAAGTGATGACAGAACCAAGAGGCTGAGAAGGAAAAGCTAACAGATTGTAAAGCTACACATCAAAGCCAAGAGGCCAAAACTAAGGGATGCAGGTTGCTTGACCTGTGATGGGTGAACCATTTGGTCTGACAACTGCACCTAGAGCAGTGAACCCTAAATGTTGAATATCCAAAGATATTGTGAAGATGAAGTGAAGGTCTTGGGGAAGAGATGTACTGAACTCATGGTGGCAACAGTAAAGACAGACACAAGTGATCACAGTTCAAGGGTGTTTATTAAACTGTATATGCGAGTTGGAAAAACACCTAATCTAAACCTAAATTTAAGATGGGAGTAAATTACGACCATCAAATGATAAGGCAGTCCTAGTGGCGTCTTGTCAAATAAAAGGGTCTATGCTAAGACAAACCTATTGCCAAGCCTTACGCTAAATACAAACAAAGAGTGTGTGATAATGTTCATAAGAAAGAAATAAGTGTACATAAAGAATAATTCAGGATGCGGTATCCGGTGTCTCACTGCCCCATGTTTTGAGCACAGACAAGGTGGGATTCCGGAGCACAGCACACACTCAAGATTTCTCAGCATGAGCCAACAGTTTCACCGCTCTCAGCTATCAGGGCCTCTGGTGGTTACGTCTCGTTTCTCTTGAAAGTCTCTTGCCTTCGAAGGCCTGACGTATTCAATAACAAAACAAATGTTCCTTCAATAAAATCAAAGGTAGTTTCCTGTTTTTTTTCTTTTAGTGAGGATTCTTCACCCCTGTGTCCCCCTCTTCCGGGTGTTGACCCCTCTTTACTTTCAGCCTCCCTCCTCCGGGTTCACTATGGCGTTTCCTTCCCTCACAAATATTAATGTATTTTTAAACAGTTCCTGTGGACATGCCTTGGCCGGGTTCACCTTTGTCCAAAACTGTTTCTTGGGACTTTAGACTTTGCTATTTTTTAGTCAGCATCCCTCTTTCGGGTTCACTCTTGCAAACTTCACATTCATCTGGATTTCAATGATTTGCAGGATTCACTTCCCATGCTTTCTAGCAAGGCGGGATTCACTTCTCTTACTTTCTTTATAGTTCTTAGGTCAAAGACTTTTGAGTGTATGGGGATTTTGCTTGACCTCCTGTATGACCACTTTGACCTAACTTGGTGGCTCTCCTACAGCCTTCTGATATCTGTAGTTTCACTCAGACAAGGATCGACCAGAGTCTCTCAAGTTATCACCCACGTGGTGCTGGTTCCCACTGCAGCTGGTCTCCCCTTAACACTTTTAACACTTTTACAGTTCTTTGAACTTGGTTCAGCTTGCTGCTCTGTGACTTTCATTCACCAGAGCCTGGGCTCTTATCAGCTCTCCCCTCGACTCACCGGCTGTGATGAACTGCTTGGCTTTCCTCGTAACTGGAGTCAAGGCCAGTACCAGAGTAGCAGGATTTTCCCTTGCTCCAGCGTATCAGCATTGACACGCTCCATGTCCCATTGACATCCTCTGCAACACACTTGGGCTATTGTCCTCGGTCTAACGCCTTCTGTGGAGGTTTCGTTTGTTTGCGTCGAAAAGGGCAAAGTTGCTTCTTTCCTTGTCTGCCGCTCAATATTTGCTGCCTTTCTCCTCCTCTTCTATTTCCAGCCCTGGATAGATGTCTCATCCTGCAGTTTCCCTTGATCGTACGTTGCTCTCTTGCTCTGCCTTTTATCCTTGTGGGGAAGGGAAAGGGTGTCAGGTGTGTGTGATTCTGATCAATTGCCTGACTTTGCCTGACCATTGTATTGGGACATGTCAGGTAAAAATCTCTGGTGTTAGTCCATTCTCTGGTGTGTCGTGAGAAAGTGTTTGTGTTGGAAAAGTGGGAGGGGCAGTGTTTTTCAATGCCCTAAGTGGTAGGATGCGGAAAAGGTGTTGAAAGAAGAGGGATACTGCATCTCACCATTCGGTATCCCTCTCCCTGAGAACCTCCCCATCCAGGTGATCCTCCCTCACTGGTCCACTCCCAGGAATTGGATCCAATAGTGTTGGCTGTGTCCTGGCGACCTGGATGACAGTTTTCCGGGGACTAGCTAGGGTGACACCTTCAGGTTTCTCGCATGCCCTTCCTCCATGCGTGTAGCCACATTTGCTTCAGAGGGGAACCGGGAAAGAAAATCCACGTTTCACTGGTCTCTTCCACTGTGAAACAATAGGGTTGTAGATCTAGAAACCATCACAGGACCTGATGGTTGGACTCTTTGCATTGGCTAATCCAAACTAAGATTGAGTGGTCTGTAACCTGTGTACACTTTTGTCCCAATAGGTAATGTCTAAGATGGATAATGGCCCACCTGATGGCTAGGGCCTCTAGTTCCACCACAGAGTGTTTTTTTTTCATGTGGGAACACCTTGCGACTGATGCATAGAATGGGATGTTCTAGTCCATCTCAAATTTGGGACAGAACGGCTCCTAACCCTGCAAGAGAGGCATCCGTCTGAAGCACAAACTCTTTCGAGAAGTCAACAACTTTTAGGATTGGGTTTTGGAATAATGTCTGATTTGAGCATATCTTGTTGTCATCATTCCAATGAAGTTTCTGGGGTTTGGCATTTTTAAGTTTATCTGTTACACGGAAATCAGAATAGGGCTTTAGAATGTTATCCATAAGATTTTGGAACGTAGCTTGTGTACTGTGTAGGCCGAAATGGGAGGACGTTAGAATGGAATAATCCAAGGGGCGCTGAAAATGCATTTTTCTTCCTTATCTGGTCCATATACTAGGACTTGCCACCACCCCTTTGTTATATCTAGGGTGGATAGAAAGGTGGCTGTTCCAAGTTTATCAATTAGATCATCGATGCATGGCATGGGATAGGCGTCGAAGTCTGATAAGGCATTGCCTTGACGGAAGTCTATGAGGCATATCCAGAAACGGTCAGGTTTAGTGACCAACATGATAGGAGAGGACCGCAGACTTGAAGAAGGCTCAATGATATTAGCCTTCAACATTTTGTTAACTTCCTTGATCACTATCTGTTTACTTGCCTCTGGTAGAAGATAGGGTTTTAAATGAACTACTCTGCCTTTAAGGGTTCAAATAAATATGTATGTACCTTTTACTCTTCCTTGTTTTTCTGAGAATACATCAGGGAATGAGATCACTACGTCTTTGAGATCTTCCTGTTGTTGGATAGATAACTCAGAATCAATTAAGTCAAAGTTATCTATATCTTCGGGAACCAGGCATGCTAGTACTTTGGCATGGGTGGCTTACAGGTTCCCCTTCCACTCTTTTAAGAGGTGGATGTGATATAAATGTAATTTCTGCTTTTGGTCTGGTTGGGCTCTTTTATATGTACACGTTCCCATTTGTTCTATTACCTTGTAAGGTCTGTGATACTTGGAAATAAGTTTGTTCTCTGAGGTGGATAAAAGGACTAGTACTTTTTGCCCAATAGAAAAAGATCTTAAATTTACTTTTTTATGTTAATTGGCCTTTTGTTGGCTCTGGGCCTTTCTCATATGAGTAAAAACTAAGTCTAAAACCAACTTCATATGTTCTTGCATTCTAGTGGTGGTTTGTGATATTGGAATGTGAGCTTCCTCTTGTTCTTCAAAGGTTTCCCAGAGCATGTCAAGAACATCTCTTGGTTCTCTTTCATAGATTAACTTAAAGGGAGAGAAACCCGTGGAAGCTTTGGGGGTTTTCCTTACTACAAATAGTGCCCATGGGTTCATTCGATCTCAGTCTTTCATGTCCTTGTCTACCAATTTCCTTAGAATGAGTTTCAGAGACGTATTGAATCTTTCTACTAGACCATCTGTTTGAGGATGGTACACAGAAGTTTGCAAGGTGGTAATGTGGAGTAGCGATTTGACTTTGGCCATAAGCTTACTCATAAAATTCGAACCTTGGTTGGTTAGTATTTCTTTGGGAAAATCGACCCTAGAGAAATACAGTAAAAGATGTTTCAGGATCTGCTGAGTGGTATTATTTCACATTGGGAATGCCTCGGGATATCGGGTTGCATAATCCGCGATCACCAGGACATACTTGTTACAAAATTTAGATGTTTCTAGTGGCCCTATTATGTCCATACCAATTCTAGAAAATGGGACTTCTATGATTTGCAATGGGTTCAGAAGGGCAGGTACTGGGATGTGGGGGGCTGGTCTTTTGACATAACGGAAACTTAACAGAAGTTTCAACAAAAGGTATTTGTATTTGTATTTTATTTGTATTTTATTTATTTGTATAGCGCGCTAGCCCGAGGGCAACCAGGTGCATATCTTAAGGCACAGGGTACAAGAAATGGCATTGATACAGTTAGAGGCAAAGATTGGTAATTGCCCAGAGGTTCCCGAGTGAGCACCCACGTGGTGCCTGACTTTTCTGTAGTGGATTTTACCCTCTCGTATTAACAGTTCTTTGTACCTTCTTCAATTAGCTACTTGCTACTTTTGTTCAACACAATTTGGTTGGTAATCGGCTCTCCCCTCGATTCACCGGCTGTGATGAACCACTTGGCTTTAGTTGTCTCTGGAGTGAAGCTCAGTACCATAGTAGCAAGCATCTCTCCCTGGCTTGGTTATCAGCAGAGAGGACACCGTGTACCATTAACATCTGCTGCAACACATGTCAGCTATTGTTCAGAATCATCCAAAAAGACTCAGAATAAAAGACTCAATGGAAGATTTGGCCACATTTCGGCTGTTCAAAAATTCTGGATGGACGAAAAGTTCAAACAAATCCCCCATTCTGTGGCGGGATCTGTGGGGTTGTCCCCTGCACCTTGCTCAGTATATTGTGAGTGGGATTTGCGGGGGTGTCCCCCACAGCCGGTCCCAAAAAAAGGAAAAGAACCTGCGGCGCTGCTTTTCGATCACAGAAGTGAAAGAGAACAGGCATTTCAGGGACACAGCAAGTCGGCAGCACACAGCAAAGTGTGCCACTGCAAGGTAAGTAGGGGCTGGGGGCGGGGGTGGGGACTGGGCAAAGACAGAAATGTTCAGGGGAGAAAAGACTGAAGGTTATTAAGGAAAAATTATCCTTGGTCTTTTCTCCCTCGAAGATTTCCGTCACAGACTTTCAACGTTCGATCCTTGTTACCCTCTTGGGTCGTGCTGTCTTTCTCCTCCTCTTGAACTGCCGTGCTGAGGTAGCTCTCTATTTGTGCAGTATGCCTTGCTCGTTTTGTGCTCTCATGCTCCACCTTTTATCCCTCCACCATCTTTTGTGTTGTGCAAAAGTGCTCTTGTCGGAAAAGGAGGGGGTAGAGAGTTTGAGTATCGTATGTGGTAGGATGGGGAAAAGGTGTTATAAGAAGGGAGATACCCCCAAGACCTGGATTCAATAGTGATTGCAGTGTCCTGGCCACCTGGATGACAGATCCCCGGGGACTAGTCAGGGAGACAGCTTCAGGTTTCTCACAGAGAACCCTGACACTTGAGGAACTACATTGTGGAGGAGTTTATTTTGTGAACTGTGGTGCTTCAGACTTTTGGGATGGTTGTGAACTATATTGGACTGTATTACCATGAACTGGAGAAAGTTCATCTTGAGACTTTTTCGTGGAACTTTCTTATACTTGGGGAAAGGGAGCTGAAAGGATGCTGGAAAAGGCTCAGAACTTGAGTTGAACACTGTTTCTTTTGAATTTGACATCCCTACACGTTGGTTAGCTTTAGTCGTGAGGGCAAGGATAGGTTTTGGATACAGACAGACTTTTAAGTTGAACTCTTTGATGCAGACTTTCCTTATTTTCATTCTGTTAGGGAAATCCAACCTTAGTATAGGGCAAGTTAGACCTTCTGCCATCCTGCCATTTCATTTAATAAAGTATTTTACTTTGAACTTTAAGTCTGTTGTTTGTGTCTTGCTTCATGATACCCTTAAACACCCTAAACTCACTACTCACACCTCCTACGTCTATGACTGTCAACTCCATTCTCACAGCTAATGAGATAGCTGAATACTTTGCTGCAAACATTACCAAATTGAGAGACTCTTTCCTGACCTTCCTCACACTCCCTCCTCCTATATTTAACACTCTGCCTACTGTACCATCATCCTCTGCCTTCATCTCCGACTTCAGTCACACTAATACTGACAAAGTGCTATATCTACTGATGAAGGCTAAGCCCTCTTGTGCCCCATCAGACCCTATCCTCTGCTCGTCAGCCTATTGCCCCTATAGTGGTCTCCCACCTCACTGAACTCTTCAACCTGTCCTTCGACTCTTCTTGCGCTCCCGCTGTTTTCAAAACAGCCACAGTCATCCCTCTCCTAGAAAAGCAAGGCGCTGACCAGAACGTACCGGTTAACATTCGCCCTGTGTCTCTCCTTCTGCAATACTGTAAAGTGCTTGAAAGGGTTGTGTTCAACGGTTTTACCAATTTCTCAGACATCCAAAACCTTCGAAGCCCCCTACAAGCAGGTTTCTGCTCCTGTCACTCCACAGAAACTGCTCTCATGAATATGTCCAACTTCATCACCTCTGCTAATGGTCTCTAATATGTTTGACCAAAAAAATGTAATTCCCACCCCCTACGTACCAATTATCTCGCTGCATGGTCCACTTCAGCCTTACGCTGTCAGATCCGTCCCTCCAATGCATGTCGGATCCGATGCCGCAGGGTTCTTTTTTCATTTTTGTTCGGTCCCCCGCCTCCAATATTGACACCCCCGTAGGCCCTGCTCCACATGTTCGGTATGTATTAGCCTAATTGATCAGTTTTATTCGATCGAATGTTACTGGCCAAATTAGGTCAAATGTAACATTCGGTCAAATATAACCAAACAAATATTCTAATACCCTGCTAATCACTCACACCTATCCTCTATCCTAATTCTCTTTGACCAGTCTGCTGCCTTTGATACTGTTGATCATTCTGATTTCCTTAATACTCTCTTTCTGCTTGGGATTCGCAATCAAGCCCTTGCCTGGATTGAATCCTACCTTGCACCTCACCATTTCTCTGTCTCCTGGAGCAACAACACCTCTCAACTCACTCCTCTAACTATTGATGTTCAGTAGGGCTCTGTCTTGGGTCCGCTGCTCTTTACACTTCTGCTCTTGGGGCACTAATCTTCTCCTTTGGGTTCTCATACCAACATTTCGCTGACGACACCCAAATCGTCTTCGCTTTTCCTGAACTCTCCTCTGATCTCACTATCAAAATTTGCAACTGTCTCTAACATTAAATATTGGATAGCCTTGCACTCTCTGATGTTAAACTCTACCAAAAGCTCTCTCTCATCTCTTCCTCTGCCTACCCCACCTGAAATTCTCACATACTCTTCTTCAGTTAGAAAGATCAGTGTCATCTATGACCCTTCTCGCACCTTCTCTACTTTCATCTGCAAATCTGGCTCACCTTAACCTCCTAAATATTAAGAAAATCAAGCACCCTGTTTCTTTCAACACTGCCAAGCATCCCTTAACCACTGTTGTCTTGTATAAACTGGATTACTGTGCCAGCATCCTCTTTGGCCTCCCCAACTATGCATTCTGTCCTCTTGAAAAGATCATTAACTTTGCTACCAGGACTCTCTTTGAACTCTCCCACTTCACACCTTCTTCCTTGTACCGTCACCAGGCTGGATGGCTGATGATGCAAAACAGGGCAAGATTTATGTTTCTTCTCCTGGTTCACAAATCTATCCATGGTAATGCACCACTGTCTCTATCTTACTCTATCCAACCCCATAAGATTTCTCATAATCTCTGCTCTGCCTCCTCCACTACCATTGTGTCTCCACACCCTTCCTTTGCTTCCTCTTGATCTGCTCTTTCTCTCTTCTTGATCCATTTGCATGATATTCTCTTCCCTCGAACATCCGAGAAACAGTCCACACAGATTTGTTCAAAACCAAACCAAATGCCTACCACCCCGCTTCTGAGTTACCCTCTTAACCTAGCTCTCAGCTGCCTGATAGATAAAATGTTTCCCCCGCATTAAACAAGCCTCTGTTGTTTACTTCCTCTGTCTCCATTGTAGCACTGTACCTATCATGGTCACGTCCTGAGTACAGCTGGCTGCACCGCCTACCTGAACTTAAAAATGTCCAATGTTGCTTGTCCTCAATCTATGTAGTTCCATGTATGTATTGTCCAAGGTGACTGTTCCATTTACTTCCCTCCACAGCCTGATCAGAATGTATCTAGAACTCACTGCATTGTAAGAAGTTCACTGCTTCCCATCAAATGTGATTTCTTATCTATTGTACATTGTTTCATGATCAAAAGAGCATTGTTCCTCCTGCTTATAAATGCATAAATAAATCAATAAATCATGATGAAACAGGACTTTAAAAAACGACGATTAAAAATGTTTCCTCACACTAATTCCATCTTTTCCAACCTGACTCAGGCAAAAATGGAATTGGGCCATCATGCTCATTCTGAAATTGAAAAGTCACAGAGAAATGTTAATAAGGTCGTTTCAGCTTTCATCAGAGACCAAAAACAATTCTGGATATAAAACAACAACATCACATTCTACATGTCTAACCTCTATAGACATGATGGAGTATACCTAACTGATAACAGAACAGCTGTGCTCCTTGAAAACATCAAAGCAGTACTCCAAATGTGCTGGCATACTACACTAACAGGGTAATTCATAGAATTTCGCAGAAAAGTGTCGCAAGCGGCTGGCGCAGAGTGTCCGCATGCGATTGTCTGCGCCAGGCACGTGCGCTAAAACCGATTTCTGCGCACAGCGTATTTATGGATTTTAGGCTCCCAAACCAGCCGTGGCGCAGAGAATCGCAGCGACCCTGCAGCAGCGCCAGTAACACCCCCAAGAACGCCCTCGCGCAAGGAAAAGCCATCAAAATCGCTAAATCATCGCAAAGGGCTGCGCTAACCCTGGACCAGTTCACCGGGCTGGCAAACAGCAAACGCCAAGCGGGGAACGTGTATTTCAGGGGTGCGCGGGAAGTTCCACACGCGATTGGCCCGTGCAAGCAGGGTACGTGTATTCCATGGGTGCGCGGGAAGTTCCACACGCGATTTCAGCAGGGTACGTGTATTCCAGGGGTGCGCGGGAAGTTCCACACGCAATTTCAGCAGGGTACGTGTATTTCAGGGGTGCGCGGGAAGTTCCACACGCGATTGGGCCAGTGCGAGCAGGGTACGTGTATTCCATGGGTGCGCGGGAAGTTCCACACGCAATTTCAGCAGGGTACGTGTATTCCAGGGGTGCGCGGGAAGTTCCACACGCGATTTCAGCAGGGTACGTGTATTTCAGGGGTGCGCGGGAAGTTCCACACGCGATTGGGCCAGTGCGAGCAGGGTACGTGTATTCCATGGGTGCGCGGGAAGTACCACACGCGATTTGAGCAGGGTACGTGTATTCCAGGGGTGCGCGGGAAGTTTCACATGCGATTCCAGCAGGGTACGTGTATTTCAGGGGTGCGCGGGAAGTTCCACACGCGATTGGCCCAGTGCGAGCAGGGTACGTGTATTCCATGGGTGCGCGGGAAGTTCCACACGCGATTTCAGCAGGGTACGTGTATTCCAGGGGTGCGCGGGAAGTTCCACACGCGATTCCAGCAGGGTACGTGTATTTCAGGGGTGCGCGGGAAGTTCCACACGCGATTTCAGCAGGGTACGTGTATTTCAGGGGTGCGCGGGAAGTTCCACACGCGATTGGCCCAGTGCGAGCAGGGTACGTGTATTCCATGGGTGCGCGGGAAGTTCCACACGCGATTGGCCCCGTGCAAGCAGGGTACGTCTATTTCAGGGGTGCGTGGGAAGTTCCACACGCGATTGGCCCAGTGCGAGCAGGGTACGTGTATTCCATGGGTGCGCGGGAAGTTCCACACGCGATTTCAGCAGGGTACGTGTATTCCAGGGGTGCGCGGGAAGTTCCACACGCGATTTCAGCAGGGTACGTGTATTTCAGGGGTTCTGGGGAGTACTACACGTGAATTGGCCGTACGCTCCACAACCTCCACGGCCCCTGCAGGCAGCCCACACCATGGGGGACTACCCTGCACCCCTGCTCATGTCCCTATCACCCCCACCCCCCAGCAGTGCAGGGGCACCCTCCACCAGGCCCATACTCATGTCTCCCACCACCCCCACCCCCCAGCCACCAGGGGCACCCTCCACCAGGCCCCCACTCATGTCTCCCACCCACCCCCACCCCCCAGCCACCATGGGCAGCCCCCACCAGGCCCCCACTCATGTCCCCCTGCACCCCCACACTCCAGCAGTGCAGGGGCACCCTCCACCAGGCCCCCACTCATGTCTCCCACCACCCCCACCCCCCAGCAGTGCAGGGGCACCCTCCACCAGGCCCCCACTCATGTCTCCCACCACCCCCACCCCCCAGCAGTGCAGGGGCACCCTCCACCAGGCCCCCACTCATGTCTCCCACCACCCCCACCCCCCAGCAGTGCAGGGGCACCCTCCACCAGGCCCCCACTCATGTCTCCCACCACCCCCACCCCCCAGCAGTGCAGGGGCACCCTCCACCAGGCCCCCACTCATGTCTCCCACCATCCCCACCCCCCAGCCACCAGGGGCACCCTCCACCAGGCCCCCACCCATGTCCCCTATCACCCCCACCCCCCAGCAGTGCAGGGGCACCCTCCACCAGGCCCCCACTCATGTCTCCCACCACCCCCACCCCCCAGCATCCAGGGGCACCCTCCACCAGGCCCACACTCATGTCTCCCACCACCCCCACCCCCCAGCCACCAGGGGCACCCTCCACCAGGCCCCCACTCATGTCTCCCATTCACCCCCACCCCCAGCCACCATGGGCAGCCCCCACCAGGCCCCCACTCATGTCCCCCTGCACCCCCACGCCCCAGCAGTGCAGGGGCACCCTCCTCCAGGCCCCCACTCATGTCTCCCACCACCCCCACCCCCCAGCAGTGCAGGGGCACCCTCCACCAGGCCCCCACTCATGTCTCCCACCACCCCCCAGCCACCAGGGGAACCCTCCACCAGGCCCCCACCCATGTCCCCTATCGCCCCCACCCCCCAGCAGTGCAGGGGCACCCTCCACCAGGCCCCCACTCATGTCTCCCACCACCCCCACCCCCCAGCATCCAGGGGCACCATCCACCAGGCCCCCACTCATGTCTCCATGCCGCCCTCACCCCCCAGCCACCATGGGCAGCCCCCACCAGGCCCCCACTCATGTCCCCCTGCACCCCCACCCCCTAGCAGTGCAGGGGCACCCTCCACCAGGCCCCCACTCATGTCTCCCACCACCCCCACCCCCCAGCAGTGCAGGGGCACCCTCCACTAGGCCCCCACTCATGTCTCCCACCACCCCCACCCCCCAGCAGTGCAGGGGCACCCTCCACCAGGCCCCCACTCATGTCACACACCACCCCCACCCCCCAGCCGCCAGGGGCACCCTCCACCAGGCCCCCACCCATGTCCCCTATCACCCCCACCCCCCAGCAGTGCAGGGGCACCCTCCACCAGGCCCCCACTCATGTCTCCCACCACCCCCCAGCATCCAGGGGCACCCTCCACCAGGCCCACACTCATGTCTCCCACCACCCCCACCCCCCAGCAGTGCAGGGGCACCCTCCACCAGGCCCACACTCATGTCTCCCACCACCCCCACCCCCCAGCCACCAGGGGCACCCTCCACCAGGCCCCCACTCATGTCTCCCATCCACCCCCACCCCCAGCCACCATGGGCAGCCCCCACCAGGCCCCCACTCATGTCCCCCTGCACCCCCACCCCCCAGCCACCATGGGCAGCCTCCACCAGGTCCTCACAATCCCCAATCATGTGCGTTATGGTCAGCCTCCACAGCCAAAAAGCCCTACCAAGTAACCCATTCACCCACATGGAAATGGAAATTACATGTTACACCCCCAATGTTCATAAAGCTAATGAACCCATGTCCGTCACACACAATGGTTGCAATTGAATGGGAAAACACCCAACATGACATGCATGAAACCAATGAGATGATACCACACAGTGAAGTATGAAAACAAAATTATATTAAAAAAAATAAGAATGCAAAAGAAATTAAACAAACTACAATGGCAATGAAAAAAAGATAAGCTGCATGTCCGTTTAAAAAAATAAAAACACCAAATCCTAATCCAAAAAAATGTTGTCCAAAGTCAAATGAAAAATAAAATCAATCCAATGAAGAACTATGTACAAAACTTCCAAGGGTCCATGAGCCCAACTGAACAAAAGAAACCTACAAAAAACCCTAACTAAAATGCAACTATATACAAAAAGTGGAGCAGTGTCCGTCGACTCCAAATCATAAGAACAAACAAAGGAAACCTAAAACTAAAGAACTATATACAAAGGCGGCGTGCAAGTCCAGCGGCTCACTCCGTGGTGTTCCGGGCCAGAGTCCCGGAGGCGGTCCTGTTCCATGGCCCTGAGGGTCCGCAGGGACGACGCCGTGTCCTCCTCCAACCCCCTGCGGATTGCCTCGAGGCACTCGGCCCGCCTCAGGGCCCTCCACATGGAGTTCTCCGCCCTGACCATTGTGAGCCGCGCCTCTTCCGCCCGCCGCCGCTCCGCATCTATGGCGTGGCCCAACCACTGCCACACGGAAGACACTCTCTGTCCTGGGTCCTCCTGCCCTCCGGCCGATGCCTGCCCCTCCCATGTCGAAAGCCCCGAGCCTTCATGGCTCCCACCATGTTGCTGCTGCTGCTCTGCCTCTGCCCGTGCACTGCCTCCTGCTGCCTGCACATCCTCCGCCGGCTGGGGTGCAGTCGTAGATGTGGCCACCCCTGCTGGACGTCCGACTCCCGACTGTGGCAGGGATGCCTCCTCCACCAGCCTGGCCGCACCGTCAGAGGCAGCTCCACAGGGCACCCAGGTGACTGATGGGGGGGAAAATGGCACAGAGGACGACTGGCGCGTAGGGGGTCCAGTTGAGGAGGGTGTCGGAGCAAGCCCCATCAGACGGAGGAATCCGGCCTGGGTGACCTGTCCCATCAGGCTGACGTGGTCAACGAGCCATTCGAGATGACATGCAGTCTCTCCATGAAAAGACTGCAGGTCACCTCGCATGGCCTGTTGACGCAACGCCACACCAGCCAGGACAGGCTCAACCCGGACCTGGATAGCCACGTCCGCAGGCAGAGGAAGGCCAGTTGACGTCAGCTCATCCCCTGCCTGAAAACGGGTCTGGACGTAGGCATCCCTGCTGGTGCAAGATGATGCAGGGACAGGATCGGGGACAGGATTGCACACAGGCACCTCCGCGGCGGCCTGTGCTGCCTCCTGTCCCTGGTCCTGCACTGCACCACTAGCACCAGTGGGATCCCCACCTCCAGACCCCGTCTCTGGTGCTTGCATGGCCTCCTCCTCCACCAAACCCCCCACCAACCTGGATGACTCCGTGCCATCTTCCCCTGTTGGGCCCTGTGGGGTCCCAGCTGCCCCTTCTGCTGCCGAGGAGTCCCACTCCAACCTCCGCCTCTTGGACCTCGCCCCGGCAGCTGCGGCCTGGGACGCGGCACCGGACTCCTCACTCCCCGACGAGATGACAACACGGGAGGGGAGCCGGGGCTTGCGTCTCCGGCTGGCGGTGGGATCCCCGCCGCTGTGCTCCACAGCACCTTCTCTGCCCTCTTCATCAGTTGACGCTGCAGACAGGGAGAAACAAAACACAGGCATCAGGGCACTGTTCAATGGACACATACACACATGACAGTTGCACATTAGTGGCATTGGCAAACCTCAGACATGTCATCACAATCCCCAACACACATGTCATTACAACTCGCACACATGAGCCATACCACAGCCATATCGCAACTGCCACCACCATCCCTACACATACAACAGCATGAGCAGCCAAAGGTGAGCCCGACATCACATGCAACACAGGAAGTGCACCAGACATGTACACACACCACCACACTTGCATGCATGTGTACACCTCTGCCAAGTGTCGCACTGTTCAGACGGGCATCCATGTCACATCTGCCAATCAGGCTTCCACATACCGCTGTCACATGCATCCATGTTGCATCACTGTTGCACCCTTGTCAAATACACACACATGCACATGTACACAGTGCTGATACATGCAGCCGAAAACAACATACATGCGTGACATCACGGACATGTCTACTTACATACACATTCATCCAAACATGTGTGCCCACACAACTGCATTTGGCATGCAAGCCTACACACACAAGCACCATCCATGTCTCACACATTACAGCCCTCGCATGTGTCAGCCCCACAGCCCTGTACACCCTCACCCATACTCGACCCCATACAAACAGATGTGCAACCTGCACACTACCGAATAATCACCACACGCACTGCTCACAATCAGGATGCATGTACACTCACCGCTCGACTCCAGACGGGTCTGCTTCTCTAGGACCTGGACGTGGAGCGCTGGGGATATGCGTTCCAGGACCCTCATCTGTTCTTCCGACAAGTGGCCCCGGCGCCCCTTGGCATCCGCTGCCTTCAAGAGGCGCCGGGCCTTGTTCAGGGTCCTGGACCTGAAGTCCTCCCAGCGCTTCCTGACATGTTGTAAGTCTCGGACTGCCACCCCCTCAGCGTTGATGGCAGTCACGATGTCAGTCCAGATCCGAGTCCGTCCTTCCTTGTCGGCGCAGGAACTTCCGAAGAGGGCATCATACTGCCCCAGGATTTGCTCCACCAGGACACCAACTTCGGTGGCACTGAAGCTGGTGCCCCTCTGCCTCTCTGGCCGGGGTTGTCAGTGGTCACAGATGGTGTTTGCCCCGACATGACAACCCCAGAGGCAGGAGTGGTTGGGCAACTGGGTCCTGGGGCTGGGCTGTGGAGTGATGGAATCCCAGTCCGGAGTCTTCGGTTCCAGCAGGGGTGGTGACAGCAACAGCAGCCCTGGCTGATGTGCAGGCAGCAAATGGCAGTGCACGTGGGCAGCAGGCAGTCAGGCAGCAGCAGATGGCAGGTGGGAGCATGCTCGGGGCTCTGGGGGGCAGTAGTTCGGCCTTCTGGGCAGGAGCGTGGTCTTCCGTGTGCATACCCGTGGCCAGCTTGATACAGAGTGATTTGGCATGTGAAAAATCTGCACGTCAGCGTGTAATTCGAAGAAAGGCCCTTAGCGCGTAAGCGCGTCTGCACGCATACGCATTTTCATTGGACAGAAGGCCCCTCAAGCGCAAGCGCCCCTGTGACGTGACGCATACAGACGTGCATGCGCATTTCAGCGCGCGAAAAACTGCACGTCCGCGTGTAATACGAGGAAAGGGCCATGCGCGTATGCACGGCAGCACGCATATGCGATGTCATTGGACCAAAGGCCCTTAGCGCGTAAACGCGTCGCCAGCGTATGCGCGTCTATGAAGTCACGTGCACGTTGAATTGGGCACACGTTTGAAAATGTTGCGTGTTAAAAAAATGAAAGACATGTCCGAGTGTCAAAGCGTGTAATTGGTGGGAATGGGCCTAGCGTGTACACGCGGCAGTGACAAAGCGTGTAATTGGTGGAAATGGCCCTACACGCAGAAGTGACAAAGCGTGTAATTGGTGGAAATGACCCTACACGCAGAAGTGACAAAGCGTGTAATTGGTGGAAATGGCCCTAGCGCGTACACGCCGCGTAAGTGACGCTGGACGTGTGGGCCTGTATAAAAGGTACGTGTAGAACACCATTTCCTTGTACGTGCTTTTCGTGGAGAGCGAGTGGGTGAATTCTGTACCTCTTGTCGTTTCACACGCGATTTAATTCACGGCGTTTCAAGTTTGTATTCCCTGTTACCTCTGACAGCTTTTTCTCTTTTTTCTCTTTTACTGGTTTACCTGGGCCTGTTCCCTCAGTGTTCCCTTCTACTGTTGTCCTGTCTCCTCAGACAGCGTACAAATCTTCTTTTGGCGGGGGTGTTGCCAACCAAACACGCTCCTTTTTCACGCTCTTTTACCTGGCAGACGGTGAGTCATGCACGTATCTAACATCTGTGCTTGCCCCGTGTGTAGCCTACCCCTTCAGAGGTCATTCTAGGCTGCGAGTGACACGCATACGTTCATTCTTGTGTTACTGGGTGCCACAGCGTAGTGCAGGTTTTTCTTTCTGCACACGTGGTCTAGGAGGGGTTGCGTGCACGTCATCTCCCTTTTTTGGGGCTCCTGTGCGTAGCGTGACCCGTCATCTTTCCCCAGGGGTTACATTCAGCCTTGCTAGAGCACTAGGGTACAATTACCATCTGGTACCCAACCCCTTTGACCCCCAATTGCCCAGGACAATAGTTTACAGCCACTCCCATACGCACATTAACATCAGTGCCATGGCTGGGAGGCGAGGATTCCGTAAGGGTGGCAAAGGTGGAAGAGCCACAAGTGGTGGCCGTGGTGGATCCGGTAGGGGACGTGGTTGTTACTTGCAGGGTGAGCCTGTCCCCCCATGTGTGGAGGACCAGTCAAGGGCACCCATAATCCCCCCTCCCATTGAGGCTGATGTGGCTGACACCATCCATGCTCAGCCCTTGTTGGACCAGCCCATTGTGGCACCAGACCTGGCTGACTCCATGGCTGACTTCCAGGTCAGCAGGCCTATGACATGTGCGCTGGTGCACGTTGATGTCATCATGCCACGTGGATCTGGGGCAGCAAGGTCATCTGCTGCTCCAAGTAGGCAGGGCGGAGAGGCTGCAGGGGCAGCTGCAGCTCCATCCACCCCAGCTCTCACACACCCAGCCAGGACAGTGTCGGTCCTAGTCCATCCTGCTGACATTCCCCCTGACACCATTACACTTGAGCCAATGCCTGCACCAACTCCCATGCTGAGTGTGCAATCCCACACTCCTGATACAGAGTCCACCAGGGCTCCTGCCCCTAGTGTCCAGAGCGGCGCAGGACACTCAGGATCACCACCACCTTCCAAGCGGAAGAGGAAGAGTGCTCGTCCGGGAAAAGGCTGATGCCCCAGACACGGCTACACAGTCCGGCCCGTCGAGGAAGCCCAGCTTCACGGATGACGAAATGAATGCACTTGTCGAGTATGTGTCCGCACATGATAACGAGATGGTCATTGTTGCAGGATCCAAGACCACACCTGCACAATGCCAGGCACACTGGCAGACCGTTGCGGACATCGTAAGTGCCCTTGGAATCGTGAGGCGCACAGCCAATGATTGCTATAAGCGCTGGAATGACCTAAAGCGCAGGGCAAAGAGTAAGCTGGCCTCAAGTCATGCCGCAACTCTAGTGACTGGAGGTGGGTCTCCAGTAGTAGACATGGAACTCACTCCACATGAGTCAGTCGCTGGGACCTACGTCACAGAGGAACAGATCCAAGGCGTGGGAGATCTGCCTGATTACGAGGCATTGTCCGGTGAGTGCACATGCATGTGTGTGTCATCCATGTGCATGGTGTGTGTGTGAGGGCTTCTGTTTGTGTGCCAGGTGAGAGTGTGTGCGCCTGAGTCGTATGGGTCAGCCATGTGCTTCATGCAATACATCCTGCGCAGCTGCATTTGGCCATAGCAGTATCCCTTCTGCCAACAGTAGACATCTAGCCCAACTGCACGCCAGTTGCCCTTGAAGTGTCACCTTGCCACAACATTGTTGCTTATTTTTCACTGTTCATTCAGTCAGATTGTTTGCATTCCACCACTTTTACTAGGCATTTCGCAGTCCTCTAGTCACATGTCTGACATGGCTATGGTAAAGTGGAGTGACTTTGTTACCTGGATATCATTTGTTCACACATGTCCCTGTGCATTTGGACCATTTTGGACTAGCAGCTACAGCTGAAAAATCTGACCTGTTTGAATTAGAAAAGCTATTACATGCGGGAACTGGACTGAATGAATAGGTGCTGCCCTCCTCTCCATCTTCACTCAATAGCAATGGTACATGCCATCTGTGTGATGGCATGTGTGTTTCACCTGGCAATCACAGGCCAATGTGTGATGCCACTGCCAGGCAGCATGCAGAAAATGTGTTCATCTTCCATCTTGGTGTCATCAATGTGTGCCATTTGCCTCCCCTTCATACGCAGTGAGGGTGCATGCATGGGAGGGTTTTAGTCATGTGGGACATGTGTCAATCAAGTACTGGTTCTCTTGCTTCTCAGCCCTCATTGTGTGCCATGGTGCTAATGCCTGTTTCCATTTCTTTGTTTTTATGTCTTTGCAGGGGAAGACGCACCTGATACTGCTGGGGTTGTGGAGATGGTGCAGACCCAGGAGGGGTCCGAGGGCCGACCAACCACCAGTGAGGGACGTGGTGTGGTGGTGGGTGAGAACCCACAAGTGCTGCAGGTCATGCTCTCAAGGGGTGTCTCTGGCTGCACCTCCCCCGAGCTGTACTCAGGTGTTGATTCGGATGATGAGACCTACGTGCCGTCGCAGGTGAGTGTTCCAGGGAGGGATTCTGTTCTGTCCCACCCACCTGCACCAGGGTCAGAACCCTCAATGGGGATGTCAGTGTTGGCAGCTACGCCTTTGGTGGTTACGGATGCAGGGTCACACTCCGCGACATCTGATCCTGTTCCTGGGCCAGCAGATCAGAGTGGGAATGCAGTCCTGCAGCCTCAGGCAGTGCCGGCACAGCAAGGCGCAGTTCGCCTTGCCCCAGACAGGTGTGGTGCCCGCCGACGTGGTGGCCGTACGCCACCTGGCAATACCGCATGGGAGCAATCCATTTACGGTATGGCAACCCAACAGGCAGCATCATCCGAGATGATGGCTCAGGCCATGGATAGGGTGGCCACTTCCATTGTCCCCCCTGAAAGGCTGATGGAGCGACTACAGCAGGCAACCGACTCCATCTGCCAGTCACACAGGGAGGACATGTTGGCGTCCAACAGGGACAGGCGGGCGGCACTGGCGACTCTGCAGGAGGCCATCTCCATAGAGTCCCAGGGCCACAGGGAAGCCCTGAGGCAGGAGCTCCTTCACCTCAGGACGACTCTTGTTGAGCTTGAGGCTTCAACACACCAAAGGACAGAACAGCAGCTGGAGTGTCTCACCCGTACGCTCTCAGCTGAGATGCAGGCAACGAGGGCGGAGGTCCGGGCATCCCGTGAGTTGTTGCATGGGGACCTCCGCACACTCATCCTCCAGAACGAGACCTACCACACCCGCATGCTTGCAGCCATGGAGGAGCAGACTAGGGCCTTGCGTGGGCTGCCTCCCATAGTGCAACCACCTCCGGATGCAGATGCACAGGGTGATAATAGCGACAGCAGTGATACTCCCACAATAGGGTAGCCGTGTGGGCCATGAGCCCATGGAGGTGTTTTTTTTCCCAGGATCCACACAGGTGGGTTTTGGTGTGCACCCTGTCCTCAGACCTCCTGGGTGGCCTCCCCAACCCCCCCCAGGCCCATCAATGGCCAGTTTTGATTTTTTTTAATTTTTATTGTTATTTTTATTTTTATTTTTAATTATTTTTTCCCAATTTTTTTGGGACAATTTGTTGCCTTCCGTGGTTCCTGTGGGCATACGCTGCATTGTGGCTGGGCACATGCAGGCTTCTCATGTATTTGGTTCAGATGCTTGGGTTTGAGTCACACACACCCCTCCTGCTTCCCGTTTCCATGGGCTTGCAAAGGGTGTGCCCAAGTGACATTGACGTACATGGTGACATTGGACTCCTACTACATGTATGGGTAGTCTAGTCAATACTGTGTATACATTCCTAGTGCATATTGCTGTTGTGTTGTACACTGCATGTTGCATTGATGTGTAACTCATCATCTGTGTCTACCTCCCAATTTGCAGGTCCCTTCCTCATGTCTACAAGGCCCTCTAGTTTGGAGATGGGGTCCATGTTGGCAGCAGTGCACCTACAACTCTACATGGCGCCAACACTGCACAGTTGGTAGTGGTGGGAGTGCAGGCATTTCCAGGTGGTGAGACTACTAATTTATTACATTTGTGATGTCATGTTAATGGTAGTACCTGCTCAAGTTTGTTGTTGGTCCTGCATTACTGTGAGCATTTCAGGTGTTGCAAATTTCAATTAGGGACACTGTACATTGAGACACTGGTGTCATGTTGTGGGGATTACTTTGTTTACCTGCAAATAGCATGACATGGCACGGTGTGTCGTGTGGCGGTGCTGGGGATGGGTTGGCTGACATGGCACTGTCCTCTTGTTGCATTTTGCAAGTGGGTATTCATTTTAGCTGCTTGAATGTGTTTCTTCACAAAACTGCATTGGTGGTGTCTGTGTGGGTAGGGATGCACACATTGTAACACTTCCAGGTGAACAATCTCAGGCTGATATGGTTTACACGGTTGATTCTCCAGACATTCAGGATCAGTGTCAGGTTGAGTCATCATTGATTGTCAGATGGAATGTGCCAGGGCAGTGTGCACTCCACAGGGGTGTGATTTCTATGTGAAGTAATTAGCCACTAGCTGTGTACGGGCTGCCTCCCCCTGTGCCCTTTCCCCTCCCATGCGCAGCGGCTGTGCATGTGGTTGGGGATGTGGGGCCACCACCATGTCCACGGCCAGGCTCCGGCGTGTTGCAACGTTGTGCAGGACACATGCTGCCACTATGATCCTGCACACTACTGGGGGAGCGTACAACAGCTGCCCGCCAGAACGGTCAAGGGAGCGAAAGCGTGACTTTAGCACTCCGAATGTGCCCTCCACTATGCCCGGGTTGTAATGTGGGCTGTGTTATATCTTACCTGGGGTGGCATGGTGGGGTTCCGAATTGGCGTCATCATGTGGGGGCTGAGAGGGTAGGCACTGTCCCCTGTGGAGGTGGTGATTGGTATCATTGGTGGGGTTGTGACCTTGCTCAGTATCTGACATACATGCATGTGCAGTGGCATTCATACTCACCAAGCAGCCATGTATCGCCATGCCGCCCAGCTTCTAGGTCCCGGCTTAGGGTGGACATTCGGTAAATGAAGCTGTCGTGGGTGGACCCGGGATAGTTGGCATATACTGAGGTGATGATTCCCTTGGCATTACATACTACCTGCACGTTGATGGAATGCCAGTGCTTGCGGTTCCTATAGATGTGCTCTGATGCCCTGGGGGGACGTAGAGCCACATGGGTGCAGTCGATGGCACCTAGCACTTTGGGGAATCGTGCCACACCGTAAAAATCCAGGGCGGTAGCATGCCTTTCTGCAGGTGTTCTGGGCAGGTATATGTGCCTGCGGACTGATGGGCGTGCAGTGATGATGTTCAAGACCTGGTGTAGGCAGCGTGACTGGGTGGCCTGTGATACCCCACCCACTATGGCACTTGTCCGCTGAAATGATCCAGTGGCTAAGAAGTGCAGTACATTGAGGACCTTCTCCAGGGGGCTGAGTGCTTGGGAGCACAGGGTGGGTGATGTGAGGTCATCCCCCCACTCACTCACCAGGTCCAGTATTATGTGTGGTGGAAACCTGTACCTCCCATACACCTGGTCATCAGGCATCCCGAAAAGGCTGGTTCTGGGTGTGAATATTCTGGCCCTGACTATCCTCCTCCTCCTCCTTTGGTAGCCCACGCCCACTGCTGCTAGGAACGGTATGTTCATCCTGGGTCTGAGCTTGTTATTTTGTTAGCGCGCAAATTCAAGCATTGCGCGTGTTGTAGGCGAGCGTGTGACCCGCGCACCCCTGAAATCCAGTACCCAGTCCAATAGCGTGTGGAAATTTCCACGCACCCCGGGATACAGGTGCGCTGACATACTTGCGTGTGTAAGTGCCCGCGCACCCCTGATATACACGTACATAGGCCAATCGCATGTACACGCACTTTTGTCCAATTACACGCGATGACACTCTGACGTGCTGTCCAATTACACGCGATGACACTCTGACGTGCAGTCTTTCCACGTGTGCTCTGTCATCACGTGCTGTGTGGGAAACACCCGTGCGGGTCACGTCACAGACGCGCTTACGCGCTGAAGGCCTTTGGTCCAATAGAATCGCATATGCGTGCTGACGCGCTTACGCGCTAAGGGCCTTTCCTCGAATTTCACGCTGACATGCAGGATTTTCACGTGCCAAATCACTCCGTATCAAGCTGGCCACGCGAAAACACACGGAAGACCACGCTCCTGCCCAGAATGCCAAATTACTGCCCCCCAGTGCCCCGAGCAGCCTCCCACATGCCATCTGCTTCTGCCTGCCTGCCTGCCTGCTGCCACCGTGCCCTGCCATTTGGTGCCTGCACATCAGCCATCTGCAGGGGTCCAGTTGCTGTGTCCACCCCTGCTGGAACTGAAGACTCCCGACTGGGATTACATCGCTCCACAGCCCAGCCCCAGGACCCAGTTGCCCACCCACACCTGCCTCTGGGGTTGCCATGTCGGGCACTTCCACATCTGGCACCAGTGGCAACCCCAGGCCAGAGGGGCAGAGGGGCACCAGCTTCACTGCCACCGAAGTTGGTGTCCTGGTGGAGCATGTCCTGGGGCAGTATGATGCCCTCTTTGGATCGTCCTGGCCAGCAAGGAAGGACGGGAGAGGATCTGGGCCGACTGTGTGGTTGCCATCAACGCGGAGGGGGTGGCAACCCGCGACGTCCAGAAGATCAAGAAGCGTTGGGAGGACTTGAGGTCCAGGACCCTCGTGAAGGCCCGGCGCCTCGTGGAGGGGGGCCGGGGCCGCATGAGTTCCATCCAGATGAGGGTCCTGGAACGCGTACGCCCAGCGCTCCACGCCCAGATCCTTGAGAGGGAGACCCGTCTGGAGTTGAGCGGTAAGTGTCCAAGCATTGCTGTGTGAGACAGGGCATGTTGCGGTGTGCTGGTTCTCTGATACTTGCCTGTATGTGTGACATAGGCCATGTATGCATGTATGTGTGCAGGGACATCATGGTAATGCATGTGCGACCAGTGATGTGTGAACCACATGGTTGTTGCATGTGTTTAAATGCCACATGGGGAGCCCTATGCAGATTTTAGACATGAGAGCATGCCAGTCTCTGTTCCTGGACATGGGTGGGGGTGAGGGATGGGTGCTGATGGCAGGTACATATATGGTAGCCATGTCTGTGTGCCTGACCTGCGTGTCTGTGACTTGTGCATGCCATGGATGCATGACACATGTGTGTGACAATGCACAGATTCACTGATGCAGCTTAGTTACCCTTGTATCCGCTGTGTTTGGGGTGTATGGGGCCAGATGGATGTGACTGAGGTGAAGTGTGTGCATGTGATAGGCATGACCCATGATGCATGTGAGTTCCATATCATTGTATGTTTCAAGAGTCCATTGGACATGTATGGAAATGTCCATGGCATGCACCATACCTGTTACTGTGTGTGTTTTGCCTGGACTGACCCATGTGTTGTGGAGGCACATGATGGAAGTGTACTTTGACAGTGGTACTCATCTGCTATTGCTTCCTGTCTAGGGGACCATTATACAGTACCCTGATGCTTGTGTTCTTTGTCTCCCTCTACGCAGCGGCTAGTGAAGAAGAGGGCGGAGACGGCGCTGTGGAGCAAGGTGGCGGGGATGCCCCCATGGCTGCATCGGAAGGGGTGGGTGAGCCCCCACAGGGGCCTGCTATGGTGGAAGACGGTGAGGAGCCATCCAGGTTGGTGGTTTCCACAGAGGAGGAGGAGGCCGCCACAGGGGCACACATGGGGCCTGGTGGGGGCATCCCTGCTGGTGCAAGTGGTGCAGTCCAGGGCCAGGGGCAGGAGGCAGCACAGGTCACCGTGGAGGGGCCTGTGCATGTCGCTGTCCCTGACCCTGTGAGTGCACCACCATACACCAGCAGGGTTGCCCCGTCCCAGGCCCGTCCGCAGGTAGAGGGGATGTCCATGTCACCTGACTCCCCTCCACCTGCGGACGAGGGGACCCGTGTCCGTATGGAGAAGGTCCTGATTGGGGTTGCGATGCGCGCGGGTTCAATTCGTGATGACGTGCGTGCTTCCCGGGAGGAGCACGCACATCATCACGAAGAGCACCGTGCCGACGTGGCCCAATTGGGATCTTCCATGTTCGAGGGTTTCCTGCATGTGTCGGCCAATCTGGCGGCCCTCTCCTCCTCTGTGGAGGCTATACGCCAGTCGTTCTCCTTGCCGTCTTCCGGCCCAGATGCCACCAGGGCCCCCTGTGGACCTGCCCTGACCTATGCAGCCAGCTCGGTGGGGATCCCATCCCTGCCACAGTCGGGAGTCGGAGGTCAAGCAGGAGTGGACACCACAGCAACTGTACCCCAGCAGATGGAGGATGTGCCGGCATCATCAGGCAGGGCACGTGCACGACGGCGTCGGTGGATTCCATCAGCCTGGATGCCGTCGTGCTGGCAGAGGCAGTTGCGTCGGAGGCAGCAGCAGAGTCAACGTGGGAGGCATCATGGCTCGGGGCCATCAACATCGGAGGGGCAGGCATCTGCCGGAGGGCAGGAGGACCCAGGACAGGAAGTGTCTTCCGTGTGGCTGCGGTTGGGCCAGCAGATAGGTGCGGAGCGGCGGTGGGCGGAAGAGGAGCGGCTCACGATGGTCAGGGCAGAGAACTCCATGCGGAGGGCCCTGAGGCGGGCCGAGTGCCTCGAGGCAATCCGCACGGGGTTGGAGGAGCAGATGGCGTCGTCCCTGCGGACCCTCGGGGCCATGGAACAGGACCGCCTCCTGGACATAGATGAGGAGTTTCCGCCGCCTTTGTATATAGTTCTTTAGTTTTAGGTTTCACTTGTTTATTCTTATGATTTGGAGTCGACAGACACAGCTCCACTTTTTGTATATAGTTGCATTTTTGTTAGGGTTTTTTGTAGGTTTCCTTTGTTCAGTTGGGCTCATGGACCCTTGGATATTTTGTACATCGTTCTTCATTGGATTGTTTTATTTTTTAATTTTATTTTTTCTTCTCCATGGAGCAATGGTGTTTGGATTTTATTTTTTTTCTGTCGGATTGATTTCATTTTTAATGTGACTTTGAAGTACATTTCTTTTGGATTTTATGTTTTCTTTATTTTTTGGGACAGACATGCTCCTTTTCTTTTTTTCATTGGCATTGTAGTTTGTTTCTTTTCATTTGCATTCATATTTTTTTAATACATTTTTGTTTTCATACTTCACTGTGTGGTATCATCTCATTGGTTTCATGCATGTCATGTTGGGTGTTTTCAAATTCATTTGCAACCATTGTGTGTGACAGACATGGGTTCATTTGCTTTATGTACGTTGGGGGTGTAACATGTAATTTTCATTTCCATGTGGGTGAATGGGTTTCTTGGTAAGGCCTTTTGGCTGTGGAGGCTGACCATTACGCACATGGTTGGTGATTATGAGGACCTGGGTGCAGGAGGACATGGGTGGGGGCCTGGTGGACGCTGCTCCTGGTGGCTGGGGGGTGGGAGTGGTGGGAGACATGAGTGGGGGCCTGCTGGAGGGTGCCCCTGCACTGCTGGGGGGTGGGGGTGGTGGGAGACATGAGTGGGGGCCTGGTGGAGGGTGCCCATGGTGGCTGGGGGGTGGGGGTGGTGGGAGACATGGGTGTGGGCCTGGTGGAGGCTGCCCCTGGTGGCAGGGGGGTGGGGGTGATAGGGGCCATGAGTGGGGGCCTGGTGGAGGGTGCCCCTGGATGCTGGGGCGTGGGGGTGCAGGGGACATGAGTGGGGGCCTGGTGGAGGGTGCCCCTGCACTGCTGGGGGGTGGGGTGATAGGGGACATGAGTGGGGGCCTGGTGGGGGCTGCCCATGGTGGCTGGGGGGTGGGGGTGGGTGGGAGACATGAGTGGGGGCCTGGTGGAGGCTGCCCCTGCACTGCTGGGGGGTGGGGGTGGTGGGAGACATGAGTGGGGGCCTGGTGGAGGGTGCCCCTGCACTGCTGGGGGGTGGGGGTGGTGGGAGACATGAGTGGGGGCCTGGTGGAGGGTGCCCCTGCACTGCTGGGGGTTGGGGGTGATAGGGGACATGAGTGGGGGCCTGGTGGAGGCTGCCCCTGCACTGCTGTGGGGTGGGGGTGGTGGGAGACATGAGTGGGGGCCTGGTGGAGGGTGCCCCTGGTGGCTGGGGGGTGGGGGTGGTGGGAGACATGAGTGGGGGCCTGGTGGAGGGTGCCCCTGGTGGCTGGGGGTGGGGATGGTGGGAGACATGAGTGGGGGCCTGGTGGAGGCTGCCCCTGCACTGCTGGGGGGTGGGGGTGGTGGGAGACATGAGTGGGGGCCGGGTGGAGGCTGCCCCTGGTGGTGGGGGGTGGGGGTGATAGGGGCCATGAGTGGGGGCCTGGTGGAGGGTGCCCCTGGATGCTGGGGGGTGGGGGTGATAGGGGCCATGAGTGGGGGCCTGGTGGGGGCTGCCCCTGGTGGCTGGGGGGTGGGGGTGGTGGTAGACATGAGTGGGGGCCTGGTGGAGGTTGCCCCTGCACTGCTGGGGTGTCGGGGTGGTGGGAGACATGAGTGGGGGCCTGGTGGAGGGTGCCCCTGCACTGCTGGGGGGTGGGGGTGATAGGGGACATGAGTGGGGGCCTGGTGGGGGCTGCCCATGGTGGCTGGGGGGTGGGGGTGGGTGGGAGACATGAGTGGGGGCCTGGTGGGGGCTGCCCATGGTGGCTGGGGGGTGGGGGTGGTGGGAGACATGGGTGGGGGCCTGGTGGAGGCTGCCCCTGGTGGCAGGGGGGTGGGGGTGATAGGGGCCATGAGTGGGGGCCTGGTGGAGGGTGCCCCTGCACTGCTGGGGGGTGGGGGTGATAGGGGACATGAGTGGGGGCCTGG
Source organism: Ambystoma mexicanum (assembly GCF_040938575.1). NCBI lineage: Eukaryota > Metazoa > Chordata > Amphibia > Caudata > Ambystomatidae > Ambystoma > Ambystoma mexicanum. The sequence continues at coordinate 768,126,068 of NC_090941.1, forward strand.
TGGAGGCTGCCCCTGCACTGCTGGGGGGTGGGGATGGTGGGAGACATGAGTGGGGGCCTGGTGGAGGCTGCCCCTGCACTGCTGGGGGGTGGGGGTGGTGGGAGACATGAGTGGGGGCCTGGTGGAGGCTGCCCCTGGGGGCGGGGGGTGGGAGTGATAGGGACCATGAGTGGGGGCCTGGTGGAGGGTGCCCCTGGATGCTGGGGGGTGGGGGTGATAGGGGCCATGAGTGGGGGCCTGGTGGGGGCTGCCCCTGGTGGCTGGGGGGTGGGGGTGGTGGTAGACATGAGTGGGGGCCTGGTGGAGGGTGCCCCTGCACTGCTGGGGGGTGGGGGTGGTGGGAGACATGAGTGGGGGCCTGGTGGAGGGTGCCCCTGCACTGCTGGGGGGTGGGGGTGATAGGGGACATGAGTGGGGGCCTGGTGGGGGCTGCCCATGGTGGCTGGGGGGTGGGGGTGGATGGGAGACATGAGTGGTGGCCTGGTGGGGGCTGCCCATGGTGGCTGGGGGGTGGAGGTGGTGGGAGACATGGGTGGGGGCCTGGTGGAGGCTGCCCCTGGTGGCGGGGGGGTGGGGGTGATAGGGGCCATGAGTGGGGTCCTGGTGGAGGGTGCCCCTGCACTGCATGGGGGTGGGGGTGATAGGGGACATGAGTGGGGGCCTGGTAGAGGCTGCCCATGCACTGCTGGGGGGTGGGGGTGGTGGGAGACATGAGTGGGGGCCTGGTGGAGGCTGCCCCTGCACTGCTGGGGGGTGGGGGTGGTGGGAGACATGAGTGGGGGCCTGGTGGAGGCTGCCCCTGGTGGCGGGGGGGTGGGGGTGATAGGGGCCATGAGTGGGGGCCTGGTGGAGGCTGCCCCTGGTGGCGGGGGGGTGGGGGTGATAGGGGCCATGAGTGGGGGCCTGGTGGAGGGTGCCCCTGGATGCTGGGGGGTGGGGGTGATAGGGGCCATGAGTGGGGGCCTGGTGGGGGCTGCCCCTGGTGGCTGGGTGGTGGGGGTGGTGGTAGACATGAGTGGGGGCCTGGTGGAGGGTGCCCCTGCACTGCTGGGGGGTGGGGGTGGTGGGAGACATGAGTGGGGGCCTGGTGGAGGGTGCCCCTGCACTGCTGGGGGGTGGGGGTGATAGGGGACATGAGTGGGGGCCTGGTGGGGGCTGCCCATGGTGGCTGGGGGGTGGGGGTGGGTGGGAGACATGAGTGGGGGCCTTGTGGGGGCTGCCCATGGTGGCTGGGGGGTGGGGGTGGTGGGAGACATGGGTGGGGGCCTGGTGGAGGGTGCCCCTGGTGGCGGGGGGTGGGGGTTTGGGGACATGAGTGGGGGCCTGGTGGAGGCTGCCCCTGCACTGCTGGGGGGTGGGGGTGGTGGGAGACATGAGTGGGGGCCTGGTGGAGGCTGCCCCTGCACTGCAGGGGGGTGGGGGTGGTGGGAGACATGAGTGGGGGCCTGGTGGAGGGTACCCCTGGTGGCTGGGGGGTGGGGGTGATAGGGGACATGAGTGGGGACCTGGTGGGGGCTGCCCATGGTGGCTGGGGGGTGGGGGTGGGTGGGAGACATGAGTGGGGGCCTGGTGGGGGATGCCCATGGTGGCTGGGGGGTGGGGGTGGGTGGGAGACATGAGTGGGGGCCTTGTGGGGGCTGCCCCTGGTGGCTGGGGGGTGGGGTGGTGGTAGACATGAGTGGGGGCCTGGTGGAGGGTGCCCCTGGTGGCTGGGGGGTGGGGGTGATAGGTGACATGAGTGGGGGCCTGGTGGGGGCTGCCCATGGTGGCTGGGGGGTGGGGGTGGGTGGGAGACATGAGTGGGGGCCTGGTGGGGGCTGCCCCTGGTGGCTGGGGGGTGGGGGTGGTGGTAGACATGAGTGGGGGCCTGGTGGAGGCTGCCCCTGGACTGCTGGGGGGTGGGGGTGGTGGGAGACATGAGTGGGGGCCTGGTGGAGGGTGCCCCTGGTGGCTGGGGGGTGGGGGTGGTGGTAGACATGAGTGGGGGCCTGGTGGAGGCTGCCCCTGCACTGCTGGGGGTGGGGGTGGTGGGAGACATGAGTGGGGGCCTGGAGGAGGGTGCCCCTGCATTGCTGGGGGGTGGGGGTGGTGGGAGACATGTGTGGGGGCCTGGTGGAGGCTGCCCCTGGTGGCGGGGGGGTGGGGGTGAGAGGGGCCATGAGTGGGGGCCTGGTGGAGGGTGCCCCTGGATGCTGGGGGGTGGGGGTGCAGGGGGACATGAGTGGGGGCCTGGTGGAGGGTGCCCCTGCACTGCTGGGGGGTGGGGGTGATAGGGGACATGAGTGGGGGCCTGGTGGGGGCTGCCCGTGGTGGCTGGGTTGTGGGGGTGGGTGGGAGACATGAGTGGGGGCCTGGTGGGGGCTGCCCATGGTGGCTGGGGGGTGGGGGTGGTGGGAGACATGGGTGGGGGCCTGGTGGAGGCTGCCCCTGGTGGCGGGGGGGGTGGGGGTGATAGGGGCCATGAGTGGGGGCCTGGTGGAGGGTGCCCCTGGATGCTGGGGGGTGGGGGTGCAGGGGGACATGAGTGGGGGCCTGGTAGAGGGTGCCCCTGTACTGCTGGGGGGTGGGGGTGCAGGGGGACATGAGTGGGGGCCTAGTGGAGGGTGCCCCTGCACTGCTGGGGGGTGGGGGTGATAGGGGACATGAGTGGGGGCCTGGTGGGGGCTGCCCATGGTGGCTGGGGGTGGGGGTGGGTGGGAGACATGAGTGGGGGCCTGGTGGGGGCTGCCCCTGGTGGCTGGGGGGTGGGGTGGTGGTAGACATGAGTGGGGGCCTGGTGGAGGGTGCCCCTGGTGGCTGGGGGGTGGGGGTGATAGGTGACATGAGTGGGGGCCTGGTGGGGGCTGCCCATGGTGGCTGGGGGGTGGGGGTGGGTGGGAGACATGAGTGGGGGCCTGGTGGGGGCTGCCCCTGGTGGCTGGGGGGGTGGGGGTGGTGGTAGACATGAGTGGGGGCCTGGTGGAGGCTGCCCCTGCACTGCTGGGGGGTGGGGGTGGTGGGAGACATGAGTGGGGGCCTGGTGGAGGGTGCCCCTGGTGGCTGGGGGGTGGGGGTGGTGGTAGACATGAGTGGGGGCCTGGTGGAGGCTGCCCCTGCACTGCTGGGGGTGGGGGTGGTGGGAGACATGAGTGGGGGCCTGGAGGAGGGTGCCCCTGCATTGCTGGGGGGTGGGGGTGGTGGGAGACATGTGTGGGGGCCTGGTGGAGGCTGCCCCTGGTGGCGGGGGGGTGGGGGTGAGAGGGGCCATGAGTGGGGGCCTGGTGGAGGGTGCCCCTGGATGCTGGGGGTGGGGGTGCAGGGGGACATGAGTGGGGGCCTGGTGGAGGGTGCCCCTGCACTGCTGGGGGGTGGGGGTGATAGGGGACATGAGTGGGGCCTGGTGGGGGCTGCCCGTGGTGGCTGGGTTGTGGGGGTGGGTGGGAGACATGAGTGGGGGCCTGGTGGGGGCTGCCCATGGTGGCTGGGGGGTGGGGGTGGTGGGAGACATGGGTGGGGGCCTGGTGGAGGCTGCCCCTGGTGGCGGGGGGGGTGGGGGTGATAGGGGCCATGAGTGGGGGCCTGGTGGAGGGTGCCCCTGGATGCTGGGGGGTGGGGGTGCAGGGGGACATGAGTGGGGGCCTGGTAGAGGGTGCCCCTGTACTGCTGGGGGGTGGGGGTGCAGGGGGACATGAGTGGGGGCCTAGTGGAGGGTGCCCCGCACTGCTGGGGGGTGGGGGTGATAGGGGACATGAGTGGGGGCCTGGTTGGGGGCTGCCCATGGTGGCTGGAGGGTGGGGGTGGGTGGGAGACATGAGTGGGGGCCTGGTGGGGGCTGCCCATGGTGGCTGGGGGGTGGGGGTGGGTGGGAGACATAAGTGGGGGCCTGGTGGGGGCTGCCCATGGTGGCTGGGGGGAGTGGGTGGTGGGAGACATGAGTGGGGGCCTGGTGGAGGGTGCCCCTGGATGCTGAGGGGTGGGGGTGCTGGGTGACATGAGCAGGTGTGCAGGGTAGTCCCCTGTGGTGTGTGCTGCCTGCAGGGGCCGTGGAGGGTGTACAGGGAATACCTGGGAGCACACAGCCAAATCGCGTGTAGAATTTCCCGCGCACAACTGAAATCCACGTACCCTGACAAATCGCGTGTGGAACTTCCCGCGCACCCCTGAAATCCACGTACCCGGCCAAATCGCATGTGGGACTTCCCGCGCACCCCTGAAATCCACGTACACGTCCAAATCGTGTGTGGAGCTTCCCGCGCACCCCTGAAATCCACGTACCCTGACAAATCGCGTGTGGAACTTCCCGTGCACCCCTGAAATCCACGTACCCGGCCAAATCGCGTGTGGTACTTCCCGCGCACCCCTGAAATCCACGTACACGGCCAAATCGCGTGTGGAACTTCCCGCGCACCACTGAAATCCACGTACCCTGACAAGTCGCGTGTGGAACTTCCCGCGCACCCCTGAAATCCACGTACCCGGCCAAATCGCGTGTGGAACTTCCCGCGCACCCCTGGAATCCACGTACACGACCAAATCACGTGTGGAACTTCCCACGCACCCCTGTAATCCACGTACCCTGACAAATCACGTGTGGAACTTCCCGCAAACCCCTGGAATTCACATGCCCTGCCAATTCGCGTGTGAGACTTCCCGCGCACCCCGGTATACACGCACATGTATTTTTTGTCAGCGGGTGTCCGTGTTTGTGGGTACCCCTTTGCACGTCATTTGTCCTGGAGGGCCACAGTATGGGACATTCATCATGGCAGTATATAGGTGCTATTTTTTGCCGCACCTTTTGGCGCACATTTCTTACAGGCGCAGAGACGCTACCGCCTGCTTTCTTGTGGCGGTCGTGTTTGTGCCTGTGCGCTGGTTTGAGCGTGCGCTTTTTTGCCCTATTCTATTCCATGAATACGTGTTGTAGGCGAGCGTGTGGGCGTTCCGCGCACTTGTACCCTGTATTTCCCCCGTGACGCCCACATTTTGGCAAGTTGTTCCCCATTCCGAGTGTTACGCCCCGTGTTCCGCCTACTTTTGTTGCGTGCGCCGCGCTATGTGCGATTTTCGCTGTGGCCTGTGCGATTTTCGCTGTGACCTGGCGCACGCAGTTAGATGGCCTGTGCGCTAACGTGCGTTGCGCACTTTATTATCGCACATCCGATGGTTTACTCGCGCATGGCCTTCCATGAATCAATGTGCGCTGCTTTTCGTGCGATTTTCGCACTTGCACTGCGATTTTCGCTATTCCACTGCGATTCGCACGTTTTTGCCCACTTGCACCGCGCTAATTATTCCATGAATCGGCCTGTAAGTGTACCCCAAAACAGTCCTTTTAAGGACTACCTGTTACATCCATATGTATAAATGTATTAAAAGAAAATAACTTTAGTTGCAGGGCCATTAAGGTGAGAACGAAATGCAACAAATCCCCTGAAATTCAGCAAAAGCCACTTTAACATTGTGCCCCTATTGCACAGCCTATGATGACAATGATGACATCAGAGATGTCTTCACAGATGACAAGACATCACTATGACATACACAAAAGCCAATGTCTAAAACAATTTGATTCAATTTAAAGATTACATTTACTTTGCACGTTCTACATTATGGCCCTCATTCCAGGTTTGCTGGTCCTGAAAAAAGTAGTGGTAACAATGGTTACTTGCACCTTTTCCAGACTGGCAAACTACAAGTCTGCCGGTAGAGGCATTGAACCACCAGCAGGCCTGACCTGCTGGTAGTTCAAGCCCCTACCGGCAGATTTTTCACTGAAGCACGAGCACCATTACTAACGGTACTTCAGTGTTCCCATTCCCATGGAGACCTGTGAAACTCCTTAGGAATGGGAACTTACCATTCCTACGCTGCCCGTAATAGCCCGGCATTACCGGGATATCGGGTGGTGGAAATGGTAAGGGGAGAATGCCGGGAGCCTGTCTGTGCTACCGGCGGGTTACTTGCAGACTCATAATGAGGGCCTTTGTGCTTTCTTTGAATTTTAACATTTTATTTACTTACAAAAGACACACAGACAGAAATATACATTTTTGTACATGCTTTCAAGCAAATGATTAATTTTAAAATGTCATTTATTTTCTATACATATATACATTTAGAGTAGGATAGCTCAGGGGCAAAGTGCACGCCTTGGAAGCAAGACGACATGGATCACCACGGGTTCATTCGCCGGGTCTGTGCTTAGAAACCTCTGGGTATTAAGCGCGTTATAAATAACCTAACATATCATACCCATGAGTGGAAATCTCAAATGTATCGTAATACATAGTTTTTCCTTGTTTTAAGCAAATTAACAAGCGGGGTCCAGGGAGTCCCTCTAACAGACATTAGTCCTGGTTACAAGATCCTTACCGAGATTCTTTAGCTCACTATCTTTCACAGAGGAGAAATATCCAAGACACTTCAGTCTTTGTCCTGCCCTGGAGCAGTCCAGTACCGAAATGTTTGGCAATTCTCCTCTGAACAAGAGTACCAACAGCAACACCAGATACGTGTTTCCGTCTGGTTGGACCACATTGGTAGGGTGGAGCTGTGCCTCTCTAAGAATAGTGAGCAACGGGTACCTGTCTGGATTCCCCTAGTAACTTAGGGTGAGACACAAAGTTACTTAAATTATGCAAATTGATAAGGGGGGTCCTGGGAGTACCTCTGCCAGACATTAGTACTGGTTACAAGATCCTTACCCAGATTCTTTAGCTCACTATCTTTCATAGAGGGGAAATATCCAAAACACATCAGTCTTTGTCCTGCCCTGGGGCAGTACAGTACCAACAGCAAACCCAAACACGTGTTTCGGTCTGGTTAGACCTCATCAGTAGGGTGGAGCTGTGCCTCTTTTAGAATAGTGAGCAAAGGTCCACGTCTGGATTCCCCACTAATTTAGGGTGAGACCCAAAGTTACTTAAATTATGCAAATCGACAAGGTGGGGTCCTGGGAGTCCCTCAGCCAGACATTAGTCCTGGTTATGAGATCCTTACCCAGATTCTTTAGCTCACTCTCTTTCACAGAGGAGATATATCCAAAACACATAAGTCTTTGTACTGCCCTGGGGCAGTCCAGCACTGAAATGCTTGGCAATTCTCCTCTGAACAAGAGAACCAACAGCAACCCCATACACGTGTTTTGGTCTGGGTGGACCTCATCAGTAGAGTGGAGCTGTTCCTCTCTCAAAATAGAGAGCAAGGGGTCCATGTCTGGATCACCGTAAGAGATGGAATGCAAAACTGTCATCAATGAGATCAGACAACAAGATTCTTGGCTGTCGAAAGCAAGAGAGAAAATCAGAGTCCAAATTTGACCCAGACCACCTAGTCACATCTCAGATAAATGGATCGATGGTGACCGCTCCATCCCCAGGCACAGTCATCACACGAAATGTGTCGCAATTCAAATTATACCAGAAGGAGAAAAGGAAAACCAGGAATAGGAAGACGCAGAAAGACACACTGAGGAAAGGTGGACAAGTGAGGAGGATGTACTAGCAGTGAACGAGCATCCCAGACCCAAATGATGCATCAGAAGACCATTAAGGTTGATTGAAGAGATGTGAACAAGAACTGTGGGCAATGACCATTTATTTGCTGGAGAGGGGAAGATGTCATGTCTGGGAAGGACATGGTTAAGCGTGTCTGGAAAGAGCCGTAAAGAGACCGATGGGGTTGTGCGCACTTACGCCCGGCCGAAGGGTTGACCAGCGCGAAGAATAAAGGAAGAAAGCAATTGAACCCGTGTCTGTGTATTATTTATGGCTCCCTTTTAAGACCGATGGGGTTGTGCGCACTCACGCCCGGCCGAAGGGTTGACCAGCGTGAAGAATAAAGGAAGAAAGCAATTGAACCCGTGTCTGTGTATTATTTATGGCTCCCTTTTGAGACCGATGGGGTTGTGCGCACTCACGCCCGGCCGAAGGGTTGACCAGCGCGAAGAATAAAGGAAGAAAGCAATTGAACCCGTGTCTGTGTATTATTTATGGCTCCCTTTTCCCTCGAGACACGTGATTAGAGAGTGTTCCATGCCACGGCAAGTTAACATTATCTTGGTAATTTCAACCTTTATACAGAAGCACAAACAATTCAAAAGTGCCCTGGCATTCAGTGAGGTGATGTCCGGCTTATGATCAACTAGTTGTATGGGTGTACCCCGTATAGGAGCCAAAACCTGCTTCCAAAATGAGCCCTCTGATGTCGTTAAATCCAACAGCATATCGAGTCCCAGCACTGATACATTGCAGAGACGGTATGAAGCTGAAAACGAGGACACACCAGTGGTTAGAATGAAACATGAATAATAAAAAACGTGATTTACATTTAAAACAATATATATATGTTCCTGAATTGGTCCCATACATTTCACCTGCAAGGAATAGCAGTACATTTCCTGGAGTTGCAATGTTTACATCATGTACCACTTAGATATTTCCTGGATTGGTTGACAGCAGTCACCCAAAATAAAATCCACATCATGACAGCCTAAATTACTGCACATTTCCTTGGTATACAGCAAATTGGTAAACTTTAGACCGTGATGTTAGCCATCAGACGGCATCTAGGTGTTGCCTGGAGGGGCCAAGCCAGAGCATATTTCTGCTTGCACCCACAATTGTACTATTTAATCCCATTGCGTGTACAGTACTTTGTTAGTGGGGTTGTGCCAAAATGATAGGAAAACAGCATATTCACTTTAGTGAATGTGGATCTTTCATGTCAAAAATGATGCTGTACTCAAACAGTGCTATTTGCTCCATCCTCCCCCTCGTAGTACCGTGGGCCGAGACGATATTTGGGGCTGGCACCATCTTGGAATTTGTGTTCACGTGTACACCATGGGGATCGGGCACATTGGAGGTGCACACTCCACGGGTTTCACGTGCATGCAATCCATCGCTGATACTGAGAGGCTTCCCTGAGCATCTGGTTTTCGTGTGTGTACAAGTATTGTATTTGAATTCATTTCTATATTGGGAGTAAGGCACTCTAGTGCAGCTGGCCCCTTGCATGTCCGCCGCCATTTAACGAGCCTACAGTGTAGAATTGCCTTGACAGAACAGAGTCTGTGATTGGTGACGAGTCCCTGCCATGCACTCAGAGCATGGTGTGTGGACATGGGGATAGTTTTCAATGCAGTGGTGAGGTATGTTTACACCTATAGTTATACTAGTGGGCCTCATTACAAGTTCAGCAGTGCAGGAAAAAAGTGCTGCTAATTCTGTTACCACCACTCTTTTTGCCAGTAACATAATTATGGCTGCACAGCTGGAGGTAAATACTCCACTTATCTCCTAAAATCAGTGGATTTACCACAGGGTAAATCCACAGGTGCCAACTCCACCAAAATTCCCATGGAAACCTATGAACTCCAATAATGGGGAAATACCGCCACCTCCAATTCTGTAGTAACCCTACAGTCCCAAGTGGCAGTAAAAGTAATTGAATTTAGCGGTAATTCAGCATATTTACTGAATTACCACCAAACTCGCAATGAGAGCATGTGTCTAGATTGGCTATAATACTGCCAGAGAGATGGCCCTACACTCTGATTGCTTCCTCTGTTTCTAACAAATGTACCATGAAAAGTATCTATATGTCAATCGACTGAGAATTCATGTAACTGTATGTGTTTGCAGAAGATTTTTCGGATTTTAACAGTATCAGTAAATATCCATGTTAGCATAACATATATTAAAAAGTACTCTGAAACCTTAAAACATATTATTATAAAAGAATGCAGAATGAACATGCCTTTCATTTTGTTGACAATCACAAGTTACACTGTTCTCACATTTAAAGAGCGTTAGTTATTCATGAAAGCATGTCAGCAGCTTCTGGCTATCATCTTTAGCTACCAGCTTCCTACAAGCACATCTGCCAGCCCCTTGTATTACTATGATAATCTTGCTCTCTGTTTATGTGTCCGCTTATATTTATTACATAGGCTCTAACTCTGGACATCAAAAATGTTTTTTTCTGATTTCATAATTCCTCTAGGTTGTAATAAGACACTTGTTTCACGACAAGGTGAGGTCTTGTCACTCCTTTCCAAATGTTAGTTCAAGTCACATTCTCCAGGTGTGATTACCTGGAGCTTGAAGCAGACAATTTCATATAAGTATATCTCAGTGACTGCCAGTGAACATACTTGCAAAGATAAGGTAAATGGTGTTTTATAGCACAGCTATGATATTTTGCATTTATAGTGTTCACATCCTTAAGAGAGGTGAAACACTTCTATGAGCACTTGAAACTCATCCAACGAATGAATACATCACTGCCATGATTAAAGCATATCTATTTGGTTTTGGTCAAAGATTTTACTTTATCTCCTTCATAAAATGAACGGTGTTTTCCTCATAACATAATCTTAACAACGTTTGCAGGAACCTCAAAACGCAATCTAAAAATAATTGCAGTTGATACAGAACTATTCCCTGAGAGCAGCACTCAGCATTCCAAAAAGAGATCACATCTCTGCAGCGAGAGATCAGGCACACTGGCTCCCGATCAGGGAAAGAATTATCTTCAAGACGCTTACCATCACGCACAAATGCCTCCACAATACCTGTCACAGAATATTGTAAGATCTCACTCAAAAAGATCCCCAAGAACATGCCATGCTTTTAAAATCACCACTCCTTGAGTGATGAGAGCCAATGGGGGTTTAGTGAGCTTCCCCGCAGTCACCGCCCACCACTGGAACGCCCTACCGGTGGGCCTCAGAGCACAAGAATCCTATGGAGCCTTCCCCAAGGCCTTGATAACCTGGTTGTTCATTTGATCCTTGCCACCTCCCAACCACCTATATCTCTTAGGGAGATACTGCCAATCACTGAATGTAACTGGTCTACAACAGCGCCCTGATGCCCGTGGGCTTAGGTGCTTTATAAATGTAAAAAATAAATAAATAAAATATTCTTGTTCAATGCATACTATATTCATTCAACTGGAAAAGTGAGAGCTGGCTATTGTAAATTAACTTGTGGAAACTGCCCACCTGAGACTGTGCATGTGAGACAAGGAAAATCCTGCAACTTGGTATGATGGCAACAGCCTATGTTACCAACTGGACAGAAGAGATAGCTTTTCGCCATCACTGGGTATGCAAACACTGTCTGTAACCTTTTCTGAACATGTGAGAATTGACATACTTGTTACCAAGTATGTGAACGTAGCCCACAACCTTTACCAATTATGGACAGTGCTAGTGCTATTGGGCAGCAGTATGTGGTGCAGCCTGGGTTTGGAGGTGGAACCATCATCTTTCAAGTGTGGGTATGGATGAAGGCGTTTGGCCATGTGATCAAGTTCATCAAGTCAAGTTGATTGGCTGTTACATGTGCTGGGCGTTCAATACTTAAGGGTTTCAAAAGGGTGCAATGGTGGCTCACCTCAACCACCTTAATATTAAGAAAATCATGCACCGTAAAGATAATCAACTTCACTAGCGTGACTCTCTATGACTCTCTATGAACGCCCACACGTCACAACAACTACCTCATACCGTCGCCAGGCTGGATGGCCGACGGTGAAAGCAGATGCCAGATTTAAATTTCTTCTCTTGGTTCACAAACCTATACATGGTAAGGCACTACCGTATCTATCCTCCTCTATCCAACACTATATGCCTTCTTGTAATTGCTGCTCTGCCTCCTCGACTACCCTTGTGGTACCTCGCCCTGCCTGTGCTTTCTCTCGCTTCAGGTCTTTCTCACTTCTTGTTACGCTTACATGGAATTCTCTTCCTCCAGACATCCGAGAAACATTCAACACTGATTTGTTCAAACCCAAACTAAAAGCCTACCTCCTCACCTCAGAGTCACCCTCGTATCTACTTCTTCAGCTGCCTTCTGGCTATATTGCTCCATTGCCTCTAACCTGCCTCTGTCCCTTACTTTCTCTGCCCCCACTCTAGCACTTCATCCATCGTGGTCACATCCCTAGCACAGCTGGACATACTGCCCGCCTGCACTTAACAATTTCGAATATTTATTGTCCTTAATCTATGTAAGGTCACCAATGTATTGCTCCTGGTGACTGTTAAATGTACTCTCCCCACAAGCTTTTCAGAATGTCACTCAAACTCACCCCATTGTAAGAAGCTCACTGCTTCTCGTCAAATTTGATTTCCTATCTATTGGACATGTTTTTGTGATCCTTCCAGTATATAAATAAAAATAATGCAAATAATAATCTATAAATAATAATACAAAATAGTGCCTTGCCCAAGATTGAATGAGCAAAGTTTTATGCCACTTGGGGATCCAGACAGGTTGTCTCACTTGTTCTTCACGATTGGATTCATCATTACCTCTGCATGCGTGACGGTGGCCCATGTGGCATGCCCTTTGTGCCAGTCATGAGCACATTTCAGTGGATTGCATCAGATTTGTGTGCAGGATTTTTGCAGAGTAGTCTGTCAAAGTGCTTGTTGTTTGCAGAATGTTTTCTATATGCAGGGAGATGCCGATTCTGATGTGTGTCCAGATGAGCTTGAGGAATTGATTGTTGGTGGTTGCATCCAGAAATTCTTTCACAGCTCCAGTGGACATTAAGGTCAGTGTTGTAAACTGGCCTGTTGGAATGGCTGGGGCCATGCTCATGCTCTTACAGTCTTACCATAAAGTGAATGAGTAGTATTTGTTACATATTTTATTTATAAATGTGCACACTACTTTATGGCTTTAGGAGTAGGGCTGGCCCCAATCTGCTGTTCTGCCACTCCCAGATATCAAAAAGAGCGGCACAAATTTTCTCATGCCATTGTGCAAACCCAGCGTGAATTAAAACGAGCCGCGCAAAATTTCTCGTGCTGTGCATGAACCGAGCACGGATCGAAAAGAGCAGTATGACGTTTCTGATGCCGCTGTGTGAACCTAGTACGAATCAAAACAAGCAGCTCAAACTTTCTTGTGCTGCTGTGCAACCTACCATGGATCAAACAGAGTGGCACAAAGTTTCTCGTGCCACTGCGCAAAATTACCACGGATCAAAAAAAGACCTGCACAGAGTTTCTCGTGTCACTGCAACCTATCACGAATCGTAAAATTGCACAAAGTTTCTCGTGGCAGTGTGCAAAACTAAAAATAGGAAGGGTTGTTAGTGCACACCTTTATACATAACAATTGTATCTGAGTTAACAAGTATAAATAAGTTTTTAGGTGCAGGGGAGGTAAAGTGACCCTGACACAAGATGACAAAGTAGAAGGAGAAAGTCCAATCTATGGTTTCTCCTGTCCCCTGCACACTTAAATGCTGTACAACAGCCAACATTATATACACAAATCAATCAGCCATATAATGGTTCCAGATAAAAAAATATACAACAAGAAATAAAAGGAGTGAAGATCATTTAATAGCATCAATGTCTTCTGGAGGGCAAGCAAAGATTGCTTGCCCTCCAGAAGACATTGAAGCTATTAAATGATCTTCACTCCTTTTATTTCTTGTTGTATATTTTTTGTTTGAAACCAAACCACTATACATGGCTGATGGATTGGTGTGTATATAAGTTTGCCTGTTGTACAGCATTTAAGTGTGTAAGGGACGGGAGAGTTCTTCTTCTACTGTGCGAAACTAATACGGACCAAAAGTAAGATCTGTGTGTAGTTTCTCGTTGCGCTACGCAAAGCAAACATGGGAACGAAAGACCACACTCTGCACAAACTACAAAAAAACAGACATTTTAGTGATGGCAGAACTGTAATACTGATTTCGTGGAACAGGCAGAAACAGATTCCAGTGCAAATTCCACACTTTTCGGTTTGTGGGCGGAAATAGTGCTCAACCCTATTTTAGGGCCAGCGCATAAAGGGGTGCACAGAATAATATGTACGGGGTCTGTGATATTGGTCTATTGTCAAAGTGTGAATGAGCAATTAATAAGGTAATGCTTAATGTGTATGAATTGCATTATATGGGCAGATAACCTATGCCAATTGGCCATAGCACTGTTCTGAGTATTTGTTTGAAGGCAGTTCATTGTTCCTCAGGTCTAGTGCTGGGAAGAAAGGAGCCATATTGGTGCCAAGATATGGTGGCTTGATGTACAGCAATCTTAATAGTATGTAACAAAATGATAATCTTTGAGGAACTATAATTGTGTGGGTGCTTGCCACATGTGTTTATGACCTACGTTGGAGTGCTTTTTACCATACTGACTTGAGCAAAACCTTTTAAAATTCAGATTAAGACTTGTGTTTCTTTCTTTTAACAATGTATGCCGTCAGAAGCATTGCCAAGGGGCATGAAGGTCAAATCAAGCAACACATGTTTGCTTTGGCCAGGGACCTAACCCCTGCGCTTCACCAGGGCAAGGAGGAAGTGTTAGTGTTTGCTATGGTTCCGGTTGGTCAGCTGGACCCAAACTCAAAAACAAACCCTTCAAATATCACTGCCTACTTTAAGCCAGCAGCGTGTGGGAAGGTTGCAGAGTAGTTCTCGAAGTGTGAAATGGGGAGGCTTCTAAGTCGGTGGGGTTTTTGGTGATCTGCCCCTCTATTGCCGATGATGAAACAATTTGCAATATTAAAGCTGTGGAAAATGACGCTGCTTTCCCAAAGGTCAATCCAGTGAATACTCCATTGGGAGGTCATTCGGGCGCTAGGAATAGCAACAGCCCAGTTAAGGTGGCGTTTATATTTGGAAATTGATACATATGATAGTGAGGCCTTTTCATCACCTTTCTCTTCAGTGTCCCCTTGTATCCAGTCATGACAATAGCAGTCACCCGCTAACCAGAATGGGGCGCATAATGCACAAACAGCATTGATATTGTTGAATTGTGTGATCTCTTAATTTACCTCTTTTAATGAGAGTTTGAAAAATTCATTGAAACTCATAGTGTACTGTTGAAAGCAATTCATGTGGTTTATGAGACATATCTTTTCACTTTATGTAGGATGGAGCTGGCAGTGCCGCTGTCCAATTTATCGCAGGCGGTATGTTTGTTGCAGATGGCGTTGGAAGAGTCTGAGTGGAATCAATACCCCCAAGGCGGGGAGAAGATCTCAAGAAATGTGCCCATAGAGTCTATCCTAATTTCGGATAGGACATCTTTTCCGGTGGATGGTGGCTGCCAGTTAACTCAGTACAAAGTCCCAAATTGGTCTGGGGAACAGGGCGTGGAGAATCTCTCAGGTTCACCGGTGATGGTGGGGGCTCAGCAGGGCTTCCAGAAAGATTCTAACCCCAGGCGGTACTCCCCTCCAGCTAGTGTAGAGCAGCATGATCGAGTAATAGTGGAGGGTCGCAGCAGGGGCGACCTCAAAGGTTGGCAAAGTCTAAATGGAAAAATATCCAACCTGTCCTTGCTAAGACACCTAAAGGTCCTGCTTCTGCGTATATGCCTAAAGGAGCTCTGTACAATAGAAATATGTCTAGAGGGTTTCTCAGAAATCTCACTATTCATGACTCCTTTACATCCATCAGAACACCCATTGGTAGTACTAATGCGCCAAAAAGGATCTTCAGGAAACCCACACAATATCAAGTGAGCAGTGAGGAGGACTTTTGCAAGGATAAGGAGGAGGACAGTGCTCATGGTGTGGTTGTGCTTACTGACTCCAAATCTCCAATGCCCTTGAGCTCCCCTGCCGGGAACATGGTTAGAAAGCAGGGACATTCTTCTGACATTCTTGGCATGCCTGACTCAGGGGGAGCTGAGCTCAGCTTGGCCAATTCAACTGTTGCTATCTAGACTGACAATACATTGCTATGGGGCCCGATGGGGCAGGCGTTGACTATTTCACATGGGCAGGGTAAATCATCACAATTACTGGTCAAGAATGTTTGGGGGAAGTTTGGGCCAGTGGTACAAACCTCATTGTACTCCGATGTATTGAGAGGTATTAATATGGATGTATTGCCTGTCATGGCTTCCCCCTCTGTTGGGAGTGGCAATGATGTTGAAGCCCAATGTACCCCTAGTCACAGAGGTTTAAATGACCACTGATTCACCAGAATTACATGAATCAAGACCATTTCACTGAGCTGAGAACTCTTTTGGGTTCCCATATGGCAGACTCCAGTGGCCCTTGTAATAATCTTTCTCTGGTTGTAAGCAAACGTTCCTGACCCTTCTTCCTGTTGAAAGAACCTTGGGCTTGTGATACTCATCCACGAATGGTAGATCAGAATCAAAGGGGTGGCCTGTGAGCAGTTGCTGGATCTCCCTAAGACTTTTATGTTAGAGAGAATTGAAGTTATTCAATATAATGTGGTACTAAATAGAAGGAATGTCCTCAGTCTGCTGCATGAGACCCTGCAACTGAGAATTACTACATCGGGGGACATAAAAAGTGTGTACTTCCCTAGGGAAGTCAGGCTGGATCTGGTACAGTAGGAGTTCAGATCCAATCTAGTGGTCAAAATCGTACAGGGTGACTTTGATGGTCTGAGGATGATGGGTTATGACCAACCTCCAGCTAAGGTGACTAAGGTGGCCTGTACCACAGGGGTCAAAGGAAACAGGTTTGTGGAACCAGCTATTCATAAATACACTGTTGTGTGAGGTGTTGAGGACTGGGGCTGGTTGTCTTATGCTCTGGGGCCCAGCTATCGAAAGTTGGTTGACAGGAAGATGGGTCTCTAACTACGTCAGCAGAAGCTCATGCTCTCTCCATTGCCACTTGGAATACTAGGGATTTGAACAGTTTCTTGGGCACACCAGATCGACCAAAAGTGTTAACAATGTACGATCTGGTGTGGATGCAGGAGGTTTGTCTCACTAAGCCCGTGGCAATGGATGGATTTACTTTGGCGGAGGAGCTGGTGGTGCCAAGCAGTGTCAGTAGATCATCTGGGGGCCTAATTATAGCTATAACAAATACAATTATAGAGAAGCTGGAAGTAATCTCTGATCAAGCATATGGCCTTAAGGTGCTGAAAATGTGGCTCAAGGTGCTGAGTTTGTTGGGTCCAGTCTTAATTGCCTGCCTCTATTGGAACCCATGTGTTTCTTGCTTGGAGGGTTTCTTATGTAAATTAACTGAAATCTGCATTGTGTTTTTGGATGAATAGGCGGGGTCCATATGATTTGGGTTGGGGATCTGAATGCAGTTTTTTTTACGCTGCTGCCCAGCAGATAGATGTGGGCTGTCAGGGGAAGGGGAAGGGAACGATCTCTGTTAAGCATAGAAGGAAGTGGGGCCTTTTTTTGGACCATTCGAATATTAAATGTACACATGGGGTGATCAATGCCAGCAAAACAAACATGGAAGGGGAAAGGTAGTACATTTTGCATTGATTCATGCGACCACATGGAGGTTTTAGAATCTAATTTGAATAACCATAATCTAGTCACATCTAGATTTAAGCATGGTGTGGTTGAGGAATTGTGGAAGTGAATATCAGCCTCACGAAATTGTTAGTGAACAGTGGCAGTAATCATCTAGCCAAAAGGATTATTCTGCCTTTGAAATGTATTGACATAATTTGCGAGCTATTTAACAGTATGCCATTGGAACAAAAACATGCAGAAATCATAACAGCACATTTTCAAAGGTGTATAGAAACCCTGGCCTTCACATGCTGCGGTAGTAACGGGCCCTTCGGGCCGCAAACACCTCTGTATGACCCTGAGTTACAGCTGAGGATATTGACAGGCAATATAAGGGCAATAAGAAAAAGGGGCGCTTTGGCTGAAGACTATAGTGAGGGGAGCGAAGGTTGAGGCAAAAATATACGAATTGGTGTAAAAGCCACCTATTCATATATAAAGAGTCCAGTAAGCAACATCTTTATTCCCCCTGTCCGCATCATTGGAGCTGTATTTTAATGTTACCAGCATTGAAGCACTTATTAAGAAAGCCTCTAATTCGCATGCGGCAGGACCAAATGGGCTCTTTAAGGCACTACTGATTGAACCCTGAGCTGGGGACCCAGTTGTTGTTTGACCAATTTAGGGTGGTGTATTTAATATTTAATCACAAGTCGTGGGCGGAACACTGCCGAAATGCAAAGCATAAACTGCCAGAACAGCTACCTTTGAGTGCTCCCCAGGCACAAATATATGCACCCTTCAAACAGTGTGCAGGGTCCCCTGGAAGCAGGCCTGCATCTCGTGGACCCTGCGCAGGGTACCCCGTAACTGTTTCCGGCACCCCGACCACATGCTTTTGAAAAATGGTAACTTGGTTGAAATCTTGACAAATGTGCATGCAAACCCCCGTAAACCGTTCCTGCACCCCCCTACACTGCATACGTGCACCCCTAAATTGGATGAGAACCCCGGTTACGCACACCCCGCCCCGCGAAATCTGACATGCAAACCCACCTCCACGCTACGATTCCTATGCGCAAGTGTACTTAAGTCTGCCCTCGGGTGGCAGATAGTATGAAGGACTGTGCGATCGAATCCATCATGAATATGTCTCGTGCCGCGTAACTGTGGGGTGTGCGAGAGAATGCCTGTGGGCTGTCCCTGGTAATGCCCACTTTTTCGCATGTTCTTCCCAATTTTCTGTGTTCTGCCCCTTTATCAGCACTCTGTGAAAGCCACACCCATGCTCTGTGTGGTCTCTTGCGCAAGGGACTTGGCGGGTTGCACAGACATGCCGGGCCTGCGTGCACTCCACGCAAGTCCCAAGAAAGTCCTGCGCAATCGGTTCCATGAATCAATGAAAGTGGATTTACGTGTAGTTTGGCGCGCAAGTCCCCTATTTCCCACACAAATAATTCCATGAATCGGGCCCTGAGCCAATTCACCATCCTCTTCTGCACGACCATCACAGATCTGTTTTCTCTAAAGAAAGATAAATGATTATTGGAGCTAACATAGTGACCAGTTGAATTCAGTTCATGATTAGTTCTGTCCTTCATGTGCTTTTCTACTGAGTCCTGCCACTTCGGGTATAATATTTATGCATGCGTGTTGTTTTCATTTCTTCTTTCTGGCACCTTTAAGGTGCAGCATTTTCCTGTCGAGAATCTTTATGTTATTATTAGTGTTTTGCTGCTACTCACAAAGATTCAGACTCTTATGTGCACATTGTTTTCACAATCAATGTTTCCCTGTTTAATGGATGTTTACACGCACTCTGCATCGGTTTTTGCACTGACAATGTTGTAGCTCAAAACTGCGACTATGAGCGAATAGCCCACGAGTTAAAATGCTAACCACCTGCTTGGGAAAAAATATACTCTGCACATTGGAATCCCACAGCAGGACCAACTTAGCCCTTCATACTCCATGGTTGACAACTTAACATCTAAGATGGATAATAATAACACCTGGTATTGAAGTGCTTAAAACAGGAGCAATCTTGCAGAGAGTGCTCCATAAGAAACGTATGATTGTACGTATACGTAACAATAAATGTTTGGTAGGTATTAATGCCTTCATCCCTATAACAAAATCAGGTCTCAGATTACTACCTCAACAGTGCCTCCCTTCAGGAGAACTTCTTACAGTCAAATTGCCACTCTCACTATCACGCACCATAACGCTGCACCTTATATACCGGCCTCCTGGCCCTATTTCCTCCTTTGAGGAAGATATCACCTCTCCATTCACGACCAATAGTAAACCCTGCTCGCAGATTATACTTCTTGGTCATCAATGACATTAATGCTTCATCACTTGCTGACAGTATCACTGAACTGGACCTTACCCACAGTATCAGTATGCCAGCACACAATAAAGGAAGAATATTAGATTGGCTTGCTGACCTCAATTGTGAAACCGACATTACATTCCAACTACCAGTTAGGCCACCAGCTATCCCTAGCATTATGCCCCCCCTACATTGACCAGAAATAAGAGAAATATCACAGTAGATAGTCTACTACCTTTACTTCACCCTATCACCAATCCTACACTCACCAACCTAGACCCAAAGGCCTTAGTCATCCTATACAACAGCATGATTAATTCAGAAATTGATAAAGCAGCACCTTTAAAAATGAGCAAAGAAAAACCTTGTGCACACCTCAATTCTTGGTTTATGCCAAATCTGAAAGGATTGCGCAACGAGAAAATAAGTGCAGAAACCCTATGGAGAACTAGTCCCACAGATGTCAATAAAGTAAAATTTGACACCATATCTAAATACTATAAGAATGAAATTGCCCAAACGAAAAAAGAAATCTACAATAACAGGATTAACAAAGCTAACTCTAACACCAGAGAGCTTTTCACCAGCCTAAAAGAATTAGAGTAACTGGTACCTCCAGCAGAAATGTGCACCAAGGACAAGACCTGGTGAACTAATATTCAAGCTGCGTTAGCCAACAAAATATCACTGCTCCAAGAGAAAATTGAAAACAAAAAATAAAATCTATCCAAGGATATTCCCTCACCCAATCTACAAGCGAATCAGTTGAAACCCTGCAACTACTTCAAATTCACCCCTGTCTCCACTCAAGAAGTAGTTAAAATAATATCATCCTTAAAACCTTCTAGATGCCAAGGAGACTCTTGTCTGGCACCTATAATGAAAGAAGCAGCCAGGGAACTAGCGCCATTCATTACTACCCTCGTTAATGCCTCATTCGATTCATGTACAGTCCATGCAAACCTAAAAGACACATGGCTCATTCCTCTCCTAAAAAAAACCTACTAGATCCTAATATACCCTCTAACTACAGACCAATTATTACCGTACCTTTCCTTCTAAAGATCTTAGATCGAGCGGCTTATCTCCAGATACAGTTCTACTTAGAAACTAATAATCTTCTTCGTCTACGTCAATCCGGCTTTAGACTTAAACACAGACCTGAATCTGCTTTACTAGATCTAAAAAAACAAATGGACTGCCTAAAAGATAATGGAAAACTAGCCCTCCACCTCCTCTTAGAGCTCTCGGCGACATTTGACTTTGTTAACCAAAAGGTATTATGTAACCACCTCACATCAGCAGTGTGCTTCTTGAAAGAAGCCACGGCCTGTACTCAATCATTCCTGGAGAACCGCACTATAAGAGTCTTCTAACCTAATGCATCGACAGAACCTACTCCTATCACATGTGGAGTCCCACAAGGGTTATGTGTCTCGCAGACACTATACAACATATTCACTAAGCCTCTATTTGATGCTCTTGATAATCTGGGTGTCACCTACACCAATTATGCAGACAACACTCAGATTCTCAACCCAATCACTGGAAACCATGAACATGACTCTTCCATATTCAATATTATTTATCTGACAATACAGGCACGGATGCCTTCCCCACGGCCTATGTCTGAACAACAAGTTGGAACTATAGCAAAATTAAACCATCTGAGCCACCAGTTCAACTCCTTTAATATGAATGGCAACAACACTAAAGTGGCCAACAAGGTGAAAACCTTAGGCTTTTATCCTGACTCAGCTCTAAATCTAAAAAGACAGATTAATGCCACTGCATCGACCACTGCATACACATGCAAATTAATTAATGCCTGCAAACCGTTCATCTCAACATTCAGTTGCACCAGATTTGCCAGAGCGCTAATCTTATCAAAACTAGACTATTGCAATCTCTTATACATAGGCGTGAGAAAATACAACATAAATAAGCTACAAACCTTGAAAAACAATGCACTAAGAAATGTTTTCAACATCCCGAGAACACATCATATCCCTGATATCAGACGTAGTACTAAATGGCTAGCAGTCAACGAAAGGATCAAATTCAAAACCTTAACTCTCACGTATACATTTCTGACTAAGGGCCTCATCACGAGTTGGCCGGTAACACCGGCGCTATTACCCCCGGTGCTAATAGCCCTACCGCCAACCCCCCAGTGCTATTAGCGCTGGATCATGGGTTTGGCGGAAGGTTTATGGCCCATTCCCCATTGGGCCCATTCGGGAATTCCTCATTCCCCATTGGGCCCAATGGGAAAAATGTGCACTATTACCACCGGCGGATTTTCCGCCGGCAGTAATCACGCCGAAAATCATCAATTTTGCTGCGGATTTCCCCCCAGCTCAGAGCTGGGGGGAAATCCGCCAAAGCCTTGATCTTGAGGACCTTTAAATTCGGCGGTAATAGCGCTACCGCTGCATTTAAGGGTTTCCGCCAGACTCGTGATTAGGCCCTAACTCTGCCCCAAAATATCTCGCTGACTATTTTATCCAAAAAAACTCAGCTCACCCTACTGGAACTGCGCATCTGCACTGCCTGAATGTACCTAGGTTTAAACTGTAAAAAGCAGGTGGAAGCGGTTTCCCGGTAATGGCCACAGAATTATGGAACTTACTATCTGTTGACCTAAGAGCAGAACCTTCTCTATCTAGCTTCAGGAAGAACACTAAAATCTGGCTTTCATTCTCTGATGTATAATGAGGTACAATGCATGGCTTGATTTCACTCTCATGTAGATACATGTATGCAATATCTGTATATAACTGTAATTTATTGTAAATATGTCCTGTGCATTTTTCTTCTAACTTTTACCTGTTATGTAACCTATGTAACCTGTAAAACACCCAGATACCTATGGGTTTGGTGTGCTTGACAAATAAATAAACAAATAAAAAAACAAACAATGTGGTAAATCTGATTGTGCTTGTTTTACCACATCTCCGAAAGTGTGCTTTGCTAACCAGAACACCCCTTTCATTAAACTCCATGCCGAAAGCATAGTATACACCTATGTCCTGATATATAAGTATCCTGATCTGTCGATCCTGCTCTCCAGTGGAATGCAGCAGGTTCAATGGTCACATTATTATTATTAGGGTATTTATTGAGTGCAAACCTAGTTTATGGAAGTAACAGAGCTCTTTACAATCATTGGGGGGAAGACCATGGTGAAGGAAGCAGAGATAATCAGTGTTTGGTGTTGTTGGTCAGCAGTAGGAAACAGCAGATCACTCAGTCTCAGATCGAGTGGGGAGTGGGGAGTAGATGGTGTGTATACCTAGGTGTTAGAGACAAGCGATTCCTTGAAGAGGAGGTTCCTGAGCTGCAAAAGGAAGGGGTGAGTCTGATGTTGACAGGGAGGAGGTTCCAGAGTCTTGGGGGGTAAACCGAAACAGCATGTCATCTGGTTCTTTCCTTCCTGAACCGGGGTAGTTCAAGTATGCACAAGTCCTTACTTCTGGTATATGCTCGGCCTCCAGAAATGCTGAGTTTTTCAGTGTAGTAGCTTGGGGACTTCAGAGTGACAGCCTTATAGATGACACAGAAGGATTTGAAGATGATTCAGGCTCGCAGCAGGATCCAGTGTAGTTCGATGATGTTTGGGTTGGTGTGGTTGAATTTGCTGAGTCCTCTGATGAGTCATCCTGCAGGATGGCCTTCCAAAAGGGCATTACCACCGTCCAAGTGGGAGAGGACCAAAGCTTGGACTGCAGACCTGATGTTGATTCTGCAATGAAGTTCTTGATTTTCCGTAGGATAGAAAGTTTGAACCAAGCAGTTTGCGTTTTCCTTGCATTGTTCTGTTTGAAGGAGATTGGTCTGTAGATGTTGAACCCAGGGTGGGACTTTGTGCAGCTGGCCAGATGGGGTGTGAGGCCCTTGAGGTTCATAGCACAGAGCCAGGTTTGAATATTAGGGTGGTTAGGGTTTTTGGTCAATATTAGGAATTCATTCTTGGAGGGGTTGAGTTTCAGCAAAGCACTGGACATCCACAAATAGACCAATGGAAGGTAGGCCTTGAGCTCGTGGTTGTCTTCGATGGAGGATAAGTTAAGGTAGAGCTGAATGTCAGATACATATTGGTTGATATGGATGTTGTGTGGAGGAGGAAGGGTTTCTAATTGGTTCCATATTAAGAATGAAGATCACAGGGGAGAGGATTTGTATTGATTTATTTGTTGGTTATTTATGATGCACCTATACAGCAAATGGTGTTCCAAGGCACATCAAGACAAGGAAAAGGAGGTACAGGGGAGAAAACTGTTAGGTAGGACTGCCAGGTATGCCGGAGGGATGCTGGGGGTCGTGTTCTGGGTTGTCACTCTGGGGAACCACACCCTCTTCTATACATCATCAGCAGCAGCATTTCTGACGATCGGCACTAGTAGTCCCTTTACATCTCCCACTGCTAACCTCTGTCCTGCTGTCATTCATTCCATCTCATGAATCAATTTCCCTGTGCCTGCGCTCAACGAGGGTAGCCTGCACCTCAAGTTCTCTTTGTCAGTGTGTTTCCATGGTATATACTGAGGTCGCACAGTAGACACGGGGCAGCAAAGAGACGAGACTTTTGGCGAAATAAAGGCTGCATGTACAAGCAGACTCGAGGAGTATTTGCTACTTCTTGGGGGCCTGATTATTGAACTTCATAACAGCGACCTCCCTACTTTCACCTGACAGGTCATCTATAGTTACAGCCACAGCCAATACATGGGGCAATTTTGGCCCCCTACCGCAATTTCCATTGAAGGATTGCACGCCCCCACAAGAACCTCCCAGAGGTCGTGAATTATTGGTTTTATCTTCACTCATGATGGAAGCAGAATAGGAATTTGATGCACACGATTTCCTCCTGATGAAAGTTCTGTACAAAAGACATTGTGAACTGAAACATGTCGAGAGATCATTTATCTCTGTAAAAGAACAGAGTGACCACAGGGACATCATTTGTCAATTTATTAATGATTGTGAAAAATTATTGATCATCTTTTGCCTTTTTTCTATGCTCCTAATTGAGATCTGGCCAGTTGATGGTTAGACGTTAGAAAATTCTATCGGATTACATTTGGGTTTTATGAAGGTTTTTGTATGATTAAACTACTTTTGTGAAAATATTTACGCACTGACCTGTCCTTTTAAGTTCTATTTCCCCATATCTAATACTTTATTATTCCCAGAAAAGATAGAACGGACACTAATAGCAGGTGCTAATATAGTGTCTTTTGGGTTTCCTTCTTTATGGTCATACACATACTGAGGTTGCCCCTATCCCTTTTCTAGCAAGGGCATCTGTGTGAACCCTACCTCCCCATTGTCACTTCTAGTTAGTCTCACCTCCCTGTCCGTGTTCCTAATGTTGTGTGTACACCTTTATTGGTTCTGGTATGGGTATTCAGACACTGTCATCATGTTTCCTTTGAGCATACTATAGCTGTCTCCCCCTTCCTCTGTCCTGGAAGCTCTCTGAGCCTCTCCATTTATGTTGTTACATCATTAATGGTACATAGGTTGTCCCTCAACTGTGATGCCTACTCGTCCATGCTGCCTCCTCCTGCTACCCCTGCTCCTATACCACTCTCCCAAGTCACCCTCTTATCTGTCCCTGCCCCCATTGATTTTACCCTGTCGAGCACCCCTCTCTCATCCACACTATTTTGTCCTTTGTTGTCGGACACCGAGCCCACGTTACTGCAAACGTCACCTACAAAGCTCAGTTATCTCGTGGTTGTGTCCATGGCGGGCTTCATATTAATGTCAAAGTCCTGCAAGTCGTGGCTGCTTCCCCCTCCCCAGGCCCCTAGGCCTGTCCTCATCTGCTTCATTGCACACCTACCAAATACTGTTGTGCTATCTGGCTCTGTTCATCCACCCCCTCCTCCCTTGCTATCTTCCTGTCCCATTGTCCATCGTGCCTTTATTGCTTTTATGTCACACTCATCCTCCTCTCTGTGCATGCATTCCCTTGTCAATCGGTCCACCTGCAACTTCCTTTGTTCTCTATCAATGTGCATTTTTCCGGCTCCACTGCTTCCCTTGGCCTCTCGATCTCTTCTAGCACTTACCCTCCTTTCCCTTTCTTCCCGTTCCTCTCTTCTCCTCTCTCTGTGCTCCCTTTCTATTCTCTCTTCTCTCTCGTTCCTTGCCTGCTCCCTCTCTCCATCTTTCCTCCTCTCCCTGTCTTCTCTTTCTAACCTTTCCTCTCTGTCCTTCTCCCTTCTGTCTGCTTCCTCCATTATCTCAGCCCAATCGAATGCTTCACTGCTCCACCACAATCCTTCCATTGCCTTTTTGCCGCTTCTGCATCTCCATCTGTCTTCCCATCTAACTTTAGGAGGATCTGTCCCCCTATCCATTTACCTGTGGCTAGTCCCCCTAGCCCCTCCTTTGCGCCCTCCTGTGCCTCACTGTTCGGTTCCTTTTCTCTGATCAGTTGCCCTGCACCTCTTGGACCCTATTCCCTTGTATATGGTGGTGGTTTATATGACTGATTTGAGTACCCCTTTGCTGATCTTAATTATCGTATGGGGTACATCCCTTGCTCATTGTCTGTGTCATCTGAGACCATGCTCGGAGGGACGTGTGGGGGAGCGGAGGGCAGGGCTTCCACCTATGCCTCACTGTGTCCCCCTCGCCCTCTTGGAAAATTCTGCACAATTCGAATGTTGCCATGCAGCTTCCTAAATTCTTTCCCTTATAGGTACCCTGTATGTGTGTCAGTGCTGGACATCTTTGGTGAAACGCCTGCAAGGTGGCCATGGTTTAGTTAACTTCCCTTCAGTGCCTTTGGACTATTCTATGCTATATTTATATATTTTCCCCTTATAAGGTGGGAGCGTCTTACACAGGTGTTGAAGGGGCGTGATCCCCCTTCACTTCCCTTGATGCATTGCTCTTGGGTTTACCTGACCTCAAATCAAGGTTTTCGATCATCCGCTGTTAGACGAGAAGCACAATACAATCACCATGTTGTTACTTTACTACGAACATCTATGGCTCGACAACCTGTCAGGTGTGATCCGTGCACCGCCCTCTTTTGGCAATCGCTGCCTGCTCAGGCACACCCAAAATCTTGCGCATGTGCCTTCCGTACACCGCCACTTGTTCACCTTCTCTACGAATCCCAGGCTTCCAATGCTAGCTTGTTAGGGAGAATTCTCAGAAATGTACTAATTCCCTCTACCTTACAGACACACAGAAACTTTGCTGGATTTTGAGGACTTGATTTTTTTAACCTGGAGAGAGTGAGACCCTTTTTACCACTCTCTCATGTGTTTTAATGTGATTCTGTACACTGTGTTTCTTTTGGTTGTGGAGTCTGACAAACTCCATAGGCATCATCGTTTACATTGTGCCACACAGCACCTGCACTGCTGTGACACAGGGAAGTCTTTCAGATTTCCCAAAGGTTTAAATACCTTCTCTTGGATAAACTACAGTTTCCCAGAGCATTAAAGTGAAATTGACTTTACTTACAGTTGTAACATTCTAGACACAGCACACACTATCTTACAATAGGCTGCTGGAGGGGTTACTTAGTATCCCCTTTGTCTAGATTCCCATGCAACAAATGTATGTTACCCTTCCCTCACTGAATGGCTGGTGGTAGTGGTTTACTTTTTACTACCATTATGGGATTTTACCGCGGGCTGCGTTCGCAGCCACGGTAAGGCACCCATGGGTGCCATTTTTGTCAAAATGGCCCTGGTCTTCTTATTTCGCCATTTCTTTGTGGAAAGATCTTCATAGAGATTTTCTCTGCGTGCCAAACCAGGTTCGGTCCCTTTATTAATTTGTCTTTGTGGGCTTCACAAGTGAATCCCGCCTCTGGCTCCAGGGTGTTTGGCAGGGGCAGGAAGCAAAGGAGGTCCCCGAAACTCCCTGTGTTTAGTCACCTAGGAGACAGGAATGCACCCTTAGGTAATTGGCTGGCAAGGACAGCCACCCTGCTGGGTGACTGAAAGCTAGGCTGGAATGAATGGGAGCAAGCTGCATATAAGGCGAGGCTTTTTCGCTTGGAAGGCAGAGTCGACCCTTGGACAAAGGAATCCGAAGAGGAACTTGAAGAGGATGCCTGCTGCAACTCCTGGACCATTGGTTTGACCGGTGAAGCCCTGCTGCTGTGTTGAAACTCCAAATTCGTATCAACAGAGAAGCTCCTGCAAGGACGACTTCACCCTTTGAGATGGTGGGACCAATCAAATCAAAAGTATGCCACCTGGACATCTTTTCAACGCTGGTCGAGCATCCACTGCAGTCGCTGCTGGAACTGGATAGCCAGGGAGAGGAACAGCAGTTTGTGTGTGTTGCTTTTAAGCTGTCCAAGAGCTCCAGGAAGATCCTCTGGACTCGCAGGAAGCAGGACTGACCGAGCCAGAGCTCCTCCACAGAGTGTGGGACCCCAGAAGCAAGGAAAGCCCATGTCGACAGCCTGGAAGTGCAGTGTTGCTATTTGTGGTAGATGCGAGGAGCTGAAACACTGAATAGCCACTTGTTTGAAGTTTGCCAGTTGCGAGCAGTGACTGCCCCATTGCAGTGCAAGAGTCCCCAGAAGTCCTCCCTCTTGTCCCCATGTATGAGGCCCAGGAACTACAAGATCTGCAGAGCTTCACAGGAACAACAGTCATCTGCTGCACTTTTTTCTTCAACCTAATGGTACTGTAAAGTCTAAGAGAACTTACCTCTTGTTGTGTAGGCACTTGTCCTTGTTGGAGACTTGCTTCTTTGCATGTGTAGAGTTGCTGTCAGCTTCTTTACTTCACAAGCCTAATCAGCTTGTGGCCCTACTTTGATTTTCTTCTATTCTACCAAGACTTTTTAAACATTGGAAAATACTTTCTACTTACCTGCAAGAAGTCTTTCAGTCCACCTTGACTTTTGCTAACTTAACATTGGCTCGCCTAGGCTCCCTGAATGACTCTTCTCTCTTCGGCTTATGTGTTTCACCTTTGTTCCAGTAAAGGGTTAACTGACTTTGCATTGAGGGTTGTATTGAAAGTACTTACTTACTTGAGAATAACTGTGTCAATACTTGGGTATTTGCTGATTTAGAAAACTAAGAGTGTGTAATTTTGGAATTTATTTGTGTGCTGTTTTATATTGCTCCCTTCTGAAGAATGCTTATTCTAACTGACTGATAAATAAATTAATAATTATTTTATCAAGAAACCTTGTGTGTTAGAGTTTATTTGAATACTTGTCACTATGAATCTCTGTGTAACTCCACTACAGCTCACATTGACCCTTCTTGAGATAAGCCAGACTGCTCCAATGCTACCAACCTGTGTAGTGCAGACTTATACCAAAGGTTGAGTTTCTATTGCCACGAGGTCGGGGTAGTTTTAGTGCACCCAAAGGGTACTGCATACGATCTTGCCTAACACTGGTGGCAGATGGTGAGGATCTATAGTCGAGTTGTTACACTAAGAATTTGCTTTGCTTTTGTTCAATTAAAAACCTTCACAAGGCTAAGCTCCACTAGAAAAACAATTGTATGACATGCCAAATATGGATAACTTCAGTCAGGAGGCCCTGGTCATTCTAACAGTAGAGCCACTAAAAGAAATGTTTAAGGGCCATGAGTCTCCCTGTTAAAGGAAAGATAAATGATTTCATTGCAAGATTATTGAATCATCAAAGTCTGGGTAGTAGGCCTGTTACACCTACTAACCCAGGTAATGTGGAAAATGTATTGGGGACACTAATTCAGAGTCTAACTGTAATGTCTTAGAGGAGTCATAGGAGGAAGAGGAATCTCAGGGAGAGAGCCCCTCTTTGCTCAACAGGCCCTTTTGCCCCAACCTTTAGCCACTGGGACCCCACAATGTCCATCACTGAGTCCAGAATGTGTGTCTCTTGAGAAAATTAGACTTGAGTTGGAGTTCAAAATATTACAAATCCAAGCTGAAACCAAACATCAGGGCATCAAACTAAGGGAAATGGAAATGCAACATGCTCTTGAAATGAAGAAATTGTCTCTTGAAAACGTTTCTATCCCAGAGTATCCTAGGTCTTCCAGTCCAAAGAGACCTTGCATGCCTAAAGAAGCAGTGAGTATGTATGATGTGAAACTTCAAATTTTGGATTGGTTGGGTGCTTTTGAATATAACTATGGGATTCAGGGTTGCACAGGGAATCAGTTGATGTTTTTGTCTAGGCTCCCACAGGTTGCAACTGATGCTGTAATGGAGGTGGGGGAACTTGAAAGATTGTAGTATGAAAATGTGAAACTAGCTTTGATAGCTAGATTGGGAAAATTCCTTCCCAATACCTTAAGAGGTTTAGGACCCTCAACAAGACTGATGGTACCCCTTGGACTACCTGGGTGTGTCAATGTTTGAAAAACTTAGATGGTTGGGTTAAGGATTACTGAGTAACTACTTTTGAAGGAATGAGAAATCTGTTTGTGTTAGAGTCTATTTTTGATGCTTGCTCTCCCGAGCTAAGACAGCACGTGGCTGACTCAAAAGAGATTGATCCCAAGAAGCTAGAAAAAGCTGCTGAATGGTGGGTTGCCAACAGGGCTAATCAGAAGGAATCTGGGGCCACTCACAAAAAGGATGAGGGGAAGAAGCACAAGAAAGATGACAAAGAGAATTCTAAAACCTCCCATCCAAAAGAGGGCCACAAACAAAAAAAGGGTAAATACCATGGGAAACCAGGTCTGTCTAGTGAAACCTCTGGTGCCAAACCAGAGGGAGGTCAGCAGAAACCCCCATTCCAGAAAACATTTGGTAAATGTTATGCTTGTGGGTCTACTGACCATGTGAAAGGGGATGCCATGCTTGTGGGTCTACTGACCATGTGAAAGGGGATCCCAGATGCAAGGGTAAACCTTAAGGGGTCCAAACTGCCTCCTTAGCTTTCTCCCTGAGGCAGAAGTACATATGGCAAGTGGAAACTTTTCATCTATTGGCTGAAGATCCCTTTGGAGTCTCAGACAATGTTTCTTTAGTATCCCTGGGTCTGTTGGAACAGCAGAATCTAGATGTGTATAATTCTATTCCAGATAACACAAAACAATATTACAAGGACAGTGTACTTGTAAATGGTCAGGAACCCCTGCCATTAGAGACACTGGGGCCAGCATCACAGTGGTGGATGAAACCTTTTTCAAACCTGAGGATGTTGCTAAGGCACCCATTGGCCCCACTAAGCTTGCTGGAGGCCCTATCCAGATGGTTCCAATACTACCAGCTCTCATCCAATGCAACAATATGACTGTAAGAATACCTGCCAGTGTTCTGAGTGAGGTGCTTGGGAGAGGCCTGCTGGGGAATGACAAACACTCCTGGAGTTGTATCAATTACCCCCAAGACTCCCAGTAAAAGGAAGCAGGAACAAACTAAGAAGGCCAGAGAGCTCACCTTGGATGACTCTCAGTGGGTTGTTACAGAAGAACCTATAACACCTAGTCCATGGGAAGGAAAAACCTCTACTTCCAGGAAGAAAGAGACAACAGGGAAACCCAAAGTCTCAGGAAACAAGAAGATTAGCACTCTTGTGCACACAAGCAGGACATACCCGAGAGGACAGTCCACAGTCACGCCTGAGACTCCTCCACTAGCTGAGGCTGAGTGTGAGGTTCAACCAGAAGATGGTGAATCAGCTACTAATGACACAGAGCTGGAAGAAGAACCTCCCCCTGTTGAGAACTGGATCCTAAAGACCATCCTGAGATGCAGACGTTGCTTGAAGAAGGTGGCCCCTGTAGGGCAGACTTCAGCAGAGGTCAAGGGAGTGTTCTCAGCTGTAAGGGCAAGAATCACAGGTTGTACTGGGAGGATGGCTTCCTCTACAGTGAACCTATTGAGTCTACCCCAGGGGACTACAGAAGACTTGTAATGCCTCAGTAGGTGAGACCTCTGTTTCTACAATTAGCCCATGAGATTCCTTTAGATGTTCACTCTATACTTCTACTGGCCTAAGATGGGGTCTCATGTAGATAAGTTCTGTAGAAGCTGCCACACTTATCAGACTCCTGGCAAGAGTGGGGCCAAGAATGTGGCACCTTTGGTGCCTCTCCCAGTGGTGGGAGTCCCTTTTGAGAGGGTAAAATTCAACATTGTTGGTCCCTTAGGCCCTCCCACATCTTCAGGCAACTGACTTATATTGGTTGAGGTAGACAATGCCACCAGGTATCCTGAATCTATACCTATGAGGACAGTTACTGCTCAGGCAGTGGCTAAGGCCCTACTTGGTATTTTTACCAGAGTAGGTTTTCCTAAGGAGGTTATCTCAGACAGGGGGACCAATTTCATGTCCCACTAAATGCAAGCCATGTAAAAAAAAAACTGTGAAGTGACCTACACGTTCTCAACAGCCTACCATCCCCAAACCAATGGTTTGGTGGAGAGGTTTAATAGAACTATGAAGAGCATGATAGGTGCTTTAGAAGAACCCCTTAGAAGAAAGTAGGACCTTCTACTGCCCTCCCTTCTCTTTGCTTATAGAGAAGTCCCTCAAGAAGTGGTTGGCTTCAGCCCCTTTGAGCTTCTCTATGGTCATCTGTTTAGAGGTCATAATGAAGGAGGGGCTGGAGAGTGCTTCTTCCCTCAAGCCAGTGAGAGTCACTGACTATGTGTTAGGTCTCCGAAGGAGGATGAGACACATGATGACAGAAGCTTCTGATAACTTGAAAGCAGTTCAGGATCTGGTGAAGCATTTGCATGACCAGAAGGCCAACATGGTTGAGTTTACTCAAGACCAGCTAGTTCTAGTTATGGTGCCTACAGGGCCTTACAGGACAAATGGATTGGGCCATTCAAAGTTGTGGGTCAACTTAGAGAGGTCAATTATTTGGTGGACTTAGGCAATCCTACGGAGGCCCCCAGGGTCTTTCAGACCAACCGCCTAAAGGCATATGTCTCTACACCAGGACTGGGAGATTTGCTTCTAGCCTCTGCTCAAGAGGAAGAGGAGAGTGAGCCTCTATCTGACCTCCTCAGGGGACAACCTTTAGATGGGAAGATAGAAGGAGTTAATCGCTCTTCTGGTCTGACCCTGGAACAACAGGAGAAGTGCAATGCTCTGTTATATCAGTTTGCCCCTCTGTATTTTCACTAACACCAGGCTTGACCCATTGGGGCCAGCATGAGATCTTGACTAGTGACTGTTGACCTGTTAAAAGCAGAGGTTACAGGATGTCAGACCATGTAAGAACCCACATAAAGGAAGAGGTCAAGCAACTTCTTTTTCTTGGGGTAGTAGTGCCATCTACAAGCCCATGCGCTAGTCCAGTTGTACTAGTGCCAAAAGCAGGATCCAAGGAATTGAGATTCTGTGTGGACTATAGAGCCCTTAATGCAGTCACAACGACTGATGCCCATCCTTTACCTAGGGCAGATGAGCTGGTGGACAAACCTGTTTCAGCCAAGTACCTCAGTACATTTGTCCTAACATCAGGCTATTGGCAAATAGCTCTGACAGACCATGCCAAGGAGAAAACTACATTTTCAACCCCAGGAGGCCTCTACCAGTTTAAGGTCATGCCTTTTGGACTAATGAATGCACCTGCTACATTCCAAAGGATGGTAAATCATGTTCTGAATGGGATGGAGGACTTCTACATGGCATACTTGAATGACATTGCAGTGTCCAGCCCTACATGGAAGCAACATACTGACCACTTAGGATATGTATAGCAGGTTCTTGAGCAGGCCAACCTGACCATAAAGGCAAGTAAATGTCCAATTGGTCAGAGTAAAGTGGTCTACCTTGGACATGAGGTAGGAGGAGGTGAAATAAGGCCATTGCCCTGCAAGGTACAAGCTGTACAGGTCCGGGCCACCCCTACTACTCAAACCCAAGTGAGAGCCGTTCTAGGTATCACAGGTTACTATAGGTGAAAGATTAAAGAAATATTGAGGCTTAATACCACATAATAGAAATACGCCAGTCACAGGTAGAATGGTACAAGTACACTTTATTTTACATAACAGCTGTCTGGTCTCTCAACACCTTGCAATGTGTGGTAGCGTACACTGGGAGTTGAGAGAGTGCTGGACATTACAAAGACACAGGTTTATATACATTTTTCCTCAATGCCGGTTACGTCGTCCAGTCCCTCCTCGTGTTATTCATTCATCTAGGGTTCATAGCCAGTTCACATAACTAATACAGTTTCATACAACTATACATTGTTCAATGTTTTCCTCAAACACTCATGTTTTTCTGCACCTAAGACACAATGGTAACATTATTTAATTTGCTCATTCGTGTTGATCTATTGTTTGTTCTTGAGTTTAAAGTCAGCTTAGTTTTAAGGAGCGAAAACAAAGATTTCTGCAAAAGCACATATTCAGCTATTCAACCTTCTATTTTGCTGTTTTAACGGAGAAGACACTATTGATACAGATGGTCTCTAGACTACTGTTTAAATACAGCTCTTGTTTAGCTCCAAGGATTCTTAGTGCAGGACAAACAATCCACCTTAGCAGCTTCAGTATGTTTGATAATGTTAACACAGTACAAAGACACCCCAGCTACAAAATCTATGCTGGCTAGCAGAGCAACGTGGAGTGCGTCGAGTGTTTGGTGCCCTGACTGACATCTTGTTATTCTTGCAACATTGTTTGTTGCCGTGGACTTCATTTCAACTCTACAAAATCAGAAGTCTTTCGTCTCTTTTCATTACACCCAGCTACAAAGTTTTTGCTGGCTATCGGAGCGACGCAGAGTGCATTGAGTGTTTGGTGTTCGGTGGGCGTGTGGAGCCGTGGTTGTGGTGGCCCCGCCCGTGCACTCCCGGGAACGCATGGTAAGACTTACCATCAGCTGGAACTGCCTACTTTCAACTTCAGCGTGTATAAGAGACGAATGCTATTCTGACTCTCTGTGTGCGCTTGACAGTGTGTGCATACCTCTGTTGAGGACGATTTTGGAGCGGCTGTTTATGTACTTACAGGGGTCGCTCTCTATACTCAGTCAATAACCTGTGTTGCTCTTATTTCTGTGCATTTTGGTGGTTTACCTGAAGTATTATCTGACTCCAACAAGGATACCCACCGGAGGAGATTTTGGATTTGACTTTCAATCAGCAGCTGGTGAATGTTGTCTCATGCTAACTGTTTATCTGGAACTATTGTTTTGAGTCCTAACTCCACTGGCAGTGTGGCGAAGTATCTACCATCTATGGTTCTCCTGATCTGTACGGCACATCTATCTGTGGTACGCCGTGTGTGAGACCTTCTGGTGTACCATTTGGGAGATACTTGTGCATTCCAAGTTGGCTCATTCTACTATCCTAGCATGTGTTTGTGCAAAGAGTCAAGTGACATATATGACCTGCCTTCTTGCTTTTACCAACTGCATGAAATTGTAGTCTCTGTATCAGGGGGTGACTGTGGGTGTTGGAGCCTTTGAACCCCAGGATTCCGTGACTAGAGGCCTATTGGCTAGTTCCTTGCCAAAGTGAACATTGTATCTCCACTGAAGTGTGTGTAGACATTGTGATTAGTGGTCCTGCTAACAGCAATTGATTCCTTAGGGGGTGACTGCGGGCCGTGGAGCCTTTGAACCCGCGTATGTGGGGGAGCAGCTATTGTTTGTAGAGCTGCTGGGCCGCTTGGCTGGGAGGGTAGATGGGGAGTGGGGCATTTTTGCGTTCCTTGAAATAGTACAACGAAAATTACCAATACTTACCTGTTTACTAAGAGTGGCATCTTAGACACAGTCTTGAACTTAAAGTTTTGGGTAATCTTGGATTGATTGTGACTTATTACCTACTCTGTATACAACTACAGTCAAGATGGGTAATGGGCTCCGGAGTGGCTGGGCAATTCATGGGTTGCAGAGTGAGCAAAAGTGTGGTGCTGAAGTGGACCACATTGAAGCTGCTTGTTCTGGTATGGTTTTCTTAAATGAATTAGAGGTTTCCCATGGAGCTGGTACTTCGATTTGTAAGGAAATGCAATATGAAATAGGCCTAGCAAACTCAAAACAGAATGTTATGAGTTTAGAGAGCACAAAAAATGTATATATGGTTGAAGATTCCATTCAAGTAGATAATGCTGTGGCATCCCATATAATCAACTTGAAAGATATGAATCAAGATAAACATAATATTGGGATGGTTGATGCCCCTGAAATATTTGATCGAGGTGGCTTATTATCTAAAACGGGCATTCGGTCAACCAAACCTACTTTCACTGACGTATCTATGATTACCCGGGTCATTGAGGCTGTTTTGGATAAGCGTATGAGATTTTTTGTGGGTCCTTCGACCCCCGTTAATTGTAGCAGATACGCCATTGAAGACCTTCATGTATTCACTCAATTACCAGGCATGATTGAAACGAACGGGAAGTGGGTAAAAGAACCATCCTTAAGTGGAGCTCATCCTAAGGGTAACGACACCATGAAGGAATTTCAGAATCTTAAAGCAAGCTCTCCGTCTGAACCCGCAGGTAATGTTAATTCCCTCGGTCCTTCCATCCTCTCCGAACCTGAGATTTCAATGTATCTTCACAATTCCGGGTCAAGGATGTGTGAGACAGGCGTTGCTTCTAATGGCAATTTGTTAAATGGATCTGCATTAGGAACAGACTTTCCAGTGTTGATGAGGATTTTGAACTTACTTGACAAGGGCCACAAACAGACCCATGTTCAAATTGTGGGAATAAATGGGTTACTGGTGGAGATGCTAGCTTAAGTTAGTAGAATTGAAGGTCTCTTATTTGCCTGTGATGTGGTTGCTGCTTTAACGGTTGGCAAAACAAAAGAGATTTTGGTTATGGCGACTACAAGCACGCAAACTTTAGCTGATCCTCAGATGTCTGGAAACAATATCAAATCATATGCCAAATTAGTTGCCGCAAATAATCAGAATCATGTGAGTTACGACCAAGGGGCTAAGAGTGAGTTGGCCCAGATGGTGGCAGTGAATGCTATTGCTATAAAGCAGATTCTACAGGGGAAAATTGCAAGTAAACAAGGTGTAGTGGGGAAGGATGTGACAGCTGCTAATATTACTCAAGAGGGATGTATGATTTCAGATAAGCCTTTGGATAGTCCCTCAGCTCTCACAAATTGGTAAACTTGGAAGGTGACATGCAGAAAAACCAGGGTAGGTTTGTACCTGTTATTGGTAACAACGCCCAGGAAGTTAGCCCTAAGCAGGTGCTGACTAGGAAATAAAAAAGGTTGGTTGTTAAGGCTGAAAAACGGAGGATACATCAAGCCAAAACGTTGAGTGCCATTACAAAGAAAAAAAATAAGAATGGTTTTCTGTAGGCAATGAAAATGATGTTAAAAATGTATCTGTTGAAGTTGAGAATATTGACCTCCAGCAGATTAACCAAGAATCAAAAGCTATATTGAACTATGCCTCAGAAAAAAAAAGGTTTTGGTAATACAGGAAGGACATGGTGATAAAACATGTGTAAATGGGAATATGTAATCATTGATTGAGGTGTCCCAAAGTGTGTTTAAACAGAAACAATTAGATCTACTAAACTTTTTTCCTGCTATGTATATTAAGAAAGCATCAAATAAAATTAAAGTGTCTAGTTCTAATAAGATATTGAGTTCGAATGAGATATTGAGCACTGCCCAAACTTACAAGGCTAAAGTCGTGGCAATAATAGAGCAGCAGAAGTCAAAGGGGACCCAAGAAAGGGTACAAAATGTACCTAGTCAACTAGGATAGCCTACTACTCAGTATTCTGGTACCCCCTCGTCAGTGTCATGAGATGAGGAGGCGAAGACAGAGGTACGCCATCTGAATGGTCAAAATGATGATCCAAGTGGTATAAGTCTACAAGACACAGGTTGTGTTTCAAGAATGTGTCAGAAGGATACTGTGCCTAAGTCTTATGTGCTGACCCTGTCCCCTGAGTTGCCCTCAATTATGGGGTGGAAATCTAAGCTGTCTCCCAATTTGAAAGTAAATTTGAATCGTTCTGCTATGCTTAAGGCTTTCCAGGCAATTCCGGCCTTACAAACGATTAGACATTGATTTGGTCCATTCATCCCCCAAAATTCCATCTAGGATGATTTGTGGGTATCACTTGCATATCATAATGAAAATGATATTGGAACAACAAGAAGATTTTGAATTGTTGGGTCTGTTCCCATCAATTTTTATCTCTGAAGACCGTGCTAAGATCTTTGTGGAAACTCCCCCTATCAAAACTGAGACACCAATCGGGCCAATTCTTGGTAATGTGTCACCACAATTTACAGAAGACCTATTCAAACAAATTATGAATTTTGCAGCAGCATTCGCAGGAATGACCGGGGCAGGATTGATTAATTCGACTCAGGCACAGGTCAACCATGAAAAACAGTAGAAGTGTGGATCTGGGCTGACTGTGATGTAATGTAATTCATGTGGCATGACCAATTTTCGGTCGTAGGCCAGTCTCCTGGATGTCAGGGACACACCCGGGCAGAGCCGGTGACTGCAGGCCCCCAGATTAAGGTATTTGAGCCCTCCGTGGGCCGTGTGTTGTTTTTCTGCCCATTCTTGGGCTGCTGCCATTGTTTTTTCCCCTTGTGTGTTCTCCCCAGCCCCCCTCTCTCCCCTTCCGTGTTTCTCCTTGGTCCCCTCCCTCCCTCCCGCCTCCAATCCTCCCAGCTCCCCCCTGATTGGCTGCCGGCCCGTGTGTTCTCGAGGCTAGGCTGCCTGCAGTCCACCGCGCTCGCCACTTCCATCAGGCAGAGCTGGTGACTGCAGGCCCCCAGATTAAGGTATTTGAGCCCTCCGTGGGCCGTGTATTGTTTTTCTGCCCATTCTTGGGCTGCTGCCATTGTTTTTTCCCCTTGTGTGTTCTCCCCAGCCCCCCTCTCTCCCTTTCCGTGTTTCTCCTTGGTCCCCTCCCTCCCTCCCGCCTCCAATCCTCCCAGCTCCCCCCTGATTGGCTGCCAGCCCATGTCTCCTCCTCCTCTTATTGGTGCTACCAGGGCAGCCCCTGCCCGGCAGCCCCAGCGGCTAAGGGCCCCCTTAGGCAAAGGGCGGCTCCCTCCTTTGCGGCTCCCGGTGTGTCTGCAGGTGTCCGCAGGGGACGCCAGGGCCATTCCACCGCTTCATCTTGTGAGCTCCACCTGCTCCCTCGGCCCACCCCACCCCTACCTGTTCACTTCCTCGCAGTGTGGCTACACTTCTTTGTGTTCTGAATTTGTGGTAAGCTAGGGTTTTTCTCCCTCTGCAGGATTTTCAAACTTAGGTGGCCTCTCCACTGTGTACCTGATACCCTTTACTGTGTTCACCGTGTTCCGAATTGTGGTAAACTAGGGTTTTTTCTCCCCCCGCAGGATTTACAAACTTAGGTGACCTCTCCACTGCATACCAGATACGCTTACTATATTCTGAATTTGTGGTAAACTAACGCCTGCCGCTCTCTTCCTGTCTGCTTGCGCTTGTCCTGTCTTCCCCCACCCACTCCCTCCTATTCTATGGTGCTCTCTATCTCACCGATCTTTTCTAACTGCTTCTCCATTGACTATCTTGCTCTCCTCACTAAATCTGGTAGGAAAAAGTTTAAAAAGGACATCCTGGTCTCCAACCCAGGCCTCCCTATCGCTGACACCTACACTAGTGCCTCCTCCAAGGAAACTCTCACTGACATCCTCTTTTTCGCGCCTTCTCCTGACCTATGGACCCTTCATATGGTCTCTGTGCTCTCTCCTTTCTCCTCTTCTCCCATTAATGGTGGCACCCGTTGGGATGTCCTCTTGGCTTCCTTCCACTCATCTAAGGCCATCATTAATGTCTATGCTAATGGGACCGTCTTGGTCCAAGGCCCTCAGGCCAACCTTCACCTCTTCGATAGACGCTTCCCACGCCTCATCAACTTCCTTTCCTCTCCTGCTGTGCCCCCTCCTCTGTCCTCGACTAACTTGCCTCTTACCTCCCTCCCCACCCCATCTCGTGCTCCTTCTTCACCTCCACAGGGCGTACCTCTGATCT
Organism: Ambystoma mexicanum; assembly: GCF_040938575.1. Taxonomy (NCBI): domain Eukaryota; kingdom Metazoa; phylum Chordata; class Amphibia; order Caudata; family Ambystomatidae; genus Ambystoma; species Ambystoma mexicanum. The sequence continues at coordinate 768,165,539 of NC_090941.1, forward strand.
GTACCCCTCCCCGGAAGTCCTTCAAAGATGGCAAACTTCTCCACATTGCCACTCTTAACTCTCGCTCTGCCGTCAAACATTCCTCTGATATCTGCCGCCTTCTTGAGGAACTTGACCTTGACGTACTTGGTCTCACTGAGACATGGTTCAAGGCCGGCTCTGTCACCAGCTTTGACGCACTCCTACCCGACGGTTACAAGATCCTCTCTGTGCCCAGGCCCAACCGAGTGGGGGGAGGTGTGGCCCTTATCTTCCCTGAGTGGATTCCTGCCACTGTTACTCCCACGCAGACCTACTCCTCTTTTGAATGTCTTGTCTGCCGACTCTCTCTCTCTCCTAGCCATTACCTTACCGTGGCTACTATCTAACGGCCACCTGGTCAAATTTCCTCCTTCCTCTCCGAGTGGGCTGACCTCTCCTCCTCACTCCTGTCCTGTGTGTTTTGCCATTGTGTGGTCTTTGAAGAAGTTTAGACCATACTTGTATGGATCTACTTTTGTAATTCAAACAGACCACCAACCCTTGAGATGGTTAATACAGATGAAGAGGGAGAATCCTAAATTGTTAAGAAGGTCAATCAGCCTACAGGGGTTTGATTTAACCATAAAACACAGGTCAGGGTGCATTCACCAAAATGCTGATGGTCTCTCCAAAAAGTATGACCGACTGGAGTAAGGAGATTCATCCAGGGGTGGATTAAATCCTCCTGTTCCTTAGTCTGGGGGATGAGTGTTAGGGAGAATTCTCAGAAATGTGCTAATTCCCTCTACCTTAGAGACCCCCAACAACTTTGCTGGATTTTGAGGACTTGATGTTTTTAACCTGGAGAGAGTGAGACCTTTCTTCCCACTGTCTCATGTGTTTTAATGGGATTTTGTACACTGTGTTTCTTTTGGTTGTGGAGTCTAACAAACTCCATAGACATCATCTTTTACATTGTGTTTGAAATTGACTTTACTTACAGTTGTAACTTTCGATCCAGTACACACATTCGTACAATAGGGTGCTGAGGAGGTTACTTAGTATCCCCTTTGTCTAGATTCCCATGTAACACATTTATGTTACCCTTCCCTCACTGAATGGCTAGTGGCAGTGGTTTAATTTTTCCTACCATTATGGGATTTTACCGTGAGCTGCGTTCACAGCCATGGTAAGGCACCCATTGGTGCCATTTTTGTCAAAATGGCCCCGGTTTTCTTTTTTCACCATTTCTTCATGGAAAGGTCCTTCTTGAGATTTACTCTGTGCGCCAAACCTTTTTTGTTCCCTTTGTTTGTTTTGTTTGTTTTGTCTTTGGCGGGCTTCACGAGTGAAACCTCCCTCTGGCTCCAGGGTGTCTGGCGGGGACAGGAAGCGAGGGAGATGCCCGAAACTCCCTGTGCTTAGTCTCGTAGGAGACAGGAATGCACTCTTAAGTGATTGTGTGGCTTGCTGTCCGGCAAAGACAGCCACCCTGCTGGGTGAATGACAGCTGGGCTGGAATGAATGGGAGCAAGCTGCATAAAAGATGAGGCTTTTTGGATTGGAAGGCAGAGTCGACCACTGGACAAAGGAATCCGAAGAAGAACTTGAAGAGGAAGCCTGCTGCAACTCCTGGACCATTGGTTTGCCCAGTTAAGCCCTGCTGATGTGCTCAAACTCCAAATTCGTATCGACAGAGAAGCTCCTGCAAGGACGACTTCTCCCTTTGAGCTGGTGGGGCCAATGAACTCCAAAGTAAGCCAGCTGGTCGAGTATCCACTGCAGTCGATGCTGGAACCTTATAGCCAGGGAGAGGAGCACCAGTTCATGTGCGTTGCTTTTAAGCTGGCCAAGAGCTCCAGGAAGATCATCCGGACCGCCAGGAAGTAGGAATCCCTCAACAGAGTGCGTGACCCCAGAAGCAAGGAAAGCCCATCTCAACAGCCAGGAACCGCACTGTTGCTATTTGTGGTAGACGCGAGGAGCTGAAACACTGAACCGCCACTTGTTTGAAGTTTGCTGGTTGCAAGCTGTGACCATCCCATTGCAGTGCAGGAGTCCCCAGAAGTCCTCCCTCTTGTCCCCATGACTGAGGCCCAGAAACAGCGAGATTTGCAGAGCTGCACAGGAACAGAAGTCATCTGCTGCCCTTTTCTTCAACCTAAAGGTACTATAAAGTCTAAGAGAATGTACCTCTTGTTGTGTAGCCACTTGTCTTTGTTGGAGACTTGCTTGGTTGCATGTGTAGAGTTGCTGTCAGCTTCTTTACTTCATAAGCCTAATCAGCTTGTGGCCCTACTTTGATTTTCTTCTATTCTACCAAGACTTGTCTAACATTGGAAAAGACTTTCAACTTTCCTGTAAGAAGTGCTTCAGTCCACCTTGACTTTTGCTAACTTAACATTGGCAGGCCTAGGCTCCCTGAATGACTCTTCTCTCTTCTGCTTATGTGTTCCGCCTTCCTCCCATGAAAGGGTTAACTGACTTTGCATTGAGGGGTTGTATTGAAAGTACTTACCTACTTGAGAATAACTGTGTGAATACTTGTTTTATTCTTAACTCTCTTCTCTTGAACACTACTCCCAAGAATATTTTAAATGCAACAGTAATATATTAATGCCAACAGCACCCTAGCTATTGAGGTCACCTGAGGGTGTAGGAAGTGCCTGTGTGTCATGCCAAATGGATATTTGCTGATTTAGACTACTAAGAGTGTGTTTTTTTGGAGTGTTTTTGTGTGTTGTTTTATATTGCTCCCTTCTGAAGAAGGCTTATTCTAACTGACTGATGAATAAATTAATAATTGTTTTATCAACAAACCTTGTGTGCAAGAGTTTATTTGAATACTTGTCACTGTGAATCTCTGTGTAACTCTCCTACATCTCACATTGACCCCTCTTGAGATAAGCCCTACTGCTCCACACGCTACCAACCTGTGTAGTGAAGACTTATACAAAAGGTTGGGTTTCTATTGCCAGGAGGTCAGGGTTGTTGTAGTACACCCAAAGGGTACTGCATACAATATTGCCTAATATAGCTCCTCACTGCCTCGTGCTCTCTGTGTCCTATGCACAAACCTAAGGGCCACATCACCACTTTGCCAACCACGTAATGCTAAGAAATCAAATACCGTTCACACAATGTTACATCCCGTTACTCCCAAAATGCACAAACCCCAACACAAACCACACAGCGCTCTTCCTGACTCCAGGCAGAGTATACCACTATTCTCTTGTGATCGACCTCTACCCGCTGGGTCACCTCACGTGGAAAAATTCTCACTCCAGGAGACTTAACTAGTCGACTCACCTTCCGCAATCTAGGCCAGCTCCCTTGCTAAACCTTACAGGGATACTGTCATCTATGACCCAAGCTAAAACACCCAACCCACAGGAAATCCACTATTAACATACTTCTGTTATCCGTTCCTTCGAGTCATTGGTCTAGGTTATTCACCAGAAACGTTTACCTCTAAACTCGAATGTGCCCCATACACAAACAATGACATCTATCTCTGCTCCTGCCCCTACTAACTTTGACAATGCTAGAAAATACTTTTACAATACTTGACAATACTAACGATACTCCACATTACTCAATACCCACCCCACACCCCCAGTTGCTGTGTGACTGGGTCAATACTTACACTCCGTGGTCTGCTGGTGCTGCTCGGCTGCCATGTCCTACAAAGGTGCCACTATCCCCTTCAGGTCTGCCTGGATGTCTCACAGACTTCGGTCAGGATATTCTCCAAGCTGGCTCCTGACGGCCTTTCCATGGGTACATGTTCCCCATCTTTCTTGAAATATGCAAGGTTCCTACAGCCTCTCAAGTTCCACGGCAGAGGAGACAGCTTTGTGCTGGGCTGGCCCAGCCAACCATCAGCTCTGCTACCAACTTGTTAGGTAGGACTCCCAGGTATGCCAGAGTGATGCTGGGGGTCCACAGACTCGGAGGGCCTAACTCCCTCCCCAGAATAAATGTAGGACTCTGTCAGACAGCAAGTACAAACTTTGTTTTATTGCAAATAAAACCACGAGGGATCAGTACACAAACAGAAAGCTTCACGCACAGCTCCAGTTTCACAGCTCACAGGTCAGTTTTCTATGACTCGGCGTCATCACCTGGGCCCTTCTTCAGAAAACTTATCATGTGAGGGATTGGATATTGAGAGTCTAATAACCTATATGGTCATCTATAGCTTTTATTCTACTGGCTCTTACATGTCAGGTGGCTGGCCTGTCCCGTCCCGAAAAACTATTCTATTGCATTGTTGCAGAGTAATGGGTTTACTATTGGTTCTTGCCCCTTGCCATCCACCCCTAGGATTCTAAACTGTGATTGGTTAGAGCTGATGTCCCCAGGACTGGGACCCGATCGAATTCTCAGCTCGCTGTGCACCTCTTCACGGTGCCGTGAACAAGTATGTTGTGGGATGTATTGACCCACTCTGCTATACTATGCGGCATCGCTCTGTTATCTATGGTGCAAGAAACAGCAAAACATTTGTGCGTGCCAAAACTTCTAAAACCACATTTTTCAACACACAAAAAAATGGCTGCACAACCTGCCACCCATGGTGCAAGTGTGGTGGAAAAGAGCACACGCCGCAGAAAAAGGGCCAGTGGGCTCCATGACAACCAAACATAGAGTCCAGAGGGAAAAACAGCGCTTTGCAAGTGAAATTTCAAAATTTGCTTGTAAATGACATTCACTTTGCTGCTAAAACTCCAAAATGCTTGTACACAACACTTCTCAACACTCAAAATATTGCTTGGTGCTAAAATTCATTTAACCTAATGAAGCACTGTGAATGTACAACGTCCTGAAATGTTAAGAGCAAAACCTCCTCAGCAAAACTGGATTGCCATGAATGACAGTTCCTGTCAAAAATCTGAGTGCAGCACACTGGGCTACCTGTGAATGACAGCTCCTGTCAAATGGGCTCTCCTGATTTAAACTAAAAGTCTGCGGATTAGCAAATATTTTATTTTATTTTAATTTTTATTTTTTTTTATTTTCATTTTTTACATTTGTAGAGCGCACTGCAACCCATAGGCATTGAGGCGCTTTTCAAGAAAGTGTACGTAGGCAAGATTACATTACATTCAGACGGTAGTTACTTGGCTACAGCATAAGCATGAGTTACAAGATACAGTTTAGGATGTTAATCTTTGGTTATAGTAGTGTAAAAAGTAAGAAGCTGAGGAGTAGGTAGAAGCAATTAGGCAAATCGACCTGTTTTGATGGCTTTGCGGAATGCTGGGTGGGAGTCAATTCCCCTGATGTACGAGGTTAGGGCGTTCCAATGGGTAGCCGCAATGGCTGGGAAGCTTGAGCCCCCTGCTCGCACTCTGCGAGTTAGGGGCTTAGTGATCATGTTGGTATAGGCTAGTCTTGAAGACCTATCAGTGGTGGGAATGACTATGCGCTGGGCAAGGTAGGGGGGTGCCAGGTCATGGAGGCATCTGTGGGAGAGGGACAGGATTTTGAATATGATTCTCTGTTTAACGGGAAGCCAATGGACCTGTCTTCTCAGGTCTGATATGTGTTCCTTTCTAGCGAATCCTGTGTCAGCCCTGAGGGCATTGTTCTGGACAAGTTGGAGTTTGCCAATGTTTTTGCATGAAGTCCCACCAAGGAGAGCATTGCAATAGTCCAGTCTTGATCCGATGGTAGCCCTGGCAATGGTGAGGCAATTCTGTGTGGTTAGGAAGGGTCTTACTGCATTGAGCAGTTTAGCGTAATAGGCTGATGAGCAGGCAATGGCGTTGACCTGCCTGTTCATGGTGAGGTTGGAGTCTAGTTATACTCCCAAGGTTTTGACTGTATGGGACACAGCTATAGGTATATTGTCGATGGTGAAGGAGAAGTAGTTCTTGTCAAGGTTACCCTGGATGATAGGTGATCCGATCAGCAGAAGCTCAGTTTTGTCGCTGTTGAGACACAGCCAATTTTCAGCCATCCATGCTTGGATGGTGCTATAGATGGAGTTAAGGGTGGTCTTGTCTGTCTCGTAGTCACCCGAGAGGGGGATGAGCACCTGGGTGTCATCAGCATAGTTGGTGTATGAGATGCCCAGGGAGTCAAGAAGGTTGAAAAGGGGTCTGGTGAATAGGTTGTAGAGGGTGGGCGCAATGCAGGAGCCCTGCGGCACTCCACATGCAATGTGACTAGGGGAGGCACAGGCAGAGTCTGAAAAAACTTTCATGGTCCTTTCCTGTAGAAACTAGGTGATCCACTCACATTCTTTGGGGGAGAAGTTGGCTGCAATAGATAGGTAGTGGCAAAGGGTATTGTGGTCCACGAGGTCAAATGCGGCCGATAGGTCAAGGAACAGCAAGAGCGTGGGTTTGCCAGCATCTCTGATGTCCTCCATTTGATTTTTTAAGTCAAGGAGGACAGTTTCGGTCCCATGTCGTGGTCTGAAGCAAGACTGCTGAAGGCCAAGAAGGTGGTGGTCCTCAAGGAATTTTTGGACTTGCAAGTAGGCTGCTTTGTTCAGAATTTTGAGCAGGAAGGGGACAGTGGTGATAGGTCTGCAGTTCCCTGGTGCCGATGGGTCAAGGGATGGATTTTTGAGGAGAGGTCGTACCCAGGCCTCCTTGAGGTCAGTTGGGACATGACCAGACTGAAAAGAAGCATAAATGAATGCTGTCAGAAAGGGGGCAAGGTTCGAGACACAGTCTTTGATGAGCTGAGCAGGGAAAATGTCGCCCTTACAGTTAGAGGGTATGATGGATTTTAGAAGAGAGATGACTTCGGATTCAGTCATATCCTTGAAATTGAATATCGGGGAGGAGTTGATTTTAATGTCCTTTTCCTGGTTACTATTCTGCAAGGCAATTAGGAGAGTGAGGGCCTTTTGGTGGTTTAGGATTTTAGTTTGCAGGTTGTTGAGTTTGTTGAGCATGGCCGACTGGATGTTATTGCACCAGTTTTCATCCTTCAGGATGGTCTGTAGTGGGGTGGATGGAGTTTCCAGCTCCCTAAAGATGGCAAATATTTCTTTGGTGCCTGATTTCGCATTGGCTATCCGAGTATTGAAGGAATTGGCTTTTGTGATGATTATACCTGATTTGTATTCTTTAGAGATGGCTTTGAAGGCTAGTCTGGTTGTCTCATTAGGTTTTGCTTTCCAATTTGCAAGGGCGGCTCGTTTTTCAGCACGCAACTGGAGGAGTTCCTTTGAGAACCAAGCATTCGGGTGCTTGGTTATTTTGGCTTTCCTAAGGCTGAGGGGGGCGATAGAGTCAACAGCATGGGTGATTGCACGTTTGAATGCTTTTGCAAGAGTTTCAGGGTCTTGTGGAAAGGGGGCCTGGAGGGCGGGCACTTTGAGGAAAGGGGTGATCCTTTCCACCGTGAGTTGGCGCAAGCTTCAGGAGAAGCCTTGAGGAAGAGGGATGGATGGGTTGGAAGGCTCTTTCGAGATGTTAATGTCAAATTGAATGTAGTGGTTGTCAGACCAAGGGATGGGCGTATAAATATAAAAGGATTGTTGCTGAAAGAAACACAGATTTCAGTTGTTCTTGATCCCACAGGTTTAAATCTAAGAAAGTAATTTATCTATGTCATTTGATTTAACAAGTTTGTTTTCTGCTGGATTTTAAGTCAAGAAAACAAGAATAAATTATCCAGGCTGGGTATGCAAGAAGTGGAAAAACAGGTTTCCCCCAAGGGGAGGGCATTCCTCTCAGCAGATATGATAATTGTGTGGTAAGACAGACTTTTGTCTGCAGCCAGAGACTGAACAATGGCAGATTCTCCAGGCCAGGAAATGGACGTGTGAAGAGGTCGTAAACTTGGCTTGCAGAAGGTTCCCAAAGGTGGGGGTTACTCCTTGAGCTCCAGGGAGAGACAAAAGGCGGACCATTTGCTGCTAAGAACATGTAATGAACAATTTTTAGAGACTCATAACTTGCTATCAGAAATGGTGAAAAATGTCAAAAGGACAGATTTGTTAGTCTAATTGTTGGCTTTACATTTCAATATGTATTGGAACTGTGTAGCATATTTTGAACAGGAATGGCGATATATGTTATTTTATGGGAACTGTATTTATGCTAGAATTGTTAAACTTTACAGACACATCCCTATGGTAAACACACATATTTGTGGACATTTGGAGAAAGGTTGAAAATAGTTTTCATGAAGAAATGGACAAAATGCTGCAAAAAGGCAAAACAAAATCTCACAACTGCAGGATTTTGAAGAACAGATACTCCATAAAATATGGAATCCTTGCATGTAATTTTCATAGAGGTTACAAATGTATAAATATGTACTTAGGACAAAATTCGATTTTGATACTAGTGGCCAGGGGAAGTTTCTAACGATTGTAAAAGCCAAACCATATATGTGACATCATCCATCCTTGAGCCAATCACTCGGGTGCAAAGCGGAGATGAGGTTCTGATCCAATCCCCATCCACAGGGGCGTGTTTAGTTAAGCCAGCTCATACACCCATTTTTGTGATGTCATTTGAAAGGATAAATAGAGGCAGCTGACAAAACATAGGGACTCACTCACTCTTCTGATTCCAGCGAAGCAATCTGATCCAGCAGTCAACATCCAGCCTTCAACATCCTTCAAGAGCCAAATGCCAAGGACCAGGCCAAGTAGTAGCTGAACCATTTTCAGTAAGGCCTCAATCCTCAAAATAATCCTTACAACCCGGTGAAGCGCTGTGGTGTGAGAAAGCATCCTGAAACTTGCAGCCTGAAACTATCTGGCTTGCTACCATAATGCTTGGCTGATGAACTCACCATCCCGCTGATTTGAAATACCCAGAAGCAAGAAGGGCAGATCCTGTGCAGTTCCGATGACCGGCCTAGCTGATCCAGTCCTGCACCTGATGTGCTGTCTTTCCTTGATAGATCCAATCCATTGACCAGAACTGTGGCTGTCCAAAAATCTTAAAATCCCAGTGGATTGTGAGTATTATTAGGACGCTACAGAATTATTGTATACCTTGCATTATCTTGTTCCATTTTGATCTCTGAACTAGCCCTACTTTCCCAGCCAGTAACAGTGTAGACATCTTTAGTGCTATCTTTTTCTGTCTAGTTGCTAAAGCGCCATTTTCATAGTTATCTTTATTTGTGTAGCTCTGATCCATAAATCCCACTTTGAATTTTTTCGGACTGGTACCGCCGGGGAAGATGATGGGGATCTGTCACTGAAGTCATGAATCAGTCACAGAGCTTACTTCGTCCCGACTTGGTTGCCTAGTCTGAACTCTTTAGCCTTGAATGAAAGAATAAGCCATATTTTCTGATTCTAAACTGAAGTCCAGGTTCAAATTTGTGTCTTTATTTAAAAACGCCTCTCACTAAAACCTCTATAACTCCCTCAGTTTTTAAGATAGAAGCAACATTTCTACTCCCACGTGCACCTAACATCCTTAGCTACCTCTACAACTCAAAATTGTGAAACAGTGTGATTGACCCATTATATAAAAAATCACATAAGTAAAATGTTGTCGCAAATTGACATTTGGAAAAGTTTTACATATGTGAATTACCTTTAAATAATTTCCCACTTGGCCTTTGAGATCCCAACTGTTTCCATTTGATTAAATCAGTGCTTGTATTTGCTTGCATCTGTTCAAAGCAGCTTCCTTAGGAATTTATAATAATTTAAGCATTTTGAACATATTTTGTGTTTTTGCTCAGCCAATTCAAAGCCATGCTTACAGTTGAAAAGTCAAATCCGTTTTTCTCTTCTGTTTAAGGGGGGAAGGTGGGAGTGATATTCTGTTTGGTCTGTATTATTCCTGAATACCTGCTCTCTCCCCACATCTATTTAAATTGCCTATTGGTGGGTTGAGGGATGTTGCAAGGGGAACCACTAACCACAGTGCTATCTGTTCCAAACCAATTCAGAAGTATTATTTTCTTTGCTGCATTTTTATGTGTTCATTACTTCATTCCTAGTGCATTAAGGATATTATTCATTGTTCCTGTCACCCCATTGGTGATTGTTGTTACCTATTAAAAATATATTGTGATTTTAAATTCTAAATAAATAAACAAATAATTACCTTTGCAACTAGGCTGATTCCTGGTTCAGTGTAACCTGTGGGGTATTTTGAGGAGGATGTGACATGAGTGGTATATCATTCAGAATATTGAATTTATAGATAAAAATAAATAAGGGTTTGATTTGTGCACTACATGCTGGGCGAGACTTGGGTGTGTGCCTGATTGAAATCACTTACAATGTGTCTGTATTATAACTTGATAATACCACCTTTGCCTATGAGACCATGTTGCTTACGTTGCAACACTTGTCGCAACCTGCGTCTGGTTTGCCGGGATCAACACCCCTTTCCCACTGCGGATGCCTGTCCATTGTCTGCCTCAGCTGCACCACATGTTTAGAGACCACAAATTTGAGTTCTGCAGCTCATAATTACTAGGATGTATACTGCTTTTCTGCAGATTGGAATGTATCCTCATATCTCTGACCTTGGCTGTGAGCTTGTCTTTGCACGTCTTGCTCTCTGCGAAGCCTGAATCAGCTTCTCCTCATCTCATGCTCTGTGGCTTGAGGCATGCTGTAATTTTCCTAAACCTTATAATGCATATTTTTACATTGTCCATGTTGTGCTGAGATTTGGTCATGGGTTAGCTATACGTGGTTAGATCAGGTTCCATATATACTCCTGTATATACACGCAAATGTTGGCTTCAAGCAACAGCAAACTTGCTCAGGATCGCTTGTGCCTTGTGGTTCTGTGCTACTGCATTTGGCTAATGGCAAAAATAATTAAAGCATTGACAGTATGTATATGAGTCTATCCTATGGCTATAGAACTGTGCGCTCATGTTCTTCATGTATACGAATGTCTGATATGTGGTGCAGTGCAGACCGCACATGTGCTTCATGGCTAACTCTACTATGTCGTGATGTCACTAATGACGTCAGCACCATGGCTTCTTTGTGCTCAGCCAAGACAGTCCATACGGTTATTTCCGTCCACGATCTCTGTTTCTTCTCCTATATCTGTGAAGATATGTATAGGATTCGGTCTGTATGGCTGGCTAAGAGTATACCTTGCATGCGCGACCCGTCCAACATAAGATGAATGGTGGCAAGCGTTTCTAGCTCTTTGTCCATGAACTTGGGGGCACAGAGGGGTGGTCTCGGGACCCCCACTTCAAAACAAAAACATTCCTACTAGGTCTTGAGACATTTGGATTGTGCAAGTGCTGAAAATAAGAATGAATGTGGAGGCCGAGGAAGGGACAAGTAGGATGGGGATGAACAGGGGACAAGAAAAACAAAATGGTATGGATGGATTCCTGCAGGACTCCACAGATGATGGGTAAAGTTGGTGATCTCAAGGAATCCATTTATTTGAACTGGTGGCAATTAGCAAAGTAAGAGCTGAACAGCTGAACCATATGAGGATGTAACTCCCTGACCCCCATGCAGAGATATAGATTGTCGGTGAGTGTATGGCTTTCTACTGTGTCGAATGCCTCTGAGAGGTCTTGGAGAGCGAGGAGCAAGGATGGTCTTCAACAAGGATTTTAAGGGAATCGTCAGTCAAGTTGCTTTCTCAAGGCTCTTAACTAGGAAGGACAGGTGGCTGATGGGGCAGTAGTTGCAGTGGTCATCAGGGCCCAGTGTTGGTTTCTTGGGCATTGAGTGGATTTGGCCGGTGTAGACAATCAACATGAAGGTTGGTGAGCAGGTGCAAGTGGATTTAGGTCACTTTGCCTAAGCCACACCCACCTGTCAATTACCTAAACTGTTGGTGCATTCCTATTTTGCTGCCCATTTTCCCTACTTAAGCAGCCCTCCAGACTCTTTTCCTTTGCAGTTGGTGAGCAGGTGCAAGTGGATCTAGATCACCTGACCTAAGCCCCACCCAGCAGTTCCAGATGGTTTCTGCTGGTCTCAGCTGGGGAAGCAATAAGCATGCAGCTGTCAACCTACTGTGACCAACCAGGTAGGTGTTTTGTGGTCAGGAGGGGCAGCAACCACTGCACCGCACTAAGTTGACCACCACTCAAATTATTCTGATTTCACTTACCGCACCACCGTTTAGCACCGCAGATAATTGTATTTTTTTAGCCACCCCTGACATTTCCCTAGTAAAGTCACATTTGCATTGCTGCTGTGTTTATAACTAGGATGTTTCCCCTCTTTATAGGAAAGTCAAATCTGGGTGGTTTGTGCAGTGTGGTTACTGTTGTACTGTGAACTGTGTCCCATGAGGCTCGATCCAACTCTCTAGGTCCCCACACTGTGTAGGTATCTTAATACTGTTGTGTTTCTCCTGTCTGCTCCTCCTGTGTGTCCCCTACTGGGTGACCCTCGACCCCTACTGCGCTTCGTGCATTGTGCAGCACTGGGCTGAGTCTCTCCTTCTCTCTTTTGCACCCTCCTCCTCCTACTTTCCTCTTTGCACCCTCTATTGTGCTTCCCATCCCTCCCATATTTTCTAACTGCTACTCTATCTCCTATGCTATACCTCTCACTAAGTCTGGAAGGAAGAAGTTCAAGAGGGACATCCTGGTCTCCGAACTAGGGCTCACTATCACTGATACCTACATCAGTGCTTCCTCCAGAAAGACTCTCACCAACATCCTCTTTCTCGTTACCTCACCAGATCCATGAACTCCTCATATGGTCTTGGTTCTCTCTCTTATCTCTACCTCTCCCATTAATGGTGGCACTCATTGGGAGGTCCTTCATTCATGTCTATCTGAATGGCACCATCTTGGTCCAGGGTCCTCAGCCCAATCGCCTCCTTTTTGATATTTATCTCCCACATCTTATCAACTTAGTTCCTTCTCCTGCTACTCCTACCTGCACCTTTCTGGCTACTCTACCACCTCCTGCCTCCAAAGCCTCTCTGGTACCTCCCTCCACCTCTCTGGCTTCAAACCCACCTCCTGCTACCACCTCTGCCCTCTCTCAGGTCCCTCTATCACTTCCACTGGGTGTTCCTTAAACCTGCGTCCCACCCCGGAAGACTTTCAAATGTGGAAACTTGCTCCACGTCACTACTCTTGCTCTGCTGTCAAACACTCCTCTCATATCTGCCACCTCCTCGAAGAACTTCACCTGGATGTCATTGCTCTCAACAGGATATGGTTCACTGTCATGAGTTTTGGTATTTGCCTCCCTGATGGCTACAAGATTCTCTCCGAGCCCAGAACCAAATCGAGCCAGAGGTGGAGTAGCTCTAAACTTTCTGGAGTGGGTCCCTATTTTGTCATTCCTATGCAGGCTTACTCCTCATTTGAATGCCTGGTCTGCAGGCTCTTTATCTCTCCTGTCCTCTGACTGTGGCCATCATCTACAGGCCTCCTGGTCAGGTTGCCCTCTTCCTCTCAGAGTGGGCTGACCTCTCCCCCTCTCTCCTTTCCACTACCTCTCAAATTCTCCTAGGAGACATCAACATCTACCTGAAAGCTTCTAATCCCTCTGATGGGCTCTTCTGCAACCTCTGCGACACTCTCTTTTTTTCCAATCTACCCTCTGGTCTGGCACACTCTGCCAGACACCCCTTAGAAGTTCTCATCTCTTCAGACATCCCCCTCTGTAATCCTCTCACCACTCCTCTCTCATGGACTGACCACATTCTGCTGTCCTGTCACTTGAAACTCTCTTTCCTTCAGGCAAAGCCTGACCCAGCACTGCCACCTACCTTCTCTGTCATTCGGCCCATGAAGTGTGTGTCAGTGGATGCATTTGCCTCTATTTTCTCTGTTCATCCTACTCTGTGTGGCTGACTCACACTCTGACACAGCCCTATCTAACCTGCATCTTTCTATCTCCAACGCTCTGGACATCCTTGCCCCTGTCATGAGAATCCCCCTCAAGCATACCTCCAAGTGCAATTCTTGGTATGACCCCGACCTTACCACCCTGAGAGGCAAGTGCAGAATGGCTGAGAGGAAGTGGAGGGCTTCAGGCACATCCTCTGACAAAATGGCCAGCCACCTGATCCAAAAGCAATACAGACTCTCTGCCGTGTCCAAGAAGAGAGTCCACATCCAACCCTGCATCTCTTCAGCCTCTAACAACACAGCCAAACTCTTTAAAATCTGCAAGGAGCTGGCCAATCCTCCTACAGTCTCTACCTCTCTTGTTTCCCCCAGGGTCTCTGCATGGCTCAGGCTTCTCACTTCACCACTAAAACCCAGGACATCATGTCCTTGCTCTCCTCTTCCTTCCCCTCTACCTCTCTCTGACCCCCTCTGGCTGCTTGTCCCTCTCCTCCTCCTTTTTCCTCTTTCTCTCTGACAACACCTGACAATGTTTCTTGACACGTCTGATCCATGAAAGTGTTGGCCAAACAGGTGTTCCGCTGCTCCTCCAGAACCATCAAGGACCACACTGATACCATTGCTCCAGCCTTGGCTGATTTCTAAAATCACTCTTTTGCCACTGGATCCTTCACTCTCTCCTCAAGCACTCCCTTGTACAACCCCCCTGTAAACAGCCTTCTGCCGACCCCAGCTGTCTGGCAAAATATCACCCGATCTCCATCACTCCTTTCCTGGGAAACTCCTGGAAAAGCTAGCTATCTCACATCTTACTCTCCACACTGAATCTGTTGGTGTTCTCCATGATCATCAGTCTGGCTTCAGAGCAGCCAGAGGCATGGAAACTGCTCCCCTCAACACCCGTGAAGATCTGCTCTCTAATCTGGATTCCAGCCTTCTTTCTTTCATCATCCTCTTTGACCTTTCCTCTGCTTTTGACATGGTCAATCACACCATCCTGATCAATCGACTCCACTAGAACCTGGGCATCATGGATCAGGCTCTGGAGTGATTGACCTCCTTCCTCCTAGACTGACCCTCCCAGGTCCAACATAGGTCCTTTCTCTCCACCACCTCTCTCTCGACATGTGGTGTTCCACAGTGTTCTATCCTCTTACCCTGGCTCTTTAATGTCTACTCGGCCCCTTTGTCCCACATGATCTCTACCTTATCTTCTAACATTCAGTGTTTTAGGGATGACAATCAGCTCTCTTTCAGGCTCCCCTCAGCCTCCTCTCTCGCTCACTCCTTAATGTCTATCTGCGATTCAGGATTGATGCAACTCCAACAAACTCTTTCTTAACGCCAGTAAGACGGAGATCCTTCTCATTGGGACCCCTCCTCTCGCTTTCCCTCTCCCACTATGGCCAGCCTCCTCGGGCCCTCTTTCTGTACCTTCCTGTGAGACCAAAAACCTTGGTGTCATCTTCAATTCCTCTCTCTCCTTCTCTCCTCACATCACAGACTTTGCCAAGAAGGTCCACTACCAGCTTCACCTCCTCAGAGGTATTCTTTATTTTCTTACTTTCCCCCAGAAGCTCACTGTCCCCAGAGCTCTGGTTCCCTCTAGGCTGGACTACTGCAACAGTCTCTTTCTCAATCTGCCTTCCGCTACTCTCCGCCCTCTGCAACTAATCCATAACAGGACTGCGGGACTTAACCTTGGCATCAAGCCCAGGGACCATATCTCTCCAGCTCTGACATCTCTCCACAGGCTCCAGGTGGCTGCAACAATCAAGTTCAAGACCCACTGCATTGTCCACAAGGCTTTCCGGGGCTGTGGCCCGCACTACATCCAACACTCTCTTCCAAGATACCTTAATTCTCGAGTCCTTCGCTCAGCTACCTCCAACTCTCTGAGGGTCAGATGCTTCTCCAGGCACAGTGGGGGTAGATCTCTCACCTCTGCTGGTGCCACACTCTAGAATGGCCTCCCTTCCCCTTTTGAGCCGGACCACCTGAACTTCTGGAAGCTGCTCAAGGCCTTCCCTTTCTCCTCTGCTTTCTCTCCCTCTCTCCCCTGCTGACCTACCTGTCTGCTGTGGCGACTGGTTTCTTGACTACCCCCAGAGTGTCATTGGGTACCATGCTCCTCCATGATCAGTCTTCCCTGCACTGCCTCCAGGCCTACCGCGCACTTAGGGGCTGTAACTGTTACCTCTACAGCCCCCTGCCTCCTTGCACTTATCCAGGGATGTGCTGCCCTGGCTGCACTCATCCAGAGCAATGCTGCCCTGATAGCACTTCCCCTTTCCCTGGTACTTCCCCCTCTCCCGCCCCCCTGCACCTTTGTGCTGTCACACTTGCATGATCTGAATGACACAAGGCCTAGTAAGATTGTTTGTCATGTCCTCCCTCTGTTTCCTCCCCTTGTCTTGTCACCCCTAGAAACACTTGTGTACAGGCTTGTTATAAATGACATGACACATATCATATCAAGGTGCCTTGAGTTAGGGAGATGTTGATGATTGGGACTTATAAGAGGAGGGCTTCAGTCAGAAGCTCCTTGGTACGGAGGCCGGGACATTGTCGTCCGTGTATAATGTGGCATTGAGGGATGGTAGAGTGCCAATGAGGTCTTCCACAGCGAGTGCCTTGAAAGTTGTCCAGATAGTTGTGGTTTTGCACGATGGGATGTGCAGTTTGCTGTCAGTTGAAGAGTTGGTGTCCTTGTGTTTGCATATTATGCTAATCTTTTTGACGGTAGTGGATTTTTCAATGGAGTGCAGTACAGGTTGGTTGGGCAGAGGGTTGATGCAGTGCTAGAAGGCTTTAAAGAGGGTCCTGCTCTCATTGTTGCCCTTGGCTATGGTGTAGTAGTAGTTGTTGACCTTGTCAGTGGTGAACATTCATCTACGTGTAGCATCAAGCTCCTTGAGCTGGGTGAGGTTGGATGCAGTACAGGATTTTTTCATTTTCGGATGATACATTTGCTAAAGCTGAGTTCTTGGGTTTACCAGGGTCTGGAAGGTTTAGGCCTGAGGTTGTACTGGTAAATGGCGGTTGATGTTTGTTGTGAGGGTGGTGTTAAGTTCATGGAGAATTGAGATGCAGTCCTGGTTTGTCAGAGGTATATTAGCCCATGTGAGGTGGAGCATGGCAAGGCCTTCTGTGTGAGCCTCCATTGGGAAGTGCTTGAATGAACTGTAAAGGATTTCCTCTGGGTTTGCTTGATTGTTGTGACAAATGTCAAAGGGGATTGCCATATTGGCTGCCTAATTAACATGCATTAAACTTCAGAGGTAATTTAAAGGTGGAGGTAAATGCAAAAAGGTGTCACAAATCAAGGCACAGGTGCACCAGATCCACTCAGGTGGAGTATAAAAGGCCCACCTCCACCCGCAACACACATCCAAGAAACATTCAGCCACAAGCAGACGTAGATTAGGGGCGCCACAACCTTCTACTTTTCATTGAGCTACAGCAGCAAGCCGGACCACAGCAGGGAAAGAGACAGGTGCAAACATTGCATAGGGGATGCATGCAGCGAACAGCACCAATCCCGCATGTCCGACCATCCCCATGGACACTCACAGGCATGTAATTAGTCACCTCATACAGACTGGACCATCCAACCATCGCAGACCTACTCACCCTGACACAGGCACAACTGCCATTTCCATCAGAACAGCCATCCCCGCCAGCTGAAGCTTGTGTCGGTCCTACATTTCTGTGGCACAGGTGCCTTCCAGCACACAGAAGGGGCACTGCATGGAATGTCTCAGGCCACATTTTCTAAGGTGATGGACCAAGTCCTGGATGCCCTAATGATGCATACAAACCAGCACATCTCCAGGCCCATCACCCAGGCACAGGATAATGCAGAAATGCAAGGTTGTACAGCATTGCACTTTTGCCCAATACAATAGTGGTATTGGACTGCACCCATGTGGAGTTGGTATCACCCCAGGCAAGGAACAGGCATACTGCAACGGGAAACAATATTATTCCATGAACTTGCAGATGACCTGTGATGCCGATCTCACCATCAGTCACTGCTGTGCCTCATGTTCTGGTGCAAACATGATGCACTTATTTTGTGCAACATCACCCTGCCTGCGTACATGGAGAGGCACAGAGGACAGCACAGTAGCACTCAGGCCTGATTGGCAAAAATGCTCACCTGCACTTGGGACACATCAGTTGTAGTGAATTGAATGAACAGCAAGCACCATGATGCAACAACAATGACACCCATAATAGACCAGGCACCCTGACTGACCCACACCAGGACACAGACTTGACACATGTGATGAATCAGGGCACCCATCCATGCTACGAAGCACCATGCAATCATGTCAATGTACAAACAATGTAGGCATATCCATGTACCCTACATGGCCTATTGCCACACCATAGTTGACCAGTACATTGCCAATGTCACATCATTGACAGAGTACACATGACTGGCAACTCCCACCATGCATATGACTGCAAGCTGGCCATGTTGACCATGCCACAACAACCCCTATGCACACAAGGTGCCCTGTGCTCATCCAGCGAGACATGCACATACGAGTATGCATGTCATGACCATGCACTTGTTCCATGGTCAACACACTGCCATGTCTCGCACATGTCATTCATGTCTTGCAGGTGACACTGGATACCCGCAGTTGCCATGTCTAATGACCCCCATGTGAAACCCTGCCACTCCACAGGAGATAGCCTATAATGAAGCACAGAGGAGAACCGGATCTTGCATTGAGAGGACATTTGGCCTTTTTAAATTATGGTTCAGGTGCCTACATTGCACAGGCATTGCTCTGATGTACAACCCCCAAAAAAGTAGTCAAAATCATAGTGGTCTGCACCATGCTGCACAACATGTGCATACGCAGAAGTTTGGCAAATCCTGCAGATGAGGACAATGACCCCCCAGCTCTGATGAGAAAGAGGGTGGAGGAGTTGACAGGGCACCTCAGGCCCTATGTGGTTTAGCCACGGAAGGATAGATGGTCCACCATGAGCTCATAGAATTTAGTTTTTGACACCAGAGACATGAGACCCATACATGCAATGAATGCATCTGTCTAAATTGCATTTAATTGATACTACCAACATGAAGACGATTCTAGTGTGTTTAATATGGACAATAAGGCAACAACATCCCCTGCTACAACCCCCACCCCCTAAAACAACCACCACCCCCTAAAATAACCACCACCCCAAAGCCCCAACCCCAACAACAACCACACCCCACCACAACCCCTAACAACAACTACCACTCGCATTATGATATGATATGATAGGTTATTTATAATGTGCTTAATACACAGAGGTTTCTAAGCGCAGAACTGGGGATTGAAACTTTGTTGCTCTGTGTCGTCTTGCTTCCAAGGCGAGCATGTTTCCCCTCAGCTATCTTCCTGAGACGCTTGCGCTTAGCCCCCTTGTTTGTTGGCCTGTCAGCATTTGCAGCACGCCATTGTGAGCGCCTACGCGGGGTGCTCTGCGTTGACTCCTCAGTAGGGGTAGCGGATTGTGAGCTCCCCTGCATGCTCCCCTGCAGATGCTCTAGGCTCAGATGTATGGCTTTGGCCATGGTCTCATGTGAGGAGGACATTAGTTTAGCCAGCTCCCAGACCCTCTGGCTGGTGAGACACAGGCTTGCATTGCCTGTGACAGTGGTCCTGCATAGACGGTCGATTGATCGTGCCAACTGCCTTGAGGACCCCTGGATGCAGTCAGACATGGACTCGACATGCCCCAAGTGCTCCTGTGCTATGTTGTGCATTTCTGCCTGCCTCTGACCCATCCGGTCCAGGTGGTCCCATATGGCCTAGAGTTAGCATTTGCACATGTTCCTTGTGCTGGCCACAGTGCAGAGCATCCCTGCCCTGATCGTCTGCTGAGTCCTCCGCATAGTGCAGGGCTTGGCAGAGATCACGCTGGGATCGTGGTGTGTGCAGTGGTGAGAGGCTGCGCAGGGGGAGGACTCAGGGGAAAAATTGCAGGCAGGGGAATGTAGGTGGCTGGATGCAGGGGAGGCACTGTCATACTGATCTACATCCATGCCTACTGTGGTCTGCTCAGATTGTTGGCTTTCATCGACAACCTGACCCACCTGTACGTCCGCAGTCGAGTCTGATGTGGCACTGTCCTTGACTCTTCTTTGTAGCACAGATTGCACACCTGGGTTCTGTGTTGGCCGTGTGGGCTTGCCCGTCTGGATGGCAGGAATGTCTGTCAGTGGCCTGGTACCTCTTCTTGGGTGGCACACTCCCACTCCCTGAACTGCCTGGCCTGGCTGCTTGCTGCCAGTGGATGTTGCTGGTGTCCTGGTGGTCCAGACTCCGGGGACATTTCCTGGATGTCTTGGATTCATGTTGGGACAAATTGGCACATGCGTTACCACATTTTTTCTGATGTGCTTTGCATAACAACATTCACTGTCACTTGTACATTGCCAACACTGTGTGTTGTGCATCCTGGGGGGTGCTGGCATCATCTGTCGGCCACTGTGTACATGGTATACATTGTGTATGGAATGGTCAGGTGTAGGTTGGCCTGTTAAATTTTGAGGTGCATCAAAAGGATTAGTTGGGCCATGGTCTGTCATGTGCAGTGGTGAGTCTGGACAGTTAGTGGCAGCTATTTGGTGAGGCAGTCAGGTGGGCGGAGTGCATTGGGTTGTGTGTGGGTCAGGTGAGCATGTTGTCAGATGTGTACTCTTCGGTGTGTCTGTACATGGGCCAAGGTAGCCGGGTTGCATGTGGCTGTGACGCAGCTAGCAACTGTTATGCATCCATGGGCAGGGACATGTTCCACGGTTGCATGGTGGCTATGTTGGCAGTGCATGGGTGTCATGTGAGGATGGGGTCCGATGGTCATTGGTTGCTGTCAATGGAGCCCGGTGCTTCACATGGGAGGTGATTGCTTTCTGCCTGCAGGGTTGTGCAGTCATCATTGCATGTGTCACTGTGGTACTCACCACATTCAGCTTGGCTGCTAGCTCCTAGCTCTGCCATACCCACACCCCGATCCTGACAATATGCAGTATCCCACTGACCATCTCCTCTCACGGTGTCAGTAGCAGGGGTTCTACTGTGCCACCTACAGTGGCAGTGGTCTCCCAGCGGTGATTGGCGATGAGGGTTCTGACCATGGACTTGAAGTCAGTCCACCTCTTCTTCATCTCCTCTACAGCACGCTGGACGTGGCCTACAGCCACCACCTTGTCCCGGATTTCTGACCATATGTAGTTTTTGCGCTGTTGGCTGGTCTTTCTGTGAGACGGGTCACTCATCTGAGTTGGCAACCACTTGCTCTGCCAACACGATGAGCTACTGCTCGCTGAATTTTGGCTTCGGCTGCCTCATACTGGGCACTCTGGATTTGCCCTTTCCTGTGGACATGTTTGGCCTTAGCTGGGTGTTTGGATGGCACTCCAATCTCAAGATATTTGATGGATTGCATTTTTCAAAATGGCCACCATGGAAGTTCCTTTTACAGCGATGACAAATTTCCGCTTGCGAAATTACCGCAGGTGGAATTTTTGCGGACCACCATGGTGTATTGCTCTCCCCAAAGTGCACGGAAAAACATAAATCACCAATGCAATTACAGAGCAAATACTTTGAACGCAGACAGATGCAATAACTCACAACCACACACTCTTAGAAGGTAATCAGCTCTTATACGGCTATTTATTCAAAGCTTAGAAGCAACCAATAATAACATAGAAATAACTCACAGAAGTAATATAGACATAAATCACAGAAGAAGTAAGAATTCAAAAGGAAATACATCACCGTGAGCGTAACAGGATTCCTCATCTCACCCAGAAGCGGCTGGAAGACCCCGGGAACAGCCAGGCCGAGAGCACCACAGCTCACAGGAGTGCCGGACGTAAGCGTCCTTCTCCGGCTGAAGTCTCACCTGACCACCTCCGGGTTTCCGCATATATACACACTCCACAAAGGGGAGTCATTTCTCGAACCTTCTGGAAATTGCACTTGCGCTGTTGATGAGCAGCCATCGGTTGCCAGCTGGGTCAATCGAGAGCTACCCTCAAGGAGCAGAGTGCCTCCCTCCTCCAAAAATACACTCCACGGAGAACAGTAACAAACCATAACAAAGTTAGCTTTCCCAGCAGAAATGTCCTTGACCGCATACCAGGTTTGGAAAGCTTGTTTTCCTCAGCACCTTGAATCTAACACTCAGCAAAATGTGTGCAGCTTTCCACTGCGGCATGAAGTAAATATCCATCATGGCTCCAAGCGCTCCCAGAATACACTGCGCACCAGCGCCATTTTAGTTCAAGCATAACACATGACGGTAATGGTAATTTTGCAAATTATAGATGGATTTACGTCATACCACAGGGTTTTCAGCGGTAACTCTGCAAGGTGTATTTACCGTAATCGCCATTACTGTGTGCCTGCGCCCACCAGGTCGTAATTAGTGGTAAATCCACCCGATGCATATCAGTAACAGTAAATCTGCATGGGAGGATTTACAGCCTATTTTCTGTCGAACCTGTATTGAGGCCCACTGTGTCCATTGCGAACAGTGGAAAGTGACAAGAAAGTTTCTTCAAAGAGCAAATGGTGCTGATGTCCAGTTGGGTGCATGGGCATGATGCCTTGTGAATGATGGCAAATCCCCTGTGATCTCGTTTGGATGATTTTGTTGCAGAATTCTGTATCCACTGTGGATGAGGACAACTAGGATGTGCGTGGCGGTGGATGCCATACAGGTCTCAATAATGAAAATGGTGTCTAAGTCACAAGTGATGATGAGGTCATCAATATCTGCTGAATGGTTGATTTTTGAGCGGACATTGGTGAGCATCAGTTCTCATATATTTATGGATGATGAAGTGCTGATGGGGTCTGTGGCAATGCAAGTGAGGTTGCTGCAATGAGGCGCTCATGATGTTGCTGATGAGTGCAATAGATTGCAATGATTGGTGATGGTAGAGATGGACTGTTGGACTGTTGGGAGAGAGTGGTAAAACACATATTTGATGGAGCTTACTGGATGTTAGACAAGCAGGATTTATGGTCCTGGGTCCTTTGGGTCCAAACAGGTGCAAACAAGATTTGGCCTTTTATTCATCTGCCCTTCACTTTCAGTTACTGTCAGGGGTTTATCTAGTTCTCAAAACATACATCTAATTGAAAAGGAATTGTTTTGTTTTTTTTAAAACTTTATTTACACAACATCCACAACAAATCCCAATACAATCAACGTATGTCAAATAACACATGAAAAAAAAACACAAGAAAAGCACAACATTTTACACAGTACTATGTACACAGCGAGATATACAATACCCTAAATCCCCAACATCTCAAATACATCTCTCAATTACCCCCCACCAAACAACTATAATGTCAATTTAAAACAACTGCAACAATCTACCCCATATTTTCTCAAACAAAGCCAATTTACCAAAAAGGGATTGTTATATTCATCTTTGAATTGTCTTTTAAAGGCACAGGCCCGAAGGGACCAACAGCTCCACGCATCTCTTTCAGTGAAGCACTAGCCTTAAACTACTGCCTTCAGAATACCTCTCAGGCAATCTGTTAATTTCTTTGGCAACATTTTTGCAGCAGGCTCTCTCTGGAAAATGCCTTCTTGAGGGGATTCTCAATAGCAACAAACAAAATAGAAAACAACTCAGCTCCTTTCTCGGCCAAACAAGCCACATTATCAGCAGATATTCCAGGAGTATTTCTATTTTCTTTGTGGGCTTAAATAACTGATACTTTACACCCATGCAGCATCATTCGATGCAACAGTTTCTCATTGAATGGATCTTCCATGGTTATTTTCAAATACTAGAACTCCAATTTGCTTTATGTTGATTGCTTAATTGTGCTTTGCCATGTGACAATGGCAGGTTTTTTCTCTCCACCCATTGAACTTCTAATCAATTTAGACGAATCCATGTGCCCACCATAATTTCGATTATGAACAGATCCTGTTATTAAGGTGTACATATTTAAAATAACACACAAAATGTGAATGCATAGACCTGCTGCATGTCCCAATTACTTTTAACATGAAAAGGTGTTATCAAATGTTATTAATAATTCACTTATGCTGCCATATTTTAAGCTAATTCATATTATGTGAAATGCTTCACTGAATTCAAATCTGTTCCGGTTCATTAACTAGACAAAGCACTCCCAAGTTATGAGTGATTAAGGTGATTTAATTTTTATGCAGTGAAATTAAATGTTGTAATAGTGTAAAAAATAAATACATCTGTGCATTATCTAATTCTATGAGAATTAATCATCAACTTGAAAGGCTAGGTCACGCCAAGTGAGATCCTGCGCTATACAATAGACACACACAGATAACATGTTTATGGCTGAGCCATAGGTTAAAAGGGTCAACGCTGCCTGGAAGCTACTCCCTTTGGCACATTGTGCTCTCAGGAACAGAGCCATTCCTTATGGCCAAACCTTGTCATAAACCTGGGGAAGACTACACAAATGAAGATGTTTTAATGCAAACCAGGCCTGTTTTTCTGTATTTGTTAGGGTTTGATGTATTTCTAAATAACCATATGTGTGTGCTCGGGTAGGTACACTGATTATTTACTGATTGATGATGTGTCTTTTGTTCGGGTCAGGTGGCTGAACTTTGGGCCTCTGGCCTTGAGAACAGGGTTTCATATGTACAGTCCAGACACACCTACATGTTAACAGTTTAACATGACATGCAAATAGCAAACAGAGCAATGGTGTATTTTCCACCTTCATTCCACAGTGGACAATGTTTTACAATATGTACACTGTCTATTTAATGTAAATAGACATTTGCACAGTTAAATGCAGTTATTAAGTCATTGTTGTGTTACATGGGTGCACACTATTTGATTTCAACTTTTTACTTAAGAACACTCTGTGACATGTACATTCTAGAGATGAAACAGATATGCCCAATACATTTTATTTAATAGATGTTTCAGTCATTAACTCTTAGAGTGAACGGAGTAGTGCAAGGTCCAGTAGCTTTTGCCACTCCACACAACTCGTAAGTGCACCTATGCCTCTCTAGCGCCACAATGCCTACTTTTCTGCATTTAATCACAGCGTTAATGAGTGTCCTCCTGTAATGCAACCAGTTACACCGCAGTAAGCTGCCCGGTAACATGAGGCAATACGTTTTTATACGTGGATAATCTGGCACCGTATTCAACTAAAACAGGCAGCACTCAGAAATTGCTCACAGAAACTGCATTCACAATGGGACTATAAAGACCTACATCTGTGTATGAAACAAGACTCCCACTTATGTATCCAACTCTAGCGACTGACACAGACCACTAGTGCACATGGCAACCCGGCCCATGAATGTGCTGGCAGGCAACAGTAAGGGATTGATGTTTAAGCAGAGATGTTCATATTCTGCTGTTCTGAAGTGGTATCTCAATGATTTTCTCTGAAGCTCTGTCCCTCTTGTGACTACTTATGTATGTGTGCATGTATGTTGTCCAGTTAGGCCTTCATAGTCTTTCGGAATGGGCCCCATAAAACATCATTTTCTGAACCACTGCCATTCCACAGCACTACACACACTCATCCCTGGGTATGAAACAATGCCCCCTGCCGCACACCCAGCAACCCTGCAAATTATAAGCCACCAATGTATTAAACTTGATATCAATCCAATGATAACAATCATTGTACAAGGTTATCTTAATGCCGTTTGAGTATCTCCGATATATTTTGTATGCACCATTATGTAGTGTTCAATTAACAGATTACGGTCTTCCAGAAAGAAACCCAGAACTGTGATGTGCTTCATAGTAAAACACCACAGAGTGCTGCACGACCATGCCAAAGTCAGTGGATACCTTTACTAAATATTCTATAACACGTTCTTAAATTAATTATTCATTGCTTGTGTTGCTATAACCCAAAGAAAAATGGCTGCCTCTGTATGCCAAATACAAGTGTACCTGAGTTCAATTAAAGGCGTGTTTAATGCACTTTAAACTACTTGCAGATGGAAGAGCAGAATGCCGATTTGTTAATGAGCATTTTAACGAGAACTGTTATATTTCACTATATTAAAAGTGCATTCGACAAACAGGTCTGATGCAGATCAACAATGATTCATGCTTCTGCAATCTCCCCTCTTCATTGGAATGTAATTTGTTGGCAGTGCGCGTTCTCCGCAGCCTCATCAAGGTATTTTTGTCGACAATTAGTCCTGCTGACTGAAAGCAGTGTATTCATATGCAACAACTATTGTGCCAGCTTCTGGGAACATTGAACCTTTTCAAGGGTGTGTGGGGAGGGTGTAGGGTGCAGGGGAGGGATAGTAGAGACTTAACACGAACTGCCAGAGCTAACAGCACTTTCCACAATTTCAAACGCGATACATGAAGGAGGCATACAATTAAAATATGTAATTATTTACAAGTTCCCAGCCAGTGAAATAATCGCATGAGATTATTTGTATTATTACACGATGGGGGCTGTTGGAATGCTTATTGTGGGTTCACAGCTAGAGACCGAGCCAGCTAATCTGCAAAACGTAATTACCATGGAGTACAACCGTGCGCACTTGCTTTACCTCCAGTTCCTTTGCACATTAACATCTGCTTGTAAAATGCTAACATATCCATGTGGGAAACAAACCTGCATTTTCTAAACATTACTTTTCGAAATGACTTATCGTTCTGCCACCCATAAGCAAACAAAAATAAAAAAAAGATAGGGGTACCATTCTAGAATACCAAATGTTTTTTTGTGTTATCCTCACATATTGGTTCTCCAATTCATCCTACTGCAAAAATGATATTGTGTTAAATTGGGCAATCCAAAATTGATATTTTGCACCACACGTTCACATCAAACGTCAGAGACAGATTGTGTGGTAACGCGGCAAAAGCCGATTTGCAAGGAAGAAGATTACGTGGTCTGGGCCAGGATAGACAGGATAGTTTACTAGGCGTGTAAGTCTCCTCTGTCTAAACAGTGACAGTAGTTGCTAGAGTGTCCCTTTACCATTTCAATTGCTGGATTAAATTGCTCCGCTCATGTCCTTTCTTGGAGAGTCACTGCAACCTTGGTTATCGTGTGGTCTCTATCTAGTGTCTCTTAAATACAATCCTTGGTTTTTTCCGAATGACTTCTTCCAACGGCTTCAAAATTTGAAGAACATGGCGGTGTGGCCCCAAGTGCCAAAGATGGCCGACTTCTAAAAGAACTCTGGTGGTCAAATTGCAACAGAAGCTCACCTGCCGCTTCAGAGACCCAGGCCGCGCGGTAAAGTAAATAAAAGTCTTCTCCGAAGATCGAGAGGGGTTTCTGGGACACTCTCTGGCTCAAGTAGACAGGGTGCTTCAGGTAAGTGACAGTGATTCCCAGTGGCGTATTGCCCGTCTCCTAATGGAGGCATGACTCCAGCAGGAGCACTGCTGCTGATTCTGCAAGACCCTAGAGATGTGAAATGAAAGGTGGGATCTCCCTTGCGAAACTGCACAACTTCCACACCGAGAAAGGATGTTTGCCTGTACCGCATGGCAGTGGCCGAACTGTACGAAAAGAAGCAGTGGAACTATGTTCCCTACTGCCCTGCACCAGCTCCCCACCAACCCCATCACCACGCCCCCTCACACGCACAATACAAACCCCCAAACAATTCTTCCAACGCTTTTATTTTAAAAACGAAACCATTCCGGCACCGTTTCTTTTTAGGATAAAAGTATTGGAACTGTAAAACCTAATAAAAAAAAATGCAGGAGCCCCGCTCCCAACCACTTCGAACACTGCATCAGGGCAGGGACTTGGCGCACCAAAAGGGGCCAGATTATCTAACATTTGCACTAATTCTTAAAAGTGAGAGTTTTCCACACTCCATATTATCTAAACACTTTTGGTCTAAGGCAAAAATAAATTAGACTGTTTTTTACTATGTTTTCTGCTTAACATAAAAATAAATCTGTTTACTACATGTTTTCTTATGTTACTCAGCAAACATATGAAATAAAATAGCCTGCTTCACTCTTTGCCGTGGGAACATATTTTAGATCATTCAAATCGGGGCTAAACCTGTTTGTCCATTCCCAAATATCTTAACAGCAAAATTGGTGCTTGCTTCATTTGCGGTGCTTTTTTGCCCACGTGCAAAGCTTTGATAATGTGGCCCAAGCTCTTGTTGAAATGGTGATGCATCGCCATTAGATGTTTTTCCGCTGAATCCTGATGCATTGCGGACAGTGGAAGGGTGCCTCCCTTGTCTTTAATCATTTGATTCACACAACTTACTGAGGGAGGCTCTGAGTGTGGCTTAAAAGTCACCCTCACTTGCACTAAATAATGGGTAGAGGTGTGGACAATGGGGAGGATTGTAAAGCCTGAATGAAGCAACCCCCCCCACCGGGATCCCAGAGAGTGGATGTGTTCTTGGTGTCAACCTGTACATATATGCGCTGTTACGGTGGCACCCCACTCCTCTCAATTTTAAGCACCTGAGCTGCTTCATCCTGGGGAGTCTTAGGAATGTGACTGCAACTAGGACCTGTGAAACACAGCTTGCTTCATGTTATACGTTGAGGGTTCCATTTCCCTCTTGGCAACTCTGACATCTTGTAGGACAGACATTAGTGTGGATTTGAGCCCCCAATACATGAGACACAATCTGTCAGGAGAGGGAGGACCCTTAGTTCCTTTTGGAATGAGGACTTTGACCTCACCAAATGCACAGAGAGTGGGAAGGCGGTGGGTCCTTCCCGATGAAAAGATCTGAAGATGGCGGATGACACCTCGTAGACTGCTGATTGACCAAACAAGATCGCCTTGGGTGCTTGAACACATTCAAAAATGAAAATATTCATGAAAGCATGAAACCCACTTGGCAATGGTGGAATAAACTAAAACCCTATCAAATATGACTCAGGATCTGAAGCTATTGAACTCTCACTTAATGGACACTGAACACCTGGTCCAGTCATCACTAGAGAATGTTAATTATCCGCAAGGTAATCTGGCAGACACAAAGAAGAAAACACCCTCCTAGTGTCCATAACTGAAGACCTAGAAAATGGTCCATGTCAGGAGAATTAGAGGTTTCAGGGTCTGGTACATATAGAGAAGGGAACAGAGCTGGGCACTTGTGTTATTTACTACCATCTTCCCCCGAGATCACCAAGGAAGGTATAAATAACATTGATCAGGCTACACAGGGTGGGTCAGTATGGAGGCGATCTAGATTTTAACCCTGCAATGTAATCATATATTCCACTCTTTTAGCTCTAAGGAACATGGAAAATATCCTTTACACATCTAGAGATATGGGGATAATATCATACCAGGAGCAAAGTGTGCTAATTTCTCAGGATATTACGTTGCCCCCACTATGGAAGAGGCAAGAATTTCCACAAATAACAGAGACACTTCAGCACATGGGCATTAGGTACAGGCGGACATTCCTCTTTGCTTTATACTTTACCTGGGAAAGAAGCCAATTTGGTGTATCACTCTTGATATGATATGATATGATATGGTATTTGTAACGCGCCTATACACGAGTGTTTCAAGGCGCGACGAGGCAGGGAGGGGGGGAAACAAGGTGAAGACAGACAAACGATCCTACTAGGCCAGGTGTCATTCAGATCGCGCAAGTGCAGAGGTAAGGGGAAAAGGAGAAGTGCAGGGGGAGGAGGTGGGGGGGAAAGTGCAATACAAGGTAAGTAGCGTAATAAAATAATAAATAATAAATAAAAGGGCCAGCTGGTGGCAAGTGCGAGGTAAGTGCAGAGCAAGTGCTGGGAAGGGGGCTGTAGGGATGCAGTGACAGTCCCGCAGTGCAGGGGGAGCCAGGGAGGCAGTGCAAGTGGAGAGTGGCTGGGCCCTGGGCCGAGGTCACAGAGTGGCCCAGATGCAGGTTAAGTGCAGACTTCGGAGGGGAGTTAAGCAGGTTTAGCAGGGGAGAGGGAGAGAGAAGGCAGAAGCGAAGAGGAAGGTTGATGAAGCTGCCTCCATAGTTGAGATACATTTTCAGGCAGATAATTTTGACTGACCACCAGAAAGTGTAAAAGATCTTTACGTTGATGTGGAGAGAAGGTTGTTGGTCACCTGCCGAGCCCCAGAATTGCTGCACTTGGTAATTTAAGCTGAGTGGAACTTAGTACATTTTAGCTCCTATTTGCACATGTTCCTGAAATGTTTATTAATCACCTTTCTCTAAGTAGATTTATGTATGAAACATGATCTGTTTTCAAACACAAACAATACGCCCCAAAGCTTTTTTCTGGCATGTTATGTTTGATTGTAAAATCTAACGTTTAAAAAAATTCAACGGAGGCCCAAATGTAATTCGATGGATTCGTAGTTGTTGAGCTGCTCTCTAGGTCACCCTATTGTCTTCAGTATTTGTGTGTGGTGTATGTGCTCCACCTTGTGGCAAGGTTGGACATTTGACCCCTCTTTTAATTTCTTATTGTACATTTCTGCTTTACTTAGACTCCTTATACAAGAGGACCATTCTAAGTAATTAACTTCCCTAAAGACCACCACCTACACTGAGGACATTATTCCAGAGAACAGCCTCAAATAATTAGCGGTCCCGTCATGACTGCCCTTTTCAGGCTAGTCAACTCACCTGTTAGCAAAAGCACTTTTACATATAGACTAAACCAGGCTTAATATATGAACCCTTGTGGAAAAAAAATCACCATTGACCCAGAAGATCTGGAAAACTACTGTCCTATCAACTGTTTACCTTTCATCAAAAAGATTGTTGAGAAGATAGTCACCAATTAACTACTCACTAATATTGACCACGTGGCCTATTTCAGGATTATCAATCTGGCTTCCGGCCTCAATGTAGCACAGAATCAGCCACCATCCAGGTACTGAATAATGCTTTGCACATTATCGATCAAGGTGACACATACCTAATAGTCCCCCTCGATCTATCAGCCACATTTGAAACAGTCAACCATGACAAGCCACTGACCCTCTTCTCTCTGAGAATGGGATTTGCAGGCAGAGCCATAAAATTATTCTCCTAATATCTTTCTGAGAGACACTAGGCTGTCCAGATGGGTTCTCTGAGTTTGGCGCACCACAGCGTGACCTGTGCCTTCCCCTTGGGCTCCATCCTCTCTCCAGTCTTACTCAATCTATACATGGGACCTCTGAGCACATTTCTAATGGTATCTGACCTCTCAAACACCAATATATGAATAACACTCAACTATACCTAAATGGCAAGGGTCCCCAGGACATTGTCCACCTCCATACAGGACTTGCTCCAATTCAAACATGGATGTGAAGTTGCTACATAACAGTTAATCCTATGCTGAAACTCAACAGAACATTTTCTGTTTTCATTGTGGACGGCAACCAATCGTTTCAAGAGCACACAATTAAAAAAGGACGAAATGGTCGGGCATGAAAGCACCCTACTTCACAAGATTAAATCCATCCTGCCATCCCAGGACTTCAGAACAGTAGTGCAGGCCCTGGTAATCTCTCACATAGATGGGGAAATACCCTGCTACCAGGGCTTCCAGTCACATAGCTGCCCCCAGACTTAAGGCGGCACACCAGGGCATGCAGTTTCAACCACACCAATCTAACCCTATGAGAGCTTCACTATTTACCCTTACCAGCTAATATCCTGTCAAAAGATGCTTGCTTCACCTACATGGCTGGCACGTCCTCTTCACTGGCGGATAAGTTAAATGCCTTCAACGAATCGTGACCTTTGCACAGTAGGATCATTGCCAGACAAACAACCCTGCAAGGGGAAAACCAAGAAACAGTAACTCACTGGTTGTTCTCTGGTCCTATGGTTTTCAGTCCCAGTAGCAATCCAGACCTCCCCCCTAACTCCTTCTGTTCCAGAAGGAGCTGAACACCTTGCAGTTTCAGTAACAGGTTGACATTACTGAGAATCTGAAGCTCCTCACCTGCCAAGCAGTGACTATCTGAACTCAACATAGTGCTACAATGTTAGTTGCTTTGTGCACATACACACATTACTGCCTTTCCCCAATCACTCTTGCCTGTTATTGTTGCTCCAATCCGGACATACAGTGCCCCACTGCTTTTGAACCAGGTTTGTGCTAAATAATGAATACAAATATGATGAAAGGCGATGGATCCGGCTCTTGCCAGCTTTACACCCCCTGATTTCTCCCCCACCTAGGGTTCAATTGAACTCTACTTTGGTTATTTATGAGGTCTATGGAGGCGTGGGTGCAGGCGGCTGTTGATATTTTGGATTCAAGAAGATATTTTTTTTAGTTTAATGAATGGGGCTTTAACCACAGGATTCCAACCATGTACATATTTATAATACCTGGATTTTCTGTGAAAGCTGTGTTTTGTAGTTTCTCTTATATCACATTCAATTGAACATGTTTACAATG
Source organism: Ambystoma mexicanum (assembly GCF_040938575.1). Classification (NCBI taxonomy): domain Eukaryota; kingdom Metazoa; phylum Chordata; class Amphibia; order Caudata; family Ambystomatidae; genus Ambystoma; species Ambystoma mexicanum. Next base: position 768,197,646 of record NC_090941.1, read on the forward strand.
TTTGGGCTCTCAGATCGCTGAACAAGAGAATACAATGAATCAGTGTAGTCAAACATGCAATGGAGCCCAAGGAGATGTAGTATGCCTCCAGAAGAGTCATGCTATGCAAAGGGATGTCTTAAGGCTATGGTCTAGAATCTTCCCCCAACCGTTGGGTTTCTTTTCAGGAGTTCTGTGGGTTTTGCTTGGAAGCCAGCAAAACCGATAAAGAGGGGAGATTTGTGTTCCTGACATGAGACTTACATGGATTTTGTTGTCTTTAGCTTCTATATATAGCACCATCTGTAGTTCTAATGGGTTATAGGTCAAAGTTTCGACTCAAAAGGGTCGAATGACAAAAGGGTCGAGTCAATTCGCCCGAAAAATGGTCGAATCATTTTAAAAATATTTTTTTGGGGCGGCCCCCCCCCAAAATCCCTGTGTTTGGCGTAAAAACACCTTTTTTAAGCTATACTAAAGCAAAAAAAAAAAAATATATGTTTTAAAAAGAAATTCGATCCTTTTGTTTTCAGTCGAATTGACTCGACCCTTTTGTCATTCGACCCTTTTGAGTCGAAACTTTGACCGGACACCGTTCTAATGATTGCCTCTGCTCAACTTTGAAAGATCATATGGCATTTGCCAAACGAATATCCTGGCATGTAATTTCAACATGTTGATGGACCCGAATTGTAATTTGCCAAAGAATGATACTGGGGAATATATCAGGCCAGAAAGAAAAATGCTACACGTCTTTATAAGTCAGTTCTGATTGACTCATGGTGGCATCCCCATAAGAATATAAAGGTTATAGTTTTTACTCTCATTTTGATATACTCTAGGCTAGATTGTACATATGCTGGTAATAGGCTGGTTCATAATATTCAGGACACATTTATAAGGAACATCACCTGTTCTTCTCATGCCCCAGTTTCTTGATTCTTTGAATTCCCTCTTCTAGAGAAATTCCAGAGAGTTTGGACATTGAAATCTGGTCTGCAGAAAGATCCTATCATTTGGAAGGAGGTTAGAAAAGGCATTTTACATTTTTGGAAGGAAATCCCTAGCTCTCAGCCTAATGTCAGCTTAAGATGGGGCACCTTTAAGGGTACCTTGGGGGGCCTACTGATTGAGAAATCTGCTAGACCTAGTAACACACACTGGTTGACTCCCTTGCAGTGGTAGGCCATTCCAAACTGAAGTATGTGCTGCCCGCCTACCTGACTTCATCTGCTGCGGACACCCACTGCCCTGTCAGTTGGAGCTGGACACCCTTCTTAAGGAGCTTCTTAATCATGAGTCTAAATAGAGAGCAACTGGTTCATGCAAGGCTTTTCTGGCCCTACAAAGGACAATTACACTGATTAGAATTTTGTCTTTTAATAAAGACATATATTCAGACCTAAAACAGTGGTCCTAACTGCATTTACTCTGTCAATGGTATCTCACAAATATCCATATGTGAAGTACAGATTATATTTACAGCTCGTTTGTCATTTTTTCAATTATTAATTAAGCAATATAACCCAAGCGTCGGGGACATTACCGACTCAGTAATGCCCCCGACGCGAGGGTTATATTGCTATTAGTACCCCGGCCCACAAAAATTGCGTGACTAGGGCACTAAAAGCTTTTTTTTTGTCCCGAAACGCTGCAGCGTTTCAAGAAAAAAAAAAAAGAAAATGGCCGCCACCATGGAAAGGGAAAACGGAGTCCGTTTTCCCTTTCCATGGCGGCCATCGGGAGCGGACGCGCTGGGACCATAAGTGTTCCCAGCGCGTCCGCTCGCGAAAAAAGGATCAAAAAGAAGGTAAGTGGGGTTGGGAGGGCGGGAGTGGGATGGGCAGGAGAAAAAAATATATATATATATAAAAAAACGTACCTGCGTCCCCCAGTGGTCCGAGTCTCCAAACAGCTGGAGGCTTCCCTCGTCCCCCTGCCGGGGATGCAGGAACAAGAAGGTAAGTTGTGGGGGCGGTGGGAGAGAAGGGAATAAAAAAAAGACTTACCTGAGTCCCCGGCGGGGGGCGAAGGCAGCCTCTCAGAGCCGCGGGGAGGCTTGGAGCGGGGATGGCCCCGCTTCGAGCCTCCTCATTGGCTGAGGGGGTGCCACGCCCCCCCGGGAACAATGGCCGTGGAATCCCGGCTAAGGGATTCCCGGCCGGGTAACGACACGGCGAGAGCCAATCAGAATGCGTGTTGCATTCTCCTTGGCTCTCGCCGGGTACTAATATTTATTATCCTCCAAAGTTGTGCTCCTGGGCGACCTAAATCTGGGAATTAATGACCCACTACACTTAAATGTAATTGTGTCTACTGAGTGAGGAACTTCTTGAGTGGGGATCTCATAAGGTGTACTCTCGCGACCCGTATGTTAGTGCTATTAAGGTTGGCAATGGTTTTCTTATTTTATTATTTTATTCTTGTGTCGCAAGGATGTAGGTCAACACGGAGACATAGAGTCCCTCAGCTCCGTTTGTAAAGTAAGCAGTAGTTTGTTTGTGCCTACACCTCTTTGCGCCAAATTTCTGATGTAAATGAATAAAAGTACGTAGTCAAGTTTCTTCAAGTATTTTTTCTTAATTTATTTGATATATGTTCTGCCCATATGGATGACACGTGTTTCGGCGTTTCATTGGCGCCTTTTTCAAATCCGGGCTGAATGCAAGCGTAACATGTAATAAAACAAAACACAAAATATAACATATGAAATAGCATTTTAGCATATTTTGTAACACATTTAGTAGTTAGAATAGTGACTTAGGCTGTGTAGTATATCCTTTTAGCATTCTCAAATTGCATGAACACCTAAAAGTGCAGCACCTCTTAGTTACCTCAAATGGTTAAAAATAAATCCATTACAGTGACTATGTTAGTTTTTTAAAATTAAATTTGTGCAATCCGAAAAAGAAGTAAGTATGGGATGGCATGGACCTAACAATTTTTGGCTGTCAGAAAAGCATGTAAATTTGTTTTCTTACCCTTATTGAATGTAATGCGAATCTCCCTTTCCTTATTTCCGGGAATTAGTTTTTAGTTGAAGTGTATCACGGTAGTTCCAGGGTTAAATCCCACCTAAAACAAATTTGGTTGTTCTATTATGCTAACATTAGCCTTTTAACCTTCTATCGGATTGATTCTTTATGCATGATTCCCTGGCATATATTTAGACACATTTTAAACTCTAGTAAGCATGACTAGTAACATCTTTCTCATTGCATTTATGTAAAAAGTGCTATTCATATTTGCAATCCTCCAATCGCATTACATATACTTGATCTCATGCATTCTGTTACTCTAGCGGTCACTAGGAATTACTTTTTCAGTTACAATGACTGGTAACCGATTTGCTCCCCATTTGTGTTTACCAAAACACCCTTTCGCGTGAGTTTGAAATCCCAACCAAAATATATTTTGTTTATTCCACTCGGCATCAAGCGTGCTGAATTCTACATTGAGCATGCTTGTAGCGGTGGTCTTTCCACCCCTTAAAAGCACTTACCTACAAAATTCTCTTGCTCATGCCTCAAGCATTGGGGGTCCTGTTTTGGTTCTGGCAAATCCTTGTTCATAAAGAGTTACAGATTGCTAGTCCCTCTTTCCTTTTGTTCATTTACAAAATTCGGCGGCCATACTTTGGGCTAAGTTTTAGTACGTAAGTCCTTTTTTCCTTTTTGATGTTTAAAATGATCTGTTGCATTTGTGTTTAGTGTAACATTGATTTAAATTTAAACTTCCATATTTATCTTGCGCGGCTGATCTGTTACTTATTATTATGTCCAAATTTACAAAAATTAAAGTTAGAGGAGTAACTAATTTTTCACTATGTTTATTAGTATTTTTTTCTTCCCCCCCACAATCTCTTTATATTATGTATACCTAAGACAGTTTCCTGTTGGGAATGGTGCATTATGGTAGCTTTAGTTTTCTTCATTGACCATTATTTTCTCACTATATTTTATTAGCATTCTTTTCACAATTTCAGAATGGTGCATTGTGGTACCTGTGGTTTGATGTAAATTTCGCCTCTCTCATCTGTTTAACTTTCATCTGATTAGCGGTTTCGCCCATATAGGATCTCCCCATGTGTATAGCTAAAACATATGATTTAACAGTGCACATTCTTTTCACAATTTCAGAATAGTGCATTGTGGTACCTGTGGTTTGATGTTAATTTCGCCTCTCTCATCTGTTTAACTTTCATCTGATTTGCGGTTTCGCCCATATATAGGATCTCCCCATGTATATATCTGAAGCATATGTTTTAACATTGCAGTATTCAATAATATTTTTCTATGCAACAAATTATAATTGAAAAAAATAGAAAACAGGAAAAAAACATTTTTTGTAATTAATGAAAACAATTGCAATATTCATAACAAGAGTCCTGTATATTATCATTTTTTTGGTTTTGTTTCTGCTATTTCTCTGCTACTTCTCCAGCATCACAAAAAATGAATCATTTCATTGTCTGAATTTAATCCATGTTCCAATGTTTGAAAATGACAGATTAATCTGGCTTCTTCTTGCCTTAAGCAAAGTTCTTGATTTCCTCCTCGTTTGCCCATTTTGATTCTTTTCAGTCCAATAAATCTAATGTCTTTTTTATTTTGCATTTGGTGTTGGTTTTGCCAATGAACAGATAACGGGAGGTTTTTGTCTTCACTTCCTATGGCTGAAATATGTTCTCTAATTCTAGTTCTTAACTCCCGAATGGTGCTCCCAATGTAAAGCAGATTACATACACATATCACTGCGTAGACCACATGTTTGGATCTACAATTAATTTGTTCCCTAATCTTGTTTTGACACCTTCCTGGTTCGTAAAAGTAACTGTTTCTTGTAGTGCATAGTGGCACATCGAACAGAAGCCACATTTCCTGAAACCTGACTGCGGTTGTCGAAACCATGTTTGTGATCTTGTTTCTTCTTCCTCCTCTTCGGACATCATAGAAGGACTCAACATGTTTTTCAGAGTTCTGGCTTTCCTATAAATTATTGTTGGATAATCTTGTATGTGTTTCTCGATATGTGGGTCTAGTTTTAATAGATACCAGTTCTTTTTTAGAACTTTTTTAATTTCTGTGTTGTTTGCACAATATGCCGTAATAAAATGAATAGTATCATCTGGTTGTGTACTTTTGCTGCTTTGAGATAATGTTGATTGTCTGGTCATGTTTTTGGCTTTCATTTTTGCACTTTTAATTGATTTTTGTGAGTATCCTCTGGCCTTAAATCTATCTGATAACAGTTGACATTCACTCTCAAAATCTGATAATTCTGTGCAATTACGTCGTGCTCTAATGAACTCTCCTTTCGGAATGTTGTAGATAACCGGTTTATGGTGGCAGCTAGTCGCATACAGTGTTGAATTGACTTCCGTCTCTTTTCTGAATGTTTTTGTGTGTAATTGTCCTGTGGATACAAAGATGGTTAGATCCAAAAAGTTAATTTCCGTTTTGCTGCTTTACCCAATAAATTCTAGGCCAAATTCATTGTTATTTGCTTGGTTTAGTAAAGACTCCAGTTCTTCCGGTGTACCGTTCCAAATAATTAGTACATCATCGATGTACCTTAGCCATTTGATTATTTTGTTCTTAAACTCAGGTATTTGGTATATGTGTAGGTCTTCAAACATTCCCATTACAATGTTGGCAAGGGCTGGGGAATATTTAACGCCCATTGCGACTCCACGTATTTGTCGAAAAAACTGATTATTGAAAATGAAAACATTATTCTCTAAAGTTGTCATGAGCATTTCTTTAAGCATGCATGCAGAGTTGAAAAATGACGCAGATCTATTTTTGAAAGTATAGTCCATTGCCTCCAGGGCCAATTCTTATTTAATAGATGTATATAGATCCTTGACGTCCCATGTTGCTAATAAGTATGTATCTTGCCACTGAATTTCTTCTACAATTTTAATGGCATCTGTTGTGTCTTTCAGATATGCCTGTATTTTAGGTACTTCAGGTCTTATTATATTGTCAATATATTCCGCTATAGGTTCTGTCGCCCAACCTGTGCCACTTACAATAGGCCTTCCTTCTGGGATAGTGTCATATTTCTTGTGAACTTTCGGAAGAAAGTATATGATTGGAATTGTAGGTTTATTTACCCGTAGGTGTGTCTGCTCTTCATCAGTTATTAGTCCTTGCTGGTGCCAGGCGTTAATAAGGCTTGTCAAATCTTGTGTTATTTTCGGTATTGGATTTCCTATTAATTTCTCATAACATTCTGGATTTTCCAAGTGGTTCATAGCCATCTTTATGTAATCCACTCTATTCATTATTATAATGTTGCCACCTTTGTCCGCTTCCTTGATAACCAATTGATGATTTGATTGTAATTTTCTTATGGCAAGAATTTCATTTGCTGTAAGATTTTTGAGATTAGTCTTGTTTTTTATTTGTGGTCTTTTTCTTAAGTAGTATAAATCTTGTGTGACGGCTCTGTAAAATGCGTCCACCATGTTATCTGGTGATAGCTGGGGTGTGAACCTGGATTTGGGTTTCAATTCTTTCATGGAAAAAGGAGTTGGCTGTATTTCTAACTCATGAATGGTTTGATGTATTGGATAGTCTCCTGGTTCTTGTAGGGATCGTAATAGGTGAATACCGCTTAGTTCTTCTATGGTTATATCACTTCTGGTTATGGTTTCAGATGTTTTTTTCCTTTTTTCAACTTGAGTCGCAAAAAATGTTTTAAGTTTTAATTTCCGAACAAATTTGAAAAGATCCACATGTATTTCTATGGGTTCAAACTCAGTTGTCGGGGCGAATGATAGGCCTTTATTCAATACATTAATTTCATCTTCAGTTAGTATTTGGTTCGATATGTTCATCACCAAGTTATTTATTTCTGTTGTTTTTTGGCAGCTTCTTTCGACGCCGCCCGTGTTAATCGTTGATAGGCGTCTGAGCCGTCTGGATTTTCTGGGTCCTCCTGATCCTCTCTTACCTCTCCTCTGACTCGTTTCTGTGAGATGTCTGGTGCTTTGCTGATCTGAAAACGGACTTGTTTCGTCTGAATGTTTCTGTTTCCTTGTTTGTATCTTTTGATTTGATTTAGAAATCCTTGTCCCTTCGGTTTTGAGGTTCCTAATACTGTTTCCACGTCATTCTCATTTTCGGGTTCTTCCTCTGCCTCTGAACTGGACGGTGAAGTGTTGGGAGTAGTCTCTCTTGATGTTGGTTTGATTTTATTATATTTCTCTTGGAAAGTGTATACTCTATCCTCTTGTTAATCTCTGTCATCACGATAGAATTTTCTCAATTTTCTCAATTTTATCTCGTCTTGATATTCTTTGAGAATTTCATGCATTTTCAAAAAGTTATTTTCTTTAGTCACTTCTAAGGCTTTTGCCTCTTTAATTTCCTTCTTTATATTTTCAATTGAAAAATATTATTGAATGCTGCAATGTTAAAACATATGCTTCAGATATATACATGGGGAGATCCTATATATGGGCGAAACCTCTAATCAGATGAAAGTTAAACAGATGAGAGAGGCAAAATTAACATCAAACCACAGGTACCACAATGCACTATTCTGAAATTGTGAAAAGAATGTGCACTGTTAAATCATATGTTTTAGATATACACATGGGGAGATCCTATATGGGCGAAACCGCTAATCAGATGAAAGTTAAACAGATGAGAGAGGCGAAATTTACATCAAACCACAGGTACCACAATGCACCATTCTGAAATTGTGAAAAGAATGCTAATAAAATATAGTGAGAAAATAATGGTCAATGAAGAAAACTAAAGCTACCATAATGCACCATTCCCAACAGGAAATTGTCTTAGGTATACATAGTATAAAGAGATTGCGGGGGGGGAAGAAAAAAATACTAATAAACATAGTGAAAAATTAGTTACTCCTCTAACTTTAATTTTTGTAAATTTGGACATAATAATAAGTAACAGATCAGCCACGCAAGATAAATACGGAAGTTTAAATTTAAATCAATGCTACACTAAACACAAATGCAACAGATCATTTTAAACATCAAAAAGGAAAAAAGGACTTACGTACTAAAACTTAGCCCAAAGTATGGCCGCCGAATTTTGTAAATGAACAAAAGGAAAGAGGGACTAGCAATCTGTAACTCTTTATGAACAAGGATTTGCCAGAACCAAAACAGGACCCCCGATGCTTGAGGCATGAGCAAGAGAATTTTGTAGGTAAGTGCTTTTAAGGGGTGGAAAGACCACCGCTACAAGCATGCTCAATGTAGAATTCAGCACGCTTGATGCCGAGTGGAATAAACAAAATATATTTTGGTTGGGATTTCAAACTCACGCGAAAGGGTGTTTTGGTAAACACAAATGGGGAGCAAATCGGTTACCAGTCATTGTAACTGAAAAAGTAATTCCTAGTGACCGCTAGAGTAACAGAATGCATGAGATCAAGGATATGTAATGCGATTGGAGGATTGCAAATATGAATAGCACTTTTTACATAAATGCAATGAGAAAGATGTTACTAGTCATGCTTACTAGAGTTTAAAATGTGTCTAAATATATGCCAGGGAATCATGCATAAAGAATCAATCCGATAGAAGGTTAAAAGGCTAATGTTAGCATAATAGAACAACCAAATTTGTTTTAGGTGGGATTTAACCCTGGAACTACCGTGATACACTTCAACTAAAAACTAATTCCCGGAAATAAGGAAAGGGAGATTCGCATTACATTCAATAAGGGTAAGAAAACAAATTTACATGCTTTTCTGACAGCCAAAAATTGTTAGGTCCATGCCATCCCATACTTACTTCTTTTTCGGATTGCACAAATTTAATTTTAAAAAACTAACATAGTCACTGTAATGGATTTATTTTTAACCATTTGAGGTAACTAAGAGGTGCTGCACTTTTGAGAATGCTAAAAGGATATACTACACAGCCTAAGTCACTATTCTAACTACTAAATGTGTTACAACATATGCTAAAATGCTATTTCATATGTTATATTTTGTGTTTTGTTTTATTACATGTTACGCTTGCATTCAGCCCGGATTTGAAAAAGGCGCCAATGAAACGCCGAAACACGTGTCATCCATATGGGCAGAACATATATCAAATAAATTAAGAAAAAATACTTGAAGAAACTTGACTATGTACTTTTATTCATTTACATCAGAAATTTGGCGCAAAGAGGTGTAGGCACAAACAAACTACTGCTTAAATGTAATTGTGCTCACTGATTCCATTCAAGCTCTCAGCTTCACCCAACAAATCTCCAGCCCTATGCACGAGAAGGGCCGAATACTAGACAGGTTAGTAGACCTTAACTGCAACATAGACATCCTCTCCAATGAGCCTTTACGATGGTCAGACCATTATATCATCTCATTTATCATACCTACTAATAATCAATTGAAAATCCCAAGCATAATTGCTCCAGCGACTCTTTTGAGAAACATTAAACATGCCTCTTCTGAAACTTATCACAGAATTCCACTCACCAACCACTGACCGTAGCACCTTGGTTGAATTATATAACCCAACCATGCTTCTAGCAATGAATGATTTAGCCCCAGTGACTAATCAAAAACAAAGGCCCCAAACCCATTTAAACCTTTGGTTTACCCCAAGCCTTAAATCATTGTGAGCTGTTAAATGTCGCTGGAAAAACAACCCTTCAGCTTCAAACAAAGATAACTTTACCTCAACGGATAAACAGGCCATACTTTTTTACTAAAAGTTCCTCCTTTAATGAAAGGATTTCCAAAGCAAATTCGGGTTCCTGTGAGCTCTTTGCCATCCTAAGGAATGGGAATCCCCAGCCCCTTTAACGCCTAAATGCTCTAATGACACAGTATGGTGCTCCAGCATACAAAATGCCTTGCTTACCAAAATCTCTGCTCTCCAAAACAAAATATTTGACAAAAAATTCAAAAGTGCCCCTACGGAGGTACTACTAGACTCAAAGGAAGCGAGTTTGGCACTGGACACAGTTCAAGTCCAACAATTTTAGTTCAACCCAGTCTCTGAACCGGAAACCATCAAACTCATCCAAGGTCTAAAACCATCAAGATGCCAAGGAGACATTTTCCCAGCCACAGTCATTAAAGCCTGCACTCAGGAACTGGCACCTTTCATTACTGCCCTTATTAATGTCTCATTTGCCTCCAGCTGTGTGCCTTCCAACCTTAAAAATGCTTGGGTCTTGCCACTCCTCAAGAAGCCAACGTTAGATCCAGACACTCCTACCAATTATTGTCCAATCACAACAGTACCATTTCTGCTTAAAAGTTTGGACAGAGCGACCTATCTACAAATCCAGAATCATCTACAAACTAACAAACTCCTAGAATTGTGCCAGTCAGGGTTCCACCCGGCCACTGGATAGAATCAGCTCTAATAGACTTGAAAATACAGATTCACGAACTGAAAGACTAAGGTAAACTTGCCCTCCTCCTCCTACTTGACTTACCCGCAGTATTTGACTGGACTGCCTCCTTTCTATCAAATAGAACTATGAGAGTATTCTCATCCATGGCTTCAAGCCAGCCCCGGTTTCTTGCTCAGTTCCCCAATGCTCCTCTGTTTCCGCAACACTACACAATATATTCACAAAACGTCTCTTTGACCGCCCAGACTCATCCCCCCATCAGGATCCTATACGCTTCACATAAACACCCCTGGCAGAATCTACCAAACCATTCAAGCCTGGATGGCCATGCACTCATTATGCCTAACGATGATAAAACAAAGTTGCTCTTGGTCAGGTCTGTTAGGGGTTTTATCATAGGGCTATTACATAACTTGGGTGGTATTTTAGTTGTGTGGTAAATTGGTGGTAAAGTGGCGGTAGTTTAGTATTTTGGTATAAAAGTGGTGAGCATATTTATAATACTGCCCTATGTGATGAGCCAGCCTTTCCCTCTTTGTATTTATATTCTGTCTTAGGGTTGACTGTAAATACAAATCACTGGACCTTACATTTATAGGAACCTAATAGCACCATGTGTTATGCCGATGACTTATATGCGACATCAGCCTACCGTTTTTAATGGTTCTGTTCAGCTTCCAGCATGCACAGCTGAATACACACACACATGCATCACAGGTTTTCTAGCTTGCTATCTGGTCCTCCAACATATACTTTCACTTTACCACAGGAAGTAAACGTTTTACCGCTGTCGGTTGCACTATGACACCTTCCTATTATTCCCCTCATTCTAAGTAACCATCATAGACAAAAAATGCAGCCCCACCGCTTCTGTTTTTTTTATATGTATGTAGTATTTTGAAATAGATGTTGCGATAAATATATTACACACTCAACACTTTTGCAGAAAATACATGAGCTAGCTTGTACACAATGAAAACACATTTTTTTCTTACCAAAACTTGAAACTGTCTTTGCATCCATTTTGCTGACACGATTGAAAGTCTAGTTTACTGCCCCTTTGAGCCCAATGCATTACCTTTTAATTTGCTGTCTCTATTTGCACTTATTTCTACTGACTCCACTGAAAATAATTTCATGTCATGTACTACTCCACATAGGAGTTTTGTAATGTCATGTATTATTCTACATCACCCAACCATTACTGAATAAACTTGACAAAACTTACAACGCCTTCATCATTGACGGCAATACTATCACAGTTTTGAAAGAAGTTAAAATGCTGGGCGTATCCTTAGACACTTCACTGTCACTATCAAGACAGGTAAATGCTATTGCTTCAGCAGCAGCATATACCACTGAACTAATCATTACTAGTAGACCTTTCCTCACTGCTGAGAGCTGTGTCACACCAGCAAGGGCCTTGATAGTCTCCAAACTGGACTACTGCAATGCACTCTTCACTGGAACGAACATGACCAACATCGAAAAGCTTCAGACTGTTCAGAATAATGCTGTCAGAGCTGCCCTAAATTTCCCTAAGAGAGACCACATCTCTACAGTCCGAAGAAATCTTCATTGGCTGCCAATGTGCGAGCGCATTCTATTCAAAACCTTGTCCATAACACACAAATGCCTGACCAATACGGAACCTAGATATCTCACCAGAACATTCCTAAAACTACAATCCATCAGACTGATACGGTCTTCCTAGACCCATCTCCTTTTGATACTTAGATTGAGGCTACAAAGAGCGGGTGGGTCTAGCTTCCCAGGAATAGCTGCAAACAATGGAATGCTCTACTGCTGCCTCTAAACGCCGAAACATCCTTCTGTAGGTTCCACAAATGTTTCAAAACATGGCTATTATCACAAGGCTAACAAATGAGTGCTAGCCGTTGCCCGCAGGATATCCATCCTAAGCACATTTCCTAAAATATGAGCATATTGGTTATTGATTGTGATTTGTTTCTGTAATCTGTCTCTCTATGATTCCCCTCCATTTTCCGTGCATATGTCACCCTTTTTACCCTACGTGACCAGTGCCTGATGCCTCCCTGCTTGGTGCACTATACAAATCCCAAATAAATAAATACATAAATAAATAAATAATCTCTTTCAGGTAAAACCTCTAAGTGATGTTTTAGAAGGTGTAATGCAACTAATCAACAACCATCATCCAAACTCAAGCTCTCCAGTGGCATAGACTTTAATTTGTGTTTATTGTGTCAATAACAAAAGGAGGTTTGGGACAACAGAGGATGAGCTCACTTTTTCTGTGGGCAAGTTACATTGAAGTTATTTATGTATGATTGGATGATCACTTTGGAAGCACTGCACACTTAATCAACGTATTCCGAATATGTAAAATTCTCACTTAAAGAGAGAACATTTCAATTTATTTGGTCCACTTCCCATGTAGCAAACTGCACAATGTATAATTGTGCTTTGAACTTAATCAATTGCATTCAGGGGAAAGGACCATGTACAGGAACTCTACTGATTTATCCACAATCCTTGTGTGGCGTTTCTGCAGGTCCAAGGACCGGATAGAGACATTGCGACACTGTGTCATGGATTGTCCTTGTTTGGTTAGTACCGGGCAAAGGATATTTAGTAGATTTGGTGAATGTTTTGGGACATATTAAAGAATCTGTTCTGGTCCAGGCTTATGTGGGGTTAGAATGTTTCATTCATTATTTATGTGTGTTGTTTTTTAAAGTAAATTGATTTATTAACTGAAAAGATATAATTTGTATGTTTTAGTGATGCTTATTTATGTACCATGTTTCAATTTTGTGGAAGTTTTATTTTCAACCATGTCACAATAAAAGTAAAATAAATAAATAAATAAAATAAAACGGAGGATTGAGTTCAAAACTCAAAAGCTCACTGAAACATTACTTGATGGCTCCAGAATTCGAAATGAGTGTGACAAAAGTGTTTATAAACACTTTGCAGAAGACTTTGAAAATACTACTACAGAAGAAATACTTCAATGCAAGGTGGCAGTTGTAGTGTTACAAGACGTCTGCACATAAGGGTAATCTTGATAGCCTACAGAACAGGTAGTAAACATTACTGGCAGAACATGAAGATGCTGATGCGAGTTCAGTGATCAGGAAGGAGCTTCCCTATAGGAGGTCGCCAAGTACTGGTATGAAACACCATTCTGCTGTATAGGCACCTAACTCATGCTCAATAAATAAATATTGAATTGCATAAAAATGCCCGCCTGTTTTGCAATAGACCTGAAGTAGGAAGCATCAATCTCACACTGTTTGCACAGATATGGAGGTCAGAAGATGTATAAAGCTCAACAGTTGATTGGAAAAAGTCATTGGAAATTGAAGTTGAGTGGCTGCATCAATCAAAAAAGATGTTCACGCATTTGGCATTGTATATGTCAAAGAAATGCTCTGTAAAAGCATGCACCCAAGGGGCAGATTCTCAAATACATGCACATCTCAATGAGATGTGCAATGGTGCAAAGATGCACCTGTGCCATCATAGATGTAATTGTGCTGCACTTGCTCTCAAAGAAAATGCTTTCAAAATGCCCAGTGCACAAGGGTGCCCAATTTATTGTGAAAAAGATGCAGAAATAATTGGGAATTTAATGGCACATCTGATGAAATTGCATGTTTCTGGTGCATCGGTCAGATGGACACTTTTTATGTGCAAATGTCACCATGAGCATCACTTTGCACCAGAAACATGTGCATCTCATCAGATGCTCGAAACATAAGTCCATCTACCTTAAAAAAACATAGGAATCAGGCAATCTGCTTAATGTACATTCTCTTTTTGTCTTATTTGCAGAATAGGTCTGAGAATAAGACAGTAATGCTTTTTTTTTTTTACTTCGGCTCTGCGGTGATACTACTTTTAATTGTGGATCACTTCCCATGGTGTAATTGTATAGCATTTAAATGTCACAGGTTGTAGTTTTTCCATATCATTCAAACAATATCATGGAGCAATACCTATCAGTGTGTTCAATTAGGGAAGGATAAGGCATTCAATTAACAGTCAAATGATTGCTAGACAGCTACATAGAGAATGTTCTACTTCCTAATGTACTTGCCTTGTTCTGACCATAAATAGTACGAGATATTGAACCTCTGAAAGTAGGCTGTGATGTGTGTTGGCATCATGTATTGCCAAAACATCTCTGTGAATATTTGAAAGTCAAATGCACTCACTGATCAGTGGCCTGATCAAGTGGCAACCATCTATCAACGTACTATCCTGCCTCATGCTTAATTTGATATATTAGCATGCTTTCCACCAACTTTGAGCTCCTTTTATAAACTGGTGCATCTCTGAGATTTGCACTTCTGTGGATGAGGCACAGCTATTTCTGGCAAATGATTTGGCCCACCTCAGATTTGTGGACTTCTAGCCCAATATGCTGTGAAGTATGGCATTTTCATAAATTGGGTAATTTGCAACAAACCATGCAGGAAACTAAGCACAACAAAGTACAATGAAATATGAGATGGTGTGGATTTTAAAGTCTGCAGAAGCGTCATTAAAGATAAAACAAATGACGTAGGAGAAATTGGCACATTGGGAAGTCTGCCAGGTGAGGATACTCAGAATGATGGCAATAGAATAAACTTCATAGAATTACCCACCTCAGGCTATGTCTTGGTCCGCCTAGAAATATTCAGCAAAGTGACTATAAAAACGGGTTAGCCCCCCTAAAAAACAACTATGCTAAGACCATACAATCTGCCCCTTTATACATCTATAAGCTTGCCTTAAACAAATGTTCAATACGAGCCCTAGAGAAACCCCATTACAAGGTTGGCGGGGCGGGAATTCCCCCTTCCTCCATGGCCCTTCCCCATTCCCATTTTTGCCCCATAGGGCTCAATGGGAATGGGGAAGGCGCTAAGTACGGTACCGCAAATTGCGGTACCGTACTTAGCACCAAGGTCCCTTTGCGGGTCGGGTGGTGTAGACCAGCCGTTAAGGTCGAGTCCTGCAAAGGGACCTCGTAATCAGGCGCTAATGGGTTAAAAGCGCTGCAGCCTTTTACGGCGCCGTTAACCAATTAGTGCCAGGGTCGTAATGAGGCCCACGGTCTCCTTACATGACCCTAACATTTGGCCTGCGGGCAGTTTACACATTAACATGCATGCAGAGGTCAAGACGTCCATGTTACCAACAGAAGAACACTGTCCACCATCTTAGAACACAGGGTGAATTTGGAGCGAGAATCAAAAAGGCGGATGAACCTAAAATGGCGACTAAGACTGATCTTAAGGTCAGGAACTTGCGACGCGGATTTCCTCGCAGAGCGACTTGGCTTAGGCCAATATACATACATATACATTCAAGAGGGTATAATACGATTTCCCATTCGACAAACCCTCCTTTTGGCCTATGCCAAGCGCTAAACTACTTCTAGTCACTCTACGAATAACTCCATGTCTCAACGTCCATACACCCTGAATCACTATCGGAGATATCAATTGCCATTAGGTCAGTTACTAAGATCTCTTTCAGCACATATTCATTGGAGTCCTTATCTGGGGCATATGCCTTGCGTCCTAATGTACCCATCGCCTGTGCGCAACATGCCCCTAGCATCGAACATATACCAGGTAGACATTGTATACAACAACAAAGAAACAACACAACTCCTAAAATAATCAGCAAGATCATAAGTAGTTCCCAGCTTGTTTTTGATGATGCTGTTGTGTCTTTCCACTAATCCAGCACTCTGAGCGTGTCTGGCCGAATGGAACCTTTTATCGATCTGCAATCCCTCACATATCTGCAGAATTACAGCAGCGATAAAATGTGGACCATTGTCCGAACAGATGACTCTTGGTAGCCCGAACCTCGGGAAGTACTTCTTTAACATAGTCTTTGCAGTAGTCATGGCTGTAGCGTCTTTGACAGGAAAAGCCTCAACCCATTTGCTAAAAGCACAGATGACAACTAACACGTACTTTAGATTATTACATCGTTCCATCTCAATGAAATCAAAGTGGATAACCTTGAAGGGGACAGAAGGTGGACCAAAACTACCCCTAGGAGTTGATGTGCCCTTTCCCACATTATGCTGTAAACAGATCATACATTCCTGAACAAAGCGTTCAGAGGCTTTAGAGATTTTATCATTTACCCATACTTTTTCCAACATTTTTGCGATTTTTCGAGCACATATATGTGTGGCACCATGAGCCATAACAACCATAATCATAATGTATGCGTCGGGAAGTAGCCACTTCGCTTCAACTCTGTCCACCCAACACCCATCATCATCAAGTTTTCCCAAGCCCTCAGCCCATTTCTTGGACTCTTCTAATGTGGCATCAGCTTGGATATCCCTTACGGAATCAATACCCTCAGCCATAGTACAGGCATTTGTGGCTTCTCTTGAAGTATACATGTCTGAAGAGAGATCAGTGGCAGTCTGTTTAGCTTTCTGATCAGCAAAAGCGTTCCCTTTTCCTACATCATCTACAATCTTCTGATGCGCTGTGCATTTTATGATAGCTAGCTGAGTAGGGAGTGCAAGCGCTGAGAGTAGCCGTACTATCAAGGAGCCATGCTGGATTTTTGTACCATGTGAAGTCAAGAACCCTCTTTCTGACCAAAGTCTCCCAAAGTTGTGAACCACCCCAAAGGCATACTGGCTGTCAGTGTATGTATTCATGGTAAGCCCTTCAGAAAGTTCACATGCTCGAGTCAATGCTATAATCTCTGCGGGCTGCGCGGAGTTATGCGTAATTCTCTTGGTTTCCACGACTGTGCTCAATGTAGTGATTGCATAAGCAGCTGTGGATGTACCATCCGGAGGTTTGAAACAGGAGCCATCGCAAAACAGCTCCCCTTGTGGATTGTTCAAAGGAGTATCTTTCAGATCAATCCTACCCTTTGTCTCTTGTTCGGTAGTGTAAAGGCAGTCATGTGACTCTTCATCACTAAAAGCAGTACCTTGCAGGAAAGGTAATAGTTCAGCCGGATTAAGAACACAACACCTCTTAATTTGTATGTGTGGTGCAAACAAGATCAATTCATATCTCGTCAACCGTGCGGAAGTGAGGTGCTGCGTTTGAGTTCTGTTCAGTAGAACATCTACAGAGTGAGGTACCATCAGGGTTACAGCATGGCCTAGGACCATTCCCTCACTCTGTTTTACAGACGCAGCAGCAGCAGCGACAGCTTGCAAACATCTTTGCAAAGCGCATGCTACAGGATCGGGGCGAAGAAAAGTAACCGCACAGCCTATACTTCCCTCCATGTTTCTGTGTTAATACAGCCAAAGCACATCCATCACATTTATGCACAAACAACACAAAGGCCTTTTCATAATATGGTGTGCCCAAAACCGGTGCTGAGCACAATTCAGTGTTGAGCAAATCAAATGCACGCTGCTGCTCCATGTTCCACAGCAATGGCGAAGAAATGCCCTTCTTCGTCAGAGCCAACATCGGCTTAATCACTAGTGAAAAGTTGGGGATCCGCTGCCTACAGTAAGAAGCCATACCTATCAAGGCTCAAACTTCCTTCTGTGTATTTGGGACAGACATGCTAGAAATGAGTTTTATCCATTCAGGCATCAACCTTCTTCCCTCCTTTGACAGGAGATAGCCTAAATAGGCGACCTCCTGACAACAATATTGACATTTTTTAAGCAAAGCTTTATGTCCATGTTTAGCCAGGTGAATAAGCAACAACACAGTGCCCTCCTTAAAAGTGCTCTCTGAGTCAGCAGCTAAAAGCAAGTCATCAACATATTGAAGCAGTGTACAAGTAGAGGGCAACTCAAGGGTATCGAGCTGTTCTTTCAAAGCCCTACTATAAATGCTAGGACTCTCTGTGTAACCTTGTGGTGCACGGGTGAGAGTAAAGGTGAAGGTGAACAGTTATCAACTGTCCTTGTGTATGGGAATACTAAAGAAAGCATTCTTTAGATCCACAACACTAAAGTAAGTAGCTGAAGCCGGGATCATGGTCAATATCGTCGTCACATCATGTACAATTGGAAATTGTGGAGTGACAATCTTCTTAATGGCACGCAGATCAATTATAAAACGAAAAGGAATTGCATTATTGCCTTTTTTGTACACGGGCAAAATCGGACTATTGCACAAACTACCTGCAATTTCCTCAATCACCCCTCGATGTACAAAATCAGAGACAATGCACTTCAAAGCTTGCTCACCATCGACTGAAATCCTATACTATGGAATACGTGGCAGCTTTACTCCATGTTTCAAGACAATTTTAACAGGCTCAATTTGCAAAACACCAACATCGTTGTCGTCAATTGCCCACAAACACTCAGGAACATCATTAAATTCCGGCGGCAAAGGTCTGGTCAAGAATTGATAAACAGAAAGTTGCTGTGGTGAAATCGTCAAATGCACTCCATCAGAAGAACAATGAATTACCGCATTTAATTCCTTCAACAGATTCAACCCCAGCAAATTCTCTCCACAATTTGAAGTCAAAAGGATTGGAAATGGTCCGTAAAGGGACCCAAAGAAATAGGTACCGGCGAAGAAACCGGACAAACAACTGGTGTGCCAGTAAACCCTACAGAAAGCAAGTCACAGTGGAATGTTTGGAACCCGAGAATGATCAATGGAACACTTCTGTGCCCCTGTATCCATCAAGAATAGATGTTTCCTATTTCCCTCTATCATTTCAACGTAGGGACCTTTCTGATCAACGGGAATAGGCGTTGGTTCCAAACCCTGCTTCGGGCAATCCTAGCGAAACAGAATGTCATCAAAAGGAAATTCTTCTGAGAGGTAAGCGCAGAAGGATGATCAAAAATGTTTCTAGTATCCACACCTGATGCCTGATTGTCCTGTGATAAAGGTTGCTGTGAATCTTGTGAGAACTGACCTCTACCAGGGCCCCCCACAACCCGGGTGACCTCTGGATCATCTACCCATATTCCCAAATGTGTTATTTGACCTCTGTCGGAGGATCGGGCATTGTGCACGCAATGACCCTCTTGCCTACAATAGGCACCCTGGTTAATGTTTACAGGACCCAAGGGCGCATTTCCCTGTGGAACATACTGACCTCTGAATTGTGAATTACCCCCTCTAGGGCCTCTAACAATTTGTCATGATCTCTGCTTCCAAAAGATCAGGACTTGCCTGACTCCCTTGGAAGCAGACCCATAACCCCGGTTCCGAGTGCCAGCCAGTCCGAATTGGGACCTTTTGGACCCTGTCCTGGCGCCAGTGGCACCAGGCTCATAAAGATGCCCAGTCCCAGCGCTGGAAGCGCCGGGCTCATAATGCTTGGGTGGACTTACCTGCAGCAGACCATGCTGCTTACTTACCTGCCAGTTGAACCCCTGATCCTCTTCTGTTTGGGACTACTTTTCCTGTTGGGTGGGGCAGGAGCCACTCCCTAGGTTCAGAACACTGGAACTCTTCTGGAAAGCAGGAACTCTTTTCTTACCTAGGCGTGGCTGTGGAAGGAGACACCTAAGCACTACAGGAGGCTATTTAAACCACACCCGATGGATGAATCTTGCTTTGTGTTATTCTGCATTCTCTGCAGCAGAACGCTCATCGTGTCTTCTGCTTCTGATCCTGGGCCTAAGGGAACAAAGGCTTACCATCCTGGAATCCAGTCTTCAGCAGCACCTGTAAAGACAAAGAAAGAACAGGTTAGCACTACGGTCTTCAGTGGCAGCGCATCTCTTACCTGGTCCATCGGCTGTCACCAACGCCTCGTGCTGCATTCCGGCATCTGAAAGACAAAAGCTTACCTACTCTTCGCAGGCTCCGGAGGTCTTCGCACTGCATTCCGGCATCTGAAAAACAAAAGCTTACCAGCCCTTCGCACGCTCCGGAGGCCTTCGGCGCTGCATCCCGCATCTGAAAGACAAAAGAAGGTGCGTTTAAAGACATTGGGCAACTTTATTACTCACGTGCCATTACTCCTTCCCACGCCGAAACCAGTGGGTATTCCAGCACCCTTCAGCTTCTCTAAAGCTCCGAACTTGTACCTGCAAGATAAAAGGGACAGTTAGTGCGCATCGTGAAGCAGGCTACAAGCGCTTACTTACGTGCTTCCAGGCGCTTCTATTCCTCACGCGGGTTCGATCCTCAACTCTCATCAGCCCGCCATCCGCCATCGTCGGAACCCTGCAAAACAAGAGATATCATTACAAAAGACTTTTAAGACATTTGAAGTGCCCAGAACTTACCGTTCGTGTAGTTAGCGACAGACAGGAGTCCTCTGAGGTCAAGAAGCCTGCACCCTTATCCAGTGAAGAAACTGGTTACGGCACCCTGCCCCGAGGCAGATGGAGAGCTCGGCGTTCACTTACCTAAGGTGAGGGCGTTAACCTTTGGGGTTCTTCAGGAGAAGAGAAAGGGAAGAGGAGAGAGGCACCCAATAACCCCAGTTCATTAATTCCATATTTTCTATCTGCAGACATCTTACTCTTCGAGTCAGACATACAGTGCACAGAGGTCCAGCCCAAAGAGCCAACCGTGTGTTACACATCACCTTTGAAGATACGGCATTCACCCAGTCAAGACCGGCGCCTCTGCGGGAATCAGGTGAGCATTACACAATTTGCTGTAATAACACTTTTGTCTTCAAATCACCTTTCCTCTTTTCAACTCTTTATTTTTCATGATTGACACGATTCTCGTAGTACTGAACCATGTGCAGTACTTCTGATTGAGACTTTGCTTGCCAAGCACTCTCAGAAGACATAATTTGCGACTGGACGTCAGGCATGTTTTTCCCAGACTCTGTGCCTAAGTCTTGTCCACTGAAATCCGAAAATACCTGTTCGAACCGATTAAAGAACTCAGTAGCACCCTCAGACTTACCTTGAACACAGGCAGTAAGCTTGTCCCAAATAATTCTCTTTTCGGGAATTATAGTTTTCAATTTCGCAACTATTCTGTCAGGTAAAGTTAGTATCACCTGAGGCGGTCTTTCGCCAGCTGGCCTTTCTCCATCGAATCTAATTATGTTAGTCCATGTGTCTCCTAGCCCTGCTACATTGTTTATAGTTCTAACCTGTTTCCACAAATCTACGGGCAGGAGTACAGGAAATAACAGATCAATATCACTTAAAGTGAATACTGAGGATTGAAAAACAGACTCTATTTCTTTTATAGATTTTTCCTAATGTCGGGAATATATTGTCTAATTTGTTCACTTCCTGTCTTGAGAACGGGATGTGAACTAACTGCGACACATAATGTGCAGGTATTTCCTGAGCAACCGCACCCATTGCAAGGTTAGCAGGAATCTCAACTTTCGGGACAAATGTCGGAGGAACCTCTCTCATAGGCAACTGAGAAGTAGGAAACTCCGAACACTTACTAAGCAACAGAGCCACATCGAGCGCTAAAGCAGCCGAAGAAGTGTCAAATGAAAAAGCTCTCTTGTAAATACTCAATAACTCTGCGGAACAACAAATCTTTCTTTTTACACACTCACCATGTAGGTATTCTACCATTACCTGTATCACTTTCCTCTGCATTTCTGGCGTATACTGACTATACGTGTCATATACTTCTATGGGAGTTATCGATGTGTCTAAGATCCATTTAATCTCGTCTTTTGTGCAAATACGTATTTCCTCAGATATCGATTTATTTAAGGAAGGAACCGTTTTTGCACGAACATAGTACACAAATTATCTCCATCTTCATCTTCATTCTGTAACCTTTCCAACTCCTTTCTATACTCAAATACTCTCTCAACATGCTCTCGCACCTTCTCTGCAGTGTCTCTAGAGAACGCTAAAGTGTTCAGATCCCTCAACACTTGCGTTTAACCTATCCCACATTACACACAAATGAATCCCTAATCCCTCAATAAAAACATTTTTCTCAGGAAAATTGTCCATATTAGAAAGTATGGCAAAAACATTAGCTTGAACACCCTTCTCCATACAATGCTTAGCCCACACAATAAACTCACGTTTCTTCTCTGGAGGTACAGTATTGTGAGTGACAACCCTTGATCCTGCTCCCTGATCTACTACAAGCAATGTAGAACCACTTGGAAGAGGGAGAGTAGGCGAGTTCAACAGAGGTGTTATCACTGGTGCAACAGGTAAAGGCGGAGGAGCAGGTGGAGGAGTAGCGACAAAAGGAGGACCAACAACTGGAGGAGGAGGAACGATATGAGAGCAGGGGGGCAGGAGGAGGAGGAATAACAGCAGGAAGAGGAACATACACAGGTGGCGCAGTGGCGCCAGACCTTCGTTCATTCAACAATTTATCGATAAGTTTGTCAGAAACATGAAAGTCTTTAGAAAGATATATTTTCTGGATACCAAGTGAGAAAGCCCTATCCATATTCCTAGCTGATTTAGACTGTTTATTTTGGTCATATAACAATGCTTTTTCGGCGTTCGTCTTATGACAACGTGCATGCTTTTCTCTACTCTGAAGCTGCTGTAAAGCTTCTTTCTTCCAATTCTGTAATACATCAAATGCTGCAGGTCTAGCTTTTTTCTTCAATAATATAGATTCTAAATACTCAATACGAGGGATTTCAAAACTACCATTGATTGGCCACTGAAGTTCAGAAGCATGTCTAGTTTGTCTGTGCCAAATATCATTAATTTCTATACTACCAATGCCATGCTTAAAGTACAGGCTTACGGGCTTAAGCTGGCGCCGGTCGGCCAAATTCCAAAGATTGTCTGTCACTGCGGAATAACGCCCTGAAGCATGCAGACAATTTCCCAGGCATATCAGAATACTGGTGTTACCTGGTCAGTAATTGAACTCGTGAGTGCAATGCACCAAAACAAATTATCAGGATACTTAAGAATCGGGTCACGACTCACCTGATCAAATCCTAAGGAGGTCTGATCGGATTTCAAAATTTTCTAACAAAGTTTACCTCGTGTTTGGTGATTTTGGCACATCTGCCCACCTCGATATGTGGACCCTCATCAAGATGCTGACTCAGACCGCGTGCTCACCATCGAGGGATCGGACCGTGCATTGCTGCTGAGGTGTTGCTTCTCATTCAGAAAAGGGGCCCCTTTTACACCATCCGATCCCGGACCGATAGCCGTGTCAACCTTCAACGAGCTGGCATCAATCTTGAGGGTCCCTGTTCCGGCGACATCTATGAAAGCAAAAAGAAGATATCGAGGTTGAGTACCCCAAAAGTTAATACACCAAACGCGGGTTCAAAAGATACACAGATCTTTATTCTACAACTGAACAGTTTTCAAAGAACAAAGCACCAGATAGCTATCAGGCCCTCAGTACAACACAGCGAATACCAGCCCTGTTCGGTGTTTGCAGTGAGTGGCACTGTACATCAGAATGGTTGTGTCTTTTATACAATATGTAATCTGATGTTCAGCCCACTTGTAGGTTAACCATTTCCTTGGGATAGGGGTTCATGCCGAGTTCGTTCCTAATTTATGCATCTATACATTTACGGATTATCCTTAATACATTCCCCATCAGGTTACAACAGCAACAGTGTGTCTTTGGATTTCACATTGAGCCTTCACACATATCTTGTACACTATAGTCAAACAAGTGTTCACATTAGATGCTCGAACAGTATCGTGCACAATATATGTTCATGGATTAATATTGGTGGCACAGGTAATCCTCTATCCACAGGTCAACGAAGGACAAGGTCTCCTTACATGACCCTAACATTTGGCCTATGGGCAGTTTACACATTAACATGCATGCAGAGGTCAAGACGGCCATGTTACCAACAGAAGAACACTGTCCACCATCTTAAAACACAGGGTGACTTTGGAGCGAGAATCAAAATGGCGGGTGAAACTAAAATGGCGACTAAGACTGATCTTAAGGTCAGGACCTTGCAACGCAGATTTCCTCGCAGAGCGACTTGGCCTAGGCCAATATACATATATATACAATCAAGAGGGTATAATACGATTTCCCGTTCGACAGGCTAACCCGACAACAGTCTACTATGCTGTAGCACATCTTATTACTGGTGCACAGAAATTTGACTGAATAAACCCCATCATACACAAACTACATTGACTTCCTCTCCAGGCCAAGTTACTGTTGAAGGCTGCATGTATCATCTATAAAGCAGTCATGAGTAACACACAAGTACACCTGGAAGCTAAGCTCCACATATCTGGTGGCACATGCTCCTCATGCAGCAAATTGACCAACTGTCTCGAATCACAAATTCACCTGCAAAGAGAGAACCAACAATCAAACATTCTCTTGTCACAAACTCACCCTCTGTAACTCGATCCTGGCATTGGCCTGGAATGCTCTCACAATTCGCCAATTTCGCAAAGGTGGCTTTTTCATCAACACCTGACAAAGGACTAATCCCAATGGACACACAGATTGATTAACATGCCACAATTTGCAATACTGTGCTACTGTTAAAAGATGCCAGCCCAAACACTGGCTATCCACGACCTGGACAACACTCTGCTGCCCTTGAGCGAGGTCTGCACTTGAAACAATTAAATTAAATTAAAAAAGACATTCTCTGGAAGTTAGACTGTGATACATTATATTCAATATCCGAGCAAACTGCCCACGGAAAGAGTTTTTCAACACACTAACAAGAGATTATTTTGAGAGGAAAGGGACTTGCAGGAATATAGAGGAGAGGATTACCAGTAACCACCAGAAGGAAACGTGGCTGTGAGCACTCTCATGTGGGCATAATTCAAAGGAACAGAGGGCAGGAGGAGCACTTAATTGGAAAGGAGAGAGTGAGCGATGTAGCCGAGCTTTAGATGGGATGGATCATCAGAATAGTAGTAATGAGGCAACACGGGAGAGGACAACAATACAAAGGGGCAAGGATGCCCACTTAATAGGAGGGAGTAGCAGAAAGCAGGCAAAGACCATTGAGAAATGATCAGGTCAAATAACAACGGGAAGCAAGACAACAATGGCAAACAGGACAACTACAGACTGGTGGTGAGCCATGGCTGTGGAGACAGGTGAGATGGAGTTGGACAAGTAGACAAGATGGCATGCTTGGTAAAGAGACTTTTCCCCTAAAATCAAAAATTAGTCATGGGCGCTCCTCTATGAGAATGAACACGGCAAAAATTGCCTGTTCTTTGGGAAGGTTCCCACTCTAGAGTCTGCAGCCATACTTTAGCTCACTGTACCTTTCACAAATGGGAAATATCCATTTGCATGTCAGTCTTTGTCCCGCCCACATCTGCAGTCCAGCACCAAAATGCTATGGCAATTCCCTTCTGAACAAGAGTACCAACAGCAACCCCATACACTTGTTTCAGCCTTGTTGGGAATCATCAGTGAGGTGGAGCTGTGCCTCTCTGAGCACAGTGAGCGAGGGGATCATGTCTGGATGACCCTGGGAAACTTAGGGTGACTAGACCGAAGGCCTGTCAAAAAATGAAAAATGTGTCATGGGCGCTCCTCTATGAGAATGAACAGGTCAAATAACAACGGGAAGCAAGACAACAATGGCAAACAGGACAATTACAGACTGGTGGTGAGCCATGGCTGTGGAGACAGGTGAGATGGAGTTGGCCAAGCAGACAAGATGGCATGCTTGGTAAAGAGACTTTTCCCTTAAAATCAAAAATTAGTCATGGGCGCTCCTCTATGAGAATGAACACGGCAAAAATGGCCTGTTCTTTGTTAAGGTACCCACTCTAGAATCTGCAGCCACACTTAAGTTCACTGTACCTTTCACAGATGGGAAATATCCATTTGCATTTCAGTCTTTGTCCCGCCCACATGGGCAGTCCAGCACTGAAATGCTATGGCAATTCCCTTCTGAACAAGAGTACCAACAGCAACCCCATACATTTGATTCAGCCTTGTTGGGCGTCATCAGTGAGGTGGAGTGTCACACTCACCTGTGTCTCTGCAGGAGCAATGGACGAGCCTCCCTTGACCCCGAGTCTTCACTTCCCCTGTTTCACCGGAGGAATACCTGTCAAATACAAGGTGTACACTCAGACCTGAATTCAGCCGATTCCCCTGGGCACTTCCCTTCTCTTTACTCTGTGCTGTGATGTCCCCCTATAGGCTTACCTTGATATTTAGTAGGGTGTGCAATCCATCCTGCATTTGCAGGGGCGCGATTCACTCATGAGATTGGTGCCAATGTCTGTAGGCTGAGTTCAGATGCCAAACGCTGTTTTATGCCTTCACAGCGAGGCAGAGAGTTCAAGGCACCAGTTTCCTCACTGGCTAGAAAGTCCTACCCACTAGTGAACGTTGCGCGGAGAATGTTGAGTGTCCAAAATTGCCGGTATTTTGTGGGTGAGTAGCACTGCATGTAGAAGCTAGCTGCTGGTAGGTCTGCACAGCACCTTCAATTCGAGCGCGACTGTTAATGTCTCTCCCTTTCCCCTGCAGGAGAAATTATGTGGTATTAGCGCCTTGAATTGGGGTTTGGCACTACTGGAGACTTGGTGGTTAGGTACGTTTGCACAGAGGCTTTTGGTAAGTATACACCGTGTAGAGAGACAGAGAGCACAGTGAAATAAGTGTCACGTTATTGGAGCGAGCGCTATGAATAATGTCTCTTCTTTCTTACAGGGGTTGTGCGCTCGTACAACTAATCTGGATTCCAGCGTCGTGGGAAGATTCGGTGAGTATACGCAGCGTTACTGATGTGCGCGTGTTAACGCTGTTCTTCTTTGTTCTTACAAGTGCCGGTGTAGAGTCCCCTCTTGACTGGAGATAGCTGCGGCGTGGAGTAAGAACCAGGTAAGCTGAAGCTGAATGATCCGGAGCGGGTAAGCAGAAGCAGAATGATCCGGAGCAGGTAAGCAGAAACAGGATGTTCCGGATCAGGTAAGCAGAAGCAGGATGATCCGGAGCAGGTAAGCAGCAAAAGGATGATCCGGAGCAGGTAAGCAGATGCTAGCTGATCCAGAGCACGGCAAGTGTGTTGCTGATACAGCTCACAGTAAGCAACACGAAGCACTGGAAGATTCTTGGGTGTGGCTTATATAGCCAGCCACACCCAAAAACTATAGAGCTCATGAGCTATCATGCACTTCCTGTTTGGCAACAGGAAGTGGTAACCAGGATGTTACTACAAACACTAGAAAGGAATGAAAGGAGGGATTTGTTATGGGTTCTTTGTGTGCCTGCCAAGCCTCCACCCAGCTTTCCCCAGCTACCTGCCTGATACCCACTGGATGGTGATCCTGTTATTAAATGTAAAAAAAATGACTTACTCTGTATGTCTCCTATTCCTTAAGGAAAGGAATGCTTACAGAGACCTACTTGCCTATTTTGTGAAATGGACCGTGCCCCATCTTAGTGACAGGTAACTGATAAGTGGTATCTAAACCGAAGCATCGCATGCCTTACCATCTAAATAAAAGCGTTAAAAAAAAGCATATAACGCAGTTTATTTTAAGGTGAAGGGTTTATTTTAATTGTACTGGGATTTTAAAGCTTAAAAAAGGGGAGCTGGGGGAGCAATTAAAAAAAAGGAAAAAAATGCATTCAATGTTTTTTTTCGACACTTGTTTTTAGATAGTAAGGCATTTGATGCTATGACTATAAACCCTGATAAATTAGTTATAGCAAAAAGCTTCTCATGGGTGATTTACTTTGAACGACCTTTTCCCAAAATACTTACAATACAAAAAAGGTAGCGTTGTCTTTTTCGGCTCCTACTGCAAGGTATTTTTTTGTTATTACCTGCCATCCCCAGATAACGAGGCAATGATGAAGAATATGATTAAACATGTAGGTGACACACTCTTGTTTGCCATCTATAAATGGATCGCAGCAGCAGAGAAGCAAGACAAGGCACGGCACAATTATAACTGATGTGCTTGGATGGAGCTACCTTTCCAACACTAATATGAAGTAATTGATAGGGAGAAACACATTTTGTGAATGATTGCTTTGTGTGAAATCAATCTGTGCTAAACATCCAAGAAACTGTATTTAAAATTCATAAAACAAATTAAGAAAGTGGATCGCGCAAAATGTAATCTTTCACCATCCTAATGCGTAAAAAAGCACCCTGCGCAAAGTGATTATGGAGTGCCATTTTCAATTCTTAATGTTACATGCAGAGTTTTAGTGCAGAGAACTAGTTATGCAGAATAACATAGAAAAGGTGTCAGGTCGCAAAGAGGAGGAATGCCACCACCTATTGTTAAACATGTACAACAATTCTTGTTAGACTCAGAGTTTGGAGGTAGCCATGTCCTTGATAAGGGCATGGCTATCCCCAAACTCGGGTCTAGCTCCAGGTCCCGCAAAAGGGGACTTACCAGGCCATTCCGACCTTGGAGGGCCCGGTAATTGCCTTTCGCGGGACCTGGAGCCGGTACGTCCCCATTCCCATGTGAGCCCCCATAGGGCTCAATGGGAATTGTAGGGTATTTTGTGGAGATTTGGGGCCTGACGGTATTTTATTACCGCCGAAAAATAACTTAGCAATAATCACTCTTTGTATTCAGATTTGGCCATGTGCAACAATAATACAATGGACATGCATTATTTCAGCACCCAGACCTGCATATTTGGTATACGTGGTTGGTGGTATTTTGGTGAGCATACTTCCCTTGTTTTATTTGTGGCCCCAATGTCCAGAATCCCTTATCTTTGCTTAGATTTTTCGTGTGATCACTAGAGAGACCTCAGACCTGCATTCTAGGAATACCACATTTCCAGTGATAGTGTTGGTGTGCCACCATGGGCGAACTCACTGACTTATTTACGACAGAGAGCTATATGTGGTAGTCTTGTGGTAATTTCCACTACCTTATATATGGTAGGGAGCTATGTTCAGAGAGTCTCTCTTCCCGTTGGCTCATGTACCTCCAACAAGTTATGCTACAGTTACTCACAATTATTCATACTGATTCTGACATGCACACATCTGCCTTAAAATGACCATTGCACTGTTTAAAAATCTCCCCACATCATTGGCATTGTAATGGTAAATAGAAAATAAACCACCCGTCTGTTTTCAAATATTTTCTGTATTATAAAAGTTGCATTTAGACATGATCTCATTCTTTACAGAAATAAATAAAATGGTACAGTAAAAGCATTTTCTATGTCACACTGCAAAGAGCGTGGCGGAGAACAGAACTCAAATTGCAACATTGGTATTTGATTAAGACACGCACAGGAATCCTACACTGACTGCATATTTTCGTGCACACACCCGGCTCCCACGCTTAGGTAATTACCTTATCTGAGTGTTCTTCAGTTGTTCTCTTTGTGAATGTGGCTCTCTTGGATTAACTCCAGCAAAAAGGAACGCTTGCCTTCTCAAGCCGGGGTCATTGCCTGGAATTCTCAGCTTTTTCAGATAGGAATGCCTCAGCCAGTGGAAAGGTTTTTCTTTCAGCTCTCTTCAGTCTCGACTGCAGCAGGACACCGGAATCTGCATTCAGTCAGGACCCCACAGCCAGGTCTTCTCCCCAGTAGTGCAGAAAGATGTCTCCCTGTCTTTTTCCCTGATACTGCCCACTAAAACTTTCCTCTCAGCCCTCTGTATGACGTGTCCCAATGAAATCCATCATCTCTCATCCTCCTACTCTTCAACAATAGCTTCGCTTATACATTTGCAATTGTTGCAAATCTGACTTCCTCCTTCCTGCAGTTACTGTGCACAAAAACACGGAGAATCAGGCAGAGAAGAGAAGAGAAAAAATCTGCACACACATTTAAATGGTTTTCAGAGTATGCCTAATTCTGCAGTGGAGAACACATTTTATTAGTGGGTTATATTAAAATAAGGTTTTATTAGTCAGGTTAATGGTTAATAGGTTAGCTGTTAATTTTCAAATGTGTCTCTAGCAATATAGGCATTTCAGGTGAAAAATAGTGTGCATTTTTAAATGAACACGTGTGCTTTTAACTGTAAAAATAGATTTGCATCTTATATGTTAAAATCGTTTTTGACTGAATAGTCTGTCTTTCCTTGTTAATCTGCTAACCCATATAGCAATGCACCGCACCCTTGTGGTGGTGGTGCTGCAAAAAAAATGTTGCTACTTGTGCAGTATTGCTGTACTCTGTACTGTAACACGCCAAATATCCTTACATATACCCTCCTTTTGTTTTTAGAACTTGTCTATAATCCAAGCCAATTCCTAAAAACAACTTGTTCTATTTTTTTTTTTTTACAATATAGCAATCCAACAAAATGAATATTCATGTGCATCAATGAAAATTTGCAATCAACATTTCATCTGAGTCCATCAGTTCAAAAATTGTCCACATTTGCCTTCTCAGTGGAAGTGGCATTACTTTAAGTTTAAATTTTCCAAGTCAATTAAAAACAATGAAATAAAACAACTAACTAAAACAAATAAGTAACATAACAAGTTAAAATAAATAATTAAAATAATAAATACGTGGAACTTCATATGCCGGAACTTTTGTTTTGTCTCTTTTGGTATGTCCCGACCAGCGATGTTATTCGGTTCATTCGAGTACTCTTTCATCTTGGCAATCTTAAATCCACAGTAGTCATCTCTTTTTGGCATTCCGGTTATTTTGTCTTCACCTCCACCTGGAGGCAGGCATCTTTTGGTCTTCATCCAGGGGACTCCAGGACTCCATCGTCTCCCGTGGCCTCTGATCCCGGAACCTCCGACCAAATAATGTTAATTGTCTAAATCAAAATAGAAAATAAACAGATTAAGTACATAGCACAATACTAACTTCATCCTTTTGCCAAAAATAAAACATGCTTGGTAAAAATACTTCGTTTCTTTTTTTTTTCTGAAATTAAACACAAGTTAAAAGAAAACAAATACATATAAAACAGCATTCAATATTTAATACACTTTCTCTCTGCACACCAACCACGAGCTTCCGTTATATGTGCATTTATTTATTTATTTATTTATTTATTTATATTATATATTTTTACATATATTACAGTGTTTATGTGCCATCATAACAATCAACTTTTTTTTAACTTCTTTGTCACTGCCTCCTGATTACACCCATTTATTTTCTCAAGGGACTCTATCTGTTTCTACATGCTCAAGCTGCCTGATCTCATGCCTGGGATGGCATGGTTTGATTTGATTTACATGGACAAACTGCTCTATTGCTGTTTCACCTTCATTTTTCAAAATTTTATACACTACAGGAGAGACCTTATCTATAATTCGAAATGGCCCCTGCCAGGCTGCTAGAAATTTAGAATTTTTCTGTTTACTTTTTCCAAAATGAAACTTGTACACCTGATCCCCTACACTGTATTCCTTTACTGATGTCTTTTTATCATAATATGACTTTGCACTGTCAGCAGCTCTTTCCAGATTTCTCTGCACAAAAGCAAATGCATGTTGCAAATGCCTCCTCAGTTCATCAATATATTCATGAACTGTGGATGCACTCACTAGAGTTTGCTCATGTGTTCTGTATAGTAGGTGTTGTGGTAACACCATTTTCCTACCTGTTAAGACCTCATGGGGGCTAACACCTGTTGCTTTGGCAGGAGTCGACCTGATTGCCATCAGAACCAATGGTAAACGCAAATCCCAACTGGAACCTGCTTCTGCCACAAATTTCTTTAAAATATCCACAACAGACCTATTGCTTCTTTCAACTGTACCTGAAGACGCCGCCCGATATGCGATATGTAGTTTCCTTTTCACACCTAGTATTTGCCATACCTTGCTCATTAGAGTACTTGTGAAATGACTTCCTCTGTCTGACTCAATTCTTTGCGGCAACCCAAACCTTGAGAACACATGGTTCACCAGTAATGTGGCTGCTGTTTGCGCACTACAATCTGGTGCAGGAATGCACTCAATCCACTTTGACATCAAACATACCACACTCAAAATATAACGGTGTCCCCTGCTCGACCTTTTTAAAGGACCTACATAGTCTATTTGCAAATCTGACCATGGGAGAGTTAGGCCTCTTTTCATCAATGGTGCTCTATGCATTGGTGAAGCAGGTTTAAATTGGGCGCATACTAGACATCCCCTAGTATATAATTCCACATCTTGGGACATATGAGGCCAGTAAGCATAATCTTTTAGTATTTCTAATGTTTTTTGTGAACCTCTATGGCCTGCAGTTATGGCATCGTGTGCATGGTGTAGCATTAGTCCTCTGAATGAAAGGGGTACTACCCACTGTATTTGCCCTGTTATGGACTCTCTAATCATGCCCATCCTGTAATCTAATTCGTGTTTTGTTCTTTAATAACACCCTCAACTCTTCTTTTCCCATACAATCTTTTTCTGTTACAGGATTTTGTTCAGGATCTATCAAATGATTATAACAGATTCCCAAAATTTGATCATTCTTTTGTGCCTCAATCAAATCTTGGTCTGGCGTGTCATGACTCCACTGCACCACCGGTTGATCTACCTCCTTTGGTGCTTTAGAACGTGTGACTGCATCAATTTGTATTTCACCCATTAAATAATCAATAGGTAGCAATTCTCCCATCACAGCCCCAATCTTAGCCAGATGGTCTGCCTTATCATTTCCCTCCTTATCCTCTCCTGGTGTTTTTAAATGCCCACGAATTTTTCTCCAGTATATTGTTAAATTATTTTCTGACACCAATTTGTCTAAGGCTTGTATCATTTTTCCATGTTTAAGTGGCTTTTTGTTGTATGTAACCATGCCTCTTGCTTTCCAACCAGGCAAATACTCCACAAAGCTATTCCGTGCATAGTCAGAATCAGTCACCAGGACAATTTCACTGAACTTTTTATCAACTGCAGTAGCAATTGCTTTATAGATGGCTGCCAATTCCGCCACCTGACTGCTCCTATCTCCAATCCTCATCCCTATACTAGGAACGCCTTCACATTTCAACCAGACATTTCCTATTCCTGCCACTAATTGTTTATTACTGTCATTTTCAATGTGAAAAGCACAACCATCCACATAAACAGTTGGCAAATCCTTGCATGTTTTTTCATCAAAAGCTTTGTGTGGTGATTGTTCAAATTCCTGTAAACTAGCTTCCACTTCCATTTCATTTGGTATTTGTTCAGCTGCACAGTCATGTAAGTCAGCTAACCCTTGAGCAATTGGGCTCTTTTTATTTTGTCCATATCTCACTTCTACGGGAAAACCTTGTAATGCCAGCGTCCATGAAGTGATTCTGGATTGCGCTAGATTGCCTGATCTAATTCTTTTACTCTCTAAAAATTGCAACGGTTGATGATTTGTTTCAATAATCACCTTTTCTCCCTGAACAATGGGGCGAAAATGTTGTAGCGCCCACACAGTGGTTAATAGGGCCTTCTCACATTCATTAAATTTCATTTCAACTTGGGAAAAAGCCTTACTTGCATATGCAATGGTTTTGTGATTCAAATCGTGTTTTTGTGATAACACTGCTGACATACAATGTTCAGAAAAGCCTATTTCTATAAAGAAATCCCTGTCCTTTATGGGGTATGCTAAACATGGTGCCTTTACAAGACATTCCTTCAATCTAGCCACTGCATCAGACTGCTCTCTTTCCCATCTCCAGGGAGTATTTAGTTTAAGCAGTTTAGTCAATGGTTGAGTGATTTCTGCATAATTCTCAATGACCTTTCTGTTATAGCCTGTCATCCCTAATAACTTTTTACTCCTTTCACATTTTTAGGATCTTTTAATCTTTGTATGGCCTCTATTTTCTTCCTTTGTGGATTTAGCCCATGTTCAGTCACTTCATGCCCTAGAAAGTTCACTTTTTTCTTGCACCATTGTGCTTTTTGTAAAGATACTTTGGCGCCTGCTTTCTGCAATTGGCCAAGCACATGTCTTATTTCATCAAAATGGCTTTTAAGGTTTTCATTTTTTATCAGGACATCATCCACATAAACTATTGTTCCTCTTTCCGCTGCATCCGGCATGGCCTTTCTCAAAAATATGCCAAATTCACTCCCACTATTGATGTACCCGAACGGAGCTCTAAGCCAGGCATATTGAGTCCTGTCAAATGTAAAGGAAAATAGGTGTTGTATCTCCTCTGCCAATGGCACACACCAATATCCAGATGTGAGATCTAATGTGGTAAATACCTTTGAACCATGTATCTGAGCTAGGCCCTGATCAATGAATGGTAGTGGCCATCTAGATACTGGTACTCTTTTATTTAACTCTCTTAAGTCTGCACACAGCCGCCATTGACCATTTGGCTTTAACACACCTAAAATAGGCGTATTGGATGTGCTATGAATGGGCCTAATTATTCCCCGTGATTCCAAATTTTTAATAATCTCTGCCAATGATTCTAAACATGCCAGCGGTAGTCTATACTGGCGTACAAACACTGGATTTCTGCTACAACCTTCTGGTAGTGTGGCCACATGTAAATCAGTTAAACCACAATCATAAGCATCTTTTGCAAATACATCCTTAAACTCCATAAATATTTCCCTCAGGTCGTCTCGATCCTCATCGCTGTCACATGCATCCGCTAAGGAGATCTGCTCTTCTACCATTCTGGAAAATTCTGGAAACTCTTCTGGTAAAGGAATCTCAGCGCTTTCCTCTAACTGTGTGGCTGTGTCTTTTTGTAGAGCTGCCACTTTTAAATATTTTGGCATATCAGCTTCCACTTCAATGGGCTGATTTCCTGTTTCATTTTCATTTAAATTAAATATTATGCAATCCTCTTGATGGCAGCACACTGTCTCATTTGAATCATAAGGATACACAGAATGAATTTTAAATATTCCTTTGGGCTGAGAGTCCAGGTGTTCTGGCAACTCGCCCTTGGCATCTACATATTTTTCAGGAATATTCCCAATCACCATGTTATTTAAATCTGCCGTATAATGTGATTTTTGTATGGCCATTCCTAATGGGGAGTTTTCCTCTAAATGAATATCCTGACAACCTTTATTATTTACCATGATTTTTACAGATCCCTCACCAATGTCTACCAATGGAATGTATTCATAATCCAGGCCTTGCTGTTTTATGGATTCATTCAGGCATACAAATGCATCAGAGCCTTTCATCTGCTGTCCATTTTTGCATTTCAGTGTTATTGCAAACTGTTTTGTAAATGCAGGAACAATAGTATTTTTCCTCATTTGTAATTCGACTGCATAAGGAACTAGTTGTGCACAATGATAAGCCCTTCTTTTGTCTTCAAATTCAGGTGCCGGCCCACCTAGGCGTGACCATATTTTTTGATTAAGGAAATCTAACACCATACACATTCTGTGCATGATGTCATTGCCCATGTAAAATTCATTTTGTGCTCCATTCACTATCCATACATTATGGTAAATTGTTTTCTGCCCAATGCTAATTTTAAGCATGCATCTGCCTGTAATTCGGTTTTCAAAGTCTGGACTGTCCAACCCAGAAACATATTGGTTTTTAATCCTAAATTTCGGGATTTCTTCCCTCTCCATAATTTTTTGCAACAATTTCTCATTAATGAAACTCCTTTCATTTTCAAGCGCTAAAGTGGCTTTTATTGTTTTAAGATAATCATTTATACCAACGTGAACCCATGGTTGCTCATCTTCCATGTGTATTTCTGCCAGAGTGGTAATGTGTTTTTCTGAATCTGTTTTAGGAACAATATTCTGTTTGCATGTTTTCTCTTTTAAATAGAAACGTAATGTGTGTTCGTCTATGGCAGTCTGCCAATCTTTCCTTGGGTCCAAGTATATTTGTACAGGTAGTTTTTCATTGTCGCTCTGATCTTTGTCTTGACACATTAATATAACAGTGACACTAGGTATGCAGCTATTCTGGAGATATACCTCCACAGCATCATTTGTTTTGGCAACGGTGTGACATTCTTTTATATTGCTGTTTTGTGATTTTAGTTTCTTAGGCCTCAATGGTTTTTTGGTTAAGGACCACAGCACTCCATTCACCCCATCTATGAGAGGAGACAATCTTTTCAGGCAATCTGTCCCCATCAGAAATGGAATTTCACAAATAGATGTGATCAATACCTCTTGTTTCATTCTGTGCTTTCCTATTTTTATGTCAACCTCAGTTACACCTATGATGGGCACCTCCTCCCCATTAAAGTTATGCACTGGGCCTTGATTTGCCTTCACTGTGATCTGACTCTGTGGAGGCCTCCCTTCATTGATACTCTTTACCAGCTCCTTGGACATAATTGTGGCCTGTGCGCCAGTGTCAATCATAGCGAAGGTGTGGCATTTTTCTTCTACAGTGATGGGTGCATAATATCTGTCCTCAACTTCCTCTAATACACATAAGAAATGTGAATTCTTACTGATTTCAGGGCTCACCTTTCTCAGGTCTTTTTCACTTTTGGCTAAGCACATTGGTAAATGAAAAGACATTTTTCCCTCCTTTTTACCCATTTCTGTGCGAGATATTTTATTCATTTCTCCATGTTCAGAGGTTTTTTGGAGTGTGGCCACTGTTCGCCCATCCATCTGGGTAACATCAGAGACCACATTACAACCTCCCAACTGAACATGTGTAACAACATCATTCAGCAATTTGTCATTTTTTAATTCTGTGCATTTGTGATCATTTAGTGTAATACCAGCCCTTTCAGCCTCTTCAAAAATATGTGGCTCAAAGAATTCTTCAGGTGATTGACTTGTACCCTCCTTGTGAGTATTTCCTTTTTCTGTCTGTGTTTGGTCATTGTTTTGCTTGCCCAGGGAAGGAGCTATGGCATCCCCACTTACTCCCTGTTCACTGGTATTCCCCATGCATGAGTCATTTTTCTTAAATCTGTCCCTTTGTTCTTTTGGAATTCCTAATGTTTCTTTTTCATTTGTGCAAATCTTTACTGTTTTATTTAGCTCTAAGTTAAACCGTACCTCTTTTTTAGAAGTATTTGCACTTTCTATCACAATTTCATTTACTGGTACTTTCATTTTTAATCCATTAGTCACCTCAGAGTTGTCATGCAAAATTATATCAGAGCAATCTGTCATTTTGGCACTGCAGTTATCATGAGTACTTAGTCACTTTTCGGAAGCCCCCCGGTCATTGCTATGGCCATCAGCCCCCTCTTTGGAAGGTTGTTTTTGCGCTGTATAGAGCTTTCCTATTTGCTCAGCTAACATTTTCACTTGGGCCTCAAGGCACTGGAACCTTTCCATCTCTCTAGGATCCTCTTTCTGTGGCCTAGGTCGATATTGGTTGTTTTCCCCCTGATTGGATCTATTCTGATACCTCTCAGGTGATTGATACCGGTTGGGATGGTTTCTGAACTCTTGATTCATTTGTGGAGGGGAGCGGGTTGCACCCATCCTTTGATTATAGTCCCCTGGTGGGGAATCATTGTACTGGCGTGGACTGTAGTTCACGTTTTGCCTCATGTCCTGTCTCTCAGATTGTGGGTACTGGCCCCTATGTTGATTTCCATTATCAGTAAATCGATCCACATATCGGGGCCTATCCTGATTACCATATATCATGGTGTTGGGATCAAACCTACTCTGTGTCCCCAATGACTGGTAGGGACCATCGTTTCTTTGATCTTGATTTTGTCTCTGGTTATTGTTCATACCTGCCATATCAGACCGGTATCTTACCCGGGGTCTATCTCCTAAATATCTAGGGCTGATGTAGCTCTCTCTATTACTAGGATCATGTGATTGGAACATTGGTACAGGAAATGGCGATCTTTGTTGATTACCCCTTTGTTCAGGTGTCACATTATTTTTACCTTGGCTTTGAGCAGACTCAAGGGACATTTTGGCTGACCTGATTTCCATTACTGTGGCTGAGGGTTCTTTAGATTTAGGCCTAGTATCTTTCATTTTATCACTTTCTCTACCCTGACAATAGAGTACCTCATATAGCTTTGTGCTTTGATGTACAATCCATTCAAGGGACTTGTCACGGTCAAATTCACAGACCAATTGGGATATGATGTCTTTCTGTAGCCCATAGAAGTATGCGGTTTTAAACTCATTGGAATTTGAGTCAAAAGATACATCAAAGCGAGAGAATGCTCTTTTTAAGTCTTGTAAAAATTGGCGAGGGGATGTATTAGGTCCAGCAGTAATAGTGTACGCGACTTTCTTTGCCTCCTGCAATGACTGAAAAGGAGAAAAATGACGCCTAATTTCTTTTTCAAACTCCAGCCATGTCATATTCTGCTGTTCATTTAATCCCCTTATGATGCTGGCCGTCGGGGCATCTAAAGTTAAATGAAAATATTGTCTGTACTGTTCCTTAGGTATCTGGAGCGCTTTAAAAATGTCATGTACCGCTTCTAAGTGATCCTCAATGCAGCATTCACCTCCCTTTTTAAATGGTTTGATCAGGGCTTTAATGGATTTCATTATTTTTTTGGGGCTACTTGTTGCAATGCATGGAATTGCACTATTTTGTGATTCAATCCTGTTTTCAGGTGTATGAGATTGGTGGCTGCCCCCAATGGGAGTATCAAATCCCCCAAGGGCGCTGCAACCAAGTTCAGTCACCGGCCCTGTCACTGGGGCACTAGCTCTTTGGGCAGAGCTAGAATTCACCTCCACTCCATTGAATGTGGTACCCTGCCGCCTCTCCTGGGACCTGGGGATGCACATTTGCTGTTCTAAGTCCTTACACTTTTTAAGGAGTCTGTTGGCTTCATCATGCAAATAATTATTTTCATCACTCATTTTATTAATTGCCTCCTGCATATCGCACATTTGCATTTGGCATTCATTGAACTCTTTATTTCTCTTGTCTCTTTCTTGGATCATTTTAATCATTTCTTGTTCTGCACTCTGGAGATCACCTTCTTTTTCGCAATGTTCTTTTTGTAAAATCTGCATTTCTGAAACAACCTCATCTTTATCCTGCCTAATGTGATCCACTAAGGCTTTTAAGTGTGTCAATTCTTGCTCACTATCTTCAAATTGTTTCTTGCTTTTGGATAACTGAGTATCAAAGTCTCTGCATTTTAATTGCATGTCTTTTTGGCATACATCCAATTCTGCTCTCAACATTTCCTGATTTTTACTTGCCCCATCTAATTCAGTCTTTAACCTGTTAATTAGCTGAGTATCATTCTCTTGCATTCGCAGGGACTTGTTTAAAATAAACCATATTTTGCCGCATAGCCGTATTAAACAGTCTTTCTCTGCACTTTTATCGGCTGCATTCAATAATCTTGTAAGGCAGACCTGAATTATGCTGCCTTCTGCAAAAATATTGTCTAGTTTTTCTTTCTGCACCTCACCCTGAATGCGGTTACTCCATTCTAAGGTACTGTTCGAAGTCCAATTCCCATGTGCAAATAACTTTGCCTCTAAATATTGCACTAGATCTGAGAATGTGGTTTCCCTTTGTGACATTCTGAAATTCGTTTTTAGTGGCACACTGCTATTATAAAATGGGTTCCCTTTAATGTGCAAATGGCAGTGTGAGACACGCTTGCCACGCCCAGTAGGTACTCTATGATCACTTTCCCGGCCTGCAACGCACCATAAATATGTAGGGTATTTTGTGGAGATTTGGGGCCTGACGGTATTTTATTACCGCCGAAAAATAACTTAGCAATAATCACTCTTTGTATTCAGATTTGGCCATGTGCAACAATAATACAATGGACATGCATTATTTCAGCACCCAGACCTGCATATTTGGTATACGTGGTTGGTGGTATTTTGGTGAGCATACTTCCCTTGTTTTATTTGTGGCCCCAATGTCCAGAATCCCTTATCTTTGCTTAGATTTTTCGTGTGATCACTAGAGAGACCTCAGACCTGCATTCTAGGAATACCACATTTCCAGTGATAGTGTTGGTGTGCCACCATGGGCGAACTCACTGACTTATTTACGACAGAGAGCTATATGTGGTAGTCTTGTGGTAATTTCCACTACCTTATATATGGTAGGGAGCTATGTTCAGAGAGTCTCTCTTCCCGTTGGCTCATGTACCTCCAACAAGTTATGCTACAGTTACTCACAATTATTCATACTGATTCTGACATGCACACATCTGTCTTAAAATGACCATTGCACTGTTTAAAAAT
This sequence comes from Ambystoma mexicanum, assembly GCF_040938575.1. NCBI lineage: Eukaryota > Metazoa > Chordata > Amphibia > Caudata > Ambystomatidae > Ambystoma > Ambystoma mexicanum. The sequence continues at coordinate 768,237,873 of NC_090941.1, forward strand.
CTCCCCACATCATTGGCATTGTAATGGTAAATAGAAAATAAACCACCCGTCTGTTTTCAAATATTTTCTGTATTATAAAAGTTGCATTTAGACATGATCTCATTCTTTACAGAAATAAATAAAATGGTACAGTAAAAGCATTTTCTATGTCACACTGCAAAGAGCGTGGCGGAGAACAGAACTCAAATTGCAACATTGGTATTTGATTAAGACACGCACAGGAATCCTACACTGACTGCATATTTTCGTGCACACACCCGGCTCCCACGCTTAGGTAATTACCTTATCTGAGTGTTCTTCAGTTGTTCTCTTTGTGAATGTGGCTCTCTTGGATTAACTCCAGCAAAAAGGAACGCTTGCCTTCTCAAGCCGGGGTCATTGCCTGGAATTCTCAGCTTTTTCAGATAGGAATGCCTCAGCCAGTGGAAAGGTTTTTCTTTCAGCTCTCTTCAGTCTCGACTGCAGCAGGACACCGGAATCTGCATTCAGTCAGGACCCCACAGCCAGGTCTTCTCCCCAGTAGTGCAGAAAGATGTCTCCCTGTCTTTTTCCCTGATACTGCCCACTAAAACTTTCCTCTCAGCCCTCTGTATGACGTGTCCCAATGAAATCCATCATCTCTCATCCTCCTACTCTTCAACAATAGCTTCGCTTATACATTTGCAATTGTTGCAAATCTGACTTCCTCCTTCCTGCAGTTACTGTGCACAAAAACACGGAGAATCAGGCAGAGAAGAGAAGAGAAAAAATCTGCACACACATTTAAATGGTTTTCAGAGTATGCCTAATTCTGCAGTGGAGAACACATTTTATTAGTGGGTTATATTAAAATAAGGTTTTATTAGTCAGGTTAATGGTTAATAGGTTAGCTGTTAATTTTCAAATGTGTCTCTAGCAATATAGGCATTTCAGGTGAAAAATAGTGTGCATTTTTAAATGAACACGTGTGCTTTTAACTGTAAAAATAGATTTGCATCTTATATGTTAAAATCGTTTTTGACTGAATAGTCTGTCTTTCCTTGTTAATCTGCTAACCCATATAGCAATGCACCGCACCCTTGTGGTGGTGGTGCTGCAAAAAAAATGTTGCTACTTGTGCAGTATTGCTGTACTCTGTACTGTAACACGCCAAATATCCTTACAGAATGGGGAGGATGGTAGCAGCAGTACCGTTCATAACGGTACCGTTGCTACCATTCTGGACTGCTTGCGGGTGCTGCACTGCACGCCTTGTCTGACCAGGCGTCCAGAGCAGCACCTGTGAGCAAACTTGTTATGTTGCGGCAAGGTAACAACGGTGCCGGTAGCACTACCGGCATTGTTGTTGCCTTACCGCAAAAGTCATAATGAGGCCCATTGACAAGTCTTGCGGGATCTATGTGATTATTTCAAAAAAATATAATTTCAAATCACAAAATACCGATTTTTGTTGTTTACCTCAACTATTTGAGGGGGTAGTCCTCCCACACCCCCCCTTACCCCACCATACCTCCCCAACTTTGTTATTAACATAACCCCCCCCGCTCCACACATATATATAACGTAACATAGAGCTATCAAAAGGTGGTATTTTGTGCTTCTAAATCTTTTCATCCTTTAGTTTGGTATGATCCCGTCATGTGCATGTGTGGTGATGAAATGCTTCGGGCATTGGGGTCAGATCCGAGAAGAGGATAAGCTATTGATTACACATGCGGGGGACAGAAAAACAAGGGGGAAGATGACTTCGGAGCACCTCCAACCACTGCAATGGAAAGGCGTTACTTTGAATGAATAAAAGAAATGCCATGGCATTAGCATGTTGGGGCTTTCGAATTTATATATCAATGGAGAAATTAAAAATTAGTATTTCTATATAATTCCCAACACAAATTGATAGATTGCATACAGGCACACATAGTAGAGTACAATGAAATTTGAAAAAAAAAAACATGGATATATATGGTCCCAATCACAAATGTGTCTGACAATCATGCTAAACATCCAACGAAGATAAACATGTAATTTAATACAAATTCATGTATTAGAACAGGGATAAAAGTTCAAGTTGCCCCCAGCCATAAAAAGTCATGCATGACTTCAAATCTATACAGCCAACCATTCTTATGTGCCAAGAGTCAATTATCACAAGCCTATGGCTAGTGGAGAGTGCACATTTTGCGCCTTGATTATGTTATGTTATGTTATTTGGCATTTATACAGCGCTCTATATATCATTGATATGACCTCAAAGCGCTGGTAGGTTGAATGCCCTTGGGAACCGTAGTTCTGGTCAGTAGAGAGAGGTAGTGTCGTAGGGTGCGTGGGTGCACCAGGTAAGTGTGCAGCTGTTGTAATTGCCGGGTGGTAGCTGCGTCCTAGTGTTTAAGTGTGGTGCTGGAGGTGTCAGTTGGATGTGTTCAGTCTGGTGGGTAGACATCCAGACTGGGCTCTGGCTGCGTTAGGCCTGAAGGACGCATATGTGAGTAACTATCCCGCAATGTGCTCGGCTTGCTGCGTTTTATTAGGGTGATGAGGTGTTGATGAGGTCGTATTCGTATGTGGACAGCTAGCTCGAATTAATCAGGGTTATAGCTGTGTTTTATTTGAGTGATGGTGTATAGTAAAGAGTAAGAGTAGTGATGTGATGTGGTGGTTATCTTCAGAATGCCCGAGACCAGACATGAGAACAGATTGGTGAGAACATAGCGACAAACAGACATTTAGAGACAGGGATGATATGGGTATATGGGGGGATACAGATATGTGGCATATATAGGGGGGGATACAGATATATAGCAACAGCATGGTGAACAGGGGGAAGAGTGCACAGTGGAATACGTGTGGAGCAAATTCCATCTAATTCTCTGCATTCCATCTGCCCCATTCATTCCGAGCACTCCGTCCATTCCTTCTACTTCATACACTCTATTTATTCCATCCACTCTATCCATACCATCGATTCCACATATTTCATCCACTCTTTCCATTCCATCCATACCACCTATTCCATCCACTCTATCCATTCATCTATTCCAGCTACTCTACATCTATTACATCCACTCTATCCATTTAGTCCATTCCATCCACTCAATCCATCACACCCATTCCATCCATTCCATCTGTTCCATCCACCCTATCCAATTCATCAATTCTATCCAATTTATCCATTCCATCCACTCCATCCACTCCATCTACTCCATCCATTCCACCTATTCTGTCTATTGCATCTATTCCGTCTATTCCATCCACTCTATCCATTCCATCCACTCTATCCATTCCATCCCATCCACTCTATCCGTTGCATCCACTCTATCCATTCCATCCACTCTATTCATTCCAGCCACTCTATCTATCTACTCTATCCATCCACTCTATTCAATTTATCCATTCCATCCACTCCATCCACTCCATCTACTCCATCCATTCCACCTATTCTGTCTATTGCGTCTATTCCGTCTATTCCATCCACTCTATCCATTCCATCCAGTCTATCCAATCTATCCCATCCACTCTATCCATTCCATCCACTCTATCCATTCCATCCACTCTATTCATTCCAGCCACTCTATCGATCTACTCTATCCATTCCATCCACTCTATCGATTCCATCCACTCTATCCTTTCCGTCCATTCCATCCACTCTATCCATTCCATTCACTCTATCAATTGATTAGAACATTACAAAGTAATTCTTGACAGATACTGAATCTACACAGTATTGATGATTTATCTTTCTCTTGAAGGGCAATCTTAGACATCTTTACATGGTGCAGAATTCCTCTTTGTGTTATGCTTAGAGGATATTGGGCACTGGAAAGGGGGAGCTGAGCAGATGGCAAAGTGCCTCCAGAAATCAGATGCAATGTGACTCAGTTATAACTGTCAAGACGTTTTGCCCATTGCAGTGACCAAAGGAGTTGTCGATGCATCTGATAGCTTGCCTTGTGAATTCTAAAATTAAAGGCTTGCTGATAAAACGATCTGAAACCTATTGCACAACCGGGGTAGAGCCATAGCTTTTGCTGGCTATACACAAGACTCTTTAACCACATTGACTTGCAGATAAAGAGAACTTTTTGGACTAGTCATTCATCATAATATTAGTAGCATCTAACCCATAATGGTGGTTGGACTCAGCCCCACTAAACATGATTTTGGCATCAGCTGATGGATTTAAGGTAGTTTAAATATCACTGCTCCTCCCACATGTCAATGTAGTGTTAAGCCCCCATTCCAAGGGCTAGAATGGGAGGTAACGTCGCTGCAGCTCAATTTAATGGCCAGAGCGAAGCGAAGGCCATTAATGAGGGCTCCAAGCCATTACCCCCCATTACAGCTCTTGGAACTACAGTTTAAGCGGTAACCCGAGGTGTTAAAAAATATAAAATAAATAATGTTCAGTCATTGAACAGCACGCCTTGCGCGTCCTGTTCAATGACTGAAAATACTGTCTAAAGATGGCAGCCATGGAAAGGGAAGGCAGGGCTACATACGGAGCGCCTCTTCCCTTTTGATAATGGAAGTCAGGAGCAGTGCAGAAGGTGTGGCTGTGGTGGTGAGTGTCGCCAAAGCCGTAATAAGGTAAGTAGGGGAGGAGGGAAATAAAAAAAATAATATTAAGGGATGGGGTGTGGGGAAGATGGCGACAGGAGAGCTGGCTGTCAGGTGGGATGGGACGAGGCAGGCTTTCAATGGCGGTTCAAGCCGGCATTTCTAGCCACCTGATTGGCTGGCTCCCCCCGCCAGGGTGCTAATGAGTGGTAATAAGTTCATTGGGTTGGAAGATGCAGGAAAAAACTGATGGTATTACATTTCTACACTTAATTCCTGCATGTGCACATTCTGATTCCCTGAGGCATAAAACTCCATGTGGTAACCTTGAACGGGATGTGTTGCACTGGGCTTAGATGCTACCAGGGATTACATCAGTCTGAGGTTGCAAAATCACTTACCTTTGATTGATTGCATCCAGATTGCCTGTTCCAGTGGAAACCTGTTGCAATCCATTGAAATAAATGGGGCAATGATGGCCCCCCATGTTGGGCAATGCTGCTCTTAATGGAGTTATTTGACATGTGAATGGACACAGGCTGATCACATTGCACTCATTCCAATCATTCCATTAACGGTACATAAAAGATGGCCATCCTGTGTGCATGGATGAACCGAATCACATTAAAGTGTGTCGTGACACTAAACAATACTGCACTACTGTTTAAAGATGCCGCCCCAAATGCTGGCCACACATACCCTGCACAGTGCTCTGCTGTGCTCAAGCTAGGTCCGCGATTTCATCATTAGGATACATACAAATAAAAAACAGTACAGATGCGGTAACAGGGTCAGGAGCCCCTGTGCAAAACATTATGCTTAGGAGCTGTAAGGACATATATATTTTACCAAAATGTAATGGCATTGTTATATTGCAAATTGTAGTGGCATTTTTGTTGCCAGCAGTATTATGGCATATATATATATTTTTGCCAGTATGACATGTAAAGGTGGTGTTGGTGGTATGCAAAGTACAGGTTTTACAACACAGCCAAGCCCAACTTGAAACTGCAGAGAATGAAATGCACGCATAGAAAAGCGTAGTGCTGCCAGGCCAAATATTGAAGTGCATTTTTTTGGATACCTTATACATGGAGACTACATTAATGATATAACTGACTAACATAATTAACATTGCTATATACTAATTCTAAATTCCCTAACCTTATAATGTAGTCTCATGTGCAAAATGAGGTGAAAATACAAATTCATTTTAAATACGACTGGCGTTTACTTTAGCTTCTGGAGAGCAGAAAGAAGGCTGCAGCAGGAAACCAAAATGAAACAATAATTCTGTTCTGAAGCTCTCTTTGTTCTCAACATAAGGGTTGTTACAGAACACATCCTTGTTAACCCGATTGGGGGAAATTATAGGCAGGCATGCTATGTCAAAATGGGAAGGATCCGAGCTTTCCTAATGGCAAACATTGTGGAGAGGAGTTAGTTTGTGCTGGGCTGTGAAGACTGACAGAGTTCAACAGGGGTTAGAGCGCTGGCTATGAGAGATATCTAGCTGGTGCTCCCCACACAAGATTACAGAATCATTTTGCGATGACACTGGGCCTGCATTTGCGAAAATAGCAAGGTCATGCTAGGAGCTTCAAAGCAATACTAATCTTGGTAAAATATGTACGTGCCAAGTGAGGACCATGGGAAATGCCGTATGAGCGGCTGAGGTTTATCACAGGGCAGGGAAGTCAGGAAGTCACTGCATGCTTAATTTTGTCATTTCAGAATGTGGGAACAGCTTGTTCTGTTTTGTTTTCTTTTGTATTCCAGAGGCTGCTGTAAATAACCATGGTAAGACTTGATGACATGTATATGTGATTCAATATAATAAGTACCTATGAAAACAAATGGGATTTTGGTGTAATCTGTGAACTCATTTATATATATATATAAGGTATACAGGGGAGGTTCATTTTTGTTTAGTAGTGCATTTGTCAATTTACTACTACAGGTAAAATAACAACCCAGAAGAAGCTAATAATATTCAGTGGTAAAGCAGGTTTGTGTGTATGTGTGTGTCTTCCTTGCATGCTGATGGGAAGGAATCTGATATGATGTATAGATTACTGGATGTCCATGAGCCAGTAATGCCTAGGGGCACATAGATTACTGGATGTATATAAGCCAGTGATACCAGCCACAAACTATAGGTGACGCTCTAAATACAATCATTGGGTTCTTATCAAATGCATAGGTCTGGAGCTCTCTACAGACAACTAGGAGGTATTCTAATAGAAAGGAAAGTTTTGTTTTATAATGGGTTTATAGTATAAGGAAGAAAACCATGCTCATCACTAAACCCCAGCAATAATTACTGCAAAACAAAATACCACAAAAAATACCATCAATATAAGATAACAAGGTATGGTCACTAAAATAATGTGAGGCCAAACCCAATCTAAATGCAAGACTAATTTACCACCAAATTACCACCAATATGTTTACGGTAAGAAAATACTGCCAAATCCCAAATTTACCCCAATAAGACAAAATATCTTACAGCGCTCATTTTGATGCCCAGATGTTAAGTGTATTTGAGAATGTGACTGATACTGTACACTGTATTTCTCTCTACTCACGTCCTAGGTGAGAGTCATAAGGAGGGAGGGATGGTTGACATTTTTGAAAGCTGCAGAAAAATAAGATAAAGTCGGAGGGGACGGGGGAGTGGTGAGGTGGTGAGGGTGATGAGCAGTGGTCATGAAGTCCAAGACATGAGTGAGCGAGTTTGATTCTGAATCCTGATTAAAGCGTTTTACAGTGTGCATGTTCCTCAAGCTAGTTGCCTGTGAGGTTGATGCCAATTTGCTGAGGAATTTTGAAATGGTGAAGTAAGAAGGAGACAGGTCGATAAAAAGTGGGGTTCTTTAGATCTGCTGTGAGTTTCTTGGATGTGGGGAGGACAGTTGCTACTTTATCATAAGTGGGGAGGATTTCAAGGAAGAAGGAGAGTTTGAAGTGAGCATAGAGAGAGGAACAGGTGGCAAATGCAAGGTCTTTCATGAACTACAATGTGAAGGGGCCAATCGGAACATGGGATGGATGAACTAAGCACAGAAAGAGCAGGAGCTTGGAGTGAATCATCAGGTGAATTAGAGAAAGGAGAGATTAGAGGTGGAAATGGGGAAGCAAAGGAAAGGATGCAAGGGTGGACAGAGTGTCCCATATTTCAGAGATCTTGGAGGAGGAGAAGTGAGAATCAAAGTAATTAAAAGAGAGAATGAGAATGGTATAGCAGTACTTATTAATACACCTGTTATGAATGCATGTTATGAATGCATGCTATGATGGGTGCAGACTTTCTTCCTCATTTTAAGATGGACCAACATAGTGAACCAGACCAGCAGAAAAGCATTGCTTCCACTTTTTTTCCATATTCTTACGGTTCACCCTTTGAGAAATTAGAAGAAAGTGACATGTAATACGTTGTTTTGTTTATTATATCGGATTGTATTGTGAGAAAATCAGGGTGTGTGTGCCTATTGTGATCTCAATTATTGCAAGAAGAATTTTTTTAAATTTGGAAAGACAAACCTCTTAAAATGGATCAATGCACTTTCAGGAATTTACCCCTTGATATGTAAAGAACTCGGCAGCATTTAGACTGAAGCAGCAATTAATATTGTGTTTACTAAATGAAAAATATGTTTTTTTAATGAAGAGTCCCGAGAGGCAGGAGAAGATTCAAGTAAATTTAAAATGAAACCACACACTGATTAACATTCTGTAGGGAATTTTTTGATTGGTGCTATGTTCCTCTTTCTTCTGAGCCGTAGTCTGAGTAGGACAAAATGTTGTGATTCTGGAAATCTGACATAGACAATTTCAGACAATTAGTGGCATAACACAAAATGCTGGGTTCTGTAAGGTTATTTAGCGTGTTACAACACAGAGTACAGCACTACTGCACAGGATCAATGTGTAGCATGTTTTTTTTTATGCAGTACCACTGCATGGGTTTGGTGCATTGCTATGATGCAATTGTTTCAAGCTATGTGTTGCCAGTGTAACATAGACATATAAGTGAGGGCAGGTTATTTAGTCAAAAACGATTTTTACATATAAAAAGCAAATCATTTTTTTTCACAGTTAAAAGCACACATTTGTACATTCAAAATGCGCACTATTTTTCGCCTGAAATGCCTATGTTGCAAGAGACACATTTGAAAATTAATAAACTAACCTCATTAACAACTACCCGGATCATAACCCACTAATAATAATGTGTTCTTCAGTGCAACATGAATGGAAAATGACAGTCTCTGAAAGTCATTATTTAAATGCACATTCAGTTTTTTTTTTATTTTTGCTCTGCTGTTCTGTCAACAGTAACTGCAGGAAGCAAAGACCTTGAATAAGCAGGAAATCAGTTTGGTTACAGCTGCAACTGTATAAGCCAAGCCATTGTGTGCAGAGGGTGGTTAGGGCATGATAGAATTGTATTGGTTAGGATACTTTGGTAGGAGTTAACCAGAGTTTTCTTGTAGAATCTAGAGGAAGGAGCTAGGGAGAGACATCTTGACACAGCTCGAAGAAGGACTGGGTTGATAGCTGGGGATGCCTGATTCCTAAATCAGATTCAACTTGGTTGCAGAGACTGGGATTTCCAGTCAACAAGTCCCAGTTTGAGTGACAGTAAATGCTTATCCTTGCTGGGTGACCCCCTCCAGAAGGCGAACAGCCAAAGAAGTTACATGCTGAATAAGCCTGGTAATTATCTCGTTGAGATGTGGGGGCTGAGTGTGTACGGAAATATTCAGTCAGTGTAGGAAAGGAGATTTCTGTGCTTTACCCACGTGTTTAATGTTGCAAATTGAATTCTTCTTCCCTGGCACTCTCTTTTCAGTGTATCACAAATAATGCTGTTACTGTGCTATTTCATTTATTTCTGTAAAGAGTGAGATCGTGTTTAAATGCAACTTTTATAATACACAAAAATATCTGAAAGCAGACGGGTGGTGTGTTTTATATTTACCAATACAGTGCTGATGATGTGGGGAGATGTTTAGACAGTGCAATTGTCATTTTTAAGGTAGCTAAAAATAAGATTTGGCTGCACCTGTGTGCATGTCATTCAGTATGAGCAATTATAAATAACTGTGTGTGTTGTAGTCTGCCGGAGGTCTATGAGTCGGCAGAAAGGGAGGCCCGGGACATAGTTCACTATCGTATATAAGTTAGTGAAAAATACCACATGTAGCTCATTGTTGTAGATAATTCAGTGAGAATTGCCCATGGTGGCACACTAAAAATGAAAATGTGGTATTTCTGAAATGTAGGCCTGAGGTCTCTCTAGTGATCACAAGAACAAACTAAACAAAAACAAGGGGTTCTGGATATAGGGGCCACAAATAAACCAAAGGAATTATGCTCACCACCATACCAACCAACCACGCAAACCAACCACGCATACCAACCGTGCATACCATCTAAATAGGCCTGTGTGCTGAAATAATGCATATCCGCTGTGTTATTGTTGTACATGGCCCAATCTGAATGTAGGGAGTGATCGTTACTAAATTATTATTTTTAGCGGTAAGAAAATACTGCCAGGCCCCGAATCTACACAAAATACCCAACATATTTATGGTGCGTTGGCCGGGAAAGTGATCACAGAGCACCTACTGTGCGTGGCAAGTGTGTTTCAGACTGCCATCTGTACATTAAAGGGAACCCATTTCATAATAGCAGTGTGTTACTAAAAACGAATTTCAGAATGTCACAAAGGGAAACCACATTCTCAGAACTAGTGCAATATTTGGAGGCAAAGTTGTTTGCACATGGGACGTGGTCGTCGAACAGTACCTTAGAATGGCTTGACCGCATTCAGGGTGAGGCGCAGAAAGAAAAACTAGACAATATTTTTGCAGATGGCAGCATAATTCAGGTCTGCCTTACAAGATTATTGAATGCAGCCGATAAAAGTGCAGAGAAAGACTGTTTAATACGGCTATGCAGCAAAATATGGTTTATTTTGAATAGGTCCCTGCGAATGCAGGAAAATGATGCCCAGCTAATCAACAGGTTAAAGACTGAATTAGATGGGGCAAGTAAAAATCAGGAAATGTTAAGAGCAGAATTGGATTTATGCCAAAAAGACATGCAGTTAAAATGCAGAGACTTTGATGCTCAGTTATCCAAAAGCAAGAAACAATTTGAGGATAGTGAGCAAGAATTGGTACACTTAAAAGCCTTAGTGGACCACATTAGACAGGATAAAGATGAGATTGTTTCAGAAATGCAGATTTTACAAAAAGAACATTTTGAAAAAGAAAGTGATCTCCAAGGTGCAGAGCAGGAAATGGTTTAAATGATTCAAGAAAAAGACAAGAGAAACAAAGAATTCAATGAATGCCAAATGCAAATGTGCGACATGCAGGAGGTAATAAATAAAATGAGTGATGAAAACAACTATCTGCAAAATGAAGCACGCAGGCTTCTTAAAAAGTGCAAAGACTTAGAACAACAAATGTGCATTCCCAGGTCCCAGGAGAGGCGGCAGGGTACCACATTTAATGGAGTGGAGGTGAATTCTACTTCTGCCCAAAGAGCTAGTGCTCCAGTGACTGGGCCGGTGACTGAACTTGGTTGCAGCGCCCTTGGGGGATTTGATACTCCCTTTGGGGGCAGCCACCAATCCCATACACCTGAAACCAGGATTGAATCACAAAGTAGTGCCATTCCATGCATTGCAACAGGTAGCCCCATAAAAATAATGAAATCCATTAAAGCCCTGTTCAAACCATTTAAAAAGGAAGGTGAATGCTGCATTGAGGATCACTTAGAATCGGTTCATGACATTTTTAAAGCACTCAGATACCTAAGGAACAGTACAGACAATATTTTCATTTAACTTTAGATGCCCCGACGGCCAGCATCATAAGGGGATTAAATGAACAGCAGAATATGACATGGGTGGAGTTTGAAAAAGAAATTAGGCGTCATTTTTCTCCTTTTCAGTCATCGCAGGAGGCAGAGAAAGTCGCTTACACAATCACTGCTGGGCCTAATACATCCCCTCACCAATGTTTACAAGACTTAAAAAGAGCATTTTCTTGCTTTGATGTATCTTTTGACCCAAATTCCAAAGAGTTTAAAACTGCATACTTCTATGGGCTACAGAAAGACATCATATCCCAATTGGTCCGTGAATTTGACCGTGACAAGTCCCTTGAATGGATTGTACATCAAAGCACAAAACTATATGAGGTACTCTATTGTTAGGGTAGAGAAAGTGATAAAATGAAAGAAACTAGACCCAAATCTAAAGAACCCTCAGCCACAGTAATGGAAATCAGGTCAGCCAAAATGTCCCTTGAGTCTGCTCAAGCCCAGGTAAAAATAATGTGACACCTGAACAAAGGGTTAATCAACAAAGACCGCCCTTTCCTGTACCAATGTTCCAATCACATGATCCTAGTAATAGGGGGAGCTACATCAGCCCTAGGTATTTAGGGGACAGACCCCGGGTAGGATATCTGCCTGATATATCAGGTATGAACAATAACCAGAGACAAAATCAAGATAAAAAAAAATGATGGTCCCTACCAGACATTGGGGACACAGAGCAGATTTGATCCCAACACCATGATATATGGTAATCAGGATAGACCCCGATATGTGGATCGATTTACTGATAATGGAAATCAACATAGGGGCCAGTACCCACAATCTGAGAGACAGGACATGAGGCAAAACATGAACTACAATCCACGTCAGTACAATGATTCCCCACCAGGGGACTATAATCAAAGGATGGGTGCACCCCCCTCCCCTCCACAAATGAATCAAGAGTTCAGAAAATATCCCAACAGACATCAATCACCTGAGAGGTATCAGAATAGATCCAATCAGGGGGAAAACAACCAATATCGACCTAGGCCACAGAAAGAGGATTCTAGAGAGATGGAAAGGTTCCAGTGCCTTGAGGCCCAAGTGAAAATGTTAGCTGAGCAAAAAGGAAAGCTCTATACAGCGCAAAAACAACCATGTAAAGAGGGGGATGAGGGCCCTAGCAATGACCGGGGGGCTTCTGAGAAGTGACTAAGTACTTATGACACCTGCAGTGCCAAAAAGACAGATTGCCCTGATGTAATTTTGCATAATGACTCTGAGATGCCTAATGATTTAAAAGTGAAAACACCAATAAATGAACATGTAACAGAAAATGCAAATACCTCTAAAAAAGAGGTATGGTTTAACCTAGAACTAAATCAAACATTGAAGATTTGTGCAAATAAAAAAGAAACACCGGAAATTCCAAAAGAACAAAGAGACAGATTTAAGAAAAATTACTCATGCATGGGGAATACCAGTGAACAGGGAGTAAGTGGGGATGCTATAGCTCCTTCTCTGGGCAAGCAAAACAATGACCAAGCACAGGCAGAAAAAGGAAATACTCAAAAGGAGGGTACAGGTCAATCACCTGAAGAATTCTTTGAGCCACATATTTTTGAAGAGTCTGAAAGGGCTGGTATCACACTAAATGATCACAAATGCACAGAATTAAACAATGACAAATTGCTGAATGATGTTGTTACACATGTTCAGTTGGAAGGTTGTAATGTGGTCCCTGATATTACCCAGATGGATGAGCGAACAGTGGCCACACTCCAAAAAACCTCTGACCATGGAGAAATGAATAAAGTCTCTCGCGCAGAAATGAGTAAAAAGGAGGGAAAAATGTCTTTCCATTTACCAATGTGCTTAGCCAAAAGTGAAAAAGGCCTGAGAAAGGTGAGCCCTGAAAACAGTAAGAATCCACACTTCTTATGTGTATTAGAGGAAGTTGAGGACAGATATTATGCACCCATCACTGTAGAAGAAAAATGCCAAACATTTGCTATGATTGACACTGGCACACAGGCCACAATTATGTCCAAGGAGCTGGTAAAGAGTATCAATGAAGGGAGACCCCACAGAATCAGATCACAGTGAAGGAAAATCAAGGTCCAGTGCATAACTCTAATGGGGAGGAGGTGCCCATCATAGGTGTAACTGAGGTTGACATAAAAATAGGAAAGCACAGAATGAAACAAGAGGTATTGATCACATTTATTTGTGAAATTCCATTTCTGATGGGGACAGATTGCCTGAAAAGATTGTCTCCTCTCATAGATGGGGTGAATGGAGTACTGTGGTCCTCAACCAAAAAACCATTGAGACCTAAGAAACTAAAATCACAAAACAGCAACATAAATGAATGTCACACCGTTGCCAAAACAAATGATGCTGTGGAGGTATATCTCCAGAATAGTTGCATACCTAGTGTCACTGTTATATTAATGTGTCAAGACAAAATGCAGAGCGACAATGAAGGACTACCTGTACAAATATACTTGGACCTTAAGGAAAAATTGGCAGACTGCCATAGATGAGCACACATTGCGTTTTTATTTAAAAGAGAAAACAATCAAACAGAATATTGCTCCTAAAACAGATTCAGAAAAACACATTACCACTCTTGCTGAAATACACATGGAAGATGAGCAACCATGGGTTCATGTTGGTATAAATGACTGTTTTAAAACAATAAAAGCAACTTCAGCGCTTGAACAGGAGAGGAGCTTCATTAATGAGAAATTGTTGCAAAAAATAATGGAGAGGGAGGAAATCCCAAAATTTAGGATTAAAAACCAATATGTTTCTGGGCTGGACAGTCCAGACTTTGAAAACCGAATTGCAGGCAGATGCATGCTTAAAATTAGCAATGGGCAGAAAACAATTTACCATAATGTATGGATAGTGAGTGGAGCACAAAATGACTTTTACATGGGCAATGACATCATGCACAGAATGTGTATGGTGTTAGATTTCCTTAATAAAAAAATATGGTCACTCCTAGGTGGCCCGGCACCTGAATTTGAAGACAAAAGAAGGGCTTATCATTGTGCACAACTGGTTCCTTATGCAATCGAATTACAAATGCGGAAAGATACTATTATTCCTGCATTTACAAAACAGTTTGCAATAACACTGAAATGAAAAAATGGACAGCAGATGAAAGACTCTGATGCATTTGTATGCCTGAATGAATCCATAAAACAGCAAGGCCTGGATTATGTATACATTCCAATGGTAAATATTGGTGAAGGATCTGTAAAAATTATGGTAAATAATAAAGGTTGTCAGGATATTCATTTAGAGGAAAACTCACCATTAGGAATGGCCATACGGAAATCACATTATACGGCAGATTTAAATAACATGGTGATTGGAAATATCCCTGAAAAGTATGTATATGCCATGGGTGAGTTGCCAGAACACCTGGACTCTCAGCCCAAAGGAATATTTAAAATTCATTCTGTGTATCCTTATGATTCAAATGAGACAGTGTGCTGCCATCAAGAGGATTGCATAATATTTAATTTAAATGAAAATGAAACAGAAAATCAGCCCATTGAAGTGGAAGCTGATATGCCAAAATATTTAAAAGTGGCAGCTTTACAAAAAGACACAGCCACACAGTTAGAGGAAAGCGCTGAGATTCCCTTACCAGAAGATTTTCCAGAATTTTCCAAAATGGTAGAAGAGCAGATCTCCTTAGTGGATGCGTGTGACAGCGATGAGGATAGAAACAATCTGAGGGAGATATTTATGGAGTTTAAGCATGTATTTACAAAAGATGCTTATGATTGCGGTTTGACTGATTTACATGTGGCCACACTACCAGAAGGGTGTAGCAGAAGTCCAGTATTTGTACGCCAGTATAGACTACCGCTGGCATGTTTAGAATCATTAGCAGATATTATAAAGAATTTGGAAACTCGGGGAATCATCAGGCTCATTCATAGCACATCCAATACACCTATTGTAGGTGTGTTAAAGCCAAATGGTCAATGGCGGCTATGTGCAGACTTGAGGGAGTTAAATAAAAGAGTGCCAGTATCCAGATGGCCACTACCATTCATTGATCAGGGCTTAGCTCAGGTACATGGTTCAAAAGTGTTTACCACATTAGATCTCACCTCTGGATATTGGTGCGTGCCATTGGCAGAGGAGATACAGAATTTATACTCAATATGCCTGGCTTAGAACTCCGTTCGGGTACATCAATAGTGGGAGTGAATTTGGCATATTTTTGAGAAAGGCCATGCCAGATGCAGCGGAAAGAGGAACCATAGTTTATGTGGATGATAGTCTGATAAAAAATGAAAGCCTGAAAAGCCATTTTGATGAAATAAGACATGTGCGCCAAGCCTATTGCAGAAAGCAGAACTTTCTAGGCCATGAAGTGACTGAACATGGGCTAAATCCACAAAAGAAAAAAATAGAGACCCTACAAAAACTAAAGGACCCTAAAAATGTGAAAGAGGTAAACGTTTATATGGGATGAAAGGCTATAACAGATATGGCGGCCATTTATAAAGCAATTGCTACTGCAGTTGATAATAAATTCAGTGAAATTGTCCTGGTGACTGATTCTGACTATGCACGAAATAGCTTTGTGGTGTATTTACCTGGCTGGAAAGCGAGAGGCATGGTTACATACAGCAAAAAGCCACTTAAACATGGAAAAATGATACAAGCCATAGACAAATTGGTGTCAGAAAATGATTTGACAATATACTGGAGAAACATTTGTGGACATTTAAAAACACCAGGAGAGGATAAGTAGGGAAATGATAAGGCAGACCACCTGGCTAAAATTGGGGCTGTGATGGGAGAATTGCTACCTATTGATGATTTACTGGGTGAAATACAAATTGATGCAGTAACACGTTCTAAAGCACCAAATGAGGTAGGTCAATCAGTGGTGCAATGGGGCCATGACACGCCAGACCATGATTTGATTGAGGCACAAAAGAATGATCGAATTTTGGGAATCTATTATAATCATTTTATAGATCCTGAACAAAACCCTTTAACAGAAAATGATTGTATGGGAAAAGAAGAGTTGAGGGTACTATTAAAGAATAAAAAACGAATTAGATTACAAGATGGACTCATGATTAGAGAGTCCATAACATGACAGATACAGTGGGTGGTACCCCTTTAATTCAGAGGGCTAATGCTACAACACATGATGCAATAACTGCAGGCCACAGAGGTTTACAAAAAACATTGGAAATACTAAAAGATTATGCTTACTGGCCACATATGTCCCAAGATGTGGAATTATATACTAGAGGGTGTCTAGTATGCGCCCAATTTAAACCTGCTTCACCAATGCATAGAGCCCCATTGATGAAAAGAGGCCTAACTCTCCCATGGTCAGATTTGCAAATAGACTATGTAGGCCCTTTAAAAAGGTCAAGCAGAGGACACCGTTACATTTTAAGTGTGATATGTTTGATGTCGAAGTGGATTGAATGTATTCCTGCACCAGATTGTAGTGCGCAAACAGCAGCCACATTGCTGGTGAACCATGTGTTCTCAAGGTTTGGGTTGCCACAAAGAATTGAGTCAGACAGAGGAAGTCATTTCACAAGTACTCTAATGAGTAAGGTATGGCAAATACTGGGTGTGAAAAGGAAACTACATATCGCATATCGGGCAGCCTCTTCAGGTGGAGTTGAACGGAGCAAAAGGTCTGTGGTGGATATTTCAAAGAAATTCGTGGCAGAAGCAGGTTCCAGCTGGGATTTACGTTTACCTTTGGTTTTGATGGCAATCAGATCAACTCCTGCCAAAGCAACAGGTGTTAGCCGTCATGAGGTCTTGACAGGTAGGAACATGGTGTTACCACAACACCTGTTATACAGAACACATGAGCAGACACTTGTGAGTGCATCCACAGTTCATGAGTACATTGATGAACTGAGGAAGCATTTGCAACATGCATTTGCTTTTGTGCAGAGAAATCTGGAAAGGGCTGCTGACAGTGCTAAGACATACTATGATAAAAGAACATCAGTGAGAGAATACAGTTTAGGGGATCAGGTGTACAAGTTTCATTTTGGAAAAAGTAAACAGAAACATTCTAAATTTCTAGCAGCCTGGCAGGGGCCATTTTGAATTATAGATAAGATATCTCCCGTAGTGTATAAAATTTTGAAGAATGAAGGTGAAACAGCGGTAGAGCAGTTTGTCCATGTAAATCAGATCAAGCCATGCCATCCCAGACACGAGATCAGGCGGCTTGAGCTTGTAGAAACAGAAAGCCCTGGGGCTACTGCCCACTGATGCACACAATACAACAGAAAGTCCCTTGAACACAAAAAGATAAAATAAATGGGTACAGTCAGGAGGCAGTGACAGAGAAGTTAAAAAGTTGATTATTATAATGGCACATAAACACTGTAATATATGTAAATATATATAAAATATAAAAAATAAATAAATAAATAATATAAAAAGTAAAAAAAGAAAAAATATATATATAATGGAAGCTCATGGTCGGTGTGCAGAATGAAAATGTATTGAATTTAAAATGTTGTGTAGATTTGGGGCCTGGCGGTATTTTCTTACCGCCAAAAATAATAATTTAGTAACAATCACTCCCTACATTCAGATTGGGCCATTTACAACAATAACACAGTGGATATGCATTATTTCAGCACACAGACCTATTTAGATGTATGCGCGGTTGGTATGTGTGGTTGGGTTGCGTGGTTGGTTGGTATGGTGGTGAGCATAATTCCTTTGGTTTATTTGTGGCCCCACTATCCAGAACCCCTTGTTTTTGTTTAGTTTGTTCTTGTGATCACTAGAGAGACCTCAGGCCTACATTTCAGAAATACCACATTTTCATTTTTAGTGTGCCACCATGGGCAATTCTCACTGAATAATCTACAACAATGAGCTACATGTGGTATTTTTTATATACGATATATATACTATGTCCCGGGCCTCCCTTTCTGCCGACTCATACACCTCCGGCAGACTACAACACACACAGTTATTTATAATTGCTCATACTGAATGACATGCACACAGCTGCAGCCAAATCTTATTTTTAGCTACCTTAAAAATGACAATTGCACTGTCTAAACATCTCCCCACATCATCAGCACTGTATTTGTAAATATAAAACACACCACCCATCTGCTTTCAGATATTTTTGTGTATTATAAAAGTTGCATTTAAACACAATCTCACTCTTTACAGAAATAAATGAAATAGCACAGTAGCAGCATTATGTGTGATACACTGGCAGGGAACAAGAATTCAATTTGCAACATTAAACACGTGGGTAAAGCACAGAAATCTCCTTTCCTGCACTGACTGAATATTTCCGTACACACTCAGCCCCCACACCTCAGCGAGATAATTACCAGGCTTATTCAGCATGTAACTTCTTTGGCTGTTGCCTCCTGGAGGGGTTCACCCAGCAAGGACAAGCATTTACTGTCACTCAAACTGGGACTTGTTGACTGGAAATCCCAGTCTCTGCAACCAAGTTGAATCTGCTTTAGGAATCAGGCATCCCTAGCTATCACCCCAGTCCTTCTTCGAGCTGTGTCAAGATGTCTCTCCCTAGCTCTTTCCTCGAGATTCTACAAGAAAACTCTGGTTACCTCCTACCAAAGGACCCTAACCAATAAAATTCTATCATGCCCTAACCACCCTCTGCACACAATGGCTTGGCTTATACAGTTGCAACTGTAACCAAACTGATTTCCTGCTTATTCGAGGTCTTTGCTTCCTGCAGTTACTGTGGACAGAACAGCAGAGCAAAAAGAAAAACAAAAAAAAACTGAATGTGCATTTAAATAATGACTTTCAGAGCCTGTCATTTTCCATTCATGTTGCACTGAAGAACACATTATTATTAGTGGGTTATGATCAGGTTAGTTGTTAATGAGGTTAGTTTATTAATTTTCAAATGTGTCTCTTGCAACATAGGCATTTCAGGTGAAAAATAGTGCTCATTTTGAATGTACAAATGTGTGCTTTTAAGTGTGAAAAAAAAATGATTTGCTTTTTATATGTAAAAATCATTTTTGACTGAATAACCTGCCCTCACTTATATGTCCATGTTACACTGGCAACACATAGCTTGAAACAATTGCATCATAGCAATGCACCAAACCCATGCAGTGGTACTGCATAAAAGAAAAACATGCTACACATTGATCCTGTGCAGTAATGCTGTACTCTGTGTTGTAACACACTAAATAACCTTACAGTTCCCCACAAGACCCGTGTTGCAAGGGGCTCCCAAGCTACTCAAAAGCTCTTGCCACCCACAGACACCTGGTCTGGCCTGGGCCACCAAGCGCTGAAGGAACACACCTCACTAGGTGTGAGATGCAAGTATGTTTTCTAATGATACCTTTCATCTTTCAACTAGCTGGAAACAAGGGGATGCCGTCTGGCCCCCTGGTACCCAAGCATGCAAGTTGCCAAGTGGTGGATAACTCTGGATGGTCTGCTAGGATTGTGAATGATTCAAGGTCAGTGGCGGTATGACAATATCTTTAGTGGAGGAGAATTAACATCACCCACTAATTAGTGCATGTTTTCGGGTTTTACGTGGAAGTCCAAAGTAATCTAGGAAGACTTATGGACTGTTCTATTTGAACATACTTTTTACAATAATTGAAAGCGTGGATTTTGCAGCACAAGTCTCTTGGTAAGTGCTATCTGGGATTGCACAGTGTGTGCTGCAAACCGTGATCTAACCGGCCAGCCACTCTGTCCTATTCTAGGGACATACCACAATTGCAGCGTCATGAAGATCCCAAACCATCATGCACATGTTTTTCTGTAATCGTATAGACCAGATTGTGTTGCCCAATATCCTTTTCCCCACAGGTACTGTATTAGAGCCAGAGTGCACAGGGTAATGCGGCATAGTTTCTGTAAAATAATCAGCATTATGTGGGAGGTAGGCTCTGACTTCTATCACACTATTTGGAGAATGGTGGCATCTCATAGCCATGCCCAATATGCAGTGGGCTACTCTCAATTTGTATAGAACCAAAGGGGTTTTACCTCTGATGATGCAACCTGGTGCAATTTAGAGTATCCTCACGAATTACGGATATGCAGCCACGCACAGTGCAGAACCAATGGATACATATATTTATGAGGGCTCTGCTGGTTTCAAGGTGATTTTAAGCCAATTTGGAGATCTTGTCCAAGAATAGCCCCACCTCCACATTGCCTCCAGCCACCTCCTGACTTTCTTGTCCTGCAAAGGCAGTGGTCGGAGGGCTCTGGGGAAAACATACAGGGAGGGACTGGGTGTTCCTGGCTGGCCCTACTGGCTGACTCGCCAACTATAAAATTGACACTTGGTGTACAATCTGCCCACCAAATAGGAATCAGAGGAGGTGGAGCAGCTGTAAAGTTTAATATACTTAGGATGTGGGTGGGGAGCCTACATAGCTTGTGGCCCTGGTCCCTTTATCCAGAAAGCCACGATTTGGACCCTTTGCTCTCTCTGATTTCACAGGTGGTTCTTGGCCCAGCCATGTTTGTGTTGGTCCTATTTATACAGGCATCAGAGTTATGAAGAAGTGCTGCTTCTGGTGGTGTTTGAACCCCCATAGAACGCTCCATACTAGTTGGTAGCTCAACCGTGGATCCTCCCATTCACTAGACTACAAGGAGAGAGACATATAGTTTCTTAAATGCTACTAGCTCTGTCAAAACCATACTACATTTGCATCCACTGATCACGGATGCCACATTGCTTGGTGGGCCAACTTATTGTAGACAATCCAGAGGCATAAAGAGGACAGGGGGGACTGCTACAAGACAGACGGCCATTCTTAGCTCAAATGGTCTTCCCTTTCTTATTTTGGTCTGGGCCCTTGGTGGAGGTGATAGCATCAGTCTCAATAGAAGCACAAATATTATGTTCACCTCGCACATTTTCCACGAGGGAAACGGATCTGTTTAGTGCCAGTGTTGAAGTCGAGGTTACAAACTCTGGTGGTGTACCCTACATGGTTACATTAACATCTGTGGTATCTCACTTGGAGTGTTTGCCAAACTGCAGAGACCACCCTGTGGTCCACTTGTTTGGACAGTGTTCAGAGAACACATGCCTAAGATGGCCAGCGGAGACACTACTGCATCCTCACCACCTCTGGTTATAGTTGGAGAAGTGTCAAAAATGTCATAAATGGCTAACCAGCACTTAGTAGGGATCAAAACATCAGAGGGGGCAGTGTTTGTTATAATATCATTGCGTCCCATGTTGCCAAATATGGGTTTGATCCATGTCCATCTGGGGTGGAAGTCAAGCCCTGAGGCAAGCCGCCAGACATGCCCCAATTTGTGGTTGGGCCTACTATGTCAACGCCTAGGACATCTATTCCCCAGCACATGGGGCTTGTGTTAATGGCACTGCTGTTGCTCTCGGTGCGTCAGTCATCCAGAGGGTCCAGGTTAGTAAGAACATTGATCATGCCAAGGCACTGATTTCTTTAATTAATCACGGTCTGCTATGGGGCATTAAGACTGTTTCTTAGTGGTGCCAGGTGGGGAGAGGTCTTGTTTTAGAATGAGGATTTTTCACTTAGTCATGGCAAATGGCATGGCAGAGGCAAATGTTCCCTTGGAAAATTGACCTCCACCTGGCTCAAATACATGATTGCCCTGCTACACAGTTGTGACTTTCCCCCCAGTCTTGCCCCTCCACTGTTCAGGCACTCTGCATACAACATCTGCCCTGCCTTGTGTTTTTTCAACTCTGCTATGAGGTGCCACAGAGTTCACTGGTAAGGCCAGGCCAGAATTTGTTTGCAGCGGCCTCGACCTTTCGGCACTGAACACCCTGCAAGTGCCAAACACCCATGCCCTTACTGCAGGCTGCACCCTGAGGGTCTGAACAGACCTCAAGTAGTCCATGGAGCGTGGCCATGGTCCGGCAAGCCCCAGGAGTCAAACGGTCCTCACAGGTGCCAAACACCCACGCACTTACCACTGGCTTCAACCTGCGGGTTTGCTTTGGGGCTCAAGAAGTCCAGGGGGCGTGACCAGGGTATGGCAAGCCACAGGAGTCAAACGGTCCCAGCAGGCACCAAACACGTCCTTACAGCGGGCTTCACCATGCAGGTTTGGTTCGGGGCTCAAGTAGTCCAGGGGGCCTGACCAGGGTACGGCAAGCCCCAGGAGTCAAATGATCCCTGCAGATGCCAAACACCTGCGTCCTTACCGCAATGTGTGAGGGAGTTCAACATCAAATGCATGCCTCTCTGAATAAAACTACAAATGAGCCAAACAGACAGGCACCGATAAAAATGAGTCTTTCAAGAGCAAGCTTGTATAAATAATGCACAAAAACATGGGTAATAGAAATGAATGTTCCCATCACTGAACAGTACAGAATTGTAAGGTTGCCCTCTCGTAGAAGAAGTCACCATTGCCATTAGCATTAAAACATTTTGTCATGTGGAAAAGAGCCGATAGCCTCTATTGGTGTAATGCAACTGTCCCTCTACTCAGTTCCTATAAGCATGGCCACAGAAGTGGAAGCATTCATCATTTAGAATGGTTGCAGTATGCGCCTCAGGCATGCACACTTCCTTCACACACATTGTATGCAACATTGGCACTAGCAGTTAAACCTCAACACATAAAGACCTTGAGAATGCAATCACTAGTAAAATCTCTGATTCTGTAAAAGAGTCACAACATTTATTTTCAAGTGTGAAATGGAACAAGAAAAACACACCCGCTATGGGCCTCGGCACTGTAATCTCAGCCCAAAATTAACAGCTGCAGTATGTGCTTGATTTCGCCTCACCTTGTCATGTAGAATAGGTACGATGCTTTAAGATAATCTCTAACTTACAAAAGAGCTGTGTGAGGTACAATGCTGTAAGGAAACCTTCCGTAATATAGGCTTTTGCAGTATAAGCTGTCGAAATGAAAGCATTCATCATATAGAATAGACTGAATCACCACTGTAAGCTTTTGTCAAATGAAATCGTTGCAGCATGACACCCATCAATATTAAAAGTGCCTTTCTTGTAAAATATGAAGAAAGGGTTTAATACTTTGTAAGTTAGTATGTTCTGGGGTTGGTGGGTAGCAGAGCAAGATTCTTTATCATACACTGAATAGGGACATTGTGAGTAGCAGTATTTCAATTTTCATTAACCCCACACACACACACACACACACCCACGGCGGTTAATGGCATGTTCACAATAGGCTTCATTAGAATAATATTTCTTCCAACATATTAGGTACTGAATTGGACTCTGTAGAGCAAGTTTGTAAATAGTGCACATCAACTTGACCAGTATAAATTAATGTTTATGTAATGGAATAGAATTCACTAATATAACATTATAGAGTACAGTATTGTAAGGTCTTCTCTCACAGAAGAAGAATCTTTCAAGTGGAATACACCATTGTAGACTATATTGGTGGAATGTAACCTTCCCTCTGCCCATTTTTTGTAAGCATGAGTCACAAGTGGAAGAATTGGCCATATCCGTTAAAACTGTACATATAAAGAACCTAGGAATGGCCTCAGTAATGGAATCATACTTTATGCAAAAGAGTCACAGAATGGTTTTCTGAGTGTTAGTTGCTGTAAGAAAAATAGGCACACTATGGCCCTCAGCAGTGCAATCTCAGTCCACATATAGCAGATGCACTACAGCCTTGGTTGTGCCTGCGGTCTTGATGAAGAATATGCACAGTGAGTTAGGATATTCCCTGAAATATAAAACACTGGGGTACAATGGCCTAAGCAACCTTATGTCAAGACACACTTTGTAAGTATGAGAAATTTAAATGGAAGGATTTATCCTATAGAATAGATTGAATTACCACTGTATGCTTAGAAGGGTTGCAGCAAGGTTCCCAGCAGTGCTATAAGGGTCGATGTTAGCAAGGGGTGAAGAAGTAGTTCAATAATTTTTAGGTAGGAATCTTGTGCGCTTGGTGTGGTAGTACAGCAAGATTTTCATCAGACAGAGAACTGGGATATTTTGAGTAGTAGTACTAGAATTTACATTAACAAAACAACCAGACAAAGCATGCAACAAAGTAACATAAGCAGTGGAAGTGCACCATACATTTAATAATCAAAATATGGACCTTTAAAGTGCCTGCTGCAGGAGCCTTTGCAGTGCATGTTTCAATCACATAGTACATACATAGTGCTGTATGCAGTGGCCGTGCAATAGTTGCTTTTCTTGTGTTCAGTTACTGTAACTGCAACTTATGTCTCTTATGTACGAACCCTAGCCACTCACTCCATAGGTGTTTTTATTTCCCATATTTTAAATTTCTGTATACCCACCCATCCACTCTACTTCCACTGTTATTATCCTCAGCACTGATACAATTAAAAGAGATTCTAGGGGAATAAGCACAAAACAGAACCTTTTATTTAATTCTGTAGATGTGGGCAGCGCCAATAACACTAACACATGTTAAATACAAAAGTAAACATTTTTAATTAAATAACAAACATCTAAAATTGTTCAATGCTCATATATAAAAAAAAGACATCACCACCAGTGACAAAATTATGTCATCACCACCACCAATTAGACATAATATTGTGTGTGTCATGATGCCTACTGCCGGGCATCCGGATCGAGTCCATCAGCCCCCGGAGCTGGCATCCAGATACTCATTAAAACCCCAACAGCCCTGGCTGGGGGATGTTTGGATTCAGTGCTGGCGCCTTAGGTGCCAGGCTCATCATAGAAATCAGTCCTGGCGCCATAGGCGCCAGGCTCATAGACTTTACTTACCTTATGCAGACCATGCTGCAAATGAGTCCAAGCCAACGTGAGGCCTGGATGGGACTATTTTAAGACAGGGACTGTTTTTCACTTGGGTGTGGTTCTGGGGAACTTCTTACCTGGGACTACTTTGCAGGCTATTTAAACCACGCCCTAACAGCAGCCCATGCTTTGCGTTATTCTGCATCCAGCAGCGTGAAGCTCACCGTGTCTGCAAGTCAGCATCCAGTCTTCTGCCACGCCCGCCTCGAATCCGGAGCTCCTAGACAAAAGGCAAAGAAAGGAGAAGAGGTTAGATCACAGACATTATTTGATTCCTTACCTGATTCCGGACCCAGCACATCTCCGAGCCTGGAAAGGACATTATTTCAGCACCGCGTTATACTCACCAGTCCACCGCATCTTTCGACTCGCCGCTGCCTCCATCATTTTCTTCGTCGAAAACCCAGCACCTGGGGGGAAAACAAAAGGAATAACAAGGTGAGCCAAGAAAACCAACAAGGACAATCTCTTTGCCACCATAGGCTTACCTGCTTTACCACCGGAGGTATTATTCTTTAATTCGCCGCATCTTCCTATGCCGCACCTATAAAAGGAGAGAAAACAGCAAGTTAAACTCATGCAACTTTTACCAGACAGTGTTTGGTAATACAGACTCTTACCTGAACGCCATCAGCTGCCTCCAGGCAATATTCTTTTGGACCCAGCTGCGACCTAACGAGGGAATGGAACAAGAGTGAACATCGGACATATTGAACTCTTTGAACTTTTTTCTTTTTAAACAGTTTTTATTATTTTTTAAAACAAACAAACAATACAACCAAACTGGCAGCGCTTTTTGCAACAAACACATGAGCATCAATTAGTCAAGACCACTGCTCTCCCAATCCCTTCCCCCTGAAGAGCTTGTTTGTCCTTCTCATTCCGTATCTGCTGCGTGTGGCAGGGTATCACCTCCTTCTGAGACTGCAGAATCTGTTATTGTTCCAAACAGTCCTGCTATTAATACTCTCCATGCCAGCAGGGTACTCACTTCTTCTTCCCCACACTTGCTACATGCCTCCTGCCATACCACCGTTTCAGCCTGCGCCCATTTCTGCAAATCCCGCCACCATACCTCCACCCGTGGCTTATGGTGCTGCTTCCATCCCATGGCAATCCTTCATTTTGCGAGCACATATGCCAAGTCCTTCAATTTCCCAACATGCTTAAGTTTCCGTGGTCTGGGAAACCCTCCCAACAGGCAGACCCAGGCCGTATCTATAATGAGCGTGACCCCTTTGTCCGCTAGTTTTTGCGCCACTTCTCCCCAGAAACTCTCAATCACTGGGCAAGACCAAAACATGTGTGTCATATCAACATCTTCCTTATCGCATTTTAGGCACGCTTGTCGTCCCACATTTACAAACTTCGATATTCTCATCGGGGTCATGTAAACTCTGTGTGTTATATACAACTGTATTTGTTGTAATCTGGCATTTCTTGACACCTTCTTGTGGTATCCCATAGCACGCTCCCACATCCCATCTTCCATCTGTGCTCCCACCTCTGTTTCCCAGTCCAACCTCAAATTCATCAATTCCTTCCCAACCCGGGTCATCACCATCTCATACAATCTAGAGATCTCATGCCCCCCTTCTGATATGTCATATATTGTCCCCATAGTGGCATCTGGTTCCTCCGCCAATACAGTCTCAGGCCAGATTTTATGAATATTCTGCACAAGCCTTAGATACGTGACATTCTGGCCCCTATGCAAGCCCGCCTCCTCCCCTAGTCCTTCAAAATCCCTAATGGCCCCTTCTTGCCAGACATCCCCCAATGTAACCAGCCCGACCGACTCCCAGTAGGTCCTGATTATCACCCTTAGTTGTTTGTCTTCCCCTGCCAAAGCAACCAACGGCACCTGCGGGGAACACGGGTACGGGTCCTCCATCATTCGACATACTCTATGCCACATCTTCCACCCAAGCAACATCATTCCCGGGCGCTCCTTTATTTCTGACCTAGGCAACCAAGTAATTTCCTTCAGGTAAAACAGTCCTGTCCAAACAGCCTAAATTGGGGAGTTACCTCATCAGAGAGCCATTTGACCACATATTGCAACTGACCAGCTACATAATAGGCCTCAAAATTTGGCAGCTTAATACCCCTCTTTTCATAGAAATTCTGCAACTTCCATAGCGCCACTCTATTCCGAGTGCCATGCCATAGGAAGTCTCTGCACATACTATTCAGCTTGGCAAAAAACTTTTTAGGTATCATGTACGGAATATTGCTGAAAAAATGTAACAGCCTGGGTAGGACCACCATTTTGAGCATCGCCCCCCGTCCCATCATCGCCAACGGCAACTTCTCCCAAAACTTCATGCTTATACGGATTTTTCCCACAGCCACCTCAGTGTTGTGCAAATGTTCCTCCTCTACCCTGTGATACACATCTATTCTGAGGTAGCGGAAGGAACCAACCGCCCATGGTATCGGCAACACTGACAACCGCTCCGGAGGGGTTCCTCTGTAGCTACCCAATAGGAACATTTTCGATTTTTGGGTGTTCACCACTATGCCAGACAGTTCTGCATACCTTTCCATTACCTCCAGAATATATTGAAGATTTTCCTCCGGATATTTCAAATATAATAGCAAATCGTCAGCATACAGGGATATTAGGTGTTTCTCTCCCCCTACCTCAATGCATATCATGTCATATTGTTGTCGAAGGTACACTGCCAGGGGCTCCAGGGCCAGAATATATAACATCGGGGACCAGGGGCACCCTTGTCTGGTGCCTCTGCTAAGTTGCCACCTCTCGAATATCACCGCTCCTCTACGTACCCTAGCCAGCGGCTCAATGTACAGCAGCTTCGCCCACCTAACATAGCGCGGCCCCATCCCGTATTCCTTCAGGGCCTCCAACAACCACGGCCACCTGACTGAGTCGAAAGCTTTGACTGCATCTAGGGGCACAACCGCCATTTCACCCTCGCTCTTGCTCCCCCATTCAATCACCCGGTGGAGCCGCCTATGGTTGTGGGTTATATTTCTGTTGGGGACATAACCTGTTTGGTCCGGATGTATCAATTTACTAATAACTCTCCACAATCTATTGGCCAGGACCGCCGTCAATATCTTGCTGTCCTGGTTCAGCATTGACAAGGGCCTATAGGAGCCGCAGCTATGCCCTGGTTTGCTGGGCTTAGGGAGCGGTATTATTATCGCTTCCCTAAGCGATTCCGGCAGCTGGCCCACCTCAAACGATTCATTAAGCATTTCTAGCATGGGGGGAGTACCTCCTCTCTATATGCTTTATGAAATTCGTTATTGGCGTCCGTCCGCACCCGGGGTCTTACTAGTGGGCAGCTGCCTTACCACCTCTTCCAATTCCTCGAAAGTAATCGGTGCATCCAGCACCTCTCTTTCTTCTGCACAAATTTTAGTTAATCTCATATCTCTTAAAGTTTCCCTTATCTCCTCTCGGCTGCTCCCCCTTTGTCCTCATATAGTGCCCTGTAATAATCTAAGAATGCCTCATTGACTCCTTCTTGGGTGTTCACTACCTCTCCATTCTCTCTGGTTATCGTCCTAATCGGGGGCCTAGGGGTTTCACTCTTGTATAACCACGCCAAGAGACGGCCCGTTTTATCCCCACCTGCATGCTGTCTCTCAACATACTTCTTATAGTTGAGGTTGCAGAGCCTTTCCCAGTTCCGCACACCGCTGCTGTAGTTTAAGTACTGGCTCCGCATCCCCCCTCCCCTATTGAGTTCCCGTTCCAGTTTATCCTCATCTTCCCCTAACTCCGTTAGGACCCCACCCTGCAGGTCCTTTGATTTAGCAATGGCAGCACCCCGCATACCACCTTAAAGGCTTCCCAGAGCGTGCCCGCCGAATCCACACTGCCAGCGTTCTCTTTGAAATAATGTGTGATCTCATCCCTGATATCCTCTCTGAAGACCGGATCCTTGAGCCCCTCAGCCCGGAGGCGCCACGTCGGTATCCGCGCTCTGGGGCGGCAGTACTGCCATCCCAGGACCAGAGGCGAGTGGACCCTCGCTTTGTATTCTATTTGGGTGGTCTCTACCACCACATCTGGCGTGGCAAAAAAATAATCAAGTCTTGTATGCAGTTGTTGAGGGGCTGAGTAATGCGAATACTGTTCCTCATTAGGATGTTTCAGCCTCCAAACATCTGCCTGCCCGAAGTCATCGAGCAGTGTCTGTAATGCCCTGGCCGCTGGGGTGGGCCTATCAATCGTATCATCAGATCTGTCTACCCTGGGGTTCAGCACACAATTAAAATCCCCTCCCCAAATAACCGCCCCACCCACACACACACCCAGGTTAGCACACAGAGTCCTAAAATATGCCGCCGTGTTTTGATTGGGGGCATACGTATTTACAATGCACACCTCCTTATTTTACACCAGTGCCTTCAATATGACCATCCTCCCCTCCGTATCCACAATCTCTTTTGTAAGTTGGAGCGGAACGTGCGGTGCCACCCAGACCAACACTCCCCTAGCGTAGGCAGAATATGGAGAGCCCACTACAGTACCTCTCCACTTCTTCCCCGCTAGTTCCAACTTTTCCTGAGTCAGATGTGTCTCTTGTAGCAGTGCAATATCAATCTTCTGTCTTTTCAAATACATCATGACCTTGTTCCTCTTTAAGTAACTATTGAGTCCCCTGACATTCCACGTTACAATCTTAAGATCCCCCATAGCTCATAAGTATACTCCCCCCTTCCGTGCAGCAAATCCCACCTGCCCACGCGATACAGATACAGCCCTCTGGCTTTTTCTTGTAGCCTCATGTACAAACTCGAACTCCCCATAACTATACACACCCCAAACTCCCCACTTCCCTCCCCACCCTCTACCCATCCCTTCCCCAACACCACACTCCCCAACTGCTGCCCAGCTCCATCCATGGAACTCAGGCACCCCCACGTCTAGCCCTGCAAGCACCAACCAATGCCCAGAGCTCAGTAGGGTGAAGTCGCCCTAATGGCCACTTAACTAAAGTTACTAAGTGGGGTAAAGAGATCCGCTCTGCAAGGCTCCCCTAAATACAGCAATAGTCACAGTGCTCATAATATATTGTGCAACAGTCTGAACTTCTCTGCCTAAGGCCGCTCAAATGACTATAATCAAGTTCCAGAGACCTATTCTGCACCATCTTGTAGAACCCTCCTTGTGCACTACTTATCTCCTCCATCTCCTCTCCCCGTCCGAACGTCAGGCTCCTGGGGACATCCCTGCGCGTTGAGCCATCCCATGGTATCCTCCGGAGTCTCAAAAAAACAAAGTTTTGTGTTTATAAAAAACGTTTAATTTTGCCGGATAGAGCAACATGTATTTATGGCCCGCCTCTCCCAATCTCCGCTTTACCATCCCAAAGTTCATGCGGCTACGCTGCACAGTCAGGGTATAGTCCGGGTAGGCCGTTATGTTTGCCGCTCCTCGTGTAATCGTTCCTCCCTTGCGGAAGTGTTCTAGTATTCTCTCCCGGTCCCTGTAATTAAGGATTTTGCCAATTACTGGCCTAGGCGGGTTTCCCGGGGGCGGGCTCCTTGTTAGAGCTCTATGCGCACGTTCCACCGCGAATCCTTCAGATAAGGATCCTCTTGGTATCTCCTGCAACAGCATAGATTCGATGAACTCTGTGGGATCGTGGCCCTCCGATCCTTCTGGCAGGCCCACAATGCGAAAGTTATTTCGTCGGGCGCGTCCTTCCGCCTCCTCCGCCCTGTTCTCCAAGTTGCCCATTCTCTGCACCAGGGCATGCAATTCAGCCTTATGGGAGGCACAATCCGCGGTGTCCGGGCTCACCTCTTTCTCGAGGGTCTCAGTGCGCTCCGCCAAGGACCTGACGTCCTGCCGGAGTAAATTCACCTCCTCCTGCACCTCACCGACCTTAAGGTCCAATGCCGTTTTCAGCTCAGTTACGGCCAGTTCAAGCTTAGCTTCCCAGGCCGCCTTCAAGTCCGCAATCGCAGCCAGGACCTATTGGTTAGTACCTGTCGCAGGCATGCCGCCCATAGGCGACTTATCCTTGCTCTTGGAACTTTCCGGACCAGGGGACGTCTTGGCGAAGTTGTCCAACGTGGGTTGCTTCGCCTTCAGTCTCACTGTTCTATTAGACATGAGCCAGAGGACCTGCGTTCCGCACAAGTTACAAATGCGCACGCAGTTTGCTCCTATCACCCGACCACCGTGCGGCCTGCACCTTCCTTTGGTCCCGTCGTTAATCGGCTATTTTGTTTCGTCTTCCATCTCCAGCGCTCCTTATCTTTTTCGCACCAAACTCCACCACCGTTCCTTCGACGCCTTCCAAAAGTTCACCAAGCGCAGTCAGACCATTCACACATCGACATGTGTGTTTTCAGCAGTCATAGACACGTTGTTATGCACTATTTCGCCAGGATCCTTTCAGGATCTCGGGAGCTCCTCCAGATCGCGTCCTCCTACATGGCCCTCGTAGCCACGCCCCTTGAACTCTTTGAACTTTATAGACACTGGAGTCAATATTCCTCCGGAACTCCTCCAGTACCTTCAACCCAGTAAAGTAACTGGTATCTACGCGCCCCTGCATGCCATGGAGGATGGTGAGCTCATCATTTAAAAACATAAGTTGAGGTTACCAAAAGGGAATATCGGAGGTGATTAGTGGGGAGAACGAGAACTGTTGGGGGGCCATCACTAAAGTCCACGGGTAGCTAAATCCCTTTCTCCACTTGCAGGAGAATACTTCTAGTCCAGCAGACAAGATTAGGCGGGCCAGTCCAGACTGTCATCTCTTCACTACCATCACGTTGGTGGAGACCGCAGCTGTCCGGGTCCGATCGACGCCCCTGTGGGAACCAGGTGAGCATAACAGTGTGGGAGTGAGGGGTCGTTTGGACCCCCCTCGCACATTCTGCACATTATGGACTACTTGCTTGTACAATAGCGGTGGTTCGCCTCCATTGCCCATATGATAACATTAGCATAAGTGGGGCTATTGTGGGATATACTTGGCTTCCATTTTGTGTGCCCTTGACTCCATCTTTGGACTAGGACTCACTTCGATAGTACGAAAAGGCTTCTCTCCCCTCTGCAGTGCCACGCACAGCGCGCTCATGGCCCCCACCTTATCCTCCCTGTCTGAAAGCTTTACAACTCCCTTTCTCACGGATGCGCCGGAGATAATTGAAACAAATAACAGAATGTATCATACCACCCTTCTCTGTGATCACTGCCCTGTGTGTGAACCGGCTCCAACCATGCCTTGTAGCTCATCCATCTTCACAAACCTGCCCCTGCCCCCTTATCCCCGCTGTTGGAAAATTACTGACAATGCAACCCTGTACCCTCGTAAGGTAGTCTCTTGATGTACCAGAAGTGTGACCCTGCTGTGCAGCCCACCCCCCAGTACCCTGTAGTATAATTTAGCATGTTTTGGAGTGCAGCGCCACTGCATGAGATCACATTATTACTGTGCTGTGGTACAGCAAGCCATGTCTTGCCAGGATAACATATGGACATGTATATGAAGACAGGCTATCTATTTTAAAAGCACTATATGAAGACAGGCTATCTATTTTTAAAAGCACACCATTTTTTTTCTCATTTCTTTTCTCAATACCTATTTAAAAGCACACCATTTTTTTCTCTTCACTTGAAATGCCTCACTTACAGGAGACACATTAGATACTTGATTAATTAACTTAACTAACAAATACTTACACGATTCTAACTACTTAACATTATAATGTGTTCTCCATGTGCAATATGAGGCAGGCTGAGATTCATTTTTAAACGGGCAATTTTTCTTTGCCCTGTTCACTGTCTTTGCAGGAAGCAAAATTTTAATGCCAGGAAATCAGTTAGAGGCAGTTGCCTTCTGTAAAAGTGAGCTATTGTTGAGGAAGGAGTAGGCAATAATCTACATAGACTTAGGGGAGGTAACAGAGGTTTGTTGAAGTGTCTCGGACAGAATTACAGGGAGAAGACATTTTGCGGAGTTGCAGTGAGGTCGCCTTCGTTCTGCTGCAGTGAGGAGCTGGACCACTGACCTTCAGAGACTGGGGTTTCCTAGACACTTGGCACCGGCTTGAGAACTGCAGATTGCAGATTGAACTGCATGTTCTCGCTGGGTGCTTTAAAGAAAGAAAAAAAAGAGAGCCCTGGGTCACTGCTCAAAGACGACAAGCCAGAAGATTTTGCGTGCTGAAAAGCTACAAATAGCTGGTAAATATACAAATGGAGTGAGATTGCTGTGACTGCCGGATGAATTATCTACTATTAGAGAGGCAGTGTAGCGATAGGGAATTCACTTGTGTTTAACTGCCATGTTATAATGTTGCAAGACACATGATATAATCTCTCTTTTGCTTGTTGAAAATGTAAAAAACAAATTTGTGGTATTATTGCATTTGTTTCTCTTATGTTTATTTCAGAAAGGATTGTCTCACCAGAATGGTAATGTATCATTTTGAAATGAAATTGTGATAACACAGTCTCCCTGAGAGTATTCTTGCTTCTGTTCTTCATTTGGTGCCTATAAAAAAAAAGAAAATACTCTGTAGGGGAGGGAATGATGTTTAATGTGCCAAGTTTCTTATACAGATGAAGCAATGTCATGAGCCATTATAAACAGATGTGCGCGTGATTCCACTCAGGGTATGTGTGTGTGGCTTCTGAGTGGAATATAATGGAAGAGTCTGCTGAGCGTATATGAATCAGCAGAGAGAGGCCTATGGAATCATAGTCTCACTAATGTAAATAAACGAGTGATAATATCACATGTTACTGTGAATACTCCATGGAAACATAGTCTCACTAATGTAAATAAATTGGTGATAACAGCCATAGGTGGCACTCCATATGAAAATGGGGTATTTCTGAATAATGTAGAAGTCTGAGGCCTCTAGAGATCACAAGAACAGTCTAAACAAAAGAAAGGGGTTGTGTATGTTGGGGCCACAAATAAAACAAAGAAATTATGCTCACCAAAATACCACCAACAAAATGTATTCCACTATAAAGCCAAACCCAATCTGAATGCAAGGAATAGTCACTGTCAAATTACCATTGTTTTTGGTGGTAAGAAAATACCGCCAAGCCCCAGGTTTATACAAAATACCCTACATATTTATGGTGTGTTGCAGGCCGGGAAAGTGATCATAGAGCACCTACTGGGCGTGGCAAGTGTGTCTCACACTGCCATCTGTACATTAAAGGGAGCCCATTTCATAATAACAGTGTGTCACTAAAAACGAATTTCAGAATGTCTCAATTGGAAGCCACATTCCCAGAGCTAGTGCAATATTTAAAGGCAAAGTTATATGCACATGGGACGTGGTCATCGAACAGTGCCTCAGAATGGCATGACCGCATTCATGGTGAGGTGCAGAAAGAAAAACTAGACAACATTTTTGCAGAAGGCAGAATAATTCAGGTCTGCCTTCTAAGGTTATTAAATGCAGCCGATAAACATGCAGAGAAAGATTGTCTGATACGGCTATGCGCCAAGATCTGGTTTATTTTGAATAGGTCCCTGCGAATGCAAGAAAATGATACCAAGCTGATTAACAGGTTAAAGGCTGACTTAGATGGGGCAAGTAAAAAGGAGGAAATGTTAAGGGCAGAATTAGAAGGATGTCAGAAAGACATGCAGTTAAAATGCAGAGATTTTGATATTCAATTGTCCAAAAGCAAGAAACAGTTTGAGGACAGTGAACAAGAATTGGTACACTTAAAGGCATTGGTGGACCACATTAGACAAGATAAAGATGAGAAGGTTTCAGAAATGCAGATTTTACAAAAAGAACATTATGAAAAAGAAAGTGATCTCCAAAATGCAGAACAGGAAATGGTTAAAATGTGTCAAGAAAGAGACAAGAGAAACAAAGAATTTAATGAATGCCAAATGCAAATGTGTGACATGCAGGAGGTAATTAATAAAATGAGTGATGAAAACAACTATTTGCAAAACGAAGCAAACAGGCTCCTTAAAAAGTGTAAGGATTTGGAACAGCAAATGTGCATTCCCATGTTCCAGGAGAGGTGGCAGGGCACCACATTCAATGGAATTGAGGTGAATTCTATTTCTATCCAAAGAGCTAGTGCCCCAGTGACTGGGCCGGTGACTGAACTTGGTTGCAGCGCTCTTGGGGGATTTGACACTCCCATTGGGGGCCGCCACCAATCCCATACACCTGGAACCAGGGTTGAGTCACCAAGTAGTGCAATTCCATGCATTGCAACAAGTAGCCCCATAAAGATAATGAAATCCATTAAAACCCTAATCAAACCATTTAAAAAGGGAGGGGGATGCTGCATAGAGGATCACTTAGAAGTGGTTCATGGCATTTTTAAAGCCCTCCAGATACCTAAGGAACAGTACAGGCAGTATTTTCATTTAACTTTAGATGCTCCGACGGCCAGTATCATAGGAGGATTGAATGAGCAGCAGAATATGACATGGGCAGAGTTTGAAAAAGAGATTAAGCGTCATTTTTCTCCTTTTCAGTTATTGCAGGAGGCAAAGAAAGTCGCTTTCACAATTACTGCTGGGCCTAATACATCCTCTCGCCAGTTTTTACGTTGATGTATCTTTTGACCCCAAGTCTAATGAGTTTAAAACTGCATACTTCTACAGGTTTTAGTCATCCAAGGAGGGGGCAGAAGGCCCTAGCAATGACTGGGGGGCTTCTGAAAAGTGACTAAGTACTTATGATACCTGCAGTGCCAAAAAGACAGATTGCTCTGATGTTGTTTTGCATAATGACTCTGAGATGCCTAATGATTTAAAAGTGAAAGTACCAGTAAATGAACATGTAACAGAAAGTGCAAATACTTCTAAAAGAGAGGTACGGTTTAACCTAGAGCTAAATCAAACATTGGAGATTTATACAAATGAAAAAGAAACAGCTGAAATTCCAAAAGAACAAAGAGACAGATTTAAGCAAAAATGACTCATGCATGGAGAATACTAGTAAACAGAGAGTAAGTGGCAATGATATGACACCTTCCTTGGGCAATCAGAACAATAACCAAACACAGGCAGTAAAAAGAAATACTCAAAAGGAGGGTACATGTCAATCACCTGAAGAATTCTTTGAGCCACATATTTTTGAAGAGGTTAAAAGGGCTGGTACTACACTAAATGTTCACAAATGCACAGAATTAGACAATGACAAATTGCCAAGTGATGTTGTTACACATGTTCAGTTGGAAGGTTGTAATGTGGTCTCTGAGGATACCTGGGTGGATGGGCGAATGGTGGCCACACTCCAAAAAACCTCAGAATATGGGGAAATATATAAAGTCTCTCACACAGAAATCGGCAAAAAGGAGGGAAAAATGTCTTTCCATTTACCAATGTGCTTAGCCAAAAGTGAAAAAAGTCTGAGAAAGGTGAGTCCTGAAATCAGTAAGAATTTGCACTTCTTATGTGTGTTAGAGGAAGTTGAAGACAGGTATTATGCTCCCATCACTGTAGGAGAAAAATGCAATACATTTGCAATGATTGACACTGGCGCACAGGCCACAATTATGTCTAAAGAATTGGTAAAGAGTATCAATGAAGGGAGATCCCCACATAATCAGATCACAGTGAGGGAAAATCAAGGCCCAGTGCACAATTTTAACAGGGAGGAGGTGCCTATTATAGGCGTCACCGAGGTTGACATAAAGATAGGTAAACACAGAATGAAACAGGAGGTATTGATCACATTCATTTGTGATATTCCATTTCTGATGGGAACAGATTGCCTGAAAAGATTGTCTCCTCTCATAGATGGGGTGAATGGAGTACTGTGGTCCTTAAACAAAAAACCATTGGGACCTAAGAAAATAAGATCACAAAACAGCAATATAAATGAATGTCACACCGTTGCCAAAACAAATGATGCAGTAGAGGTATATCTCCAGAATAGCTGTATACATAGCGTCACTGTCATTTTGATGTGCCAAGATAAAATGCAGAGTGAAGATGAGAAACAATCTGTACAGATATATTTGGACCCAAGGAAAAGATGGCAAACTGCCATAGATGAGCACACATTACGCTTTTATTTAAAAGAGAAAATGTGCAAACAGAATATTGCTCCTAAAGCAGATTCAGAAAAACACATCACCACTCTTGCTGAAATACACATGGAAGATGAGCAACCATGGGTTCACATTGGTATAAATGAATATTCTAAAACAACAAAAGCCACTTTAGCACTTGAACAGGAAAGGAGTTTCATTAATGAGAAATTGTTGCAAAAAATAATGGAGAGGGAGGAGATCCCGAAATTTAGAATTAAAAATCAATATGTCTCTGGTTTGGACAGTCCAGACTTTGAAAACCAAATTGCAGGAAGATGCATGCTAAAAATTACAATTGGGCAGAAAACAATTTACCATAATGTATGGATAGTGAGTGAACACAAAATGATTTTTACATGGGCAATGATATCATGCACAGAATGTGTATGGTGTTAGATTTCCTTAATCAAAAAATATGGTCACGCCTAGGTGGGCCTGCACCTGAATTTGAAGACAAAAGAAGGGCTTATCATTGCGCACAGCTGGCCCCATATGCAATTGAATTACAACTGAGGAAGGATACTATTATCCCTGCATTCACCAAACAGGTTGCAATAACACTGAAGTGCAAAAATGGACAGCAGATGAAAGGTTCTGATGCATTTATGTGCCTGAATGAATCCATAAAACAGCAAGGCCTGGATTATGAATACATTCCATTGGTAGATATTGGTGAAGGGTCTGTAAAAATCATGGTGAATAATAAAGGTTGTCAAGATATTCATTTAGAGGAAAACTCCTCATTAGGGATGACCATACAAAAATCACATTATACTGCAGATCTGAATAACATGGTGATTGGAAATATACCTGAAAAGTATGTGGATGACAAGGGTGAGTTGCCAGAACACCTGAATTCTCAGACCAAAGGAATATTTAAATTCATTCTGTGTACCCTTATGATTCAAAAAAGTCACTGTGCTGTCATCAAGAGGATTGTATAACATTTAACTTAAATGAAAATGAAATAGAAAATCAGCCCATTGAAGTGGAAGCTGATATGCCAAAACATTTAAAAGTGGCAGCTTTATAGAGAGACACAGCCACACAGTTAGAGGAAAGTGCAGAGATTCCCCTACCAGAACAGTTTCCAGAATTGTCCAAAATGGTAGAGGAGCAGATTTTATCAGCGGATGCATGTGACAACGATGAGGATAGAAATGATCTGAGGAAGATATGGAGTTTAAAGATGTATTTGCAAAAGATGCTTATGATTGCGGGCTAACTGATTTACATGTGGCCACGCTACCGGAAGGGTGTAGCAGAAGCCCAGTATTTGTGCGCCAGTATAGATTACCACTGGCATGTTTAGAGTCATTGGCAGAGATTATTAAAAATTTGGAGTCGCGGGGAATCATCAGGCCCATTCATAGCACATCCAACACACCTATTTTAGGTGTGTTGAAGCCAAATGGTCAATGGCGGCTATGTGCAGATTTGAGGGAGTTAAATAGAAGAGTGCCAGTATCCAGATGGCCACTGCCATTCATCGATCAGGGACTAGCTCAGGTACATGGTTCAAAAGTGTTTATCACGTTAGATCTCACCTCTGGATATTGGTGCGTGCCATTAGCAGAGACGCAATACGCGTGGGTTAGAGTTCCATTTGGGTATGTCAATAATGGGAGTGAATTTGGAATATTTTTGAGAAAAGCCATGCCTGATGCAGCGGAAATAGGAACCACAGTTTATGTGGATGATGTACTGATAATAAATGAAAGCTTGAAAACCATTTTGATGAAATAAGACATGTTCTTGGCCAATTGCAGAAAGCAGGCGCCAAAGTATCTTTACAAAAGGCACAAAGGTGCAAGAAAAAGGTGCATTTTCTAGGCCATGAAGTGACTGAACATTGATTAAACCCACAAAAGAAGAAAGTGGAGGCCATACAAAAACTAAAAGACGCTAAAAATGTGAAAGGGGTAAAAAGTTTAATAGGAATGATGGGCTATAACAGGAAGTTCATTGAAAATTATGCTGAAATTACTCAACCATTAACTAAGCTGTTAAAGCTGAATACACCCTGGAAATGGGAAAAAGAGCAGTCTGAGGCAGTGGCTAAATTAAAGCAATGTCTTGTAAAGGCACCATGTTTGGCATACCCTGTAAAGGATAGGGATTTGTTTTATAGAAATAGGTTTCTCTGAACAGTGTGGGGTCGATTCATGGAACAAACGTGCACCAAAAATCCCAGCGCAAACAGGCACAAGGTGGCGCAAGCGTGAGAAATCAAGCGCACGTGTGCGATACAAGGAAGGCTCTGCGCTTGTTTTCCGCTGGTCGTGCACCAAATCCATGCAAGTCGCACACGGGCACACACGTCATCAAACGGCAAAAGCGCACATAGCGCAGCGCACACAACAAAAGTGGGCGGAACAGTGGGCGTAACACACGGAATGGGGAACAACGTGTGAAAAAGAAGGCGTAACTGCGGAAGTACTGCAGGGAACTACACGGAACGCCCACACGCACGCGAACAACCCATATTCATGGATTGGAATACGGGAAACCCGCGCACGGCAAAAGACGCGCACAGGCGTCAACGCGTCCGCCACACGAAGGCAGGCGGAAGCGTCCCCGCGCACAGTATAAAAGTGTGCGCAAACAACAAACACGTAAATACAGCTACGATGAATGCCCCATTTGTCGCAACACTGATCGTGGGACACCGCAGGAGGAGGAGAATAGCCTGGACACGCATTTTCTCACCACGGACAAGCCTTTTTGGGATGCCTGACAACCAGGTATACAGCAGGTATAGGTTTCCACCCCATATCATCCTAGACCTGGTCAGGGAGTGGGAAGATAACCTTACATTCCCCACCCTTTGCTCCCAAGCATTGAGCCCCTTGTAGAAGGTGCTCAATATCCTGCATTTTTTGGCCACTGGGTCATTTCAGCAGACCACTGCCATAGTGGGGGGGGTCTCACAGGCCACGCAGTCATGCTGCCTACACCAGGTCTTGGCAATCATGACAGCGCGCCCCTCAGTCCGCAGGCAGATATACATGCCCAGAACACCCGCAGAAAGGCAGGCCGTTGTCCTGCATTTTTACAGGGTGGCACACTTCCCCAAAGTGCTCGGTGCCATAGATTGCACCCATGTGACCCTACATCCACCTAGGGCCACTGAGCACATCTACCGAAACCGCAAGCACTGGCATTCCATCAACGTACAGGTGGTATGAGATGCAAAGGGAATCATCACCTCTGTCTATGCCAACTACCCTGGCTCCACCCATGACAGTTTCATATACAGAATGTCCGCCCTGAGCCGGGCCCTGGAAGCTGGGCAGCATGGTGACACATGGCTCCTAGGTGAGTACAAATGCCCTTGCACATGTATGTATGTCACACACACACACACAAATACACAAACCCCAATAATCACAACCATTTTCACCTCTCCAGGGGACAGTGCCTACCCTCTGAGCAACCACATGATGACGCCAATCCGGAACCACACCACCCCAGGTAAGATACAACGCGGCCCATATTGCAACCAGGGCCATAGTGGAGCGCACATTCGGAGTGCTCAAGTCACGCTTCCGCTCCCTTGACCGCTCTGGTGGGCAGCTACTCTATGCACCCCCAGTAGTGTGCAGGATCATTGTGGCAGCATGTGTCCTGCACAATGTTGCAACACGGCAGGGCGTACCGGTGGACATGGTGGTGCCCCCACATCCCCAACACAGGCACAGGTGCTGCCCATGGGAGGGGATAGGGCACGTGGCGAGGAAGGCAGGACCCAGCTTGTGGCCACATTTTTCACCTAAACTCCCACCCCTGCGGAGTGCACACAGGCCGGGCACATGCCAGGTGACAATTGATGATGACAAAGAGACAGTCAACTGTCACAACCTTACCACCCTGACATTGTTGCCATGGAAGTGCCACATTGTGTGCATCCCTAGCTACTTAAACACAAGCTATCTTGTGTGACCAAAAGGCACACATATGATATATGATATGATATGATATGATATGATATGATATGATATGATATGGCATTTGTAACGCGCCTATACAAAAGTGTTTCAAGGCGCGACGAGGCAGGGAGGGGGGAACAAGGGAAGACAGACAACGATCCTACTAG
This sequence comes from Ambystoma mexicanum, assembly GCF_040938575.1. Lineage (NCBI taxonomy): Eukaryota > Metazoa > Chordata > Amphibia > Caudata > Ambystomatidae > Ambystoma > Ambystoma mexicanum. The sequence goes on from NC_090941.1 coordinate 768,279,196, forward strand.
GCCAGGTGTCATTTAGATTGCGCAAGTGCAGGGGTAGGGGGAAGGGAAAAGTGCAAGGGGAAGGGGAGGGGGGAGTGCAGTAAAGGGTAAGTAGAATAAAAAATAAATAAATAGGCCAGCTGGTGGCAAGTGCAAAGGTAAGTGCAGACAAGTGCTGGGAAGGGGGGGCTGTAGGGATACAGAGACAGTCCCGCAGTGCAGGGGTTGCCAGGGAGGCAGTGCAAGTGGAGAGTGGCTGGGCCAGGGACCGAGGTTGGTGAGAGTGGCCCAGTTGCAGATTCAGTGCAGTTTCAGTGAAGAAATTAGCAAGGGAGAGGGAGTGAGAAAGCAGAAGCAAAGAGGAAGGTGTTGAGGTGCTTCCGGAACCAGAGATGGTTCTCCTCAAGTTTCAGGGAGGCAGGAAGGCTGTTCCAGAGGGAGGCCCCTGCCGCGGAGAGAGATCTACCCCCAGCTCATTGCTTCGAGAAGCGGCTGACCCTGACATGCAAGGTGTGAATCACACACACCTGCAAAACAGGCCATGACCATCACTGTAATGTCACTCAAACCCTCCCAAACCACAACATAACATGGCAAGCAATAGCCATACACCAACACAGTACCAATAAGGTACACATTGCCATGTGGAAAATGTAAATTGGCATCAGACAATGATGCCTGACATGGAATCAGATGAAATGACTGACCAACAACCTCCCACCCAAAATAAGTTATTCCCAAATGCATCACAAAAGTAGTAGCCGCAACATAACAATGAATGCCTGTCTACATGCACATTGTGCATTGCAAAATCAACACTGCAGCTTCTGTGTGCTGTGTCCAACTCCTGCAACACACTGCTCAGCGCACAGTACAGTGAACAGCCAATGTGTGTGATGCACACCCCGAGCATCACATCTAAGCGACAAACCACATCAAAAAGCAAATTAGGCATGTACAGGATCCATAATTGGTCACAGAACATGTGCTGCAGGGACACAGTGGGCAGCAAAAGGCAAACAGAGTGTACACATGGATATCGAAGGGTGGTTGTACATGTAGTGCATCATAGTGCGAGTGTACGGGTCAGTAAGGACATGCACTCAACATATGCATGTGCAATCAGGTGACCATCAGTGTCCTCTACACATCACATGTGAACATTCACCATGTGTACACCCCAGCATGTCAAACCACAACTATCCCCTCACACCTGAAAGGTAAACATAACACATGAACAGGCATTGATCAGCAGAACACATCATGTACATAGGATACCACAATTACAATGTCAGGGTTCCCATCACACTGCAGGGCAAGGCAACTATCAACAACAAAACACCCCCTCCCTCACAAATTACCATGACCCACTGAACAACTGCACCTGGGTCATGGAGCCTTCAACCCTCAATTTCACCTGGCCACAGGATCACCCTTCCCCTTCATCACCATCTCCCACCTTGTGTGTAAAAAGTTGCCTGCACCCTCAGAGTCCACCTTCATTTGCAAAGACACAAAATCCAAGGCAGAAAAACGAACCAGAACAGCATCCAGTAGATGACTTGAAGTAGCAGTACCTCACAAAGGCCAAGTACTACCACAATGATGTAACAACCAAGGTAGCACAGTAAAACAATGTCACAACAGGATGTGAACCATGTGTGGTACATAACATAGATTGATGCACCACGAACGGATGTGTACTGTCACAGCTCCCGTGTACAGGCGCAGGAGTGGCACGAACCAACCACCCCCACCGTGGCCTGGGTGCCTGCAAGGTCAAACTCACACAGGCCTCTGAGACCCTGGTGGGGAAGGAGGGTCAGGGATATGCAGTCGGGACAGGAGTTGGCATACTGGATAACTGGAATGAAGGGCAGGAGAGGGGAGTAGGAATGACACGTGAAAGTAGGGAATGCACTAAAATGTAGTACTTGCATTAACACATACACAATCATAACAAACTTGTGCATCATTGTCAGGGCCTTCTGGAGTCCAGGCGCAGGAGTGGCACGAACCAACCACCCCCTCTAGGGTTTTGGCGCCTGCAAGCTTGGGGCTTACACAGGCACCCGCAACCCCAGCGGGGAAAGAGGGTTAGGGAACGTTGGTTGGATAGGTACGGGAAGCAGGAACACCGGGTAGAGGGTACAGGTTTAGAATTGGATAGGACTTGGGGTTATTAGGGAAAAAAAACATACCAAATTGAATTACACATTCATCCATGCATCAGTGCACCCCCCAACAAGCCTATGTAGAGCAGTTTGAAAGAAAAACAACAAGACACTCAGCTCTGGTTTTGAGTGCTGGCCTCCTGCCTGCGCACTCTCAGGTCCGGTTACAGGAGCACTGCAATGCTGCAAAGAGAGCCACAGTCAACAACCTGTACGTGCCCATAACACACAAACACACCACCAAATATGCCCCATAGCAACAAACTACTCTACAAACAGACAATCTGGTGTCGATGCTTCGTACCCATACGTAACATTCCCCCTGTGATGGTTCATACACAGTCAATGCAATAAGTCAAGCGCCGGTGGGTGCGTGGCAAATGGAACACCAATGTGTCACGATTCACACAACATGCAATGTTCCCTGGGTAAGCAGAGAGATGCATATAGCAAGGTATGACTTCAGAAAAAGTCGTGTCCCAGCATGACTGAAAAAAAATAGGCAGTGAATGTTTCAAAATGTACATGGAAATGAAATGCACTGCACCCGAGTCTATCCCTTGCTGTATGTCCCTGTGAGCTGCTCCTTTCCATGTCTCGGAAGGCTACATAGGTGATACAAGTGCCTCAATAGCCCATGGTGGACCGGAGGGTATGTGCCACTGCCCCTGCAGGTGCCCGGAGACAACCTTCCAATCAACTAGCCATCAGTCCACCAACACATCTGAGCTGTATTGTGCGCTTCAACACCAATATTCGTCCAAGCTCACCGTCAGTGCTGCTACTAAGCCTGCATGTGCAACTGGCCTGGTGGAAGCTTTGCTGTGTTGTGCCCCCCCTGTGCTGCTCACCTTGCCTGAAGTCCCTTGAAACCTGTCAGCAGTTCTAGGATGCATGTCTGCAATCCATGTGCCTCTGCTTGCGCACACATGTGCATGTGGGCACCACCAAACGTGTGCAGAATCCAGACATCCAATGGGCCATGTCTACTGGCAAAGGTGATCTGGGGGCTCATCCCCCTGCATAAAGGGCATGAAACACATTATTAATGCTTTAGAGTCATCTGTGTGAGTCTCTTCAGGCATCTCATTACTGGACCATGTCAGAGACGTATATCAGAAATCACACCATCAGTCCGTCTTTCACATCCAAAGTATGGAACACACTATCTACGGCATGAATTGCAACAAGCATGTGTACAGTAAAGATAAGAAACATACTACACAATGCATAGCAATGAATGTACACATTAATCATGAAACACCCCATCTAGCAAAAGCAGAACAGTGGTCAACAACACCGCAATCATCCCCACTAGGGGTGTTAACACACGTTACACAGCACCAAACATGCCACAGATAAGACAGTCCAAAGCCCTTGTGTAATAGGCTGTTAAACCGAACCATCCTTGCGAGCCCATGGATAAGGGAAGCAGGAGTGGCATATGTGAGTCAAGGACCCCAAGCAGCAAACATATACCCAAGACAAGCCTGAAGGGCCCAGCTGGAACAGATAGTGGATGCTTTCAAAAGCCACAAAGCACTGCACCGTCACATGAAAGCACAATAGACAAGCAATTTTAAACTATATTAACTAATTACACTAACTATGAAAAACCTACATTGCCTAATTAAACTAACTATCAAACAGAAACTTAACGAACTAAACTAAAAGAAAAATCAAAAATGGCCACATACGACCCGGGTTGGGGGAGGCAACCAGGAGGGGGGAGGTACAGGGAGCTGCTCAACACCCACATGCGATGATGCTGAGCCAAAAAAAAAACCTCCATGGGCTCAACGCCTGCACAGCCTGACCTATGTGGGAGATAGATGGTCGTCCGAGTCTGGCTCATCCTGGAAAGGAGGACGTGGCACTGTAGCCTGGCCACCCCTAGCCGCAGCTTGCCCCTCGACGGCAGCAAGACTGCCGGACGGGTGAGCCTGGTTCTGTGTGGCGATGTGACGTAGGTCTGCATGCAGAACCTCACGTGATATACGTGCTTCCTCTTGCAAGGTAGCACGTGTAACACAGAGTTCCTCCTGCAAGGCCTTGCTGGACAACCGCTGCACCTCCCGGCAAGCCTGTAGCTCAGCTGAGATGGTACACTCAAGCTGTGCAAACCTCTCCTCTGTCCGCTGCCTCTGGGACATCAGAAGGACACCCATAGTAGATTTGAGGGAAGCATACTCCTCCATCAGGGCCTCCATATGCGCCTCTGCGTGAGCAGCAATTGCTTGACACAGAGACGACATTTCAGCCTGGAGTGCCCTGTCTGAGGCCGCCATGCCCAGCCTGAGTGAGCGGGCCGTGGACTGTGCCGCCTGCTGTTGGAGAAGCACCTGCCTAGCAGGGAGGAGAACAGATCGGGCCACACGCTCCATGCTCTCAGCGATGTTCTCCATTGCTGCCCTCTGCCGTTCTGATTTGGCAGTCATGTCTTGCTCCCACTCAGTATACTGCGGTTGCACGCGGCGACCGCGTTGCTGGGCTTGACCCCTGCAGGACCCAAGGACTGGGTGTCCTCGCTGTGTTGGCACCACCCGCGGCTGCACGACTACATGCCCCCGTCGACGTGATGTCCCAGGCACATCAGTGACTGGTGTGGAGGGTGACCCTGCGTCCCGATCCACCACGGGTGAAGGTACCAAAACTGTCTGACCCCTCAGTACAGGTGTTGCGGACAGAGGAGTGTCCACATCAGAATCACTGACCCCTGACATATGGACTTGATGCTCATCCACCTCGACATGGACGTCAGAGTCGTCATCAGGGCTGGACTCATAGGCAGCCAGAGACAAGATGGACTGTAGCACTTGGGGGTTTTCATGGCCTACCATCCCACGACCCCCACTTGTGCCGGGTTGATGTAGTGGTAACAACCCTGTGTCTGGCACGACAACACCATCCTCCGGCTCCATTGCGTCATCATCTGAAAAATATGGTGAAAAAAGGTCACTACACATGTCAGAAGCACACAGCACACACACACACCGACAACAAACACATCAGGCAGACATGTGACACACAAAATAGAACCTGGCATGCATGCTGGATCAACTCTGAATTGCTTCTGTGATCAGACCTGTTGAAAGGTGGCAGTTTGCATAGAAGTGGGTCTATGCAGTGCAGCAAATGTGTATGTCACTCACTACCTACATGTACAAGGACTTCATGGTGTGTTTCAGGAAATGTGAAGGCAGTGCAAGGTCAAATTCAGGCATCACGTGCAATGTGCATTCAATGGGTAGCATATCTCAAGCAAAGCACCCCTCCAACCAAGTCCAAAAGCAGGGATGCCTAGCATGGTATCAAAAGGCTGACCATAGACCTGTGTATTGACAGGCAGTGTTGACTGGCATCAACACCTTAATGTGATTCAAGTGACAACACTGCAAATGATGATGGGACAGTAAGCAGGACACATGATGAAACCTCTGGAGGCCGCCCACGTGTGAAGAAGACACTACAACAGTCAGACAGAGTCATTGGCCATTAAACAGGCTGAGGCCTGTGACCCACACAGATTGTCAGACCCTAAACATGTGTGAAAAGCAGTACTGAGCCCCAGTGATCATCCAGTCAAGGACACATAGGGGCATGCATGCAATGCACATGGAGCATGAATGGACACTCATGTCCCTGCGGGGCATCTGACCTATGCACAGTACAAGTGAGATACCCTGCATCAAGTACTAAGGCTGTACCACACAGCATATGTCTGGCAGATTGTCCGCTGGAAGTTAGCATGTACACAGGACGCATGAACAGGAAAGTACCCAATGGCAAGATTGAAGTAGACCAGTGCAAAGGTGGAACTGGGGTGCCGAGTGGCGGAGGAGGGGCAAGGGAGCATGCCTACATGGAGTACCCGCATGCAGGCAGAGGACACATGCACGTCAGTCATGCTATGACATTGTGCCTGGGCTGAGAGGAAGGTCACCCCACGCCACATGCAGAAGGGCCAGTGAGCTGGAACATGGACCGGAGGGGTATACTGGTAACCCGCATGTTAGTAGGGTGCAATAGTGGTGATGCGGACAGTCCCCATCTGCTCCACATGTCCACCATCCAGCAGAGCAGACATGCATCACAGAAGCATTGCATTACTTACAAATCAGAACCATGTACACGTCACATGTAGTGGCAATCATGCACAACACATCCCACAAGTAAAACACACACGTCCTCAACAAACACGCATCAACACTCACTGGACTGGACATCAAAGTCCAGCATCTCTCCCACTCCTTCGACCGATTCAGATGGTATGAACTCTGCAACGAGTGACTCATGCGGAGTGAGCTCTTCCTCCTCTGGTGCAGGCCCACCGCCAGTCACCAGAGTCAAGTTATAATTTGAGGCACGCTTAGCCTTAGCGCTGCGTTTGAGGTCATTCCAACGCTTTTTGCACTCTTGCGCCGTGCACACCTCATGGCCGAATGAACTGACATGTTCCGCAACTTGCTTCCAGTGGATGTCACGGTGGGCAGCCGTAGTCTGACTATTGGCACCCACTAGCATGTCACGGCTGTGGCCCCGCACGTAGTCCACGAGGAAGTCCAGTTCCTGCTTGCAGAAAGGCTTCTTCCTCGACGTGCAGGAGGTCGTAGCTGTGTGTGGGATCCCATCCTGTGCTGCAGGTGCAACCTTCATCCTCTTGGACTGTGGCGCAGACGCTGGCTGGCTAATGCCGCCCTGACCAGTATGACCAGTGGGTTCGGTGGATTGAGCCAGGGGAGTGGCAGGTGGAGGGACGACCAAAGGCCTGACTTGTGTCAGTGGCAGCTGAGTGCCTTCTAATGGACCCTGCGCAGCAACATCCTCTGTGGCAGGGTCATTGACCGCAACAGTCCTGGTTGGCAGACTCACAACCGGGGTGTTGTTGGGTGCATCTGCCCCTGCACTTGCCAACACCCGGCTGTTCGGGGCAGCAGATGACATAACTGCCCCAGGGACACGTGTCTTGGTCAGACCAGCCCTGCATGCCCCTACGGTTTCCCTCCTGGCCTGTTGGAAATCTTCCAAGGGCTCCTCAAGTGCCAACGCAGCCTGCGCTGGCAGACACTGAGCCTCGGTGGCGGTGTCCACAGCTGCGCCTGCAGCTACCACTACCCTTGGGCCCGTGGCAGTTGATGGAACGGACTGCCGGGTCACACGGGCACCAGTGCCAGATGCAGAAGCTGCATCTCCCGGAACCACAGGGGGTGGTGGCATGACTGCACCGACATATGGCACAACATTGTGCTCAAGTGGCGCACCCCTGCCTCTTCCCCCTCTGTGGCCGCCCATGACACCCTGGAGTCCCCCTACTCCCTGGTCACCACGGCCACGTCCCCGACCACGCCCAACACGAGGAGTATGCCCAGCTGAGGCGCCCCTCACCTTTGCTGGCCTCCCAACCATGGCACAGATGTAGTAGTGCCGGCACAGATGGAGTAGTGCCAATGGGAGGTGTACACGACAATTGACCTGGGCAATTGGGGTGAAGGGGGTGGGAAGCAAGATTTTAACAGTCCCCCTGCACCTGCAAGGCTGTACGTGACCCCAGTGATGTAGTGATGGGTCACGCAACACTCAGGCACCCCAAAACTGCAGTAAAACCGTGCACGCAGCCCTGCAGCCTGCGTGCGTGGAATCAATGTCCCGCAGTACGCGGTGGCGCCCAGTAACACGAATAACGCGTACGCATGGGACACGCAGGCTACTATGACCTCGAAAATGGGTGCGATACACAGGGGCACCCACAGTGGGAAAAATAGCGTGTGCGACTCACCGTCTGACTAGCGCGATGCAGAAAAACATGCGTAGCCAATACCCCCACCAAAAGAAGAGCTACGTCCTTGATAGCTGTGAAGTTGTGATTGCGCGCGTGACAACAGGAAGCAGCAACACACGTCGGTCTCCACGAAAGGCACGTACAGCGAACTGCTGCCCCCGCTCACCTTTAACCCGTGCTGAGGGAAATGCCCGCGCGCGTCACGTCACTTACACGCATGGGCCCTTTCCTCGGATTACATGCATTCACACACGGGCGTGCAGTTTTTTCATGCGCGTTGAACCACTATGCTAATGTCACGAGGGAAACACCCGTGCATGCCCGCGCGCGTCACGTCACAGAGGTGCTTACGCTTGAAGGGCCTTTGGTCCAATGAAAGCGCATACGAGTGCTGACGAGCTTACGCGCTAGGGGCCTTTCCTCGAATCACACGCTGACGTGCACATTTTTCACGTGCCAAATCACTCCGTATCAAGTTGGCCACGCAAAAACACAGGGAAGACCACGCTCCTGCCCAAAAGGCCGAATCACTGCCCCCCAGAGCCCCGAGCACGCTCCCACCTGCCATCTGCTGCTGCCTGACTGCCTGCTGCCCACGTGCCTGCTATTTGCTGCCTGCACATCAGCCAGGGGTGCAGTTGCTGTGACCACCCCTGCTGGAACTGAAGACTGCCGACTGGGATACCATTGCTCCACAGCCCAGCCCCAGGACCCAGTTGCCACCAGTGCCTCTGGGGTTGCCATGTCAGGCACTACACCATCTGGCACCACTGGCAACCCCCAGCCAGAGAGGCAGAGGGCCACCAGCTTCACTGCCACTGAGGTTGGTGTCCTGGTGGAGCAAGTCATGGGGCAGTATGATGCGCTCTTCAGAACAAGATGCGCCAACAAGGAAGGACGGACTCGAATCTGGACGGGTATCGTGACTGCCATCAACGCGGAGGGGGTGGCAGTCTGCGACTTCCAACATGTCAAGAAGCGCTGGGAGGACTTCAGGTCCAGGACCCTCAACAAGGCCCGGCGCCTCTTGAAGGCAGCGAATGCTAAGGGGCGCCAGGGCCACCTGTCCGAACATCAGATGAGGGTCCTGGAACGCATATGCCCAGCGCTCCACGTCCAGGTCCTTGAGAGGCAGACCCGTCTGGAGTTGAGCGGTAAGTGTACATGCATACTGATTGGAAGCTGTGCGTGTGGTGGTGTGCCAGTAGTGTGCAGGTTGTACATGTGGTTTTCTAGGGCCATGTATGGATGTGTATGTACAGGGCTGTGAGGCTGACACATGCAAGTCCTTTCATGTGTGAGACACATGGATGGTGTATGTGTGGGTAAGCATGCAAGCCAAATGCAGATGTGTGAGCACACATGTTTGGATTACTGTGTATGTCATTTGGCATGGTTGTGGTGTCAGACATGGATGTTGGTTCCAGCTGCATGTATCTGCACCGTGTACATGTGCATGTGTGTGTATTTGACAAGGGTGTAACAGGAAGACTGATTGGCAGATGTGACATGGATGCCAATCTCAACAGTGCGACAGTTGGCAGAGGTGTACCCATGCATGTAAGTGTGGTGGCGTGTGTGCATGTGTAGTGCACTCCCTGTGTTTCATGTGATGTCTGGCTCACCTTTGGCTGCTCATGCTGTTGTATGTGTATGGTTGGTGCTGGCTGTTGCGATATGGCTGTGGAATAGCTCATGTGTGTGAGTCGAAATGACATGTGTGTTGGGGATTGTGATGCCATGTCTGAAGTTTGACAATGCCACTCATGTACAACTGCCATGTGTGTATGAGTCCATTGTACAGTGCCCTGATGCCTGTGTTTTATTTCTCCCTGTCTGCAGCGTCAACTGATGAAGAGGGTGGAGAAGGTGCTGTGGAGCACAGCGGCAGGGATCGCACCGCCAGCCGGAGACGCAAAGCCCAGCTCCCCTCCCAGTTTGTCATCTCGTCGGGGAGTGAGGAGTCCGGTGCCGCGTCCCAGGCCGCAGCTGCCGAGCGGAGGTCCAAGAGGCGGAGGTCGGAATTGGACTCCTCGGCAGCAGAAGGGGCAGCTGAGACCCCACAGGGCCCAACGGAGGAAGATGGCATGGAGTCATCCAGGTTGGTGGGGGGTTTGGTGGAGGCCGTGCAAGGGACCGAGGAGGAGGCCGTGCAAGGGACCGAGACGGGGTCTGAAGGTGGGGATTCCACTGGTGCTAGTGGTGCAGTGCAGGACCAGGGACAGGAGGTAGCACAGGCCGCCGCGGAGGTGCCTGTGTGCAATCCTGTCCCTGATCCTGTCACTGCATCATCTCGCACCAGCAGGGATGCCTAAGTCCAGACCCGTTCTCAGGGAGGGGATTGGCTTACACCAACTGGCCTTCCTCTCCCTGCGGATGTGGCTATCCGGCACCGGGTTGAGCCTCTCCTGGGTGGGGTGGCGTTGCGTCAACGTGCCATGCGAGGTGACCTGCAGTCTTTTCATGAGGAGACTGCACGTCTTCTCGCATGGCTCGTTGACCGCGGTGACCCACTGGGACAGCTCACCAGGGCCGGATTCCTCAGTTTCCTGGACCTTGTTCTGACCCCCTCCTCAACTGAACCCCCTATGCCCCAGTCGTCCTCCATGCCATCTTCCCACCCATGTATCACCTGGGTGTCCTGTGGAGCTGCCTCTGACCCTGCGGCCAGGCTGGTGGACGGAGTCAGACGTCCAGCAGGGGTGGCCACCTCAACAACTGCACCCCAGCTGGAGGAGGATGTGCAGGCAGCAGGAGCCAGGGCACAGCCAGCGGCACAGCAGCAGCAACAAGGTGGGAGCCATGATGGCTCGGGGCCTTCATCATCGGAGGGGCAGGCATTGGCCGGAGGGCAGGAGGACCCTGGACAGGAAGTGTCTTCCGTGTGGCAGCGGTTGGGCCATGTGATAGATGCGGAGCGGCAGCGGACAGAAGAGGCACGGCTCACGATGGTCAGGGCAGAGAACTCCATGCGTAGGGCCCTGAGGCGGGCCGAGTGCCTCAAGGCCATTCGCAGGGACCTGGAGATCCAGATGTCATCATCCCTGTGAACCCTCGGGCCATGGAAGAGGACCGCCTCCGGGACATCGAGCAGGAGTTCGATGATGCCCTGGCCCTGGACATCAACATGTGAGCCGTTGGACTTGCCCGCTGCCCTTGTAAATAGATGGATAGTGTTAGGTTTCCTTTGGTTTTTTCTTTATTTTGGTTGCGCTTGGACAATGCACCACGTTTCTGTATATAGTTTTTTTATTAGGTCGTTTTTGGTAGGTTTCCTTTCTTCAGTTGGGATCATGGACCCTGGATTGTTCATCTGTATATAGTTCACTATTGGATTCATCTTTTTCTTTCGGATTACCCCATGGTAAAAACACTTTTGTTTTTCCCTTGGATTTGCTTTGTTGGACTGTGACTTTGGACACCTTTCCTTTGGATTATGATTTCTTGTTTTTCATTATTTTAACTGACATGCAGCTTTTCATTTTGTATTCACATTGTTGTTTGTTTGATTTTAATTACATTCATGTTGCTTTTAATACATTCTTTTCTTCATACTTCGATGTGTGGTATTATCTCATTGTTTTCATGCATGTCATGATATGGGTTTTGACATTCACTTGCACCCATTGTGTGTGTGTGACGGACATGTGTTCATTTACATACTTGCCATTGGGGTTGTATCATGTAATTGGCATTTCTATGTGGGTGGATGCAATACTTGGGTGGGTCTTTGGCATGTGGAGGCTGCCCATAAGGGCCAGGGATCTAGATTGTGATGACGTGTTGCCTGAGGGACATGTGTCGGGGCCTGTTGGCAGGTGCCCCGCACTGCTGGGGAGTGGGGGTGCAAGGGGACATGAGTGGGGCATGAGTGGGGGCCTGCTGGCAGATACCCTGCACTGCTGGGGGGTGGGGGTGCAAGGGGACATGAGCGGGGGCCTGCTGGCAGGTGCCCTGCATTGCTTGGGGGGTGGGGGTGCAAGGGGACATGAGTGGGGGCTTTCTGGCAGGTACCCTGCACTGCTGGGGGGTGGGGGTGCAAGGGGACATGAGTGGGACATGAGTGGGGGCCTGCTGGCAGGTGCCCTGCACTGCTTGGGGGTTGGGGGTGCAAGAGGACATGAGTGGGGGCCTGCTGGCAGGTACCCTGCACTGCTGGGGGATGGGGGTGCAAGGGGACATGAGTGGGGGCCTGCTGGCAGGTACCCTGCACTGCTGGGGGGTGGGGGTGCAAGGGGACATGAGTGGGACATGAGTGGGGGCCTGCTGGCAGGTGCCCTGCACTGCTTGGGGGGTGGGGGTGCAAGGGGACATGAGTGGGGGCCTGATGGCAGGTACCCCACACTGCTGGGGGATGGGGGTGCAAGGGGACATGAGTGGGGGCCTGGTGGCAGGTTCCCTGCACTGCTGGGGGGGTGGGGGTGCAAGGAGACATGAGTGGGGGCCTGCTGGCAGGTGCCCTGCACTGCTTGGGGGGTGGGGGTGCAAGGGGACATGAGTGAGGGCCTGCTGGCAGGTGCCCCTGACTGCTGGGGGGTGGGGGTGCAGGGGGACATGAGTTGGTGATCAGTGGTGCAAGCGGACAGGTGGCTTGTCTGAGGTGCATGGCCATGGTGGATGGGCTGCCTGCGGGACATGACCAGGGCTGCGGGGTAGTCCCCTGTGGTGTGGTCTGCCTGCAGGGGCCGTGGAGGGTGTAGAGGGAACACCTGGGAGGACCCACACTGCCAATTCACGTGTAGGACTCCCCGCGCACCCCCGAAATTCAGGTACCCTGCTCTGATAGCTAAATCGCGTTTGAAACTTCCTGCGAACCCCTGAAATACACGTACCCCACTCGCACAGGGCCTATCGCAGGTGAAACTTACCGCGAACACCAGTAATACACGTACCCCACTCGCACATGGGGTATCGCGTGAGAAACTTCACGCGAACCCCAGGAATGTTGGCCCTGTGCGAGCGAGAGGGGTACGTGTAGTGCTGGGGTACAGCGTGAAGTTTTACATGTGAAAGGGCCCTGTTGAGCGGAGTACGTGTATTCCTGGGGTTCGCGTGCAGTTTCACCCGCGATTTCAGCAGGGTACGTATATTGCTGGGGTCCGAGTGAAGTTTCACCCGCGGTTTCAGCAGGGTACGTGTATTACGGGGTTCGAGTGAAGTTTCACCCGCGATTTCAGCAGGGTACGTGTATTACGGGGTTCGAGTGAAGTTTCACCCGCAATTTCAGCAAGGTACGTGTATTACGGTGTTCTCGTGAAGTTTCACACGCGAAAGGGCCCTTGTCAAGGGAGTACGTGAATTTCAGGGGTGCGCAGCAAGTTTTACACGCGAAAGTGCAACGCCCGTGCATAATACATCACAGATGCACTTACGCGCTAAGGGCCTTTGGTCCAATAATATCGCGTACATGTGGTGACGCGCTTATGCGCTAAGGGCCTTTCCTCGAATTACACGCTGACGTGCAAGATTTTCACGTGCCAAATCACTCCGTATCAAGCTGGCCATGCGTACACACACGGAAGACCACACTCCTGCCCAGAAGGCCATTTTCCTGCCCCCCCAGAGCCTCGAAAACGCTCCCACCAGCCATCTGCTGCTGCCTGTCTGCCTGCTGCCCACGTGCCCTGCTATTTGGTCCCTGCACGTCAGCCATCTGCAGGGGTCCAGTTGCTGTGTCCACCCCTGCTGGAACAGAAGACTCCCGACTGGGATTCCATCGCTCCACAGCCCAGCCCCAGGACCCAGTTGCCCACCCACTCCTGCCTCTGGGGTTGCCATGTCGGGCACTACACCATCTGGCACCACTGGCAACCCCCAGCCAGAGAGGCAGAGGGCCACCAGCTTCACTGCCACCGAAGTTGGTGTCCTGGTGGAGCATGTCCTGGGGCATTATGATGCCCTCTTCGGAACATCACGCGCCAACAAGGAAGGACGGGAGAGGATCTGGGACGACATAGTGGTTGCCATCAACGCGGAGGGGGTGGAAACCCGCGACATCAAGCACGTCAAGAAGGCGCTGGGAGGAATTCAGGTCCAGGACCCTCCACAAGGCCCGGCACCTCACAGAGGGGGGTACGGGCACGCCTGAGTGCCATCCAAATGAGGGTCCTGGAACGCGTAGGCCCAGCGCTCCAAACCCAGATCCTTCGGAGGCAGACCCGTCTGGAGTGGAGCGGTGAGTGGCCAAGCATTGCTGTGTGAGACAGGGCATGTTGCAGTGTGCTGGTAGTCTGATGCTTGGCTGTATGTGTGACATAGGCCATGTATGGATGTGTGTGTTCAGGGATATCATGGTCATGCATGTGAGACCAGTTATGTGTGAGCCACATGGTTGGTGCATGTGTTTTAAAGCAAAATGGGAAGCTCTATGTGGAATGCACACATGAATGCATGGCTGTGTCTGTTCCTGGACATGGAGGGGGGTTGAGGAATGGGAGCTGATGTCATGTACATGTATGGTGCACATGTGTGTGTGTGTGCCTGAGAAGTGTGTGTGTGACTTTGAAACACCATGGATGCATGTTACTTTGAAGGCAACATCTTGGTTTACAGGGGCCCTTCTACATGGATGTTGATGTTGATTGCAAGCGCCAGGACTGTTTCTGCATGTGTGTTGTGTGCATTTACCCATGTGTTGTGGAATGACAGGATGGAAGTGACGTTTGACAGTGCCACTCATGTGTTATTGCTTCCTGTTTAGGGTATTTTGTACTGTACCCTGATGCTTGTGTTCTATGTCTCCCTCTATGCAGCGTCAAGTGAAGAAGAGGGCGGAGACGGCACTGTGGAGCCAAGCGGCAGGGATGCCTCCACTGGGCGGCAACGCAAGGCCCAGCCACCCTCCCAGGAATTACCATCATCCGGGAGCGAGGGGGCTGGTGCTGCGTCTGCCTTAACGGCTGTGGTGGAATGGCCGGGTGAGCCCCCACAGGGGCTTCCAGTGGCGGAAGACGGTTTGGAGACATCAAGGTTGGTGGTCTCCACAGAGGAGGAGGAGCCCGCTACTGAGCCGCACATGGGGCCTGGTGGAGGTAGTACCACTGGTGCTGTGGTGCAGTCCAGGGCCATGGTCAGGAGGCAGCACAGGTCACTGCGGAGGGGCCTGTGCATGTCGCTGTCCTTGACCCTGTGACTGCACCATCATGCACCAGCACGGAGGCACCTCCCAGGCCCGTCCGCAGGTAGGGGAGAGTGCCATATCACCTGCCTCTCCACTACCTGCGGGCGAGGGGTCCCGCGACCGCATGGGATCCATCCTGGTGGGTGTCGCGTTGCGCACGCATGTCATTCGTGATGACGTGCATTCTTCCTGGGCGGAGAACGCACGCCATCATGAAGAGCAGCGTTGTGACGTGGCACTGCTGGGAGGGGCCCTGGTCGGAGGGTTCCTACATGTGACGCGCACTCTGGCTGACCTCTCCTCTGTGGAGGCTATGCGCCGGTCGTTCTTCACATCGTCTTCCGGCCCAGAATCCACCAGGGCCCCCTGTGGACCTGGCCTGACCAACACAGCCAGCTTGGTGTAGATCCCATCCCTGCCACAGTCGGGAGTTTGCGTTCCAGCAGGGGTGGACACCACATCTGGAGACCAGCAGATGGAGGATGTGCAGGCACCATCGGACAGGGCACATGGACAGCAGCAGCAGGAGCAGGCTGTAGGTGGGAGCAATGATGGCTCGGGCCATCAACATCGGAGGGGCAGGCATCGGCCGGAGGGCAGGAGGACCCTGGACGGGAAGTGTCTTCTGTGTGGCAGCGGTTGGCCCATGCCATAGTTGCCGAGCGGCAGCGGGCGGAAGAGGCATGGCTCACGATGGTTAGGGTGGAGAACTCCATGCGTAGGGCCCTGAGGCGGGCCGAGTGCCTCGAGGCCATTCACAGGGACCTGGAGTTCCAGATGTCATCGTCCCTGCGAACCCTCGGGGCCATGGAAGAGGACCGCCTCCGGGTGATCGAGCAGAAGTTCGATGATGTCCTGGCCCGGAACATCAACATGTGAGGCGTTGGACTTGCCCGCTGCCCTTGTAAATAGTTATTTGGTTAGTATCAGGTTTCCTTTGTTTTTTTCTTTATTTTGGACCTTTTGGACAATGGACCACATTTTTGTATATAGTTTTTTTATTAGGTAGGAGTTTTTGATAGGTTTCATTTCTTCAGTTGGGATCATGGACCCTGGATTGTTCATCTGTATATAGTTAACTGTTGGATTCTACTTTTTTGTTTGGATTTCCCCATGGAGCAATGGTTTTCACTTTTGTTTTTCCCTTGGATTTCATTTTTGGAACTGTGACTTTGGACACCTTTCCTTTGGATTATGATTTGTTGTTTTTCATTATTTTACGGACAGGCAGCTTTTCTTTTTTAATTTCCATTGTCGTTTGTTTGATTTTAATTCCGTTCATGTCGCTTTTAATAAATTTTTTTCTTCAAACTTAAATGTGTGGTATTATCTCATTGGTTTCATGCATGTCATGATATGGGTTTTGAGATTCACTTGCACCCATTGTCTGTGTGAGGGACATGTCTTCATTTACATACTTGCCATTGGGGTTGTGTCATGTAATTTGCATTTCTATGTGGGTGGATGCAATACTTGGGTGGGTCTTTGGCATGTGGAGGCTGGACATAAGGGCCAGGGATCTAGATTGTTATGAAGTGTTGGCTGGGGGACATGTGTCAGGGCTGCTGGCAGGTGCCCCGCACTGCTGGAGGGTGGGGGTGCAGGGGACATGTGTCAGGGCCTGTTGGCAGGTTCCCCGCACTGCTGGGGGTGGGGGGGCAAGGGGACATTAGTGGGACATGAGTGGGTGCCTGCTGGCAGGCGCCCCTCAGTGCTGGGGGGTGGGGGTGCAAGGGGACATGAGTGGGGGCCTGCTGGCAGGTGCCCCACACTGCTGGGGGGTGGGGGTGCAAGGGGACATGAGTGGGGGCCGCTGGGGGGTGGGTGTGCAAGGGGACATGAGTGGGGGCCTGCTGGCAGGTGCCCCTCAGTGCTGGGGGTGGGGGTTCAAGGGGACATGAGTGGGGGCCTGCTGGCAAATGCCCCTCAGTGCTGGGGGTGTAAGGGGACATGAGTGGGGCCTGTTGGCAGGTGCCCCACACTGCTGGGGGCCTGGGGTGCAAGGGGACATGAGTGGGGGCCTGCTGGCAGGTGCCCCGCACTGCTGGGGGGTGGGTGTGCAAGGGGACATGAGTGGGGGCCTGCTGGCAGGTGCCCCTGACTGCTGGGGGGGTGGGCGTGCTGGGGGACATGAGTGCGGGCCTGCAGGCAGGTGCCCTGCACAGCTGGGGGGTGGGGGTCCAAGGGGGTAATACGTTGGTGATCACTAGTGCAAGGTGACATGTGGCTTAGCTGGGGGGCATGCCCATGGTGGAGGGGCTGCCTGCGGGACATGCCTAGGGGTGCAGGGTAGTCCCCTGTGGTTTGGTATGCCTGCAGGGGCCGTGGAGGGTGTAGAGGGAACACCTTGGAGGACCCACACTGCCAATTCACGTGTAGGAATCCCCTGCACCCACGGAATACAAGTACCTCACTCGCACAGGGCCTATCGTGTGTGGAACTTCCCGCGCACCCCAGTAATACACGTACCCTGCTGAAATTGCGTGTTAAACTTGCTCGCACCCCAGAAATACACGTACCCTGCTGAAATTGCGTGTGGAACTTACCGCACACCCCAGAAATACACATACCCTGCTGAAATCGCTTGTTAAACTTCCCCGCACCCCAGAAATACATGTACCCTGCTGAAATTGCGTGTTAAACTTCCCCGCACCCCAGGAATACACGTGCCCTGCTGAAATCGCTTGTTAACCTTCCCCGCACCCCAGTAATACACGTACCCTGCTGATATTGCATGTTAAACTTGCCCGCACCCCAGAAATACACGTACCCTGCTGAAATTGCATGTTAAACTTCCCTGCACCCCAGGAATACACGTACCCTGCTAAAATTGCATGTTAAACTTGCCCGCAGTCCCCAGAAATACATGTACCCTGCTGAAATTGCGTGTGGAACTTCCCGCGCACCGCAGAAATACACGTACCCTGCTGAAATCGCGTGTTAAACTTCCCCACACCTCAGAAATACACGTACCCTGCTGAAATCGCGTGTTAGACTTCCACGCACCCCAGGAATACACATACCCTGCTGAAATCGTGGGTGAAACTTCCCACGAACCACAGTAATACACGTTCCCTGCTTGCTGTGTGCTGTGTGGCGGCCCTGTATACTGGTCCAGGGTTAGCACAGCCCTTTGCGCTGGATTGGGGATTTTGATGGCTTTTCCTTGCGCGAGGGGCGTTCTTGGGGGCGTTACTGGCGCTGCTGCAGGGTCGCTGCGCCACTCTGCGCCGCGGCTGCTTTTGATGGCTAAAATCCATGAATACGCTGTGCGCCGAAATGGATTTTGCCGCATGCGGCTGGCACAGACTATCGCAAGCGCACACTGTGTGCCAGCCGCGTGCGCCACTTGTGCGCTTTATTCTATGAATTACCCCTATTACCCTCTATGAATTGTCAGCAGTGCTATCACAAAAACATGATTTGAAACACAAAACCATTGCCTATGCAAGTAAGGCGTTTTCCCAAGTAGAAATTAAATTCAGTGAACGTGAAAAGGCCCTTTTGACCACTGTGTGGGTGCTACAGCATTTCCGCCCCATTTTTCATGGAGAAAAGGTAACTATTGAGACCAATCATCATCCATTGCAATTTTTAGAGAGTAAAAGAATCAGGTCAGGTAACCTAGCACAGTCCAGAATCACTTCATGGACGCTAGCATTACAAGGTTTTCCTGTAGAAGTGAGATATGGGCAAAATAAAAAAAGCCCAGTTGCTCAAGGTTTAGCAGATCTACATGACAGTGCAGCTGAACATGTATCTAACAAAGTAGAAGTGGAATCTAGTTTAAAGGATTTTGGGTAATCACCACACAAAGCTTTTGATGAAAAGACATGCAAGGATTTGCCAACTGTCTATGTTGATGGTTGTGCTTTTCACATTGAAAATGACAGTAATAAACAATTAGTGTCAGGAATAGGAAATGTCTGGTTGAAATGTGAAGGCGTCCCCAGTACAGGGATGAGAATTGGAGCTAGGAGCAGTCAAGTAGCGGAATTGGCAGCCATTTATAAAGCAATTGCTACTGCAGTTGATAGTAAATTTAGTGAAATTGTCCTGGTGACTGATTCTGACTATGCACGAAATAGCTTTGTGGAATATTTACCTGGCTGGAAAGCGAGATGCATGATTACGTACAACAAAAAGCCACTTAAACATGGAAAAATGATACAAGCCATAGACAAATTGGTGTCAGAGAATGATTTAACAATATACTGGAGGAAAATTCGTGGGCATTTAAAAACTCCAGGAGAGGATAAGAAGGGGAATGATAAGGCAGATCAGCTGGCTAAAATTGGGGTTGAATTGCTACCTATTGAACATTTACTTGGTGAAATACAAATTGATGCAGTAACACGTTCTAAAGCACCAAAGGAGATAGATCAGCCAGTGGTACAGTGGAGTTATGATACACCAGATCAAGATCTAATTGAGGCACAAAAGGATTATCGAATTTTGGGATTCTATTATAATCAGTTGATAGATCCTGAACAAAACCCTTTAACAGAAAATTATTGTATGGGAAAAGAAGAGTTGAGGGTGCTATTAAAGAATAAAAAAACGAATTACACTACGGGATGGACTCATGATTAGAGAGTCCATAACAGGACAGATACAGTGGGTGGTATCCCCTTTCATTCAGAGGGTTAATACTACGCTATGCACATGATGCAATAACTGCAGGTCACAGAGGTTCACAAAAACATTGGAAATACTAAAAGATTATGCTTACTGGCCACATATGTCCCAAGATGTGGAATTATATACTAGAGGATGTCTAGTATGTGCCCAATTTAAACCTGCTTCACCAATGCATAGAGCACCATTAATGAAAAGAGGCTTAACTCTTCCATAGTCAGATTTGCAAATCGACTATGTAGGGCCTGTAAAGAGATCGAGCAGGGGGAACAGTTATATTTTGAGTTTGGTGTGTTTGATGTCGAAATGGATTGAGTGTATTCCTGCACCAGATTGTAGTGCGCAAACAGCAGCTATATTACTGATGAATCATGTGTTTTCAAGGTTTGGGTTACCACAAAGAATAGAATCAGACAGGGGAAGTCATTTCACAAGCGCTCTAATGAGTAAGGTATGGCAAATACTGGGAGTAAAAAGAAAATTACACATTGCACATCAAGCTGCTTCTTCTGGGGGAGTTGAACGCTGTAATAGGTCTGTTGTGGACATATTAAAGAAGTTTGTGGCAGAAGCAGGTTCCAGCTGGGATTTACGTTTACCTTTGGTTTTGATGGCAATCAGGTCAACTCCTGCTCAAGCAACATGTGTTAGCCCACATGAGGTTTTGACAGGTAGGAAAATGGTATTACCACAACACCTGCTATACAGAACACATGAGCAGACACTTGTAAGCGCATCTACAGTTCATGAATACATGGATGAGCTGAGGAAGCATTTACAACATGCATTTGCTTTTGTACAGCGAAATCTAGAAAGAACTGCTGACAGTGCAAAGTCATATTATGATAAAAAGACATCAGTGAAAGAGTATTGTGTGGGCGATCAGGTGTATAAATTTCATTTTGGAAAAGGTAAACAGAAAAATTCAAAATTTCTAGCCGTCTGGCAGGTGCCATTTCGAATTATAGATAAGGTCTCTCCTGTGGTTTATAAAATTTTAAAAACTGAAGGTGAAACAGCAACGGAACAGTTTGTTAATGTAAATCAAATTAAACCCTGGCACCCCAGACACAAAATTAAAAGGCTTGAGCGTGTAGAAATAGATAAAGTCCCTTGAATACATACAAGAAGGTAAGGTAAATGGGTTTAGTCAAAGGGCAACAGCAGAGGAATAAAATAGAGGATTGATTATTACATATGTATATATGTAAAAAAAAAAAAGAAAAAAAAATGGAAGCTGAAATTAGTGGAGTTGGTTTGCAAAATGAAAATGTATTAAATGTTTAATGCTATTTTATGTATGTTTGTTTTCTCTTTAACATGTGCTTAATTTCAGAAAGCGAGAGGAAAAGGGCGAAATGTTTTGCAAAGCATGTTTTATTTTTGGCAAAAGGGTGAAGTTAGTATTATGCTATGTACTTAATTTGTTTCTTTTCTATTTGATTTAGACTGTTGATTAACACATTTTGGCTTGGAGGTCTCGGGATCGGAGGACACGGGAGATGATGGAGTCCTGGAGTCCCCTGGATGAAGATCAAATGATGCCTGCCTCCGGATGGAGGTGAAGACAAAGTAACCGGGATGCCAAGAGAGATGACTCCTATGGAAAAAGCATCCAAGAGTGCCAGGATGAAGGAGTACCCGAATGAACCAAATGATGTTACATCGCTGGTCGGGACATATCAGAAGCAGACAAATGTCCTGGAGTATGGAGTTCCACGTTTTTAATATTTTAATTAATTATTTTAATCTGTTATATTAATTATTTATTTTAACTATTTGTTTTATTTTATTGTTTTGTGATTGACTTCAAGTATAAAAGTAAGACACTGGACTAGGGACACTTCCATTGGGAAGAAATATGTAAAATATTTTATAAGAACTGATGGACTCAGAGATGAATTTTGATATTATGATGATTAAACAGTGATTTTTTAATTTTCGTTTTTCACATATGAATATTCATTTTGTTGGCTATGCATACATTTTAAAAGAAGAAAGAGCGCAAGTTGGGTTTCTTCCAATTGTGGTTTGAACTATGGCCAAATTCTCAGAAAAAGGAGGGGATATGTAGTATAATTTAGCGTGTTTTGGAGTGCAGTGCCACTGCATGAGATCACATTATTACTGTGCTGTGGTACAGCAAGCCATGTGTTGCCAGGGTAACATATGGACATGTATATGAAGACAGGTATCTATTTTAAAAGCACTATATGAAGACAGGCTATCTATTTTCAAAAGCACACCATTTTGTTCTCATTTCTTTTCTCAATACCTATTTAAAAGCACGCCATTTTTTTTCTTCACTTGAAATGCCTCACTTACAGGAGACACATTAGATACTTGATTAATTAACTTAACTAACAAATAATAACACGATTCTAACTACTTAACATTATAATGTGTTGTCCATGTGCAAAATGAGGCAGGCTGAAATTAATTTTTAAACAGGCAATTTTTCTTTGCCCTGTTCACTGTCTTTGCCGGAAGCAAAATTCGAATGCCAGGAAATCAGTTAGATACAGTTGCTTTCTGTAAAAGTGAGCTATTGTTGAGGAAGGAGGAGGCAATAATCTACGTAGACTTAGGGGAGGTAACAGAGGTTTTTTGGAGTGTCTCGGACAGAATTACAGGGAGAAGACTTTTTGCAGAGTTGCAGTGAGGTCGCCTTCGTTCTGCTGCTGTGAGGAGCTGGACCACTGACCTTCAGAGACTGGGGTTTCCTAGTCACATGGCACGGCTTGAGAACTGCAGATTGCAGATTGAACTGCATGTTCTCGCTGGGTGCTTTAAAGAAAGAAAAAAAAGAGAGCCCTGGGTCACTGTTCAAAGACGACAAGCCAGGAGATTTTGCGTGCTGAAAAGCTACAAATAGCTGGTAAATATACAAATGGAGTGAGCTTGCTGTGACTGCCGGACGGATGATCTACTATTAGACAGGCAGTGTAGTGATAGGGAATTCTCTTGTGTTTAACTGCCATGTTATAATGTTGCAAGACACATGATATAATCTCTCTTTTGCTTGTTGAAAATGTAAAAAAAAATTCGTGGTATTATTGCATTTGTTTCTCTTATGTTTATTTCAGAAAGGATTGTCTCACCAGAATGGTAATGTATCATTTTGAAATGAAATTGTAATAACACAGTCTCCCTGAGAGTATTCTTGCTTCTGTTCTTCATTTGGTGCCTATAAAAAAAAGAAAATACTCTGTAGGGGAGGGAATGATGTTTAATGTGCCAAGTTTCTTATACAGATGAAGCAATGTCATGAGCCATTATAAACAGTTGTGCGTGTGATTCCACTCAGGGTATGTGTGTGCGGCTTCTGAGTGGAATATAATGGAAGAGTCTGCTGAGCGTATATGAATCAGTAGAGAGAGGCCTATGTAAATAAGTGAGTGATAATACCACATGTTACTGTGAATACTCCATGGAAACATAGTCTCACTAATGTAAATAAATTAGTGATAATACCTCCTGTTATTGTGAATACTCCATGGAAACATAGTCTCACTAATGTAAATAAATTGGTGATAACAGCCATAGGTGGCACTCCATATGAAAATGTGGTAGTTGAGGCCTCTAGAGATCACAAGAACAGTCTAAACAAAAGAAAGGGGTTTTGTATGTTGGGGCCACAAATAAAACAAAGAAATTATGCTCACCAAAATACCACCAACAAAATGTATTCCACTATAAAGCCAAACCCAATCTGAATGCAAGGAATAGTCACTTCAAATTAACATTGTTTTTGGTGGTAAGAAAATACCGCCAAGCCCCAGGTTTATACAAAATACCCTACAACCCCCAATAAACCCAGACCTCTGTCTCAGTACATTGTCCCTTAAAACCAACACATGTCATTACAACTCCCCGCTTGCCTTGATGTGCTAAGAAGCACCTTGTCGCCCAGGTTATCACAGAGGACACACCCTCTACGCCTTGTACCCCATAAAAGTCCTAATGAAAGATGGTGTAATCGCATGCATGGATTTTATAGGTTTTCTAGATTTATTCATAGGTATACTAATTATTGTTGTTTATTATATATTGAATGGTAGTTTCTCATGCAAGCTTAGTTAGTGTCAACTCTATCTCGCCGTGACCTAACCCTTGCCCCTCCAAGACAAATGCAGCTGGACTTCGTGACGCTCACTCTCCCGGCATCTGGGGAACCAATCCAGAAGAAGCAGCGCCTACATCGCTATATGTGTCTTTTCCTTCCAGCCAATCCTGCACTGTTGTAGCACCCTGTGTTAGTTGCCTCATCTCTGATGCTGTTTTCCTTTATAATTGCCTGTAATTGTTTTGTTTGCCAGAGCGCTCTCGAGGCAGCAGAGTTCTCTGGATGCCAACTTTATATAAACTTACATAAATCTTGCAACCTGTCCTCCTAGTCTCATTCCCCACTAGGGTGTATCATATTTATGAATATGCATGTGTAAGTCGTCATCTTTGCAAATACCCAACTAAGTAGTTATTTAGAATATTCTGTTTCTGTGTGAGTAGAATTCTTCAAGGAATTAGCCAAGGAGGCTCAGAGGAGGGGAGTGAACGAATAAGAGATAGCAATAAGGAAAATAAACGTAGAATAAGGGGGTAATTAAAATTAAAAGGCAGTACATGTTTTATGTTGTTGAAGTCACTTGTTTCTTTGTAGATAAAATATGTGCATATTATGATATCTATAGAATGAGTATTGCTAAGAAATGTGTTATGTGAATGCAGAAATCAAGGTGTAAGTAAATAAGGTTGTTGGTGTTTAACATAGAGTGAGTTAACAAATACTGATAATAACACTGGAAAGGGTTTTCTGAATACATTGTGTGATACCCTAGTATAAGAGCGAGACATAAAAAGAAGGGTGGAAAGACATTATGGGGGAGACACACCACTAGCGCATATATGTCAACACCTCCCCTTGTACAGTGAAAAAATGCAAACATATCACGAGCAATGTCTTACAGAAATAAAAGGAGAGGGTTAATCCCAAATATGGCCAGAAGGGCCAGAAGGAGGGTCTTTTGAGGAAAGAGTATTAGATCTGGTGGTAACACAATTGCTAGCAAAGTATTGAGGTAAGCAACTACAAAACAGATGCAAAGTACTAGATTTGTGGCAAATGTTTGAGGAAGCAACCCCGAGCAGTGACACAAGTAAAGAGAGGTCCTCAGAAGGGCAGGCTGCCCCAACGGAGGGAGAGGGAGTAACGGCGGCAGAGTGCTCAGTAAAAACAGGAGAAAATGACCTCACTAAACTTTACCCGTTAATGACAAGGCCTGCAGTGGGATATAGTGAGCGCGGCATAGCATTGTCTTGACCAGTGCAGAGAACAAGTGGAGATAAAGAGAGATAAAGAGAATAAATGTAGGAGTCTCATATATTTAGTAGACTCAGAGTAGTTATTTAGAATATTCTGTTTCTGTGTGAGTAGAATTCTTCAAGGAAGTAGCCAAGGAGGCTCAGAGGAGGGGAGTGAATGAAAAAGAGATAGCAATAAGGAAAAAATAAATAAACGTAGAATAAGGGGGTAATTAAAATTAAAAGGCAGTACATGTTTTATGTTGTTGAAGTCACTTGTTTCTTTGTCGATAAAATATATGCATATTATGATATCTATAGAATGAGTATTGCAAAGAAATGTGTTATGTGAATGCAGAAATCAAGGTGTAAGTAAATAAGGTTGTTGGTGTTTAACGTAGAGTGAGTTAACAAATACTGATAATAACACTGGAAAGCGTTTTCTGAATACATTGTGTGATACCCTAGTATAAGAGCGAGACATAAAAAGAAGGGTGGAAAGACATTATGGGGAGACACACCACTAGCTCATATATGTCAACACCTCCCCTTGTACAGTGAAAAAATACAAAAATACCACAAGCAATGTCTTACAAAAATAAAAGGAGAGGGTTAATCCCAAATATGGCTAGAAGGAGGGTCTTTTGAGGAAAGAGTATTCGATCTGGTGGTAACACAATTGCTAGCAAAGTATTGAGGTAAGCAACTACAAAACAGATGCAAAGTACTAGATTTGTGGCAAATGTTTGAGGAAGCAACCCCGAGCAGTGACACAAGTAAGGAGAGGTCCTCAGAAGGGCAGGCTGTCCCAATGGAGGGAGAGGGAGTAACGGCGGCGGAGTGCTCAGTAAAAACAGGAGA
Source organism: Ambystoma mexicanum (assembly GCF_040938575.1). Lineage (NCBI taxonomy): Eukaryota > Metazoa > Chordata > Amphibia > Caudata > Ambystomatidae > Ambystoma > Ambystoma mexicanum. The sequence continues at coordinate 768,305,048 of NC_090941.1, forward strand.
AAATGACCTCACTAAACTTTACCCATTAATGACAAGGCCTGCAGTGGGATATAGTGAGCCCAGGTATGTGCCGGCACTGAGTACCCCAACAGCCACAGGTGCCACAGCCCCGCCACCATATGAAACAAGGGGATTGTATGGACCAACTAGTGCCCCTCCAGTGGACCTAGCTCGGCTGACTGGAGATTTAGATAGACAGCTCGCTCATGCCCAAATGGAAATAACACGACTAAGAGCCCTGTGTGATAGGGGACAGATGTTGCCCGGGGGAGGAGGAGGAGAAGTGCCACCAAGTGTTGCAAGTGATCTGACACCTCCACCAAGCGTAGCAGGGGGGTCTACACCATCTCCACCACGGCAGGGCAATGTGCCAAAGGGTCAAGAAAATGATTGGCAATCAGGAGAGTTTTTCTTCCATTTAAACAACAAACCAATAAAAATAATATGAGCAGAAGCAGCAGACGATCAAGAGGGACAGGGAGAAAGAGAATCAGAGGAGGAAATAGATGAGGTATGGAGCGATCTGAATGAGTACGAAGAGGGGGTGGAAGCGACAGGATTCCCGCTCCCATTAGCGATGGACCCAGAAGATGGGGGAGGGCTCCCAACGTGGCAATGGAGGTTGAGGCAAAGAGTAGGAAACATGTTGGTAAGTAAAACAAAAAGGGGAACGGTAAGTAAAAAAGGAGGTAAGGCCAAATTACAGATGCCTCTGATACATAAGGGAGCACATTACATTACATACCCTGGGCACAGATGGACACAAATAACACTCTCGGGTGGGGCGGGGAAGTGGATACATGCATTTGAAAAGAACACAGCAGGGGTACCATTGGCCATAGGGTATTTGAAAAGTTTACTAGTGTCTGCCGTTGGTGATCAAGCAGACAGAGTGTGGGTGAAAGCCGGTTTCCCGGGAGTAACAATGAACAGTGACCGCCATGACAGGTCATTGTTTAACAACATAAGAGCATAAGAGCACAAGTATGGGATACATTGCGGAGAACCTTCCCAGATACCCCAGACTTACATTTAGTGATGCAATGCACCATGGGAGAGGAGGAAAAGCCTACGCAATTCATTCTCCGGGTGTAGGACCTGTGGAGATCAGAAACAGGCAGGGCATGGGACCAATCCACCGCCTTGTTTTACTTCATAATTAAAAAAAGGCTCCCGAAGGAGGTACAGAAGGTCTTGGATAAAATAGATGGGATAGAAGCCAAAGGCTGGCCAGAGATTCAGAGCATAATTGTACACCATTGTAGGACGATCAAAGAAAGGGAAAAAGAGATAGCACAGAGAAGGTTGGCAGACAAAGCAAAATTGGTTCAAAATAAATGAGTGAAGGTTTCGGCAATGAATACAGCACAACCCACTGACAGGCAGGGGGAAGGAGAGGAGGGGACAGGAATACACCAGTGAGGATGGCAGCAGCGTGGTCTGCAAACAGACGGGAGCAATTGGCAGGAGAGGAGTAGTATGAAGGGCCCCAATGGCGAGGCAGAATGGAAAGTGGACAAGGTGGGTACCGGGGGCAGAGAGGAGGATTTGGGGGAATGGGAAATTGAGGATTTGGAGGGCAAGCAATGTGAGAAGGCCCACAAGGGTCATGTTGAAATTGAGGGAGGTGGGGAAATTTTGCTCGAGAATGCAGAATGTGACCAATGGGATATTGCAAAGGGCAGCCTCCCATGGGGAAAGAACAGCAGTGGGGTCACCCACACCCAGGCAGTCCTTATGGGTTACCAATTGGTGGGAGTGGGCAGAATGAAAAATGTTATAATGAGCAGCAGCAGAAGGTACAGCAAATGCTGTGCAGACATCAACCCCAACAGCAAGGGATGCAACAACAGGTAGCATGCCAGAACACAATGGGAAACGCGAACACTAACATTTTTGCAACAACCGCAAATGGCACGCCGGCACCTCTCGGCGGCATAGCTGTGGTGGTGGACAATGTCTTTTCTGTCCCAGTAACAGAAACATACGCATATTAGGACAGCCCACAGAAAGCAATTGCGTGCCCAGTCCTATTTACTACCGTACATGCATAAGAAGAACCACTGGTAGGGGCAGAGATACACAACAAACAGTTCATCTTCATGGTGGACTCGGGAGCTGAAAAATCGTGCCTCATGGAAGGCAGGTTCCCACTTTCAGGAAAAAATTTGGAAACACAGGGGTTCTCTGGGGCTATTTTAAAAGTTCCTTACACAAAAGACTTAGGGCCTCACTATGACCCTGGCGTTAACCATGGCGCTATTTGCGCCATGGTTGACGCCGGTAAATTACCAACTCCGCCATGGTGAATGGCGGAATTACCGCCCCATTCCAAGGTTGGCGGGGCGGTAATTCCCCATTCACCATGGGCCCTTCTCCATTCCCATTTTTTCCCCCATAGGGCTCAATGGGAATGGGGAAGGCGCTAATTACGGCACCATAAATTACGGTGCCGTAATTAACTCCTAGGTCCATTTGCGGGTTGGTTTTTTAACGCCTGATAAAAGCAGGCGATAAAGTGCAACCCACAAAGGGACCTCGTAATCAGGCGTTAAGGGTTTAACGGCGCCGACACCTTTTACGGCACCGTTAACCCCTTAACGTCTGGGTTGTAATGAGGCCCTTAGACATAATGGTGGGAGGGAAGACGGTGCAAGCACCCCTACTGTACCGTGAAGACTTGCCAATAAATTTGTTAGGAAGGGGGGACCTCATGAGCAAATTCAATATGACCATCTCCTTCACAGAACGGGGGATAGTATGCTCCACCCCGGGGGTATGTCCAGTAAGGGCCATGTTAATGATCAGCACCATGACGAATGAGATTGCAGTGCGAGGGGTACTCATTGATGTTGATATGTTCATTTATGGGATACGGGTACTTGCCAAAGTAGTGCACGAGATAACACGGAAGGGGTGGAGTGTACCATCCAATTTTGTATTCCACCCCATTGTATAATCAGATGTCACGCCAGGGCGATTATGTCCATTGATTTGGAAGCAGTGCAAGTTTCAAGCAAACGTATTAGAGTAATAGGACTGGACAGGCATGGATGTGAATGGAGAAGAGTGCTGTGCATAGACCCAAACACTTGGAGGATGATCCAGGACAGTGCTACTTGACCTAAGCTGTCAGTATCTCACAGCATTTACATTGGGGGGTAACAGATATAAACATTGTAGATTGCCACAGCTGTACTGTGAGAGCCCCTGCATCTTCAATAACATTTTACACAAAGATCTTGGTAATGTGGATGTAGAAAGCACAATAATTATGTGGATGACCTCCTCATCTGCAGTAAAAGTGAAGAACAGTGTAGAGAAGATTCAATTTAATTACTAAGATGTTTATTCATGGAACTAATGTGCGCCGAAAATTCCCGCGCAGAGGTGCCAAAACGTGCGAATCGCAGTAAAAGTGCGAAAATCGCAGTGCAAGTGAGAAAATCGCATGGAAACCAGCGCACGCCGGCGCACAGGATATCTAACGGCATGCGCCACGGCCACAGCGAAAACGCACATAGCGCGGCGCACACAACAAAAGTAGGCATATCGCGGGGCGTAACACTCGGAATGGGGAACAACTCGTCAAAATGTGGGCGTCACGGGGGAAGTACAGGAGGCAAGTGCGCGGAACGCCCACACGCTCGCCTACAACACGTATTCATGGAATCCAATAGGGCAAACCAGCGCACAGTCAAACCAGCGCACAGGCCCAAACACGTCCGCCACAAGAAAACAGGCGGTAGTGTCCCTGCCACTGAAATAAATGTGCGCCAAAATGTGCGCCAACAAAAAGCACCTATATACAGCTATGATGAATGTCACATACTGTGGCCCTCTAAGACAAATGACGTGCAAAGGGGTATGCGACAAACACGGACACCCGCTGTGTGAAAAATAGCATGTGCGTGTATTCTGTGCTGCGCGGAAAGTCCCACACGCGATTTGCCTGGGTACGTGTATTCCGGGCTGCGCGGGAAGTTCCACATGCAAATTGCCTGGGTTTGTGTATTCCGGGGTGCGCGGGAAGTCCCACACGCAAATTGCCTGGGTCTGTGTATTCCGGGGTGCGCGGGAAGTCCCACACGCGATTGGCCTGGGTACGTGTATTCCGCGATGCGCGGGAAGTTCCACACGCGATTGGCCTGGGTACGTGTATTCCGCGGTGCGCGGGAAGTTCCACACGCGATTTCAGCAGGGTACGTGGATTCTGGGGTGCACGTGAAGCTCCACACGCTAATTCTGCAGGGTACGTGGATTCCGGGGTGCGCGGGAAGTTCCACACGTGATTGGCCTGGGTACGTGTATTCCGGGCTGCGCGGGAAGTTCCACACGCAAATTGCCTGGGTCTGTGTATTCCAGGGTGTGCGGGAAGTCCCACACGCGAATTGCCTGGGTCCGTGTATTCCGGGGTGTGTGGGAAGTCCCACACGCGATTGGCCTGGGTATGTGTATTCCGGGGTGCGCGGGAAGTTCCACACGCGATTTCAGCAGGGTACGTGGATTCCGGGGTGCGCATGAAGTTCCACACGCTAATTCTGCAGGGTACGTGTATTCCAGGGTGCGCGGGAAGTTCCACACGCGATTTCAGCAGGGTACGTGGATTCCGGGGTGCGTGTGAAGTTCCACATGCTAATTCTGCAGGGTACGTGTATTCCGGGGTGCGCGGGAAGTTCCACACGTGATTTCAGCAGGGTACGTGTATTTCGGGGGTGCCGGGTAGTACTACACGTGAATTGACCGTGTGGGTCCTCCCAGGTGTTCCCTCTACACCCTCCACGGCCCCTGCAGGCAGCCGACACCACAGGGGACTACCCTGCACCCCTGCTCATGTCCCGCAGGCAGCCCATCCACCATGGCCATGCCCCCCAGCCAACCCACATGTCACCTTGCACTACTGATCACCAACGCATGTCTCCCAGCACCCCCACCCACCAGCATCCAGGGGCACCCTCCACCAGGCCCCCACACATGTCTCCCACCACCCCCACCCCCCAGCAGTCAGGGGCACCTGCTAGCAGGCCCACACACATGTCTCCCACCACCCCCACCCCCCAGCAGTCAGGGGCACCCTCCACCAGGCCCCCACGCATGTCCCCCTGCACCCCCACCCCCCAGCAGCCAGGGGCACCCTCCACCAGGCCCCCACTCATGTCTCCCTGCACCCACCCCCCAGCAGCCAGCGGCACCCTCCACCAGGCCCCCACTCATGTCCCCCTACACCCCTACCCACCAGCATCCAGGGGCACCCTCCACCAGGCCCCCGCACATGTCTCCCACCACCCCCACCCCCCAGCAGTCAGGGGCACCCTTCACCAGGCCCCCACTCATGTCCAACTCATGTCGCCCTGCACCCCCACCCACCGGCAGCCAGGGGCACCCTCCACCAGGCCCCCACTCATGTCCAACTCATGTCTCCCAGCACCCCCACCACCCAGCAGTGCAGGGCACCCTCCACCAGGCCCCCACTCATGTCCCCCTGCACCCCCACCCCCAAGCAGTCAGGGGCACCTGCCAGCAGGCCCACACACATGTCTCCCACCACCCCCACCCCCCAGCAGTTAGGGGCACCCTCCAGCAGGCCCCCACTCATGTCCCCCTGCACCCCCACCCCCCAGCAGCCAGGGGCACCCTCCACCAGGCCCCCACTCATGTCCCCCTGCACCCCTACCGACCAGCATCCAGGGGCACCCTCCACCAGGCTCCCACACATGTCTCCCACCACCCCCACCCCCCAGCAGTCAGGGGCACCCTCCACCAGGCCCCCACTCATGTCCCCCTGCACCCCCACCCACCAGCATCCAGGGGCACCCTCCACCAGGCCCCTACTCATGTCCCCCTGCACCCCCACCCCCCAGCAGCCAGGGGCACCCTCCACCAGGCCCCCACTCATGTCCAACTCATGTCTCCCTGCACCCCCACCCACCAGCAGCCAGGGGCACCCTCCACCAGGCCCCCACTCATGTCCAACTCATGTCTCCCAGCACCCCCACCCCCCAGCATACAGGGGCACCCTCCACCAGGCCCCACTCATGTCCCCCTGCACCCCCACTCCCCAGCAGCCAGGGGCACACTCCACCAGGCCCCCACTCATGTCCCCATGCACCCCCACCCACCAGCATCCAGGGGCACCCTCCACCAGGCCCCCACACATGTCTCCCACCACCCCCACCCCCCAGCAGTCAGGGGCACCCTCCACCAGGCCCCCACTCATGTCCCCCTGCACCCCCACCCACCAGCATCCAGGGGCACCCTCCACCAGGCCCTCACTCATGTCCCCCTGCACCCCCACCCCCTGCAGCCAGGGGCACCCTCCACCATGCCCCCACTCATGTCCCCCTACACCCCTACCCACCAGCATCCAGGGGCACCCTCTACCAGGCCCCCGCACATGTCTCCCACCACCCCCACCCCCCAGCAGTCAGGGGCACCCTTCACCAGGCCCCCACTCATGTCCAACTCATGTCGCCCTGCACCCCCACCCACCGGCAGCCAGGGGCACCCTCCACCAGGCCCCCACTCATGTCCAACTCATGTCTCCCAGCACCCCCACCACCCAGCAGTGCAGGGCACCCTCCACCAGGCCCCCACGCATGTCCCCCTGCACCCCCACCCCCCAGCAGCCAGGGGCACCCTCCACCAGGCCCCCACTCATGTCTCCCTGCACCCACCCCCCAGCAGCCAGGGGCACCCTCCACCAGGCCCCCACTCATGTCCCCCTACACCCCTACCGACCAGCATCCAGGGGCACCCTCCACCAGGCTCCCACACTTGTCTCCCACCACCCCCACCCCCCAGCAGTCAGGGGCACCCTCCACCAGGCCCCCACTCATGTCCCCCTGCACCCCCACCCACCAGCATCCAGGGGCACCCTCCACCAGGCCCCTACTCATGTCCCCCTGCACCCCCACCCCCCAGCAGCCAGGGGCACCCTCCACCAGGCCCCCACTCATGTCCAACTCATGTCTCCCTGCACCCCCACCCACCAGCAGCCAGGGGCACCCTCCACCAGGCCCCCACTCATGTCCAACTCATGTCTCCCAGCACCCCCACCCCCCAGCATACAGGGGCACCCTCCACCAGGCCCCACTCATGTCCCCCTGCACCCCCACTCCCCAGCAGCCAGGGGCACACTCCACCAGGCCCCCACTCATGTCCCCATGCACCCCCACCCACCAGCATCCAGGGGCACCCTCCACCAGGCCCCCACACATGTCTCCCACCACCCCCACCCCCCAGCAGTCAGGGGCACCCTCCACCAGGCCCCCACTCATGTCCCCCTGCACCCCCACCCACCAGCATCCAGGGGCACCCTCCACCAGGCCCTCACTCATGTCCCCCTGCACCCCCACCCCCTGCAGCCAGGGGCACCCTCCACCATGCCCCCACTCATGTCCCCCTACACCCCTACCCACCAGCATCCAGGGGCACCCTCTACCAGGCCCCCGCACATGTCTCCCACCACCCCCACCCCCCAGCAGTCAGGGGCACCCTTCACCAGGCCCCCACTCATGTCCAACTCATGTCGCCCTGCACCCCCACCCACCGGCAGCCAGGGGCACCCTCCACCAGGCCCCCACTCATGTCCAACTCATGTCTCCCAGCACCCCCACCACCCAGCAGTGCAGGGCACCCTCCACCAGGCCCCCACGCATGTCCCCCTGCACCCCCACCCCCCAGCAGCCAGGGGCACCCTCCACCAGGCCCCCACTCATGTCTCCCTGCACCCACCCCCCAGCAGCTAGGGGCACCCTCCACCAGGCCCCCACTCATGTCCCCCTACACCCCTACCCACCAGCATCCAGGGGCACCCTCCACCAGGCCCCCGCACATGTCTCCCACCACCCCCACCCCCCAGCAGTCAGGGGCACCCTTCACCAGGCCCCCACTCATGTCCAACTCATGTCGCCCTGCACCCCCACCCACCGGCAGCCAGGGGCACCCTCCACCAGGCCCCCACTCATGTCCAACTCATGTCTCCCAGCACCCCCACCACCCAGCAGTGCAGGGCACCCTCCACCAGGCCCCCACTCATGTCCCCCTGCACCCCCACCCCCAAGCAGTCAGGGGCACCTGCCAGCAGGCCCACACACATGTCTCCCACCACCCCCACCCCCCAGCAGTCAGGGGCACCCTCCAGCAGGCCCCTACTCATGTCCCCCTGCACCCCCACCCCCCAGCAGCCAGGGGCACCCTCCACCAGGCCCCCACTCATGTCCCCCTGCACCCCTACCGACCAGCATCCAGGGGCACCCTCCACCAGGCTCCCACACATGTCTCCCACCACCCCCACCCCCCAGCAGTCAGGGGCACCCTCCACCAGGCCCCCACTCATGTCCCCCTGCACCCCCACCCACCAGCATCCAGGGGCACCCTCCACCAGGCCCCTACTCATGTCCCCCTGCACCCCCACCCCCCAGCAGCCAGGGGCACCCTCCACCAGGCCCCCACTCATGTCCAACTCATGTCTCCCTGCACCCCCACCCACCAGCAGCCAGGGGCACCCTCCACCAGGCCCCCACTCATGTCCAACTCATGTCTCCCAGCACCCCCACCCCCCAGCATACAGGGGCACCCTCCACCAGGCCCCACTCATGTCCCCCTGCACCCCCACTCCCCAGCAGCCAGGGGCACACTCCACCAGGCCCCCACTCATGTCCCCATGCACCCCCACCCACCAGCATCCAGGGGCACCCTCCACCAGGCCCCCACACATGTCTCCCACCACCCCCACCCCCCAGCAGTCAGGGGCACCCTCCACCAGGCCCCCACTCATGTCCCCCTGCACCCCCACCCACCAGCATCCAGGGGCACCCTCCACCAGGCCCTCACTCATGTCCCCCTGCACCCCCACCCCCTGCAGCCAGGGGCACCCTCCACCAGACCCCACTCATGTCCATCTCATGTCTCCCAGCACCCCCACCCCCAGCAATGCAGGGCACCCTCCACCAGGCCCCCACTCATGTCCAACTCATGTCTCCCAGCACCCCCACCCCCCAGCAGTGCGGGGCACCTGCCAGCAGGCCCCCACACATGTCCCCCAGCCAACACATCATCACAATCCAGATCCCAGGCTACTATGCCCAGCCAAATCCCACTCCACGCCACCCCAGTCCAAACACCCAACCAAGCTTTACATCCATTCAAAATGGAAATACCCACTACATGATAGATAACAAACAAGCAGTATGTGCATGAGTACAAGTCCGTCAGACGCACACAATGGCAACACATGACTGTGAAAACCCACATTCTGACAGGCATGAAACTAATGAGAGAAGTCCACACATTGAAGTAAGAAACAAAAAGGTATTACAGTGTAAATGAAGTGAATGAAATCTAAACAAACAATAATGGCAACAAATATTAAAATGCAGCATGTCCACCAAAATAATAAATAACGAAAATGGGACTCCAAAATAACCGTAAAGAAATTGTGTCCAAAGTCACCATCCAACAAAGCAAATCCAAAGGGAAAGTAAAGTGAAAATCCATTGCTCCATGGTGAAAAAAATAATAAAAGATGAAGGCCACAAATCCACTGTCAAACTATGTACAAAGAGCAAATCCATGGTCCATGATCCCAACGATGTAAATGAAACCTACAATAAAACCTACCTAACTAATAACTATATACAAAAAAGTGGGGCATAGTCCAAGCGCCCCAAATTAAAAAAAAGAAATAAAACCTAACACTAATTAACTATATACAAAGGCGGCGGGCTAGTCCACCGGCTCACTCCTGGTGTCCCGGGCCAGGGCATCATCGAACTCCTGTTCGATGTCCCGGAGGCGGTCCTGTTCCATGTCCCCGAGGGTCCACAGGGACACCGACATGTCCTCCTCCAACTCCCTGCGGATTCCCTCGAGGGACTCGGCCCGCCTCAGGGCCCTCCGCATGGAGTTCTCCGCCCTGACCATCGTGAGCCGCGCCTCTTCCGCCCGCTGCCGCTCCGCACCTATCTGCTGGCCCAACCGCTGCCACACAGAAGACACTTCCCGTCCTGGGTCCTCCTGCCCTCCGGCCGATGCCTGCCCCTCCGATGTAGATTGCCCCGAGCCATGATGCCTCCCACGTTGACTCCGCTGCTGCCTCCGACGCAAATGCCTCTGCCAGCACGACGGCATCCAGGCTGATGGAATCCACCGATGCCGTCGTGCACGTGCCCTGCCCAATGATGCCGGCACATCCTCCATCTGCTGGGGTCCAGTTGCTGTGGTGTCCACCCCTGCTGGACCTCCGACTCCCGACTGTGGCAGGGATGGGATCCCCACCAAGCTGGCTGCGTTGGTCAGGGCAGGTCCACAGGGGGCCCTGGTGGCATCTGGCCCGGAAGACGGCATGGAGAACGACTGGTTTATAGAGGAGGAGAGGGCCGCCAGATTGGTCGACACATGTATGAAACCCCTGACCACGGCCGATCCCAACTGGGCTACGTTGGCACGGTGCTCTTCGTGATAATGTGCAAGCTCCTCCCGGGAAGCATGCACGTCATCACGAAGGACACCCGTGCGCAACACGACACCAATCAGGACCTTCTCCATACGGCCACGGGTCCCCTCGTCTGCAGGTGGAGGGGAGTCAGATGACATGGACATCCCCCCTACCTGAGGATGGGCCTGGGATGGGGCATCCCTGCTGGTGCATGGTGGTGCAGTCACAGTGTCAGGGACAGTGACATGCACAGGCCCCTCCATGGTGACATGTGCTGCCTCCTGCCCCTGCCCCTGGACTGCACCACTTGCACCAGCAGGGATGCCCCCACCAGGCCCCATGTGCGCCGCAGTAGCGGCCTCCTCCTCCTCTGTGGAAACCACCAACCTGGATGGCTCCACACCGTCTTCCGCCGTTGCAAGCCCCTGTGGGGGCTCACCCACCCCTTCCGCTGCAGCCGTGGGGGCATCCCCGCCGCTTTGCTCCACAGCGCCGTCTCCGCCCTCTTCTTCACTTGCCGCTGTGTAGAGGGAGACATAGAACACAAGCATCAGGCTACTGTACAATGGTCCCCTAGACAGGAAGCAATAGCAGATGAGTGGCACTGTCAAAGATCACTTCTATCATGTCCCTCCACAACAAATGGGTCAGTGCAGGCAAAACACACACAGTAACAGGCATGGCACATGCTATGGACATTTGCATACATGTCCAAGGGACTGTCCAAACATAGAATGTTGTTATGGAACTCACATGCATCATGGGTCATGCCTATCACATGCACACACATCAACTTAATTTCATCCATCTGGCCTTGTACACCCCAGACACAGTGGATACAAGGATAACTAGGCTGCATCTGTGAATCTGTACATTGTCACAGACATGTGTCATGCATCCATCGCATTCACAAGTCACAGACACGCAGGTCAGACACACATACATGGATACCATACATGTACATGGCATCAGCACCCATCCCTCACCCCCACCCATGTCCAAGAACAGAGACTGGCATGCTCTCATGTGTCCAATCCGGATAGGGCTCCCCATGTTGCATTTAAACACATGCACCAACCGTATGGTTCACACATTACTGGTCTCACATGCATGACCATGATGTCCCTGCACACATACATGCGTACATGGCCTATGTCACACATACAGGCAAGCATCAGACAACCAGCACACTGCAACATGCCCTGTCTCACACAGCAATGTTTGCCCACTTACCGCTCAACTCCAGACGGGTCTGCCTCGCAAGGATCTGGGCGTGGAGCGCTGGGTCTACACGTTCCAGGACCCTCAGCCGGATGGTACTCGTGCGGCCCCGGCCCCCCTCCACGAGGCGCCGGGCCTTCAAGAGGGTCCTGGACCTCAAGTCCTCCCAGCGCTTCTTGACTTTCTAGATTATGCGGGTTGCCACCCCCTCCACGTTGATGGCAACCACCAAGTCGTCCCAGATCCTGTCCCGTTCTTCCTTGTTGGAACGTGACAATCCGAAGAGGGCATCATACTGCCCCAGGACTTGCTCCACCAGGACACCAACTTCGGTGGCAGTGAAGCTGGTGCCCCTCTGCCTCTCTGGCCGGGGGTTGCCACTGGTGCCCGATGTTGCAGTGCCCGACATGGTAACCCCAGAGGAAGGAGTGGGTGGGCAACTGGGTCCTGGGGCTGGGCTGTGGAGTGATGGTATACCAGTCGAGAGTCTTCTGTTCCAGCAGGGGTGGACATAGCAACTGGACCCCTGCAGATGGCAGATGTGCAGGCACAAAATGGCAGGGCACGGTGGCAGCAGGCAGGCAGGCAGCAGCAGATGGCTCGTGGGAGGCTGCTCTGGGCCCTGGGGGGCAGTAATTCAGCCTTCTGGGCAGGAGCGTGGTCTTCTGTGTGCTTACGCGTGGCCAGCTTGATACGGAGTGAATTGGCACGTGAAAATCCTGCAGGTCAACGTGAAATTTGAGGAAAGGGCCTTAGCGCGTAAGCGCGTCAGCACGCATACGCAATTCCATTGGACCAAAGGCCCTCAGCGCGTAAGCGCGTAGGTGACGTGACGCGCGCGGGTGTTTCCCTCATAGCACGTGATGACAGAGCACACGTGGAAACACTGCACATCAGAGTATCATTGCGTGTAATTGGATGAAAGTGCGCGTACACGCAATTGGCCTGGGTACGTGTATTGCAGGGGTGCGCGGGAATTCTCACACCCGATTTGATTGAGTATGTGTATTAAAGGGGTGCGTGGGAATTCTCACACGCGATTTGCTTGGGTACGTGTATTACAGGGTTGCGCAGGAATTCTCACACGCAATTTGCTTGGGTAAGTGTATTACAGGGGTGCGCGGGAAGTTTTACACGCTCGCCAACAACACGTATCCAGAGAATTGAACGGGGCTAAGGCATGCTCACAAAAAAAAGTGCTAATCCAGAAACACGTACGCTAGCAGGAAGCAGGCGTACGTCGACCCGCGCAGCATAAAAGTGCGCGCAAACAACAAACAAGCTCAGACGTCAGGATGAATATACCATTCCTAGCAGCAGTGGCCGTGGGTTACCAAAGGAGGAGGAGGAGGATAGTGAGGGCCCGAATTTTCACACCCAGAACCAGCCTTTTTGGGATGCCTGATGACCAGGTGTATGGGAGGTACAGGTTTCCACCTCACATAATACTGGACCTGGTGAGTGAGTGGGAGGATGACCTCACATCACCCACCCTGTGCTCCCAAGCACTCAGCCCCCTGCAGAAGGTCCTTAATGTACTGCACTTCTTGGCCACTGGATCATTTCAGTGGACAAGTGCCATAGTGGGTGGGGTGTCACAGGCCATGCAGTCACGCTGCCTACACCAGGTCTTGAACATCATCACTGCACGCCCATCAGTCTGCAGGCACATATACCTGCCCAGGACACCTGCAGAAAGGTAGGCTGCCGCCCTGGATTTCTACGGTGTGGCACAATTCCCCAAAGTGCTAGGTGCCATTGACTGCACCCATGTGGCACTACGTCCCCCCAGGGCATTTGAGCACATCTATAGGAACCGCAAGCACTGGCATTCCATCAACGTGCAGGTAGTATGTAATGCCAAGGGAATCATCACCTCAGCATATGCCAACTATCCAGGGTCCACCCACGACAGCTTCATTTACCGAATGTCTACCCTAAGCCGGGACCTAGAAGCTGGGCGGCATGGCGATACATGGCTGCTTGGTGAGTATGAATGCCACTGCACATGCATGCATGTCAGATGCAGAGTTATGTCACTACCCCACTAATGATACCCATCACCTCCTCACCAGGGGACAGTGCCTACCCTCTGAGCACCCACATGATGACGCCAATTCGGAACCCCATCACGCCTCCCGAGGTAAGATACAACACAGCCCATACTACAACCCGGGGCATAGTGGAGCGCACATTCGGAGTGCTCAAGTCACGCTTTCGCTCCCTTGACCCTTCTGGCGGGCAGCTGTTATGTGCGCCCCCAGTAGTGTGCAGGATCATAGTGGCAGCATGTGTCCTGCACAATGTTGCAACACGCCGGGACCTGGCTGTGGACATGGTGTTGCCCCCACATCCCCAACCACATGCACGCCCGCTGCGCATGGGAGGGGAAAGGGCATGGGGTGAGGCAGCCCGTACGCAGCTGGTGGCTAATTACTTCACATAGACATCACACCCCTGTGGGGTGCACACAGCCCTGGCACATACCATCTGATAAGCAATGATGACTCGACCTGACAATTATGACGAACAAAGGGACAGTCAACTGTCAAAACCATAGCAGCCTGAGATTGTTCATGTGGAAGTGTCACAATGTGTGCATCCCTACCTACACAAACACCACGAATGCAGTGTCATCAAAAGACACACTTCCATGCAGCAGAAATGAATACCCACTTGCAAAATACTACATGAGAACAGTGCCATGTCACCCAACCGCTCCCCGGCACGGCCACACAACACACCATGGCATGTCATGCAATGTGAGAGCAAACAAATGAATCCCCACAACATGCCCCAAGTGTCACCAACTACAGTGTCCCTAATGGAAACTGGCCACACATGAAATGTTCACAGTAATGCAGGACCTACAACACACATTACCAAATACTTACCAAGAATACCAATCACCTACACAACCTCCAACCTACCATAAACATGACAGTACAGACTTAAAAAATTGGGAGCCTCACTACCTGATAATGCCAGCACTTCGAACACTTCCAAGTATACAGTGTTAGCGCCACACAAGAGTGTAGGTGCACTGCTTACAACATGGACACCAGTTCCAGTAGACTGCCTTGTGAAGACATGAGAAATGGACCTGCAAATTAGGAGGATGAGATGGATGCAGAGGCACATATCAATACACCATGCAGTGTACAATACAACAACAATATGCACTAGGAATGTATACACAGTATTGGCTACAGACTGCCCACACATCAAATGGGAGTCCAACGTCACAGTGTACGTCAATGTCACTTGGGCACACCCTTTTCAAGCCCATGGAAACGGGAAGCAGGAGGGGTGTGTGTCACACAAACCCAAGCATCTGACCCAAATTCATGACAAGCCTGCATGTGCCCAGCCACAATACAGCGTATGCCCACGGGAGCCACACAAGGCAACACACTGTCCAAAAAATCAAAACAAAAAAAAAAGGCCATTAATGGGCCTGTGGGGTGGGGGAGGCCACCCAGGAGGTTCAAGGACAGGGTGCTCACCAAAACCCACCTGTGTGGATCTTGCAAAGAAAAAACACCTCCATGGGCTCATGGCCTGCACGGCTACCCTATTGTGAGAGAATCACTGCTGTCGCTCTCCCCAGATTCTGCAGCTGCCTCAGGAGGTGGTAGCACTATGGGAGGCAGCCCACGCAAAGCCCTAGTCTGGTCCTCCATGGCAGCAAGCATGCGGGTCTGGAAGGTATGCTTCTGGAGGATAATCGTGCGGAGGTCCCCATGCAATAACTCACAGGATGACCGAACCTCCTCACGAGTTGCCTGCATCTCAGCTGGGAGCGTACGTGTGAGACGCTCCAGCTGCTGTTCTGTCCTTGTGTTTGTTGAAGCCTCAAGCTCAACAAGAGTCGTCCTGACGTGACGGAGTTCCACCCTCAGGGCTTCCCTGTGGCCCTGGGACTCTATGGAAATGGCTTCCCGCAGAGTCGCCAGTGCCGCCCGCCTGTCCCTGTCGGACACCAACATGTCCTCCCTGTGTGACTGGCAGATGGAGTCTGTTGCCTGCTGTAGTCGCTCCATCAGCCTTTCTGGGGGGACTATGGAAGTGGCCACCCTATCCATGGCCTGAGCCATCATCTCTGATGATGCTGCCTGTTGGGTTGCCATACCGTATATGGATTGCTCCCATGCGGTATTGCCAGGTGGCGTACGACCATCACGTCGGCGGGCACCACACCTGTCTGGGGAAAGGCGAACTGCGCCTTGCTGTGCCGGCACTGCCTGAGGCTGCAGGACTGCATTCCGCCTCTGATCTGCTGGCCCAGGAACAGGATCAAATGTTGTGGAGTGTGACCCTGCATCCGTAACCACCAAAGGCGTACCTGCCAACACTGACATCCCCATTGAGGGTTCTACCCCTGGTGCAGGTGGGTCGGACAGAAGAGAATCCCTCCGAGGAACACTCACCTGCGACGCCACATAGGTGTCATCATCCGAATCGACACCTGAATACAGCTCGGGAGAGATGCACCCAGAGACACCCCTTGAGAGCACGACCTGCAGCAGTTGTGGGTTCTCACCCACCACCACACCACGTCCCTCACTGGTGGTCGGTCAGCACTGAGACCCCTCCTGGGTCTGCACCATCTCCACAACCCCAGCAGTATCAAGTGCGTCATCCCCTGCAAAGACATAAAAGAAAAGAAATGGAAACAGGCATTAGCACTATGGCACACAATTAGGGCTGAGAAGCTACAGAACCAGTACTTGATTGACACATGTCCCACATGACTAAAACCCTCCCATGCATGCACCGTCACTGCGTATGAAGGGGAGGCAGATGGCACACATTGATGACACCAAGATGGAAGATGAACACATTTGCTGCATGCTGCCTAGCAGTGGCATCACACATTGGCCTGTGATTGGCAGGTCAAATACACATGCCATCACACAGATGGCATGTACCCTAACCATAAAGTGAAGAGGAAGAGGAGGTCACCAAGTGTTCATTCAGTCCAGTTTACTCATGAAATTGCTTTTTTAATTGAAATGGTTCAAATGTTTAACCTGGAGCTGCCAGTCCAAAATGGTCCTATAGCACAGGGACATGTCTAAACAAATGATATCCAGGAAACAAAGTCAGTCCACTGTACCATATCCATGTCAGACATGTGGCAATAGGACTGAGAAATGCCTAGTAAAAGTGGTGGAATGCAAACAATCTGCCTGAATAAACAGATAAAAATAAGAAACAATGTTGTGGCAAGATGACACTTCAAGTGCAACTGGCGTGGTGTTGGGCTGGATGTCTACTGTTGGCAGAAGGGATACTGCTATACCCAAATGCTGGCGCCTAGAATGTATTGGATGAGGCACATGGGTGACCCAAACCACTCAGGCACACACACCCTCACCTGGCACCCAAACAGAAGCCCTCACACACACACCATGCACATGGATGACACACACATGCATGTGCACTCACTGTACAATGCCTCGTAATCTGCCAATTCTCCCACACCTTGGATCTGTTCCTCCGTGATGTAGGTCCCAGCAACATGCTCATGTGGAGTGAGTTCTATGTCCTCTGCTGGAGACCCACCTCCAGTCACTAGAGTAGCGGCATGACTTGAGGCCAGTTTATTCTTTGCCCTGCGCTTCAGGTAATTCCAGCACTTGTAGCATTCAGTAGCTGTGCGCCTCACGATTCCAAGGGCACTTATGATGTCCACGATGGTCTGCCAGTGTGCCAGACGTTGTGCAGGTGTGGTTTTGGATCCTGCAACAATCACCATTTCGCGGTCATGTGCGGAAACATACTCTACAAGTGCATTCAGTTCGGCCTCATTGAAGCTGGGCTTCCTTGACGGGCCGTACTGTGTAGCCGTGTCTGGGGCATCAGCCTCTACTGGACGAGCACTCTTCCTCTTCCGCTTGGAAGGCGGTGGGGATCCTGAATGTCCTACGCCACTCTGGACACTAGGGGCAGGAGCCCCGGTGGACTCTGTACTAGGAGTGTGGGATTGCACACTCAGCATGGGAGTTGGTGCAGGCATTAGCTCAAGTGTGATGGTGTCAGGGGGAATGTCAGCAGGATGGACTTGGACCGACACTGTCCTGGCTGGGTGTGGGAGAGGTGGGGTGGATGGAGCCGCAGCTGCCCCTGCAGCCTCCCCACCCTGCCTACTCGGGGCAGCAGATGACCTAGCTGCCCCTGATCCACGTGGCCTGATGACACCAACGTGCACCGGCGCATGTGGCCTAGACCTGCTGACCTGGAAGTCAGCCATGGAGTCACCCTGTGCCAGGTCTGGTGCCACAGTGGGCTGGTCCAACAAGGGCTGAGCATGGATGGAGTCAGCCACGTTACCCTCAACCAGGGGGGGGGGCATGGGTGTCCCTGACTGGTCCTCCACACATGGGGGGCTAGGGGCACCCTGCAAGTCACGGCCACGTCCCCTACCGGATCTACCACAGCCACCACTTGGGGCTCGGCCACCTTTGCCACCCTTACGGCTTGTTCGCCTCCCAGGCATGGCACTGGTGTTATTGTGCGTATGGGAGTCGCTGTGAACTATTGTTCTGGGCAATTGGGGGTCAAAGGGGTGGGGTACCAGATGGTAATCGTACCCTAGTGCTCTAGCAAGGCTGTATGTCACCCCTGGGGAAAGATGACGGGTCACGCAACGCACAGGCACCCCAAAAAAGGGAAGTAAGGTGCACACAACCCTTCTAGACCACGTGTGTGGAAAAATAAACCGCCACTACGCTGTGGCACACAGAAACAAAAGAATGAATGTATGCGTGTACACGCAGCCTAGAATGACCTCTGAAAGGGTACGCGACACACGGGGCAAGCACAGATGTTAAATACGTGCGTGACTCACCGTCTGCCAGGAAAAAAGGCGTGAAAAAGAGGCGCGTGTGCGCGTTGGCAACACTCCCGCCAAAATAAGAATTGTACGCTGTCTGAGGAGACAGGACAACAGTAGAAGGGAACGTTGTTTGAGGAAACAGGCCCAGAAAAAAGAGGAAAAGAGAAAAAGCTGTCAGAGGTAACAGGGAGTACAAACTTGAAACGCTGTGAAGTAAATCGCGTGTGAACCGACAAGAAGTACAGATTTCACCTACTCGCTCTCCACGAAAAGCACGTACAGGGAAATGGTGTTCTACACGTACCTTTTATACACACGTCACAGACGCGCGTACCACTGAGGCCATGTCCACCAATTACACGCTTTGACACTCAGACGTGTATTTTTTTTTAACACGCGCCATTCTCAACAGCCATGCGCATGACGTCATAGACGCGCCTGGGGGCCTTTGGGCCAATGAATTAACGTACGTGTGCTGACGCGCTTACGCGCTAAGGGCCTTTCCTCGAATTACACGCAGACGTGCTGGATTTTCACGTGCCAAATCACTCCGTATCAAGCTGGCCACGCGTAAGCACACGGAAGACCACGCTCCTGCCCCGAAGGCCGAATTACTGGCTCCCCAGAGCCCCAAGCACGCTCCCACCTGCCATCTGCTGCTGCCTGACTGCCCACGTTTTCTGCCATTTGCTGCCTGCACATCAGCCAGGGGTGCTGTTGCTGTGACCACCCCTGCTGGAACCGAAGACTCCCGACTGGGATACCATCGCTCCACAGCCCAGCCCCAGGACCCAGTTGCCCACCCACTCCTGCCTCTGAGGTTGCCATGTCAGGCACTGCAACATCTGGCCACTTGTCGGAAGATCAGATGAGGGTCCTGGAACGCATATCTGCAGCGCTCCACGTCCAGGTCCTTGAGAGGCAGACCCGTCTGGAGTCGAGCGGTAAGTGTACATGCATACTGATTGTAAGCTGTGCATGTGGTGGTGTGGCAGGAGTGTGCAGGTTGCACATGTGGTTTTATGTGGCCAAGTATGGGGGGGTACAGGGCCATGAGGCTGACACATGCGAGGGCTCTCATGTGTGACACATGGATGGTGCTTGTGTGTGTAGGCTTGCATGGCAAAGGATGTGGAAGAATGATTGGCAGGTGTGACATGGATGCCGATCTGAACACTGCGACAGTTGGCGGAGGTGTACACATGCATGCAAGTGTGGTGGTGTGTGTGCATGTGTAGTGCACTCCCTGTTTCGCAGGTGATGTCTGGCTCACCTTTGACTGCTCATGCTGTTTTATGTGTATGGATGGAGCTGGCTATTGCGATATGGCTGTGGTATAGCTCATGTGTGCAAGTTGAAATGACATGTGTGTTGGGGATTGTGATGCCAAGTCTGAGGTTTGCCCGGCTCCCCTCCCAGGTTGTGATCTCGTCGGGGAGTGAGAAGTCCGGTGCCGCGTCCGAGGCCGCAGCTGCTGAGGGGAGGTCCAGGAGGCGGAGGTTGGAGTTGGACTCCTCTGCAGCAGAAGGGGCAGCTGGGACCCCACAGGGCACAACGGAGGAAGATGGCACGGAGTCATCCAGGTTGGTGGGGGGTTTGGTGGAGGAGGAGGCCGTGCAAGCAACAGAGGCGGGGTCTGGAGGTGGGGATTCCACTGGTGCTAGTGGTGCAGTGCAGGACCAGGGAGAGGTGGCAGCACAGGCCGCCGCAGAGGTGCCTGTGTGCAATCCTGTCCCTGCTCCTGTCACTGCATCATCTTGCACCAGCAGGGATGCCTACGTCCAGACCCGTTCTCAGGGAGGGGATTGGCTTACACCAACTGGCCTTCCTCTCCCTCCGGATGTGGCTATCCTGCAACAGGTTGAGCCTGTCCAGGGTGGGGTGGCATTGCGTCAACGGGCCATGCGAGCTGACCTGCAGTCTTTCCATGATGAGACTGCACGTCTTCTCGCATGGCTCGTTGACCGCGTTGACCCACTGGGACAGCTCACCATGGGCGGATTTCTCTGTTTCCTGGACCTTGTTCCGACCCCCTACTCAACGGAACCCCCTATGCCCCAGTCGTCCTCCATGCCATCTTCCCACTCATGTATCACCTGGGTGCCCTGTGGAGCTGCCTCTGACCGTGCAGCCAGGCTGGTGGACAACAGATCCCTGCCACAGTCGGGAGTCAGATGTCCAGCAGGGGTGGCCACATCAACAACTGCACCCCAGCTGGAGGAGGATGCGCAGGCACCATCGGACAGGGCACATGGACAGCAGCAGCAGCAGCAGGAGGCTGTAGGTGGGAGCCACAATGGCTCGGGCCTTCGTCATCGGAAGGGCAGGCATCGGCCGGAGGGCAGGAGGACCCAGGACGGGAAGTGTCTTCCGTGTGGCAGCGGTTGGGCCACGCCATAGATGCGGAGCAGCAGCGGGCAGAAGAGGCACGGCTCATGATGGTCAGGGCGGAGAACTCCATGCGGAGGGCCCTGAGGCGGGCTGAGTGCCTCGAGGCAATCTGCAGGGAGTTGGAGGAGAACATGACGTCGTCCCTGCGGACCCTGAGGGCCATGGAACAGGACCGCCTCTGGGACATTGAGCAGGAGTTCGATGATGCCCTGGCCCGCAACATCAGAAGTGAGCCGTTGGAATAACCCGCTGCCATTGTATATAGTTAATTAGTGTTAGGTTTTATTTTATTTTTTTAATTTGGGGTGCTTGGACTATGCCCCACTTTTTTGTATATAGTTATTAGTTAGGTGGGTTTTATTGTAGGTTTCATTTACATCGTTGGGATCATGGACCCTGGATTTGCTCTTTGTACATAGTTTGACAGTGGATTTGTGGCCTTCATCTTTTATTATTTTTTCACCATGGAGCAATGGATTTTCACTTTACTTTCCCTTTGGATTTGCTTTGTTGGACAGTGACTTTGGACACAATTTCATTACGGTTATTTTGGATTCCCATTTTCATTATTTATTATTTTGGTGGACATGCTGCATTTTGATATTTGTTGCCATTATTGTTTCTTTTGATTTCATTGACTTCATTTACACTGTAATACATTTTTGTTTCTTACTTCAATGTGTGGACTCTCATTGGTTTCATGCCTGCCACAATGTGGGTTTTCACAGTCATGTGTTGCCATTGTGTGGGTCTGACAGACTTGTACTCATGCGCATACTGCTTATTTGTTATCTATCATGAAATGGGTATTTCAATTTTGAATGGATGTAAAGCTTGGTTGGGTGTTTGCACTGAGGTGGCATGGGGTGTGATTTGGGTGGACATAGGAGCCTGGGATCTGGATTGTGATGATGTGTTGGCTGGGGGACATGTGTGGGGGCCTGCTGGCAGGTGCCCCGCACTGCTGGGGGGTGGGGGTGCTGGGAGACATGAGTTGGACATGAGTGGGGGCCTGGTGGAGGGTGCCTTGCACTGCTGGGGGGTGGGGGCGCTGGGAGACATGAGTTGGACATGAGTGGGGGCCTGGTGGAGGGTGCCCTGCACTGCTGGGGGATGGGGGTGCAGGGGGACATGAGTGGGGGCCTGGTGGAGTGTGCCCCTGACTGCTGGGGGGTGGGGGTGCAGGGGGACATGAGTTGGACATGAGTGGGGGCCTGGTGGAGGCTGCCCCTGACTGCTGGGGGGTGGGGGTGGTGGGAGACATGTGTGTGGGCCTGCTGGCAGGTGCCCCTGACTTCTGGGGTGTGGGGGTGGTGGGAGACATGTGTGGGGGCCTGGTGGAGGGTGCCCCTGACTTCTGGGGGGTGGGGGCGGTGAGAGACATGTGTGGGGGCCTGGTGGAGGGTGCCCTGGATGCTGGTGGGTGGGGGTGCAGGGGGACATGAGTGGGGGCCTGGTGGAGGGTGCCCTGCACTGCTGGGGGGTGGGAGTGCAGGGGGACATGAGTGGGGGCCTGGTGGAGGGTGCCCCTGGATGCTGAGGGGTGGGGGTGCAGGGGGACATGAGTGGGGGCCTGGTGGAGGGTGCCCTGCACTGCTGGGGGGTGGGAGTGCAGGGGACATGAGTGGGGGCCTGGTGGAGGCTGCCCCTGGATGCTGGGGGGTGGGGGTGCAGGGGGACATGAGTGGGGCCTGGTGGAGGGTGCCCCTGGCTGCTGGGGGGTGGGGGTGCAGGGGGACATGAGTGGGGGCCTGGTGGAGGGTGCCCTGCACTGCTGGGGGCTGGGGGTGCTGGGAGACATGAGTTGGACATGAGTGGGGGCCTGGTGGAGGGTGCCCCTGACTGCTGGGGGGTGGGAGTGCAGGGGGACATGAGTGGGGGCCTGGTGGAGGGTGCCCCTGGATGCTGAGGGATGGGGGTGCAGGGGGACATGAGTGGGGGCCTGGTGGAGGGTGCCCTGCACTGCTGGGGGGTGGGAGTGCAGGGGGACATGAGCGGGGGCCTGGTGGAGGGTGCCCCTGGATGCTGGGGGGTGGGGGTGCAGGGGGACATGAGTGGGGGCCTGGTGGAGGGTGCACCTGGCTGCTGGGGGGTGGGGTGCAGGGGGACATGAGTGGGGGCCTGATGGAGGGTGCCCTGCACTGCTGGGGGGTGGGGGTGCTGGGAGACATGAGTTGGACATGAGTGGGGGCCTGGTGGAGGGTGCCCCTGACTGCTGGGGGGTGTGGGTGCAGGGGGACATGAGTGGGGGCCTGATGGAGGGTGTCCTGCACTGCTGAGGGGTGGGAGTGCAGGGGGACATGAGTGGGGGCCTGGTGGAGCGTGCCCTGCACTGCTGGGGGGTGGGAGTGCAGGGGGATATGAGTGGGGGCCTGGTGGAGGGTGCCCCTGGATGCTGGGGAGTGGGGGTCCAGGGGGACATGAGTGGGGGCCTGGTGGAGGGTGCCCTGCACTGCTGGGGGGTTGGGGTGCTGGGAGACATGAGTTGGACATGAGTGGGGGCCTGGTGGAGGGTGCACCACAGTGCTGGAGGGTGGGGGTGCAGGGGGACATGAGTGGGGGCCTGGTGGAGGGTGCCCTGCATTGCTGGGGGGTGGGAGTGCAGGGGGACATGAGTGGGGGCTTGGTGGAGGGTGCGCCTGGATGCTGGGGGGTGGGGGTGCAGGGGGACATGAGTGGGGGCCTGATGGAGGGTGTCCTGCACTGCTGAGGGGTGGGAGTGCAGGGGGACATGAGTGGGGGCCTGGTGGAGCGTGCCCTGCACTGCTGGGGGGTGGGAGTGCAGGGGGATATGAGTGGGGGCCTGGTGGAGGGTGCCCCTGGATGCTGGGGAGTGGGGGTCCAGGGGGACATGAGTGGGGGCCTGGTGGAGGGTGCCCTGCACTGCTGGGGGGTTGGGGTGCTGGGAGACATGAGTTGGACATGAGTGGGGGCCTGGTGGAGGGTGCACCACAGTGCTGGAGGGTGGGGGTGCAGGGGGACATGAGTGGGGGCCTGGTGGAGGGTGCCCTGCATTGCTGGGGGGTGGGAGTGCAGGGGGACATGAGTGGGGGCTTGGTGGAGGGTGCGCCTGGATGCTGGGGGGTGGGGTGCAGGGGGACATGAGTGGGGGCCTGGTAGAGGGTGCCCCTGGCTGCTGGTGGATAGGGGTGCAGGGGGACATGAGTGGGGGCCTGGTGGAGGGTGCCCCTGGATGCTGGGGGGTGGGGGAGCAGGGGGACATGAGTGGGGGCATGGTGGAGGGTACCCTGCACTGCTGGGGGTGGGGGTGCTAGGAGACATGAGTTGGACATGCGTGGGGTCTGGTGGAGGGTGCCCTGCACTGCTGGGGGGTGGGGATGCTCGGGGACATGAGTGGGGGCCTGGTGGAGGGTGCCCTGCACTGCTGGGGGGTGGGAGTGCAGGGGGCATGAGTGGGGGCCTGGTGGAGGGTGCCCCTGGATGCTGAGGGGTGGGGGTGCAGGGGGACATGAGTGAGGGCCTGGTGGATGGTGCCCTGCACTGCTCGGGCGTGGGGGTGCTGGGAGACATGAGTTGGACATGAGTGGGGGCCTGGTGGAGGGTGCCCTGCACTGCTGGGGGATGGGGGTGCTGGGAGACATGAGTTGGGGCCTGGTGGAGGGTGCCCTGCACTGCTGGGGGGTGGGAGTGCAGGGGGACATGAGTGGGGGCCTGGTGGAGGGTGCCCCTGGATGCTGAGGGGTGGGGGTGCAGGGGGACATGAGTGGGGGCCTGGTGGAGGGTGCCCTGCACTGCTGGGGGGTGGGAGTGCAGGGGGACATGAGTGGGGGCCTGGTGGAGGCTGCCCTGGATGCTGGGGGGTGGGGGTGCAGGGGGACATGAGTGGGGGCCTGGTGGAGGGTGCCCCTGGCTGCTGGGGGGTGGGGGTGCAGGGGGACATGAGTGGGAGCCTGGTGGAGGGTGCCCTGCACTGCTGGGGTCTGGGGGTGCTGGGAGACATGAGTTGGACATGAGTGGGGGCCTGGTGGAGGGTGCCCCTGACTGCTGGGGGGTGTGGGTGCAGGGGGACATGAGTGGGGGCCTTATGGAGGGTGCCCTGCACTGCTGAGGGGTGGGAGTGCAGGGGGACATGAGTGGGGGCCTGGTGGAGCGTGCCCTGCACTGCTGGGGGGTGGGAGTGCAGGGGGGCATGAGTGGGGGCCTGGTGGAGGGTGCCCCTGGATGCTGGGGAGTGGGGGTTCAGGGGGACATGAGTGGGGGCCTGGTGGAGGGTGCCCTGCACTGCTGGGGGGTGGGGGCGCTGGGAGACATGAGTTGGACATGAGTGGGGGCCTGGTGGAGGGTGCCCTGCACTGCTGGGGGGTGGGGGTGCTGGGAGACATGTGTTGGACATGAGTGGGGGCCTGGTGGAGGGTGCACCACAGTGCTGGAGGATGGGGGTGCAGGCGGACATGAGTGGGGGCCTGGTGGAGGGTGCCCTGCATTGCTGGGGGGTGGGAGTGCAGGGGGACATGAGTGGGGGCCTGGTGGAGGGTGCCCCTGGATGCTGGGGGTGCAGGGGGACATGAGTGGGGGCCTGGTAGAGGGTGCCCCTGGCTGCTGGTGGATAGGGGTGCAGGGGGACATGAGTGGGGGCCTGGTGGAGGGTGCCCTGCACTGCTGGGGGGTGGGGGTGCTGGGAGACATGAGTTGGACATGAGTGGTGGCCTGGTGGAGGGTGCCCCTGACTGCTGGGGGGTGTGGGTTCTGGGAGACATGAGTTGAACATGAGTGGGGACCTGGTGGAGGGTGCCCCTGACTGCTGGGGGGTGGGGGTGCAGGGGACATGCATTGGTGGGCAGTAGTGCAAGGTGACATGTGGGTTGGCTGGGGGGCATGGGCATGGTGGATGGGCTGCCTGCGGGACATGTGCAGGGTAGTCCCCTGTGGTGTGGGCCGCCTGCAGGGGCCGTGGAGGGTGTAGGGGGAACACCTGGGAGGACCCACACGGGCAATTCACGTGTTGTGCTCCCCACGCACCCCTGGAATACAAGTACCCTGATGGAATCGTGTGTGATACTTCCCGCGCACCCCTGAAATACATGTACCCTGCTGCTTTTGCGTGTGATACTTCCCGCGCACCCCTGGAATACACGTACCCTGCTGCTTTTGCGTGTGATACTTCCCGCACACCTCTGGAATACACGTACCCTGATGGAATCGCGTGTGATACTTCCCGCACACCCCTGAAATGCACGTACCCTGCTGCTTTTGCGTGTGATACTTCCCGCGCACCCCTGGAATACACGTACCCTGATGGAATCGCGTGTGATACTTCCCGCACACCCCTGAAATGCACGTACCTTGCTGTTTTTGCGTGTGATACTTCCCGCGCACCCCTGGAATACACGTGCCCTGATGGAATTGCATGTGTTACTTCCCGCGCACCCCTGATGTACACGTACCCAGGACAATCGCGTCTGAAGCCTCCCGAGAACCACTGAAATACACGTTCCCCCCTTGGCGTTTGGTGTTTGGCAGCCCTGTGAACTGGTCCAGAGATAGCGCAGCCCTTTGCGAATTTTGAAGGCTTTTCCTTGCGCGAGGGCGTTCTTGGGGGCGTAACTGGCGCTGCTGCAGGGTCGCTGCTCCACTACTGGTTTTTGAGGCTAAAATCCATGAATACGCTGTGCGATGAAAAGGATTTTATCGCACGCGGCTGGCGCAGTGTATCGCACGGGGACACTGTGCGCCAGCCGCATGCGCCACTTTTGTGCGAATTTCTATGAATTACCCTGTAAATTTACTGGCCACAAAAGGATACAAGGTGGACAAGGGCAAGCTTCAATACTGCCTAGAGGAAGTATTGTCCCTGGGTCAGTTAATTTTAAAAGATGGGAAAAGAATAATACCTGACAGAGCGGCAGCAATACGCCAGGCAATGATGCCAAAAATTGTAGAGGACATGCAGAGGTTTATCGGCATATGTAACTATTGCTGTGCATGGATTTTGGACTACGCGGCATATACACGTCCATTATTACAAGCATTAAAATAAGCACAAAAGAGCAGAGCCTCAATAAAATGGACTCAGGAAATGATGACACAATACTTCAAATTGAAAGATCTAATCACACACACCCCAGTATTAGCGAACCCCGATTATGACCGGGCGTTCTACCTCTTTTCATATTGTAATGGAATACTGATGACAGCAGTACTGACACAAAACTTCGCTAGGCTACAAGCCCTTGGCCTAATGCAGTGGCACATTAGACTCAGTGATGCAGGGCCACTTCGCATGCGAACAGGCTCTCGCAGCAGCAGCCTTTGCGATAGAAAAAAGCTCCACAATTGTAATGAAATGCTCAGTAACTTTGTATGCAGAGCACTCAATATTTGCCATTCTAGAAAGAACAAAACCAACACTTACAACCCAGAGAGCAACAGCTTACAAAATAATAATATCCAGCCCAAACGTCCATGTAGTTAGATGTAAAAGTGTAAACCCTGTTACCTTCATCACTGAGTCCTGTACTGTAGAAGATATGCAAGAACACAATAGTACCACATACGAGGGGGAGGGAGATGACATCCCAAAAGCGAGCGAAAATACACTGGAGGAAGGGGAAATATACTTTGTGGATGGGTCAGTGTTAAGAGGGATTTCTGAATTCTGACCTGGAGGGGCAGAGGTTCAGAAGGTCAACCTAGTTTCTTGGAACAGGGTAACCTCTGGACAAGCCAGACCAATCAGGGTAGCTATGGCAGGCGGTCAAGACTAAGCCTCAAGAGGGGTCAGGGTGACTGAAAGACCTCAATGAGCACACAAAGCAAGGACACTTACAAATTACTCCAGACAGGTGTTATATTAAAAATATAGACACGTTTATTATAAGGCCTTTGTAATATAGACCATAGCAAAGAATCACAATAATACTGAAGTAAACCAACACATCACAATCAACACAATTTATATACAAGACCAGAGGGGTCTAACGGATTAAGAAGCACAAAATATGTAGACCACCTAGATGGGGAGGAAAACAGGCAGTGCAAGTAATCTTTAGACCCAGTTCAACATCACAAATACACCTAACTAAGAGGCAGTCCAAGCCCTACGATGAGAGGATCCTTATGCTCAATAGTACATGCACGCGCTTGTGCCAATGGACAAAATAGGGTCTCTTCAAGGGACTCTAGCAGCTCAGGAAGGTGGATGAGGTGATGAAGAACAAGATCCCACTATTCAAGCAGGGCCTCCACTTGAGGGCAGAGGCAGTTTGAGAGCGCGGAATGGAGTTGCTATTTCGCAATAGCTGTAGAAAGGAAAGGGGCCCTCAAGGGCCACTTCATGCATAAAAATGGGCTCCTGCGCTAGGGCCACCGGTTGGGGTAAGGATTACTCACCGGTCCCTGACGCAGGCAGACCCAAACTTCGCCAGTACAGTCCACTTCGCTGGCAGGTTCGAGTGCGACTGTAACGCTCACCTGGTATCCACAGGGACGTCACTCAGCCTGTTCTGACCTCTTACGACCTCAAACCCTTCCCTGGAGGCTATTCAACTGGAGCATGGGCCTGAAACACAGGATTGGTAGAGTTTAACTCCCTATTGTCTCTGTGTGCTTGAACCCCTTCTTCACCGGGGTCCAACCCTTCCCTTTGATCCACAGCTCACCTTGTTTTCTTGGATAGTGTGCTCTCCATCCTGCTTTCAGCGCAGGGGCACGTTGATTGATGTGGGCTCGTTGCTGCCTAGTTACTTCACTGGCAAGAGTCCGACAGGTAAGTATAATGAGTCTTTTGAACAGTTCTCTAACTTCATTCCTTTCCTTCCTTAGATGATAGCCGGTGTCCAGGGATGGCGGCGTGCTGCTGAGATGAGTAGCACTGAAGGTGAGTGAAAGCGCGAGGCACGATGCACCCCTTTCGTATTTGCATTGAACTGAGTTCTTTTTATGTGTCTTTTAGGTGCCGCAACATTTTCAGCGTGGATGCCAGTTATGAAGAACAAATGCGGTGGGTAAGTGCGGTATGCAGCGCCTCTAGATGTTTCCACGCTAACCTGGAGTGTCTTTTCCCTCTTGCAGATGGATGAGAAGTTCAGGAGACAGAGTTCCCCCATAGCGGCTGGTAAGCGTTTGAAGCTCGTACAGTATTTAAAAATAAGCAAAGATTTTCAGAATGCTTACTAATGTCTTTTTTCTGTTCTTTTGCCTTTTCCTTAGGAAGCGGCGGGCCAGGATGGGAATGACACCGCCGAAGATGCCCACGGAACAGAAGGAGCGATGAATGATGGGCAGAAGCGCCGCAGGGTAAGGCTTTTCCTAACGGTGTTCTTGTTCTTGCAGGAGCTGAGCGCAGAAGAAAGATGCAGGCCCACTGGAGACCGATCCGAACACGGTGAGTGTCACGCTGCAGGTGCAGAAAACGCAAAGCATGTTTCTCAGCCTGGGTGTGGCTTAAATAGTCTCTGGGTATCCCAGGTGTCTCTGGGCTGAACCACACCCAAAAGATTAGACCGCACATGCAGTTCTGGGAACCAAAATATCTGAGGGCATCCATCTTGTCCCATCAATGCACTACAAGTCCAATCCCCAATGTTATCCTATGGGAGTAAGTGAGTCTGGTGCCACAAGCATCAAGTCTGACTCCAAGTGGGTCTTTGGAGGGATGGAGAGGCCCTTGAGGGCCATGTAGGTGATTGTGGCCTAGCTCCAGCCTGACATCTTGGAGGGCTGGGGACATGAGGGGCAGGAATCATGACAGCGACAATCAGGACGTCTCGACACCGTGTAGACTCTGAGATACAGCGAGGATTCCCAAATACGACAATGATGATTTCTCCACTCTGGGAGGAGGAATCGGCCCAATTCCACTGTAGCAGGCTTCAGGGGCAAGGGGGTCACCAATGCAGCGAACTTGCACAGGTCATTGCCACAGCAGGGCAACACGGTAACCGTGTTTACTCCGGTCCGGGTGCACTTGTCTCACTTCAGACCTGGGAAGGCCAAGTGTACAAAATTTGGTGTGAGGGTGCCGGGGACACAGAGCAAGCAGTCTACCAAGTTTCAAGGGTCTCCTCCAAACAGCAGCGGTATCAGAGCAAACGTCCCGTGTAAGCTGGTCAGCCCACTGGTTGGCCCAGGGACACTTCCGAAGAGGCTTACTTGCAGGGTTTGTTGAAGGTGCCGAGAATAGTTGGTCCCACATTTCCAATGGGTCAAAGCATCTTCGCAGACCTTCTAGGATGATCAGAGGCAGAGGGTTCCCACGGGACGACAGCGGGATCAGGGTGCCAAACCTTCCAGCAGAACACCAGCAGTTCCTTGACTCGGCTTCTTGTTGCAGGATACTTGGCTCCTTATCCTTTGTTTGTGTGAACTCAGGAGATCGACATGGTAGTGGTGTTTTCGGCCTCCTCTTATCCAAAGTTCCCTTTGAACCAAAACGGAGAGGACTCAATGGGAGATCTGCTCACAAACACTCACCCCATACGTGGACCAATCACGGACCACAGTTGTCCCAGGCATTCAGGACACTCCAGACTCTCTGGCACCCAGGATGTGTATTGGGATCAGACATCCCAGCACACATCCTGGAGGCACACACACAAGGCAGGCAGAAGCCTGCGAAAGCTTTGGGTTTCGTGGGAAAGTGCATGACCAAATAAGGACTGACCCGGGTCGGCTCGACCTGGGGAAGGTGAAGGGGCAAGATGGCCAAAGGACAGGACAAAGAACCTTGTGGCATGGCCATTTTGGAGCCAGGCCACCTATTCGTGCCAAACGCGGTACGCATGCATAACATGTTAAAAAAGGGTTAAAAAAAATGTCTGCACAGTTCATAAAAAGTCCAGCGAGAGTTTCTAGGGCCTTTGGAATGACTAGAGACCCAAGGGTGTGGTAAAGTTACATTGCACTCTTGTTACATGTTGCACAAAAGCTGCAACATGAGGAAAGGACTAAGGGAAATTAACTCTCCCAGTACTGACTGTGTTAAGGGCATGTCACTTTCCCTGTAAGAAGTGAGTGAAAGCCCAGAGGAGTGTGGCTGTGGGCTGCGCTTCTCTGGCAAAGTTTAGATCAGGGTGTAGAAAAGCAGCAAAACGTTTGGGGGTTGACACATGGAGGGAAAATTACATTCAAATATTAAATCTTTCCTAACAGTCAGTGTCAATTGACAGTGAGACAGGAGAAAAACATGTAGGAGCAGCAGTGGTATGAATAGAAGGAGATGAGTATGAGGTTTTAGAGCGGAAACGCCTACCATCACACTACTCAGCCCAAGCAGCAGAATTGATTGCGCTAATTGAAGCACTACATACAGCCAAAGGATGCGCAGTGACAATATATTCTGACTCGGCATATGTGACAACAATAGTGCATTCAGGGTGGTCACAATGGCGACGAAGAGGGTTCAGGAGGGCAGATGGTTCACCAGTACAGCATACAGCACAATTAAATGACTTAATTGAAGTGCTAGCAGATCCGTCAGTGGTGGCATTTGTAAAGTGCCAAGGACACACCCATAACACGGACGCAAAAGAAGCAGCATACTTTAATGTTCCCCAACCATTAGAGTGCATTGTAAAAACAACAAGGTCAGAAATACAGGAGGAAGGATACAACGGCATACACATTCTACAAGTTATAGAATTGCAAAAACGTGCACATTAGAAGAACAGGAATTGTGGGGAAAAAGAGGATGTAAATAGTCTCCAACAGATTAAATATTGTGACAAGAAATGACAGGGAAGGCAGTGATGCCAGTATAATTATTACTAATAGCATTTCAACAGCTCCACTTCCCAATGCATGTAACAAAATAACACATTGCAACAGACATTCAGGAAGAATGGTTTGTCCTCAATTTGCAGTAACACCTATCCAAATTAACGATTGAAGGCACTACATGCCAAACATATAATTCAGGATTGACTCTCAGGGCACTACGAGGAACACTGCTGCGCCCTCTGAGGCCTTTTCGAGAGCTCCACATAGACTATGCGGACATGGGACAAAGGTGCAATGGGGCAAGATATCTCATTGTAATAGTTTGCTCCTTCTTGCGGTGGGTGGAAGCTGGGCCATGTCCACACCCAAATGCAAAGTGCGCAGCAAAGTTTTTGGTACGAGAAGTTTTCTCGAGGTGGGGCATATCCGATGTGATCAGATCAGACAATGGCACCCATTTTGTAAATGACCTCTTCAAAGAGGTGACCACCTTGTTAGGTGTAAAGCACAAATGATGCACGATTTATCACCTACAGGCTAACGGATTGGTAGAAAAAATCAACGGCCTTCTCAAAATCAAATTGGCCAAGTTATGTAACACACTCAAAAAGAACTGGGTATATTGCTTGCCCCTAGCACTGTTCCAACTCAGAACGCAACCAAGTAAGGACCAACATCTGAGCCGGCATGAAATAGTCACGGGACGGCGTAATTCATACGTCATTATCACCAGTTAGAAGTGCATCAGAAGTTCACAGAGCTGCCACAGTGCTGGGGATGAATTTAAGGAATACCTTACCCAAATGACACGTGCAGTATGAAGTATAGCAAGACAAATAGCACCTGCATTCACACAGAATAATGAAACAGACACAACAACACCAGCACAAGACAACCCCAGAGGACAGTTGATGCCAAGAGTAAACGTGTGTGTATGAAGTTTTGTGCGGAGATGGAACTCCCCACGATTCCATGCCCCCTACGAAGTTCTTTACTGCACACCCACTGCAGAAAAGGTTAAGGGGTTGAAGTATTGGTCCATCTCTCAGATGTGAGAAGAGCACACGATAGCACACAATAGCACAACTCCTCAAAGTGAGCAACAACAGAGTCAAGAAGTTGTAAATGGTTAAAATAGAGATGTGTCATGTGGAACAAAATAAGTAGAGACTTTTGAGAAATATGAAACAAAGAAAATTGAATGATAATGAAACATGTGTACAGGATTGCATTAAAAGTTCACAGTCTCTCTCTCTCTCTCTCTCTCTCTCTCTTTCTCTCTCTCTCTCTCTCTCTCTCTCTCCCTTCTCTCTCTCTCTCTCTCTCTCTTTCACTCTCTCTCTCTCTCCCTCTCTCTGTCCCTCTACATCCTTCTGTCACTTACTACTTTCTCTCTCTCTCCCTCTCTCTGTCTCTCTACATATGTCTGCCACTTACTACTTTCATGTTTTCCAGCTAAAATCATCTTTTTTCAAAGAACATGTATTAAGCTTAAGAGAAATAAAAGAGTTAGAGGTAGAAAAAGTGAATAACAGAAAAATTAGGTATTAATTCGGTAATGTTTGAAAAGAAAATGTGTATAGAAGTATGAAAAATGTATGCTATGTACTTAACCCTTTTATATCACCCTACAGGTAGAAATATGACGGAAAGGAGGGCCCTCGCTAACGATGATTCAAATGTGGATAGTGATAGAGTAGATAATAGAATAAATAAATGGTACAATTATGAATGTGGATTAGCATTTGTAGCAATAGTATTTTCTGTGATGTTATTTTTTGCTGCCTTGTATTGGACATTTTCTTTCATAATTGGGGATATGAAAGAGGAGGGAAGTGGGATAAACCTGATATGGGAAGGCTCCAGCCTCATAATGGCTGGAGTTATGACAATTTGGAAACATAATGGCTCTGTAAATTATAATCTCACTATGTTGCATAAAAACCGAACTGTCAAACCCCCGTTTTTTCACTTACTGCTATGGGTTTCGGCAATGATAATGAGACTAATGAGTATGATGGTGATTATTCCTGGTTCAGTGAGCCTGATCTGACATATACAAATGCACATGCAATCACAGAACTTACCTCACAAGGCACTGTAATGCACTTTAACCCCGATACTCCAATTACCCGAGACCTTCCAGTACCACAGTCTTGGCAAGCTGCTAACAAACTAAGCGAGGCTACATGGGCAGATGTCTTTCCCATAAAGAACCGGAGAGTGAAAATGATAGATAATAGTGAAGGGGAGAGGAGGAGGCAGAAAAAGGGGGCGGGAGGGAAAAGTTATGATGCATACCACAGCCTGGGATTAGATGAGATTGAAGACCCTTCCACCCAGATCAATCAAATACATGGTACTCAGACATGAGTGCAACAGCCAAACAAGCAACAAATAAGAGGTGTTATGTCTGCTCTCTCATACCGTATGCCTCAGGCACACCTAAAATACTTATACCTCAAGAAGTGCCCTTATTGGATGCCCATTGTTTAGTTCATCTTGTGTTGTGTAGGATTCAGAGCACCTACAGAGCACCTTCCAGTGAAACACAGTTACAATACAAATGCTGCAGAATCAAAAAAACTTACAAGTAAGCCCCAAGGAGTGATCTGCATCAAAGAACCATTTTTTGTTATCAGAGGGACACGTTTCACAGAAAACAAATGGTATGATGAGACAATCACGTGCAAAGCAGAGGCGTTGCGAGGATTTACTGAGGAGAACTTTCAATGGGTCAAAGAAATATGCCCTCCAGTCTGGTCTCAACACATCGCAAAGCTCACATGGGTCACAGCTCTCGAGAAACACATCAAAACACAGAAAGAAACTGAACATGAACTTTGTTTCCATGGCGAGGGAAAATTGTAAATGGGCTCAAACAGAAAATGCAACAAACCAATTATCATTCCAAACATGAAAAAGGGCACAGCAGCACTCATGGACATGTATTGGGTAGGTGGCAAACAAGCATACCTGCATCACCCACCATCATGGAGAGGTACCTGGCCACACTGCATTTAGCGCTAATGGTAATTCCAGAAAGCCATATCCAATGTGGGAAACATTCGGGTGACTTATCGGCAGCACCCCAGCTAGCAACAACACAGCCTTCCACATATGACATTCTGTCTGAAAACGAACTACAAGACAGGGTGTCTCGCAAACGACAGTCATCCAACTATATCTGCAGCAAGTCATCAGACCTCCTGGCTGAGATTCCAGATAAATATAAGCTCTTCAAATCTGCTGAAACATTCTGTGCTTCCCTCCTTCAAGCACGTACAAACGGCAAATGGCTGCAGATCGTGCGCAGGGAGCTGATTCAACTGGCCAACGACACTGAAGAAGAGTTCAACGTTATAAAAGTCGAACTTTGCGCCATGCGCTTAATGACAATGCAGAACCGGTACGACCTGGACATCCTCACAGCAATGGACGGCAGTGTTTGCTGAAAAATCAGGAGTGCTTGTTGCACATTCGCACCTTCTGAAGACGGAGACAATGGGACCCTCGCCCATGTCATCTTGGCTGTGCATAGTCTAGGGGAGAACATGCAGAAAGAAGAGGCATAGAGCCGAGCAACTGGTTCGCTGATATCTTCAATTGGATACCGTCTTGGCTCAGTGTGATGATGAAAATGTTTGTCCCACTCATTGGTTTTGTGCTGCTATTTTTCTGTGTGTGTCAGGTGGGCCTTCGATGTTGTGCAAAATCAATGCCTAGTTCTGCTAAGATGATGGTAACAATGGGTAAACTGACAATGGCAGTGAATGTAAAAGATGCTCAAATACAAACAGGAGAGTCAAATCTCCCTAAGTATCGCCTAATAGCAGTATATCATCAGCATGGGGACAAGGTGGATAACTTATACCATACAACCATCAAAGAACCACGTGAATTACAATGGTACAGGGAGGTGTGGGTGAACCTGGATGGGAATGGGGGAATATATATGACATGCACACCTGATGAATACGCCAGGTCAAGGCTTACGAAGAGTCTGCAGGGCTTGGATGCCAATTGAAGGGACACCTGCATGGGATGAAGCAGTGCAAGAAGCAGAGTACTATCAAAATGGAAATAACAGTAAAGATGTGTTTGTTACTTTAGATGAAAAACGGGGGAATGTGTGGAAGTGAGGGGTTGTTTGAACCCCCCTCGCACATTCTGCACGTTATGGACCACTTGCTTGTACAATAGCGGGGGACGCCTCCATTGCCTTTATGCTAACATTAGCATAAGTGGGGCTATTGTGGGATTCACCTGGCTTCCATTTTGTGTGCCCTTGACTCCAACTTTGGACCAGGCCTCACTTCGATAGTACAAAAAGGCTTCTCTCCCCTCTGCAGCGCCGCGCACAGCACACTCATGGCCCCACCTTTTCCTCCCTCTCTGAAAGCTTCACAACTCCATTTCTCACGGATGCGCCAGGCATAATTGAAACAAATAACAGAATGTATCATATCACCCGTTCTCTGTGATCACTGTCCTGTGTGTGAACCGGCTCAAACCATGCCTTTTAGCTCATCCATCTCCACAAACCTGCCCCTGCCCCCTTGCTCACGCTATTGGAAACTTACTGCCAATGTAACCCTGTGCCCGCCTAAGGTATTCTCTTGATGTACCAGAAGTGTGACCCTGCTGTGCAGCCCACCCCACAGTGCCCCCAATAAACCCAAATCTCTGTCTCAGTATATTGTGCCTTAAAACCAACACATGTCATTACAACTCCCCACTTGCCTTGATGTGCTAAGAACCACCCAGTCGCCCAGGTTATCACAGAGGACAAACCCTCTACGCCTGGTACCACATAAAAGTCCTAATGAAAGATGATGTAATTGCATGCATGGACTTTATAGGTTTTCTAGATTTATTCAAAGGTATACTAATGATTGTTGTTTATTATATATTGAATGGTAGTTTCTCATGGTAGCTTAGTTAGTGTCAACTCTATCTCGCCGTGACCTAACCCTCACCACTCCCGGACACATGCAGCTGGACTTCGTGACAATCATCCTCCTGCCAACTGGGGAACCAATCCAGAAGAATCAGTGCCTACATCGCTATATGTATCTTTTCCTTCCAGCCAATCCTGCACTGTTGTAGCACTTTATGTTAGTTGCGTTATCTATGACACTGTTTTCCTTTATAATTGCCTGTACCTGTAATGTTTGCCAGAGTGCTCTCGAGGCAGCAGAGTTCTCTGGATGCCAACTTTATATAAACTTACCTAAATCTTGCAACCTGTCCTCCTAGTCTCAGTCCCCACTGGGGTGTATTATATTTTATGAATATGCATGTGTAAGTCAGGGAGTGAGCCTTTACAATAGCAATATACAATTTTCAAATCTGTCTATTGTGAAAAATCGGAAGGCATTCTCGCATTTAGCCCTCTAAGGACACCCCCTCAGATACCCAAGAGGAAGGTAAGGTTGCCGGATCCCAACCCTAGGGGTGGACAAGTGAGGAAGGATCACCTGAGTGAAGGGTCCTTGGGGATTGGAGACAGGGTACCCGAAGGCAAGACATGGTAGCCCCCCTTTTCTGATATTGATCGACCTTCCCTTCCCTTAGCCTTTATGAGCTATTTCCAATCTCATCCTATCCTCCCCTATACTTTTCCCTTTAGTACTGAGAAGAGGTAGAGGCAACTAGTAGTATTGCAGATTTCCTATTTATTTTATTTATATATTGGTCATTTATATAGCGCCTAATCACTTAACAAGCATTTCAAAGAGATACAACACAGGGAGGAAGAGTAGTTAAACAAAACAAAAAATGACATTCTTAATAGGCATTGGAACATTCAGAATGGGCAAGTGCTATGCGTTTAGTGGTACAACATAGGACAAGGAGGAATACAACCTGTTACAACATATGACCTAATTATTGTACGTGCCTGACAGTCGTTTCAATAATGAAAGAGCTAGAAGGGAAGAGGGGAGCGGGGGTAGGGTAAGACAAACATAGCAAAATAAGTGCAAGAGACACATAATCAGAGTGAAGGAGGGTGAGAGTGGTGGCAGGGAGAGGCACATTAGGCACACCTAAATCGAAAAGTATGTGCAGATGTAAAGTCACAGGAAATCAAAATTAGGTGAGCTGCCTTCTCACAAGTAAATCTGCAGGGCTGCCTGAAGCTAGGGTGGGCCAAGCACGAGGGGTCAAAGTCAGCCCCCAAGTCAAGGTGACATCATCAAGATGTGCTGCTGTAGTGGAGGAAAAAGGGAGAGCCATCTGGTCCAGGAAGGCCCATATAGGCTCAGACAGTTGCTGGGTGTGCGCATAGTATTGATTTTCTGTTTGTTAATGTGTTGTGTGTCTAGTCCAGGGTCTGGTGTAGTGGCATCAATTATGTTGGAGGAGCAAGAAGGGGAAAATGGGTTAATAAATTGGTCAGTTTGTTGGAGCCTCTGACGTGGCTCTTTGGTTGCCACTTCATAATATCTAGCCAGGTTCTTGTTTGTGGTCTTTGGCTCATCTAGTCTCCAATCTAGTTGTTTGTATGTGGCATTGTTGTTGCCAGTGTCCCATTGAGGTTGTCACTGTCTGCTGAATAGCCAATCGTTTCCTGAATGTGATGTGGTCTTTTGTGGTTCAAACTTCTTTTGGCATGATGTTCCAGATGTTAGCAATTAGATGTAAGAACGCTGTTTGGCCGAATTTCTTTTTTTCATTGTGTTTTGCCTCTATTTCTACGTCGTTGCTCGATCTTAGTTCCCTTAAGAAAACAACACCCAATACTCTGTGTGTCCCTCCTCAAATATCCTTCATCTATGCCCCTCATCATATATATGTAGTTCCTCTCTATGCATACTTGATTCTCTACTGCAATTCAATAGTGTGGGCTTCATGGTTGTGGCAAGCGATACATAATAGCCCAAACTAAAAATCCTTTTTTCATGAAACCTTATAGAGCTCTTCCTCTGTTTTTGAAATATGTTGTTTTCTGCATGACTTGGAGCTATGCAGCTTCAGGCTGGTGGTAGACTTTTTTTTTTACTCTGAAAGTGCATAGTTCATTTCATATAGCTGGACTGAACTATGGCAATTGTGTTGGCGTGTCATTAGTTACATCATTTGCGCCATGTCATCAGCGCAAAAGCTGTTCTTTTCACTGAGTTATATGGTTTCCAGCCGGCTTGGCGCGCTTCCGATGAGACGAGCTCCACGCTGACAGATTTATCTGTGATGTTTTATCTTTCCCAGAGAGTGTGTCTCAGACCTCTGCACTTCAGTAAAGTAATTTTATTTTAGGATTTTGTCACTGATCGTGTCTGACTGCTGAGGTCAATAGACATACCCTTCACCATAATTAAAAGGGTGTACACGAAAAAGGAAACATGTTTCTGGACGTTCTTCGGCTTGACTCCAGCCCTGGTGATTTCTGAGACTTTGCTGGCAGAGGAGAATTCTTCTCCACCCTAAGCTGCCAATTTGCACGTTTTATCTCTGTCTGCAGGCATGCGAGGTACTGCTGTTTCAGTGACATTGAAGCTGAAGTGTGGATTAACTGCAAATTGTACCTTTGTGTATGTGTGACTTGTCCATGTTTGCAGAGAGATTACAGTATGTATGACATGTCCATTTATTTTTTGTGGCACTTTGAATGACACTGACTTGGACTGTAACACCATGATGCTTGTAGCTAAATAATATCATGTTTTCAAATATAGCAAATGCCGGTTTCCTCACACAGGGGCAACGCACTGGTCTTGGAAGCAAGATCAGTCAGAGCAACAGAGGTTCGAATCCCGGATCCATGCTTAGAAACCAAAACTTTTAAGCACTGAAACATTAAAGCAATATGCCCCGAGCGTCGGGGGCATTACTGACACAGGTAATGCCCCGGGTCCATAGTTATAGACGCGCAGGCCTTAATGAAGGTGCATGACCGGGGCACTAAAAGCTTTTTTTTGGTCCCAAAACGCTGCAGCGTTTCAAAAAAAAAAAGTCAAAGAAAATGGCCGCCGGTAAAGGGAAAATGAAGCCCTTTCCATGGTGGCCATCGGGAGCAGACGCGCTGGAAACAGAAGGGTTTCCAGCGTGTCCGCTCCCGAAAAAAAGAAGGTAAGTACGATTGGGAGGGCGGAAGGGAGGGAAATGGGGAAAAAAAGTGAAAAAAAAAGTACCTTGGTCCCCGGCACCTAGTGAGTTCCCCAGCAGCTTTGCTGGATTTCTGGAGTTTATTTTTTTCACTTGGTAAGAGTGTGAGCTTTTCCCCCACACTTACCCATGTTTTGCCATGTGTCGTTTACCTGTTTTTGTGATTGTGGTCTTTGGAGTACACCACTTCCGTAGTCCCCCTCTTTTGTGTGTTACACAGCACCTTCAGTGCAGTGACACAGGGTTGTCTTTTAGACTTCGCACCGACTCCATTTCTGAGGCTGACTACAGTCCCCCAGAAAAGGGTAAAGTTGCCATTAACTTTACTTAGTCATTTAATCACAGATCCAGTACACACCATTTTACATGGAGTACTGGAAAGGGTTACTTGGTATCCCTTTTTATCTGTACCTCCTAGAGCATTGTTTCGCTCTTTTAACATTTGGACTTGGCTGGTGGCAGTGGTATCTACCCTACCTTTTCTACCGGAATTATATTATATAAACGTGGTATTGTTTTAGGCCATTATATTAGCCTCAAACATAAACCCGCTTGACCAAATACTTTTTCTTTTGGTTCCAGTTGGGTTTATTCGCCATTTCTTTTTGTTAAAGTCCTTCTTGTGTTTTATTTTGCACGGCAAACCAGGTTTGCCTCCTTTGTTCACTGTCTTTTGGCGGGCTTCTGCCAAGAACCCCTCCTCCAGGTGCCTGGGTGTCTAGGTGGGCTGAATCTGAGGGAGGGTTGTAGTCACCCCCTGCACAGGGTATCCTAGGAAACCCAAGTCACACTTTGCCATGATTGGCAGAGGTGGTTGTCCGGGCTGAACAACCCCTCTGCTGCGTGATTGACAGCCAGGCTGTGTGAATGGGGGATTTTTGCATAAAAGTCAGGTCTCTTGGGCTAGAAGTCAGAGTCGCCACTGGAACTACAAGGAACCAAAGAGAAGTGGAGAAGAAGACAGCTGTTGCAACTACCCCGTCCCAGTGAAGCCCTGCTGCACTACTGAGCTATATACCCTTTGACGACCAGAGAAGATCCAGTCTGGAGTTTTCTTCTCTTGAGCCTTGTGGGGATAACCAGCTCATCTTCCACAGTCAGAGGATCCTCTTCTTGGTCGAAATCGCTTCACACTGCTGTAGTGGTCCGGATAGCCATCTGAAGAGCCTCTCCTGTTTTTAGGAGCACACCTTTTATTCACTGTCGCTGCTGCCAGCTTCATCCCTGTGTGGTGCAGACCCCTCCAGATGTCCTCCTTCGCACCGAAGCTCCAGGAACCATGGGTCTGCAGGAAACCAACAGGAACAACTGCCGTGGCACCAGCTTCTTCACTGAATAAGGTACTGTGTCCTGCTTGAGGAATTAGGGTGAATCCCTTTTCTTTGCCTCCAAGGATTGTCGTTGTTTTCCCTCCTTCTTATAACTTTTGCTTCTTCTTTTGACAATATCTAAGTACTCCTGGCAATGTTGAATCGTGAACTGTCCGACTGTGTGATTCTCGACAACAGCTTATTGACTCTTGAATTCCGTCAAATAGTGTTCTCTGAATCTGTCTGCCTTGACAAAAGCATTGCCTATGATTTTTGCCCCCAACTCTCTCTGGTTAACTCAGGTGCTAAGTGTGTTTTTGCCCCGGTCACATTTCTTGCCGCGGATACGCATTTCTTTAGTAAGATCGAACTGTCATTACTGTCAAAAAGTGATCGCAAGTGTATTCCAGGTACGTCTTTACTGTTTCACAACAACAGTCTGTTAAAATATAGGGTATTTACCTTGAGTTAGTGTGTACCAAAGTGAATTGGTTAGTTGTAGTATATTTTATGTGTGGTTTTGAATTAATAGAAGTGTTGTGTTTATAACAAATGGTTTAAAAATAAATGTACTTATATTTTTTTACCTGAAACCTTGAGTCAGTGTTTGCTTGAGTCACATTAATTGTGGTCCCTTTGTGTAATCTCTGCTACTGCTCATATACTCTTGAGATAAGCCTGGCAGCTCCGCTGCTGCTACCACTTAGTAGTACAGGCTTGTACCAAAGGTAAAACTTGTATTGACACCTGTAGTCTTAATTGGGTGTAGTGGTCCATAAGGGCACTGCACAGGATTCTGCCTAACAATGACATGTGATAATGTCCCATTTTCAGCATCTTCGGAAGGTACGAATGTGCAACATGAACTCCTGATCTTTTTACAAACACCAGCTTCCATTGATGTGTGCATACCCAGTACATACCAGTTCTGCATTGTCATCAGCCTGAGGGCATGCAGCTACACTCTTATGACATTGAACCCTTGCTCGGTATTGTTGGCCAATTGGATCAGCTCCCATCTAACAATCTGCTTGTGTCTGTATACTCGGCATTAGGCATGCAAAAAATGTCTCTGCCGATGTGTAGAGCTTGTACTCAACAGGTATTTGTGCGAGCAGTTCGGACGAGTCTGTTGATATGTAATTTGATGCTCTTTTTCTTCTTCGCAGTTGATCATGCGGTTCTTTCTCAGGAAGGATACAAAAGTCTGGTGGTGGCAATGTGTGCTGTGCTTCAAATGTTGGGGGCAATGTGGGTGCTTCATCATGCAGTGACCGCCCCTTTCAGGTGTTCTTCTGCGACTACTAACAGGGCTGAGTGCAGCGTAGCTCGCGAACATTAGGCTGTCCAGGAGGGTGGGAGGTGCAAGTACACTTGTTGGCCACACACCCATTTGTAGTCCATCAGTGCTGCGGTTCCCTTCTTGAGGTCTGGAATCTGCACAGTCCTGTTACACCATTCGTTTGAGCCAACAGAAATAGTTCCTTCACTGTAAAAACACAGTTCATAAGTATTTTCTTGTTGCACTTTCACCGGCTTTTCTATGGCTGCAATCCATGTCAATTTTGTGACATGCTCTGTCCATGATTATGTACAAGTCTGTTCCATGAGTGCCACAGTCTTTTCTGGAATCCCTAAAAGTCCTTCAGCTTTACATGTGAGGATTGTTTCTTTCCACTTGTTGTTAATGTATTTTGCGCCTTCAATCACTAGGTAGGGTTGTTTCAGAGAGTTGGTGTTGGTCGAACTCATTTTGCATTTCTGAGAATATGGACCAATACGTTCTAAGTAGACGTTGCATGCCTGGAAAGTGCCTCTGATCCGACATAGCACAAGATTAATTTTGCCTTGTGCCTATATAATTGGTACTTCCTGCGGTACTAAAACCTTGGGGGCCCCAGATGTGTGCAGTATTAAGGAGCACACATAGCAGCTACCATTGGTTGTTCGCCTTCCTACTGCATTCATATCAGAATACCAACTATTGGAGTACTCGGGATAACAGATATCTTCAAGTGCATCTAGGCCTAAGTCATGGTATCCATCATATTTGGGTGTACATGCTTGTCTTTGTGCCAGATAAAAGGTTCTTAACAATTGGAAGTACTACTTCAAACATTTTAATGGTGCACACAGTCATGCTTGTATTACTGTCACTTGTAGGGGTTATGTTGTTCATATATATAGTTACATTTGCTTGGTCAGTCAAACTAAAGGGTGTTCTTTCATTCAGACTTTAATTCATTGTTAGGCTTGGGGTCATTTCAGTTAAATTAGAGGGTATATTCTCCTTCCAGTTCCCTGGGGTTCCCCCCTTCTTTTAGATGGTAAGCCCTGATAAAAAGATATCCCCCATATATCCCTGATAAAAACATTAAAAATGGGCGTGAAATGTAGGCCACAATTATATGAATACATTCTTGTGATACTCACAATATGTCTATCACTAGACAAAGAACACCTGGACGTTGAAGTCTTCATCGATGTGGTGCCTGTAGTAGGGAGAAATGGGTCAGATAAAGGTAAGGGAGGGAATTGGAAGTTAGGGTAAGCATGGATGGGGGTAAGAAGGAAAGAAAAGATAGAGAGAGAAAGAGAGATGGAGAGAGAGAGAGAGAGAGAGAGATAGAGAGAGAGAGAGAGAGAGAGAGAGAGAGAGAGTTTTAATTCTTCGGTAGCTGATGCTTTTTAGCAGCAATGAATGTTTGCTTATCTCTTGCACTTCTATAGTCAGCATTGAGCTATGGAAACTGAGGTAGACTGGTTGCATTACTCTTGTGTTGTTCGTGCAGAATTGGGTGGGGCCCTGCCATCATCTGAAAGGTGACCCTCTCCCAGAACTGCTGCTGCCCTATGGGCATCTGATGCTCTCCTCACAGATGAGATGGGCGTTTACACAATTGAACTGATTGAGGCTCTCACACTCCACAGAGGCAACACCACCTAATAGATCTTGAATCTTTATGAACGGTGCCCCATTGCTCCCAGGTTTCACAACAATTACATTTTATTAGTAGATACTGAAAAATTACTTTTGCCTCTGGATAGGCTTTAATGTATAGTGGTGAAAGTATTCGGTTCAGTCGATACTCTAAATAGACAGCACTATATTTGAGAGTCGCCAATTTTACTATGTTTGCTTCATGGCTACTTTCCTTAGTCTTCTTTTTTGACCATGTTTTAAAACTTTCTAAAGCACACCGTGAGTTAGTATTGACAAATTTGTCTCTCCATATTTTGTAGGAGCCCATCATCTTGCCCAAACATCCTACATTCAGGCGATTATCAACACCCTTAAATACAGCTAGGAAAGGAATTACAATAGTGTTATTGTCCAATAATGACATTTTTGAATAGCTCATAGGTATTCTGTTATTAACATCAGCAGTGATACTTTTTAAATCAAATTCAAGAAGAGTATATTTTATCGACACTTGCTGTGGGAGACGCAACAATTTCCGCAATATTATGGATTCAAGTCTTTGCAATTGGGGAAGATATTTGTATACCCAAATTTCCACACCACAGAGTATTATGGATTTAACCCTGGCATTGTATAGAAGTAATACTGTTTCAAAAGAGATCCCCATGGTCTTACCAATAAAGCTGCTAATGGATCTAGTCACCTTTAAACATTTGCATTTTAGTTCAATCCAGTGTCATTTCCAGTTTAATTGAGCATTCACAAACAGTCCCAAATATTTGTAGATCTCTACTTGTTCTAAGTCTTACCATCAAGTGTCCAGACAAATGTTTTTATTTTTCTTGAGCGATTGTTAGCAAATACCATGATTTTGCTTTTATCATTTTTTGCCTTTAAGTTGTTATTTTTAGCGATTTTGCCGAAGGCATATAACAGTATCTGCAGACCATAAGGTGTGTGGCCAGTAAAAGCAAATCACCCACGTAGGCCAACCAGTTACAGGTGAATGCTCCTACTTTTG
This sequence comes from Ambystoma mexicanum, assembly GCF_040938575.1. Taxonomy (NCBI): domain Eukaryota; kingdom Metazoa; phylum Chordata; class Amphibia; order Caudata; family Ambystomatidae; genus Ambystoma; species Ambystoma mexicanum. The sequence goes on from NC_090941.1 coordinate 768,349,979, forward strand.
CCGGGCAACTCATAGGACTTATCATCTAGTCTGGGAGATCTGCAAGATAAAGATTGAATAGCATAGCAACAACTATACAGCCCCTTTTGACACCGAGATGTGTGGAAAATTTTTTTTAAAGTGTTCCTAAAACATCCAAATGAATTTGCACAGTGGTCTCTGAGTATAATAACTTCAACATTTTTAGCAGGCCAAGGGGTTTGTACCATTTACTAAGTTTGATCCAAAGTGTATTTCAATCAACCGAGTCAAAAGCTGTGCTAAAGTCTATGTAAGCACAATACAAGTTAGACTTGCAGCGTGTCCAAGAGTATTCTACTGTGGTGGTTAGAATCATGATGTTATGAGAGGTATTACATTTTTGCATGAAGCCTGTCTGTTTTGGCACGAGAATTTTATTAATCCGAATCCAATTATTTAGTTCAACTAAGAGGGCACGTGCAAACATTTTAGCTGGTATATATAGCATCACTAAAAGGCGATAGTTTGCTGGATTGTTCCATGCCCCCTTTTTGTAGACAGGTAATATGGTACTTTTTTTCCAAGTATCAGGAAGAATACCTCGATGACCAATTTCATTGAAGAGAATAATCAAGGCAGACGCCCAGCTCCACGGTCACGCTTTTATCAGGTTATTGCATACCCCATCTGGGCCATCTGCTCGAGAAATGTTTAGACCAACAATGATTTCATAGATGTCATTTAGTGTTGCAAGACATACCTAAGGATTCTCAGGTAGAACTACCCTTTCTTCAGCCAAAGTTAAGGTTCCCAAAGGGGACTGGATATACTTTTCCCAGTCAAGTTTGGACACCCAATTAATTAGAATATCCCTAACTTTAGAGCATCTTATGACCTGCCAAATTCCTGTGGAATTTTAGCGCTATTTTCTGCCAGAGTTCAAGTTTGCGCTTGCTCTTATAGGCAGTCAGCCACCGACGGTAATTATGCTTAGTTGATTTTAATTGTTGATTAGTGTCATTGCTAACAGCTAAACCTAGCACAGGGTATAATAGCATCGTTATGTCCCGCCGTATTTATTTTTTGCAATGGCAACGTTTTTATCATGATAAGCATTTTTAGTCATTTCTCGATTTGAACATTCCACTGGTGTTTTATACTTACGTTTAGATTGACAGGTCTCAACTAGTTCAGCCACCATGCAAGAGAAAGCTCTTACAGTCTCACCCTGAGCCTCGGAATTAGAATCATGAAACTGTGTAATGTAGGCTGATAGCAATGTTTGGGCAATGAGCTAGCCCTTTTCTACATTATTACTATTCCGCACAAGTCGATTCTGTGCTGTATTGAGGGTAATACTGCCATTCTTATCATCATTGAATGGTTAGGTCACAGGGCACAACGGTATGGTGAGAACACACAGGGGATAATAGTCACTCTCTTCCCGAGAGACGATTCCCATGTCCATAATCAACGAAAGACCAGATGGATTAGCAATGAAATAGTCAATTTCCTGCTGTGCACGTGTAACGCATTTTGGCGTCTCCCGGACAGAAACCATTTAACATGGTACATTTAAACTCCTCCTGGAGATTGCTCCAGAGATTACTCTGTCGATTAGTCAACAGTTTGGTCACTGAGGCCAACTCAGAATTGACATCAGAACAAAACTGAATAATTTTTATTCTGGCATTAATACGCCCATGAGCCATCTGGGGTCAGTATGTGAATAGCTCTTAACTAATTGCTTTAACAACTTAATATTTGTTTTGGTAACCAAGCCATTTTGGAGCATCATATATATTAATCACAAGGAGCTCCCACTTATCTTGTATTAAGAGAGCTCTTTGTATGTTTGATGTGCTCTCTTCATGGACTACTCATTTCTTTGGATGCTTCACGGGAAGAATTAAACCTCCCTTCAGACGACCACGCAATCCCTTGGTAGCTACCTGCTGTAAAGGCACACGTCCATCAAATTCAATTGCATTCATTAGCCAAGCCTCTTATAGGGCTACCAACATATTACAATCCATGTTTGCTGCCAGCCCATCTTCCACAAATATGTGGGAGAACCCTCTCGAGTTCCAGGATAGCATAAAATTCTCAACATCATCGCTGTGATGAAAAATGAGCTTTAAAGGTAGCTGTAAGCCATTGCCAGTATCTGTGTGATGTTGTATTGTTTACTCCACATATTGCTGACATGTGGGTATCATCTTTACTCAAACCAACGTTCCTATTATTTCCTCCATTGTGATTACTAATAGCGCTTGGAGGTACTGTAGGCTTAGGGCCTTGACTCGTCAGAATGTTGGATATATTTTCAACAGAAGGAACACTCTGTACTTACATAATACTAGTTGCATTAACGTTCACCCTTAAATTTGGATCGACAAGATGAGTCTTCACTTGAGGCAAAATAACCAAGGTGGATAGATAACCTAACATAAAGAGGTTATCTTCAAATCTCAAGACGTAATCTAAACTAGAAGGTGTATACACCGGATATTAGATATATTTCCAGGCGTATGCTCCATTTGATCTACATCCATATGTCATCCGTACTTATTCCTCTTAATGGGACGATTAACTTAAATATCCGCAATACAACGGCACGATTCATTGGAGTAGGCTCTGATTTACTGGAGACTGATTTCAACTGTAAAGCTTTATACATATTAGTAGAATGCTCAATTTCTTCTCCTAAATTCAAAACAGCTTTAGCAGAATTAGCTTTGTTAAGAGTCCACACATAAGTGAGGTTATTCTGTTTGTTAGCACCAAGTTGGGATAGATTTTGCGTTCCCACTAATGGAGTAGTTACCTGTGTTAGTACTAATCGGTGTGCTTACTACCCCCACTACATTAGGTTTACCATTGGTCATGGACTCTTGACAAGATTGTACACCAATGCCGCCACTTGAAGACTGTCAGTCAAAGCCAAACAAGCGCCAGTTATAATGTTCTCATCAACACTAGATATATGTGCGGATGATTTATTAAGGCCCAATGAGCACAAGGGCAAGTCTGCAGTGTCTTTTTCAATGTGTGGTGCTATTTTCATCACTTCAGTTTAACCTTACCATTCAGTATTTTGCACGCAGGCAATTTCTTTGCATATATGAAAGCCTGCAACATTACTTAAGTTTTCGTCTTTTTTCCATTAATGCGTGAGATCTTCAGTAATTTAGAATTCTTCGAAGCATAAGACATTTTTGCATTCTTATAATCAGTAACAACATCAGAAACACTAGACATTGCTGCATTTTCATCACATAATTCAGTTTCAGTACTAACATCCTTAAATGTTTTATGAGTATGATTAATATTTTTCATCAAAAGTACTGACTGGACATCAATGTTCTTTTCAAGGCTTTCACATTTTCCTACCAACATAGTTAACAGATTGTCCAAGGTCCAAAACATATCATTAGATGTCATGCTACTCAGACTCGTCTCAGACACATTATCAGCTGGTTTACTGAATATTAATTACATCATTAACATTGGGAACATTCAGTGACTTTATATCATTACAACTTGAAATGTCAAGAGGATTGTGTTCTGAGGTATGAGGGCAGGATAATGCTAAATGTTTACTTTCGGCAAAAAATACCTCAGGTTTAATGTTCATAACTCCTGGCATCAAAGTATGTCATTGCTCATCGGCAGTATATTCTACATCTGATACCTCAATTTCTAGATCAAGATTCTATCAAGTCCAACAACTGTTGGTGGTATGGACTAACACAGAGGTATGAGAAGATTAACCTTCATAATTTGTTTCAAGTTTCTCATGATTACAGATGGATCGTTGGGGAACTACTCATAAGGCTTCAGTAGAATATTCTGTTATTTCATCCTTGAAATCCGTCAGTTTAGATGAGGCTAGATTTCTCTTCATTCCCTCTTTACCCAATAGCAGGGGTTGAGATATCACTCTATCAGGTAGCTTAGTACCCAAACAACTCAAAGACTCACTTAGTTCTGAAACTATTTCTCTGGTAGCTATTTCCTCACCAGCTGTCTCAGGTTTAGAGGTCTTAGGGAAGAGAGACGTTCATTTCTTAGATTTAAGCAAAGTATGAGTTTTTTGATGATCTTCGGGGTGCACATTTGGCAGCAACGCCACATTGCCAATGGAACATTCAACTGTTCAGCCTCCACATTTGGGAAATTACTCATAACTTGAAATCTAACAATTATCACAAGATACACAATGGAGATGTTAAGGGAATCAAGCTGAAAACTTTGATCTAAGCTTAATTTATATGAACTACTGTGGTTACTATTAGACCCGCTTGGGGATGAATTCACAGGTTCTGCTGTCTTTTTAAAGCAAAAGAAGGGAAACTTTAAATTATTCCCTATACTATCCCTAGCACCTGTTTCAAGGACTCAACAGCGAAGGGGTAAACCTAAACGCTGCCTCACACCATGTGTGAAGGTGCCGGCCCACGAGCGGCACCCGCAGGCGGTGTCCACCCTGACTTCACAGCACAGCCCACCGTCCACCAGAGAGCTCTCCCGGGGGGTCAATGACTTTCAATCACCTGATCAATGCTCCGCAGCAAACAACTTGAGCGTGCCACACCGAGGGAACAGACGACACGCGCGAAAACCACCCACTAACAAACACTGCCACACACACCTTCACAGCTACTTCAACAATAACAAAACAAAATAAAAAGGGTGTTACACAAAGGGACAGGATAGTAATGGATAGCGCAGGGCAGCTAATTTCTATAGCAAAGTGGGCGTTTACCTGGGCAGAAGTTCAGTTTGGAATGTGAGATGTTACACATAATCCAAAAACGATATTTCCTATGGCTGCAGCCGCGCGCAAAGCAGCAAACTGCAAACTGCACAGACCTTTGTACAGAACTTTGCTCAGAGTTTCGCAAAATCACACGCCCACCAGTGTTAGAGGGCTGCTGGGAAAAAGGGGCGTGCCACTCCCTAGAAAGAGAAATTAAAGGTTAAAGTGGCTTTCTAAAGATTATATATGTATATACATATCATACAGTCCATAAGAAAAGGTAGGAAGTCCATGTACATTGTAGAACAGTCCTACCAAATGCATTTTCAGGGATAAGGCACTTCCTCCAGAGGGGGCTCCACTGCAAACTACACAAATATAAAGTTACAAATAAATATAAATACACAAATAAATATTGTATATCTTATGTGATATTGTTTTGTGTAATTGCATCTTGCATTGTCCTATATGTCCCAACACCACACATCTCAAGAAGCCTGGGGCAATACTACAGTTTTTCCCAAAAATATTGTATCTGATCCCACAATGGCTGCTCCACTGTGGCGTTCATCCAAATGAAATAGAAAGTTGAACCAATGATTTCTTGGGAAATGTACACGAAAATATATACCACACTTGCAGTCAACATTTTACCACAGAGATGTATGAGTCAGCAGAATGTACAAAGAAAGGCTTCCCCAGATTGACTCAGAGGTTAGTTACAGCAACTGTACCTATGATCTTGGCACGTGACCAAGGCAATTGAGAACACTTCTTACTTCCCATTTCTGAGAGGGCATTTCACAAATATTGTGCTGCGTAGTTTCCAATCCCAATTCAAAGTATTGCCCAATCAATTTTGCACGTGTCATAACTGTGTGCTTTTCTCGTGCCGCTTAACCCTTTTCTTAAATTTGTAATCCTGCCATGACATTCCAGAAGTGGAAAGACCATGTGCACATCAGGCTTGGTTTCTCCTCAGAGTGGAAAGTACATCCCCTACTGTTAGGTCACATCCCTTCTTCGCAAGAAGAGACTGTAAGCAACCCCAGACATGTTTTCAGCTCAATGGCCTTCATCAGTGAGATGTAGCTTGGGTCTCTAGGTATGAAAAGCTTGGGACACACATCTGGCCATCCCCGTCCCATTCAAATTTACTATATAGCATCTTTTGAATCTAATAAATCAGTATGAGTGTTTTAGTATTTATTCAGAATCCTCCAGTCACCACTCTCCTGTGATGCAAATGCAGTCAATAATGCCATCATGCCACTGTAAAACAATTTTTTGTTTGTGTGCTTCCCCTTCCAACCGAACACAACCCATGCAAGTGCTGCACACATACGCACACTCACTCACTCTCACATTCACACACAAATGCATGCTCACTAACTCTGCACATGCACACAGACACCCATATTACATGACTGTCTGCATTCACAACACGCACGCACTCTTCCTCCTGCATCAGCTATCAGATGGCACCATCATTTTCTCTTTGGCTACTGCCTTCACACAGCACCGGAGCTGTGGCCTGCTCCTAGATACCAAGCTGAGGCCATCATGCGGACTCCTGCAACATCCTAGGCCTCGTGTCAGTGGAACCTGTGGAGGGAAAGCACTGCTTCGGCCTTCACTCTAATGGAAAGTAAATATGCTTTCCTACACTTACCTGAAAGCCAAGAGAGGCAGGCATGAGAGGGACATTGACTGTGTCTTGCCTATTGTGGAGATCCGCCCTCCCTGATGGCCCTACTTCCTCCACTTTTAAAGCCCTTGCTGGTGTAGATAACCTTCATGTAGCCTTATCTTACATAAGAGCTTCTCAAACCAAGGGAAATGTGGTGATGTGCCCGCTGTAAAGTGGTCCCTGATAAGTGAGTCAATATTTACAGAACCTCAGAACGATTTCAGCCATCACTGTGTTGACTCTGTATTCCCACTAATGTATAGAATCAGGCACATTTCACCTGTTGTTCATGAGATGATTTACTGAAACTGTTAACGAAACAGGCGATACAGGTATTCCATTCCAATTTTCTTCATTCACTGGTACCAGACCCGGCACATTGAAAACACAATCTGAAACCCTGCATAGGGTAAATGCTACAAAGTAACGCTATACAGTGTCAGCATATCCATCCAACTCATTATTCCAAGGGGTATGTGGTGCACTATCAATATGTGTTTTGATATTATTCTGACATGGCCACACACTCATTGCAATACAAGCTACAGCAAACCTAACACAATGCCTTTGTTTCTGTGTCATTAAGCAAGGGGACACATGCGTCAGCTATCTTCTTCTGCTCTCTAGAGATGTGACACAACAAGACCAGTATCCTATTTTACAAATAAATCATCCAAATTAACAGTTTTGAATTGCTTTATGACGTGTGATCCTCCAACACCATATCAGCTCTCTCATTAGGCATACATTACCACCATTTGAGGCAATCATTTCTCAGTGTATGTGGCATTTTCAATTTGTTTTCTATTCAACTAGTGTTGGTGCCAGAGAAAAATATTGGTTTAGCATATGACTTTCTTATTCTAGGACTAATTCAACTCTAATGTAGGGGACACTATCCCTGGCCCACTATTGGTTTATGGAATGAACTTAAAAACAAGAATATTTTGGGGGATTGACTTATGTATTATTTAGTATGTTCAGACCTAGGGGGCAGTAATGCCTAATTCTTCCACTATTACTTAGAAATAGGTGCGACCTTCCAAAACCTCAGTTAAATATGCTCAATTAGGAACGCATCTCAATGAATGCATTGACTAGGACAGACACCAATCACACAGGCTTGCCATTATACATGTCAATCTGGATTAACTAAGTATAATAGGATCCCAAATTGCTGAAGAAAAGTCTTATAAAATGAATCCACTAAGGGCTTTCATTTTAATTTTTTTTATCAATCACAAAGCACATACACTTTGTAGTACTTTCCATCTTTGAGTGACATACTTATAAATAGGGTTCCTCCAAAATACTTTTAATTACTACCTGGGATTTAAATAGTTTTGGGACATTTGTTTGACTGCTCAGGGATTATTAGCCTCTATTCTTATTTGCCTTTCCAAGGCCCAAGATGGATAAAGACATCAACAAGCTCTAAGCAATCCACCAGGGGCCCGATTCTCATCTTGGCGCAGTGAGCGTGCTAAATAGCACGACTCACTGCGCCATTTCTTGACGCCCAGGCACCACTGCTATTCTCATATGGGCCTGGGCGTCTTCGCAAAGCGCGACAGTGCTTTCGCTGTAGTCCGCCTGTTTCTAATGGAAACAGGTGGATTGCAGAATCTCGGCAGCATTTTCGTTAAATAACGAGGGGATCGTTATTTAACGAAATTGCTGCCGAGAACACAGATCCTATACACCAAAGTAAGCAGCTTCAACATAGCTGGATGTTGAAGCTGCTTATTGTGGTGTATAGGAAAGTGTTCATATACACTTGTGCATTGTGTATGAACACTTTCATTTACACCAAAGCAAGCAGCTTCAACGTTGCAGCAACATTGAAGCTGCTTGCTTTGGTGTACATGCAAGTGTCCATTTACAACACAGGTGTATGGACACTTCCATTTACACCAAACAAGGCTTCTTCTGGCACTCCTCCAGTTTAATGGCACCAAAAGGGTACTGTAAAAGTGCGCTAGTTTAGCGCACATATTAAACTGGAGGAGTGCCACAAGAATAGGCTTCTAAAAAGCCAGTTTACGAATGTGGCGGTTGCTAGGTTTGTTTCCAACCCATCCTTGCAACCGCCACATGTATTCCAAAAGTGGTGCATTCCTTCCGACTTCGGAAGAATGCGCCATCTTCAGAATAGGTCTTAAGTACTGAAAAGGTCGTTAAGCCTTTTAATGTCCTTTTCGGTACTTATCACCTACATGAGAATCGGGCCCCAGGTATGCTATTCCTTTCAGTCTGACCACCAGCTCCCAAAATCCCTCTCAGGAAAACCAGTTCTGTTTTGAAAAGGCCATTGCATGTGTTTCCTTCTGAAAGAGCATTCTTAAAAAGAATTTCCATCAGCTGCTTCCAATTGGAACTCTAATCTGCTTTTTGCCTGTTGGGCAGCGTCTCTTCCTTTGCTGCTTTCTCAAGAACCCCACTCTTTTGCTATGTGTTTGACTTTAAATACCCAGGAATTTCCACCCATGCAGGATTTTTTGACATGGCAATATTGGCTTGCTCGGAAACTGTGATAGGTTCCCTTCACCTACTCAGGAACCCTCCTTTGCTTAGATTGGCCCATTTAAATCATAATGGGATGTGCTAGCTTGTTAGGCAGCCATCTCCTTAGAAATGCAAAATTTAAACTGGACTGAAATAATTATTTCCCTTATAATTCACTGTAGGGACATGAATACGAATAACCTATTCCAATTTACAAGAACATTCTGAATTCAGAGACATCCTTTCTATTTTTTGACTGCATACGTATACTAGAGTTATTAAAAAATTTGCATTTGTAAGTCATTAATGCATTTTAAAAAATCATTGTATGGGGATGTTGCTCTCCTCGCTGCCCCAAATTCAGATCTATTTTTATTTTACAAATTGGAAAAAGGGTTAAAAACTAGAGACAAAAATGTATTTCCCATTTCTGCAACGCAAATGTATTTCTCTGGTGTATATTTCACTGTACAATCTGTCTATCTTGAAGAGTGTGTGTGTGTGTGTGTGTGTGTGTGTATATATATATATATATATATATATATATATATATATATATATATATATATATATATATATATTATATATATATAATCCCACCTTTATCAGCTGTATCCATCTGCTGAGGCAGAGATATTCTGTCAAACAAAGGAACAAATGTACTAGGCTGCTTTAATGGAGCTGGTCCTGGGTTGGAGTGCATGACCTGCTCAAAGCCCCTGCTATTAAAAAGGCACTTTAGTGATCCATCAGACACTGAACGCTTTGAAATTCAAATCAGTTTAGAAAAATAGGACCATGAACAATGAAAATCTTCATGTGTTTGGCATGCAATATGACTAACATTGTGTGCATTTTGAACGCAGGCATTTGTCTTGGCCAAAAACCTGTTTGCCATGTGGGTCACACAGATGGATAATGAGGTCTGCACATGCCTTGTCTCAGTTTAGGTGAAATAAATTTCACAGTTGAAGGTTCACAGTACATAACAGCTACATGAGATATGTTTTGTCCGGTGTAACTTTTTCTGAATTCATAATAACTCTTGAACACTAAGGGCCTCATTACGAGAATCCCGCTAAAAACGGGTCCATTACCGGCATGGAGGAAGTAGCGGGGCCATGCTCGTTTGACGCCACTGATAGCAGCTAATTACGAGTGTGCAAGCACGCGCAATCCCCCATGCCGGTAATGGCCATACCGCCATGCCGCTAAAGGCCCTCCAACCCCCCAAAAGCGGCATCACGGGACCCGCCGATACCACCTCTGCCTAGGAGGCACCCCTTAATACCGACCCGGTAATAACATCATGCTAATACTGGGCTCGTAATACCGGACCCGGAAGTAACATCATTGTGTCGGAACGGGAAATGCGCCGGCGGCCATCTTTAAAAACACAATCCATTGCAATCCTCCCAAACCACCAGTGTTGCACAGGAGAGACCAGGGCCATTGAAAAGAACATGTCTAAGGCAACCCAAAAATCCAACCCCCGCCTGCGCAAGAAGCGTTTCTCTGATGAGGAACTAAACTTGCTGCCCATGCTGACGAGATCCACACCCACAACCTCAAAAGGGCGGTGCAGCAGAGGAAGAAGGAGATATGGGAGGAGGTAGCCCGCAAGGTGTCTGCAGTCGCACCACCCCACGCACAGTCAAAGACTGCAACAAAAGGTGGGATGACCTCTGCCTCAGGGTACGCAACATCCTGGCCAGCAATCGAAGGGAGGCCATGGCCACAGGCAGGGGTGCCCACTCCCCTGTCAAACTAATGCACTGGGAGCAGACATGCAGTGCTACCATCCGGATGAAGTCTATTGAGGGCTTCTGGGAGATGGAGACGGGTGCTGCAACATCTGGAGATGGAGGTGAGTGACCCTGCAGACCCCAGTAGGGCAAACCATGACGTAGCACAAGTGATGTGGAAGTGAGCCTAGGCAAGGCAATGCAAAGCCCATCACACACACATTACCATATCCATGACCAGATGGAGACCCAAACCCTGCCACACTGAAATGCATGCCAGTGCCAATCACATTACCAACATGCAGCCAACACACAGGGACCATTACCATGTCAAACATCACACAAACCCCAATACAACGTCATACCACCTGGCATACATCATTGCCAAGGCCATCCACGTCCCGGGCCAAACCACCTGGCACTGGCAACACCACCTCTGGGGCAGCATCGCGGCCCACAGTACAAGCCAGGCCGAGTGCACAGGCCATGCCGGCACATGAGGGTCCCACAGCTGTGGATCAGACTGCAAGCACAGAGTTGCCAACTGCAGTGGAAGGGGAGGCCAGTGGCACCCATTCTGCTGCAACTAGTTCAGTGGGTGAGGCAGCAGCCACAGCCCCACTGAGTGACGTTGACATTGGAGCGGAGGAGTACGTGGACCAGGAAGGTGCAATCCATGTGGCATGTCCACACACCCCAAGCCCCCATCCACCCCCCAAGGCGCCACTCAAGCCTCACTCACTAGCCCCATGCTTGAATCTGCAGTACTGCTGCACAGCCCCGAACTTAGTACCACCCCAGAAGCCAGCCCTGCGATGGCACGCCCTGCCGCAGCACCGTCAACCTCTGCTGCTCCCACTGACTTTGAGGCACGGCTGTCGAGGATGGAGGCGAGGCAGGACACCATGATCAACATTGTGCGCCAATATGTGTCACTGAAGGAGAGGAGACAAGGCGGGAGATCCGTCAGTCCATTGCAGGGAACACTGCCGCAATCAATGCCTGTGCTGCGAAGATAAGTGACAGCTTGGGGGCGGTCACACAGGTACTGACCGGCATATTGCAACACATCCTGCAACACCAACCTGCGCCAGCCGTGCCAATCCCTACGGCATCCACCCCCTCCTCAACACCCGCATCCTCCGCACCCTCCAGCCCTGTGCGACTGACAAGGCGGAGTGCAAGGCAGACTGAAATGCTGCCCCCGAACATCAAGAAAACACCCAAATAGTGTGGGATAACAATGGGAGTGGGGGAAGTAGTGTTGGTGGTGTATAGGGGATTAAGGGGGAGTTCATTGGGGGTATGGGGAGTTCATTGGCGGGTATGGGGAGTTCGGGTGTGTTGGGAGGTAGGTGGAGGGAGGAGGGGGGAGGGCATGTGAGTGGTGGAGGGGTGAGGCGCTTTTCTGTAGTTTGCATTAATACACCCGTTGTGTAGAAAATCATTTCATGCCTGGTCATTGTTCATTTCATGTGTATTCATTTTATTCATGACAGTGCACAGTGCCCAACTCCCCACATACCCTGTGTGCATGTCTACATGGACCCAGTGCTCAGTGTAGCACTGACATATATCCATCAACGTCCCTGTGGTTCAGAAGTATTCGGCAGTCAGTGATTGGCGCACAGCATGGCCATCTTGTGCATCACGTACTGGCAGGGGTGCTGCTTCTCCCCCATCTTCATCCTCATCATCCTCACCCGGTGCATGCATGTCAATGTCAGGTGGCAGTGGTACATTTCTCCGGATGCACATGTTGTGTAGCATGACACAGACCATGGTGATCTTTGCCACCTTCTCAGGCCTATAAAGGGGTGCTCCACCGGACCTTCTTAGGCAGCAGAACCGCGCCTTCAACGGGCCAAAGGTCTGCTCAATCACAACACGGGTACAGGTATGAACCCGATTGTACTCCTATTCATGCCTGTTACACATGTTCCGCACAGGGGTAAGTAGCCACGGCTTCAGGGGATATCCTCCATCACCTGCATGGGAGTACAAAGAGGTCTGTGTGAGTCATTCTGAGCTGCCACCTTCAGGATTCACAGCCATGGCAGCAGCTATTTGCTGTTGACATGCACATGTCCCTGTACGTATGCACAAAGATTATTTTATGCATTGTGTACTGCAATATGGTCTGCTAGTCTGCACGGTGTTGTTCAGATGATGCAGGTTGTTGACTTGCATGCTGATGCGGATGTACTGTGGATGCGGAATGATGTCTTGCCTCCCATTATTGCAGTGTATGCTACTCTGTGCCTAATCACACTAGCAACATTGGCACAGTTGTAATCATGTTTAGTCATGCATCGCTTGACATACCGATAGTGGCCTGGTTGTGCATCTTACATGTTGTCATTGATGTATGGCATTGTTCTAATGTGTGGCAGTGATGTGTCATGTTCGGGTTGGGAGGTTCAGGTCAGAAGTGTTTGGCTCTGAGTGCATTGTCCACTCACCACCCATTCCCACCTAGGTGGAGTATGCATCCCCCCCTTCCCACCCAGGTGGAGTATGCATCCCCCCCTTCCCACCCAGGTGGAGTATGCATCTCCCCACATCACAGCCCTGATGCACTGCCATGGGCCAGTCAGGCAACTCCCCAAGCAGCCTGGCACGTCGTCCAGCATGTCGCTCCATGTGACGGGGTAGCATGGAGTTACGCAGCACCATGGCATCCTGTGTCGATCCGGGATATCGGGCACAACAATGTGTGATGATCTTGCTGGAGTCACATACCATCTGCACATTGATGGAGTGGTATTGCTTGCGATTGCGGTACACCACCTCCATGGCATGAGGGACTACCAATTCGACATGGGTGCAGTCGAGGTCACCGACACAATTGGGCATGCCTGCCAGTGCATGGAAGCCTACATTGGTGTCGGCAATCTCCTGGGCAGTTCATGGTAGGGATATATGGGTGCTAGCGTGCTTCACGAGGACATCCAGCACTTGGGTCAGCATGCGTGAAAAGAGTGGTTGTGATATACCATGCAGCTGGCCCACTGTGTGCTGGTAGGTGCCTGTGGCCAGGAAGTGCAGCACAAATAACACCTTTAGTAGTGGGCGGATGGCAGTGCGTATTTCAATGAGGCTGACGATGTCATGCATCATGTCCACAATGGTGGTGATGGTGTCCCGGTCCAGGCGGTCCAGGGTGTGGATCTGCTCAGGGGTTAGATTGAATGGACTGGGTCTGATGTGAGGGATTGGTGGCTGTCTACGAAGTACTACTGGCTGCACTGGTGGTAATTGCTGTGCCTGTCTCTCCCTCCTTCTCCTTCTGCGTCTCCTCTGTGCTGCCTGTTGTTGTGGCTGTAGTTGTTGTTGTAGTTGCTGTTGTTGCTATAGTTGTAGCAGTACAAGCATGTCCTCCAGCCCCATGATTGCAACAGCTAGTGGTATCATTTTGGTCTGGGAAGGGGTGTGGTGTGTGGGTGTGCTCCTTTTATACTGGGACAGGGTCCATTGACTCCATTGATTGTGTGCACCTGTGGCAGTTGCCTTCACTGCAGGTTGCTATTTACGGGTGGTCCGCGATGCCTGTATGGCCGCTGTCGTGCAGGCCCTATTTACTGCCTTCGGGATGCCGGTAAGTGCATGCCCGTGTAACTTGTGATGCCTTCCTATTACCGGCATTCCGGTATTTCCTCCGGGAAGGGGCGCGTGTAGGCGCGCATGCCGGTATGAAGAGGCACGGTACGACGGTGGCGGTATTGTCAGGTTGTCGTGTCGTAATGGCCCGGACCCGTTACCGATGCCGGTAATACCATTCCGCCTTCCTATTTTCATTACCTCCATTCTCGTAATGAGGCCCTAAATGTCTCTCTTTGTGAATATACTAAACCTCCAATATGATTTATGTGTTGTTAGAATTTTCTTGCAGAATACTAAAATACAAGTGCACAGCATACTATATTCTTCATGTAACATGGCAGCAGCAATAGCGGAGCTCCTTTACAATATCTAATTTGATTTATTCGAATACAACATTTGGGTTTGGATTGTTAAACATTAACTGCATGGTATTTCATTGTAAATCTATTGTGCATCCACATTGTTTAATGGAAAGTATTACATACAATTAGATATGTTCTTACATGTTCCTCCCCATGTCTATGTTTCTGGAGGGGAAAAAAGTTAGGGATATGGGATTTGAGTTTTGTTAAATGACCCATTTGAAAAAGGGATAAATACTGTTTTTAATGTTATTTATTCTTTTATCTGAATCGTTTCTTTCTGAAATTAAGGATAACATAGTTCTCTGTTCAGGGGTTCTTCATTTGAGGTCCTGTTTGTATCTTCCTTTTGTCTTTAACCTCCTTACTTCACCTTTTAATGTAGATTCCTTTTTTATTCAGAGGCCAACTGAACTATAGGTTGAGATGATTATTTTTTTTATATTTTAATTAAATTATATAGTTTAAAAATAAACTTTTCATTTGTACACAACATACAAATCAATTTTCCTAAGACCAATAATATATCACATTAATATATCACATAACATTATTAATAAGGAGCAAAGAGAGAGAATTAAAAAAAAGTGATCCTAGTCAGTTAACTTCATTGGACTATTTCATGTCCAAGTCTAATGTTTTAACAATGAATTGCGTGAGCGTAAAAATGGATTTTTTGTCTTGCCCACTCAGCAATTGATCCCATCTTGAGGCAAGCTCTAGTTGATACATTGCAATTTCAAAAACAGTACCAAACAGGGCTCTCTTTGAGACAGCGCCAGATAAACCATGATTAAATGATATAATGTTTCGGGTACATCTAGTACCATACATAAACGGCAATGGATTTCTGAGAATGGTAATTGCCTGATTTTGGTCACCCTTTCACAGGTCGGAAGTAGATTCAGTCGTATCTTAAAAAATGGATCTCAGACTTTTGGGTCTGGGAATAAACAGAAATATCGAGGTGGCTCATGATGGCTCTTAAATCAGCATTGCACTGGATATTCATAGCAAACTTTGATTTGTCTTTACAAGTCTTCAACCAATCATCCCTTTGCAGCTTTATTTTGGCATGTTGTGGGCGATTTATTAGTATTTCCAATTAAATGTTCTTTTAACAATTTCGCCTTCAATTGTTTGACCCACAGTTTCAACTTGGTATTGTTCAATGCATCATTCGTACTCTGTAGTATTTGAATGGATGGTGTTTATTCATCAGTGAGCACTTTTGCAAAAGATAGAATTGCTTCCACCATTTTGCCATCGATTAGAAATTTACATAGCTTTTTTTTCTTTGAATGCTGCTTTGTCAAGGCTTTGTCAAAGTCATGTATTTCATTTTTTAGAATTGACTTTTAGGCCATTAAAGGGCATCTATCCTTCATTTTTTTGAAAACTCACTTTGAGACCAGAACTTGTTTTATTCATCAATATGATCATCTGCATAGATTAGGACCGGTGTTGGAACAGAGTTAATTTTTGGAGGATTTAGAGTGGGGTCATTGATGTTATCTTCGAAGTCTGCTGTGAATAAGCTGTACAGAGTGGCTGCCAACGGGCAACCCTGTTTCAGGCCATTCCATGTTTTGATTGCCAAGGTGGTTACACCATCTTTTGAAAGTCTAACTGTGATTGATGTATTTGAATACAAAAGTTTAATTGGTTCAATTATCTCTGCCGGGCACTTCCACGCTGTCACATTGGACCATAATGTCTGCCTGTTTATGGAATCAAATGCCATGGTGAGATCGACGAAAATTGCATAAACAGTAGTCTTAGTTGACATCACTTCATGTTTAATCAGATTGAATGCCAAGAGATTGAAATTAGTGCCTACGTTAGCAGTAAATCCAGTCTGTCTTGTTGCCAGCCGGTTGGTATGTCTGGCCCAATCCTTTAATTTCTTCAAGAGAAACAATGCAAATAGTTTGCCCAACGGGTCAAGTAGAGCTACGGGCCGATAGTTGGCAGGCTCCTCATGAGCCCCCTGTTTGAAGATTGGGATGAGAGTAGCTTTCTTCCATGATAACGGAATCTGGTTTAGTTTGTTAATTAACCTCATCAGTTGCTCCATCATAATTGTCCAATCCTCAGGATCTTGTTTTAGGGCCGCATTAGACAGGCCATCGGTCCCAGGAACCCATGACCCTTTCAGATGTTGTATCATTTCGATAATATCTTCCTTTCCCCACTGCAAATTGCATTTTTGTGGGGGCTTCTGGTGATAAACATCCCATGATTGTTTTTTGTATACAGTGGCAAAATGAGCAATCTACTTATCTTCCGAGACATTTGAGAGCAGCTGCTGTTGATATTGGTAGTTGTTTTTCAAGAGGGACCACAAATCTCTCAGATTCAGATTTTTGAACAGTGCCAGCATCAATTCAGCATCGGTTTGTAACATCGTCATTATGTGAGATTCTTTCCAATTGGGGTAGACCTGATTTGCTTTTTTGTATTTTTGGTTATTTTCAGGATTATCACCCATTTTCAATATCCATATGGTTTTCCGTAGTATTTTATTTTTACTGGCTAATTCAGGGTTAAATTGATGCTTATGCGAGGTTAGGTCCGCTAGGAGATGTGGCTTCTGAAAAGGTACAAGTAACCATTCCTAATTCAGTTTTGTTACATCATCTAACTGCGCTTTCTTGAAAAGTCTAGGAAGTGTGTTTGCTTGAATTGCATTTTTTCTTAATCTAGAAAGTTTATGATTGACTTTTAGTTGCATTTTAGGCTCCTTCTTCTTTTCATGGCCTAGACTAATGCCTTCCATTATCACCATGTTGTGATCACTTTTCAGAGTCAGGATAATTTGGATTTCTATTACCAATTGATGAAGCTGCAATGATGTATAGATATAATCAATGGTTGCCACTAAATTACTGTGGCTCGAAGTCGGTAGTAATATAGTTCTATCGACACTGAACTTATTAATTAGTATCACATTTCGGCAAGTTATCTCTTTCTGCCATCTCTGTGCCCGTTGTGTAAATTCGTGTTGGCCCTTGATTTGTCCTTTATTATCAAGTAGGTGAATATTCAGATCCCCACAGATGATGAGTTCCAGATTTGCATGTGTTTCTCCCAGTTCATCTATTGTCAGGAATACGGCATCCATAAAGTTATTATTGTTGATTGCAGCCGGGTTCCAACATATATATTCATAATAGCTATATGTCTCTCAGCTGGCTTTTTGTTCGTATGTAAGTTTTCGTGATTCACTTTACCCTGAATCTTTAAGATGGTGTATTGGATTCAAGGATTTACATTCACTGATGTTACCAGAGCCCAAGCTGCATCAGATTGGATAAGAGTGATCAGCCCTGCTGAAGGATTGCTAGAGTTTTATGTATGGCCAGGTTCAAAAGTGTTATATAGCCTCGCAGCATGCAGCAACGCTCAGCCATGTCTCTTGGAGACATATAATTTGGTACAGGGACAATTCAGGTACTGGCTGATCAAGAAGATGTGAATGGCCTCTCATGTTCCACAAGCAGAGTAACCAAGTTGCAGCGTTCTCTATACTTAGTGGTTATGAATTGTGATTCCTTCTCTTTGGGATGTAATCTTGGGTGTCATCAAATTCCTGATGAAAGGGGTTTCTGGGTTTTTGATCACTTATGGTCCTCCTGTCACTTTCAATTGACACTTTGTCAGTCAATGATGGTTTATTCCTTTCCAAGTATAAATTTGGTGCATCATTTCTATTGTCTGTGCTCTGCGCATTCTCTCGTGTTGCGGTAACTTTAGGAATGACCTTTGTTTGTCTTCCAGTAGGAGTGATCTCCATTATTTGTCAGTAGTTAAATCCTAATTTAGTTAGAGTTTTTGTCATTGTCAATATTCTGTTCATCACTGTAGTCTCCCAGAATTCGATTTTTACATTATCCAGTCGATTCTCTTTGTCAAAAATCACCACCTTAATGTCCGCTGACTCGATGTCTTTTAGTTGCGGAATAGCCTGGAAAATGAGCAGAACATTTGTGCGATTCAGAATCAGCAGATCTTTCACATTGCCTGTTGCGTGTGAAGGGATTCTTGCTACCCTTATGGCGAAGGTAGATTTCTGGATCGTTGGATCAACAAACTTTGGTAGCTTTAGGTCAGCAAATGATACATTGCACCTTTCAACAGACTGGGATCTCGAGTGCACGTTATTTTGGGAATTAGGAGTACCACTGGACACAGTGCTCTCATCCTCTCAGGTGGACTCGCCTGTTTCTGATACTGTCCTTAGAGACAATATACTTCTGGAAGACCAGTCAAAGGACACATCTGAGATCTCATCGCAGGAAAGTTCCAGTACAATTGAGGGCTCATCATCCTCTCTTGGACATTCATCAATCATGATGAGATTTGATTCATTTGGAATTGATTGCGGCACAGTCTCACTTGATTCAGATGAGTTGATATATATTGATAATTCAAGCAAATCTTCTATTTGGGGGTCTCTTACCCTTTGATCATATTGGACAGGTATCATGGAGGTGGTCCGCTATGTATTCTTATTGATCTTATTATCTTTTACGGTCTTGGTCAATCTTTCATGAATCGATGGATCAACAGCTGGTATCACCTGTGATGGAAGCGTTATATTACGTAGAAAGGCTCTCAAGCCCGTTTGTTTGGCACGCTTTTTCGCCTTTTTAGATGGCTCCTTCAATATCCCTGTATCCTTTCCTTTTTTCAGGAATATTTGAAATGTGTCCACTGATGGTTTAACCATATCAGCGTATGTGGGTACCTGTGGGGGGAAAGGGGTGATGCAACTATGAACCTAGAATCTATAATATTTGTTTGTGAGGTCGCTACTTGACTAATTTCTCTTGTAACCACAGTAGATGATGTTGGTGGGTTGATTTCCCCATTTGCTAGGTTCCTGTGAGTCTGCACGTCTCGTTGATTCGGTGGTAATACTTTCAGCCATGCGATCATATCGGCTGTCAATTGCTGGTTCTCTGATCTTTCTTGACAGGCAATCTCAAATAGTCTTCCTTGCCAAATACGCGATTATTCAGCTTCCTGATCTAGATGGTTCTCTATGTTGGTAATGACATTTTCAATGTACACTTGCTTACTGTGGATCCTTGCTAAGAGAGTGGCTTGCTCCTTTATAACATCAGTGTTTGTTTTATGTAATTTCATGAATGGGATCATTGAATGAGAGATAATTGATATAAGCATGTTTTGTAGGTCCAGCATCGCTGTAGGAATCCTCT
The DNA here is from genome assembly GCF_040938575.1 of Ambystoma mexicanum. Taxonomy (NCBI): domain Eukaryota; kingdom Metazoa; phylum Chordata; class Amphibia; order Caudata; family Ambystomatidae; genus Ambystoma; species Ambystoma mexicanum. Next base: position 768,369,832 of record NC_090941.1, read on the forward strand.
GTTGATGGAATCCATCATGCTCTTCATTCATATGCTTTCTTTCTGATTCTTCTAGATTTCTCGGAGTCGGGTGTTTCTCACTCAGATTGAGACTGTTGTGGTCTGTTGGAATGTTGGGTGCCTTGCTTTCATACAAAAACTGATTAGTAGACACATTTGACATTGAGCCAAGCATTGGGTCCACTTTCCCTTTCCTGAATGGACCCTTTGGCGCTTCATAGCAGTAGCCGCGGGAGTTGACGCGCATATTGGTTCCTCTGATTTTTCAGTTAACATACTGCCAAAAACATATTTTCTTTTATCAAGATCAGACATCAGAGATTCTATCTCAGTAATGTCCAGGCATAGACAGGCTGCTCTGATGGAATTGATAGGAGGACATAGCCAAGCAGCGTTTTCTCCTGCTTTTTGTTTCACATGAAGTTGAAGCCATTTAAGTTTTGCTTTTTCTTTTTTGGACATCTCAGGTGTCTCTGTAAACACTGAGATTTCCTGACCCACATCTTTCGTAGAATGGAGCCCATCAAATGCCAATGATGCAAGATTGTTGGCTATTGCTATTTCTGTGTGCGTAAGTCCCTGTTGGATCTCTGTGGGGCACCTCGGTACATGTAGGAGATGATGGGTACTCTCCAGATCTTTTGTAGTGCGAAATGAAGCAGCATTAGGTGAGGGATGTAAGTTGTTGGCTTGCTCACTCTCCTTTAAACATGAAGACTCATGGATTCCCTTGGGTTCATGATAGGTAATTGGGCTTGTGTCATTCTTCTCCTGCTGCAAGTTGTGAGGCTTTGAGTCAATCTCATCATCCTTAGTTCGCACGGGAGCTACAATGTTCTTACACAGTGGAGGATTGACTTCAGTGCCTTGAAAACTACTGCTATTTGGATCCCTTCCTTCAATAATGCTGGTATCTCTCATCACAGAGGCTGTATCGCACATCCTCTGGGCAGTGTGTTGGGCAGAGGGCGCTGGTTCTGAGATAGTTGCAGCTACATTTGCAGGGGTAGTTATATCTGTACCATGATTTGCAGAGGAGATTGATAGCTGTATCAAGCCCTGGAGTTCTGTTCTTATTGGCTTAATCGATGACATAGAGGTATAGTCACTTTGTACTGAGGCTTTGAAACAGCAGTTTTCTTTGTCCCCTGTTTAGATAAGGCTTTTTCTATAGCAGTCTGTGTGGGATCCAGTTGAATTGAACTTTAGTGCGCTGTCTTGTTCGTGGTCCTGAAGTGGAAGCCGCCTTTTGCCTATGTGCCACCCTTGTTGCTCTATTAGGCACTGCCATTGGCTACAAGACTATAACTGCTGCAAGGGCAGAACGACAGAAGGGATGGGTAGGGGCTATTCCAGAATATTTATCATAGAGCAGGCTTACTTTTCTGGTGCAATCGGGAGAAGAAGGGATGTGCTCAAGGTCAAAGGGGTAAGCCCCTGCAGTCTCTCTAGTGTATGAGTTAAATACTTCAAGTGCTCCTGCGCAAAAGGATCATTCTTGATCGTTCTTGCCAGTCATCACAAAGATTGTAATAAGAGGCGCTATAGTATCGCAGGGCACGCTGTGATCCAGTTCGTCACTGAGGCAGGATCTAATCAGGTACTTTCACTCAGTGAAACCGCTGGGCCACTCGCCGTGGAGCTCACGATATAGGTACACGGGTGTCAATAAACCATGTTTACTACACCCTTTCTCTGTGTTCACCAGCCAACTAGAAAGTACCTGCTCACTCTGTATGCCGGCACATCTATTATGCGTCTTCGATGTTGGACCCTCTGTTGGTATAATTTAGCTGAGGGGTAACGTAGTAATACAGGGCCATGTAGTCTTATCTCCTCACCGTTTTAGCGCCTCTGATCACATGATTTGTAGATCAAAAATCGCCAGCCAGCCATACTTCACCAAATGAGATCCTTAGATCCCAATACTCCTCAGGAGGGTCAGGTCAGCAAAACCATCAAAACAGCAAAAACAGCAAACAGCAGACGCCCTTTATTCCCAGCGGGCTTAACTCCGCAAGGGCAGGTGTGCTTTGCTTTTACCCTTCACTTCCTGGAATAGGCAGAGTCAAAGTTCATAAAGGCACAGGAGGGAAAACCGAGGCTCCTGCGGTATATCAGAGTCACAAGGGATCAAAGTCTCTAGGAATCACTGGAGCAGCAGGAAAAACAGCGAACAGCAGGCGCCCTTTACTCCCAGCGGGCTTAACCATGAGATGATTATTATATTTGTCTTGAGACTTGAACAGGGATGATAGCTCTTCAGCTAGTTGATGTGTACCCAACTTTGCATTTTCTGTGCCCCTTTCAGAAATGCTATTTTGTAGGCAACTTGTCTAAGCTTTCCTGGGCTCCTTTCTAAGTGGGTTGAAACCGGAGATGGCTGCCAAAGAGGTCAGAAGAAGGAGATGAAAAGAGGCCAGAAAAGAGTCCCAGGGGTTTGGGAGGAGAAATGCACAGGAGTCTTGGTAAAGAAGAGATAGGGGATTGGAGGAGATGCCCAGGGGGCTATTGAGATAAAGAGCCAGGATAATGGGAAAGACAGAGAGCTCGGAGGTAGTGGAAACAACAAGCCCAAAGGCTGGGAAGAGTGAATCCCAGGAGGCTGTGACAGAGAGTCCTGCAAGGCAGGGGAAAGAAAGAAATAGCCAGGATGATGGTGGGAGAAAGAGACTGGAGTCTGCTGAATATAGAGCTAGGAAGTCATGGAGAGGGACCCACGAGAGTGGGGGGGGGGGACCCATGAGCACAGGGGAGGAAGGGAGAGACGCAGGAAACTGGAAGGAGGGAGAGAGAGAAAAAGACCCCAGTGACAGGTGAGTTAGAAACACATGATGCTGAGCAGAGGAAAACCCAGGGGGCCAGGGTTAGAGAGACCCTGGAGGCTGGGGAGTGGGAGAACAATGAGGCTGTAAACAAAGTGGCACATAAATGTGGAGGAGAGAGATTATGAAGCTAGCTCATGTTACAGAGGGGATTACGTAGGAGGTTGAGAGAGGGGCTTAAGATCATTTGGTGAGAAAAACACAAAGAAGGGGGAGAAGAAGCCAGGTCTCACAATATAGGTGCTTAATTACGAAATGGTGAACAGTGATAAGATGTCTAAAAAGAGGGCTGATCAAAATGGACGGTGAATCACCAGGAGGAAGAAAGGACGATCACAGGGGGAAAAGAGAAGTAGGAAAAGGAAGAAGGCTATCAGAATGTATGCAAGAGAAAGGATGGGTCGAGGGTTGAGGCGGAGTGTCATAGATGTGCGAGAGAAGCGTGAGGATGAATAAATAGTGGATACAGGAACATGGAAGGCCCCCTATATTGGAGCAGGGATTCAAGGAGAGAGAGAGAGAGAGAGAGAGAGAGAGAGAGAGAGAGAGAGAGAGAGAGAGAGAGAGAGAGAGAGAGAGAGAGAGAGAGAGAGAGAGAGAGAGAGAGAGAGAGAGAGAGAGAGAGAGAGAGAGAGAGAGAGAGAGAGAGAGAGAGAGAGAGAGAGAGAGAGAGAGAGAGAGAGAGAGAGAGAGAGAGAGAGAGAGAGAGAGAGAGAGAGAGAGAGAGAGAGAGAGAGAGAGAGAGAGAGAGACTTTTCACTTTTAAACGCTTTTCTCCTTTCCAAGCTCCCTCTCCGTGTGGCTTGGGAACAATTGCTGAAAGGGCTGTTTCTGGCCTGTATTTTAAACTGAAAAACTTGCCTGAAGGCAAATGCACACACACAGGCGTGAAACCAGAGGCCCCAACCTTTCGTCCATAGTTTTCATACTGTGACCCACATTTTGTCATGTACACCTGTGTGTCATCTCCTTCACGTTTCCCCCACCTGGGGGAGTCGGTAGTTGGCCTGACTAGGCTGCAACTAGTTAGCTGGCAGGGGGAGAGCACCCAGGCCGCCTGCCCTCCTCATGAGGCCCCCAACCCCTTTGCATGCCACTCCAGCTTAGCCCCAACCCCCCAGACCTTTACTCAGTGCCTACAGCCGGCCAGAGGTAGGTGTCTCAATGAAATGTGCCCCCCTGGCCTGTCTTCCTGTGTCCCTCCATGTCCTGAGGAGAAGGAGATGAACGTATGTGCATTGTGCAACATGGCTCGCTGATCCCCGGCCCTGCTTATTGGCTTGATGATATCAGGGCAACTGAGGCAGCAGGCACCACAGAGTCTGGGGCCCGGGGAAGTCTGACACCACAAAGTGCGATTGTCAGCACCAAAGTGAATGTAACTCTAAACAATCATCCCTGGCCTGGGCCCAGGCAAAGACTGCAGCACTGTCATGCCACAGCAAGTGTGCTGAGTTTATTTTTTTCGTTCATGCATTTGCATTTTGCAAATTCATGTGGTACTGATGCTCCAAATGGAGTGCCCGCCAACCCTATGGGAGCCGGCCCCAATGGAGGAGGCGTACTGGACACCAGGGGTGGAGGCAAGAGGGGGCAACTGCCCCCTTTGCTGCCCTCCCTGGCTCCGCCATTGTCTTGTTGGCTATCTTTATTTGAAAAACCATCCTCATGTAATTGGGTCCCGACTTGGTCTTATTACCTCAGCAGCACTTGATGTTATTCCAATGTCCTGTCTCCTGTTATCTTAACTGATGAAAATTGGCTTTCATACTAATTACAACATTGTACTTTCTCTATCTTTCTAGATCCTTGGCATATGCTCCATCTTGCAGGGCCTAATTGGTCCATGAGACTAGAGAATTGACTTTTCACAATCCACTTTTTTCCTGACTGCGTCAGCAAGACTGAAAAATAATCTATGGGCTTTCCAATTGTTTATTGCAAAAAATATGGCTTTATTTGCCTACTAGTACGTTTCTCCATAAATCAAACCTTAACATATGTATCTCATTTCTTTAAAAAAGGGTATGTGTGTGTGCATTGAATGCATAGCTTTTAGGCCTTGTGTTGACTCCTCAGTAATGACATATGTATCTATAGTCCATGCATACGCTATTTGAGGCATTGTGTTAGTGCTTCAATAATAGCATATGGGTCTGTAGTGAATGCATGGCTTGCTTGAGACCCTGTGTTGGGACCTCATTAATGGCATATGTAGTGGTGAATGTATGGCTAACTTAATGCCTTGTGTTAGTACTTCAATAATGGCAAATGCATTGGTAGGAAGTGCATCAGCTTAGTACATTACTTTATGTTTAAACTCTATTGTTCTAAACTGGCTCTTGCCAATCAGTCTATATGTGAGCATTGATGTCAGGTGTTACATTTATGTGGTAAACAAATCTAATCACCCGAATGTTCACACATAGCCCCTGCCTATGCCCCAAACGCGTTCTGTTGAGGTTTCAAAAAGTATACATACCCCAGAAATAGCTGAATACATGATACTGCAATACTGTGTGATACTGAAATAGCCAAATTATACCAAGATACTGGTGGTTTTGAGTGTTCCATCTCATCCTCCACTCCTCTATGTGACCAGGGAAACCTTTACCTTTTTTTGAGAAGGGCATGATTATTTTCATTAGTTAATTTTGTAAACCGGGGCCTTTCCAAAATGTACCAGCACGGCACTTAGAGCAAGCGCTGTACGCTTGACATACACTGCAAAGACCAGTGTATCATGTAACTATATTGCCAGCATATTATCGCCTCCTCGTGCCTGTATATCCTTTAAATGCAGGTGTTCTCAGCTCTGCTCTGCCACTGGCAACACCCCTACCGTATGCCATGCTGCAGCAAGCTCAACAGCGCACAAGCCTCCAAGCAATCATTCAAGGCCCCAATAATATCTGTCATCACTGCAAAAAGGAAGCACAACTTGACTTTACCAAATGTACAAAACAGCTGATGACTCGCAAGGCTCAGCAGGAGTCTAATGTTACTCATTCCATCACTTCCTCAAATAAATCCCACCTTATCCATGTAAATCGGCATCTGCATCACTCCACTATGTCTCTTGGATATCACGTTTGCATATAACATTGCATCCATATTGATCAGTGTATTTGTATTTGTATTTATTTATTTGTAGCGCGCCGCCTTGCCCTGAGGCATATGGGCGCGTAGTTACAAGAAGGTGGTTACAGGCAAGCATAACTTGATCCCTTATTGGAAGACTGGATTGTATCTTGCACAGTTCTCCTTTAGTTCCCCTCTTTCTGTATAATAGTGATCAAGCTGTTTGTGTGGACGGGAGGGTTATTCTTCCAAGATCTGCATTGACCTTAAACATTTGCAAAATAACGGAGAACAACAGGGTACAGACGTGTTCCAGGCATTTCCCATTTGGCATCTCTCCAAGTGCCTCCCCCAGTTCTTGAAGTCTGTAAGGTTCTGCAAACTCATCAATGTTAAGCACAATCATTGTTATTTAAATGTGACTTACAGACTTCCTCAGACTAGCCGCCTTGGAAAAGAGGTCATCAACTCAGGAGGGGACTCAAGAAAAGTATGAACACGTCACGTTTCACAGAATTGGATATGAAATAATTCCATACTGCAATGCTTAGATAATTAACCTCAGTGCATGCCAGTGAATTATCCCACTCCTCATGTTTACCTATCCCTTGCTCTTCCTCTTTCTCTCCATTCTTCCCCATAGTTCCTACCCAAGATCCTCCCACACGTTTAGTAATGTGTCTCACACTTAGCTCCTTGCTAGTAATTACATCACCTTATTTTTTTATTTCCCCCACAGATGTGTCCATCAGAAAATGCGCACCATAAAAAGAAACAGCTGCACAGTACAGAAATATATAGTTCTGTAATTGTGACAAATTGGGCCTCATTATGACATTGGCGGTAGCCGTACAGGTAAATAATGGCATATGTGCCACCAGAGTCATGCATTTTCCGGTGCCCGGCAATGGGCAATTACTGTGGCATTACCTGTCATTTAGTCCCCATTCCCATTTGAGTCATATTGGACTCAATGGGAATGGAGAGGCCGGATGCCCCAGCACCATTGATTAATGGTGCCGGTGCATCCGTCGAGATCTGCTCGTGGGTGCCAGTACACCCACCAGGTCCGACCTGGCAGGCGGTAAGGCATGCGCGAGCAGAACTCGTAGTTTGCGGGCAAGCTTACCGGTACCCTTGTTACCAGACCAGTTAAGACTACCTGGCATGCTTGCATACCAGGCAGCATTTACTTTTAATAGTGAGCGCATAGTAAGCAGTGTTACGAAATTAAATGAAACCCTTCCTGACTATAGTGTCTGTCTACTGGATCACTGGCTAACACCAATCAAGACTGTGAATGATGGCCAAAAACAATTAATGAAATAAAAACCGAATTGGGAATATTAACTATGTATCAACAGACAGAATAGGTGAATACCACACTATAAGAAAGAGTTTTGATGTTAAAAGGTTTTATTCTTTAATGAATCCACCCGCAAGACGCTCACCCAGGATCTAAGATTGTAAGAGATTGTAAGAGTAAAAAATTCAGCATTCAGATCGGCTCACGGAGAATTTGGTTGAATAAAATCTTTTTAGGAAAGTTGTAACCAAGAAAAGCTACATATTTTTTCTTTGGAAGAGCACATCTAAACAGATTTGCTTCCTTAAGTTAGAGGGTGCATTAAATAATGTCAATGTTATTTTGTACTAAGTATACTTGTGTATAAGTTTATTTTTCAATTCTTAAATACAATAGACGAAAAATCAAAATTGTGTTGCACTGTTTTTTAGGTTACTGTTTGTGGATAAAAGACTGTGACAAATTGACTTCAGCCCTGTGGGAGAACAAGGATGAGCAGAGGCTAAAGCGCCTACTCAACCCACACACTTCTACAAAACAAGAGCCAACGCAATCATAAAGGTAAAACAGGTCCAGTTAAGAGCTATACCTCCTTCGACTTTTGTGGAAATGTTTGGCAGAGGGAAGCCTATTCACGGAAGACGGGTGTGAATGTGAAACAGTAGCAAATCAAACAGCGAAGTTTAACAGTTGAAAATATAGGAATGCCCAGTCAAGTTTCTATAAATGTATATATATAGTTTAAGTAAACACACAAATGCAATAACAACTACACAGACAATACTACAAAAATCCACCCCTGTAGAAAGAACACAGAATATGCAAGATCAGGATGCAGCACGGGTAATTAGACAGGGGCAGAAAAGGCAATTAAAACAGAATGTTCAAAAAAAGATGCATTCTTCAGTTGTAAAAAGGGATTGATGTGACCTAGCCATTATCTAGTACCCAACATGAATGGGTGGGGTTGTTATCAGGCAATAATACCTTTGTAGTGCATTGACATTTTAACTACAGTGAACCAGTTTCTGGGTGATGTTCGGCTGTTTGATTTGATTTGAAATGTAGCAATCGCGGTGGTCTATTAGCAAACAGATGTCGAGGCAGGGTCAAATAAAAGGATTCTTTGATTTGAAGCATTACTCAATTGCTTTGGATTGTGGAGATCACCAGGTTCAGGTTGGTGGTCGAGTTAGTGATGGGATGCACAGGCAAGTTTGTTCGATGCAGATCCATGAAGTATACAGTTTGCAGAGAACACTATTGTCGATTTAATCGTCAAATGAAAAGATGGGTAGTTTTACTAGTGGTTTGAGCAATGCAAGTGTAGTGATGCTTCTTTCTTCGAGCTGAAGCAACGACTTGCTTTACCGTGTGTACTGCAGCGCAAACTGGTTCAAGCAGGTGGAAATGTGTCATGAAAGTTGGTGAGTGCCAAAGGCAGTTCCAGAAGGTCATATTGGTTCAAACTGGGTTGTACATGCCCAAATCACGGCTTGCAGTGGTTCAACTGCGAAATTGTAGGAATCCTGGCTGTCTTCGCTCTCAGAAGCTGTGAGTTCAATGCCAGAGTATCAAGCACAACTTAAGTCCATTTCTCAGGCTCTCAAAAATCAGAGAAGCTGGCACACACCTTCAAGGGTCCTTCAACATGGTGAGGTCCTGACAGCAGTGTGGCTGGCAGAGATGCAGGCCTTGTTCCAGCAGCAATTCACGCTCACTGGACCCTGGGGATGGTTAGAGGACAGAGCTTGCCTCTGCCTTGAAACATCTGACTTTACCTCACAAATGAAGGACTTTGGCAATTACTTCTCTCCGAGCAGGCTCCAACAAAACCTTCTTGAAGGTTTGAAGTCCAGAGATGATTCAAAGAGGTGGTGTGAGACCCCTCCAGGTAAAGGAAAACGTCTACAGGTGATTGGACACAAGCAAGCCTACTTTAAGGGTCCAAACCGTGTCCTTGGCACAAGTGGATTTTGCCTTCTGACATCACCCCCAAAGTGCTTTGTGCTACTGGAATTGGAGGGGACAGAAAGGAAACATAGAGGCAGAGAGAAGAAAGATGTTGCAACCTTTCTCCAGCTGTAAGGTGCTCGTCCTGTCCAAACTAACCCCGCCCCTTTCCTTCTCATACAAATCAAAGGCCCTGTTGGCATGCAACACCCTGGTGTAAGATTACTCCTTTTGTGAATGGGTGTGCTCTTCGATTCCTGTGGAATGGCTGTCTCTCTGGTAAGGGTGTTCCATGCCCTCACAAAGAAATGAAGAGAGGAAATCCACAGGGCTACAGTCCTGCTGGCTGCAGCAAGGACAGCCTGGCTGGAGGAAATACACATATCCCTTCACAACTGAACTGGGCTCACAGGGCTAAAACGTGGGTGATATCAAATTGATGTGGCCTGAATAATTATAAAAGATGCTGGCCACCATACTCTAAAATCAGCTATGGTGTATTTTGACAGTTTAATGTGCCACAGGGACGCCATTCTCATAGTTATGTATTTTCTGAAGCAGGGATGCATCTAAAATGCATCTTCTGCATTGTGGTGACTTTGGCTGTCACTGCAGCTATCAGGAGAGCACCTGTGACCCCTGAAACTACTACTGTCACCCTTTCTAATATGGCATTATCCGCATCTTTTTAATAGTTAATACAAAATCAAAAAAACACCCTTTCCAGATAGCAATTGATCACAGTCACATCAGAACTGAAGCATGACCTGATACAGTTGCCATTGTTGCACTTGGCAAAAATGGCAATTGGTAAATTACATGCAAGTAGAAATTAATTCACACTTCAAAAGACCAAAGGGTTTGGAAGTGATGTGTTGCCGCAGCTTTACCTTATTTGTGTGGAGTATGCTTATAATTTTAGTTTTCCATGAAAGATAACATTCTTAAGCACTATTTTGAAGCAGAGGTGCAGAATTCTGCTGGACAGCCATGATGAAACTCCTGAAGGAATATTGGACACAGTTTGATAATAATTCAAATTCTAGCTTTGTTTGAATCAAATAAAGAGCATGTTTCAGGCATGGCTTTCTGGTAATTGTATGTCAGCAGAACAGGTTTTATATAGACTTTTGTTGAGCTCAGAAAAGTTTGATTCTTCATTTGTATGAAGGCATATAAATAATAGGTAGGCAGGAGACTGATACTTAATGCAGGTAGGAAGCAGGGGAAGGAGCCCCAGGGGCCTACCTGGCAAGAACATGGACAAACAGGTGATGTTCTTAAATCAGGAGATGAGAGTGAGGGAGACCCACATCTGGATGGTGTCATCCAGGGTGCCTTCAGAAAGAAATACATCCCGCCTCATTTTGAAAATATGGGAAGAGTGCCGAAAATAAACAGAGTTAATGTGTTAGGCAGTAGTAGTATCAGGGTCCAAGTTTCTGTGATGCTCATGGCTGCAAGAGCGGGCTTATGAGAGCCAAAATGGTGAGTGACGATGTTATAAAATGCTGTGTGTGGGTTTTATTAAGCGCAACAGTCACCCAATGGGTATCTTGGCATTGTCCAATGTTGAAGAAAGCCCAGAAACAGAAAGGTATTAGAGGCCAAGACAGAAATAAATTATAAGTTAAAAAGGTAGGTTTTTAGCTTTTTCCTAACGGCTAGGAGGTTTGGTTATTGCTATTGATCTTGATATTTTATTTGTATCACGCTCGTACACAAGTGTTCAGAGCGCGACAAGGCAAGGGAGGGGAATAAGGGAGAACAAAACAACAATCTTAATAGGCCCGGTGACATTGAGAATACACAAGTGCATGGGCAAGGGAAAGTGGAAAGTGCATGGGGGGAGAAGTGGAAAGTGTTCAGCAAAGGAATACAATAAATAATAAATAAATACATAATAAAAAAGCAACAAACAGTGGTAGTGCAGCCAGCAAGTGGCAAGTGGTAGGTTTTAGGCAACAGACAGGGTGTGTCTGATAAGTGCAGAAAAAAAGGGGGGGCTGTAGATTTACAGATACAGACCCCAGTGCAAGGGAATGCCAGAAGGCAGTGCAGGTGGGTGGTAGGGTGAGCAGGTACCTGGGCGCAAAAAGTCTGAGGGTAACCAGATGCACAATGCTGGGACAGAACAGATTCTTTCCCTAAATCAACAGGCTGAGCGTTGCAGTATCTGGTGGCCTTGACCAAAAATGTATATTCACAAAAAAGAGTATTGGTACGTCAAGGATTGGCCTATGAGCGGTATAAATGAATTAGTACCATATCGGTCCAATACCTATATAACCTCGTTGGTTATGTAAAGAACACTACACCCAATTGTATATAATAGAGTCATAACCATTCATAACAATTGAAAACACATTTAATGTGGAAAATACATACATAGAATTAAATCAAACATGTAATTCACATTTTTAACAGTGGATGAAATCTTTCAAACCATATATTAACGAGTTGAACCTATGAGAAATGAAGAGAACAAAATCAAAAATTAAACCAAAAAGGAGAAAGGAAGAACCCGGACCGAATCCGGATATAAACAAGAGTTCCTTGTCATTTAGACATGCAATTTTTCTTATACAAATAAGAACAGAGAAATACTCAGTGAAGTTATTCTGAAAGTCAATGCAATATTTCTAACTGCAATATTGCCGTAGACTGTAACCATTAAGTGTGCAAAAAGGAAAATATTTTTTTGTTTCCAATGAATAGTCTTATTAATTGAAAAATGAAGACCCAGGGTAAAAGTCTTAAAAAGCTGGGATTGGGTCTTGCCCAAAAATGAACAGCCATCAGGTTTCTCTTTCCTGTAAGAAGGCGAGGGTCAGCCTTCTGTCCAATCTTAGTCCGGTCGAGTGTGTTTTAGCGAACAAATTAAGCTTTATTGCAACAGACATAGATGATGGGTGCTGCAGGCATTTAAAGACTATACACATACTTGTAACCCCTTAAGTGCCAGGCTATTATGCAAGTCTATGCAAAAAGGACGAGCATACTAGTGCGTTGTTTCTTTAGAGTAAGCCAATGCAAACAGTGGATCGCCAGGGAGATATGTTGGGTATGCTTTTGTGTAAAATATTTAATCCAGTTCCATACTGTGCCCTTGATACAAATATTATACATCCTATCCATCAAGATCTGATGATCGACAGTATCAAAGGCTGCCGATAAATCCTGGAGGATAAGGGCACCCATTCCGTTCCTAGCAGCCTTGAAGCTAAGATGGTCCATTTCTGACAGGGTCACCAATTCCGGGCTTTGCAATCTTCTAAAACCTAACTGAGCTGTGTCCAAAAAGTTATTCGGCAGCACTGTGTTTTGAATTTTGGATGCAACCATCCTTTCGAGTTGTTGCTAAAGGAAGGGTAGTTGAGAGATGGGACAGTCATTTGATAGTTTTATTGCAGATTTATTGGACGTTGCAGATCCTGAGGTTAACAGCCATGGTAGGGGAAGAGGGGAAGTAGGGTTTAGTGGAGGGGAGGATAGGCGGATACACGAGATTGAAAGAATTACAATGGCCTGGAGGTCATTTTAGGGTGAGGCATAGGGCAAAATTATAATGAAAGGAGGTTGAACATGGAGAGGATGGGAATGGGGGCTAGACAATGTGTCGGTAGTGATTGAGAGAGAGAGTGGGAGAGAGGGGGGGTGGGGTAGGGAGAGAGTGCAAATTAACAAAAGAGTGAGAATGCCTGATAAGAGGAGGAAAAGTATGTTGAGAGTGCAAAGACAGAGTAAGGTCAGGCAGATGGGTATGGGTAGCAGGGAGGAGGAAGAATGGCATGGTGTGATCAGGAAATCAGGGGGCGGTGGGGAGAGATTGAAGGCACTGGGCCTGAGAGAGCACAGCTGAGTGGAGGATACAGTACAGAATTAGGCCTTGTGACCAAAATGCAAGAGATGATGTACATTTCACTGTGCAGAACCTTGGGGGATCAACATTCAAAAGGTAAGCCACAGAGTGAAGGACCCTGTGAAACCAAACTGAAAGAGATCAGTTGCAATTCAGTGTGCATGGCCTTAAGTGATGAAAGTCCAGTGGTAGGAAGTAGAAGTCAAGTTCACATTCACAGTTGAAATGATCAGGTGTGCTGATATTCAGCTAGGGAATCCGGCAGAGACATGCAGTAGGCTGGTATTTAAAGCATGGTAGTGGTGATGGCAGAGGAAGGGACGCCAAGGGTCAGTTGATTTTCTTAATCTAGGAGCTCTTAACAGGGAGGTGTTTGGTAAATGCATGCCTAGAGAGGCAACTTATGAGGTGCTAATTGGGTGTCCCACGTGATGTTTTCAACAAATATGGCATATCAGGCTTCTAGGAGGTGCTGGCAGTTGGTACATAGGATGCCGTCTGATTTTTTCTGCATTAGCTGGTGGAGTCAAGGACGAGGAAGGCCAGAACTGAATGGTGAGAGGCAGACTATTGGAAAGCGGCTTCACCTCAACTGCAAACTTGTTGGTGCCTCACAGGAATGGGAGCTGCTGTGCTTACAATGCAGCCCTTCCTGGAGAAGAGAGTGGCTTCCTGTAATTGCTCAAGGTTATGTGGGTATCCAATCAAGTGTCCAGGGGTGCAGCCAGTTGCCACCCAATTTCCCCTCTTGAACTGGAGGAGAGGAGGCTCAGGTAGCCGATGCGTCTTAATGGTGAGTTCAAAGATGGGGGTATATGGCTCCGAATCACATGCTTAGTCGGTTGCACATGATTGCCATGAAAGTTGTAGGGCTGAAAATGTGGCTCATACTGAACATGAGGTCAAGTCCTGTGAGGTTCCATATTTGATGTGGGCATCCAATCATGCATTCAGGTGGCACGGACATCTGGTGTGTAATCTGCCACTGATTTTCCCTTACAAACTGGAGGAAAGTAGAGTCAGGGAGCACCAGTAACTAATTTTTCAGTTGCACAATGAGGGTAAGAGTCTTCACCTCACCTGAACACTCAGTGGTGCCACACTGGAATGGAGGCTGCAGGACTTGAAATGCGGCCGTTCCTGTATATGTGTGTGGCTTCCAGGGGGTTACCCCACATAATGTGGGTATCCTATCATGAATTCAAAAGGACACCGGTGTGTAAGCTTCCACCTGATTGTGCATCATTAACTGGTGGAGGGGGGGTGAAGGAGCTCCTGGATGGTGAGTAGCGCAGTGTGGTAAGGAGTGACCCCTCACTTGTTACTTAATGGGGAATTTCTGGAATGGAGTACCTTGATGGTGGTAGCATCAGCCATCTTGTTGGAGGGACAAAGGCTGCTGGCTTGGCCAGATGTTAAGTAATGCCTTTTCAATGATCCTGGCAGTACTGGTACTGAGTCCGTCTGGTCACTGCTTATGCTGGTCAAGTCAATAGTGAACTCAACAGTGTTGGCCCAGACAATATTCATACTTGTTTAGGTAGTGGTGGTCAGGTGATACTCTGGTCCCATGCAAGTAGTACACATGCACCTAAATACTTGTACAGCACTAAGTGTCATCCTCTTTCAAAATGCTTTCGACCTCTTCTACCTCCTTGAATGTACATACCAGTTTTCACTCTGTCTCCATGGTGGTTGTGACTCAATGATGCAAAGTCCTTCGGCCTCCTCTAGACTGTCAATGGCAGGTTGAGTTGGTCATAAAGCGATGTGGGTAGATTGTTCTCTTCTTGTGTCTCCTTGGCATCCGATGATGGTCACATCTTCAGAATCCATGAGCTGTGACCATGGCTTTATCTGGAAGATACGGTCACTGAAAGCAATTTGTGGTGGAAAAAATCTCAGTTTGAACTCTTCAATAGAGGTGAGTAACGGTTCGTCTATGAACCAAAAAGTGCAACATTTGCATTGGAATCCATTTCCGCCTGTTCTGCGAAGTCAGTTTTACGGTTCCGCTGCCAATGAAATTTCGGCACAAACGAAATTTAACCCAGTTTTGTTGCAGTTTCACTCATAGCGCCCAGCGACGCAATGAAAAAGCAAAATGGTTCTGTTTCACTCTTGCTCCCTTTAACAAAACATTACAGTGTTTAATTCCCATGTCGGTTGCATGCAGTTAGATGGGAAACTTTGCACAGGTTTTCTTAGATCTGTGCTACATTCGAGCAGAGACACAAGAAACATTGTGCGGTTCTTTTTCTGTACTGATTCGCACTGCAACACGAAAAACATTGTGCAGGTTTTTCCATATGTGCTAGGTTCGCGCATCCGCACGAGAAACTTTGTGTGGTTCTATTCAACCCATGCTAGCAATACTAGAAGCTGTGCCCGTTATTTTTTTCTGAGCCATGCTAGCTTTGCGCAGCGACATGAAAAAGTTCTTACAGGTCTTTTTTGATCTGTGATAGTTTTACACAGTGGCACGAGAAACTTTGTGGGCGTCTTTTTTCAATCTGTGCTCGTTTGGCGCAGCGACACAAGAACATGTGTAGTTCTTCATACGCTCCATGCTAGATTCACGCAGCGACATTAGAAACCTTGCACATTTTTTCTGATCCATGCTAGATTTGCAGAGTAGCACTAGACACGTGCAGGTCTCTTTTAGATCCATGCTAATTTCGCACAGTGACACGAGACTATTTGCACTGTTTTTTCAATTTGTGTTAGGTTTACACAGCGATATGAGAAACTTCACAAAAGATTTTAATGATTTGTGCTAGGTTTGCATAGCAACACAAGAAACGTCACACTGGTTTTCCAGTGTGGGCAAGGTTCACCTAGTGACACGAGAACCTTTGTGCAGCTCTTTTCGATACGGGAGTATGGCGGAACGGGGGGAAACGGAAACAAGGGCCTCATTACGACTCAGGCGGTAAGGGGTTTACGGCGGCGTAAACAGCGCCGACCCTTACCGCCTGATTCCGAGGTCCCTTAGCGCCATGGAGGTTTTGGTGTTAAAATCCATGGCGCTAAGGGACCTTGATGTTAATTACGCCACCGTAATTTACGGTGGCGTAATTAACGCCTTCCCCTCTCCCATTATGCCCTATGGGGCAAAAATGGGAATGGGGAAGGGTAAATGGGGATTGGGGACTTACCGCCCCGCCAACCTCGGAATGGGGCGGTAAATCCGCCAACCACCATGGCGTAAACATAGTTTACGCCATGGTGGTAAAGGTACGACCCAGGCAGTAACTTACCGCCTGGGTCATAATGAGGCCCCAAATCTGACCGATGTTGGTTTTGTGGCTAGCGGAACGGAATCTAACAATTTCACCCAGCCATAGTCTGCAGTGGTGATTGAGGCGGTAAACGAATTTGCCTGTGTAGACATCAAAGCACTTGGCATCCTGCCCTTCTGCATGATAGTGTTGCCATCACTGCTCGCTGTTGATGGTGATGGCTTCATCGTCCAGGTAGAGAATGAAACAAAATACAATTAAAGAAAAGTCAGAGGGAGAGCAAACGTTGAATAGGAGCAGAGGTTAAAAATGCAGAAAGAAGAAACACAGCAGAGATAAAAGTACACATAAGAACAAAAGGTATTTGGGTGTTCCTGGCAGCACTGGGCTGACTATGACCCTAGATGGGGCCAAAAAGCCAATTAAGGGAAAGAAATTGGAACATAAATATCAACTATTTGGTTGCTAATGGCAATATAACCCGCCAGGGCGGACCAGCCTCCGCTGGTAACAGCCAGCAGCACGCATTAAGGGACCCTCGCTTCGCTCTGTCCTTAACTAGGGCTGTGGGCCATTACTGACAATGTCGCTCCAACTGCTCAGGTTAGACCACCTCAGTAGACTGCAGTCATCTTTTCTGCAGATGGACATTTCATATTTAAGGTGCATAACACGGACTCAACCTCCCTAAATAGGTACTATGTGGAGCACGTGAGGAACTTAAGATACCCAGAAAGTAATCGACAGAGTACTGGTACTTAAGCGGATTCACAGAAATAAGCATGTCCTTAAAGCATTTTTGCTAGAAGATAGTCATTAACAACTTTATGTCCATTATTTTGACTATCACAATTATAGAAAAAATATTATTTGTGTGTTAAACTACATTCGCCTGAATGCTGAATACTTAATGGTGTAGCGTGTTTTAAAGAATGTTTATGGGCGATCCTAATCTTGGGACATGAGTGCTGGCAGGACACGTTCTGTTTGTTGCTTTTACTTGAGTAAATTATCTTCAACGAAATGAACCATCGATAATATAAATGCTAAATATCTGGTGGCAGGAACACACGCTGTTGAAATAGAGTGAGAGAATGTGCAAGTCATAAGAATTGATGTATGCCCCGGCGAGAGGGCTCCAGCGTGAAGCGCAGTGCCAACTCATCCAGAAACATTGCGAATGTCACTGTGACTTCTGGAAGTCATGTTTTCATACCGTTCAAGATTGTGCGTTTTGATGCTGCGGTGCAATAAGCTCTAACACAAACATTACCAGGGAGATGACACCGTTGCCAATTCGCGAGGGGTTTATCGTTAACAACTGAATAATAGTGTAGTTTCTCTCAAATATGAATGTGTTTTCCTTTCTTTAGAGAGGTGTTGATGTCAGTCGCTTAGCTCTTGCGTTCCGTTTTATGAGTCATGCTCGGTGAAACGTGAGTTGCTTCTGAACGGTCCATCGCAGCTTGTGTTTAGCTTTGTCCGCCTGCGTTTTTGGTTTCTCCCCCTTTTCCCTGCGTCATCGCAATGGCCAGGTTCACTTGTTAAGTGCCAGTTGCCCGGAGCACACATGTCATAGCGAGACAGTTCTGGTTAAATAGCCACGTACGAGCTGCCGAGGTGCTTACCAGAAATTCCTGGTTCATCACATGACACGGTCGCTTCCTTTAGTCCGCATTGTGATGGGCATGGGCAGCTGACTGTGGTCACTTCCTTTAGTCCGCTTTGTGACGGTCATGGTCAGCTGACTGTGGTTGCTTCCTTTAGTCCGCATTGTGATGGGCATGGGCAGCTGACTGTGGTCACTTCCTTTAGTCCACTTTGTGATGGTCATGGTCAGCTGACTGTGGTTGCTTCTTTTAGTCTGCATAGTGATGAGCATGGGCAGCTGACTGATCACTTCCTTTAGTACACATTGTGATGGGCATGGTCAGCTTACATGTCGCTTCCTTTAGTCCGCATTCTGATGGCCATGGTCAGCTGACTGTGGTCGCTTCCTTTAGTCAGCTTTGTGATGGCCATGGTCAGCTGACTGTGGTCACTTCCTTTAGTCCGCAGTGTGATGGGCATGGTCAGCTTACTTGTCGCTTCCTTTAGTCCGCATTCTGATGGGCATGGTCAGCTGACTGTGGTCGCTTCCTTTAGTCAGCTTTGTGATGGCCATGGTCAGCTGACTGTAGGTGCTTCCTTTAGTCAGCTTTGTGATGGTCATGGTCAGCTCACTGTGATTGCCTCAGCCTCAGTTGCCACTAATGCCCATACTAAGCCTGTAGCCATTGGAATGGTGCACTGGAGCTGCAGAGTGGAAGCAAAAGCACTGGCTGAAGCCCTGCTGCAATTCACATCACCAGCCATCTATTCTCTGTGGCCAAGACACAGTCCATGGTCTTTTCCCTACAGCTGTCCAATCACCAAATCAGTGAGGAATACGTAGACATTGGCCTGTATTGCCAACGTGCATGAATAATGAATACCCTTGCTCCAGCTGAGGTTGATGTGGAGGCGCCCTGAGCCAGAATGCAGCAACAGAGATTGCAACATAATGGTAAAGGGAACAACATAGCATAACCCATACTTAACTGTATATAGTTATGGTAAATAATCATGGTGAACTAGATTATTAAAAATACTACCTGTCATTAAGAATGTGTTTAGGAAAAAACTGAAAAAGTCTATCTGCACTTACTCAACAAAAATCCATTAGAAAGAAAGAGGTCCACAGTAATAAGAGATACAATTTCAGTCTTTATATAGTTTTTACAAGTAAGCAGACACACATTTCAATGGCAATGTCAAACAGGCATTTGTCTTAAATGTAGTAATGCCACCATACATTGCTGGCAGTGCTTCAAGTCAACTGCAATACCCATTTACAATGTAAATGTATTCAAGGATGCTGTGCAGGCTCTGCCCTTAAATCCAAAGCATAAACTAAATCCACAAAGGAACACTTCACTGCAAAAATATACCTGACAAGAAAAATCACAGTGATTATAGGATGTTTCATTAATCATTTAGCTCCATAACAGTATCACTGATCTTGCTGCACATGGATCACTATTCGATTTGTTTACCTACTCATGAACTATAGATAGGCATAAATGGTCATTCATTCATCCATTCATTTTCATCATTTGTATACTGCCTTTCCAGTTGGCATGGTCCCAACGCGCTGTAGGTGAAGGTCCTCGGAAGGATTGAAGTTCAGAGGACAAACAGCCCAGTTGCAGCTGGAAAGGGCAGTTAGTCAGGTAAGTGATCAACCAGTCCAGTGCACGGCCTGTGATGCCAAAGGTATCATGGAGGCGTTCAATAAACATAGAATGGTTGACAGTGTCAAAGGCAGAGGAGAGATCACGGAGTGCTATCCTCAATTGTACTACAATCAAAAATACCATATAAACTTCAATTATATCATGACACCATATTACAAATACGGTACACTCCCCTTACACTACCTTTAATAACTATACACATACTATACTTATACTTACTATAATGCATCTGGCCACTGGCCACAACCACCACAACATAATTAAACCGTATAAAGAGTATGTACAAGACACCTTCAAATAGCAACACTCACCCAGAAAACCCCCACCACCAATCCCAATAAAGTCCACTGACACAAATATTCAAAACACACACACGATCACCTAGACAACTTTGTTCACTCCCCCACCCTTTCCAAGCCCTCTTTCGTCCACAAAATTATCCCACATGTGCTTTCCAGACTTTTTTCTCATTGTGCTGTTCGCAGTCAGCAGCAATGTCTGTGGACTCTGCGGCATCTGCACCCCCTTTTTTCACCTATCGCAACAGCTCCATATCATCTTTATTCCACTCCCCCACCCTTTACATACCCTCTTTCAACCACCAAATAACCCCAAATATGTTTTCCAGATGTTTTCGCCACCACGCTATCCACAGACACATGTGACTGCCGCGGATCCAACATGGCAACCGTTTCCAAAAATATGACGCACATCATGTTTTTCACCATCCAATCAGCGGGAGCATATGATGTCTGTGAGCATCACACCAGCCCCTGACCGGCCCAGGCGTGTCTGCGGACTCCGAATCGGTAAGTGAGTCCGTGATCCGGACCCAGATATCGCAAATTCTTTTGTACCTACTTTTTGGCCATTTAAAAAAAAAGAAAATTGATGATTTACACCAAATTTACAAAAGCACACTTTCGGGAGAAGCCACAGCTCCTGGTGCACATTTGGTAAAAACCTGGTGAGCAGTTTTGGCATAAGCGTGAGCAACATTTATTTTGCATTGGGTCTATGAGGATTTCCAAACATTCTTGGATCCCCCTATAACTTTGCACACTCTGAATGAAACCACACCAAACTTTATAAAATAATTCTGAGCAGGCCAGATACTTGCAAAGTTTGGTGAGGATTCGTCCAGAGTGGGCACAGTACATTAATGCAACTGGTGATGAAAATATAAAAAAACAAAAATGGCAATTCTAATAAGAACAGGCCACAAAAACTAAAGCTGCCTCTCTAGCAGTTCTAATAACTCTTCAAATAGAGTGTTCCAATGCTGCAGATGTTTGAAAACTTTGGCTGTTGCTAGCAGCACCTTTAATGGGTGGAGGTTGATTATGCACAACCACAGCTCACAGCTACAGTAAATATATAAAACCACATATAAGTCAAACAATTCTGCAGCCCAGTATGTTAAAGACCAGCTCGTGAAATTTCCAATACGCATCAACCACATCATTCCAGAAGACTCGCACCAGATGATTTACGATGGATGTTCCCAAGCTTTGAGACGGACCAGTGGAAGGCCCACAGCGTAGACTTTGCTGCAGAATGTGCAAAGTACCTCCTCTGCCTCTTTTCTGGAACAGTGATTTTTAACTTTAAAGAAGCGCCAACTGTCAGCAGTGGTTTTCATCCCAATGACCTTCTTCCTCAGTGGAGATGGATTCAGAAATGATAACGTCATCACTGCTGGTACTCTTGTGGTCAGCCATGTTGGAATGTCCAACCGGGGAGTAAGTAAAATGTAAAACAATAAAAATGACAACACGAAAAAGACAAAGCCTTAAAAAATCATAAAAGTAACATTAGAAGGGCCATGTCTTAGTGTTTTCTTGAACAATGTTAGACATATTGAAAAGTCCAATTGGTGACGAAAATATAAAATAACAAAAATGACAACTCTAAAAAGACAATGCCAAAAACAATGAACCTCTGAAGCATTTCTAATAACTCTTCAAATAGAGTGTCCCAATGTTGCATATGTTTAACGACTCTAGCTGTTGCTGGCAGCACCTTTAATGGTTGTAGGTTAATTATGCATGACCACCACTCACAGCTACAGTGAAGATATAAGACCACATATAAGCCAAAAAAGACTGGGGCCAAATATGGGCCACACCATCTCGTCCAATTTCCAATACTCATCATCCACATCATTCCAGAAAACTCGCACCAGATGATTTATCATGATTGATGTTCCCAAGCTTTAATACAGAACATTGGTACCCCCACGGCATATAGGTTTGTTGCACAATATTAGACATATTCAAATATCCAACTGGTGATGAAGATATAAAATAACAAAAATAACAACTTTAATAATACAAGGCTACAAACAAATGAAGACACTTCTATGAATCTCGCTAGCATTTCTAATAACTCTTCAAATAGAGTGCTCCAAACTGCAGATGTTTGGAAACTCTGGCTGTTGCTAACAGCACCTTTGATGGATGGAGGTTGATTCAGAACAACCACTGCTCACAGCTACAGTAAAGATATAAGACCACACATAAGCCAAATGATGCTGCAGACCAGTATGGTCCAGAGAATCGCATGCAATTTCCAATACGCATCATCCACATCATCCTAGGAAACTGGAAGCAAATTATTTATCATAAATGATGTTCCCAAGCTTTCTGATGGAAAATTAGAAAGGCCACCTCTTTTTGTTTCCTTGCACAGTGTTAGAAATGTTCAAAGGTCCGACTGGTGAGCAAAACATTAAATAACAAAAAGTAGAACTCTAACAAGACAATGCCACAAAAAATGAAGCCTCCTCTCTGAACTTCTCTAGCAATTCTAATGACTCTTCAAATAGAGTGCCTGATTCATGGAATCCAGCACAGAAAAGGTGCAAGCGCCACGCGCTGAGAAGGAGCGTGCGCCAGCCGTGGCTCAAAGAAACAATTGTGCGGCACGTGTATTCATGGATTTCCCGTGCCATCACTAGCCATGGCACAAGTAACATGAAGTAGTGGCAGTAACGTCCCCAACACGTGCAAGCCCCCACGCCATCCCTGGACCAGCATACAACCCCCCCATAGCCAAATTGCGTGAAAACTCGGTGCAGACAGGGTACGAGCTGGGTTTCCACACGATTTGGCTGTGGTGCAGACAGGGTACGTGCTGAGTTTCCACCAATTTGGCTGGGGTGAGGGTGGGGTACACGCTGAGTTTCAACATGATTTGGCTGGAAATCACATGAAAACTCAGCACGTACCCCATCTGCACCCCAGACAAATCGTGTGAAAATTTAGCGCGTACCCCATCCGCACCCTATTCGCTCCAAAACAACATGTGATACCCGCACAAATCTGCAGGAAGCAGACCCCTCCTGACGGGACATCCCAGGTCCCATCACCCCGTCCTGCTGGCAGCCCACAACACCTGTGACACCCCAGTCCCCATCACCCCAGCCTGAAGGCAGCCCCCACTACATGGGACCTCCAGCCCCATCACCCAAGCCTGCGGGCAGACCCCACTTATGGGACATCCCAGCCCGCATCACCCCAGCCTGCAGGCATCCCCCACTACATGGGACACCCCCAGCCCCCATCACCTCAGCCTGCAGGCAGCCCCCACTACTTGGGAAAGGCCAGCCCCCATCACGCCAGCCTGCAGGCAGCCCCCACTACATGGGACCCCCCAGCCCAAATCATTCCAGCCTGCGGGCAGCCCATAACACCTGTAACACCCCAGGCCCCATTACCCCAGCCTGCAGGCAGCCCTGACTAAATGGGAACCCCGGCCCCCATCACCCAGCCTGCAAGCAGGCCCCACTACATGGGACACCCCCAACCCCCATCATACCGAACCTGTAGGGAGCCCCCACTACATGTGACCCGCAGCCCTCATCACCCCAGCCTGCAGGCAGCCCACAACACCTGTGACACCCCAGCCCCATCACCCCAGCCTGCAGGCAGCCCCCACTACATGGGACCCTCCAGCCCCATCAACCGAGCCTGCAGGCAGCCCCCACTCCACAGGACACCCCCGGGCCCCATCAGCCCAGCCTGCAGGCAGCCCCCACTACATAGGACTCCCCCAACCCCCATCACCCACTCCACAGGACACCCCCAACTCCCATCACCACAGCCTGCAGGCAGCCCCCACTACATGGGACCTCCCAGCCCCATCAACCGAGCCTACAGGCAGCCCCCACTCCACAGGACACCCCCAGCCCCCATCACCCCAGCCTGCAGGAAGCCCCCACTACATGGGATCCCCCCAGTCCCCATCACCCCAGCCTACAGGCAGCCCCCACTACATGGGACCCCTCAGCCCCCATCACCCCAGCCTTCAGGCAGCCCACAACACCTGTGACACCCCAGCCTGCAGGCAGCCCCCACTACATGGGACCCCCAGGCCCCATCACACCAGCCTGCAGGCAGCCCCCACTACATGGGACATGCCCAGCCCCCGTGACCCCAGCCTGCAGGCAGCCATAGCACCTGTGACATCCCAGCCCCCATCGCCCCAGCCTGAAGGCAGCCCCCACTACATAGGACACCTCCAGCCCCCATCACCCCAGCCTGCAGGCAGCTTCCACTACATGGGCCTCCCCAGCCCCCATCACCCGAGCCTGCAGGCAGCCCCCAATTCATCGGACACCCCCAGCCCCGATCACCCGTGACAGCAACATGCAGGCAGCCCCCTCCAGACAGGACATTACCTGCATGCTGGATGCTGACATAGTGACACACGTTAACTCCATTGATACCGTGTTCAGGAACTTGCTTGCAGTGTAGTGACACCACCCTTAGGCTTTTGTTCATAAATTATCCTGCAAACACCAGATAAAACATACACCTGGCCCACAATCTTCAGTGTCCCAGTTGATCATGCGCAATTGCTGACTGCAACCATATCCCAACATACACATGACAAAAGTGTATGTCAAAGTGAGGCCCTGCATGCCATATGACAAAGTAATGTCAACAATCCACATGTACAACTAATCACACAGTGGCAGAATGCAAAGCACCCTCGATTTGTGTCACATGAAGAGACATTGGCCTGGCATGTTACGGCATCAGCCTCAATGATCATGCATCACCTAAACAGATAACTTCATAAACACACGAGTGACCCTCCCATGTGTGAAGGACATGACATGACATACAATCAAATGACATATCATTCAGAATGCACATTTACAAAAGTGTCCAAAGGGCCAAAGAATCCCAGGAGGGGGAAGAGAGTGAAGACAGACACAAGAAACTTGTTAGGCCAGGTGACTTTGAGACTGTGCCAGTGCATGGGAAGTGGTGATTGATGAAATCTGGTTGTGGAGGTGCCAGTTCAGCACATGTAAAGGACATCATAACAAACACACCCAAAAATACAACAAAGAAAATCTGCCCAGCTGGTGTCAATTCCAAGCCTAATTGCAGTGAGGAGGTGCAAACTGTCGGTAGGTATCTGATGGCATACATAAAACAGTCTAAAGATTGGGCATGCCTAGGAGCCAGTGCAGGTGTGCAAGTGGCATGCAAGAAGACCTTTTGCTAAGCTCAGAGGGTAGGCAGCCGACTATAGCAGATTCACACAGGACTTCACCAGGGCAGAGGAGTACCAAAAGCACAAGCATAGAGGAAGAATTAAGTCATGATTGAGTACATGGCAATCATACCGTGCCCTATCCACCAATACAGTAGCATTGTTCTGTCCATGTATAAAACCATACCAATTGAAAAAAGCTATTGCAAAGCAAGATGTCCAACTACATGACAATGAAATAAGCACAAAGACATGCTGGCGAAGGCCAAAGTACGACATGTGCATTACACTGAATCAATCAAATGCTGGGCCAGAATTGTAAACATTTTACACTCTCATCACTCACCGCCCCATAACCCCCCACAGTGAGGAACACTACACATTGATTCTGCACATGTGAAATCAAATGCCACTACACCCTGCACACTCCAACTCCACCTTGACACCCACCCACTGGTCATGCACACCAGAATATTCCCCATGCAAATGGATGTCAAACATGACACATGCATGCAAGTGTGCAAACACATGACAAACAATGTTCCTTAGCAGGGACACATAACCGAGTAATGAAGTGTCATACTTGGGAAAAATAAAAGATCAAACATCACTGGGAGCAGAAAAAATGAAATATATTTAAATGTACTATTAACATCATACATATATTAAAAAAAATAAAAAGGTGCATGAACAAACAAATCAAATGTAAGAATGTCCAAATGAAAATCCAGTGTACGTAAACAAAAGATAGAAAAGTCACAAATAAAGTTCATGTCCATAAATTATTTCCAGAAAGGACATCCTGATGAAAGAAAACCATTCCAGCATGGTGAACACAAAAGTAGTGAAAGAAATGAGAACGATGTACAAATGAAAGAGGTCCAATGTCCCAAATGCACCCCACAACATGAAATAAAACTCCACAACATGACACACTAAAAGAACTATGTACAAAAAGTAGAGCACAGTCCAAACCCTCCAAAAAATTTAAAATGAAAAGGAAACTTATACTTAAAGAACTATATACAATGGCAGCGGGCTAGTCCTTCTCCTCACCATGCTCCCCCAATGTCTCAGCCAGGACATCATCGAATACTTCCCCTAGGCAGGCCTCCGCTCTCACCTCGAGGGCTTGCAGGGACTCCAACATGATCATCTCCCATTCCCTGCAAGTCTCCTCGAGGACCTCAGCCTGCCTCTCTGCCCGACGCAGTGAAATCTCTACCCTTGGCCATGGTGAGTCTTGCCTCCCGTGCCCGCTGCCACTCTGTCTCGATCTGCTGCCCCAAACGTTTCAACACGGAAGACATCCTTTGGGTAAGGTCCATGTTTGCCTCCTGCCAGATGGCCGATACCTGCCTCCCTGAGATGCCATGCCCCAAGTACTGTTGCCTCCTACTCCAAGCCTGCTGCTGCCAAATAGCCTGGTGCCTGCTCCTCAAGGACAGCGTGTGGGATGATGACAACCCCCGAGGCCACCGTGCACGTACCCTGCTCCTTGGTGCCTGCTCTCTCTCCATTGCCACAGCTCCTGTCGCCGGCTGGATCAGTGTGGTCACCACCTCGGATGATCCAATTTCGACTCCTGGCTCTGACAGGGTGTGATCTCCACCAGGCTGGCCGCCAGGGTTGGGACAGGTAGACAGGGGGGCACTGGTGGTATCTGGGCAGGAAGGTGGCAGGGAGGACAACTGGCACACAGAGGAGGAAGATGAGGAGTGGGTTGCATAAGTGGTCAGCCAATGTACCCGTTGCGAGACCAGCCGAGCCAGTTCAGGAGACGCAAGACCTCATTGTGATGACGTGCAAACCCCAGATTTGAAGCCTGCACATCATCATGAATGGTGCCTGTACGCCTCGAGATACTGGCTAGCAACGGTTCCACCCTGTCCGGAATGGCAACATCTGCAGGTATTGGTGTATCCGTTTGCATGGAAACATCTGCCACCTGTGGATGGGTCCGGCCTGGGGCATGGCCGCAGGTGCATACTGGTGCAGGCGCAGACACAGGGGCAGGATTAGGCACAGGCACATCCACAGCGACCTGCACTGCCTTCTGCCCCTGAGTCTGGACTGCACCAGTCACACCCACCTCATCACCCCTGCCGGTCCCCATGTGCTAAGATGATGCAGCTCCTCCTCTTCTGTCTCCCCCGCCAACCTGGATGCCTTCCCACCGTCTTCTGCTTTGGATTGCCCCTGTACGAGCTCACCTGTCCCTCCCACTGCTGGGGAGTCCACGATCACCTTCACCCTCTTGGACCTCCCCTCAGCAGCTGCAGCCGTTGTCTCTGACGCGGCACCAGTCTCCTCCCTCCCCGAAGATGAAATTACCTGGGAGCCTGACTGGGCCTTGCTTCTGGGTCTGGTGGAGGCATCCCCGCACCCTTGCTCAACAGCACCTTCTCCGCCCTCTTCTTCCAACGCCACTGTGGATAGTGAGACATAGAACACAAACATCAGGGTACTGAACCTATGCCTGTTTGGCACAAAACAAATGCACATGAGTTGCGCTGGCAAAGGTCACAACCATCATCACCCTCCACAACACACAGCTATGTGAAATTAACACACATGCACAATCAAGTCTGTCCTTCACAACAGACAATCACATCCTTGGACAGGGCACTGTCAGCAACTCAAATTTATGATGCCCCTCACATGCATCATGGGACATACACATTTCATTCACACACATCACCTGACAGTCATGAAGCAGGCCACAGTGCTATCACATCAGAGGTCACTCAATATTAATTGTGCAGCAAGAGTCAAGGAAGCATTCAAACGCTGCAGTTACATACATCCAGGAGTGTTGGCCCGTCACAAACTCACTTTGCAGACACATGCACATGTGCACCATGCATGTCCATGATGTTGGCGACATCACCCATGTGTCACACCTCTCACACGGCCATGTCCACACACATGTATGCAACTATGTGCATGTTGTTACATGCTGCAGTGCATCACACATTAAAACAGAAACACTGTTGATGTCACACATGCTTGAATGGAGACACACAAAGCATTGTCTGGGACATGCACCCAGATATCCGTACAAGAGGCATACCTGCCATTAGGTCAAGGTGCACACTCCAACCACACATCAACATGCACATGCACTCTGGAGGACAGCAACACATGGGGCCTCATTACGAATTTGGAGGCAGCCATGCCCTTTACAAGGGCATGGCTGCCTCCAAACTCAGGTCCGGGTCTGTGGTCCCTGAATGGGGAAATACTGGGCCATTCTGACTTTGGAGGGCCCGGTATTTCCCCATTCAGGGAACCGGGACCCGGACCATCCCCATTCCCATTTGAGCCCCCATTCGGCTCAATGGGAATAGGGAGCATGCTAACAACGGGCCCATTAATGACGGGCCCGTTGTTAGCATGCTGGTCCCCTCGCAGGACCCGCAAAGGACGTCTGGTATGTCCAGACGTCCAGAGCGGGTCCCGCGAGGGGACCTCGTAATGAGGCGGTACAGGGTTAACCGTGCCAGCACCTTTACCGGCGCCGTTAACCCCTTACCGCCTCACTTGTAATGAGGCCCATGGACACTTACCAGTCGATTCCAGACGGTGCTGAAAATCCATGACCTGGGCGTTCAGCGGTAGGTAGAACCGCTCCAGGACCCGCATGTTGTCTGTGCTCTACCGGATCCGGCACCATCCTTGGTTCACACCAGCCTGGAGGAAGCGTTGGGCCTTGTGGTGGGTCCTGGCTTTGAAGTCCACCCATCGCTTGTGTACATGGGTGTAGTCCAGGGCTGCCACCCCCTCTGCGTTGATGGCACCCACGATGTCGGCCCAGATCATCTTCCGTCCTTCCTTGCCAACTTGCACTGGTCCGTGGAAGAGGGCATCATAATACCCCAGGACTTGCCTCCGATGTTGGTTCAGACATGAAAACTCCTGAGGTAGGTGTGGGTGGGCAAGGAGGTCCTGGGACTGGGCGGCGGAGTGGAGGTCTGGCACATCGGGAGTCTTCTGGATCAGCAGAGGTGGTCACAGGTCCGACGACAGAAGCACTGGCAATGGCTATACAGCAGGCACCAAAATTGCAGGGCACGTGGGCAGCAGGCACACACAGGCAGCTCAGGGCACTTGGAGGCAGATAAATTGGCTGGTAGGCAGGAGCATGGGTCTTCCGTGTTACTCCAATGGGCAGCCGGAAACAGAGTGACTCCGCACGTGCGGAAAGCGCAAGTTACCGTGAAATCAGAGGAAAGGGCCTAAGCGCGTAAGTTACATGACACGCACTGAATGTTGGGCGTGGTGTTCAGGATCAGTATAAAGTAGTGTGTAGGAGACCATCACACGCTTGTGCGAGCTATAGCAGATGGACGTGTGGACTTCATTTCCACGTGGTCTCTTCACTACTGCGACCGTGTGAGCCTTTTGTTTTGGTGGGGGACTTGCCTCCGCGCACACGTGCTTGTACTTTTGTGGCTGACGGTGAGTTTTGGATGCATTTTGCATACTGTGGGTGCCCCTATGTGTCGCATACCCCCTTTCTTAACATCACAGTAGCTTACGTGTCCTTCACGCACATATTTTTGGTGTTGCTGGGTGCCACAGCGTACTGCATAAAGTTTGTTCTTTTCACATCGGCTACCAAGGGGTCGTGTACACGTATTTTTCATTTTTGGTGTACATGTGCATTTTATTTCCCCAGGGGTTACATTGAGCCTTGCAGGAGCACACTGGTACATTTAACTTCACATACACTGCCCCCTCACTGAATTGCCCAGGACAATTGATAGCTGCGCCTCCCATTGCACCATTCCATCAGTGCCATGAGTGGGAGGGGAAACAAGTGGGAAGGGTGGCCGAGGTGTCCGTGGTGTCTTAGGTGTCTGAGGAGCGAGAGGCCATGCAGGGAGAGCTATGCCCCCCACCCAAAAGGGAGAGGGAGATGCAGCTGATGCTAACGTCCCCATCATCAAGGGTCCTGGAGCAGCATTGCCATCTGCTGTCCACACCAGGCAGGGTCAGGAAGCTGCAGGGGCAGCTGCAGCAACCACCACCCAGGCTAAGATTCTCCCAGCCAGGCCTGTAGTGGTCCCAGCCCAGGCCTGCAGAGAGCCAGGTGCAGATGTCCTTGTCTCCAAGGGCAAGAGAGGTGCGGAGAAGGGTCCTGGCACTGGCACCCACGTACAGATGCCTGCAAGGCTACCTAGAGTCCAAGCATCAGTGGGTGATGCCACAGCCCAGTCCACCAGTGCTCCAGCCCATACTGACCCAAGTGGTCCCAGCCACTCAGGGTCTCCACGACCTTGCAAGAAGGCAAAGCGTGCAGTAGGCGAACAGGTTCAGACCCAAGGCACAGCACAGGAGACCCACACGTCGAGGAAGAGGAGTTTCAGTGATGAGGAACTACAGATCCCTGTGGACTATGTGCGGGAACACAAATGTGACATGCTCGTGCAGGAAGGGAGCACACATACGCCTGTCCAGCGTATGGCCCACTGGCAGTGCATCACCGATCATATCAACGCCTTGGGCATTGAGAGGCGCACAGCTGCTGAGGCAATGAAGCATTGGAATGACCTCCAGCATCGAGCTAAAGATAAGCTGGGTGCCAACTATGCCTCAACTCTGGTGACTGCATGTGGGACACCACGAGAGGATGATGAGCTCACTCCACATGAAGAGATGATTAGTGATATGAATGATGTGGAGCAGATCCAAGGCATGGGAGACCTGCCAATTTATGAGGGACTGTCTGGTGACTGCTGATGCATGTGTGTCCAGGGTTCCATGTAATAATGTCGCCACAAAAATATCGGCATGCAAAAATATCGCCGAAAAATGGTCGTTTTTTGTGGCGACATTATTGCATGGAACATGCGGGGGACACCCACGCAACCCCCAATTTTTTTTGCCCCTATCGTCACATATATGGTCACCCAAATAATATCGCCACAACATTTTCCCGGCGATATTATTTACGGCGACCATATATGTGGTGATATTAATACCTGATACTGTGTCCAGGACATGTTGCTTGGATGAATTGTAATGATTGTCTGGCAGTTCTGCCTGCATTTACATGACTGCCATAGGTGAACCATGTCATGGTGGACTGACATGTGCTTGTTGACCTGCAGGCTGCATACGCACAATGTGCTGCACACCGTGGCAATCCTCATCACCATGCCTGCTCACTCCTTCCATGTCACTCTCTGTCCAGCCTCTCATGGCCCTCTTCCTGCTCCAACCTGTGATGGTGGATAGCCTGTGATAATCTTCCAATCCACACTTGCTTATCTCTGCACATCTCTGAGAGGTCACCCTGCCAGCTGCACCTCCTCAGAGGTATTCTTCCTTTCCTATCCTTCCCCCAGCAGCTCACTATCTCCAGAGGACTGGTCATTCCTATGGTGGGGTACTGCAACAGCCTCTACCAAGATTTCTGTGCTTCTACTCTCTTCTGTCTGCAGCTCATCCAGAACTGGATTGTGGGAATTGTCCTTTTGGATATTGTATCTCCCTAGGACTCTGATCATGGCATTGGCTCCGAGTGGCTACAACTGTTCATTTCCAAACCATGTACATTGTCCACAAGCCCTTATGGGTCCTGGGGCCGCAGTTTCTTCAACTCCATCTTCCAAATTCACTGCCTTCTTATGGTCTTTGATCATCCCTTTCCTACTCCATCAGGGTCAGTTACTTCTCATAGCAATTAGTTTGTGGTTCATTTCTATCTTCGGCTGGGGCCTCCCTCTGGTACAGCCTCCCTGTCTCAATGGAACTGGAGGTGAACCTTCTCTGGGTCTGGAAGCACTTCTGATGCTTCCTCATGTGTTGTGCTTTCTCTCCTCCTCTCCCCTGCTGGAGTCCTGGATGACTGAGAGAATGCACTAGTCACTTGCCTACACTCTGATATCCGACACGGGCCTCTGCGCCACCAGTTGAACCCATGCACTGCCTCCCTGCCAACCCCCACACTTGGTGGCTGTTTACTGTATCCCTACAACCCTCTACCAGCAATTGACACCTGATGTCTGCACTTACACTTCCACCAGCCCGCCGCATTTTCATTACTGATTATGTACTTGTATTTTATTTGGAAGCCGTTCCCACGTACTGCACTGCCCACTCCCATTTCCAACCCCAGGTCTCACCTTCACCGTGACTATTCACTCGTGTGATATCAATGTGACTTGGCCTCATGGAATGGGTGTGTCTGGCGTCACTCTATTCCACCACCCTTGCATCGTAGTACCTTGTGACACTTGTGTGTATTGAGTTTGTGAATTACATGTCAAGACATGTCACATCCATTGTACATGACTCTGGGACAGTAGTCAGCAAGTTCCATCTCATGCAGTTTAACAGTTCAGGCATGGCTATGCTACGTGACATGTGTATTTGCATCAGTATTTGCATCAGTGATGTTGGTGACTGAACTATGCCATTCAGGTGCTCATGTGTGAAGCAAGTGCTATGCACCATGCACTACATGTGGTATTTAACCCTTCCACACACGTCCATGGCTGCTTTCATGCTACCCTTCACTTGCATTGACACTGCGTATTTGCAGGAGTTTGTGACATGGCAGGTTAATGTGTTGCATGATGGCATTGTGATGCCTATGTGTGTGGGCTATGCTATGTACATGGGTCTTCATGTATTTTTCTGTCCATGTACAGGTGATGAGGCACTGGATGCAGATGAGGAGGTGGAGGAGGAACAGGATACTGATGAACAAACAAGCACCAGTGGAGGACGTGGTGTGGCAGTCCATGATGAACCACTGGTGCTACAGTCGATCCTGGCCCTGACACAGTATGAGTCTGCCTCTGGTGATACCTATGGCTCTGGTGGTGAACCGGAATTCGATTCCTATGTGCTGTCGCAGGTGAGTGCATCGAGTGTTGGTGCTATTGTATCCCAAACATCTGAAGAGGGGACAAACCTTTAGAGGGCCAGTCAGTGTTGGTACATTTGTCTGTGGTGGTTACGGCTGCAGGGTCATGCTCCACGGTATTGATATGATATGATAGTTTATTTATATAGCACCTATACACAATGTGTTTCAAAGCGCTTTGAACAATCGATGCACTATTGACTCCTGGTCCTGGGCCAGCTGCTCAAGGGAGGGATTCAGTTCTGCAGCCACAGACCGCGCCATCACATCAAGGGCTAGGTTCCCTTGGCCCAGGCAGGCATGGGGTCTGCCAACGCGGTGAGTGTGTGTTAGCTGGTGATACTGTGTGGGAGCAGTCCATGTATGTTGTTGCACAACAACAGGCTGTTTCATATGAAATGTTGGCTCAGGGCATGGATAGGGTGGCCAATTCCATGATACCCCCAGCAAGACAGGTGGAGCACCAGCAGCAGGCATTGCAGTCCACATGCCGCTCACCACACAGGCTGAACATGGTAGCCAGCAACAGGAGCCGACGGGCAGAACTGAGCGCTCTGCATGCATACATGGCTGCAGAGGGTCGGGCCCACAGGGACGCCCTGAGTTTAGAGTATAAGTCCCTCACAACTACACTGGCTGCACTCGAGGCAGCCCACAGTAGACGGTCTAAACAGCATATGCAACAGTTGACTCATACCATCACGAAGGAACTCCGTGCATCCTGTGAGGTGTTGCATGGGGACCTCCCAGCCATCATGTTACAAATGCAATCATCTCAGTCCTGCAAGGCCACTGCCATGGAGGACCAGGCCAGGGCTATGCGTGGTGATCCTGTCTTACCACTACCACATTCTGATGCTACACCAGAGGGTGGCAACAGCAGCGACAGGTCTCCTGATCCATGCTAGCCGTACGGCCCGTTTAACCCATGGAGGGTTTTTTTTCTCTTCAAAACATCCACACATGCACCTCCTCCCTCCTGGGTGCCCCTCCCTTCCTGGCCCTTCCTGGCCCCCCATGGGCATTTTTGACTTTTATTACTTGTTTTTTGTCTATTGTGCATTTATGTGACAGTGTGTTGCTTAGTGTGGCAGCCAAGGGCATCCACTGTAGATTCCAGCTGGACCCATGCAGGCTTGTTTCGTGTTTGTACACTCCTTGTTTGTGCCTTTGGGTCCAGATACATATGCCACTCTTGCTTCCCCTTTCCATGGGCTTGCAAGGAGTGCAGCGTGTAAAAGAAACTGGTATAGAGGCATTGGGCTTCCATTATATCTCTGGGTAGTCTCAAGTCTGACCTGTGTATACACCCTTAGTGGGATTCATGATTGTGCAGTGCATGGTTAGCATCCCTTTTTGTATGGACATTGAGATCTATTCTTTGTTCATGTTCCATCTTCATGTATTAGCTTGACTATCTCCATTATTGCTAGCCTTCCTGCTGTATGCGCTTCCCTGCCCCCTTTGGTTAGCAGTGCCACATGAAAATACAAGGGTGCCATGTGCAAGTTAAGACACATTGAGGCACATGTGTAATTATGAATGGTTACTGTCAGAAAAATTCACTTGTGTGTCCTGTGTTTCTGGTATGTAGTACTGGCCAATTCATGTGCCTGTATACATTATTATTTTGTTGTGTGAGAGTGAGTTATTTTTGTACTTGTTCCGTTGATCATTGAGCACTTTGTGACAGTAGTTTTATGTATTGGCCATTTCTTTGTCTCTTTTGACATTGCATGCCAAACCAGGTGACATGAAGTGTGGGAGGGTTTAGGTGACATCCCGACATTTGGATGTGCACTTTGGCATGATGTTAGTGGCATACACCATCTTCCATGTGTTCCTTTTGTGCACACCAGATTGAGTTACTTCAAGTTCTGAGGGATGCACACATTGTAACACTTCCAAGGACAGATTCTCAGGGTTGTAAGGTTGGGACAGATGATTGTCCCTTTGTCATCATTGATTGTCACCTGGATTGTGCCAGGACTGTGTGCACTCCACAGGGTTGGATCTTAGGTGAAAAACTGTGCCACAAGCTGGGTATGGGCAGCCTCGCCACATGCCCTTTCCCCTCCCATGTACAGCTGCTGTGCATGTGTTTGGGGTTGTTGGGGCACCACCAAGTCCACTGGTATGCCACGCTGTGTTGCAACGTTGTGCAGGACACATGCTGCCACAATGATCCTGCACACTACTGGTGGTGCATATAGTAGCTCACCACCAGAGAGGTCAAGGGAGTGGAAGCATGTCTTTAGTCATCCGAATGTGCGCTCCACTATGGCCCTAGTTGCAATATGGGCTGCGTTGTATCTTACCTGGGGTAGGGTTCCGTGTTGGTGTCATCATGTAGGTGCTTAGAGGGTAGGCACTGTCCCCTGTGGAGGTGAGATGGTTTGTCAGTGGTGTGGTTTTGTCTGTGTGAGGCATTCATGTATTTCCAGGGCCATTTGTACTCACCAATGAGCCATGTGTCGCCATGCCTCCCAGCTTCCAGGGCCCGGTGTAGGGGTGACATTCTGAACATGAAACTATCATGGGTGGACCCTGGGTAGTTTGCATATACAGATGTAATGATTCCCTTGGCATCACATACAACCTGTACGTTGATGGAATGCCAGTGCTTGTGATTGCCATAGATGTGCTCTGTGGCCCTAGGTGGACGTAGGGCCACATGAGTGCAATCCATAGCACCAAGCACTTTAGGGAAGTGCACCACCCCAAAAAAGTCCTGGACCATGGCCAGCCTTTCTGCGGGTGTTCTGGGCATGTATATGTGCCTGCGGACTGAGGGGCGTACAGTCAGGATTGCCAACATCTGGTGTAGGTAGTGTGACTGCGTGGGCTGTGAAATGCCCCTAACTATGGCCGTTGTCTGTTGAAATGACCCAGTGGCCAAAATATGCAGTACATTGAGCACCTTTTCCAAGGGGCTCAGTGCTTGGGAGCACAGGGTGGGTGAAGTGAGTTCATCTACCCACTCTGTGACCAGGTCTAATATGATATGAGGTGGAAACCTACACCTGCCATAGACCTGGTCATCAGTCATCCCAAATACATGTGTACCCTGGCTATCCTCCTCATCCTGCAGTGTCCCACGATCACTGATGCGAAAAATGGTACATTCATCGTAGCTGTATATGCGCGTTGGGTTTTCTCGCGCCCTTTTTATGCATTGTTTTAGTGCACAGTGACACTTACGCCTGCTTTCGCGTGACTGATGCGTTTCCGGATTTGCACGTCTTTTTCTGCGCACCGGTGAACCCTGTTCAATTCCATGAATACGTGTTGTTAGTGCGTGTGTGGGTGTGGCAGGTATTTTACTGTGGTACTTCCCACGTAACAGCCACATTTACACTTGTTGTTCCCCATTCCATGTGTTCCGCCCCCTTTTTAGGTGACTGCACAAGACAGTATGCGTCTCTGCTGGGAGTCTTACGCAAGGTGTTTGTGGTGTCGCAGTGACGTATTGGACCCGCAGGGATTCAGCGCAAGTTTCTGGTAAGCCCCGCGCATTGTGTTCCATGAATCGACAAACCAGGCGCTTGTGCATGTTTTGCACATAAGCGCCACTTTTTATGCGCATTTTAATTCCATGAATCGTGCCCAGAGTGTTTCAATGCTGGCAGTGTTTGAAGACTCTGTCTGTTGCTTCACCTTTAATAGGTGGAGGTTGATTACGCACAACCACCGCTCACAGCTACAGTGAAGAAATAGGACCACATATAAGCCAAAAAGGGGTGCAGCCCAATATGGGACAGACCATCTTTTGCAATTGCCACGGGAATGGGGACTTAATGAATGCCCCACCTAACTTCCAACTCCCCTGTGACTTGTAATGTCCCGGTGGCTGCGGGATGTCACACGGTGGATCCGTGCTATTGGTACGGCGGCAACCCGCCGGTAGCACCAGTGCGTTACCACCGTACTCGTAATGAGGCCGTATGCCACAAAAAATGAAGCATATTCTCTGAACATCTCTAGCATTTCTAATGACTCTCTTGGTTTTGCAGGTGTTTGAAGAGTTTTGGCTGTTGCTGGCAGCATCTTTAATGGGTGGAAGTTCATTCTGCACAACCACCGCTCAGAGATAGAGTAAAGATATTACACCACATATAAGCCACAAAAGGCTGCAGCCCAGTATGGGCCAGACCATCTCATGCAATTTCCAATATGCATCGTCCATGGTATTAGGTAATATTATCCACACCAAAAATATCGCTATATATATGGTCTTCGGGAACGGCCATAGGTGGTATTTTTAGTGGGATAATATTAGGGTTTTTTGGGAGCAGGGGTTGCGGGAGTGCCCCCCGGTCCTTTTAAAATAAAACAGGATTTGCGGGGGTGTCCCCACAGGTCCTATGCCTTAATATCGCCGCAAAAATATGGCGATATTTTTGTATGGCGATATCTTTGCAGGGATATTAACACATGGAACCTCGTCCACATCATCCGAGGTGACTTGCACAAATAGATTTATAATAATTTATATTCCCAAGCTTTCTGACAAAACATTAGAAGGGCCACATTTTACTGTTTTCTTGCACAATATTAGACATGTTTAAATGTCCAACTAATGATGAAAACATAAAATAACAAAAACGAAAACTCTAAAAAGGCAATGCCACAACAAATTAAAGCTGCTCTCTGAACCTCTCTAGCATTTCTAATGACTCTTCAAAAAGAGTTTTCCAGTGCTGCAGATGTTTGAAGACTCTGAATGTTGCTGGCAGCATCTTTAATGGGTTGAAGTTAATTCTAAAGATTCACCGCTCACAGATACAGTAAATATATAACACCACACATAAGCCAAAAAAGGCTGAAACCAAGTATGGGCCAGACCATCTTGTGCAATTTCCAAAACACATGATCCGCATCATCCCAAGAGACTCGCACTAAATGATTTATAATGATTGATATTCCCAATCTTTCTGATTAAACATTAGAAGGGCCACATTTTAGTGCTTTATTGCACAATATTTGACATGTTCAATTGTCCAACTAGTGATTAAAATATAAAATAATAAAAATTACAACTCTAATAAGACAATGTCACAAAAAATGAATCCTTCTCTCTGAAACTCTCTAGTATTTCTAATTGCTCTTCATATAGAGTGTTCCAGTACTGCCAGTGTTTGGAAATTCTGGCTGTTGCTAGCAGCACCTTTAATGAGGGGAGGTTGATTCTGTGCAACCAGCACTCACAGCTACAGTGAAGATATAACAGCACATATACCTGCCCAGGCACCTGCTCACCCTGCCACCCTCCCAAACTGCCTCCGGGGCCACCCATTGCACTGGGGTCTGTATCCGTACCCCTACAGCCCCCCCTTTTTCTTCCTGCACTTATCAGACCTACCCTGTCTGCTGCCTTAAACCTAGCACTTGCAAATTGCTGGCTGTACTAAAACTGTTTGTTGCCTTTATTATTTATTCAATGTTATTTATCTGTTTCTCCTCTGCTTCGCACTTTCCAATTCTCCCCCTTCCATGCACTTTTCCCCTCCCCCTCTCGCATGCACTTGCGCATTCTCAATGGCACTGGGCCTAGTAAGATCGCTCTTTTGTTCTCCCCTGTTCCCCTCCCTTGCCTTGTCGCACTCTGAAACACTTGTGCACGAGCACGATAGAAATAAAAAATCAATATGAATATGAGCAAAAAAAAGCTGCAGTCCAGTATGGGCCAGCCCATATCATGCAGTTTTCAATAAGCATAATCCACGTCATCCCAGGAAACTCTCACCAGATGATTTATAATGATTTATATTCCCAAGCTTCCTGATGAAACATTAGAAGGGCCACATCATTGTTCTTTCTTGCACAATATTAGACATGTTCAAATGTCCAACTGGTAATGCAAATATAAAAAAACAAAAATGACAACTCTAAAAATACAATGCCACAAAAAGCCTTCTCTCTAACCTCTCTAGCATTTCTAATGGCTCTTCAAAAAGAGTTTCTGGTGCTGCAGATGTTTGAAGACTCTGGCTGTTGCTGGCAGCACCTTTATTGGGTGGAGGTTGATTCTGCACAACTAGCACTCACAGCTAGAGTGAATATATAAGACCACATATACGTTGAAAAATGGTGCAGCCCAGTATGGTGCAGACCATCTCATGCAATTTCCAATAGGCATCATCCAAATCATTCCAGGAAACTCACACCAAATGATTTGTCATAATGATTGTCCCAAGTTTCACATCCCATTCCATGGCAGAATTCTTTTTTTACTTATTTTTTCAGTCGCAAAATACTGGAATGTCTTCAACCGAATAAAGACACTATTAGTACCCCAGGATGAAGTGGATGAAGACTTTGGCAGATGCCTTGCATCAGAAAGAAAAGATCCTGGGAAGGCTTCTCGCTCATCCAAGTGGTACTTCTATAGATAGGAGCAGCAGATCTGAAGACACTTCATAAAATGCCTCCTCTCTGAACCTCACTAGCATTTCTAATAACTCTTCAAATATAGTGTTCAAGTGCTACCAGTGTTTGAACACTGACTGTTGCTAGGAGCACCTTTAATGGGTGGAGGTTGATTATGCACAATCACTGCTCACAGCTACAGTGAATATATAACACCACATCTAAGCCAAAAAAGACTGCAGCCCAGTATGGGCCAAACGAGCTTGTGCAATTTCCAATACTCATCATCCACATGATCTCAGAAGATGGAATGGAACCCTAATATATGAAAAGGCAGACAAACGCAAATGAAAATGATGCAGACACACAAAAAGAACATTTGGGAATGACAGGTGAAACAATGTGGTATCATTAACCCAGTACTGCCCCAAATCTACATTTTGCTATGAAAAAGTGCACAGAACGGTAACCTATGATATAAAACGACAGCAAAATTCACGTGAAAAGATGCAAACGCATATGAAAAATATTTTGGAAATGAGGAAGGTTGAACTATGTGCTATCATTAACCCATTACTGTTTAAAATCTACATTTTAACAAGGAAAAGTACCAGGAACGGAACCCTAATATATTAAACCACATAAAAACTCACTTGAAAATGATGCAAACACACATAAAGAACAATTTGGAATTGAGGAAGGTTAAGCAATGTACTGTACTGTCATTAACCCATTACTGTCCACAATCAACATTTTAACACAACATAGTTACCAGAACGGTGCCATCATATATGATACAGCATCAAAACCCACCTGAACATGCTGCAAACATGAATGAAGAACATTTTGGAAATGAGGAAGGTTGAACAATGTGCTGTCATTAACCAATTACAGCCCAAAATCGACATTTTATGACAAAAAAGTACAGCAATATGCCGGAATGGAATGATAACATATACAAAGGCATCAAAACCCACCTGAACATGCAGCAAACAGGCATGAAGAACATTTTGGAAATGAGGAAGGTTGAACAATGTGCTGTCATTAACTCATTACTGTTCAAAATCTACATTTTAACAAGGAAACGTACCCATAACGGAACCCTAATATATGAAAACGCAGCGAAACGCAACTGAAAATGATGCGGACACACAAAAACAACATTTTGGAATGAAAGGTGAAACAATGTGGTGGTGTCATTAGCCCATTATTGTCCCAAATCTACATTTTGTCATAAAAAGTACACAGAACTGTAACCTATTATATAAAACGACAGCAAAATTCACCTGAAAACGATGCAAATGCATGTGAAGAACATTTTGGAAGAGAGGAAGGTTGAACAATGTGCTGTCATCAACCCACTACTGCCCAAAATCTTCATTTTAACAAGAAAGATTACCCAGAACAGTATCCT
The DNA here is from genome assembly GCF_040938575.1 of Ambystoma mexicanum. Classification (NCBI taxonomy): domain Eukaryota; kingdom Metazoa; phylum Chordata; class Amphibia; order Caudata; family Ambystomatidae; genus Ambystoma; species Ambystoma mexicanum. The sequence goes on from NC_090941.1 coordinate 768,410,546, forward strand.
AATGTATGAAAAGGCAGCGAAAAGCAACTGAAAATGTTACAGATACACAAAAAGAACATTTTGAAATGAGAAAGGTGAAACAATGTGGTGTCATTAAACCATTACTGCCCAACATCTACATTTCATCATGAAAAAGTACCGGAACGGGCCAGAACGGTACCCTAATATTTGAAAAGGCAGCAAAACTCAACTGAAAATTATGCAGACACACATGAAGACTAGTTGGAAATGAGGAAGGTTAAACAATGTGCTGTCACTAACCCATTACTGCCCAAAATATACATTTTTATCACAAAAAAGTACCGGAACCGGTCGGTACCACAACATACAAAAAGGTAGCAAACCCCACCTGAAAATGCTGCAAACGTGCATGAAGAACATTTTGGAAATGAGAAAGGTTGAACAATGTGCTGTCAATAACCAATTACTGCCCACACAATTCTCCAATAAAAAGGCAGCTAATAACTAAACTCAAAGAGGGACTTTGTGAAGACAACTTTATTGTAGTAGAACATGCTCATCTCCCTAAATATACACTAATCACATAAGGGTAGAATTGTACCACATTTGCTTTGATTGAATTTAAGGAAAATTATACATCTGAAAATATTACTAGAGGGTGACTACACCTTACTCAACACTAGAGGGGGTAGTAACTGTTTAGTTTTGTTCATAGTCAGGTTTTTCTTTATCATTTCCATATCCTTGTTTTTTGAAGTGGTAGCATTTCACATGTTTCTTCTTTGCTTAAATGTTGCAGCTTCATCATGTCTGCGCTGATCACCTTTACTTTAGATACAGGTCAGATTTATGGTTTTGAATTATTTTTTTTTGTCTGCAAGCCTTGAGCATAGGAGTGCAACAATGGATTGCTTCATGCGGACCATAACATTTCCTACAGAAAAGCTCTGCTGCAGCAACTTTGACAAATGTAGGACAACCCTGCCTTTTCACTGCTTGGCTGGAAAGAGGTCTTTACGTGGACAGGGCCCAGCCTTCTATGTGACACAGCAAGGATCATAAAAGGTCTTCAAGGTAGCTCAGTAGCTTATAAGCACATTTCATGCAATCAAGGAAGCATCCAAATCAGGCAGATTGTCTTTTCTTATGATAAACCTAGATGTTCATCATGAAGAAAGCAGTTTCATTTTTTCTTTCTCTGTGTAATGTGTTATATCTTGCTTTCTCCCCTCTTCCTGTGTTGTGACCATGGGTACTGTCTGTGGGATGCTTGTAGAATGCCTGCCTGTGTAATGTTGATAGAGTGTATGTGAGTGTTCCTTGGGAGGCAGTTTGATATCGGCTGCTGGAATGAGTGGGTGCCGGTGGATGTCTCCTATGTCTTTCTGTACTTGAAGATCCTTTTGTACTTACATGCTACCTATTTTCCTGGAAACCTGAGAAAGGCAGGCAGCTGTATTTTTGGGCCTGTGAGGGGCAGCCAGAAGAGATAACGGTTCTGCTAGGGGCAGAGCAAAAAAAGAATTGTGTGAGGCTGTGGCATCCAGTTTGAAGATGTGCCTACAAGGGTCAGGCGAAGGAGGATTTTGGGCTCTGCAAGGGGGAGCCAACTGGTAATCAGGTCTGCAAGGGACTGCTTGAAGGATTTTTGGGCAGGCAAGGGGCTGCTGAGAGAATGTGGAGGCAATGTGGAGCCAAAGGAATACTGGGGCTTAGGCGACCAGGAGAGTTATAGGCCTTCTGGGGGCAGCCATTAGAAATATCGAGCCTGCAAGGCATTGGCAAGGATTTTGTGCGGGTAAGATACCGTTGTGACAGGGTGTGTGCAGTGCGCATCTTTACTTGTGGTCTTGCACTGTTATTGTCAAAGGGCATCAGTGGTGACAGTTGGTAGTGGTCAAGCTCCGTGCAGCTTGGAGGCTGGGGCTCAAATGATGGCATTGAGTCAGCAGCGGCCAATCAGAGAGGATGTTGTGACAGGGCCAATGGCTGAGGACATAAAATGATATGCTATTGAGGGTTACGGATAGCGTCACGCACTGTACAGCGGGTTACCGGTGTACCCTTCTAAGGGTATGAAGAGGATCTAAGAGAAGGAGGTGTGTTCTGATGGTGATGTCACTGAATAGAAAACGCGCCAGGTAACATCTAGTGTGTGCACCCAGCATGGAATGCTTTTTGAGCCAAAGCATGGAGTTGTTTCAGGAAAGGTGTGTGTGTACTCTCAGCATAGTAAACAGATGGGTGCTGTGTCTCGAGAGCCATGTGGGCCCAGTCAGTTAATTGGACAGCTGGTACCTGATCCAGTTGAGTTGGCAGTGATGGAGGTTGGTCCCAGCGTGTGTTGGGGTCAGGCTCACAGGAACTAGCTTGACAGTTGCTCCAGGTATGGTGTGGATGGTACTGTGCTGTGTCCGTACTGCATCTCTGGATAGCAGGAATTGGCTGTTTGCTGGGACAAGCCCTGGAGTGTTTGCAGTGGTTGTAGGGCAGACCTGGGTGATCCAAGAAGTCGATATATGGCTGTTTTCCAGGAGCTGGATCAATACTATGTGTCATTTTTCAGGGAGCTGTCCATGCTCACAGTGTTATGTGATGTGAGGCCTGTTTGGATGTAAGTTTTCTGTTGGTACGTTGTGGATTGTGGTGGATCTGGGACATGGCTGGTGTATTGTAGAAATGATGTGGCCTCTGTTAGTTGAAGGAAGTTGAAATTTGGTTTGCTCTTGCATGTTGATTTAACATATGCCTCCACAGGTCTGTCGGAATATGGATTTAAGAATAGGGAATGGACATTCGGGTCGGGGGTTACTTGTGTGTGGTGTGTGTTGTACTCTCTGGGTGTCCTAGCAAACTCCCTGGTGGAGTTTAACAGTTTTGTTTGTGTTTTGGGTGGCAGGTTAATGCCAGCCGCCTGGGTGCGGCCTATTTGCAAGCTGCCTCAGGGGTGTTGGACACCCAGCATTTTGGGGAGGGTTTTGTGTGAGTGCCATTTGGGTTCATGTTTGTGCTGGCTGTGGGAAATGTTGTTAAGTGTCTTTCACCTCAATAGTTTGTTTCAATGGAGTTGGACCCGGCAATCACATGTTTTTTTGCCATTTGTTCAAGAGTGCTTTGGGTGTCGCTCCCACACCTCGGGTGTGGTGGTCTCAATCCATGTGCTGTTCTTGTGGTTGGAGTGCTACTTGTTGGGGTACTGGTGGTACATTTTATTGCACCATCTATTTGTGGTTATTTGGTGTTGCTGGTCTGCCAAGCAGCATCAGTGTTGGTTTGGTTAGGTGATAAATGTGTTTTGTTTCATTGAGGTGGGTAGTCGGTAGTCGTTCTGAGTGGTGTGGGGCTGGTCCCCTGTGTGGGTTCCTGCTGTTTGGTCAGCAGTGTGGATAGTGACGTGGTTTGGGTTGTGACGTTGTTCTATTATTTCATTGGTAGAACAGTGATGTGATGGTTGAGTTCTGAGCATGTTTTGGAGTGACTGAATTTTGGACCTGTTGTGGGTCTCTTGGAGACTTCAGTTGTTTTTGTTGGTATTGTTCTTTTGTCTCTCTGTTACCTACCCTTACTCGTGGTGGTTTTAAAGCGGGATGTTATGCCTTGCTTTCTCCCCTGTTCCTGTGTTGTGACCCTGGGTACTGTGTAATGCTTGTAGAACGTCTGCCTGTAAAATGTTGAGAGAGTGTTTCTTTGTGAGTGTTCCTTGGGAGGCAGTTGGAAGTGGGCTACTGGACTGAGTAGGTGCCGGTGGATATCTCCTATGTCTTTCTGTACTTGAAGATCCTTCTGTACTTCCCTGCTACCTATTATCCTGGAAACTTGTATCTAATTAAAGAAGATACCTACCCCTGCCTGATCAGTCTCCCTGTGTCATCAATGAAGTACCTAATTTTTTATTTTTGTATTTACTTATTTAACATAATACACAAGAAGTGAAACCTTACACCTCTTCTATCAAATACTACTGTAACAGTGGTAACAGTGCAGAGGTCGCCTATGCATGTTTTGGCGAATCACAAGGCATTGTCACTGCTTCTACAGTGGAAGCCACTTCGCATGAGGCTAGGGAGGTTAGGCGGCTCTCCGATAGTCCCCCTGGGGGTGTTCCTCAGTGGGTAGATTGCATGGGGAGGGAAATCCCTAATTGGACCAGCGACAATCAACTTGGGAGAATGCATTATTCCCCTCCTTCACTTCTGTCCTCTCCTTCCCATTGCCCCAATCAGTCCCCACTTTCCTTATCTTCTATTCAGACCCTTCTGGTCCCCCATACCTCTGTATGTTAAAGTGGAGTGGAAGGTATCATTGACAAGAATGGTTTGAGGAAGGGGGAGACTCCCCCTAGCTTAATGCAAAGGATCACTGAGACGAATATCAGAGGCAAGGAGGCAAAATCACACTGTGCAACCATTACACGAGGTACAGTTGTCCAGAAGCAATTGAAATCATAAAAAGGGAATAAGGACTCAACGGTCCAAGCAAGGCGGACTTGGCCAGTGGCAGGGAGAAAGGAAGTCAAACTGTCAAAAGAAGATCAAGAACAAAGATGCGGGCAGCCAGAGATGCAAGTAAGAATCCGGAGCTGTGGAACATTGGGAAAGAGAATGCCGAATGAATCTTCAGCAGAGAAACTCCACTCTGTCACCCAATGAAACCAGAGAACACCCAGACGCTTCCCAAATGTAGGGAAAGGGTTAGGCTGGTGGCGAGGACATTAAGGGAGCTGGAGCAGCTGAAAACCCATCCAGGTATATCCTGAAGAGCACACGGGAATGCAAGTGGTACTATATTTGATACAAACTTTGTAAATCACGCAGAGCACAAGAGGATAAACTACGCAAATACATCCCGGAAAGAACAAAGGGTTGAACACGCATTGCACAGAAGGATGAGAATGTGTTAAAGCAGGGAAGTCAACTCAAAGATTTCAAAGGGAGAGAGGTCCAAGCAAGGTGGACTTGGCCAGTGGCAGGGAGAAAGGAAGTCAAACTGTCAAAAGAAGACCAAGAACAAAGACGCGGGCAGCCAGAGATGCAAGTAAGAATCCAGAGGTGTGGAACATTGGGAAAGAGAATGGCGTATGAAGCTGCAGCAGAGAAACTCCACTCTCACCCAATTAAACAGAGAATCCCCAGACGGTTCTCAAATGTAGGGAAAGGGTTAGGCTGGTGGTGAGGGCATTAAGGGAGCTGGAGAAGCTGAAAACCCATCCAGCCATATCCTGAAGAGCACACAGGAATGCAAGTGGTACTATATTTGATACAAACTTTATAAATTACGCAGAGCACAAGGGGATAAACTACGCAAATACATCCCGGAAAGAACAAAGGGTTGAGCACGCATTGCACAGAAGGATGAGAATGTGTTAAAGCAGGAAAGTCATCCCAAAGATTTCAGAGGGATAAAAGAGACGATACTCAGTCAAATACCAAACTCAAGAAAATGCATATGTGTGATAGTACCTGGCAGGAGAGTATACCAGGTCTGTCCAAGTGGTTGGTATGGTTTATGGTTGTTGGGTTCAGCCATATGGGTATCTAATAAAAGGGACAGGTTAATAAAGGGATAGGGAGGTGCAGTTTAGCGATGTCACTCCTTTAACAGTCTGGGGTACGGAGGGGTCAGCAGGAGCAAAGGAAGGGTTGGCAGACCAGAGAATGGGAAGTGTGGAAAAAAAATGAGCGAATGGGGGATGAAAATGTGGTATAGTGGAGAGAAGGTATTGAGGAGTGGGAGGGAAAAGAGGCTGGAGAGATCAGGGATTTTCAAGCCTTTTGCAGAGAGGGACAAAAGAATGAAGAGTGGTTGGGGAGAAGGGTAAAAACCGATGAGTTCTGGATAGTTTGTGGCAGTGAAAATGGAGAGAAGAGATGAGGTTAGTGGAGCAGTGTGATGTGGCAGAGTGCAGGAAATTAATGATTATGTGGAGTGATTCCTTGTAGGAAACAAGAAGAATCTAGGAAGGGATTTTACATCATCATCAAAGAAGGATGTGCATATAGTCTGATGAATTAGTTGTGACTCCCCACAGAATTGTGACCTGGCACCCTTCTCATGTGGCCAAGGAAAGGCAGACACATCCTGAGCCTGAATCTGGGTGTGGTGTCCTGCCTTATTGTAAGGCAGAAGAAGTTAGGAAAACTAACTTGGTTGGAAGGGACTTCAAGTCCCATAATTCCCTCACTACTGGGACGAGGAAGAGGGATGCAGAGGAATACTGCTGCTGGAGCAGTCAGCTAATTATTGTAAATGACCTACGCCCAAGGGAGACTGAGAGGCTTAAAAAGCCCCCTAATGTGCAGGCAGATGGAGAGCATGAGCAGCAGGAGAGGAGAAAGCAGTGCGGACCACGTATGCAGAGGAAAGTGAAGCGGGCGCAAGAGAAGGCACTAGTACTACTGTGCAGCCAAGAGTGGCATTGGTTCCTGAGAGGGTCTTTGCCTCGAGTTAGTCCTGTGGCAGAGTTTGCACAGCAGGAAGCATAAGAAAAGGATGCTTTTCCATTGAGGGTTCGTTGTGCATAGGTTGTGAAGCGGGAAGCAAAAATAGCGACAGAAGTGTACCCTCATTAAAGGCTTCAGCTGGCTGGGTTGCACCTGAGCCTGTCTGGAGTGGAGTATGCTCACATTTCCAGTGACGCGTGCAGAGGTGGACTGAAAAGGATGCTGTTCACCTGACCGTGAAGAGCAACAACATCAGAACACCTGCGAACACCAAGCAGAGAGGGAGAAAACAACTTTCCTGGTGAGTTCACAGTTTACAAGTGACTCTGGAGTTCTCTGACACTATCTGTGTGTTCACAGAAGGCTGTTTCAATCGTGTGCGAGTGAGAGAAGCAGTGATAACCATTCTGAATGCCAAACTGTACAAAACCACTGTGCATGCAAGCTCCTGAGTTGGTAGAAGGCCCACAATCCATGTGGGGAAGCTTTAGTCCAAACAAAAGCGTACAAGCAAGACCCAAGCCAAGAGTATTTAAAAACCCAGCAATTCCAATAAAACAAACATTGCTCAAGGTGAGAGGGGAATATTCGGAACCCCAGGAGATATAAGACTTGCTGTTTATGTGTTGTGAAATACAGATCATCCGATGATATAAACACGCATTGCCAAAGGGAAGACAGAAACAACGTAAGACCATATCAGACTTGCTGTCCATGTGTTGTGAAATGCAGATCATCAGATGATATAAGCACAGATTGCAAAAGCCAAGACACAAATAGAGTAAGACCGTTTTCTGGTCACAATTTGGCTGGTGGTGTATAGGGGAAAGAAAGGTGGCAACCAGGCTGAAGACGATTATCCATGGGAGAGAAGCATAGTTGCAAAGAGCAATAATGTGATTCCGTGTTTCCCTCAAAATTGTTTAAAGTTTGATGCTAACTAAACCACTTGACATTGTTGTTGCTCTAAGTTGGAAGTTGCAACTGAAGCCTTTGTTCTTTTGTGAAGTATTAGACAGGCAAGCGAGTAAACCGGTGTGGCAAGTTGCTGAAGTAGAAGGCCTTGCATGAGTGAAAACCAGATAGCAGTTTATGAGAGGGATGGACTCTTTAAATCCATTCTTACTCCAATAGGAGTGGGAACACACTATTTCTTTTGAAATCAAAGTTTTGGCAAATCATCCTGACAAAGACAATTGTTATTTACTTGAAGGAGACAAATTTAAAACCTGTTTGTACTCCAGGAGGAGTTGGAACTAATCACTTCTTTTGGTACCTTGTTGATACAACTGAACTTTTTATTGTCAAGTTTGAATCCTTGTGAACCGTGTTGGAACTTTGTGGCAAAACAGGATTTCTTTTGAACTGTGGAGCAAAACCATGCTCAAAAATGTGAAGGGGAATTAACCCGGGTTATAACAGTGTCCATGTTGCGAATGAGGTTGTGTGTGGTATATAATTGTTGAATTGAACTGCCATACATTTCCCCATTGCTTTTTTGAATGTACAAGTGTGAGGGACAGATATCCTTCTGTTAGAGTGTTTTCTTTAGTTGATTTTAGGCAGAGGCTAGGCAAAGTTGTCCACCTCACATTTCTGACCCCTCACAATAGGTTCTGAGATGCTGGATGGTTGGGGAGATCCAAGGTTCAGGACACGGGCAAGAGGGATAATGGTACTCAACGAGAGCACTCGTGGTAGGTTAAAATCTTGGAAGGCCTTCTCACTGTAGTTGGTAACAGATGGAAAGAACACCTAAAGGAGGAGCCTGGCTTTATTGAGATGAGGAGTCACCTAGCCCAATCAGTTTCAGCAAAATGGGGTCAACTGATTGTGGAGGGTGACTAGAAAATGGTCAGAGCGTAAGGAGCCAAAGTGAAGACAGTGGCCGCAGTCATGTTTGGCACATTCAATTGCCAGGAGTTCAGTGGCAGAGATTTGATTAAGAGGTTTAAGTCATTGTAAAAGAGAGATTGAAGACTCAAGGGGGACAATAGATGAGAATTATGTAAGAGGAGGTGGAGCAAGGAGTCGAATAAAAACATACTCAATAGGAAATGAGATTAAGTCATTGAGGAGAGAGGTGGATGGCGGTTCTTTACTGATTAGAAGATTCCCATCCTGCCATCCTTCTTGGATAATCAGTGAGAGTAGGGGAAGATAGGGAATCAGTGTTAAGGGCTTGTAGTGAGGCTGCTAAAGATATGGCTTTTATCTCATTGATACACACATGTTACTGGTTATCAGCACATATAGACCTATTTTAGTATACAGTGGGCAACCTAGGGCCCTATTCTGCTAGAGGTGTAACACCGCCGTGGCCCTTAGGGCCATATTCTGCTAGAGGTATAATTAATGGGTGAATTCGCCATTCGGAATGTACACTTGTTTTGTACACCTGTTTTCTACATTTATAATGGGCCCTGTTCTGCTACAGGTGGAACAACCCCATGGGGATATTGCACCTCTAGCAGGATATGCCCCATTATAAAGATAGGAAACAGGTGTACATTCCAAATGGTGAATTCACCCATTAATTAAACCTGTAGCATAATTACACCTCCATCAGCATAAACCCAGAGACATTTCCTTTATCACTATATCCAGATACAATCCTTTACCACTCTGTCCAGACATCTTCTTTCATCACTACACCCAGACATCCTTTATTTATCACTATATCCAGACCTCATCCTTCATCAGTATGTTTAGATATAAACCTGTTTTTATATCTTTGTAAATTCAAAGCAGGTGTTTACTTCTGTTTTTTATTGTTGGTTTTATTTTTAAATGCTGATAGAAAAAAGGATGAGATAAGTAAAAAAAACAAGAAAAGAAATGTCCATGTTAGATTCTCCTGACATAACAATTAAAAAAAAAATAGAAAAAATATGTCTTTTTCCATAGATGTAAAGATGTGCTTGGAATTTGTTAGAGCATAGATGACGCAGCATGGAACCTTCCAGAGATCCTTCCTTTATCACTATGTCCCGACATCATTCCTTATCACTGTGTCCATTCTTGAACCACAGACCCACTTTCTGCGTATTTGTAATAATCTTAGGGTGTGTGGGAAATAGTGTTCATTTTGGATTGTATTATTATTTTTACTTTTTCCTCCAGAATGTGCAGTATTGTTTATGTGAACAAACAAATGCTGTTTTCACCACAAGAAGTATTCAACATTTTAAGGAATCATGTAAAAGGCAATATTTCCACAATTCCAGCATCTAATCCAGAAAATGGGCAGGTGTTCCTATACAGTTAATGATCAAAACGTAGAAAAGATGATTGGATTTTAATACATACAAATGGATTAAAGTCATGCTCTGCTGAGGACCAGTCCTCTGGTGTGGAAGACATATTTCCATAGATTAATTGGTAGAGACGAAGTTACATTTTACAGATATGGCTATGAAGTTCTTAATGGGAGTGTTGAAAAAGTCATTTGTCCATTATCTAGGTGAAGTCAAAACACCTGAGCCATGCATACCTCCTGGAAATATAAGAACATACTGCTTAAGGGCTTAATGCCATCTGTGCTGATAGAAATTGCTCAAAATAAAGCTTTAGGTCCAACTACAGTGCCGGAAAATACAGAGCAAATAAGCAATAAACTTAAGTATGGAAAACAAAAATGTAGAATCAGTCATGATGATTTATATAACATCTATGAGCTTCACTTGGCACTGGAATGGTTTGTATGCCATTACTATCTGCTTCGCGATCCTATTGTAACTTTGGCTCTTCCAAACATTATCACTATTTTTGAGGAAGTTATGACGTTGAATTCAAGAACCCTAATTTCATATGACAGAACATTTCAATTAGGGTATTTTTACCTTTGTCCACTAATATTTCAATGGTCATTCTTTGAGGAAAAATCCTGCATTCCCTGCCTTTGTACTGATTCATGATGAATGCACAACAATTGCTCAGGAAACATTTGTTTCTTCTGTAGCAAGATGTGAGCCTCAAATTAACCAAAGTTCCATTACTATAGTTACAGACAGAGAATCTGCTTTGTGAAATCTGTAGAGAATATTATTCCAAGGGGCAACCACATACTGAAAGACATTGAATTCTGGGTTTCAGGTCATGAAGGAGGAAAATCCGACAGAAAAGTGTACACTAATAATGTTCTACAGCTCTCAGCTCTGAGACTGAAAAAGTGAAGTAGACTTTCTAAAATTGTTGGAAAAACTAAATGCAAAATGGAGTGCTTCTTTTGTAAAATATTTTGAAGGAAGAAAAACTGAGCAAAGACATCTTGACAAAGGCAGACAGATGGTTTCTTGAAAACAGTTGGCATTGATACGAAAACCAGTGGAGTTACAACTTAATGTGTCAGCAAGCATGAATGCAGTGATGAATAGACTGACTAAGCACAACAAGGTTCACATGGATGAAATGGTATTGGAAATCTACTTTTTGCAAACATGTTATCTAAAGGAAGTGATGAGAGGACTGTGTAGCATGGGGAATTATCATCTGTCATACAGGCATGCTAGTGAAAAACCTAATTCTGGTGATATTGAATACACATTTGACTACATACCTGTAGAAAATATAGTGGGCTTTATAAAAGAGGGTCACTATAATGAAGAACCTGTAACAATATCAAAAGATGATGAGTGCAAATCAAGTACAATTGAAGAACTAGTACACTTGATAGTCAAGCAATACTAAGTATTTCATAGTTAACGGATTATGACACAAAAAGTATGTGGAAAAGTTGTTCCCAGCTGAAACATGCTCTTGCAACAGTTCACAAACATGCTACCACCTTTTGTCTGCACAAAAGTCAATTGGTAAGAATTCAAGTAAGAAAAGAATAGTGTACTCTCAGAAAAAGCTCAGGATGAATGTCAGAAAGGACAAATCCTGAAGGAAATACATTAGACAGAAAGATGAGCTGCAGACTTTAGCCACAGTGGATTCTATTCTGACGAGTGAAACTAAAATTGATGACACTCAGGAAGACATTAAAGCAACAAATAAACACGCCAAACAATTGAACCCATATGAGAATGTTACCAAGAGAGAACATGTGACCCTTTTTCTAGCAGACGACTATGCGGTCAAGCTCTCATATACACACAACAGTGCCACTTCCATGGGAATTAATACCTGGTTATCGACGCATGCAGAATGTCCTAGTTGAAAATATTTACATCAACTTCGAAGACATGAAGTCTCTCTTGGGTGATAGCTGACTGGTTGACGCAGTCATTGAACATTTTTTTGCTTACTAGAGCTTCTGTAAATTTGTAAATTATGTCTCTGAATGTCATGTGTATGTGAGTGTTTTCAGTCCATTCATAATTCATTTCATTAACGTACGTGGATACTCTTCAAGTGTTCACGAGTTTGGCATCAAATCAGATATTATGGCAGGGGACACCTGGATCATCCCCACAAATGTGCAAAATACTCACTGGGTACTTATGCTGGCTTTCATGAAGTGGAAGATTATTCTGTATTTATATTCTAATCAATCCTTTACACAAAGTACATAAACATGCTACAAACATTGATAGAGGTCCAGATGACATCCAACATTGATTGGTCTAAGCGAACAATACATGCTCCTCATAATGTACCAGCTCAGCATGATTCATCCAGCTGTGGACTATTTCTCTGCTTATCTGCACATATTTTTTGTAGGGCGCACTTGTACCATTCCCTGCAAAAATTACTGCTGTACGGCAGTGGATAGCTATGGAATGAATTAGTGGAAAACCATTTCTTCCAAAATCACAGTTGAAGAAACAAAAATATTGCAGAACAAAGAAAGAGATTAAGCAGAACATTAAGAAAGATAAGAAAGATTTTAATACACAGTTTTCAAGGAATCCTCCAAAAGGGGCCACATCCACTGTTGAATTATTATCTACAGCATTATATGACTGTTACACGGCAACCTGGTCCCTCTGTTTCATGGGTAAACTCTGTAAAAAAACAACAAAAATGATACTCTGCCAGGGACTATGCCAGGACTGGTATCATTTGTCTTGCCTTGCCCTAGCTCATTTCCCTAGTGGTCTGTACACATGTCCAAAGTGCATTTAGGGAAGCACTATGTATTTGAAAAAAATAAATCTCTTCAAATACAAACAGAAGTGTACCTAAAATCCAACTAAATATGACACTGACACTGCATCAGAGTTTATGGACAAGCTTTGAAAGACATTTTATGTTACGTTTTACGTGACATGTTAGCACATTTTGCAGATACAGCTGGGTCAGGCAACACAATCGGCATGTCTCATGGGCTAGACTGAGAGGAATAGAAGGCAGGTTTTGCTGACATTCTACAAGTGAGATGATCTCCCAAGGCTCTCAGGTGACTTGGTCAAGAGTTTAAAGAAAATGATAGCCTATATTGTGAAAGACAGCTCATCCATGAATGACTTACTGGTAGCCGGAAACCATGTAATAGAGTCTTTTTTACAATGGTAATTCATTTATTTATATTTGGTTAAATATTATAAAATCTATGCTAATATACAAGTAGTAATGTCTCTTGCCTTTGCAGATTTATTACACTGAGGGGTGGTGATCGACCCTGGTGAATTGTACTTAGTGCCATTTCTGAATATGGGTATTTGTTGCAGTCAAACCTAATGCATAAAACTCAGATCTCTTGTCTCATCTTATGTACTTATCACACAACATTGCACTCCTCTGCCTGTATATTTCACTTTTGCAGGGGAATGTATACAAACAGTGAGGGTATTCTCACTCCTATTCCCCATGGGTCCTCTGTGCAGGTGGCCAGGGAAAGTCACTCGCTCTTGGATCCCGTCCTTGGCTGTGGCCAAGCGAGGGAGGATCACCTGGGTGGAGTGTCTGTAGCGACTGGGAGAGGGATGCCCTTGGGAGAGACATGGTATCCCCTTTGTCATACTAATGACCAACCCAACCCTTCCCCCATCTTCATGAAGTATTATAAACCAACTCCCCTGACTTCCTCATATAAAACTACAAAAAGTACTGAGACGAGGAGGAAACAAGTGGGAGTAATGAGGACTAGTTTTGTTCACCACTCTGGTACTGGGATGAGGAAGAGGCCTGCTAAGAGTAGTAGAGATCAGGCATGTCCCCTTAATGATGGTGATGCAAGGCAAATTGTTAACTCGCACCTGCAGCCTGTTAAGGGGCTGGAGGTGTATACAAATCCCCTTCAAATGTGAGTGGGAGAGGAAGCAGTGAGAGGAGCAGTAGCAGTGAAATTGAGGAGAAGAGACACAGCGGGCACCTGTCCATGTGGAGCATGCCTATGGTTCAGGGAAGAGCAGCCTGGGAGTTGTGGCTCTGTGGAACCGAAGGGGCCTTGAAAGTGGAGACGTGTCAGGAGGCTGCACCTTTTTCTATTGCTCAAAGTGTTTATTCTCTTGAGGCCAAAATCTGACCCAGGTGTGCCTAATGGGCAGGAGGTGGAGCCCTGAGACAACGACTAGGAGGTTGGGAGATCTGCACTGCAGGAACTTGCATAGAAGCAACCAGTGAGTTTCTAAGCAAACAGAAACCCGGTATGCAAGTGTTTGATTTTACGCACAAGGTTATTTTGTATTGAAAGCGATCATGTGACTGTAGAGACAAGTTTGCGAAGGTCTCCGATCCAAATCCTTGCCAACCAGCAAACAGTGAGACTTGTCAATCGTTGAACAAGTGAATACTTTGTTACAAAGTGGTCAGGTTCACATAAAAGCACATTTTTGTAAGTACCCTCGTGCTGGGCATATTTAAAGGCAAACTACAAAGAGATATTACAACACAGTGAACAGAAAATAACAACAAAGTGATTTACATGAAAACCTTTAAACATTATTGAATGCCAAACCGAAAACAAAGCTTAATAAATATATCTTCACATTCTGAATACTACACTGAAAGCAGATTGTTACTTATTAAGATTCTAAAGAAATTAAGCTTTACCATTTAAATGAATACACTGTATGCCAAGTCCAAAAGTGAATGAAACGTAAATTGCAAACATTTAAATACATTGAATATACAAATCATTTAAGTGTTAAATCAAAGACACCAACGAATATTGAACTCTAAGATGAATAGAACTTAAACCCAAAGTGTATTGTACTACAAAGTGAATGGAACTTTGGAGATGAACCTTAAAAAGTGAATTAAAACGAACTGCCATTTTCAACCAAGAAATTTTGTTGTGCAAAGACCAGCTATATGCAGAGGGTGCAAGTGTGGCACAGAACATTAAGAACATTGGGAAACACCATAATATCAATACATCAGTGAAAGTACATCTTGGGGAAGGGAACGCTATGGTGTAGAACTATTCTTACTTGAGGATAGAGCCTCACAATATTTTGTGTTTTGAACTGTGTTTCGGAACTTGGGGAGGAGAACCCTAGTTCTAGTTAATCCTATATTATTTTGGAACTTAAGACAATCCTGAAACTTTCTGAAAGGATCTGAACGTAAGCTGCAAGCTGGACAAAGCTCCAAACTGTATGCTGAACACTATTTTGTTGACTGCCGACATCCATACATGTTGTATAAGATTCGTTGTGAGGGTAAGTATAGGCTTTGGACACAGACAGATTTCTAAGTTGAACTTGTGGACTTTGACTTTCCTTGGTTTTGTTTGGTTGGGAAATCCCACCATAGCATAGGGCAAGATGGGCCTTTTTCCATCCTGACATTTAAGTTAATAAAAGTGTTTACTTTCAACTTTGAATCTGTCGTCTGTGTTTTACACCAATATGCCTTCAAAAAACATAAGGATTTCCACAGCACTAGCCATGTTATCCGGAGCGAGTCACGTGTCCCAACAATTATCAAGGAGCAGAGAGTCCTCTCCTTTGCGGGTGCTCCCCTCGTCTACTTGATTCTATTGCCGCGGCCCTACCAGACACTGCTGGTGTGGGTTCCTGCTCTTGTGTCCAGCTTCTGGTCCCCCTTGCCTCCACTTTTGTTTCATATTCGTGTTTTTTCACTTGTTTGGTCCTCTCCCAGTCCCTCCCTTACCTTCCCCTATGCACACCTCGGTCCGCCTGCAACCCCTGGATTGGGCTGTGAGCGAGACATGCTTCCCTCATCCTGAAGATCCCCAGGGCAGCCTTACCTGAGCAGCCATAAGCTATGGCCCAGCGGTAAAGGACGACTCCCTCCTGAGCAGCTCCACTCACTGTTTACCCTTGTTAGCCCATGGACACCTGATGTAGACAACATGCAGTGACTAATAAGGTAAGTGTGGTGTGGGTGGGGAGCATAGACATTACTGAACACCAGTATCATATACCTACATGCATTTAGCTTAACTTTGTAAGTTAGCCATATTTTGCATTTAGCTTAACTGTGTAAGTTAGCCATGTGTTTCTTCTAACTAACCATACTAAAAACTATCACATTCCGCATACTCACCGGCAAACTCTGAACTGGACACAAGCATACCTCTACCACACCACAACCCACATGCACTTCAAAACACCCAACCCAACATGAAACCAAACCATGCACAATCATACCTCAACACCATATGAGGACTACCCACCGAACATTCAACAAAGCTCAGTGACCGGTGTCTCTGAACTGAACCTGTTGAAAGGACATCAAAGCTCTCTTGCTCTTTTCCCTCTCAATCCCGCTAACAACCCTTGTCCCAACACTCCTTACATTGGAGATCTGTGAATGGGCCAATAGACCACACAAGCGTCAACAGTGTGCGGTAAAAGACCCCATAATATTAACATCATTTGCCAGTTTTGGCATCAAATGACCAGCTTATTCCACCATATGTTCAGGCACGTCTGTGGTAAAACTGTGCTCTTCTACAATACTACATACCCTCATACCTTGAACTGGCAAGTTCTACTCCATATATCCAAGTACTGGCAGACACAGCACTTAAGACAATGTTTGTGAGAAATGGGTTAATGACAGGAATCACTTCAGCTTACATATTTCAACATGTTCTTCATGTGTGTCTGCATCATTTTCAGTTGAGTTTTGCTGACTTGCCATATATCAGGGTACCGTTCTGGCCCGTTTTGTTTACTTTTGCTGTAAAAATGTAGATTTTGGGCAGTAATGGATTATTGACAGCATATTGTTCAACCTTCCTCATCTTTATATATAAAGCTGAATGCATGTATGTATGTGTGTGTGTGTATGTACGTGTACCAAATGTTGCATGGATTCCTCTTTTGTCTGGGCAGGATAGTAGTCTATGCCTGTATGCAAAAATCTTATATGCAAAAAAAATGTGTATGTGTGTGCTTATGTTTGTCCAGCTATACAAATCCACGCCATTGAACGCACTGTTACCAAATTTAGCATTATTCCTCATTTGTCTGGGGCAAGATTGTAGTCTATGTTTCGATGCAAAAAATGTACTATGTAGACACCCTCATTTATTGATGCTCACCCCGATTTCATACAGCAGGTAACTGTATTTTGAAATACATTTTGAAAAACGTGTCTGAAGCAAAATTTTCGATATTTTGGTTATTCCTTTATAATGTATAACTACTATATACAGTTTGAAACTGTTTATTAAAGCATTTTTAAAGGAAACTAAAAAAAAAGAATGTGCATTTTTTTTTTATCACGCCACTCCAAATATGGAAAATGGCAAGGTTACAGTTAACTTAAGTTCATTCATGAGAAGAGAGGACAATCAATCAATTTTTTTCTTGAACATTTTCTCAAATGTACTGACGCCATTAAGTGATTGAAACATGCCACACAAAAACGAACATCACTTGAAAAAGCTCCTTCTGATTCAAAGCGAAAATCAATAATAAGAACTTCTGAAACACAACAACAAACAGCAGCACAACTTGCACACCAGAGGACAAGAGCAAATTTCTCCCAGGAAAATGAGATGCCAGAGCAAACTAAAGCAAGACTTGCTGACAAGAGGACAGGATCAACATCCTCCAGTGCACATAAAACACCACTCGATCAGGACACAGGCAACGCCGGGTAGCCCAACTAGTTTCCAAAATGTTCTTCATGTGTGTTTACATAATATGCCTGAAACCCCTCTCATTTGAATTCTCACCAACCACATCAGGAACCCCCAAAACCCCACACCCTACCTTCGAGTCCCCTGAACCAAATCCAACCAACCTCACACACCCACCCATCCCCACTGCCACAAAACCCACCACCTCCACCGCCCGCCTACTCTTCAGGTCAACCCCCGACATCCCCCCTCTCTCACACCACAATTTCCACTCTCTCTCCCTACCCCCTCCACCAACCACCCCTCCCGCCCACTTCCCCTCCGCTGCAACCTCCACATCATCCTCCAGTACCGAAGTAAGATGCATCCTTTTTAATGCCCAATCTGTAGCTAGAAACAGACACAGCATCTTTGACCTCCTCGCCTCAGACAAACCAGACCTAGTCTTTATCACGCAAACCTGGTTCTCTGACGACTTTGCCCCGATCGCCAATGAAGCCTTCCCCCCAGACTACTCCCTCATCCCACTCAATCAACCTTCTAGAGGAGGAGGAGTTGCAATCGCCTTCAAGTCACATTTCTCAGCCTCAATCAGCGACAGCCAGCCATCCATCCTTTCCTGCGAATCACTTCTTGTCAGACATTCCCTCCCTCCAACGTTCTCCCACAGCTTCCTACTCATCTACAGACCCCCTGGCTATGACAGACAATTCTCAAGCAACTTCTGCTATTCGTTAGCCACCATCCCATCCAACTAAACCACCCCACCCTCACTGTTCTGGGAGATTTCAATATCCGGCTTGACATCCCCACCAACCCTATGACCCACTCCCTGGTCAACTGCCTAGACGCTATTAACCTCCATACCCACATAAATCACCCAACTCACTATAAAGGACATACCCTTGATGCCATCTTCTGCTCCCACGACCAGATAATCCTAAAACCCCCCACCCCAATTATCTGGTCCGATCACTTCATGGTTCCTTTCAGCATCCGCTCAACCACCCCCTTCCCCTCACCCAAACCAGATCCCCGGAATCCATGAAAATGCTGGAAGACACTAAAAATCTTTCCCGACATAGCCGAGCCACTCCTTCAGTTTCCTCCACCTTCCTCCCCTCGCAATGAACGCCTATCCTACGACGCCTTTGACTCATGGCTCAATACCTCATTAATCCCGCTCACACCCACTTGCCAATCATCAGCTCGCCATGGTCCTTTCCTAAAATGGTTTACACCCGAATTGAAGACCGCAATACAACGATATAAATCTCTCAAACACAAATGGTGGAAAGACAAATCCACCCTGAATAGATCCACCTTGAACCGGCACCATCGCCACTACAAAGCCAAAATCCGGAAAGCAAAAAAAGCCCATTACAACTCAGGAATCCTGAACTATGAAAACCCCAGCAATGAACTCCACAAAATCATCTCTGAGTTCACCAAACCATCATGTACCTCCACCCAAAAAACCCCTGCTCAATCTCTCTGCGACTCACTGTCTCTCCACTTCTACACCACCGCTCTTGAGAGAACAAATTCTCTAACCAACAAACTGGCCCTCTTACACCCACCACACAATCCAACCAACCCACCGCCTGCAACTCCAGCCCACCCGGCTTTCGATTCTTTCACACCAATATCAACAGGCCAGTTTCTCTAACTTCTCTCTGCCCGGAAACCATCTGGCTCACCACTAGACCTCTGCCCAGCCTCAACCCTCAAAGGAATATTTACATCTACCTGTGCAGGAGAATATGCGAGAACCATCCTAAATGACTCCCTTACCTCAGGAATTTTTCCCGACACCTTCAAAACTGTCAAGCCCCTTCTAAAAAGAAAAACCTTCCCTCGACCCTCTGCACCCCAAAAACCGCCCCATCTCAAACACCAGGTTCCTTGCAAAACTCATCGACTGAACTGCCTACTCTCAACTAAATGCTTTTGTCGAAGCCAATAATCTCCTAGACCCTGCTCAATCAGATTTCAGACCCCAACACAGAACCAAAACCACCCTGACATCAATCTGAGATGACCTTAAATACACTGAAGATTCTGCGGGTTACGCTGCCCTAATCCTTCTTGACCAATCCGCCGCCTTCGACACAATCAACGACTCAATCCTCCTCGATCACCTCCACTCCATAGGAATCCGTGCAAACGCTCTCAAGTGGATAGAATCCTTCCTCAACAATAGAAACAAATAACTCTACTCTCCTCCTTTGCTTCCGCCCCCGACCAGTCAATACCGGAGTTCCACAAGCGGCATGCCTATTCTCCTGTTCAACCTCCATATGTCCACCTTCCCACGAACAATCTGCGTGCACAATATCATGAGCTACAACTACGCCGACGACACCCAATGAATCCTAAAACTCCATACCTCAACACCTGTCATGATGCCTACCCCCGGGGACCCAGACCAAGTCCAGCAACCCCAGAAGCAGGCATCAAGTTATACAAAGCAAACCCAACAACCCCTGCTAGGGGCTATTTGGGTGCAGTCCTGGTGCCTATGGCGCCAGGCTCATATGGAGAGTCAGTCCTGGCGCCATAGGCGCCAGGCTCATAGATTAAAACTTACCTGATGCAGACCATGCTGCAAACTCACCTGATGCAGACCATGCTGCAAGAGCTCCAAGCCAAAGGAGGCTTGGAAGGGACTACTTTACCTAAGGGACTATTTTTTACTCTGGTGGGGCTGGGGAGGAATACTTACCTGGGACTACTTTGGAGGGCTATTTAAACCACGCCCGAAACGCAGCACACGCTTCATGTTATTCTGCATCCAGCAGCGTAACGCTCACCGTGCCTGCAAGTCTGCATCCAGTCTTCTGCCACGCCCGCCTCGAGTCCGGAGCTCCTAGAAAAAGGGGAGAGAAGGAGAAAAGGTTAGAACAAGAGCAATACCTTTGATCCTTACCTGAATTCCCGATCCATCGCGCCTTCGAGCTGGAAGAAAGAAGTTATTTTATGTGCGTCGCCTCACCTGCAGCAGCGCCACGCTGAACTCACCGGCCTTCGCAGCATCTTCACATTCCACTGCATCCTTCTGCATGCTCCCGCCGCACTCTGGTACCTAAGGGGAAGACACGAACAGCAAGGTGAGCCAAGGGAATACACAGAGGCAATATTAGTTACCCCTCATAGACTTACCTGATTTTACCACCGGGGGTACTATTCCTCTTCACGGGTCGGCGCAGCTTCCTCGCCGAACCCCGGCCCCTAAGGGGAAACAAAAGGACAGCAAGGTGAAACAAAGGGACAAACAAGGGGAAATCTCCTCACTACAATAGACTTACCTGATTTTACCACCGGAGGCATTATTCCCCGAGACTTCATATTTTCTCTCAGTGCCTGAATAAGGGAGAAAGCAACAGGTTGCATATTGACATTATTTTATCGAACTGTGTTGGATAATACAAATCCTTACCTGAATATTACCGGTTGCCACGAGGAACTCTTCGCTAGGGTCAAGCTGCAACCTGCAAGGAATCGGACAAGAGTGAAAGTCAGACATTTGAACTCTTACGTACTACATACTTACGGCGTCTTGCCGGGAATCTCAGAATCAATATTGTTCTGGAACTCACCAATTCCTTTGAGCCAGTGAAGCAACTGGTCATCAACGCGCCCCTGCGCTCAATGCAGGATGGAGAGCTCATCTTTCCAAACCATCAGGTGAGACTATAAGAGGGGACATCAAAGGTGATCAGTGGGGAGAGCAGCGGGAGTGGGGGAGGGTTAACGCTCAACTCCACGGGTGGTTAATTCCCTTTCTCCATTTGCAGAAGAATATTCCTATGGGCCAAGCAAACGAAGCTAGGTGGGCCAGTCCAGTCCGTCATCTCGGCACTACGCGTCACATTGGTGGAGGCCGCAGCTGTCCAGTTCAGATCGACGCCCCTGTGGGAGCCAGGTGAGCATAAGAGAACGCAAAGCCTACCCACAAATTCCCGCCCGGGCGTTATGGATACCTCAGAAACTGACCAATTGGCCCAATTACTAGGGGAACTGAGGGCTGAAGTGCATTCCGCCCGTCAAGAAACCAATGCTCTTAGGAGAGAACTGATTTTGTCAAAGGAGCGAACTGATAACCTTGCTAGGCAACTACTGCAAAGCCAGGCTGGACAAGCACCCCTACCAGGTCCCGGGGGGAATCCAGCTCCTGTGTCATCGAGTAACCCTGTGCAAATAAACCTACCAGGAAGTATTCCATTAGCTCCGCCCGAACGCTTTGCCGGAGATCCCAAAAGGTTTGCCGTGTTTATGAACCAATGCCGCTTGCACTTTTTATGCAGACCCGGAGCCTTCCCAAACAATCAAGCCAAGGTAGCCTTCGTATTGTCATATGTCAGCGGCAATGCAGCTGATTGGTCAATTCTACTAGTTACTCAGGATGACCCAATTCTTCAGGATTTTCAGGGCTTTCAAATGAGCATGGAAAGACTATTTTCCCGGCACTCCCAAGGACAGGCCCTGCATAATGAACTTTTGTCCCTACGACAGGGTAACCGGGACCTTCTATCCTACATCCCGACCTTTAATAGATTGATAGTGGAAACTGGATGGCCTGAGGTAAAACGAATCACATTATTTCATCGAGGGCTTCGAGGAGAACTCAAGGATGTCTTGGCTCAAGTTGTTAACCCACCTCAAGACTGCGCTGAATATATAGACTTAGTGGTTCAGTTAGATCACAGAATTCAGAACAGAAAGGCTGATCGAGCCAAGTTTGAGAATCGGGTGTTGGTCAAGACCCATGCTAACCCCAAAGGAGCAGATGCTTCAGAACCCATGCAAATCGGAGGGGTTAAAGGACCCTTAACCCAGAAGGAAAGAGAAAGGAGACGGCAAATGCAATTGTGTCTATATTGTGGAACTGCTGGGCATTTTCTACGGGATTGCCCTGTAAAACCACCCAAGAAGGTGGTAAGAGCTGCTGATAAAATCTATATGGAGTCAGACTCAGGAAACGACCACGCCCGACAAGCGTAGAGGTCCGCTTGCCGAGCTTGAAGAAGGATACTCAGACCTCGCATTTCATCATACCAATGGTCCTCGTAGATCCAAGGCAGGCATCGCGTATGCACGCAGTAAGGGCATACATTGATAGCGGGGCCATAGGAAACTATGTGGACTACGAATTGGCTTCCAGGATGAATCTACCTCTCTGCCGAAAAACCACCTCAGATGTCATCACCACAGTCGATGGAACTGAAATTGCCTCTGGGCCTGTAACTCATTCCACCGCAGAAATGACACTATTTGGTCAGGATGGGCATCTAATCAAAGCCCCTCAGTTCCAAATAATACTGGGGATACCTTGGTTGGAAACACATAATCATTGTATTGATTGGCGAGAGAAGAGAATAACCTTCCCGGATTGTGCACAAACCTGTTACCCAAAGAAAAATCTGAACGCAGGCCTGGCCCCAGTAACCACAGCAGTCGTGCAACTACCTCCAGAATACCAAAAATTCCAGGATGTCTTCCAAAAAGAACAGGCAAACACCTTACCACCTCACAGATCGTACGATTGTCAAATCGATCTCATACCCGGTGCACAACCCCCTTGTAGCAGGATCTACACCCATACAGAACCTGAGAACCTTCACCTACGACAATACTTAGACCAGTACCTTGCTAATGTCTTCATTCGCCCATCCAAGTCCCCTGCATCTTCAGCTTTGTTCTTCGTGCCCAAAAAGGAAGGTGACCTCAGAACGTGCATAGACTACCGGGCATTGAACCAGATAACTGTTAAGAACCGATACCCATTGCCTCTGATCCCTGAACTACAAGACCAATTGAAGGACGCTTGCATATACACTAAGCTAGAACTCCGGGGGGAATACAACCTGGTACGTGTAAAAGAGGGCGATGAATGGAAGACTGCTTTTCGCACTAAGTATGGGTTATTTGAATACCAGGTGATGCCTTTCGGGTTGTGCAATGCACCAGCAGCCTTCCAATACTTCATGAACAATGTCCTTTGTGAACTCATTGACGTTTGTGTTGTCGTATATATCGATGATATTCTAGTATACTCCTCTTCAGAATCTGACCATGTGAAGCATGTCCGAGCAGTCCTTGAGAAATTGCGCCAGCACAAACTATGTGCAAAACTGAAAAAATGCGTTTTTCATGCCACAGAAGTTGAATTCCTTGGGTTTATCCTGACCCTAAGAGGAGTCCGAATGGACTCACGAAAGGTGGATGCAATTCTTAAGTGGCCATCACCAAGTTCAGTTAAAGGAGTAGAAAGCATGCTTGGCTTTGCCAATTTCTACCGCAGATTTATCCCGGATTTTTCACATGTTGTACATCCCATCACAGCACTCTTGCGAAAAAATAAACGCTTTATGTGGACTGAAGAAGCTGAAAATGTTTTCCAAGAGATTAAAGCGAAATTCATGTCTGCACCTGTATTAAAGCACCCGCGCCCTGAACTTCCATACATAGTGGAAACTGATGCATCCAGTCTAGCCATGGGAGCTGTCCTGTCTCAAAAGGACCCTGAAACTGGCCAGCTTCACCCAGTAGCATTTTGGTCCAGAAAGTTCTCGGCACCCGAGTTAAACTAGGCAGTTACCGACAAGGAGTTATTAGCCATTAAATCCGCCTTCAAGGCTTGGCAGCGCTATCTTCTCAGTGCCAGGCATACCATTACTGTGATCACCGATCACAGGAACTTACAGTATTTAAAGACAGCCAAGGCCCAATCGTCACGCCAACTCCGATGGGCATTGTTCTTTGCCTTAACCTATCGACCTGGTTGTAAGAATGGTAAAGCAGACGCTTTATCCCGAATAGGGATGGGAGAGGCAGAAGTGAACCCAGAACCAGTACCTATAATTTCCGAACAAAGGATTCTTGGCATGACAACTCTACAGACACTAGAGGACATTAAGGTAAAGATCCAACAACTCTTTGATCCTACAGCCCTGCAGGACTGGGTAAAGAAAGGCCCGGAATACTCTGTCACCAATGACCTGCCTTATTACCAAGGGCGGCTATTTCTGCCACATAAGGAACTACAAGAGCTAGTCATTTCCCGTTATCATGATACCCTAATGGAGGGGCACCCAGGTATTGCAAAAACTGAAGCTAAGATTAAGAGACAATTCTGGTGGCCCACCTGGCGAAAGGATATTAAAACATTTGTGATGTCTTGTGGCATTTGTGCCCAAAACAAAAGTCAAAAGAAAAAAACAGCTGGACTCTTACAACCTTTAGACATTCCGCCTACACCATGGCACACCTTATCATTAGACTTTATTACTGATCTACCCCCATGCAATGGATTTAACACCATTCTAGTCATTGTGGATCTTTTTTCCAAGATGGCCCACTTTATTCCTTTAAAGGGATTATCTTCAGCTTCAATCCTGGCCAAAGAGTTCCTCGAAAACATTGTTTGCATACACGGATTTCCGTCCGTATTGGTCTCTGACCAGGGCAGTCAATTCATTTCACATTTTTGGAAAAAATGTTGTCAATTGGCGCAGATCGATGTGAGGTTATCGACCACTCACCACCCCCAAATCGATGGTCAAATGGAGAGGACCAACCAGACTCTCAAAAAATACCTGCGTTGTATGTTACATCAGACTGAGAGTAAATGGAAAGACATGCTTTGAATAGCCGAATATGCATACAATAATTCAGTACATTCTGGAACTGGACAAAGCCCCTTTTATACTTTATATGGGCACCATCCTTGAACCTCAGACCTTGACTCACCCCAACACTTAGAAATGCCTGCAGTGGACCATCTGCACGCTACGATTACACAAGCCTTTAAGGAAGCAACTGAACATTTAAAAAAGGCGAAAGAAAAATACAAGAAAGATGCTGATCGGCATAGAAGTGATACTCCACAATACCAGATAGGGGACCAAGTATGGTTAGCCACAAAGCATATACCTCTAAAGGGAACACGGACCTTTAACCCCAGATATTTGGGACCTTACTCTATTAAGGCCATTATCAACCCAGTGGCTGTCAAGTTGGACTTACCTGCTAATATGCAAATTCACCCAGTCTTTCATGTGTCACCTTTGAAGCCAGTGCAACCAGGGACAAGACTAACCAAGCCACCAGACCCCATCCTTGTAGACGCGGAACCCAAATTTGAAGTTCAGAACATCCTGGACTCCAAGCTGATAAAGTCAAAACTTTTTTATTTAATTGACTGGAAAGGTTACGACCACAAGAAAGATCAAGGGAACCTAGTGACCACGTTCATGCACCCCGGTTGGTGAAAGAATTCCACCAAAATTTCCCAGACAAACCAAAACCACAGGGAATAACGACTTTAGGAGGGGCCTTGGGGGGGAGTGCTGTCATGATGCTTACCCCCGGGGACCCAGACCAAGTTCAGCAACCCCGGAAGCAGGCATCAAGTTATACTAAGCAAACCCAACAACCCCTGCTAGGGGCTATTTGGGTGCAGTCCTGGCGCCTATGGCGCCAGGCTCATATGGAGAGTCTGTCCTGGCACCATAGGAGCCAGGCTCATAGATTAAAACTTACCTGATGCAGACCATGCTGCAAACTCACCTGATGCAGACCATGCTGCAAGAGCTCCAAGCCAAAGGAGGCTTGGAAGGGACTACTCTACCTAAGGGACTATTTTTTACTCAGGTGGGGCTGGGGAGGAATACTTACCTGGGACTACTTTGGAGGCTATTTAAACCACGCCCGAAGAGCAGCACACGCTTTACGTTATTCTGCATCCAGCAGCGTAACGCTCACCCTGCCTGCAAGTCTGCCTGCATCCAGTCTTCTGCCACGCCCGCCTCGAGTCCGGAGCTCCTAGAAAAAGGGGAGAGAAGGAGAAAAGGTTAGAACAAGAGCAATACCTTTGATCCTTACCTGAATTCCCGATCCATCGTGCCTTCGAGCTGGAAGAAAGAAGTTATTTTATGCACGTCGCCTCGCCGTCAGCAGTGCCGCGCTCAACTCACCGGCCTTCGCAGCATCTTCACATTCCACCGCATCCTTCTGCATGCTCCCGCCGCACTGCGGTACCTAAGGGGAAGACGAGAACAGCAAGGTGAGCCAAGGGAATACACAGAGGCAATATTAGTTACACCCCATAGACTTACCTGATTTTACCACCGGGGGTACTATTCCTCTTCACGGGTCTTCGCAGCTTCCACTGCATCCACGCCGAACCCCGGCCCCTAAGGGGAAACAAAAGGACAGCAAGGTGAAACAAAGGGACAAACAAGGGGAAATCTCCTCACCACAATAGACTTACCTGATTTTACAGCCGGAGGCATTATTCCCCGAGACTTCATATTTTCTCTCAGCGCCTGAATAAGGGAGAAAGCAACAGGTTGCATATTGACATTATTTTATCAAACTGTGTTGGATAATACAAATCCTTACCTGAATATTACCGGTTGCCACGAGGAACTCTTCGCTAGGGTCAAGCTGCAACCTGCAAGGAATCGGACAAGAGTGAAAGTCAGACATTTGAACTCTTACGAACTACATACTTACGGCGTCTTGCCGGGAATCTCAGAGTTAATATTGTTCTGGAACTCACCAATTCCTTCAAGCCAGTGAAGCAACTGGTCATCAACGCGCCCCTGCGCTCAATGCAGGATGGAGAGCTCATCTTTCCAAACCATCAGGTGAGACTATAAGAGGGGACATCAAAGGTGATCAGTGGGGAGAGCAGCAGGAGTGGGGAGGGTTAACGCTCAACTCCACAGATGGTTAATTCCCTTTCTCCATTTGCAGAAGAATATTCCTACGGGCCAAGCAAATGAAGCGAGGTGGGCCAGTCCAGTCCGTCATCTCGGCACTATGCGTCACATTGGTGGAGGCCGCAGCTGTCCAGTTCAGATCAACGCCCCTGTGGGAGCCAGGTGAGCGCAACAATACCCAGATGCCACATCCTTTTAAACCCCACCAAAACCGAAATCATAGTGTTTGGCAACAGCGAACTTCTCCCGCACACTCTACCCTGGCCGTCATCCATGGGCAACTCCCCGACAACCTCATCCTCAGTAAAAAGCTGTGGATGCACTCTTGACTCTGACCTTACCCTCTCGCACCAAGTCAACAATGTCTCTAAGTCCTGCCACCTCAAAATTCTTAGGCAGATCTTTCCATACCTCTCCTTTCCCAACAGACTCACCGGGGTCCAATCAATTGTAATGACTAGACTGGACTATGCTAACTCCCTCTACCTCGGAATCCAAGCATCCCACCTGACTAAACTACAAAGAGCACAGAACGCTGCAGCCAAACTGCTACTAGCACTTGGCCGAAGGGATCACACCTCCCCAGCTCTCAAAACTCTCCACTGGCTCCCGGTAGCTCGAAGGGTGATCTTCAAAACCCTATGCATCTCTCACCGAGCAATGCATAAAATCGGACCTCAATACCTTCAGGACAAACTAAAACCTTACCACTATCCACCACGCACTCTAAGATCAAGCTCTGCCCGCCTCGTAGTGATACCAAAAACCAACACAGTCAGGTTGGGTGGATCATCATTCTCAGCCTTGGCCCCCAATCTGTGGAACTTACTTCCACCCCACACATCCAACTCACTGATGACCTCATTTCTTTCTGCAAATTACTGAAAACCTGGCTCTTCCCTTAAAAATCAACCCTCAAGACAAACAGTATAAACAGCCACATTAAACAGAAACCCTAGGCTGCTGAATCAAAAAAAAAAGGAGAAAAATAAATAAATAAATCATTTACAATCCAGCATAGAGACCCAATCGAGAAAATGAAAACCCATGTGCAATTAAAACAAATAAACTGAGTAGAACGAACAAAGTGGATGCAAGGGATGAAAGGGGCACAGTGGATGAAACGAATGAAGTGGATGAAACGGTTGATGTGGATGAAACGGTTGATGTGGATGAAACGGATGAAGTGGATGAAATGGTTGATGTGGATGAAACGGATGAAGTGGATGAAACGGATGAAGTGTATGAAACGGATGGAGTGGATGAAATGGATGGAGTGGATGAAACGGATGGAACCGGTGAAGTGGACGTGGCGGATGAAGTGGACGGGGCGGATGAAGTGGATGGAGCGGAAGGAGCAATTGAAGTATATAGAGATGGAGCGGATGGAGCAATTGAAGTATATAGAACGGAAGTGGAAGGAGCGGATGAAGTGGATGGAGCGGCTGAAGTGGATGGGACGGATGAAGTGGATCGGACGGATGAAGTGGATGGAACGGGAGAAGTGGATGGAACGGAAGAATGAAATTAATGGAACTGGAATGAAGGAAACGAGTAGTATGTCCCACTCTTGGTTGGAATTGTGAATGATAGCATGTACCACACCTAAATGGAGTCGTGAATGTTAGCTTGTGCCACACTCAGATGGAATTGTGAAAAACAGCATGCACCACATTTAGACGGAATTGTGATACATAGCATGTGCCCTAATAGCATCACTGTGTTAATGTTGAATTTAGAGGGTATTCCCAGCATCACCGAGTGTGGCGTAATAGCTTCTATGTGATAGCGTTGAACTTGGAAAGTTTGCCCGAATAGCGTTGCTGTGTTAAAGTTGAACTTAGAAAGTGTTCCTAATAGCGTCACTGTGTTAAAGTTGATTCTAGAAAATGTACCCTAATAGCGTCAGTGTGTTAAAGTTGAATCTAGAAAGTGTGCCCTAATAGCGTCACTGTGTTAAAGCTGAACTTAGAAAGCGTGCCCTAATTGCATCACTGTGCTATATTCCCAACATCATTGAGTGTGCCCCAATAGCGTCACTGTGTTAAAGTTGAACTTAGAAATATGCCCTTATAGTGTCACTGTATTTGAGTTGAATTAAGATGGTATTCCCAACATCATTAAATGGGCCCTAATACCATCACTGCGTTTAAAGTTGAATTTAGAAGGTATTCCCAACATCATTGAGTGTGCCTGGTCGCATACACTTTACTGATTACCACAATATCACACTACTATGCTTACTCTCTCCTATACACCACCATTCAACTAGAACACAGCAGTACTATGACACATTCGGTAAAGCTTTTCTTAAAGCTTTTCTCATACTAACATGACCCATGAAACTACCCATCATCCTAATAAAACACTGCTAGCTAGCACATATCGCCTAGCTTAGGCGTTTCCTCAGGCCTAACACAGCCAGAACTCAGTCTGGATGTCCACCCTCCAGAATGAACGCATTCAACTGATCTCCTCAGCACCACACCTAACGCTAAGAAGCAGCTATCATGCATCAACCACACCAGCTGCACACATACCTGGTGTGCCCATGCACTTTACAACTCTCTCTCTCTCAACTGACTTGAACTGCGGTTCCCGAGGGCGTTCAACCTACCATCGCCTTGAGATCATACCAATGATACATAAGGCGCTATACAAATGCAAAATAACATAACATAACATATACAGTTGAGTTTCGCTGCCTTTTCATATAAGGGTACCCAGCTGGCCTGTTCCGGTACTTTTCCTGATAAAATGTAGATTTTGGGCAGTGATGGGTTTATGACAACACATTGTTAAACCTTCCTCATTTCCAAAATGTTCTTCATGTATGTTTGCATCACTTTCAGGTGTGTTTTGATGACTTCTTATGTGTTATGGTACCGTTCTGGGCTGTTCCGGTACTTTTTTGTGATAAATGTAGATTTTGGGTAGTAATGCATTAATGGCAGCACACTGTATAACCTTCCTCATTTCCCAAATGATGTTCATTTGTATTTGGATCATTTTCAGTTGTATTTCACTGCCTTTTCATATATTAGGGTACCATTCAGAGCCTGTTCCGGGTACTTTTTTCTTTTAAAATGTAGATTTTGGGCAGGGACGTGTTAATGACAGCACATTTTTCAAACTTCCTAATTTCCAAAATGTTCTTCATGCATGTTTTCGGCATTTTCAGATGAGCTTTGCTGCCTTTTTATATGTTATGGTACCGTTCAGGATAGTCCCATGTAGTTTTTCGTGATAAAATGTAGATTTTGGGTAGTAATGGGTTATTTACAGCATATTGTTCAACCTTTCTCATTTGAAAATGTTCTTCATGCATGTTTGCAGCATTTTCAGGTGGATGTTGCTCCCTTTTTATATGTTATAGTACTGTTCCAGCCTGTTATGTGTACTTATTCGTGATAAAATGTAGATTTTGGGCAGTAATGGGTTAATAACAGCACATTGTTCAACCTTCCTCATTTCCAAAATGTTCTTCATGTGTGTTTCTATCATTTCCAGATGAGCTTTCCTGCCTTTTTATATAGTAAAGCACTGTTCTGGCACATTCCGGGTTTTACCCACACCCATGACTATATTACATTTGAGCACAATTACATTAACGCTAACTCAAATATATTTCACTGGACTTCCTCTGGCACTAATGTGATTGCACATGCACTGTTGTGCCCTGCCATGTCTAAATTTAACTTCTTTAACTAATTCATGTTCAGAGAGAAAGTTACTGGCTTACATTATTGGTATTTACCTATTATTCAGCTGTGTAGCCTGGGTCTGCAACTCAAACAAATACCTGTACCATCAGAGGAGAAGACCAATGAATAAGAGCACACATCTTATTGAAATGTAAATGAAATGGCCTGCCTTTCAACCATAAGACACATTGCTTGTCGTACATCTTAATTGGAGATGCTGAAATAAATGTGTATAGTCAGAGGGATCTGACAGGTATGAAATAGCATGTCAGATCGGATTAGACCGTCAGGTTTCTTAAGGTTACTGGCAATTAATATTGAGATAATGTATTTAAAATGAAGCACATTATGCAGGTCGTGTGGTTATGAAATTATTCAGACTGATGACTGAAATGAAAAAATAATTATTTTGGTGATTGGCATTAGGTCTCAAAACAAATATTATTCAGAACATAGGTTCATACAAGAACATGGATTGACCTTCATAATGCAGTAACCCATCAGTCATGGGTGTGGCCCTTCCTCTGTGCACTTTGGGGTTCATTGTCAAGTACCCATAACATAAAAAGCTGCTTAAATCCGGTGATACAAGTAACTTTTTTTTAACGCCCGGGGAATTTTTCCTGTTTTTTCCAATGGAGCAATGGCATGGAAACAGAACAACCATTTCTGTTGTGCATTCCTGATCAACATGCATTTATGCAGCATAACATTTTCATGATGACCTAAAACCAATGGGTTCCAGTGTAAATCCACCATTTTCTGCTTGCTAGAACCAGGATGATTGCATAGGAATCCACTGTAAATGCTCTCTGCCCTGCAAGAATGGCAGGCAGCTGTGAGAAACCTGATGGTATTCTCCCATCTACTCGACCGGGATCTTCCATTCAGGTGGCCAGGGAAGGGCCATCGCTTTAGGATCCCAGCACTGGGGGTGGACAAGCGTGGGAGGATCACTGAGTGGAGGGTCACAAAGAATTGGGAGGAGAATACCAGAGGGCGAGACATGGTATTCCCAATCTCCCCATTTTCTATCAGAACCCCCTTCCTCAGATTTCATGGGATATCTGCAATACCATTCCATCTCCCCCTCCCCATTTATGACAAATACTGGGAAGAAGAAGAGGCAACCGAGAGTAGTGAGGATTACCTGCATGAAACACCATAAGAAACAAAAGGAAGACTACCACCTACTACCATTAGGTTGTCCAATTAATAGGGTTAGGCAGGGTCAGTCATTCCACACTGACTGCCCACACCTGACTCCACTTGACTCTTATTTTAAGTATAAAAGGTGTGGTTTTGCACAATCAAATGAGCAGACTCTGTATCAGGAAAGAAGCTGAGAAGCCAAGGAGCAGGGAGCTGAAGGGATAGAAGCTTGGAGCATCCAGAGGGGAGCCTGTGAGGGGCTGCACTGTGCTTGGGGAGCCGTGTCTCCAGGGAGCCGGAGTGTTGCAGACCATGTCCTGCTGGCAGTATGTGGAGAAGTGCTAATTCGCTTGGGACGTGTGCCGGTCCCAAGAGGGTCTGAGGGGTAGGTGGTGAGACCCTGAAATCAATCCCATGTGCACAGAGAAGACCGCTTACCAGTGCAATGCTACCCGGTCAGTTTCAAGCCTGAAAGTAAGAGAAACTCTGGAGCATGCGGCTAGCTGAAGCGGGAAGGGAGAATCACAAAATCTGTAAGCAGCATGAAGCAGAAAGCAAGAGAGATAATGGAAAGTGAATGAAAAGCGAGAGAAAAGATAAGAAGGGTGCGAGTGACCCGAAAGGGACAGAAAGGTTCAAGTGAGCACCGGAGAGCGAAACAAGTGAATAAGAAGGGAGCGAGTGACCAGAAAGCGAAGGAAAGGTGCCAGTGAGCACCGGAAAGTGAAACAACTGTGCCAGACGCTTGGAAAGGAAAAGGGCAGGAGCAAAGGTGCACAAAAGTAAAGAGGTGAATGTGCAAGAGGCACAGTGAATTGAAAGTGAACACAAAGGAAGGTGCCAGGGGCACGACAAAGCAAGAGATGAGAAAGACAAAGAAGGTACAAGTGTGCACAGCACAGTGGAAGGTGACAAAGGGGTGCAGGAAGCACCTGAAAGAGGAAAGGACAGAAGTCAAGCAAGCACAGGAAATTCAGACAGGGGCCAGAGTGGTTGTGCTTAGGGGGAGCAAATAACCTAGCGTTTTAAAAAGTCTCTGATGTTACCCCATGAGAAGGTTGTATGTGAAAGGAACTATAAATAAGAGAAAGGCACATCTTGACAAGTTGACTTTTGTGTTTGAAACTGAGCTGGTGTTTGGAACTGAAGGGGCCTGAACTTGGGGAAGGGAACCCTAAAAAGCCTAACAAAGGTGAACCTTACTTGGTGAAACGCTTGGGCAAGTGTACCCTAAAAAGCCTGAAAGAAATTGTGTTATATTTTATTTGCTTTGTCTCAAACTTGGAAGGATTGAAGCTTGGGGAAGGGAATTCCAGGAACTAAAGGCATTGGAAGTTGTTTGAACAGAGTGCAAGAAATGTGTGGAGAAGAGCTAACTAACAACCTCTTTTTGATTGTGCTAAACTTGGATGACACTGACCAACCCACACCTGGTGAGAAGACCACCTGAAACCATCCTTGGTATATATATTTCTTTTTGAATCACTATTTTCGTTTAAAGATATTTCCTACCACATGTTATCATAGAGTGAGGGCAAACATAGGTTTAGACACAGATAGATTTTGGTTTTAGACTTTCATACATCGATGGCCCTTAGAAACATCAGTTGAGGGTACCATTCCTTTAGAGTTAGGGCCAGTTAGGTACTACACCAACCCCAGCATTATAGTAAATAAAGATTTTGAAACTATAATCCTTGAGTCTGTATCTCACACAGCATTGACCCTTTTTGCACAGCGCAGTGCAAAGATTTTAAGGCAATCTCTCCTGTTTTACCCCGTTTTTTGTGGTTCATCTTGCAAATGTTGAAAATTGCATGGAGCAGATCCAGGTGAATGGAAGCGTAAACATTAGAGTTCCCCTTCATGTAATTGACACGTTTAAGAAAACGATCTGCTGTCTTTTCAGAATGTCTTTGTCTCCACCACCCTAAATAATATTTAGTCCCTAACAGCACATTATTACATTCGGTTCAAATGGGGCTCATTGCAAGTTGTGCGCTGCATTACCGTACCACCACCCAACTATATGTTGGAAAGTTGGAGGATTTACCTCCAGCTATGATATGGAGGTAATACCGCCAGCTTTCTGCCAAATTGTGGAGGAATTATGGCAGCAGAATTATTGCTGCAGTTATTCTGAAAACAATCCTCCATGGAGTCCAATAGACTTCAATTCATTTGGAGTAACACTGCCTACTGCCACTTGTAATCTGGCAGTAATACCACTGGACCAAGTATCGGTAACGGTAATACCGTTTGGTGGTAAAATACCACCAAACCTGTAATGAGCCCCAAAGTCTGCATGTGCATTAATACCCCCATGCAATATAATGCATCAGGGACAAATCACAGAATGTTTCTGTCAAAACTTTGTGCGGCAAATTTGACCTTTTACAACTCGAGAAATGCGCACCAAGAAGCATCTACCGTTTCAAAGCACTTTCTACCTTGACAAAAGTCTCCAAGTGTATTTTCCTCCACTTCTCGCAAAATAAATCCATACTACTATATTGTCTGGCACTCATTCCTTCCAAGCATATATTGTACACTCTTGCATACTAGTAATGCAGTGAGTGCATAACAACTACAGCAAATTGAATTTATTAATATGTGCATACTTGTTATTGTTTAAAGTTAGTAATATAAATGTGATCAGCATTAGAAAAAGATTCAGAGAACTTCAAACCTTGTATTGAATAGGTAAGTTCTCGTTTCAGCAAAATGGAGGTGGATATTGTCACACAGACCCTTTAGAGATTGGACAGTTTTACCCTGCCTGTCAGATAGGTATAGGTGACTGAGTAGGAACAATGTAGTACTCCAGAGGGATAGGAAGGATGATCAATTGGTCACTTGCCGTGTCAATTTCAAACATGAGCTCAACAAAGAATGTTTACAAGAAGAGGGTAGAATCCAGTTATTCATGAAAAAGAGGCTGTGAAGGGAATAATGCATGGAACCTCCATTCCCCTGAGTGTAAATCACAGTTGGTTATTGTAAAATGTTATCTGAATGTAATGATTTCTATTAAATAATGCAAACACAGAATGCCTTTGCGCTGACTGAAATACCATGTGATTAATCTTAAACATAAGAAGACCAAATAAACAGAGAAAACATACTATATTGTGGGATTAACTAAAAACGAAATTAGATAATGCAAAGGAGCATCTTTATTTATGCTGTAATGTGAAGGGGAATATACAGCTCTGCAACTTGAATTTGAGTATTCTGAAAGGAAACAATACTAAAAGGTTATTACAAATCACACAAGAAGTCTAGTATATTATCATGTAAAAACAATGTAAAAAAAAGCAGATTTGATTTACATGGGACACAAAATATCACATGTAGCTTTACTATTCTGTGAACCCAATCTGTAAACTCTGGTTCGATTTAAACTGCTTGATTGTGTAAGTGTCAGCTTTTCTTTTTTAATCAGAAATTCCAGGACACATCACATTCCTGTTCATTGTGGTACTAAAAAGCCTAATGGTACATCTGTGTTTAACTGAAGACAAAGGCTTTGTTTCCAAATTACAAAGAAATACAGTCAATGGGGGTTCATCCCACATCCATGTTCTTGTATTTGTAAGCAAATTGGAAGGTCAACAGGTTCAGTGTCTGATGGATCTGTAAATGCATGCCAAGAAATAGATCACTTGAACATACCATAGCCTCCAACAGTGTGCAAATGTTAAATAAAGTGGTCCTATGTTCATAAAATCAAATGTTCAGTTGGTATTGATTTAGCCTACATACACAGTTAGAATGACACAACAAC
Source organism: Ambystoma mexicanum (assembly GCF_040938575.1). Taxonomy (NCBI): domain Eukaryota; kingdom Metazoa; phylum Chordata; class Amphibia; order Caudata; family Ambystomatidae; genus Ambystoma; species Ambystoma mexicanum. Next base: position 768,446,266 of record NC_090941.1, read on the forward strand.
TTTAGAATTCACAACAAAAGAGATGAATTTGTACTGACAAAGGAAATAACATTTTTAGTGATACTTTGGAGCCCTTGTTCAGAGTCTAAAACATGGATTCAGATTTAGATTAAAAGGAAATAAAAACAGATGACATGCACATAACGTGATGTATTAAAAGAAAATGATTCATTAATTAATTCACATGTTAAAATCCTGAACTTGTCTCTCTCGCCCGCTGAAACTCAGAGGCCGATTCATGGAATAATTAGCGCGGCGCAAGTGGGCAAAAACGTGCGAATCGCAGTGGAATAGCGAAAATCGCAGTGCAAGTGCGAAAATCGCACGAAAAGCAGCGCACATCGATTCATGGAAGGCCGTGCGCGAGAAAACCATCGGATGTGCGATAAAAAAGTGCGCGGCGCACGTTGGCGCATAGGCCATCTAACTGCGTGCGCCAGGTCACAGCGAAAATCGCACAGGCCACAGCGAAAATCGCACATAGCGCGGCGCACGCAACAAAAGTAGGCGGCACACGGGGCGCAACACTCGGAATGGGGAACAACTTGCCAAAATGTGGGTGTCACGGGGGAAGTACAGGGTACAAGTGCGCGGAACGCCCACACGCTCGCCTACAACATGTATTCATGGAATAGAATAGGGCAAAAAAGCGCACGCTCAAACCAGCGCACAGGCACAAACACGACCGCCACAAGAAAGCAGGCGGTAGCGTCTCTGCGCTTGGAAGAAATGTGCGCCAAAAGGTGCGCCAACAAATAGCACCTATATACAGCCATGATGAATGTCCTATACTGTGGCCCTCCAGGACAAATGACGTGCAAAGGGGTACCCACAAACACGGACATCCGCTAACAAAAAATACTTGTGCGTGTATACCGGGGTGCGCGGGAAGTCTCACACGCGATTTGGCAGGGTACGTGGATTTCAGGGGTGCGTGGGAAGTTGCACACGCGATTTGGCAGGGTACGTGGGCGGGAATTTCCACACGCGATTTGGCTGGGTAGGTGGATCTCAGGGGTGCGCGGGAAGTCTCACACGCGATTTGGAAGGGTACGTGGATTTCAGGGGTGCGCGGGAAGTTGCACATACGATTTGGCCGGGTACGTGCGCGGGAATTTGCACACACGACTTGGCTGGGTACGTGGATCTCAGGGGTGCGCGGGAAGTCCCACACGCGATTTGGCCGGGTACGTGCGTGGGAATTTCCACACGCGATTTGGCTGGGTACGTGTATTTCAGGGGTACGCGGGAAATTCTACACGCGATTTGGCTGTGTGCTCCCAGGTATTCCCTGTACATCCTCCACGGCCCCTGCAGGCAGCCGACACCACAGGGGACTACCCTGCACACCTGCTCATGTCACCCAGCACCCCCACCCCCCAGCAGTGTGGGGCACCCTCCACCAGGCCCCCACTCATGGCCCCTATCACCCGAACCCCCCAGCAGTGCAGGGGCAGCACCACCAGGCCCCCACTCATGTCCCCCTGCACCCCCACCCCCCAGCATCCAGGGGCACCCTCCACCAGGCCCCCACTCATGTCTCCCACCACCCCCACCCCCCAGCAGTGCAGGGGCACCCTCCACGAGGCCCCCACCCATGTCTCCCAGCACCCCCACCCCCCAGCAGTGCAGGGGCAGCACCACCAGGCCCCCACTCATGTCCCCCTGCACCCCCACCCCCCAGCATCCAGGGGCACCCTCCACCAGGCCCCCACTCATGTCTCCCACCACCCCCAACCCCCAGCCACCATGGGCATTCCCCACCAGGCCCCCACTCATGTCTCCCACCCACCCCCACCCCCCAGCCACCATGGGCAGCCCCCACCAGGCCCCCACTCATGTCTCCCACCACCCCCATCCCCAAGCAACCATGGGCACCCTCCACCAGGCCCCCACTCATGTCGCCCACCATCCCCACCCCCCAGCCACCATGGGCAGCCCCCACCAGGCCCACACTCATGTCTCCCACCACCCCCACACCCCAGCAGTGTGGGGCACCCTCCACCAGGCCCCCACCCATGTCTCCCACTCCCCCCACCCCCCCAGCAGTGTGGGGCACCCTCCACCAGGCCCCACCCATGTCTCCCACCACCCCCACCCCCCAGCAGTGTGGGGCACCCTCCACCAGGCCCCCACCCATGTCTCCCACCCACCCCACCCCCCAGCCACCATGGGCAGCCCCACCAGGCCCCACTCATGTCTCCCACCACCCCCATCCCCAAGCAACCATGGGCACCCTCCACCAGGCCCCCACTCATGTCGCCCACCCACCCCACCCCCCAGCCACCATGGGCAGCCCCCACCAGGCCCCCACTCATGCTCTCCCACCACCCCCACACCCCAGCAGTGTGGGGCACCCTCCACCAGGCCCCCACCCATGTCTCCCCACCCCCCCACCCCCCCAGCAGTGTGGGGCACCCTCCACCAGGCCCCCACCCATGTCTCCCACCACCCCCACCCCCCAGCAGTGTGGGGCACCCTCCACCAGGCCCCCCACCCATGTCTCCCACCCACCCCACCCCCAGCCACCATGGGCAGCCCCCACCAGGCCCCACTCATGTCTCCCACCACCCCCATCCCAAGCAACCATGGGCACCCTCCACCAGGCCCCCACTCATGTCGCCCACCACCCCACCCCCCAGCCACCATGGGCAGCCCCCACCAGGCCCCCACTCATGTCTCCCACCACCCCCACACCCCAGCAGTGTGGGGCACCCTCCACCAGGCCCCCACCCATGTCTCCCACCCCCCCCCACCCCCCCCAGCAGTGTGGGGCACCCTCCACCAGGCCCCCACCCATGTCTCCACCACCCCCACCCCCCAGCAGTGTGGGGCACCCTCCACCAGGCCCCCACCCATGTCTCCCACCACCCCCACGCCCCAGCAGTGTGGGGCACCCTCCACCAGGCCCCACTCATGTCTCCCACCCACCCCCACCCCCCAGCAGTGCAGGGGCACCCTCCACCAGGCCCCCACCCATGTCTCCCACCACCCCTATTCCCCCAGCCACCATGGGCACCCTCCACCAGGCCCCCGCTCATGTCTCCCACCACCCCCACCCCCCAGCAGTGCAGGGGCACCCTCCACCAGGCCCCCACCATTCCAACTCAGTCCCCACCACCCCCACCCCCACCCCAGCAGTGTGGGGCACCTCCACCAGGCCCCACTCATGTCTCCCACCACCCCCACCCCCAGCAGTGTGGGGCACCCTCCACCATGCCCCCACTCATGGCCCCTATCACCCCCCACCCCCCAGCATCCAGCGGCACCCTCCACCAGGCCCCCACTCATGTCTCCCACCACCCCCACCCCCCAGCAGTGTTGGGGCACGCTCCACCAGGCCCCCAACCATGTCTCCCACCACCCCCACCCCCAGCCACCATGGGCAGACCCCACCAGGCCCCCACTCATGTCCTCCCACCCACCCCCACCCCCCAGCCACCATGGGCACCCTCCACCAGGCCCCCACTCATGTCTCCCACCACCCCCCCCACCCCCAGCAGTGCAGGGGCACCCTCCACCAGCCCCCACCCATGTCTCCCAGCACCCCCACCCCCCAGCAGTGCAGGGGCAGCACCACCAGGCCCCCACTCATGTCCCCCTGCACCCCCACCCCCAGCATCCAGGGGCACCCTCCACCAGGCCCCCACTCATGTCTCCCACCACCCCCACCCCCCAGCAGTGTGGGGCACCCTCCACCAGGCCCCACTCATGTCTCCCACCACCCCCACCCCCAGCAGTGCAGGGGCAGCCTCCACCAGGCCCCCACTCATGTCTCCCACCCACCCCCACCCCCCAGCACCATGGGCAGCCCCCACCAGGCCTCCACTCATGTCTCCCAGCACCCCCACCCCCCAGCAGTGCAGGGGCAGCACCACCAGGCCCCCACTCATGTCCCCCTGCACCCCCACCCCCCAGCATCCAGGGGCACCCTCCACCAGGCCCCCACTCATGTCTCCCACCACCCCCACCCCCCAGCAGTGTGGGGCACCCTCCACCAGGCCCCCACTCATGTCTCCCACCACCCCCACCCCCCAGCAGTGCAGGGGCAGCCTCCACCAGGCCCCCACCCAATGTCTCCCACCACCCCCACCCCCCAGCAGTGCAGGGGCACCCTCCACCAGGCCCCCACCCATGTCTCCCACCACCCCCACCCCCCAGCAGTGTGGGGCACCCTCCACCAGGCCCTCACCCATGTCTCCCACCACCCCCACCCCCCAGCAGTGTGGGGCACCCTCCACCAGGCCCCCACTCATGTCTCCCACCACCCAAACCCCCCAGCAGTGCAGGGGCACCTCCACCAGGCCCCCACTCAGGTCTCCCACCACCCCCACCCCCCAGCAGTGCAGGGGCAGACTCCACCAGGCCCCCACCATGTCTCCCACCACCCCCCACCCCCAAGCCACCATGGGCATCCCCCACCAGGCCCCCACTCATGTCTCCCACCACCCCCACCCCCCCAGCAGTGGGGGGCACCCGCCACCAGGCCCCCACCCATGTCTCCCACCACCCCCACCCCCCAGCAGTGTGGGGCACCCCCACCAGGCCCCCACCCATGTCTCCCACCACCCCACCCCCCAGCCACCCTGGGCATCCCCCACCAGGCCCCCACTCATGTCTCCCACCACCCCCACCGCCCCAGCAGTGTGGGGCACCCTCCACCAGGCCCCACCCATGTCTCCCACCACCCCCACCCCCCAGCCACCATGGGCAGCCCCCACCAGGCCCCCACTCATGTCCTCCCACCCACCCCCCAGCCACCATGGGCACCCTCCACCAGGCCCCACTCATGTCTCCCACCACCCCCACCCCCCAGCAGTGCAGGGGCACCCTACACCAGGCCCCCACCCATGTCTCCCAGCACTCCCACCCCCCAGCAGTGCAGGGGCAGCACCACCAGGCCCCACTCATGTCCCCCTGCACCCCCACCCCCCAGCATCCAGGGGCACCCTCCACCAGGCCCCCACTCATGTCTACCACCACCCCCACCCCCCAGCAGTGCAGGGGCACCCTCCACCAGGCCCCCACCCATGTCTCCCAGCACCCCCACCCCCCAGCAGTGCAGGGGCAGCACCACCAGGCCCCCACTCATGTCCCCCTGCACCCCCACCCCCCAGCATCCAGGGGCACCCTCCACCAGGCCCCCACCCATGTCTCCCACCATCCCCACCCCAAGCCACCATGGGCAGCCCCCACCAGGCCCCCACTCATGTCTCCTACCCACCCCCCACCCCCCAGCCACCATGTGCACCCTCCACCAGGCCCCCACTCATGTCTCCCACCACCCCCACTCCCCAGCAGTGCAGGGGCACCCTCCACCAGGCCCCCACCCATGTCTCCCAGCACCCCCACCCCCCAGCAGTGCAGGTGCAGCACCACCAGGCCCCCCACTCATGTACCCCTGCACCACCACCCCCCAGCATCCAGGGGCACCCTCCACCAGGCCCCCACTCATGTCTCCCACCACCCCACCCCCCCAGCAGTGTGGGGGCACCCTCCACCAGGCCCCCACCCCATGTCTCCCACCACCCCCACCCCCAGCCACCATGGGCAGCCCCCACCAGGCCCCCACTCATGTCTCCCACCCCCCACCCCCCCAGCAGTGTGGGGAACCCTCCACCAGGCCCCCACACATGTCTCCCACCACCCCCACCCCCCAGCAGTGTGGGGCACCCTCCACCAGGCCCCCACTCATGTCTTCCACCACCCCCACCCCCCAGCAGTGCAGGGGCACCCTCCACCAGGCCCCCACCCATGTCTCCCACCACCCCTATCCCCCAGCCACCATGGGCACCCTCCACCAGGCCCCCACTCATGTCTCCCACCACCCCCACCCCCCAGCAGTGCAGGGGCACCCTCCACCAGGCCCCCACTCATGTCCAACTCATGTCTCCCACCACCCCCACCCCCACCCCCCAGCAGTGTGGGGCACCCTCCACCAGGCCCCCACTCATGTCGCCCACCACCCCCACCCCCCAGCAGTGTGGGGCACCCTCCACCAGGCCCCCACTCATGGCCCCTATCACCCCCACCCCCCAGCATCCAGGGGCACCCTCCACCAGGCCCCCACCCATGTCTCCCACCACCCCCACCCCCCAGCAGTGCAGGGGCAGCACCACCAGGCCCCCACTCATGTCCCCCTGCACCACCATCCCCCAGCATCCAGGGGCACCCTCCACCAGGCCCCCACTCATGTCTCCACACCCCCACCCCCCAGCAGTGTGGGGCACCCTCCACCAGGCCCCCACCCATGTCTCCCACCACCCCCACCCCCAGCCACCATGGGCAGCCCCCACCAGGCCCCCACTCATGTCGACCACCCCCCCACCCCCCCCAGCAGTGTGGGGCACCTCCACCAGGCCCCCACCCATGTCTCCCACCACCCCCAACCCCCAGCAGTGTGGGGCACCCTCCACCAGGCCCCCACCCATGTCTCCCACCACCCCCACCCCCCAGCAGTGTGGGGCACCCTCCCACCAGGCCCCCACTCATGTCTCCCACCACCCCCACCCCCCAGCAGTGCAGGGGCACCCTCCACCAGGCCCCCACCCATGTCTCCCACCACCCCTATCCCCCAGCCACCATGGGCACCCTCCACCAGGCCCCCACTCATGTCTCCCACCACCCCCACCCCCAGCAGTGCAGGGGCACCCTCCACCAGGCCCCACTCATGTCCAACTCATGTCTCCCACCACCCCCACCCCCACCCCCCAGCAGTGTGGGGCACCCTCCACCAGGCCCCCACTCATGTCTCCCACCACCCCCACCCCCCAGCAGTGTGGGGCACCCTTCACCAGGCCCCCACTCATGGCCCCTATCACCCCACCCCCCAGCATCCAGGGGCACCCTCCACCAGGCCCCCACCCATGTCTCCCACCACCCCACCCCCCAGCCACCATGGGCAGCCCCCACCAGGCCCCCACTCATGTCTCCCACCACCCCCATCCCTAAGCCACCATGGGCACCCTCCACCAGGCCCCCACTCATGTCGCCCACCACCCCCACCCCCCAGCCACCATGGGCAGCCCCCACCAGGCCCCCACTCATGTTTCCCACCACCCCCACCCCCCAGCAGTGTGGGGCACCCTCCACCAGGCCCCCACCCATGTCGCCCACCCACCCCCACCCCCCAGCCACATGGGCAGCCCCCACCAGGCCCCCACTCATGTCTCCCACCACCCCCATCCCCAAGCAACCATGGGCAGCCCCCACCAGGCCCCCACTCATGTCTCCCACCACCCCCACACCCCAGCAGTGTGGGGCACCCTCCACCAGGCCCCCACCCATGTCTCCCACCCCCCCACCCCCCAGCAGTGTGGGGCACCCTCCACCAGGCCCCCACCCATGTCTCCCACCACCCCCACCCCCCAGCAGTGTGGGGCACCCTCCACCAGGCCCCCACCCATGTCTCCCACCCACCCCCACCCCCCAGCCACCATGGGCAGCCCCCACCAGGCCCCCACTCATGTCTCCCACCACCCCCATCCCCAAGCAACCATGGGCACCCTCCACCAGGCCCCCACTCATGTCGCCCACCATCCCCACCCCCCAGCCACCATGGGCAGCCCCCACCAGGCCCCCACTCATGTCTCCCACCACCCCCACACCCCAGCAGTGTGGGGCACCCTCCACCAGGCCCCCACCCATGTCTCCCACCCCCCCCACCCCCCAGCAGTGGTGGGGCACCCTCCACCAGGCCCCCACCCATGTCTCACCACCACCCCCACCCCCCAGCAGTGTGGGGCACCTCCACCAGGCCCCCACCCATGTCTCCCACCACCCCCACGCCCCAGCAGTGTGGGGCACCCTCCACCAGGCCCCCACTCATGTCTCCCACCACCCCCACCCCCCAGCAGTGCAGGGGCACCCTCCACCAGGCCCCCACCCATGTCTCCCACCACCCCTATCCCCCAGCCACCATGGGCACCCTCCACCAGGCCCCCGCTCATGTCTCCCACCACCCCCACCCCCCAGCAGTGCAGGGGCACCCTCCACCAGGCCCCCACTCATGTCCAACTCATGTCTCCCACCACCCCCACCCCCACCCCCCAGCAGTGTGGGGCACCCTCCACCAGGCCCCCACTCATGTCTCCCACCACCCCCACCCCCCAGCAGTGTGGGGCACCCTCCACCAGGCCCCCACTCATGGCCCCTATCACCCCCACCCCCCAGCATCCAGGGGCACCCTCCACCAGGCCCCCACTCATGTCTCCTACCACCCCCCACCCCCCAGCAGTGTGGGGCAACGCTCCACCAGGCCCCCAACCATGTCTCCCACCACCCCCACCCCCAGCCACCATGGGCAGACCCCACCAGGCCCCCACTCATGTCTCCCACCCACCCCCACCCCCCAGCCACCATGGGCACCCTCCACCAGGCCCCCACTCATGTCTCCCACCACCCCCACCCCCCAGCAGTGCAGGGGCACCCTCCACCAGGCCCCCACCCATGTCTCCCAGCACCCCCACCCCCCAGCAGTGCAGGGGCAGCACCACCAGGCCCCCACTCATGTCCCCCTGCACCCCCACCCCCAGCATCCAGGGGCACCCTCCACCAGGCCCCCCACTCATGTCTCCCACCACCCCCACCCCCCAGCAGTGTGGGGCACCCTCCACCAGGCCCCCACTCATGTCTCCCACCACCCCCACCCCCCAGCAGTGCAGGGGCAGCCTCCACCAGGCCCCCACTCATGTCTCCCACCCACCCCCAACCCCCAGCCACCATGGGCAGCCCCCACCATGCCCCCACTCATGTCTCCCAGCACCCCCACCCCCCAGCAGTGCAGGGGCAGCACCACCAGGCCCCCACTCATGTCCCCCTGCACCCCCACCCCCCAGCATCCAGGGGCACCCTCCCACCAGGCCCCCACTCATGTCTCCCACCACCCCCACCCCCCAGCAGTGTGGGGCACCCTCCACCAGGCCCCACTCATGTCTCCCACCACCCCCACCCCCCAGCAGTGCAGGGGCAGCCTCCACCAGGCCCCCACCCATGTCTCCCACCACCCCCACCCCCCAGCAGTGCAGGGGCACCCCTCCACCAGGCCCCCACCCATGTCTCCCACACCCCCACCCCCCAGCAGTGTGGGGCACCCTCCACCAGGCCCCCACCCATGTCTCCCACCACCCCCACCCCCCAGCAGTGTGGGGCACCCTCCACCAGGCCCCCACTCATGTCTCCCACCACCCCCACCCCCCAGCAGTGCAGGGGCACCCTCCACCAGGCCCCCACTCATGTCTCCCACCACCCCCACCCCCCAGCAGTGCAGGGGCAGACTCCACCAGGCCCCCACCCATGTCTCCCACCACCCCCACCCCCCAGCCACCATGGGCATCCCCCACCAGGCCCCCACTCATGTCTCCCACCACCCCCACCCCCCCAGCAGTGGGGGGCACCCGCCACCAGGCCCCCACCCATGTCTCCCACCACCCCCACCCCCCAGCAGTGTGGGGCATCCTCCACCAGGCCCCCACCCATGTCTCCCACCACCCCCACCCCCTAGCCACCATGGGCATCCCCCACCAGGCCCCCACTCATGTCTCCCACCACCCCCACCGCCCCAGCAGTGTGGGGCAAACTCCACCAGGCCCCCACCCATGTCTCCCACCACCCCCACCCCCCAGCCACCATGGGCAGCCCCCACCAGGCCCCCACTCATGTCTCCCACCCACCCCCCAGCCACCATGGCACCCTCCACCAGGCCCCCACTCATGTCTCCCACCACCCCCACCCCCCAGCAGTGCAGGGGCACCCTACACCAGGCCCCCACCCATGTCTCCCAGCACCCCCACCCCCCAGCAGTGCAGGGGCAGCACCACCAGGCCCCCACTCATGTCCCCTGCACCCCCACCCCCCAGCATCCAGGGGCACCCTCCACCAGGCCCCCACTCATGTCTACCACCACCCCCACCCCCCAGCAGTGCAGGGGGCACCCTCCACCAGGCCCCCACCCATGTCTCCCAGCACCCCCACCCCCCAGCAGTGCAGGGGCAGCACCACCAGGCCCCCACTCATGTCCCCCTGCACCCCCACCCCCCAGCATCCAGGGGCACCCTCCACCAGGCCCCCACCCATGTCTCCCACCACCCCCACCCCCAGCCACCATGGGCAGCCCCCACCAGGCCCCCACTCATGTCTCCCACCCACCCCCACCCCCCAGCCACCATGGGCACCCTCCACCAGGCCCCCACTCATGTCTCCCACCACCCCCACCCCCCAGCAGTGCAGGGGCACCCTCCACCAGGCCCCACCCATGTCTCCCAGCACCCCCACCCCCCAGCAGTGCAGGTGCAGCACCACCAGGCCCCCACTCATGTACCCCTGCACCACCACCCCCCAGCATCCAGGGGCACCCTCCCCCAGGCCCCCACTCATGTCTCCCACCACCCCCACCCCCCAGCAGTGTGGGGCACCCTCCACCAGGCCCCCACCCATGTCTCCCACCACCCCCACCCCCAGCCACCATGGGCAGCCCCCACCAGGCCCCCACTCATGTCTCCCACCCCCCACCCCCCCAGCAGTGTGGGGAACCCTCCACCAGGCCCCCACCCATGTCTCCCCACCACCCCCACCCCCAGCAGTGTGGGGCACCCTCCACCAGGCCCCCACCCATGTCTCCCACCACCCCCACCCCCCAGCAGTGTGGGGCACCCTCCACCAGGCCCCCACTCATGTCTCCCACCACCCCCACCCCCCAGCAGTGCAGGGGCACCCTAGCCAGGCCCCCACCCATGTCTCCACCACCCCTATCCCCCAGCCACCATGGGCACCCTCCACCAGGCCCCCACTCATGTCTCCCACCACCCCCACCCCCCAGCAGTGCAGGGGCACCCTCCACCAGGCCCCCACTCATGTCCAACTCATGTCTCCCACCACCCCCACCCCCACCCCTCAGCAGTGTGGGGCACCCTCCACCAGGCCCCCACTCATGTCTCCCACCACACCCACCCCCAGCAGTGTGGGGCACCCTCCACCAGGCCCCCACTCATGGCCCCTATCACCCCCACCCCCCAGCATCCAGGGCACCCTCCACCAGGCCCCCACCCATGTCTCCCACCACCCCCACCCCCCAGCAGTGCAGGGGCAGCACCACCAGGCCCCCACTCATGTCCCCCTGCACCACCATCCCCCAGCATCCAGGGGCACCCTCCACCAGGCCCCCACTCATGTCTCCCACCACCCCCACCCCCCAGCAGTGTGGGGCACCCTCCACCAGGCCCCCACCCATGTCTCCCACCACCCCCACCCCCAGCCACCATGGGCAGCCCCCACCAGGCCCCCACTCATGTCTCCCACCCCCCTCCACCCCCCCAACAGTGTGGGGCACCCTCCACCAGGCCCCCACCCATGTCTCCCACCACCCCCAACCCCCAGCAGTGTGGGGCACCCTCCACCAGGCCCCCACCCATGTCTCCCACCACCCCCACCCCCCAGCAGTGTGGGGCACCCTCCACCAGGCCCCCACTCATGTCTCCCACCACCCCCACCCCCCAACAGTGCAGGGGCACCCTCCACCAGGCCCCCACCCATGTCTCCCACCACCCCTATCCCCCAGCCACATGGGCACCCTCCACCAGGCCCCCACTCATGTCTCCCACCACCCCCACCCCCCAGCAGTGCAGGGGCACCCTCCACCAGGCCCCCACTCATGTCCAACTCATGTCTCCCACCACCCCCACCCCCACCCCCCAGCAGTGTGGGGCACCCTCCACCAGGCCCCCACTCATGTCTCCCACCACCCCCACCCCCCAGCAGTGTGGGGCACCCTCCACCAGGCCCCCACTCATGGCCCCTATCACCCCACCCCCCAGCATCCAGGGGCACCCTCCACCAGGCCCCCACCCATGTCTCCCACCACCCCATCCCCCAGCCACCATGGGCAGCCCCCACCAGGCCCCCACTCATGTCTCCCACCACCCCCATCCCCAAGCCACCATGGGCACCCTCCACCAGGCCCCCACTCATGTCGCCCACCACCCCCACCCCCCAGCCACCATGGGCAGCCCCCACCAGGCCCCCACTCATGTCTCCCACCACCCCCACCCCCCAGCAGTGTGGGGCACCCTCCACCAGGCCCCCACCCATGTCGCCCACCACCCCCACCCCCCAGCCACCATGGGCAGCCCCCACCAGGCCCCCACTCATGTCTCCCACCACCCCCACCCCCCAGCAGTGCAGGGGCACCCTCCACCAGGCCCCCACTCATGACCAACTCATGTCTCCCCACCACTCCCACCACCACCCCCCAGCAGTGTGGGGCACCCTCCACCAGGCCCCCACTCATGTCTCCCACCACCCCCACCCCCCAGCAGTGTGGGGCACCCTCCACCAGGCCCCACTCATGGCCCCTATCACCCCACCCCCCAGCATCCAGGAGCACCCTCCACCAGGCCCCACTCATGTCTCCCACCACCCCCACCCCCAGCAGTGTGGGGCACCCTCCACCAGTCCCCCACCCATGTCTCCCACCACCCCCACCCCCAGCCACCATGGGCAGCCCCCACCAGGCCCCCACTTATGTCGCCCACCCACCCCCACCCCCCAGCCACCATGGGCACCCTCCACCAGGCCCCCACTCATGTCTCCCACCCAACCCCACCCCCCAGCCACCATGGGCAGCCCCCACCAGGCCCCCACTCATGTCTCCCAGCACCCCCACCCCCCAGCAGTGCAGGGGCAGCACCACCCGGCCCCCACTCATGTCCCCCTGCACCCCCACCCCCCAGCATCCAGGGGCACCCTCCACCAGGCCCCCACTCATGTCTCCCACCACCCCCACCCCCCAGCAGTGTGGGGCACCCTCCACCAGGCCCCCACTCATGTCTCCCACCACCCCCACCCCCCAGCAGTGCAGGGGCAGCCTCCACCAGGCCCCCACCCATGTCTCCCACCACCCCCACCCCCCCAGCAGTGCAGGGGCACCCTCCACCAGGCCCCACCCATGTCTCCCACCACCCCCACCCACCAGCAGTGTGGGGCACCCTCCACCAGGCCCCCACCCATGTCTCCCACCACTCCCACCCCCAGCAGTGTGGGGCACCCTCCACCAAGCCCCCACTCATGTCTCCCACCACCCCCAACCCCCAGCAGTGCAGGGGCACCCTCCACCAGGCCCCCACTCATGTCTCCACCACCCCCAACCCCCAGCAGTGCAGGGGAAGCCTCCACCAGGCCCCCACCCATGTCTCCCACCACCCCCACCCCCAGCCACCATGGGCATCCCCCACCAGGCCCCCACTCATGTCTCCCACCACCCCCACCCCCCCAGCAGTGGGGGGCACCCTCCACCAGGCCCCCAACCATGTCTCCCACCACCCCCACCCCCCAGCAGTGTGGGGCACCCTCCACCAGGCCCCCACCCATGTCTCCCACCACCCCCACCCCCAGCCACCATGGGCACCCTCCACCAGGCCCCCACCCATGTCTCCACCACCCCCACCCCCCAGCCACCATGGGCAGCCCCCACCAGGCCCCCACTCATGACTCCCACCCACCCCCACCCCCCAGCCACCATGGGCACCCTCCACCAGGCCCCCACTCATGTCTCCCACAACCCCCACCCCCCAGCAGTGCAGGGGCACCCTCCACCAGGCCCCCACCCATGTCTCCCAGCACCCCCCACCCCAGCAGTGCAGGGGCAGCACCACCAGGCCCACACTCATGTCCCCCTGCACCCCCACCCCCCAGCATCCAGGGGCACCCTCCACCAGGCCCCCACTCATGTCTCCCACCACCCCCACCCCCCAGCAGTGCAGGGGCACCCTCCACCAGGCCCCCACCCATGTCTCCCAGCACCCCCACCCCCCAGCAATGCAGGGGCAGCACCACCAGGCCCCCACTCATGCCCCCCTGCACCCCCACCCCCCAGCATCCAGGGGCACCCTCCACCAGGCCCCCACCCATGTCTCCCACAACCCCCACCCCCAGCCACCATGGGCAGCCCCACCAGGCCCCCACTCATGTCTCCCACCCACCCCCACCCCCCAGCCACCATGGGCACCCTCCGCCAGGCCCCCACTCATGTCTCCCACCACCCCCACCCCCCAGCAGTGTGGGGCACCCTCCACCAGGCCCCCACTCATGGCCCCTATCACCCCCACCCCCCAGCATCCAGGGGCACCCTCCACCAGGCCCCCACCCATGTCTCCCACCACCCCCACCCCCCAGCCACCATGGGCAGCCCCCACCAGGCCCCCACTCATGTCTCCCACCACCCCCATCCCCAAGCCACCATGGGCACCCTCCACCAGGCCCCACTCATGTCGCCCACCACCCCCACCCCCAGCCACCATGGGCAGCCCCCACCAGGCCCCCACTCATGTCTCCCACCACCCCCACCCCCAGCCACCATGGGCAGCCCCCACCAGGCCCCCACTCATGTCTCCCACCCCCCTCCACCCCCCCAGCAGTGTGGGGCACCCTCCACCAGGCCCCCACCCATGTCTCCCACCACCCCCAACCCCCAGCAGTGTGGGGCACCCTCCACCAGGCCCCCACCCATGTCTCCCACCACCCCCACCCCCCAGCATGTGGGGCACCCTCCACCAGGCCCCCACTCATGTCTCCCACCACCCCACCCCCCAGCAGTGCAGGGGCACCCTCCACCAGGCCCCCACCCATGTCTCCCACCACCCCTATCCCCCAGCCACCATGGGCACCCTCCACCAGGCCCCCACTCATGTCTCCCACCACCCCCACCCCCCAGCAGTGCAGGGGCACCCTCCACCAGGCCCCCACTCATGTCCAACTCATGTCTCCCACCACCCCCACCCCCACCCCCCAGCAGTGTGGGGCACCCTCCACCAGGCCCCCACTCATGTCTCCCACCACCCCCACCCCCCAGCAGTGTGGGGCACCCTCCACCAGGCCCCCACTCATGGCCCCTATCACCCCACCCCCCAGCATCCAGGGGCACCCTCCACCAGGCCCCCACCCATGTCTCCCACCACCCCATCCCCCAGCCACCATGGGCAGCCCCCACCAGGCCCCCACTCATGTCTCCCACCACCCCCATCCCCAAGCCACCATGGGCACCCTCCACCAGGCCCC